>NW_027249114.1:0-1276848 GCF_030848795.1 Temnothorax nylanderi | reverse complement strand
CGCGTTGTAATGATATTTTAATGATAAAATCTGCGGCGCAGCATGGCGGAAGTAATCCCGTTGGCAACTGACGAGGGAATTAAATTCTTTCCGTCGACAACAACGCATGCTTTTAATATCTGACCTTTACTTTGCTTCGCGCAAAGCTGCTTGTTTTAAACGTTTTCGGAGCTCGAGAACGTTTTACGAAAAATTACGTTTCTTCTCCAAAGCCCTTTGACAGTTACTGATAGTATCCTTCCTGTTAATATTTATATAATAATTATTACGAATGACTTTTTATGTCTGCTAATAATTGACAATTAATAGATATAATACAGATATTCTTTTCTATTCTTCTTTTATTCTATGACTGAAGATTATTTTCTATCACTATTTTGTCCCGTCTGACACTTATCGTCCGTAACTACTGACGTCCGTCATTTATTACCGATTATGGCTTTTATCTCTCCACGCTTGATCGTTATACGTTTTATAGCTCACTTTAGGTTAACTTCAGCGATGGGCTATTTATAAATCATCTAAATCTAAATTATATCACTATTTTAACGCTTATTAAAACTTTTATTACAACGCACGAAATCACGTCTGTTACGATAAACAAATGGATGCGTTGGAAAAACGGAAAGATTTTTTCGTAAATTTAAATCCATTTTGCGTACAATCAAACATTTTGAAATGCCCAAAGGAGTAACGCATGATGGCAATAACAACGAAACGCAAATAGGATTTATGTTATTCGGATTATTTTATAAACTTTAAAATTGCAAAACACTAATAACATATTTCTCGATTGTTTCCTAATAAATACATAAAGTCCAAAAAATACATATGATTTGGATACTGTTTTATGTATATATTGTATTCGTGACATAATATTGGAAATAATAAACGAAAGACGTTAGTCTTGCGAGTAACAGGATCGGGCATTGATACGATCATCAGTGGCAAGCGTAATGGCCGCCACTAAATGTTTCATATTGTCGACCATCATTGACAATCCAATCGACATCCGATCTGTATCGGCTCTAACTCTCCATCGGTTACCGACGAACCACTGAACATTGATAATATCTATCAATTATTCGAATTCGACTGATATAATAGCAGCGAGTTCTCGATAGGCGTTTTCCCCGCGAGTTTTCGATGTCATTCGCGAACGGATTCGAGTATTTTCTTTCTTCGATGCAACCGAAGCGTATTCTTCCGCGGGGTATTACGTGTTTTCCCATTGCTCTAATTTCGCCACCGTTCGAATTACGCTTTTGTCCGGAACCATAGTGTTTCCGTACGCAGACTATAAAGTCTATACACACACGCGAATCTCCGTCTCGGTAATCAACTGTGCTTTCAGTAGTCATTCCACACCAGGAGAGCTACTCCGCAAATACATGCAGCAGTTCATCTAGTTTATGACGAGTGCTCGTACGCTCATTCATTAGGGTAGACGCGAAAACCGTGGGCCGTGTGTTTCACTTTCGCTGGATTCAATCAGAGGAGTGAGACGGAGGTTGTAAAGTATCATGCATTTATATTTGCGAGCTGATGTTCCAATGCAATGGCACGGTCGTTAATGGTCGTCATTAGGTTGGACTGCGAACATTTATTTAATAATTCAACTCTCGCGCCCGAGTTATTATCAGTTCGTGATTACTTGCATCCGCGAATCTAACGCGAAATCTATATTATTAGATACGAGAAATAAGGAGTTCCTGCAATAAAATCTAATTATTATTTAAGAAAAATATATTATTTAAAAGCAGCATCACCAAGCTTTTTATTTATAAGACATATAATTATGCTGAATCTTTAGTTTCGCTGATCGGGCCTTTAAGTCGCGTCAGTTCAACCGCGGTATCATTTCGGTGAAATTTTCAAAAGAAATTTTGACTTTTACACGTTGAATTATTAAATTAGACCGATCTGTCGCTAGACGACCCGGAGGGGCTCAAGTAGGAAATTCCTTTGCAGTCAACGCTCGCGGCTTTTGCGATGGGAATCGTGAATCGTCGGTGAGACCGGATTCCACGGTTAAAACCGTCCGTTTGCGCGCGATAGTCGACGCTCGATAATCGGCGACGGTTTTTCCCGGATTGGCCCTTTTTCACGCAGAACGACGGCGGTCACGCACGATAAACGCCGACAAACGAAACCGCCGACGAACGAAGATAAGTGCTAAGGGACGTTCACGTCGATTTTATTGCCGGGGACGATGTGCAGCAAGTGCAGTGAATGCTGCCAAGGATCTAGGCACAGTGTGGACGCTAGCCCCACGCCAGGCTCCGATTCCGATATCTCAGGTAACGATAGCTGATTTCTAAGGAGGGAAACTCGACCGCCGATCTCGTCATCTTTTTATTTTTTTTTATTTTCACTTTTTTTTTACTATTTTCGTTTCGATCTCTGGCCTTGCTAGTCTCGTAGCCAAGCTGTCCGTTATTATCAATATTTCTAGTTGCATTAACATAATAGGAAATACGATAACTCTTGTTATGAATTCTTGGTGTGGCTGTGATATTTTTGACACTTGTGGCAATACGATTGCTTTGATTGCTGCGATATATTAGATAAGAGCTGATTCAATGTTCTCTGCTGATCTAGATGTTCTCTTATGCATCACATTCGTTTCGATTGCTATATAACTGATTGCCAGTATGCGATAATGACTGCTATCTCAATTTGTTTTAATTACTCCACTTTCCCTGCTGTTGCTAATGCCAGCTGACTGTCGAACTTAGTTGCTGCTTGCACTGTGTTTCTAATTTTTTTTAACATAAATTTAACGTGCGTTCGATTAAATGGAATTTTTTTTTATATTGGCGCTAAAGAGCTTTTTGTTCTATCATTTGTAAAATAAATAATCCGATAATCTGAATGTTTAAACGAAATCAGGTTATCAAAAGGTGCTAAAAATATATCTGATATGTTTTTCGTGTGATAATTGAGCGAACAAAATTTATTGCGGTTAAGTGAAACAAGACAAATATGTTTTTACATAATTTGTTGTTATTAACGATTATTTGTACGATTATCAGTACGCAAGAAGTGCAATTTATCATATGGGAAATTCTAAAAAAGTGGTCACTAAATACTTTCGTCTCAACTAATATCTTTCGCCGTCCATCGTCGGTAATGGAACACGACTGAACTTTTTGTTACGTATTCGCGTTATATAACATTCCTTCGAAAAAAGTCAATTAAAGTCCAAGCTGGCAAAACAAGTTGCGACTTTCGGATTAGATTTATCTCGCTCAATAAATTTTCTTTCTACCTCTGTTCGATTTTCCCCGTTTCTTCGTTTGCTCCTCGTACTTTCGTGATAATGCTGACAAACCTTGATCTTCTCCGTGTTTTTCCCGCTGAGACGAATTCCGTTTGCCTCGTCGAATGGAGTTTATTTCGAGCGTTCTTTCGATAAGTCAACTGCCACGGACGCTGCCGAACTTGAAGTTTCGATGTATTTGGTTTGATACCACTCGCTCTTTCGTAATCAAGCTTTGCGTAACGCTTGATTACAAAAGCAGAATATAAAGAAATATTTTAATTGCATAGTGTGAAATTAGTTTTTCTTTCATTTTGCTTCGCTTTTATTCGTGATATATTAACTTTAATTTGAATATTTTATATTAACTTTATTTCCCAATTATCTTCGAAGCTAATTTAAAATTAGCATCTTTGCGACAAGTTAGTTTTAAAGAAATTTCGATTTTTTTCAAATCTCATTTTTGAGACATAAAATTAACCCTATGCTTTATTCAAATTCACTGTTTTTCTGTCAACAATACGCTTACAGAAGGTTCCATTCAGTTGAAGATAAAATGTCCTTTTGGATAATTACGATATCTTTCGCAGCAAACGTTTAGCGTGAGCTAATAGAATGAAAACACAAAGAGCACTTTCCAATCCCAATAACGATATTTTATTACAGCGGAGTAATGTGAAACTTTCGCGAAGTTAAATTAACGACAACAAAGTGTAATAAAAACGCGAAGATCTTCCGTGACCTTACTCTACTTTGCCCTATTTTATCGCAAGCTCTCTTCTTCTTCTTCTTCGCGATACGTTCGCATATCTTTGCTCCCTCTCCGTAACTTTCTTCTCGTCGTCAACGTCCATGTTACAGACGCTTTTAAACTTAACAATTATCGGATTAAGATCACCGAATTACATAAACTCTTAGCAGAAAGAGACAAAATTTTGCCTTGTATTCTGTCTCATATTTTTTTTCGTACAAAAAATCAACCCTGTATAATTTTGTATAAATCTAAGTTTCTGTATGGAAACGAACGTCAGCGCCGTCGACCTAAAAATGATAACATGGTCTTATTCAAAATATATCAACACATATCGCCATGTTACATGAGATATCGTATGCGATAGCGATAATATAAATAAACTTCTCCATATAAACGCTCAATATTGGCTCTCGCATATTTTCAAGTATTATATCGTGTGTCGAGATTTAGATTCTCTCGTAGATATATATTTTATCGTTTTCTCCACGCCTTTTTCAATCCGTTTTCTCTCGTTCGTCTTCCCTCCGACGAGTTTCCCCATCCTATTACGGCACCGGCTATTTCTCGATGTACACAAAACTCCCCGTTGTACGACGGATAGGAAGCGTTCACGGAGCGTCTCTGAAATATGAGTATATTTCAAGATGTATACCGCCGACTTTTTGCCGCTCCCTCGCGGCCTCTTTGTCAGAGATTTTACGCTGCACGAACTTGTGAATAAACGTTTGCGTGTGTAAACGGAAAGGACGAGGCAACGACAGGTAGCTGATAAATAAAAATCAGCTTTAAACCTTTATACAACGTAAAGTTAGGTAATTGACACTTTTCTGAATAAAGACGTAATGTACGATGAAAAAATTAATCATTACTACCTTAACATTAATTTGTTTAATCGTTTTATCGTTATAAAATTATTATCACACTGCCTTATATACTTAATCTTATATTAAATACTTAATAAATTTATTTCGCTTCATCTTAATACATGAATCATGAGTTATATGAAGTTCGATCATGTCGTATTTCGCGTCATAACCGAGTGCCACTATTCCGAGACTTACCACAGTAAGGCCAACGATAATCCGTCTACAGAAGACAGTAATCAGGATTATTTCCTCGCCGGGATTCACCCCGAGAGAGTTCGGGATTTAGACTCTTATCTCTGGACGCCAGGTTTATTACTGAAACCTCTGGGTAATGGATGAGCGATATGACAAACGGAATTCCTCATTGCTTTCGTCGCAATTCTTATTCGGCTTTCCGTTTTTGAATGACTTTGTGTTTTTAGGAAGTTGTGTGACAACTCTTTCTCGGAGACAAGAAGGCTGCGCAACGGGTGCGCAAAACGATCGATAATTCACGCACGATATAGAAAATTATCATTTACCCGGTTTACGCAATTTTCGAACGTGAATTTGACGTAGCTTCGACATCCACTCGGCCGCGGCCCTCCAATTGACGCGCAAACAACACGTGCGCACAATGTGCGCCGCGGCGGCGCGCGCGCGCGGCGTTAATTTCCCATTCGAAAAATATTCGGTGGTTTTAATCGCACGCTCGATCGCTCTCTCGCCGAAAGGGACGCGCGCGTTTACACGTTTCGCCAATTACGCGACGGCGATCATCTGCAACGCGAATCCGCGAAAACACGCGTATCGAAAAGAAAAACATACATTGTCGCTACGGACGATTGGTGCAGACGGTGGTGTAAACGAGGAGGCGGCGTTGCAATTTCGTTTTTCCCGGGATCTGCCGTGACAAGCCGACTTCTCCCAAGTCGCTCACGGAATACGATAAATTCCGTTTACTGTGGGTGCCAAACGCGCCGTAAAAGAATTCCGGATCCTCGACTTGCATGGGTTTGCAAACGGGGCGCTGCGCACTTGAAAGGGAAGTAGTGAAAAAGCGCGAGGCTTTCTTGGGCGCGCCGGGGCCGGGAATGCTCACTTTTTCGCTTTCTTTAATATCGACATGCTTTGACTCGTCTATGCTTCTCGACGTGGCTCCTTCTCGGAGCTCTGCAGAAGAGCTCCGCTTTCCAGCTGTATAGGTATATTATGTACGCCATATATTCGCAATTTAATTTGATGAAAATATATGGCAAATTGGAATCTATACGATTACTATGCGTGTAGAAATATAATTTGACGGTGACTACTTATATAATTATTTATAAATGATATATTACTTAGAGGAAATTGAACGTTACGTTAATTTTTTTAGAAAAAAATTGACGTTGCATTATCTCCAAGTCGAGAACTTGTCCGTAAAATTGAGATTGAAATTCCACGACCCCCCTTAATAAACAACAGTCAGCGCCGTTGTAAACGTGCTAAAGACGAAAGGGTGGCCTTGTTAATGAGCGTCAGCCCGCTAACGAGTGCTTCCGAAGAAAACGGGTCACGACATAAATCTAAATTCATATCTCCCGCGTGGCTGAGAATGCGGAAGCAGCAGTATTGTAGGTCTTTATAAATTCACTCAATCATGCATTTACATCATCAACTCGGACAGGCCCGTGTACAACGATATGCGTACACAACACAACCGCATATTATGCATAATCGGCATAAAATATGCGCGATTCGTGCACGTGCGATATAATATGCGTATACCATGGACAGAATATCTATAACTAATTATGTGGTATTGATATTTTAATTTTTTATTGACTATCACAAATGCTTCGTCGCGCATAACGTACATTGCTTCGTCACAATTCTATCGAAAGATTCTGTCGATAGAACTTCTTCTAGCGGAGACTGTCTGAATTTCGAATACCAAGGATCTATGAACGGTGGCTTGCTAGGTTTAGGATGTGCATACGTGGTGCGCGCACATATACGACGTTCGGTTTACGCTCTGGCACGTGATGTGAACGTGGGCTTTTTGCATAAATACACGCGCGTATCCCTATGCGCGCGAGACTCTATGCCTCGGTTCAGTTTCGCTCTTTGGTATCGCAGTTTATCATACATCGACGTGCGCTTCGCACAAATATGTACGTGTGATGCGTGCAAATATCGGGACGAAAAAAAAAACGCATTGCCGCTCGGTCGATTTTCGTGCGATTATGCATGCGTGACCGCAGCGCTCTACATGGAAAATATTGTAGGTATATACGATTGGATTCACATATGGTCAGGTCAGGGTGTGAAACAGAAAAAGTATTTTAACTTTTAATTCTGTTACATATACAGGATGATTCTATACAGTAACTGGGTTAAGTTGTCGCTCTTTTTTAAATCTAAATATTTAAAAAAATGATAGTGGTATCTTTTACTGATGTGTATATATGATTTACCATTCTGTGATTATTTTTTTTTTTAACAATGCACCGATGCACTTATGCAAGATCCAAAATGCAACTTTTTTTAAATGGAATTATATACTTCTTTTAGCATAAATCAATTCTTGTCATTATTCTGTGTATAAGAGTATTAGTAAGGTAGTCGGAAGGTTACTACTTTGCTAGATATTACATCTTTCGTCATAAAATTACGTTATTATTTTAAGTGAACGTACCACCGTGACATTCTAAACATTTTCTCGCGAGCTTTTCAACGATTCTCTCGCACTTTCACAGATGCGCGGAACTTGGCTTGGAAAGTATGGGATGGCGCGGATGGCGGGCTTCAACTATAGGCCTCTGCAATATCCGTAACTTTCCGAAATTCGAACTTCAGTCCGCGGAACTTTCCGATACTTGCTGCCAAAGTTTCTGGAAACTCTCAAACAGGGGCGTTACCACTGTAATAATTGCAAATTTGCTAGAAACCAATATGTGCCTTTCAGATGGAAACGATTCATTGTCATAACAATTTAATCTGCCCATAACTTATCGTTCATAATCTAAAATAATTAGTTGAAAAACACATAAAGGAGATAATATTTGTTCTTACGACCAAGTGAGATATTATATATAGAAAATGAGATAGCAAGACAGTTTAATTATTATCGTAAATTCGATAATAATAGCAGCGAATCATTTCGAAGTAATTAGACACAATTTCGGACAAACCATTTGTCTCTATTATCTCGCCGTCAACGCTATAAACTGTCTACAAATTTCCTCCCCATTAATAAATGTTTTCGCTAATTGTTGTTTTCTCCGTTTGTTTATAGAGGAAGAGTGGAATCCAGATGGCAAGGGTCGGCAGTCTAACGATACTGGTGAGTACCTACTAGCTTCTTATCATTTCAAGTCGACTCCGTGAATGAACCTCTATATACAGTTGTTCTTCGTCATACTTCTCGGTAGCTGTCTACTTGAGTCGTTAGTTTAATCTCGAGATTGATTAAATCGCGACTGTAGTTTTCATTTTCCTGCGGATAGATACGATATATATCTCTCGTGAGAAGAATTTATATCTGTTATATTTTAAATACGTCGATACAGAATATTCCAAATCTATCGAGTCTTCGTTGATTAATTCGAAGAATACTTCTTCGTGCGTAAAATATGTACTTAGTAAGGTATACATAATTGTTGCGCATTTATCGTCATTAGATTTTAATCTAATTAGACAGAGTTTGTGTTTTCAATGAAAAATAACGTTATTTCGTAAAACGGATAAGTTGATGCATTTTAATTGATTCTCTGTATTTATTTTTTCGATGATTGCCAATTTAAAGTATACCAAAGAGGAAAAATGGAATTTCGCGGCGTGTTCTACAGAGTATAATAATCCGTATGAACGACAATCACGGCAATAAGATAATAATTATTCTAACAAGCGTAGAAACGTCGGAGATTCGCTATCGTCTTTTTGCCCACCGAAGTGGCTAAATTTGTCACGAATAGAGATATTCATTACTGTCTCACGAGGTCGACTGTTCCGCGGAAGGGATTATCCAGATTGCATTGCTTGCAATCGCCTTTGGCTCCTGTTCCTTTTCACCCCCACTCTTGCTCTCGTCTTCTCTTTGGCCTTTAGACGCATTACGAGCTTAACTTAACCCTTGGAATTAGCGAGGTCTCAGTTAGGTTTCCCCAGTTCAAGTTTCACCCTCTCTCTCTCCTTCGTTTATTCTCTGAAGTGACTGCGCTCCTCTGCCTCTCCCGTTTGTACCGCGTGAAATTGACACGCCGAGTCTATCGTCTTTATCGCGATTCCATTTTGCTGCAACTGCAGACTCGCGACACGAAGTGACAACGCGTTACAAAGGGGAAACGATCTAAATTATACCGAGTATTTTTACTTTATAACTAAAACGGATACGATACATCAATGTTTAATCAGTGTACACTGGCGAAAAATATTGTCGCAATCTTTTTTGTCTCTTTTGATTAAATGAAAATTACTTCATATAATTATGTTTTCACGTGTCTACCTACATGAACATTTTAATACGATACCGACGTAAAATGACAACGATAAAATCACAATAGAGGTAGTAAAAAAAAAAACACAGAGAGAAGCCCAATTATTCGCTTTAATTGAATACGAGAGGTACAAAAAATGTTTTGTACGAAAATAGTTTGATTCGAGAACGAAAAAACGAGATTGAAAAAAAGGCGAACGGCATTTTCAGCTGTTTTATCTAATCCCCTGCTGAAAATTATACGAAAGACAAATAGCGGGAAATAATTTCAGGCCACGATTCCGGCACCCTACGTGTAATGAATATCCCCATATGTAATGAAAATCCGAGGTGTGAAAGAAAGTAATGTATGTGTCTCGGATTTATCACTCCCCTTCCCCATGAAAACAAAATTCAGTATTTATACCGAAATGCATTAATAATATCTTTGCGGATTTCGCATATCACGCATTTAATACGTTTCATTGTCATATGTTTAATATGTATCTTGTACAATGCACATCCGCGCGCGCGCGCGCGCGTACATCGATTACAGTAATCCGATAACAAATCGCGGTTCTCGCAAAAATTTATTGCGTTATGATGATACGGATATATTTATTAATAACGCAATTTGCATAATTTAATACATCCGCACAATTATTTTTATTTGCATCCTTTCTGACGTATACCGTTAATGAGGATTCAAACAGAAATATTGAATATTTAATTTAAATATATATGTCAATAGAAAATCACTCGCGCAGGATGGAAATCCTATCGCTTTACATCTGACTGAAGGATTGCGGGCGTAATTCGAGACCGTCTATGATATAAGGAAGAGGATAAGAGCAACGGACTGAATAAGGCAAAAGGGATGAAAATAAAGATCTCTCAGTTAGGGATAAAGTACTCTTCTTTTCAAGACGACAGGGACGTTCTCCAACGTTACTCGAGACATCTTTCCTGAAATTTATACTTTTCGCATTCGCGCAGCCTCCCCTTTCGCGTCAACCCCTCGAGGATTATTTCGCAGCGAACCTGGGGTAATTCTCGCGGGGTAAACTCCGTGGATAACCCATCGGCGTGCGACGTATACCGGCTCTCTCGACACGCGGAAACTCCTCGCCTCCGTCGGAGCCGGCGTCGCCGAGATGGCGTGCGGAGTCCGGCACGTCGACGTCTCGCTTCTCGCCACACCCTGCTCTGTCCGTTTCTGCTACCTAGTTGAAACTTGAAACGTTGCCGAGAAATCTGCGCTGCACGAGCGCGCGTTTGCAGACTGCAAAATCGTTCTCCGTCTTTTGGGAAAAGAGGAACAGTTAGAGTACATCATTAAAACTTTCATGTTTTTTTTTTCTTTTCATACACCACGTACATACGACTGTGATCGTCACGTAGGGAAAATGGAACGTATATGGTCAGACGTGGCGCCGCAATTAAACACTGCTTTTTTGCGGAGATTACCTTGAATAAAATTGAAAATTGCGGTCAATGTATATACGTTGCAAAAAAATGATATTGTATTAACTTTCATGAAATTGAATAACATTTAACAAATTTTATTAAAGTTTTCATTGCAAGAAACAGAAAAAAGAGAATGAACATATAGAAAAATAAGTTTTTATAACTTTATATTATGAGAAAAATACGAATAACATAATTTTAAGATAGCTTATAAACAATTTTTATAATTTTCGAAATACTCGATTAATTTTCAGAATTATGGTAAATTACGTAGTATGTCATTGAACGTACAATTATTGAAACGACATAATTTTTAGTTTCTATACAAGATATAACTTTTACAAATGGCACAGCGTTTAATTGCACCGTCATGTGTCTGACTACACACGTTTCATTTTCCCTGTGCATATAACATTTTATAAATGGGGAGTTTTATTTGCTTCTATTATAAATTTTTTAGGATAAACAGAGTGGACGATGGCCGATATGCCAGATAAAAAACTTTATTTCGCACGCCTTTCTAAATGTACAATCAACGCTTTTTTAAATAATATCCTGCATTAGTAATTTTTTCAAACTGGATATCACACAGTTCATCTCCGTAATCACTGCAGAGATACAATTAAAAAAAAAAAAAAGAGTTGTACTCCATAAATCCTCCATAACTCCAATTAAAGCGGTATAACGCTTCCTACCCTTCCGCTGCAAAATCGAATCGATAATACGATGAAACTCATTTTCCGTCAGCCGCGACACAATCGAAATTCATGTAACGACGCTAAATACACAATTAATCCGATCGATACGGAGTTTGACTTTCTCACCGACAACAGTATCATCATTAAACTTCAGAGTTGATTATTTGATAGATGCTCAGAGTGCAATTTAACTGATATTTATAATATTGAAAGTAATAAGAATTAACACTTATTTTCCTCAAAAAAAAAAGAAGTAATAAACATCTACTTTCCTTCACGTGTGTGTACATAGGTTTTAGAAAGTGTAGTAATTTAATAAATCTTTAAGAGACATTTATAAAAATATTGTTTCACATAAATTTAAATAAGGAAAGCTCGCTATCTTTCTTCCGGATAAATTAAGCCGTGCGACTTTTGCATAAATCGTGGTAAGCGCTAAGAGCAAGTAACCCCGTTGATCGCACGCGAGAGTCACGCCGCCATTGCTCCGTGGATACAACGTTCTGCGCGGAAACGGAACGTTTGATGGGCATCCGGTAAATGCAGGATTTTAGTAATTAAACCAAAAGAAATGGATTTTGCATATATATCATACATATACATATGTATACAGATTTTATTCTTAAACTGATTAACGCTGTTTGCAAAACGATACGATTACACGCGGCTATTTTCCCGCAGTTTTTACTGTTTAAAACATCCCATTTCGGAGGAAGGGTTGAACAACCCTCAACGGTTAAAACCCTCGACCGTCGATGCTGGCGCGGCTTATCGCCCTATCCGCGCCGCGTTGGCTCGCTCGCTCGTGCGAGCGGGATGATAAAGAAGAGACCTCCGTTGGCGTGAGCGCATCTCCCTCACGGCTCACAGCCTCCTCCAATTCTCCCTCTCCCGCTGTTCGACCCCCACGTGACGAGCGGCGACGCGGCGCGGATCTACCGTCAACTAATATTGATTATAAAACCGGCGGTGGCGGTGCGGCGGCGGCGGTGGCGGCGGCGGCGGCGGCAGTGGCGGTGGTTTCTTCGTTCTCGTTTTTTTTTTCTTTTGCATAGCGGAGCCACGGGCGGTGGTACACGCGCGCGAGACACAATACGCCGTAGTGTGCGTCGTGGCGGCGACGGTGGCGGTGGCGGCGGTGGCGGCGGCGGCGGCGGCGGATTACTCTCGCGGAGAGTCGCCGGAGACGACCGGCTCGCCCGCGGTGAAGTGAATAAAGCCCCATCGGGTCAGACGCGCGCCGGAGTCCTCCCTCGTCGTCGTCTTTTCATTTCCTCGCGCTCGTCGACGCGGCGCGGCGCGGCGCGGCGCGGCTCCGGAAATCCGCGCGCGGACGCTCGCGCGACAGGGACGACGTCTCGTCGCCGGTCTGAGGCGCAAAGAGAGAACGAGAGAGAGAGAGAGAGGGTGCATTGACTCCAGACGCAATGTAAGTAAACGAGAGACGTGACACAGTGCGCGTAGAAAGCTTTAAAGCGCGGCGATTTCGATATGGCGAAATATTCTCCTGGAATTTCTACATAGCTACGTTTTTGAGTGGAAGAATAGACAGTTGTGAATTAACTGGAGCAGGCGGCGCGGGCCGCGTTAACTCGCGGAAATTGTCCCTGAAAATGTATACACGCGGTTATGGTGTTTTTTTTTTTAGCGGATCGCTCTCGCGATGACGTTCGCGCGCCGCGAAAGTACGTTCTCCGTGAACGAGACGTGAGTGAAATGGTGTCGATAGATTCTGATGATCTGTGTCCTAGCGATAATTATTTTCATCTTTCCACCGCTGAAATTATTCCAATATTCTTGCGCGATATTGAGCAACGAAATAGAATCTCGTACGCTGATGTTCATTTTATATATGTACATATATGATAAGTACATTAACATTAATATTAATATATTATAATATATTATAATTAATTAAATATATATTTAATATATGAAAAATATAATGTTTCGCGTAAGAGCTATTTTTTATATAATTTGAATAACGTGATAATTCAAAATTAGATTATATGTTTTGCAATTGTCAGGAAATATTGAAATTGTTAATTTAAAATTTATAATAGATATAAATAGCTATTAGAACATTTTAACGGAGTAAACAGAGATGATTGTTTTAATCAGAAATAAATATCCGAGATTTACTCTCTAGGCAGAATTATTTAACATTCGAAATTCTCTACATCAATAAAATGCATGAATCTTTTATCACATACGTAATATTCTGCAAAAAAAGTTGTAAAGCTTTTAACGGTATTCGCAATTACCATTCGCTAATACCTTCGCAGGCGCAGTTTTGCGACATAAATAGACATCGCGATATCGACGGTACACTTGAGAAGACTTGAGAGACAAGATATAGCGTTTAATATTAATGAACTTTTAGAATTTTAAAGCTTATTGCCCCGCTTGGCAAACTTTTCTTTGCTGTTGCGCTCTGCTTATACTCTTCTTTTCGAGAGACATCATTGATCTGCAGGGATCGTTGACACGTCGTAAGCTATATAGCGAGCTATAGAATAAGTTTTCGTTCGTATTAGCTAACGCTGGAGAAATGCTGTTTATATTCGCTGTCACGTCAAAACGAAGCAGCAATGCGTTCAAAAGCCTTAATTTCATTAAATTAAGATGTATATTATGAAGAAACCTCAAAATTATCGTAATTAGTACGTCAAAGAAATGTTCTCTTTTTAAAAGGGAAACTGATACATCAAACGTGAAAGATTCCTCGAAATATTTCGGTGTAAATATCTTTCTCGAGTTTACCATATTTTCCACGAAAATTCTCGCTTACGAGGTAACGAGATTTTTAGTTGCTTTACGTAATCACTGGCGCCAAACGGTACAACCACACGTACGATGTACGATGCCGAAATCAGTATTATCGCTCAAAGGCAGAGGCAAGTCCGTAATGTTATTACGCGTATATCGCGGGCTTTATTACGCGTATCGCGTTCGGGTGCCTCGCCCCGACTCGTCGCCGGATTATTGCTGCTCTTCGGTAAATACCTCATTGCGTTTTGGTCGGATCGTTGACGCGCGACGCGATTAAAGCGGATAGAATACGGAATTGAATGCGATAAAAGCAGTTGTACTCCGCTAATTGTCAGTAATTGTACTCCGGTCGTCGCACGCGTCGCAGAACCGTCAACGGTTGGTGTCACCGGTTTAAACGGGGCGGCGGGAGGGGAGAATACATTATACAATAGATCGCGGCAAAAGCAATCATGGATATGCTATATCGGCTTATCGCATCTTTGATTGCTCCACTCCCCCGAAACATCTGTCTTTTGCATGCGCCGCACGTGTTCCGCGAATCACCGATTATAGCTCATTAGGCAGATGGTATAATGCAATCGAGCTAATAACCGGACCAGATACTCACGGCGGTATATAATTGGTTTTAGCGATTTGGCCTTAGGCGTATAACGGACGTTTATTGTAAAAATTACGAATTGTCGGGAAATGTAAGCGCATATATAAATTTGACAATTTTACAAACAATTTGTTTAAAATACAACGTTGCTCTTTGCCAAGGCAAATATTATGGCGATGAATCTACTTTCGCAGAGCGCCGAAACGATCTCTTACGTCATCGTTCGCGTACCGCGCGATACAGAAATAGATCACGTTCTCTCATATCTAGAACGTCGTTTTTTATTCGCGCGATCTCTCTGCGCGAATAAGAATTTAAAGCCGACGTTATGACGAAGAGCAAATCGCCAGTTTATCCGAAGAATACGACACACTTTCTCCGAAACACCTAAATCTTATATTTCTCTTCAATATCAATTTTTCTCGTTTCTCCGAATTTAATGTCGCAATTTAATGTCGCGTAAGTTTAATTGATAAGGCCGACAAAGTTGGAAGGCAAACGGTCATAAAGAATCAGGGGAAGTTAATATCGTTGCTTCTCCCGCTCGTCCGTAACGAGCTTTGACGACGAACCGCGGAGCCGTTAATCGATCTCGGATCGAGGCTGATCGACGATCGGACACAGACCCTTCCTCTGTTGTATCGGCTATAGGCCGGAATCGATGATGAGCTACGACCGTGGGCGAACGGATGAGGCTCTTCCTGCGTAGTTCGGCGCGCGCGACGCGAGCCTCGGCGACGACGCCCGACTTCAGCTCCATTCATATTCAAACGATATTTCATGAAGATGGAGTGGAGCAGTTCTCGTTTGACTGAAGTCGATTCCCCTTTTGTCGACGTCTTCCGGCGTAAAATCGATATGTCGATACCGACGCGCGCCTATACGTTTCCGCGCGTCGCGACGTGCGCGTATGTATATACGTATGTACGTACGTACACGTACGCGCGATCATTCCCGCGTAAGATACCCGCGGGGGAACTTAGCTAATAAATATCTCGTTGGCGGTGGATGTACGGCCACGTTTTGCGTGGGAAGCGACCGGGATATATTCATGGACGCGCGATACACTTAGTTCGCGACGCGGAGTGACGCAGGTTCGCGACGCGGAGCGTGTGGCTTTTAACAACGTTTCGCGTCCGACGCAGAAACTTACGTTCGCACGTAACGTGTACCCGGGATTAATAGACGTACATTTGCTACCGCGCATAATTCGCTCAGAATGCGTGGATGTGTGAACGATGAAAGTTCTCGACGCGAGCGTGTATATAGATTTCTAATTCGTTGTGTCAGTCGTCGTGCGCCGTGAAACGGTTGAACGTGACGATCGCGCCGAATTTTGCACAAATAGCGTAGTCGTAAAGTGTAAAGGATATTAATTACTAATTACCGCGCATATACAGATCCAGCACGGTCGTGCATTTCCGTTTTAGTCGCATGGGAGGAAATTATATCGAACAAAGTTATATAGCCTTCATGAAATTTTATCGCATGAACGAACAGTGAGTTGAAATCGTCAGATTAGATGCGTTTAAACGATCTTTGCATTTTCGTCGTAAAATGCAATCGCACATTTTAATGCCAATGACACGTTTTAATGCTTAAAAAAAAGTGATTTTATGGAATCGCACGTGTGATACACACACGACGAAAAGTCGTCATAAATGCATCGTTACACCCCACGTTTCGTTTGGGACATTATTGTGTCCGAAAGAGACGCGAAAAGCCGGCTTCCTATTTTATTCTCTTTTTATTATTGCGGCTTTATAACAGGTGACCCTTTTTTCTGCCCGTATACGTATATACATTGCCATGAAATTTCTATGAAATTGGATTTTTCCTGCGTGCACTTTACCGCCTCGCAATATATCCTGTCGTTTGGTTAAAGCGTTTCTCTTTCGGATTTTCCCGTTGCCGCTTTTGTATGTAAACGGTATAAATTGAAGACGTAAAAATTTGCCTCCTTTCTTCAAGTCAATATCAAGGCGGCACGTCGTATTCGACTATACTCGAAAGACAAACTGAGAGGAAGCAGCGCGTCGCGCTCTGTAAGAAACTTAAAAAGTTTCCCTTCCGTAGTTTGGCGTAGACCCGTATCTTACATGCCCTCGTGTCGAGAAACTACTTGCACGCATGTGCTCCCGTATAATATTTTTTACCTTTTGTGACGTGGAAATATTTGCAAAGTTTCCGTCTCGAGCATGTGCTCGCGTTTTACATAAACTGCTTTTGTGCTTCACTTTCAATTGTTCGATACACAGCGTGTTCACGAGAGTCTCGAGATGTGGAAAATTTGCTCAAAGAATGATTATTCGCGTAAAACTACAAGCGTTACCTTAAGAGGATCCTAAACCAAAGGGCGAACTCTGACAATGTCGATAATTTCGATCATTTTTTTATGTTACCGGCCTATATCTGTCCTTGTATAGACAAGGATATAGTAAGGATATAATATATTTACGCATAACTTTTTTGTTAGGGGTCTAATCCTAATTCTGAGAACCGTATGGTATTTCTTGATGTAATCCACCTTCCACAACGGTCTCATTTTGCAACAAATTGTAGAATTTTTATATGAAGCAAATATTGTCACGACGTCTTATCGTCCGCATTTCTGAAATTATTTTCGTTCTCAGTATAAAATAAAATCGACCGTCGTGGAAAGCTTCAGCGCGTAATTATACTTTAACTCTGAAGAAGGATTTTTAAATCCATAAAGTCAATAAAAAGATATGCGTTTAGTAAAAATGTCGACATTATACAGACGGCTTTAGGATCCCCTTAAGCCTCTTTGGCGTGACATCACTATCTTTAATTAGCATTATAATGTCCTCATTAAAATTGTTTATTATGCTTTAAGTTTGAAAGCAACAGAAATCCGAGAAACGCTAATAATCTCTCGCGCTCGCGCGTTCTTTAATTTCTGGAAATGTGATTTTTTTCTCTCTCTAAATTTAATATAAAAAGAAGTAAAAATAATATCGTATCAAAAGGATTAAGAAAATAGAAATAAATATGAAGTCGGCGAGAACCGCACCCCTATGTACGAAATCCTAAGCGAAGGAGCCTGAAAAACCCTCGAGTTGAAGCTCACCGACCGAATCCGCCGGCATGATATACTATCGCGATACGGCCAGCCAGTCGATAGCACATGTGCACACGCACGTGCGCGTGCACAAGCAACGATCTCTCCCCCGCGCAAGCCAGTTTTACGAAGTCGCACGAAAGTGGTATAGATTTTTTTCGCCCCGCACGCGCTCGGTGCCGGTGCGGCGCCCACGCACACGCACAAATACGCGCGCGTTGTCGAGCCAGTGATGGTATTCGCATAGTCAGTACGGAAGAGACGTAATTAAGGGAATGACGAACG
Source organism: Temnothorax nylanderi (assembly GCF_030848795.1). Taxonomy (NCBI): domain Eukaryota; kingdom Metazoa; phylum Arthropoda; class Insecta; order Hymenoptera; family Formicidae; genus Temnothorax; species Temnothorax nylanderi. The sequence goes on along the minus strand of NW_027249114.1, from coordinate 1,258,623 downwards.
CATCGCCCCAATATAGATTCGCGCCGTACTTCCGCCCTACTAAAAGATTTCCGTCCTCCATCTGCGTCCTCATCTTCCCTTCGATTTCTCCCCTTTCTACTCCCGAATTTTGATTTGCACGCCGTTATTACTTACTCGACGCCGCCTGAATATTAAAAACAGTGAGTTTTACTCAAAACGAGTATCTGAATGATTTCAATGGGTATTATACTATATATATTTTAGTTATACTTATTTTTAGTCATAAATTATCGGTTGGAAAGATTAAAGATTAATTAAAGATAGTTGTCTTTGCTGAAATAGTCAAGTTTTCATGATGTCATGCAAATGAGCCGGAAAATTAAATTTCAATAATCACAAATTTTTAACAACGAATTAGATAACTTGATTCTCTTAAACTTTAATATGTGTCTGCTCTAATAAACCTCGTGATTGACATTGTGAATTAGATGCATTTCGGTTTGTCGAGACATTGTAGTCATGTCGAAGATACAAACTGTTTTGTCTGCACATAAGTCTGCCTGCTTGTTTTGAAGGAGAGCCATTTGGCGCTACCGACTCAACTTCGGACAATTAAAGAGAATTAAGGCGCGCCATGCTTTTAACTCTTTCGTTCACTGAACTTGTGGGCGAGAAAGCCGTCCAATTGAAGAATATAAAGTCTTTCGCGGGCTCGACCGACGCAACAGCGCGTGAAAGTGTCGATTCGTCGAACACGCAAGGGCGTGCTCTTCCATCGATTTACGCAAAACGTCATTACGCTAACTCGTGCGAAACACATTCTTTACTTCGATCAATTTTGTTCAGGATACGTGACGTAACCGACGTAAAAACCGCCGCAACCTGGTAAGCAAAAATTTATGAATGAGATAATTATAAAATATGTACCTTCACGTGAAGTATTGTGGATAAAAAGATACGGAAAATATATTTGCTTCTGGAAAATATTAGCCGTTAAAATAAATAAAATCGAAATAATGTAGTACCCGTAAATAATTATCCGTAAAATTCTAAATATATAATATGTAAATTAAACGGGAAGATATTTTAAAATCGTGATGCCTCCACAAATTCGACATTATTCTACCTCCGAAATTGAATCGAGTTTCAAATATTTGCTAAAGATGTAGGTCCGGATTGCAAATGCTCAGTAAATTTATCTTTAATTCGCGGAATTGCACGGAAGCTTATAAATTTACCGAGAGTACGGCGAAGTAATAAGAAATGCAAATTACAGACAGCTTAGTCATTGTAAGGATTGTAAAGGAATGGCAGTTTTCATTGTAACGAGAAGCGACACCGTTTCTGAATTATTACCGAACTTAACTGAAGTATTTTCAGCCAATCGACGATTACATGTCGAGACATATTACGCGTTCGAGACACTGAGTTCGTTAACCTTACACTGATGAAAGCGGCCAATTTTTTCCAAAACATTTTTGGCAGCGAGTAATGCAATGCAACTTTCTCGAGCTTTTTTCACCAAGTTACATTATATTTGTTCGTCTTCTTTATTTAATTTGCGCGAGTCAGAAATACTTTTGCTGTTTTAACTTTAATATTATTATACGGAACACGCAAAAATGTTAAATCTAATATATTAATCCAGTCTAGAACGCTTTTTACTGCACTACTATCAAAAATTGTCAGCGTTTTAGTTTAGCTTGTTTTAGAAGCGAGTAATTTTTAGAAATATCAGTCACTTGAAGATAAGCAGATAAACAAATAACTCAATTTCGAGAAAAAGACTGACTATACTAATTCAATCCAAATTTAAGCATAACTTGAGAGTACCAAAACGGAGTGTATTTAGCGCCAAATGTAAGGTTCCCAACGCCCTTTCGATTCTTGCATTTTCTTTTTGTTGTCGCTGTCCGCTATTAAAATCCCAATACGTCGTGTATTCGAGGGAGAAGATTCGAGATGGAAGGAAGGAGAGAAAAATGCGCGCGTATATACTCTCGATACTTCCGAGACACGGCACTCGAAGCCGACGAAGTCGAGTGTTGGAAGGAACGAGACGCGGCATAGAAGCGCACTTTCGCGCGTATTTTTGGCCGACGATAATCGATAAGCGCCCTGCCCCGAGGATGCCGGGATGCTATTGTCCCATAACGCCAGTGCTTTCGCCCCGGCCAGAGGTGGACGATACTTTTCGCGGGTTGATCGGAGAGCCAACGGCCGGCGAAGGGACGCGCCGGCGTATGTACGTGCGCGAATACATCCGCTGGATTTATGAGCGTTTCGATCTCAGAAGCAAAACGCCGGCCGTCGAAACTGAAGTGACCATACTCTGCGAAGTGATAAATGTCGAGAGTGGGTCAGAATTTCTCGGCGAGAATAAAGAGAGAGAAAAGAAGAAAAAGAAGGAAAGAGAAAAATAATGTAATTTTAGATTCTTTAATTTCAAGAGAGTTTTCCTCGTTATTTTAGTCTGACAACTTTTACACCCTGTAATTTAGGAAAGAATAGAAAATTACCGGCTGTATTTAAAGAATCTTGTGTTTTTATTATGAAGAGGATAATTATAAGATACGCAATGGAAAGTAGCGCAAAAAAAATAGTGTTAAATAGAGACGGTACGCGATACGTTTGACGAAAACTTTCGCGGGTGTTTGTACCATACCGTCCCCGAAATAGCCGAAATCACTTCGCGCTCCGTCCTCCGGACGGCGATTGGATTACAAAGCTATTATACATCCTTCGTGCCCGCGGGAAAAAAAGCCCATCCGATTTTGAAATCGATTTTGTCGCGCCAACGCCTCCGCTACTTCCGAACAAAATTGCAAGTTAGACCAGATGGAAACACGCAGAGACAACGCTTCCAAATTCCGAGACACGCGTGTCGCTGCTCGTTTATTACACACGATGTTTAGCAATTTGATGCACGTGGTGCCGACATTGTCTTGATAGTCACTCTCGGCGATAGAATAAAATTGAAGATTTTTTTGACGCAAATTTTTTGCTCATATTTCAACGAGAAATAATATTAACAAACGACGCGGGAAAATAAATAAGAATTTGACAGGCTGTTAAGTTGCTATCGACCAACGCATATCGTCGCGTAAAAATTGATAATCCTCGGTTTTCCTGGCGGCAAATGACACCGAATATGATTGTCACCGTAGCCATCGCCGCTTTTGAATATCGAATATCGATGGGCCGACGTCAAGAATCGCCCGATATATCATATATCAAATTATTCTCCGCGTTTGTCAAACCGCACGGTGGGACATTATCCAAACGATATCACGCCTCATTAAACGTCATTATAATATATATAGAGACGTGCACCAATTTCCAATTTTATATACGCACATATATATTTCTTTATGTTTCTTACATCGCGTATTTATTTCTTGTATTAATGCTAAATCTAAAGAAAAATAATATAAATTCTGTTTTAATTTGAAGAGATTTCCCCTAAAAAGGTTGCTGCCATTCTCGAATAAATGTTTTCATTTTTCTCCTCGCGTTGTAAGGTAAGTCTCGTTCGCGAGATCGGCGTCATCGCCAATTTTCATCCACGACTCTTCGCGGCACGTCTCGGTCCTGTTTTCGTCGGGAAGATTAATACGTGACGCCTGGATCCATATACGGTTTCACGACGGCGATTCATTGTCGTCGTTATGGAGCAGACCGCGCAGTTTCGTATCCTTCTTCTCTTTTGCCTCTCATCATCTCCTATCTTCCGCCACAGACCTCCATCTCCGATTTCGCTCGTGACCCGTTCCCGTTTTCCGCGAGCATCCCTCCCGGTTTACGGTTCACGAACACGTCTTCCGCAACCGTGTTCGTCGATGCAACGTTGAGTTAAGATCCGACGATGCGTACTGGCCGTTATATGGATCATTGATCCGCGGGATTTTTCCGTGCTCGGGTACGGAATCGTTTCTGCTACATTCGCCGAAAGGGAAAAGTGGGCGATTCAGAAATATTTTCCATCTACAAACTCCGTAATTGGCAGCGGCGAAGGAATGACCGCGTAATGAAGCTTGGATCAAATTCATGAATGATTTCACCAATATCAGCTGATACCAATGTCAATTGATTGATCGAATCTACTTATGCTGTCTATCCGGACTTTATGAGAATGTGTGGAAACTGGGAAAGTTAAAATTATTCTCGGAAAGAAAATGTCAAAGCAATATAATCTAATATAGTAATATGAGATATAATCTAGGAAGTTAACAAAGCTAATCAGGCCTTGATATTTTTAGTTGTTAATAGGTTAATTATATTAATGAATAATATTAATAAACCAGGCTTTGATATTAGTTGTTGATAGGTTAATGATATCAATGAATATATTATGGAGACAGAAAGGTATAATATATATTGATTAGTGCTTTCAATATAATTGTAATACGCGTGTCACATGCGATCGCGATACGCAATCTTATAGCAATAATATATATTTACTGGTAGTATAATTTAGACAGAGATGAGGAATCGCTTAAATGGCTAGGGTTCACTGACGTTGGCGAAACCGGAGCAGTTAGGGGCCATTTATCAGCTAGTTAACGACGAATTCCTAATCATTTGATTGAAGCGGGAGAGATCTGAACTGGTCATCGAGGGCCGGTCGTTTAAACGCGAGCCGCGCGTGACCACGTGCGTGGACGAATCTAAAGATAATGAGCGCAATCAAAATACGGTCGACTCATTGTACACGCTGCTCCTGTCTGCGCGATATTTTTACGCGGGCGTGGAGCGCCTTCCCGCGAAACTGGCGCATGTCGGCGCACGTCGTGGTATTATGCAAAAACACCAGAGCAACAGATGGCACGCGGAGGTCGAGGAACTTAAGAGCGTTTCACGTGACAGTAGCTCCGGTAATCAGGCCGGTCATGGCAATCGATCGTCTCGCCGAGGTACATACATAATGCAATCTTAATCGCACACGAGCGATTAAGCGGTTGGTCATCCGGGCGGTCATCCAGGAATGCGCATCGATGTTTATCGCGTCGCCGGACAGAAGGGCCTGCTTCGTTAAGCCACATCGGAATGCCTTAATTGATACGATTCGTAACTTACGGCTTTGTTCTCCCCCTCCTCTTCCTTAAAATCGGCTATGTGATTATTAATGTGTTCAAATTGAGAGCGATATGTGTTCCGAGCTGTATTTATTTTTCTTTCTCTCTTCTATATTTATTGGAGCGCTGGGAGATATTAATTATAAGTATATAGGCACTTCACTCGATCTTTATTTGTGAAAAGCCATCACGTGTTGCTGGGATAAAGTAATGTATTGTACGTGGAAAATCGCAGATACGTTTGTCACGATAGAGGACTCGGTTTCACTTGGGAAAATTGTTTATCCTGAAACTAGCAATTCCATTTACGTAACTATTGATTTATTTAAAACACAGCGTAACGTAGTAGTAACCGAGTATAAAACTCTACATATCGCCCCGCTTCAATTATTGCTCCCAGCTGTGTATTTTCTCCATTGGTATATCGATTTGATCTATTTTCGCACTCGGAGCACGCAGCGGATAGAAACGAGGTCGTAGAACCCTAAGTATCCCACCGAGAGTACACCGTCGTAAGGTCGTCATTATAAACTCCCGAGACCCGGTCACGGGAATTTGCATTAATTATAGCCTATAAATTACATTCTTCTGAAAATTAGATACCTATTAGAAAGAAATAAAGAGAGTTCAAAACTAAGGTAGCTAGAAGAAGGACGCGAATAATTTTTTAGGGAAAAATGGGAAAAAAGAAGACAGGAAATTAAGATCCAAAAGACTTCAGAATTATAAGGAAGTCTGAAAATGGGTATAGTTAAATTCATTCCAGAAGCGATGTCGGTCGAGTAAATCGTTTTTTTTTTCGGTCGCTTATGACCGGAAAAGACCATGTCGGATGAGCGCGCAGGGGCGGCATAACCGCATCATTTTACAAAGATATTTGCATGTCATAACTATACTCATGGCAATAGCTTCGTGAATCAATCGGCCTCGTAATCGTTTATGAAATAATTCTCCGACATTTATCTTCGAGCCGGCGGTGGCGTAAACATTTAGGGGTTCTCGTTAAATGACATTTATAATTAATGTAAAATGACTTTCCATTGTCTCGTTTTACCTTCCACTAATCTGAATAAATGCACTAAATAAGAATATACAGACGTTTTATAAAAAATATAAATGATTTTCAAACAATGGTGAATAAATGCAGCAAATTATATGTTCGATTGTGGTGGTGCATATTTTTATTAAATTTGCTGTCGCCTCCGCTATTATTTTTGTTTATCTTTTATCTTAACTTCTTGAGCGGACCTTTGTGTTATCGAGAACGTTATAGTTATTTCACTTCGTATGTGTATACCGTACACAAGCATTCGGGGAAATCAGGATGTCGCTGATACGCGAGAGAAGCGGCCCAGACAGGTATGCCCGTTGTATGTACATATATATGCACATGTATATATACGTACGTACGGAATCTTATCTGCGGCCGTGGATTATCGAATTTCCGAGCGTTAGATTAGATTTCTCGACGACCACGCGCGCGCTCAGCGCACGGCTACGTTGGTTTCTGAAAATAAACGCGTACGAGAGGATACCGTCGTCATCGTCGCCAGTGCTCCTCCCGGCTTCGTATATAACGTGTCGCGTCTCCGACGTGCACGTGTACATAGGGCGTATGTATAGTGTATACAGGGTGACCCGAGCATACGCGATCTCCTGAGAAGACGCCTGTTAATTTATTGAAATTATTTCGACGCGCGAACAGAGGATATCCCGGAGGAGTAAAGAGATCGAATTTTAATGGCAGATTCCCTCTGAATACGAGCCGATCTATCTCAGTACCGAGAATGTCGAAGGGAATCGTCATTCGTAATAATTTTTTTCCAATTTCCAACATTGAATATCCACGCAATTAAATCTCAAGTTAAAATCTTGTGGAAATCTACTGTAGATTAAAGGAGGATTAAATTATCGGTGCCTCGACATTGGTGCTTCGAGAGAAAAATTCAGCTTGCGTTTTCGAGGGAGATTAGGAAAGGGACGATAAGCGTCGGGACGGAGGAGCGAAAACACGCGGAAACTCAATTTTATTCGTTATAGGGATAGGACTGGTAAGAACGTATACAGAGATAAGACCGTTCGATTTTCAGTTATGACGTTTTTATGAGACGATTGTATTACTAGATGCAAGAGTTTGAAAAAATTAGACTGCGGTCAAACTTTGCATATAAGATTTAATTTTGAATGAATAATATAACTTTTTATAATAAAAATATATAAAATTATTAATTGTGATCGAAAATTTACTGATGTATTTTATTTAAATGGGAGAATTATTACATTATTATATTATATCTAATTGATAAATTTTAATATTTTTTATAATATTACGATTGATATTTTCATTGGCATGAATAATGTGAGTGTTAAATATTAAATTTAGTTTTATTTTAATAATTATTCTAATATAAAAAATACAGAAATAAATGTTTTAAACTGCTAGTAATATCTTTTATTACTTTATCTCTCTCTCTTTATATCTTCTGTACAATAAAGCAAATGAAAGTTGCTCTAAGTAGGCTAATCTAGGATCTGCTTTATCCTTCTTACTGCAGATGATTAATTCAATCTACAGAGAACCAATTAATATTAGATCACTTCAGTTATTGATACAAATGATAAAGAATATGAGATGTAAGTTTTATTTATTAGAAACTATAAATTGTTTATTAGAAACTTGTTATTATATGTTTATAAAATCAGTCTATCAATGTATTTGAAGTATCAGTATATCAAATCTGGTGGTTATTTCGATGAAGCCGAATTGTAATTCAGATTTGTTGATAAAAATTTGAGACTGGTAGTTAAAACGTTAAAAAGAGTGGCAATTTATATTATATTCATGTTATATCGGTATATTATTCTCCACATAATTTTTCGTTCGCTTTTACTCGTTTATAATACGTGACTTTTTCCGACAATTTTCCGGAGTATTTATGGCTGATTTTTCATTCGCTGTATTCGTACTTCGATTTTAAAAAGATGTCAATTAAATTGACAAATGACGTTTTAATAGGCGCCGAACACGTGTTGTAACACAGGACGGATAATATTACATCGTTAAATCAAAACACAAAACAAGCCATTGATGAAAATGTTAATGGATATATTCAATCAATTAACGTTTTTCTTCAAATTGAAATAAATGTATATTTGTTATACGTATATGTAATATTTTTAATGATTGGCATATTTTGATTTAAAAAACGGACTGTAAAAATCTTTTCTTATAAAATACGTGAAGATTAGCATCATATCTTGAATTCTTTGTGATTAAAGCGATAGTGTCAAGAGTGATCTTTCGTTTCGGTAATCATCTTATAATACTGCGATACGGTTTGCGTTCGTGTTAGATGCTTGTTAGGAATTTCAAAGTAGTTCCCTAGACTATAGTTTACCCACGTTGTGCCAGTTACAGATGTCAAGCCTCGGAGCGTAAACTCCTTTATTGTAGAAACTAGTGCAGCTTTATTGTCGCAGAATACGCGTGTAGCTTTGCTGCAATCAACAGCCAATTTTCGCGCACGCATGCAACTTTCCGTTTACCAAGTTACCTTTAGGTTGTCTAATTTAAATTAATGAATCCACTCTATTGTCTATTGTCTTGTAATCTGCAATTCTGATACCGAAATAACAATTACGGATGTGATGTGAGGACTTAGAGATCTTCGAACTTACAATTAGAGAAATCCACCCCGAATAATCTATCTCTCAGATGCAGGATTGTGTGTCGCGTAATGTCGCGATTGTAAATCTTCGCTTTTACGTTCACCAATGGTATCCTTTCGAAAATATGCTCGATGTGGCAGCAGCTTTGTAACGTTCGCCGGATAGCGATTTGACGTTCGCGCGGAACGGCCGCCGCACAACGTCGAAATGTGCAATGTTCGATCATCCGGGCGAGGAATGGAGCTGCCAGGATGGTTGAATCGGGTCTCGTAGATCCATCGGAATTCGAACCTCGTCATTAATTGGAGGACGCGCGACGGACGCCGTCCGGCTCTCTCAGTTACGTCACTCTGACGAACTGACCCACTTTCTCACGAAGCTCCTTCCGCGCGGTATCCACGAACTTTCCTGCGTTGTTAAGTCCCACGTGACTAGGCGGACCCGCCGAAATTGATTGTGACCCAGGCAGCACGTTCATTTGGAGAGAACAACGAGGCCGCCCGTATTCGTCGACAAGTTTGTATTTAATCAAGTCAAGAGCGACGCCGGACTAAACGAGGTAGCATGCAATCGCTTTTGCAATCCGGAAGTGAACGTTCGCCGGGTGTTCACGTGTACGCGCTCCGCGAGCTTGTCGCGCTCATCTGCGTTCGGGAATTGTGAAAATAACCCGTGCATGCTGAGAAACTGTTAATCTCCCTCTTTCACTTTTTCTCTCTTTCTATTCCTTCTCGCATTTACTTAACAAGCAATTCAAAGAAACATAAACGAGAAGCCACCAGCAAAGGCAAGTTCGACCGAGCGAAGAGAAATAAACGTTGAGTCTCATGTGAGGTATCTGTCCATCCCAGTTTCCTGACTATATTCCGAGCAACTCCAGACACATTATTACTTAACGCAATCTTGCTTTTTCCTTCGTTACGTCGGCCCCTCCCGCCGCGGTGAAGAATAACTAAAACGAGAACACGCCCCCGGTGTACACGCACACACGTGTCACTCGATAACTATTTCCGGCCACTTCCGCGAACGCGTTATTCTCGGTACACTTTGTCGCGGCCGCTTTCTGCCAAATAGGTCGCTGGGCCGAAAAGGCTATTTACTTCGATCCCTCATCGAGGACATTTATTAATAGGTTTCGCAAAAGCCCAATTTCTCTTTGTGAGACTTTCTTTTGTTCTTCGTGATCTTTCTTTCGGAAAAGTTTTCGGGATAAATTGTATATTTATGTTGTGCCGAATGATATTATTTTGGCTAATTATATTATCGGTGAACTTAGTTCACGGAGAACATTTTCAAAAGTTCGAAATTTGACAGAATCTTAACTTGAAACATAATCAGTAATAATAATAAAATCGTCAAATGTCTGGTGATCAATTGAATTTGGACCAACGCATGATCATCTTGATTTTTATAACATTAATCTGTTTATCAAGTATATCTCGACGAGAACTCATGAAATATTTTTATAATTTTTAAACGGTCTTGATCGCGCTGCTGATAGCGGTAGAGACCAGTTGTTGGAGCGTCAATAACGATATTGTCAACATCTATGATTACAGGCGGATCTGTCAGGGGGGAGGTTGAACCCGGCTCGAACGAGCTCACACCTGGCAGACGGTCTGGCGGTGGCGGCGGCATCGGAGGCGGAGGCGGCGGTGGCGTCTTGGGGGTTGGCGCCGGCGGCGGCGGCGGCGGGGGTGGCTCGGGGGGCCGCAGCTCCTCCGGCGGTCGCTCGAGGGACGAGCCGAGGAGGCACACTCTCGGCGGCGATCATCAACCCTCCCTTCATCATCAGCAATTCAACGCGGCGCAGCAGCTGCACCCCCTTCATCCGCATCATCTGCCGCCACCACACGGCCAGTACGGCAACCCGCCCTCACGGCACACCACCATGGATCTCGAGGTGAATCTTTGCTCGCGCAACATGTAAATACACACATACTTATTGTTTGCGATGATCTCTCTATCAAATCTCGATTTCTCCCCCGATTTTCAACGTCCCTCGCCTCTCCTATCGACGCTTACCCTATCACCGCAACATCAGCTAATATTCCCCATTCAATTCGAAGTATAGAGAGTCCGCTCTGTCCCTCAAACTATGACAAACAGAGTCCTATAAATGTTTAGCTTTCTTTCCCTTCAATTATGGTACGTATCTTTTATTTCGCGTGACTTCGACGCGAGTTTCCGCTCTCTGTTCTCTATATACATATTTTTAACGTTTATATTTATAGTACATTTCCATATTTTATGGTTCGAATAATTCACTTGTTTGATCAATTTTTATATGTAATGTTAACTATTACCCGTTACACAGATACATTTATATATTTTGTTTCAAGTATTGATTAAGGAAAATCTCTGTAATGTGTGTCCGAAAACATTTTGTATCGTATAAGCTAACATTTCTGTCTATCTTTATATATTATATCGAAATTTCCTTTAATAGGACTTTTTGCTCTCCTTTTTGTGTCGATGTTTGAAATGACTCTTTTTGATGAGTGACTGAACGTTTTCCTTGTTATACGGAATATATAATTCATGAATATAATAAATAAACCCTTTTTGAGAAGCACGGAATTAAAAGGAGAATGTTCTTAAATTTGCACTTTAACTTTTACGCCTAGATTGAATAACGAATATTATAATTTTACAACAAATCACAAATTTACATCTACATAAATCATTTATTATGCTTATGCAATTTAATCTTATTTCATTACAATACGTGATAAATTGGAGAAAATAGTTTGGAATAACATTTCAACGTCATCTACTCCTCTCATATTTCTGACAAATCAGACGTGGCACGTATAAAAATGATCCTCGAATGCATGGAAGTTATCGATGACACTCCAATTTCGCTGGCGTTTCTCTACGTGCCGTTGTAATTCAGGATCGTCCACGTGTGCAATCGAGTGTGCTGCATGAGTGTGTTGCACTTTTACAAGAACAATACACCGGAACGAAAATGAAAACTTTGCTTATTTCGTTTCACGAAGTATTAAAATCGCATTTCTTGAATTTTACTCGTAATAAAATAAAATTCTTACCGGCGTATTATTTACGCTCAGGCATTTTGATAATCTCGATAAACACGAGTATAGTTCCCCCAAGTTCCCCAGGGTGATGGTAAACGTTCAGTTACCCGAATGTACGTACGGTGACGTGCGTCGTTCGCGCAACGAGGGAGAAAATCGTTTTCGCATTGAGGAGAGACCGTACGTGAATGTGCATTTTTCATTTTGAGAATGTTTCATTCAAGACAACCGCACAGGTCTACTCGATGCATCACTATCGTACCGAGGGGTCACCGTTTATTTATGGCGCACATGAATGCATACACGTTCTGCTCTTCGCTCTCTCGAGTTCCTTTCGCCCCGAATTTTCTTCCCTTCTTTCTCAACCCGTCAGACAAAAGTACGTATATTGTTTGCCTTAGGAGCATCCGTCTTATAAGTTATACAACGTTCGCGTTTTTGCGCGATCAACCGTAAACTGAAGAATGCATCGTAAAACGGGGCAGAATTGATTCCGCTTTTCGCATAACGGAATAAACCGAATTTTTCTTTTAGAGATTTCTACGTGCACGATAATATTCGAAAATGCACGAATATTATTCTTATCGCGTGATATACTACCGTGAATTGCGATTATGCGTAATTAAAGTTTTCATCATTGATAAACGCGAAAACTTATGACGTAATTAAGCTCTTGTGATATTATTGCAAAACTTTCACGAGACACATTATATTCACCGTAATACTATTAAACTTAATAATAGCTGAAAGATTATCATACCGTTTGTGTACTGCAATATTATTATATATTAATTATTGGAGAATATTGTTAGCGAAATATAATTCGCGCAATATGACAAAATTATTTATATATTATATGTTATATATATATATATATATATATATATATATAATAAGTTAATATATATAATATTTAACATATGCGATTCAATACTGCAATAATGCACGTATTTAACGAAAAATAGCGCACACATTTCGGTACAACCTACTTTAATATCACTTGGGTATTGTTATATCGCTTTATACGATCACAGTTTAAAAACAATTTTTTAAACCATTGCACGTTAATTGAAGATACGAGCGAAATATTATTGCGATACCCGCAGTTTATTACTTTAGCGGGTACTGCGCGGTCAAGAACCGCCGGTAATGAGAGGAAGCGGTTAATTAATTATCATCCACCTACGACGTCCTTTCTTGCGTTCGTCGTTTCCGATAATTAAAGGGTACCGACACACCGAACATAAATGTATCTACGTAGCTCCGTCCTCTTGACGTCCCAGATTTCTTATTTTCCTGCACTTTAATTACCTGGATATTTAAACTTGTAACGATAATCGCTTAATAACCAGTAATATTCTGGACTTTGCATTTTTAAAACGTTTGAACACGGGAGTAGCCATTACTAACTATGAATATATTATACCTTTTTTTTTTAAATAAAATTTGATAAATCGCATGAGTTTAAAATAGTTACATTTAAAGAAACACAAAATAATTTATTTGAATACAAAATATACACTGTATTTTATTGCTATTCAAAGATAATCTTGTCACATTAAAATAACAAAAAGAAATTTAATAAAAATATTAACGTTACTTATATAAAAATTTATTTATGCTTCCACAAAATCATTATTAATAGCATAAGAAAATGTAATATGTGTAACAGAAAAAATGGGAGGATATTTAATAATATTATTACCGTTTGTAAGTCTCATATTTTATACATGTATAATATTGCAAAGATTTTAAATTATTAATTAACGAAACATATATTTTTTTTCTCTTTGGATTTGACTATGAAATGTATATTATCTATTTTAAACTAGTTGTATATTATTGTTTATAATATCGTACAAAATTATGAAAAAAACATTTAACGTAAATATACCTGATAATCTATTCATTAAACTAAATTTACAAGTTTATTCACATCGGTGGAGAAAATAATGTAAATTTATATCAAGTTGAAAACTTATACACACGTGCATGAATATAAAGTTTTGTTCGCTATATATATTAATACAAAAGTATTACTTCAAGCAGCATTAATTGCAACTGACAATTTAGATAGTATTAAATCTGACACCCAATCACGTTCGAAAGATCCGAAGATCGCGGTACTCGTGTTTTGCAGATGTCGCACGATCGATTAGCTCTCCTGTCACGTGATTATTGAGCATCCTCGGGGTGTCTCTGCGGTTTGTAGGGGATAATCGAACTTGGAGTGCAGGTGGTGCACAGTCGAGATAGTGGGTGTGAGCGTTACATCATCATGTTCGCCAGCTCTGCCATTAATTGGTGACCCGCTCGGTTCATAGCACGTTCTGTTGCGATACGACGCGCGACGTGGTTACGCGAAAAACAAGATTGTGACCCGAATTACGAAATTACACCGCTCAAAACAATCACGAGATCGCGTATTTAGACCATATTGTTGAATAAACCACGAAGGCAAATTTAAAAAAAACTTAATTATTGAATTAACTATGTTTATCTGTATCTAGAAAGTAAATATAAGTTTAACAGTTATCTATATCAACTTCAATTAGCAAAGAATTAAATACTAAATAGTATAATGTAATTGCATTGAACCGTTTAAATGTTACAAACTAAAATCTACGACAGACAAATCAATTATTATTGTTGAGAAGAAAATTTAATTCTAAATATTTCAGGAAAGTCTGTATAATATATAGTATACCATTTGTATAATTGCATTGCTCGTGAGGTAATTACTTGTCATAAGTGATGTTGTGTATCTAATGTGAATCTGTATGTTGGAAACATGAGTCAAAGAACCAGTAATCTCACGTGATAAAAGCAAGCAAACTCAGCAAATCTCGTTTTTTTCTCTACGCTTATATACATATGTATAAATATATATGCAATACCTCTATCCCTCTCTGTTTAGCTCATCGCGCACAATGACCCTAACCCTTCGTTATAGTTATGCATTCACGTGTAACGGCTACTCGGTTTTTTCCCTTCTCTCTTTCTCTATCTCTCCTTTTTTTATTCCTTTCGTCTACCTTTTAATCTCTTATCTGAAAGCGTTGCCAACACATCGTTGCAGGTATTTAACACGTGTCCCGTTCTCGAACGTGAGTTGCGTATGTAGATATTGCATATCATAAGCCGACCTCGCAGTCCCCGTTACTTTTTACAACGAACGCGATAATGCAGCTGCATAACAAATCAATATGTCAGAAATAAGAAGCACTTCTGCGCAATCACATTTTCTTTTACGTGAAATCATGTGCATATTTTTGCAAACGCGCATTAACGGGAAACTTTGTACAAGGAACAGGATATAATTCAAATTCACTGAGAATATTTATTTTCAAACACAGATGTGCTATTAATTACTTTTATACGTGGCATCTCCTAACGGGAATGGCGAAAATCAGCGTTGTCTTCCAATATATCGAGATATATTGCATTTAAACATTTTATTCTATTTACATGCTATATTGTATTTAGCAAATATATATATTTAACTATACGTCATTTTTCATATTTTGTTAAATACAGAAGAAAATACGGTGAACGAGAAGCACTCCATATTTCCATATTCGGGCTCATAAATGTATACTCTCTTGTATTTTTTAACACAAACTACATAATTGCACATCTCATAAACCACAGCGGAAGGAAGCAGGATATTGACATTTTAGGATACGACAATTACCGGTTTTACGAAGCATGATGACAGTTTCGCTGAAAATAACGATTCGATTGTCGCGAACGCTTTGGCGTGCGCCTCGAAAACCGAAAAACGGTTCGTGGAACATGTTTCTATTACGAGCAGGAAGCTGCTACCTATGTACCACAGTATTTGCAGCCGCAATTTACGTTCGAGTTACACGACCGACCTGTCAACGAAGAGCAGCTCGACCGCCAGTGATCGGCGCTCTCTTACTCCCCTCTACGAAACAATTGTTTCCGGTCGATCGTTGTCGATTTTGTCTTTTTTTATCTTTCTTTCTCTCTCTCTTTTTCTCTATTTTTTTCCCCTCGTCTTTATCTACCCCGCAACGTATTACACATCTAACTGGATTTTACTTTGTGTGTGTGTTTCCGTGTTACCTGCCGTGCCGCCGACAGATGGGGACCAAGTCTCGCCAGAGAAAGGTAATTTTTGAATTTTCATGCTTTTCACGCAAGATTGCCTGCGGAATCAATTTTTTTCTTTTTTTCCCGTCAAAATGCATGTCGGCATGCTGACACAATCTTTTTTCTCTGAGTGGCATCTAAATCCTCGAGCTCACCGTGTGTCTAATTGTTCGCTCGGAAAATTTATGAATGTATTCACAGGTAATAATAAAATTCTGAGTGATATGAATGAGTTACATTGTGAAATAGAGCAGAAGGATTCGATCGCCTCTTTAAACGCCTGAGAAAACTCTTATTTGATATACGATTAATTATTTAAATGTGCTACATTTTTACAGTAATATACATATTGTATATAATAGCTCTCGTACATCTGCAATATTTATTGCGATGTGAAATGTTAATTAAGATTCGTTACAAAATAATTAAGCGCTTTTATGTATATAAATCACGCTAAATTTGCAATTTCATATGCAATTCACACAAATGCTCACAATTTTATCAGCCACTATCGATTGGCAAATAAATTCGTACGAAGTTAATAAGTGTAGTCGATAATAAACACTAATTCGCCGTTTTATTAAAATAGAATTAGATACGTGCGGGAATGTTATCTCTAAACACATTAAGTAACTCGTTTGATTTCTTCTTCGCCAATGCCACTGATAAGCGATTCGCAATATAATAAGAAGGTCATAAAATGAATCGAAATCTTATCGAGTTGGCGTGCTTTCAGTCGCCTCTTCCGCGTGGCTACCCACCCCCGTCTTCGACGATGCTTTTCGATGACGACCCGGGCATCATGTCCGAGGTGGAGACCTCCAGCACGGGATTTCGACGAGGGGGCAAGCAAAGAAGCAGCCTGCCCGTCGTACGAACGCCCAGCAAGACTTTGGAGCGACCACTAGGTATTTACAAAATTTATATAGAATCCAAATAAGTAAATAGATTAAACATTATTTTAAAAATCGATAATTAATATTAATTCGTAGATTATATTGATATATTATATACATATTAATCATATTATATACCATATTTTCTCTTAATCTTTAAAACTTCGCTGAAAGTAATAGACTTAAATATTGATATAATAAAATCTGATTAGAATATTAATTCATTTTTTATTTAATGTTAATAGGATAAAGATTAGCTATTGCATAAAGACGTAAATTAAGTACAATCTGAAAGTCTGAGAATTAGTTTTCAATCACGATTTAGATATTATTTGGTCATCTCTATGTATGTTTCAAATGTTGCTTATTGCACGTTGCTGACTGTGCTGACAAATGCATTTTTATATCTTCTAGGATTGGTGTTCCTGCAGTACAGGAACGAGACGAAGAGAGCATTGCTACCGAACGAGATCACCAGTATAGACACCGTCAAGGCTCTTTTCGTCAGAAGCTTTCCGAAACAACTCACTATGGAATACCTGGATAGTCCTCATGTAAAAGTTTACATACATGACAGCAACAAGGACATGTTCTATGAACTCGAAGATCTAAGGTAACACTCTTATGCCACTATATACGTATTTTCTAATAAATTCGAATTGTTATTCTCAAGCAGACAAATAATGTTTTAGATAAAGTACTCTGTCGCTAAATATATTTTGCTTTTCAAACAACAACCATTTTTTTGTTCAATTATAACGATCTGTTACACAAGTATCATCATTGCTGTTTTAGAAGCCTTGCATAGAGTCGCTTAGTTCCAATTTATTCAATTTTCATTATGATAATTATTCGTTTTAATAATGACGAATTTGGACAAATAATGATTTATCACTGCGTGATATAAAGGTAATTGTTTTGCTTTTTAGATCGCACCTGAGAGATATCAGGGATCGCAGCGTCCTGAGGCTTTTCGAGAGTGCCGACGGAGTGACGGGGATGCCGGGGCCCTTGGGGGTGCCGGGAGGCGGCGGCGGTCTGCCTCCCCATTGGGAAGATCAGAGCTACTTCAGCGAGCCGGAATTCGACAGCGAATATCAGCATCAGCACATTCACAAGAGCAAGGTAAGTGCGCGTTAACGAGACTCCATCCTTAGTTCGTCGTTTTCGTCCTCCTTCTTCGGAGACGAGATCGGTTAGATATTTTTCACTCAACTTTTTATGTGACACGGAGTGCGCTGTCACACAATATTACGTTTGAAAGATATTCTTTTCATCTTGTGTGAAATATACTCGCTCATTAGATATTTACAGGAAGTTATAATAGGATATTCTTTGGTAATTGAATATACATGGATAATAATATCTTATAAGGAAATACTTCTGAAATATTTACTTCATTTAGAATGACAGTTTTCTTTGTCCAATTTTGCAATATAAATATAAAGGACGTCGCAAGATATTCCTCATTTGGAAATAAGTAATAAATTCTCTTCTTTTTTACGCGCTTAAAACAGTTGGATCGATCGTAAAGAAAATAATAAAACTAGTTTTTTTAAATAAAGCAGCGTGTATGTTTATAGAAATGTGACGTATTTTTCGAGATCTATTAATTAGCATCACGCGTGGAGTATGAATTGCCAGTAATGTTCGATGTGCTGCTTTATACTAGAAAATTTTCAAAGATGAATCAAATAGAATATAATGCAATGGTTTATAAAAGTTTATTCGGCATACTTCACATGTACACAAAATATACACCACTAGAGCTAAGTCTTGAGCTTAAGCGACCGAGGCGTACGTTGCTGATCGATCAAGGCGGTTTCCGTCGTTATTACATAATTAAGTTTCCCTTCGTCTCGCCGAGGTCAATCGATCAGCACGCACCTTAAAACCACGATGAGTATTCTGTTGAAAGCGATCGTTGTTATTCGTGATCAGTTTCTCGAATTTACAACATAATACTGTCCTATTACGCCAACATTCTTTATTCCGTTAATGAAAATTTTCTTAACTAATTAAACTCTATCCTCGTATACAGGGATTACCGCGACGTTTATCGCATATCGTTATTATAGACATTTCCGGCCGTTTATAACAATATCGACAAAGATTTTAGCCGTTCTGCGCAAATAAACATACTAGAATTCTAATATTAAAAAAAAGGTTTTACCAGACTTTTATAGATCATTGATATTTCTTGCTATCTAACGAGGGTTACGATTATTTCTTACATTCATTACAATTGACCCCGTACTCGCCATACTCGTGGAAGCTTCAGACTTAATCGTCGTACAGTTAATCGGATAGAAATTGCAAATAAATATGATCGGCAAGATGTTTTGTCAAGCGCAAGTTTTTCCAATGGCAATATTGTTCGCATCTCCGCATGTTCGTAATGTTTACGAAGATACGACAAACAAAAAAGTATTCGGCTGCATCATCGAGAAAAAAAGAATCAATGAGCAACGCAGAGAAAAGAAATCGGAAGGGCGCCGGACTCAGCACAGCGCGAATGACAAACATCTTCGCCCGTAGCAACTAAAGATACTCAGCGATCTAAAACATGGCGTGGGATACCTGGGAACGTTTCGCTCTCGAGAGATCGTCGATCTTTCGTCGACCGGGTATCGAGGGTTCGCGTCGTTATTCGGCACGATCCGGATCTATCCGGGCGGACGCTCGATAAAATTCCGCGAAAATTCACGCGACGTCCCGGAATGTCGCTTCGCGCGCGATTCGCCGCGTTATCTCGTCGGTGGTTAAAACGCTTTACACACCGGTATAGCCGGCAAGTACAACGCGCCGGAATAGAGCTTCTTGGGCACCGATCTCCAGTCTAGGATCAACGCCTTCCCGAACGGTTCCTCGGCGCATCCGTCGCAGATGTCCATCACTTGTCTGACCTCAGCCTCGGCGGGCTCCCGTTCGTCCTCCTCCTCTTCGTTTGCCCCCTTCGTGAGCCCGAAACCCGTTAATCCCGTGAAATAGTCGTCGTCCAAACCTTGAGGACTGGAGTATCCGTCATCAAGGATCGATCCGTCTCCTAATTGCAGCAGTCCTCTCTTCTTCTTCTTTTCAGCCTCGCGTTTTCCCAGCTTCTTGTCATTTACGTCCTCCGTTTTTGCCACGAAAGTCACCTAAGAAATGCGAGACATGTGAAGTGTTGCACGCTATCAGTTGAGCAAATATAGAAATTTACAGTATGTACAATATATACATTCTTTCCTCCGTCCGTTTCGTAAAAGAAAAAGAGCCAGGCTTGTTTTTTGAAGTAATTTCTAGCGAAGATTTCTTGGAAGAAATTTAGATGTTTAATTCAAAAGAATTAGTTGATTATGTGAAGCTAAAGTAATATGAAATTAACAAGTTACGAATGTTTCGAACTGAAGTTTACTGGAAAGTGCGAAAGTTACTCAGCGTAAAACAGACTCTTCTCGAGGCGATACAATGAAAAATCTCAGGATCCACGTGCAGGCAAGTCAAACGCATTCACTGAGATTCTTTCCACTCTGATTCTTCGTCTTTTAATTTCTTACGTTAAGTAGGTCGGAAACTGCTAGGTCAGAGCTTACAATTGTAACGTTCGCTGAAAAAGATTTTCCGCGGATTACTTCAAGAACGAGTACAGATGTGTGTTTAAAGAACTAATATCATCGAGTTAAAACGAAAAAGAATATTCAGCGAGTTGAAATAATGACGAGAAAATTAAATATGTTAACATGAAACGTGAGATAGATAAAAAAAAATAGAGATTTTGAAGGATGTTCCGTTTACCCCTAGATGAAAACAGGCACGCGAAAGACTTAATCGCGCTCACCTTGCCGTCGCCACCAGTTTCTTTCGAAGTTTTCTCGGCGTCTCTCTTCACGACGGATTTTTCGGACTCGGTCAGACTCGACATTACCGTCTCGTTCTTGATGTCTCGCTTCTTCGACTCGCTTCTCTCCCTTTTGAAGAGATTATGATAGGGTCCGTTCGAGAAAATCGACGACGGCCTAGGAGCAGCGGGCAATCGATGTAGCGGGGGGAAGGGCGACGTGAAAACATCGAGATTCAAGGGCGGGAGCGGCTGTGGGGGCGATTCCGGGACCGGCGGTAATGCCGGATGACGAATGGTCAGGCCGTTTTGTACGATCTGGATCGACGCCCCCGGATTGATCTTCACCTGGAACATCATTCGCACGCATGAAACATTCATACTCAATTGATCGTGGTGAAGCGTAGGGGGAACAGTATACATCGAACGCGGAGATCTCAAGCAGGACGTACACGTGTCTAAGAGGCATCATCACGCCAAGACGTATGAAAAATAATCGTGAAAACGTTCAACAGGATTGAACATTTGATTCTAATTTTTCGGACGCCTCTTAGATGCCTTTTAGATTACCCTCCGCGTCTTGTTTCTCGGTGATGCTAATCAGGGAACGGAAGGTAATTAGCTTGATGACACGGAAGCACACATGCGGGTGCTCTCGAGTGTAACGAAGTGAGAAAACGTGATTGTACTTGTGTATTGATCTGGCCTCCAGTGAGGAAGGGATGCGGTGGCAAGGGAGGTCCGGTTACAGGCGCTCGCGTGGTGGCCCTCGGCGTGTCATTACTCGTGTCGTGTTCGTGACGATGAACGTGATGGTGCTTGTGATCTTTGTGCGCCTTGCCCGCGGTCAGGGCAACGTTGTAGAGCTGCACCATCGTCAGTTCTCCTAAATAGCCACCGGAACCTGAAAGACAGTATAAACATTAGCAGACACGTGTCACGATGATAAATCACGATGCCGTTTGTATGATTCAATTAATGTATGATATCATTGAGATGGCAATTTTTATTATCAATAATCGAAACTCGACAATCGTAGTTCTTTCATTTAAAAGTTATTAATATATTAATAAATTATATATAATGTAAAAATATATTCTTACCTGGTGGCGCTTCTTCGCCCTCCAAGAAACCGCCGCCCAGTTGTCGTTGTTCCTGCCCCGAAATGGCGATTCCGCCGCCTTTGATAACGTGCCCGACTAGCTGAAGTAAGCACGACAATGTAAATTCTCTTGCATATTTTATTAACGGAATATAAAAAATATATCTGCATATAACCGCTTTTTTATTCGCCGGACTAAGCGACACGTGAAATTAGTTTGAAAATGCAGTTTGGCCTAATACCGGCTTAATTGGTCGTTCGAAGAAAACCCGGAAAAACCAACGCTATAAGCTACCGGGCGCAAATAGAATGAAAGCCCCGGATTGTGTGTCTCCTGTGCGCGATATAACGCAGTGGATAGATTGCATGTCCGCAGTCGAGCGGCGTTATATGGAAATTTAAATTGGTTTCTGTCCTTTTTTATTTGAAAGTAACCTTGGTATCCTCGGATGAGAATATCGCGATATGGAATATTCTATACCTTTCCATTTCCCGTTTATTCTATTTCGTCGCCATTCTTTCTCGTTTCGTTTCTGTCCGACGCAATCTAAATGCGGGAAGCCGCCGTCTTGACAACTTTCATGTTTTTTAGAATGAAAACGTCGAATGCGTCTTATACTAGGCTTAATTGCGAATCTCGTATTTTGAATCGAGACGACTGCAATTACGCGTGATAATTGCAATAATTTTATTAACATAATGATAGGTTAATAAAACGCGTTACCGTCCGCCCTTTGCGGTGAATGACTATACTTCTCTTTATCACTGCAATGGCGTGTTAGAAGATACAATTGCACGATATGACGCATTCATAAGACACACGTAAATTCCTATGCATATATATTATACAAACAAAAATGGGGCGACTATGCAAAGTGTTATATCCGAAAACAGACATTAAGTCGACAAAATTGCGGCGACACACCCGCGAACGTGACTCGTATACGAGAAATAATATATACCAGAAGCACGTTTGCTCGAGAAATTCTTGGTGCATTTAACATAAACGATAATTGAGACAACACAGAATCCTTATGCAACTACGTGATACTACCGTGCGAAGGGCTGATATCTTCTCTTACCGTTGAATAGAACATTAAGTACCTCTTTTCTTAAGCTTGCATTTAAAGTGGCATTTTTACTGAAGAATTCGACTTAAAATCAGCTTTAAAATATGATGCGATATTTAATAAATAGATTTTGAGAATTAATTTGACATTTGTTACATTATATCGAGATTTAATTTAGAATGATAAAGTTTTTATTATTTCGTAATATTTACAAGTGACGTTTTTTTAATGCTGCTTAAATTTGAATGTATCCCTTTTTCATTGATTTAAAAATAATTCGGCTCACTATATATTTTTGCAGAACGGATTAATACGCCGCGATACGAGTAATTCAAAGATTTGCGGTAAAGCCGCCATTAATTATTAATAATTATTTTAAGGTGCAAGAAAATGCGAATATGTGCAGGATATATTATATTCATCTCTCTTGTAATATGTTAAATAGTTTTGTGATGCAAATAAATTGGCTGGTATTTTCGGCGTACATACAACGTATCAGGTTCACGCGGTCACTTTCTTTTCGTTCACACCGTGAAATTTATTTGAAAAGTATTGAATGTTTCAAACTGATAACAGTTCCGTTGGCCTTGGTGTTTGCGGCGCGGCAAACGACGCGCTAAGTTATAAGGTCACTGCACGCCTACCATTCGTACGATGACACTCGAATCGACAGGGGAAGTCTTCGCGAGCCGCTCCGCGTTACTCTTCGAAACGCGATCGTTCACCCGCGCAGCCAATTAACTGTCACGATTAACGTCTCGCGAACAGCGCGTCGAAGCGATGGCTACTTATCGGAGTGTTATCTCACGCGATCTTTTCTTTTGAAGCAGGAATTAAAGATTCGAACGAAGTTTCCTTGTAATTACGTATATGGAGAGCGCGATGTAATAAATTGATCGTTGGATTGAATAGTTCGATAATAGCGGAAGATCGTGATATATATCGAGCTTTTATTAATAACATTTCGTATTCCGCGAACTCATTGAACACGCGAGAATAGCTAGTCTTATGCTGGGGCTACACTATGCGCGTTTTCGCGAATCGCATTCGCGAATCGTGCATTTGTATGCCATTCGTGCTAAGCACACATGGTATACAAATGCACGATTCGCGAATCCGATTCGCGAAAACGCGCATAGTGTAGCCCCAGCCTTACGAAGCTGCAATAAAAGAAAGAACGGCGTGTCGTATCTTTGTTATTTGCATGTTACTCTTACGCCCATTGCAATGCAGTAAAATGCGCGTATGTAAAGGGGAATGCCGTTTAAAGTGTCGCGCAATTATCGTATTCCGGTAATTAAGTGCGCGCGTAATCGCAATTAACCGCTTTCGCGAATGAATGTGAGTGACAACAAAGGGACCTAAGAGAAAGAAGAGAAGGCCTGGGGGGCATCAAACGGCAGCGAACAACTATGGATTGAGTAAAATTTTATACTTATTACTTTATTTAATTGTAAAAATATCAGAGAGAGTAACAGATTATCTTTAATTCGAGGTAATTAATTTTTATGAAAATTATGTAAGGTATCATGTATTATATAAATATTTTAAAATGGATGCTCTAGACAAATAAAATTAATACATATATAATGAATATTTAATACTGGACAATTATCCGATTTATTACAAGAGTTTATAAAAGAATGTACGCAAAAGTCAGAAAAAGTTTCACGAAATCAAAAATATCACGTGTTAATAATATCATTTTTTGGCATTTATGTTATAAAATATAAATTATAATAACTTTTATTTAATTTTTCTTATGGTATTCTCATGAATTATGAAGATTGGAGTATATAAGACGTTTACAAGATACAAAATTTTATTCTGAGTGTCTCTGAATGATTTTCGAAATGCATGCGACGTTTATAAATATGAATTAGAGAATGCAATGAATTAAAGAATTGCAAATTCAATTCGAGGGATATTCGTGGAATGTTGAAACTGTGAAATTATGATAACTGTAGTGCATCTTCATTTCAAAAGAATTTAGTTATCTGCGGAATTTAGTTTTGTATCAGAATTCTTGACTTATTGTTTTACACGCGGAATGTAATATCACATTCAACACATATATTTTAATAGATTGCTTTTTACTACTTATAGTTATATTTTTGATTTCGTAAGAATCTTTCTGTTTGACTTTTGTGTATATGTTCATTCTATAAATTTTGTAATATGTAAATCGAATAATAGCCCAGAATTAAACATCGTGTTTAAGATATGCTACATGAAATATTTTATGAAACTTTCTTGCTCAAACTCTTCAAAATTTTTCGTAAAATTTATACACTTTTACGAAACGTTACGTATCATAAAATATAAAATTCGTTCCTTATCTTTTCTGAAAAATTAAGTTTGTTTCAAAATCTTGATGTAAAATTTCAGCATGGACTGATTGGATAACAATCAATATTTCAGCGGAAACGATATAATTATACAGACTGCAATGCAATTAAATGAAATTCTTTATTTTGAAATAAATTTTAGTAGATATACCCACGGGATTAAAACTCGTTTTAAGATTGAGCTAATCATATTTGCTTTCATTTATCGCAAGGAAACCGAAGAAATTATATAAAACTGGAGATCTTTACGTAATAACGCCATTGTAAAATTAATAGTGCATAAATTTTTTCATGTCGCAGTAGTAAAACCACGCGTACGGTCAGACGCGCGTTCTTTGCCCAGGAATAGTCACCGCTCAGCGTGTATTAACGAAAGGAGTTTTCAATGGTTAATTAATTTTGCATTCGTTTCGTGCACGCAATTTCATCGCCGTTGACATTCACGCCACGAGTTCACCATGCGCTATAATTAGCAGCGTGTGATTACAAGCATGTCACACGTGTACGTTTATACTTTATCGTCAAAATTAATAATGAAGTCCATTTTTATCGCATATGCTGTTTTTTTAATAAAAAATTTAGTAAAGTGACGAATAATATTAATGCGATAGCGATCTATTGGAAAAATACTTTTATCATCTTATTAGCATTGTTTATTATCTTATATATTAAATTATTGCATATATCTATTAAAAAATGAGTGTTATTTTTGAAGATTGTGTAACAGTTGCTAAATTTACAATCAAACAATCTTTCACCCTCCATAATTATATTATTAAGTGCCTAATCGTCATTGCGTTTCCGAGAAATTTTTCAAACGGTACGGTCCTCTGAGTTTTATTAGAGAAATTATTTGTGATACACTCAATATGCATTTCTTATATCTTACACGCGACAAAATTATAAGTCACGAGAGTAAAATTGAAAAAAACTGAAAAAGTGTGCGCTCTAATTAAAGTCGAATGACGATTAAGAATTGCATGAGCAGAACGGCGGTTATTTCAGTCGCGGAAGGACGACAAAACACGAGTAGATGATTAGCAATATGATTGCAAAAGTTGATTCTAGCGCGAGAGACAGCCGCGCGCGCGGTGCAATCTTTCTTATTAGAATACCAAGGACAATGCGCCCACGATTGCACCGTCATTGTCGGGCTTGCCGTTTGACCTAAATTTACCACGACACGAAAAGTGCAGTCTCAAGAGATCGATACGTTTCTTATGCATTATCGGCAATTGTAACTCCGTTCAAGTTCCCAAAATCGCTCGTAATGCCAGGCGGGCTTGTAACAAGTTCTTCGAATAACGTAACAACCTCATTCGACGGTTCTGTCGAATTCGCGTTAGTACACTTGGGTCCGTGTTGTTACAAGTTGAGAGGACACGTTTTCAGCAAATGAGAAGCAAATGGCTTTCTCTCGGCGAGAGAGAGAGAGAGAGAGAGAGAGAGAGAGAGGCCGGAATTACGTATTTTCGACGAAACTCTCGAAGTTCTGAGCCACGTATAAACATAGGTGAATCAGGAAACTTTAGAGATAGTACGGTAAAGCGAAGCGGAATTGACAATTTTTTTAAATTTGAGGAAAAGTTCTTTATTCGATACGAACTATTGTTTACCAATGCTGGATTGTAGGAAACCTGATTATGTTTGTCCAAGATTTTCCAGGATACCTTCCACTATATCTACCTATCTATCTATTTATCTATATACCTAGGGAACGGAGCGATAGGGCCAAAAACAGCATAAAATCGTGCGTGCTTACCCTGTTGTTGAACCCGCGACCTACACGCTCGTCGTTGACCCAGATCTGCCATTCGCCGGTGCGACCGTTCCAGCTCTGGCAGGAGTGGTACCACTTGTTAAGTCTCAGCGGATAATTCAATCTGTATAAGTTGTGACCGTTGACGTTGAGCATGTAATACGAACTCCTTGGTGTGTTCGCGACCCACGACAGTATCTCCCGCGCTTGGTCGCCGACTGAAAGGGTCGAGGGTGTAAATTAGTCTGTCCGTGACGGAACGGGAAAGAGGGACGGTTTTTCCGCGGAGCAAGTAGAGTGGATGTAACATTCCCCATTAGGAACAGTAACTGTCGAGAATGCTAACAGTTGCACACGCGGACACATACGAGATTCTAACGGTTTCAAGCACATGGGGCACGTCCCGTGTTTTCGGACGCTTTCGTTGCAGAACCAGGCGGGTGAAGAAATATAAAGTACCTCGTATTTGTATTTTGCACATTACGTTAAAATGGTATTTAATTTAAAATTAACATTTAGCATGTTAACTTTTACTGTTTTCAAATTTTTAATAACTGTTAACACCAATGATTTCTAACATGTAACATTTATATCTTATTATTTATATCTTATATAAATAATGAAATAATGTTCAATATATAGATTTAAAGTTTATTCTGCCATGAATAATTTTAATTAGATGCACAGTTTTAAGAGGTTTATTAGAATTAATAATTAGAATTAATTAAATCGTTTATTGTACAAGATTTCTCTGATGTTGATATAAACTTAATTTTTATCGCTGTTCTCTTTATATAAGAAATTATCTGTGGATTAAATATTAAAAAAGGTACTCTCCTATTTCTCACTATAATATGGTACATTTCCAGTATACCTATTGATTCTGGAAGCCGAGAAGCGTTTTTAGACACATGCGAAGGCAGGGACTTATTGTTGGTGTATTTATGACACCGCGCATATCCGCCTATTGTCACGCACGCCTGCGCCTAGGAAAAAAAAAGAAGAAAGAACACCGTGTGTGTATGTGTGCAACTTTCTACCGGCACAAAAAAACCACAAACCGTATGGAACCTTTCTAAACTGCACATTGAAAACGTAGCCGGGACAACGTCATTGTTTGCGCACGAATAATAATGCATGCGGGCGTAAATCGATTCCTATCCCAACGATGGGAGGGACGGTATGATTGTGACTTAAGCTAATCACTAATCCGCGGAAAGAGAGAGCAGTGCGTGGGAATCGATTATGCAACTGAGCACGACCGTTATATCGCGTGTAATGCTTGGAAAATTTATTATATTTTCAATTAAATTTCTCTCGATATTTACAATGATATTATTTACAGCACATAAATCGCATGGTTCAAATTTACCAGGAGCACATTTTAATAAAATTTTATTTCTCATTTATTACGTGTGAAAACAATCGCAGTATCGTATTAAAGAACATTATTATGTTTATAATGGATCTCTATAAGTGTATGAACGAGTTTATTAAATTTTAAATAATTATTATCGATGTTGCACGTTAAACTCTGCGCTTTTTCAAATTTTGTTATAAAATACTTTGAAATATAATTTTAAAGAGAAAAGAAAAACATCAGCTAGTGAAAAGTATTATTTATACTAATTTTGGACAATATTGTTGGCAGAACCGTTGAAAACAATTTTCGTTTGTTCTTCACGTATAAATATGAACATTGTATGTTCATTTTTGTAAGTGTTCACAATTCAATGCACCGGTCCGTTCATTTACAAGTTTATTGTTTGCTTATCCGCAGTTTCTGCTGTGTTAGTTAAACAATATATCAATTATGAGGAACTAGGTCGACGGCAAATTAGAGTGCACGTTGTAAAATTCGTTAATAAAACACACAACTCGCGCCGCAATTTAAGGAGCGCAAATTTTTGCTGACAAGTTACGGCGGTAACAAGTTTCCAATGTAAAAAAAAAATTCGGTTATCTTTCCTTCACGCGATAAACGCAACAGATAATTGTAAATTTGTTACTCTTTCTTTCTTAGTTTAAAATGTGCAAAGAATTTTCTTTCGCATTTGATTATATATAATGACAAGTTTATATATTAAAACATAGTTTTGCAATGACTTCTAGCGAGCAATTTAGATAAACTTTACTTTAACGAGTAAAGACTAAAAGAGCTCCAAGTTTAATTAAATTATATTACCAATGTATAATATTCAAATTTTGCAATGAGCACAGCGACCTACTTCTAATTTTTTTATAAAGAAACATTGTCTTTAAATGACAATCTTGCATATTACTGACACGAAAAATTAATATCGTTATCGCAATTAATTCATGAGGTTTGTAACATCGCGATAACGCGATACTTTTGGCGACACACGCAGCGAACTTTCGCTTTCACGTTCGGTACATATCGTGGTGATAAGAGGTGAAAGGAGAAAGAAACGCGCGCGTATTTCGCGCACTTACCTGCGTAAGAAAACAGTGGATGGTCGTTAGAGTGATTGTGGAATTTCGTCCACATGCAGAGAGTGAACTCCTTCATGTCCGGCAGGTCTACCTTGTAATGGATGTACTGCAAGACAAAAAGAGAAAGATATATGTGTATATTGTATACTTCGTTAGATCGCATCGACGACGAGCAACGCTCGGTTGACGTTGATCTCGTGTGCCTATCGCGATCGAAATTGTCAATGCACTCGGCGCGCGCGGCGAAGATTAATGCGCCCCGTGCGATTTAATCGCTGGAATGTGTACTCTACCGCGTGGTGCATCACTCGCATTATATATACCGGCCTTACATTATTAATCGCCCGTCATCGATCCCCGCGGCTCTCGTTTAAATGAACGTTAGATAAACGCGCGAACGAGCACGTTCCCGTTGCGGGTGCAATCGGGCGGATGTAATCGAACAATCGTGGCGTACGAGAGCGACTGTTATTCGATTCGACGTGGATAATTAGAGTTTGATGAGAGTTTGAGTTGCGTCTTCACGAAGTACCGGGCGTGCCGAATTGTTGCAAAATAGAAGCACTGTGTTCGCGCGTTGGAAAAATATAAACTATCGCGTGAGAACGGAAAAGGTGCTTTTCATTACGATATAAATGCGATTACATATATTTTCCGTTAATTTGATGCACCCTGATGCACACGAGACTACAATGGTCATCGCGCGCGCGTCTAAATTGGTCGATTACATTGGTTGTTGACGTGGTACATATCGATCGATTGAAATTTATGTATGAACAGCGCTCCGCTCTGGGATATACATCGAATATATTGATGAACGGCGCATACACTTCGTGCCTTAGGCAGGGAAATTGCTTCGCGCGGAATCACAGCTGTACAATAATTGACAAGCAAATACCGCGTTTTAGTCAATACCTATTCCCACGATACGATCGTAGCAAACACGAATGACGATTGACGAAGACGCTACTAATAAAAAATACACCGTTTTACTTTTTTTAAGAATGTAATAAAAGTTGCAGCATTGTGTATATATTAAATAAGACAGAAATTGAAAATATACAGCTACGCAAAATTGCAAGTTGTTTAAAAAGATATTATATTTCGAGCTTTTGTGTTTGCGCGTTTATTTGCATTCTTATCTTATCATTATCTTTTTTTTCGTTTTTGAAAAATTATAATTTTTACTCGTTCTTTTCCCAGTAGCGACACAACATGCAAGCTGAAATGTGATCACGTTCTTCTAAAAGTTTCGCGACGAAATTATCGCGATTTATGCGGGATATCCGCGTTTCGTTTCCAAAGAGCCAAACTGCGCGCATTTTTCTTGCCCCATACTTTTAATCTGATCTTTTCCCAAGTGCCGTTATTATTACTCACATCCTTTTCAAGGCGAAATGGGCACACACCCACAGGAATGCGCGCTTTTTCGTCAGCGATTGCATGAATTCACGCGGTTAATCGATTACGCGTTGTCGGTGCGAGAGAGAGAGAGAGAGGCGTAGAGCCGCTTCTTGCGCCCGTAGTTTCTCTCTGACGAGAAGAACTGGAAGCCTCCCTACTCCCCCTGCCCTCCTCCCCCATATGGAGAACGGATTTAGCCAAAAGCGGCCGCAAAATCACGACGGTGACGACCGCGATCGAGATTGCACCGGCGCGGCGCACGTCCAGTTCCTTTTACGGTTGTCAGCTCGCATAAACTTCCCCGCACGTTATAGCAGGCGCTATATAGAAATACACGCGTCACCGCGCATTACATTCGCCGGCACCTGACAGACAATGTTTCAGCCGGCCTCTAAGAGGCGACCGTAAATTTGATGGGCGGGATGAAATATTCAATCGTGTACTCGGCGATACTGCTCGCTCAATTTCCCTACTGTTTGCGTTAGGGTGATTTGCATCTGCAATTCCCGTGACTTATCGACACGTCGAATTATAGCGTCAAGCGTTCGGTCTTGCGCGCGTTTCTCCTTCGACAACTGAAGTTATTAATATCCGAGAGAAAATATCATGTGGCATTATGATCGAGCACCGTCGCTACGCTACAGACATACGTACGTTGCAATTAACTAGCGGCGACGTTTAAGTACATTGAGTCATTCGGACAAACGTTCCTCGTTAAGCACACAGAAGCTTGCTCAAATAAGAATACCAAAAACAACCTTAAATAATCACATTTATTATCTCACGGCACTTCCTACGAAATCGCTTCCGTTGTTATAAGATCGATTTGTTTCGCCTCCATATTTAGTTCCATTGCTGCCGTTTTTAGCGAAACGTATCGACGTTTCGCCTAATGTCGTTCTCGAATTTCCCGGTGTGATAAATTCGCAAATCGCGTTTCCACGAATTCGCAGCCGCGTTTAATATCTCGCCTGGCATTATCGACCGTCAGCGAGAGGCGTCAGCCTGGCCGTTAATTGTGACGGGGAACGAAGCTAATGTGCGATCCGGCGATAGGCATCCTGTCTCGAGGAAAATGATCGCGTATTAACGATCGTAGAAAGTCAGGTAGGCAGGTAGACTGCAGGTCTTTGTTCCGTTTGTCTTTGGACATCCATTTACGATCCGCGATTTCGCGACGGTCTCCTTTCCCCTTGCACCTGCGAGACTGCAACCGCAATTACGCCCGCCTGTCGTCGAGTCTGGGACGGACGCTCTCCGACGTCGGATATCACCTTGACTCGAAGTGGTCTAACGAATACAATATAAATACACTCAGCTCGCACTTTCCACCGCCGGTTTTTATCACGTCGGTCACATCTACAGATTATTATTCTTATTTGGATCTAGAATAATAATCTTGTGTGAGGAGATTATTATCATCCGCAAGATTATCCGGAATTATATGGAAGTTCTGATCTCGTTTCATATCTTTGGCATTTTTCTCACTTTTTCAAAGCATGGTTTTGAACATTTTTATGACGCATTATATTATACTAATATAGTAATATTGCGTTAATGCCCATTTGAGATTTTATTTATAATAATAACTTTAAATCGTGTTATAAAAGATTTGCACACATACAAACGTTTTCAAATATTAATATATGAAGATAAAGTTAATAACTCTAGTGCCTTTAAAAGGAATTTGTGTGGTATTCATTGTTTTTAGATATCTTAATCAGTATTCGGATAAATATAAAGTTGCATATTTTAATTTGAATAATTGTATGTTTTTATTTAAACTGTCACAAGAACGTTCACTTAGTTGGGAACAGAAACGCTTGTAACAATATTGGTGAAGGCCGTTGATATTAACATTCTAAATGAACCGGAGTAGTTTAACTTCCTTTCTCCTTAAATCAATAGCCTGTCATCCGTGAGAAATATTTAAGCCGTCAACGTGAATATCTTCATATATTTCACCGCGATAACTCGATCGCCAAAATTGCTTTTATAAAACGTGTTATATAAATTGCAATCTGGATATCTTAGTACCGATCGCAACGTTTCTTATAAACGACATACATATATAATTTTACGTCGCTGAGCAATTTATCTCTCATCCGCTTCCTCACAATCAGTGAGCCTAAATTTTTCCGGTTTGACTTTCCTGGTTATTATACAAATTTGCCCAGGAATATTGCCGCTGGCGCATCAGACGAGCAAGTATAATTCACCTTTGATGGAACGTTCACTTTCTCGTCTCGCGAGCTACATCGAAAAACGAAAATGTAGAAGTGCTCCTGTGTATTTTGTCTTTAACGAACCATACAGAAGACGTCGCGACATCTGAGCGTTGTATAGCTAAGGAGCCGATTGAAAGGCGGTCGCTACGGGATTTCGCCGTTTTCGGGATCACGGCGATTGGTAATAATTCAGAACTCATTTCGTCGCGTAGCGCCCCGAGGGGATCGTCCGAGAAAATGTTTTCTCTTACTTTCGTTGGCCGCAGAACGCGTGTCATTTCGCTCGCCGTGAATCCTCCCTGGTCGGTGCAATGCCAAGAGTTACACTCTCTCGAGCGTGAAGTGCGCTTCACGTAGCACGTGAACGACGGAATTCCGCGTTAGTCACACACGAGACGCACCTGTTACAGCTGTGTAGACTAGGTATTGTTAGCCCGTCCAATATGTCAGATAAAGAACAAGAAGAAAGAAGAAAAAGAGAAAGAAGAAGAAGGCGAAAAAGAGAAAGAAGAAGAAGAAGAAGCGCGTGAAATGGAAGAGTATCTTTTGTCGACGTGAAAATTATCATAAATTCTTACAATTTATTTAACATAGACACGCACCCATGCACTCGTAGGAAATTTTCAAAATGAGAAAAATCTCGAATTCAAAGGATCCAAAGATGAAACATGTAACTTTTAGTGTACTATGTACGTATTACGCATGATTTTAACATATTAAATTAAAGGCTTATGACCATCTTTATCAATAATCGCAGATTAAAGCAATTATTTTATCAACAAATTATAATGACGAAATCGCATTATAACAAATTATGCATCAGATGATGCCGGAATTATATTGTAATCAGCAGATCCAATTTCTCGAATTGGGTACATTATTCACTCACTATGTGGAGCATGAACTAATTTATATTAGGCAATGGCGATTGCAATTCATCTCCAGATGTATTACACATGTCTGTAGATATACAACAATATCAATAACGTGAAACTAGAACAAACACCATCCTATGGCTTGGAAAACAAACATTCTGCATGCATAGTGCTATATTGACCATCTGGCCGCTATGATCATTCTCGCTTTGCACGTATTTGTGAGTGATGCATACACGATTCGAAATGCCCTACATTTCATAGGTTTTTTTTCCATGTCCATCAAACACTGGCTTTGTTTCAGGCTAGCAAATTACCAATCTAAACTGTAACGAATATGTCCGGATAGAATGTCAATTAATAATACTCGTTTAATCAAGCTTTTTTTTTCAACTTTGTGTCCATTTTAAAGCTCTGATCGCTGATCATAGAAATTTACCGTTCAAATTTTTGATCGCATCGCGATTCGCTTCTTGTTCTATCATTTCTATAAAACGTAAGCTCGGAAATATTTATGGCATCCGGTTTGCGATATAAAAATCCGTCGCCCGTGTGTTCAATGGCCTACCTCGAAGTACAGCTGCTGGGTCATGGCGATTTTATAGAGGGCACATGTCCCTTGGTCGTGCGACAGCAGATGATGAGGACTGTCCACGTCGTAGAGCGTCTGCGTAGGCGCGTTTCCGAAAATCGATGCCTCCTGATGCAGTATACCTGCGCCGTCGGCGTGGCCCGGCACGATCGGTCGCCAGGACGACGAAATCGCCTGCACCTCGCTGCACAAGGATGCAGCGAGAATAGCGCACGCAAGCGGGATCGGCGTCATCTTCGGGCGGCTCGTTCCTCTCGAGCTACCTGCAAGTTAAAAGATCGAACTGGCTTTTTTTCTCGGCTTTAGAACTCGAGAACTATTTCGCGACCGAAAGGAATTCGAAAGAGCTGTATTAAATTCTGTGTTAAATTCTTCGCCGTTCCGATGAGACATGTATTTTCACTTTCTGTTCCGTTTCTTTGAAAGTAATGATAATGCAATGCCATTACGTTCACATATGTCACGTATAGGTGACTCACATATTATATAAATACCTCGATTGCTTTTTCTGCGAATATCCTTGATGTGCATAATAAAGCGCATAGCGCTTTCAAGTTAGGAAAAACAGAAAAGAGAAATGGCTCCATCTCTCTGCTTTTTTTTTAGATAAAAATCTATATTATTGATTAATCATTGCGCGATAAATCGTAGGCGAACTAGTGCAAATACCTACTAACCGGCGTGCGGTATCGGCGTATTATGCAATCGGCGAGCTTCTCCACTCGGTTAATTATTATAATCGGAAGGTCTACGACTCGTTGTATATACCCGGGTGTGGGGAACAAACTCCAGAAAAGTTACGTTGAATCGAGTTCCGATGGAACGAAGCCCACCCGCGATCACCCGCCACCGCCAATGCGTGTAATATAATGCAGAATATAGAACGGCGCATGCACACGCAACGGCATCACTTCGTTGCGAAATTTAATTCAGGCGAGCGTGACGAACGTTGTACCGCTTAAGAATGCAATCGACGATAATCCTTTTTTCACACGATAACATTTTTATCTCGTGCGAGCGTCTTTGGTATCGTGGTATGCCGAGCAGCCTCGCGACGAGATTAGACCCAGATAAGATGCAAGTATTGCGTCTAAATACCTTCTGCACTCCTTTTTCCTCTCGCATATGTACTTGGATAATTAATCGGCGCCTTCTGCTATACTGTACCAGTTCTCGGACGCCTGTTGATGGATTCGTGTCCTTAGATTTGCGCGACATAAGCTGCATTTCTCATACGCGTTCCCCTTACGCAATATACGCTTGTAAGTCAATTACGCGCGTACGGGAGAGTTGTGCGAAGAAATGGCGGGAACGGATTTGATGATTGATATAAATCGCCGTTATCAAGACCATTATTTCTCGCCGATGCACCGTGACGATGCATCGACGTGTTCCTAATAATAATGCGCTCTTAATGATTTCCTAATTGTGTGTGCTCCGTAGTGCACCTTGATCTTAAAACTGCTTGATCTTAAAACACGACAGGAAAATCGAATAAGAAAACAGTCTTTACATAAAAGTAAATTAATGCGTAAGTACGTGTATGCTAATGTCTTGCTGTGGTGCAAGCAATAATATTAATGCAACACCAAATGCAACCGTAGGAATTTTCCATTTTGCCTTGATTGTAAGCGGAACTCGTACAACTGGACGTAAATCCGTGAAACGGTAGTGTTAACGGAACCAAGAAACACGGTAGCGCAAAATGTAATCGACGAGGGAACCGGCTTCCGATATTGAAAGGATTTGCATATTCCGCCACGAACATTTATTCTTACAGACTCGAAACAATAATTAAGACCTGTCACGCTTGAATAACTGCATGCTTGTGATTAATTGCTTTAGATTCTTTAGAAACTCCAAGTTAGATGAAATTGAAAGTTGAAATCGTACTAGGTAGGATGGTCGAGTGCTATTACGAAGGTGACCATCAAACTGCAGATGTTATAATAAATTTTTTATAATTATTATCAGTTTATTTCACGTGTGATAGGAATATTAATAACGTGCATGATAAAATGGTAATTATTTGATAGCATAATTGTACTTGTCATTATTCGAAATTGTTTTGATATAATTTTTAATGATTTCATTGAAAATTTCACACAATTGCTAGTGGTAATCGTAAATTAATTAAAAATATTTTGATACTATCACTATTATTTATTGATACTCCTAACATAAATGACGCTGTTCCATTATTTTTATTAATACACGTTTTAGATACTTATCAATGTATTACTATATTTTATGCATGGCACAACTAAATTGTAAAAGTTTTCTTTCATAAATCTCCTTTCTCCGATCTCCCTTTGTGTTATTGCTTTTGCTACTTGTGTCAGTGGTGTCATTCTCATCTCACAGTCATTAATGCAACCGTTCACTTTGTCTTAAGAGTATCTCGCGTAGAATGTAGATCGCCAAGTTACTTTGTGACACTATCGTGATCAAACAAATTGCGATTCACAATGAAAGCTATCAAAGCGAAAATTAAAATGCAATGCCCTGAATAGCTTACGACATTAAAATGACTGTACTTTGCATGAATCACGCCAATCTCCTATCGAATTGACGTCCAGTGTATTAAAATCTCTTCTTTATAAAAAAAAACGAAATTCTTGCATAAAACATAAGTAATAAGTAACGAAAGAAATGGTAATTTATACAGAAACATTACACATACAAATAACGAAAAATAAGTGCGTATAAGGGGAATTAAGGATTTATATTAAAACTTCGAAAGGCATTAGGATTTATGAAGAATTATGTCGTTATTAAATCGTTAGTATCAGATTTTTATTCGGAGTATTACTTTCTTTCTACTGAAACGAAATTAATGTCAAACTTATTACGTAGCAAATTAAGCAACACCCAAAATTTATAGAACTTTCTTATAATTTTATAAGTAATTAATGAATTTTTCAGTGCGTTATTTATTATTATCTACGTCTTCTGTGACAGTAGCACTTCCGTAAAAAATTCATTCAAACCCGCACGGATATGGCAAACGGCATTTCTCGAGCATTTAGAAGTTTAAACCACTACGAAAATTTAAACACACCAAATTCGTCGATGTTCCTTTTGAGACGTGCGAAATTTCGATTATCGTAAGGCGATCGGCACGAAACTTACCCAGAGATAATAATCACAGTCGAACTCGGGCACTATGGAAAGAGGTAGATCCTCGCGGTCTCAGAACGGAAAGGTAACTGCCCGCTCGTTGAGCTTGCCACGGATCTGGTAAGCTGACAGTAGGTGTATGCACCTCTCCTACCTGGGTGTTTGATACACCTTTTGCCTCGTGAGCCTTTTGCCTCGCTCTTCCCCATACGTATCGCCGTACATTGTCGTCGTAAAAGCGACTCTCACGTGCGCGAGAGGTCGCCGGTCAATTACGATTTTACTGGATCGTTTATTCGGCCATACGCACGTGTAACATGCAGGATACCTCAACAAAAGCACGGAAAATGCATTTCGTACTGCGAAATGCTATTGAGGAAAAGCGTGCAGCTTTTTAGCTTCAAATCTAACATTAAGGCCATGATACTCTTTAAGTGACGCGACGTTTTTTATTTCCCGCAATTACCAAACGAAATTGTTATATTACATATATATAATTTGCAAAATAAGAAAGTAATTATAATTATATTTCCATAAAGTTTTGATAAAGATATAGGCACAGAATGTTCTCCATCATGTAACAAAAACAACTTAATGATTTAACGGCTACCAGAGGAATTAATTTAACACCTTGTTAAAACAAACTACTTTTAAATCGTCTAAATTTTTTATGTAAAGTTTTTATAATTCTATATTTTATCATGTTTTACAACGTGGTTATATTAATTGGTTAGATCTAGATAAACAAGTAGAAAGTAGAAGGCGAGGGAGATCGACAAGCTTCTTGCACATGATCCAAAAATGCCTGGGAAGAGGTCAGCGGGTAAACTCGTTCGAGCGTTCGATCTAGAACGGCGAACGGTACCTTGTGATCAACGCGGATGATTGTCGCTCGCCTCGTCCTTGGAGAAGAATGCCGAGGATTCTGCAATTTGTGACAGTAATTTCTAACGATATAATTCGGCGATGCAAAATATTCATGATCGAAATACTCTCTTCAATCATCTTTCTATCCGTTTCTGAAGATTATATCTGTATCTTCTGCCGTGTGGGAGATATTTGAGATTGCGTGCGGATAAGTGCAACAATTATTGAGTAAAAGCGAGCAGCCGCTTAACTTCAAATCTAACATTAAGACCATGATACTCTCTTTATGTGGCGCGTTTCTTATTTCCCACAATTACCAAACGACGTGTGATTTCATGCTTATTAAATTTCGATTAATTACGTTATTATCTATTTAAATTAACGTCCAATGTCTCGTTCTGCCTCATAAACGTGCAGACGCCCAGAGATAGGTATTGGCTCATTCAGCCTTCAGGCTAAATGCCGAAGTTGCACTGATGCAACGAGTATTTATGCAAGTATAACACAAATATTACGATGCAGCGTAATAGTTTACTGTTAGTTACAGTTTTTATTTCACAGTTACACTACGATCGAAATCGTTATACCACTAATCATTTTAACAGAATTGTTCGTTCCCAATATTTAGTTTTTTATTAACGTTACATGCATACGTGAAATTTGATTGATAATAATACATGGATACATCGAGTTTATCATTGCTTAATATTTCTTATTTATTTTATGATATTTTGAATTCGTTATTCAAGCTATTTTGACAAAAGTTGCATTGTGCAATTATCGTAAAGTATGTTTGTATATTTGTATATATAGACCCAAAGCAATGCTAAGGAAAAGATACGAAAAGGATATGCATGGCATTCAGAATTTTCCGCTGTACAGATGTAAAAAATATTCTGCCAACCGGAAAGAACGTTAAATAAGACGCGCGTTTGTGATTTAACAGCAATTGGTGGAATCTCAAGTTACATATCTCTCGTTTCACTTAGAACGCTTTCACATCTTTAACCCGCGATCAAATCATATCTTACTTTTCACGTATTCATTTCTCAAAGCTGTTTAAAAGTCTCATAAATAATTACGGAAATTATTATTATTATTATCATTTATATCGTTAACGTTTAAAATTAGCTAAACGTATTAAAATTCACGCGCAGGTAAATTTACGTTACATTACGTTACGTTTACGAAACTTCTCTTCCGCAAAAGATATATCTATGTTTCGCAAACGCTGTTTTGAATATAAAGCATCTTGGGAAGAATAATC
Source organism: Temnothorax nylanderi (assembly GCF_030848795.1). NCBI lineage: Eukaryota > Metazoa > Arthropoda > Insecta > Hymenoptera > Formicidae > Temnothorax > Temnothorax nylanderi. The sequence continues at coordinate 1,218,956 of NW_027249114.1, read as the reverse complement.
TTTGTATTATATCTAAAAGTCTACGTAAAAGACGTCTTTACAAATATTTTAGAAAGAGATCGTATAGATATTTCAAAAATGGCATAATTAGGCGATTTAAGAATTTATCCTTCTCTTCTGTTATTTCATTCTGTCCTTTGTAATATAATCGTTACACAAAACTGTTATATATAAATTCTTGCTTAATCTTGAGTATTCAAACTGACTTTACGAAACTTCTTTTCCGCAAAAGATATACGTTTCGCAAACGCTGTTTTGAATATAAAGCATCTTGGAAGAATAGTCTTCGTTTTCTAAAAGAAATCTTTAAAAATATTTTAGAAAGAGATCGTATAAATATTTAAAAAATGACATAACTAGATAATTTAAGAATTCACCCTTTTCTTCCGTTATTTCATTTCAAGAAGAATATAAGGATGTGCGTATGTAAAAAGAAATTCTATAAACATCAGGGAGAAAACATTACGTATGAGTCATGAAGTATTCAATTGCCCAATTGCATTAGCGAAGTGCAGATTATAGTTTTTATTACATATATGCCATTACTTAAACGTGCTGAAGAACATTTAATTTAATATCCGGCTGTAAGTAGCCATAAATGCGACAGCGTCATAAGAAATAATGGCATGCTATATTCGCTTCAATGTATCGAGTAAGTACCTTCAAAATTGTCACGAATTTTACTGTACATATATCTTCCATAAGTCTAAAATTATTATTTCTATATTCGAGAAACAAAAAGATATAAGGCCAAAGAAATCTGTTATTTCGGGGAAAGCTTACAAAGGATTAGAATGACGTCGATGTGTGTTGTCGTGATAAATGAAACAAATATGCAAAATCGACAGTTTCTCAGATTTACCATTTTGCGTTTTTCATGCACAGATTCGGAAAATGTTAGAAAAACTAGGTAGCTATTTGGAAGTTTGAAGCAAATTGAGATGTTACGTAGCTATCTCTTAAGTATGTGGTCGAAGCTCGCATACGTTAAAATGTAGAGACGACATGTATGCCGCAGTCAGCTGCTTTTTCGGTTACGTATACATTCGTAATCTTAGCGAGACGGACACGTTTCTCTCCGCTTTTACTTTCTCTGGTATTTTGTATGGTGTGTAGCGCGCGATCGTTAAATCTGATCGGGATGAGATCGAGCTCCGCAATAGCGGGCGCGTACGGCCGCGCATTTCAATCGGAGAGATAATAACGCGCTGATAGCGGCGCTGACAGTGGGTAGTTTATTGAATTTCGACGAGAAGTGACATCGATCGATACGCATATTATGCATCCTTTCCATCCAGGGGTCTATCGGGTTATTTCCATATTCGCGATCGATCGGCGGAAGCCATTACGGGCACCGTCGCCGTTCGCGATTCTGCGGCGCGTCTGAAACGTTCCCGTGAAATTAAGAGGCGCCTGTCGCCGCGGAGGCGACTAACCGGAATGATCTGTGTAATCGGAGATGACAGCGGTTACATATCGGCCGACGATTTACATATATTACGCTGATCAACGGTAATGTACCAGATAATCCTCCGCCTTTCTCGGCTAATCGAAAGTCAATTCTTCCTTGGTAAATATTGATAAAATTTTAATTTTCAATCTTAACTCTATAGGGCTCTTGCGCGAACGTGATAAAAGTGCAACACGAGCACCTCTGAGGTTTCTTTTTTTTAACACATCGCCTTATTAAATTCAAAATATTCAAAATGAAAGAGAGATAGTTGCTTTATTATTTATTATTATTAATAACATTTGAAATATACTCCATAATTAATTAGAACACATTAAACTTTGTGATTACCGTTTCCATCGGATTTACAAAACGTTAGATCTTAAATTCGTCTTAGAATTCATGACTAAAAGAACAGGCAGATCTGGAACAACTGCGAACGCGATCAAGTGTCGGGAATCCAGACAAAGGTAGAGACAGAGTCTCGGAGGTGGCGAACGTGTCGTCACCGCATGTCGTGTCGCGCGGCGACCGCAATCCTTCTTTTTTTCCCCTCTCGATGCTCTCCTCCGCTATAGAAAGTGAGCACGGGCGTGAGGTGTACAATGCGAGGGAAAACGGCAGCTCGTTAAAACGACGTATACGAATTGCGAAATATACACCTCGGATGTGGACCCGTGAGCTCGGGGATGTGGCCCGCGGCTACTAAAAATCGAATCCGGTCGAAAACGAAAATGTTTCCTTTCTAGGGTGTAATCGGAGTGGAATAGCTACCGGAACTGTCGCGCGTCGCATGCCAGCGAAATCAATTATCAAAACCAGAACCTGGAAGCTGCGACGAAAGTCCTCGAACGAAACACTCCTTTCTCCTTTCTCGAACGTTCGTGTTATGCGTGTTTTGACATAATGAACATAGAAAGAAGATATCTTTATTACGACACGGAAGGGACAACCGGCTGATAGCTCGAAGTGATGAATGTTGCATAATTCCGAATTTTATAATCGCCTGACGTGTTCGTTGCTGACGATGAGTCGGCAGTGCTTGATTACGAATTGTACGCTAACCAAATTAACCATACTGTTATGGTAACAAACGAAAACGAAGGTTGAAAATAATGTCTGTATAAATAAAATTCTGAATATTGAAAAAGTACACTCTTAATTAAATAGTTTCAAAAATTATATAACAATGGCAAGAGAAAGAAGTGAAAAAACTAATGTATAGTCGTGATAATAATTAGCTTGAAATCTTAAACGAGCGATCTTAATGGAGGTATTACGGAAGAGGGAAGTTGTAATCGCGTTTTTATATCTCTCCTTTTTTTCGTCGCATTCTTCTTTTCACGTCCACGAAAGTTCGTTTAACCAGCATGAACTCGAAACGCCCGGCCGTTTATAATTGACGCGCGAGTCATATATCCCACGTTATGACATCCTGCTGGGCTGCGTGTCGTGTAACCGGTGCCACGTATCCGCGCATCATCGGGTTTCAAAACCGGATTCGGATACTGCACAATGTGTCCGCACGAAAGGTGGTCCTTTCCCTCTTTCTTTCCTGAGATTATCGATTGCGTTACGTAAACCGTACGCCACGTATAGGGCAATAGGGCCTTTCTCATCAGGGGTAGCGCCAATGGAATCCGTATTTATTTATCGGATTTGGCCTCCCGCGTGTGGATTTGCTCCCAGCGTGTTAACAGAGGCTCGAAGCGCGGATTCGGAGCGTTTGAGGAATTGTGAGTCATCGGGTGCCATTAGGTTCATTTGCATCACTCGAGATGCTAATGAGGAGAAAACTGAAATTGGAGCAAACGCTCGACCAATGTCGGTGTACTTCCCACGAAACTGAACGATCGCGTTTGCGGTTAACCGTTTTGACCCTGTTTTCCGGGCAACGCTGATAGATCTAGAGCTAGATCGCCGGATCTAATTGGTTTCAACTTGAACTGTGACCGACCAGTTCAGTTTAATCGGTCAATTTCGCGCTTTTGCTTAGCCACGTTTATTTTAATTAACTCCCCCATGTTATTGCGAATGAGTATTTGTTCATTGTATCGTAACATGATTGACATTTTTTACGCTATACATATATCACTGGGCTTATCATAAAAAGTATGTTATTAAAGCTGAGGATGGAAAAATGTCAAATGCGAATAAATAATGTGTATTTTAATACCTCGTTATAATTCTCACAAGTACAAAATTGTAATTCAGATGTTCATGTCGCAATGACATATGTAAACAGCGTATAGGTGGATAGATGTACGCGATTCAGCGCGTTTTACATTTTAAATGCGTACGCATTTTCTTGACACACTTTCTGCATGAAGTACCGCGATGAAACTCGCGTTAAGACCGTTTGATAATGAAATTCGCTGTAATTTACTTCTGATGCACTCGTCTATCTATTTCAAACTATTGCGGCATTATATGTGTAACTTGTAACATTAGGTCAGTTCATAATTGCGTGTTAGCCTTCCGCCGGACGCGTGTAAGCATTGATGTAAAATAGTCACGCAATTCTTTACTCTTTCATGCTCTACAACGTAGTGCTAATTAATTACAAATATTTTAAAAAATATTTGATCAAATGGTATCTCATTTCTCTCTCTCAGCACAATTAAATCTTCTTCAGAAGGAAGTCTTGTTAATTTTAGCTGAATCATAGCTGTCTTCCAATATTGATTTTTCTTATAAATGTAACCAGTTCGATGTTAACGTTTCAATTGAAAATGTTATCGAATATTTAAATTTTGGTGGAAGGTATAAAACAATTAGATATAATGAATCAAACGAGGACGTTCTAATAATGATGAACCAAACGAGGACGTTCGATACGTTATTAATTATCTAGGTCTAGCTTCGACGATCGTTTTGTCAATTTGCAGAATGTAAATTGAAACAAACCTCAAGTTCATTATGCAATTTGTGGCGAAGCGGCAATAATTGTCTGACACACGAAGCCTAGACTGGTTCGTGATCCTATCGTTGCTTACCTGTAATGATTACCTGACATAGATAGACAAGCCCAAACTAGTCTGGTTTCTGTCCTTGCTTATCTGCAAGATATTACACTGATTTCTTTGATACGCCATGACGAAACTTATGTTGGTCCCATTAAACCGCACCCGAGAAGATAATCGATCAAACTTCTTTATGCGCTCCGTAAATAATAAAATGTTGCTTCAAAGTTTCACAAGCAGGCTTTAATGCACTTTCTCTCTCTTTCAGAGCTTATCACGTTATGCAATGTTGGGAATTAAAAGAGCACGAAGAAATAATATAGCATCTAATAAAGAAAAAAATATTCGCTCGATACTAACAAAGCTATATATATATATATACACAATGAGGGCCGAATTACGAGTTAAAAGATTGGGATGTAAAATTAATAAAAAAACAATTTATTTAACGATCAGTACATACAGTTGACATTTCGACTGTACTTATGGCCGTCTTACTATATATAATAGCATCTAGTTCGTCTAAATTTTCCTCAAGGATAAAAATCGGGAAAATTGAACAAAGAAATTTGTCAATAAAAAGAGGATAAATAATTCTGAGACATTTCCATTTTCCATAATATTTTATTTTCGGTCTTTTCGATGCAATAAATATGACAGCATATCGTGCATTCTCAATATATATTATTTTACAAAGGTTATATATACATGTAATGGCGAAATTATGGTAGCACGGTGTTGAAATGGAGAAGGGGAATATACCTTGCACTTGATATTCATGCATCGTGAACACGTATGTACGTACATAACATGCACTTTGTCGACAGTTGACGGACGAGGTCAAACAAATCGCTGGCACGTAGAAATCCTCGTGATTTTTGATCGGGCTCCCAATTATGTGTATCTTCTCCATTATCGAACTACCGATTTCTCTAACAAACGCCAACATGCATCGTTGGCTTTACCAGGCTAGTGATTAATCACAAGATTAACATTATTTCCTGTCAATATAAATTACAATCTTGCAGCCGATGGAAGATTCAAATAACGCAATTAAATCTCTCCGTATCTCGAGCGGATATTATGAATTGTTTTTATTCTTTTTTTTTTATATTCAGAGCTTATTATCTTTAGAGAAGAAGTTAATTTTCGGAAGAATAAAAAAAGCATCTCTTCATGTATCTATATCCGAACGTTTCGTTCGCTTTATTAACGATTTATATGAGCTACACTTCCGTTATCATTGAGGAAGAAAGTTCGCCCGTAGATTTTTACGTAAGCATGTATTTCCGCGCGTCTGAATAAAAGTGAAGAAAATTCGCGTTGCTAAGACGAAAACCGCTTTCAGGAAGCGTCCGCTTCTTACCGGGTGGAAAATTTCTGCGATATTGAAAACAGCCGCGCGTATCGAAACATTAAAGCATTGTTGAAGCTAATATTATCTGTGTTTGAAGGTTACGTAACTTTTATGGTTTACTTCTACAGGATTGTTGAACCCACGTCTACTACACTTTCTTTTAAAAAAATTTAAAAAATTATTTATCTAGTTGAATTTTTGTTGAACATAATAAGAACGTATAATTACATAGTTAATTAATCGTATAATTAATCGAATATAGTCGATCGCACGACTTTGCCGTCCACTCTCAAATAAATTCAAGGATATTTATGCACTTGTCATATCAAATGCGCACAATCAAAGTCACTCCCTTTTAGTCACATCTAACAAAGTAATTCGGAGCGACTTTCACTTCATCTAAAAAATATTCTCCGAGAAAACTCGCTACGCAAATGAATAGAGAACGTAACTTATCCTGCTGCATATAAAGTCAGCCGAACTTGACACGCCGTTATCTACATCTTCAGCAATCTTATAATAAGCTTACGCGCTGCCTTGTTACCGGATGCCCGATCGCAGATATCCAGCCGGGAAGAAAGTCTCTATCGCGTACTCAGCGTACTCGTATCTGCCTATCTGCGGCCAGCGGAAACTCACCGTGTAGTCGCTGGAAATGTATTGGGTGTTGCGAGAAAAATGCAGATCGCCGCCTGTCCACCTCGCTCTCACCTGCGGCGCTTGTACACCGAAAACGTGTCTCTCTCTCTCTCTATCGAAGGCCGGAAGAAGCCGACACACGTGCGGCGAAAGGACGACCCTACCCTGGAAAACGAAAGTCGATTCGCGCCGCGCGCGTGTAATTACGCGCGAGGCAGAAACGCGTCCGTATGACCAAGAGTGATCCGATCGTTGAGCATCGTTTGTCGGCGAAAGGATCTTCGAGAAATTTACGAGTCGCCGTATACGGGCGATGCTTCTTTTCTCTTATTTTTGTACAATACAAATTATTGATCTTTATAATCACCTGTATAATTTGCCTTTTCCGCATTTTTATCGCATATTTTTTTTTCTCTTGTGTTAAGGGGAGAGTGTGAAAAAATATACACGCCACGCTATAGTTTTGCAACCATAAATGTCAGTAATGTTTACTTTGTCGTGCGATTACTTTCAACGTAATTGTCGTCCGAGCAAGGTGACATTTATTGCCGTCTCAAGTTTATAATTATCGACCACTTGTTTATTACCTTTACGGCGCGATCAGATAGCCGCAAATTACAAATCGTCACATTCGCTTTCATGGCAAGTGTGTGCGAACCTTAAATAATCGAGTGTTTTTAATGGGCCATAAATGCGACGTCGTTAAAAGTTATATTAATAATAGTCGGAGGACACGAGATGTTGTTACGTCTAGTTGCAAAAATGTACATACAATCACCACGCGATGAGAGAAGACAAGTCCGGAATGGCTGTTCGGTTCGTGGGGAATGCGGACAATTTTTATTAAATGCCATAAACACGTGGACATCACGATGCAATTAAAAAACTGCATTAAAATTCCCTTTGTTGTTGCTCGAAAATACGCAGTCCATACGTTTTAAGTGATAAGCGCGCGCGCGCGCGCGCTTCCGTTATTACAATTGGACTTCCGCGCAGATAGAACCGTTAATTATCAAGCCCGTATAAACTGTTACATCATTATGAGCTTTACAAATTACATTTCATCATTTCGAACGCTTTTCCAACGAAATGTATTTACGCGGTTTCCGCGCGCGATACTCTTTACCAACGTTGCTCTAACACTGTATTAAACGGAACTCTGATATGGAGATATGTATAAATTGAAGTAGCGTGTGTGGATTTAATACGATAATACGCAAATAGCAGTTTCAATAGAGAACGGTGATTTTTAGTTCGATAAATATCTCTGTAACGAAACACTCTTATAATTGCTAAGTGAAAAAGGCAAATGTGTAGAGTTTCAAGATAATTATGAAACTTTTTCTCATCTCTGTTTTCTTTATTATATTATTTGTCGCTTATTTATATGTCTTATTATTTTTTATATTACTGTATAAAATATACAAATTATATAATTTTATTTTATATTGCCCTTGTTTTCGTTGACATTTCGATTTGATAATTTATTTGTACGTGTATATTTAACTTAATCCGTAGCGTTGATGTAATCGTGTAATTGGCACCTCGTACGACATACTAATCGCGATCGGCAAAAAAAACATAATCGTTCTTCCCGTGGTATGCAATTCGCGCAAAGGTTTACGGAGAATGAAAGTCAACGGTACGTACATTCCGCGATACAAATTAGCAATGATCAGATTTTAATTGCATCGATCGACAGCCCATTCGTCAGTCTCGAACTGTTTCTTTTGATTGCACAACGTCGTTAATGACAGCTCGGGGCGATTTACGTTTACGCGCTATGATTATTATCACTTGTTTGTCCCTTGGTAAGACCGTGCCCTTGGATATCTGTGTGAATTACATCAATCTATTGACATTCTTATTTACGATAATAGATATAAATCATAAACATATTTGGTTTTTCAAAAATATACGTCCTCTCATAAACAATGCTTTCGATAAAACAAATTGGAAATATTTACTGCAAACTGATCTGAGATAACTTTTTTGAAAATTTCAGACAGTCAATTTTAATGTTGAAAATATTAAATTGGGATTATTTTTTTTACGTTCAGCGAGGATTTACTTTCAGCGAGATATATTACTCAACGAAACTGGCGTGTGTAATAGGTAATGTAATAGCATGGGACGATGTAATCCTACGAAATTTACGTGACACTAAAAAGCACGCAGCGCTATTCATTGAAACAGCAGGAGGGACCGTTACCGCGATCTTGTGCACGATACGAGTGATATTTTGGTGAAAGTGAAAGCGTAATTCGGCATTGGGAGGTCCGGAGAGAAACGGACGAATACAATACTTACATATACATAATATATATCGTATAGCTGATTTTTGCGCAAATCATGAAAGTTAGAAAACAGGAAAAACTTACGAAAACGTGACGTGGCATGAATCGCGGCGTATCTAATTTTAATTTTTGTGTAAGTATTAATTTTCATAAAATATACCGTTGTATGTAGAAGATTTATTCGCGCAGTGTTCTTAGTTCCTCGAATAAATTTTTACTTTGTCACATTTTTTTATGTATAATTGATAATGAAGAAGATCGTAAAAATGATAGCGGTGAACTCGCGTTTTACATTGTAAATTTAAGATCCGCTAAAAATGAAATTGATAATTGAGCTTTTTATTTCAATTTCGCGGCTTCGACGTAATTGCAATTTGCGTGTTGATAAATTGTTCTAAAGCTAAACTTTGTAGGCTTTTATGCCAATTTCATGCAAAATATCATCCGTTATCAAGCACGATCTATCTGGAAAAGCTGCCAATCTCGAAATCTCATATCGAACTGTAGATCCGAAAGTTGGACTTACAAATCACGCGATTTAACGGGTGATACGGATGAGCGGATATATGCGCGGTTTTTACATTATATAAGATAAGCAATGCAACAGCATTCTCCTGTCATTACGTCGCACGCGCGTTTTATGATAGCTATAATTTTAAACAGAGAGAACGATTGCAATGTCGTGTGAACGATGTAACGAAAAGAGTTACATTTTACATAATCGTATATAGTTTGACGGCGCTGTTCGTTTTTTCGAGGTGTTATATTAGAAATAGAGAAATTAAGTTTCCCCTATTATCCCTTAAGCTGTCACGCAATATCGTGCAATTAATACGGTGTATAATATTGCAATAGTGAAAACTGAAAATGAGAAATCAAAACTAAATGTACTGAGAAAAAAATACTTGAAAATTTATTTGTGGAATATAATTCTGTGAAATAAACCTTAATTTCCACAAATAAATTTTCAAGTATTTTTTTCTCAGTGTAAGAAACAGTCGCAAGAGTCTTTATAATTTCACTAATTATCGATTTCGAATAATATTTATTCAAATCCATTTTATCTAAGAAGACAGGATTGCCAAATGATAATTTTGAAAAAAATATTCTATCTTGAATAGAGTTACAATATGTACGCTTGTTTATGCCACGCGGTTTATGATAAATTAAAAGAGTCTTGACGAGGCGTGCGTTCGAATTAATAGCGGCATTCATTAATAGTTTGAACAATAGCTAAATCCTCTCGTTTAATGGACTACTAAAGCACGTTCGTGATTAACGCGCTACATTATTCAAACGAAGCTCCTGGTCAGTTTGCTTGATGATCGTTGTTATGTTCATAAATATTTGCTGGTCATAAATAATTATCGATCGAAAATATAATTTCTACACATATTGGTTTCACGAGCGCTGTATTATCCAAATTATCACAAGCGCTTTCTCGAAACAATCGTAAAACATACATACATTTTCTCATATCGACGATTGTACCTTATTATAATTATTTGATTCGCACTCTTAATGCAATTACTGCTGTGATTATTATTATAATCTACTTAAAAATTAATGCGTCCGCCGATAGTCGGGGATGGCCGACACAATTATCTTACCGGTCATTGCATTACAAATTGCCAATTGCCCTTAAATTGAGAATCAACGAAATTGTCTCCTAGAGCGGAAATATTCGAGATAACCGGGCGCAATGGAATAATCACGCGCATTTGTGCTTTTGCTTTTATTCGTATGGATAGATGTATCGGAGGAACGGGGGACATATAATGGCTCGCGCGCATAATGAATGCATTATGCGAGCTGCAAAACTGACCAATGCAAACAGTCAAAATTAACGCAGTAATGCAGACAATAACTTTCTTTGCAATTTTACGCGTCATAAAAATTTTTTTATTCCTCAATCGTAAAAAATCGAATACAACTTTTTCTCACGCCGCACCGTGCATATAAAACAAAATACATAATTTTTTTTACACGTAGATATATATATATTATATAAGTTCTCCTTTCAAATATTAACTTCAATATTTAGGATCATAAGGCTTATGATTATTCTCGTTATCTCATCCTCTAGAAATCTACGTTTTTTACTTCTATAAGCTTCCTTTTAATTCCTTTCTTTTCCCTTCTTCTTTGAGGAGCAACCATGAATACAGGGATACTTTCTCGTTTTTTTTTTTTTGCAAATACACCGCCTTGATTATACTCCGGCACTACCGTCGTTAATATCCGCAAATTTTACCTTTAACGTTTAATGTCGTTAAATTACGGGTAAAATCCGCAGATATCACGAAAGTGGCAGAAGCAATGCTCGGGGACAGCATTGTCTCACGTAGCGAAAGTATCAAGAAGACAATGCGTCGCTCCCCTTTTTTCCATCTGATTCCAACGCATCGCGTCGCGAAACGTAATAGGCTCTAAATGGTCGTGGAGGCAGCTTTGCGAAAGAGGCATGGACAAAATGAACGGTTATCTGTGAACCGACGCTTCAAGTTCGCCAAATAAAGCACGGCCGGAGAGAAAACGCATAGTAAGACGCGCGTAGTTGATGTAACGCTATTTATGCAATCCTGATTCTGAGCTATTTGGCATTGTACGCCATTGTAATTTACTCGTACGTCGACGGTATGACACAACAGCGGTTAGTAGTTGTAATTAAACTAATTAGTAATTTGTAATTAGGTACGCACGCGTAATCTCATAGCGGTAACTTGTTCCTCGTAAAACGTGATGTGTGTCACATTTTGAAGATACACGCGCGTGAGTAAAATAAGAGAGGTGGGAGAAATATCTTTTGAAGTATTAGCTTCGGTTAAGTAGCTTCTGCTAAGGCTTAATTAACATAGTAATCTTCAATTACTTTCAGGAATATTGTGAACACTACGTGGCTTATATTTTATAATATTCTATTAGACACTTCTATCGCTGCAGGAAAATTAATTATTCTAGGTAGACGCACATGTTGCGCACATACACACACACACACATATTCTGTGCGACTTGACACGAATGTCCCAATTTTCTCCGCTATCACGTCCTAGTGTTTACAAAAAAAAAGCATATCATAGACTTTGCGTTGTCGCGACGAGAGTAACGTCAGTTATTCGACAGCATGTTTTATTCGCCGGCGGCGATCCGGATTGCGAGACGTAAACGGAATTTCAACACACGCTGCGCGGCTCGCCAGCAGGAAAAGCGCTTTTACGGTCGAATCCTCGGACACCACCGCGTTTGTTCTCACCAGCGTTATCAACGTCAGCGGAAAATCCGCATCCGTGAAACGTCAGTGTCGAAACTCCGCTTACAAAGAGACAACGTACGGGCAGTGGCGTAGCTAGAATTTGTGAGAGCGTTCGTGTCGAGTTCGTCGAGGGATTCGACAAGAAGCCTCAAAATCGTCTTTTGCCATTGCGTTTTTTACTCGTAATTCTCGGGCTTCTCCCTCCTTCTTTTCATAAATTTACTTGTTTCATTTACATGCGCGAGTTAGAAGAGCCAAAACTACATATGCAATGAGCAAGATATTGCTATTTGAATATATAAAACTCGATGCAATAGTAAGGCAATGTGCAAAAAATGGAAAAAAGACTGGTGTCTCGCACAGCACAATTTCTTATAATATAAAAAAGTTACGTTTAATTTATACACTGCTAGTCCAATGTTAACGTTTTACACTAACTACGAGATACTTTAACGCTGAGATAAGTCACAATGAGAATTTTATGCAAATTTTATTCCTCCTACAACTATTAAGACCAGCTCTAAGCGCTCTCTTATAAATGCGTTTGGTCCGTCTGACTATCTTCTCCTTCTTCTTCTACTTGAAAAATAAAAGAAGTCAGTGAGCTTTGCAAGTTCCTTATACCCTTGGGGTCTCACGATTCCCTCGCTCTTACCACATGATAGCTACGCCCTTGACGTTCGACAATTTCGCCAAACCGGAGTCGCGGTTTTCGAGGGACATTTCTCCTGCCCCTGCTCCGCGGTCGCGATTGCGTTCAAGGGAATTCTGCGAAACTAATTAACGCTCGACGTGGATCGATACATGAAATGAGATCGTCGATTGCGGGTGGAGGTTCCCACTCGGGAGACTCGCGTGCGAGACCATAAAGTGTGCGGAGGATGGAGGAACCCTGAACTCGCGCAATCACGAGGGTTACGCGATAATTGAATATCGCGGTGAAAATTAATTTTATCCGTAAATGCATTAGCAAGGCTGAAACTATTAGATCTGCTTATTGTCTATTAATAACTGTCTTGAGTTTGTTATGATGGCACTGATCAAATAGTGCAAACGATAGAAAATTTTTAGTGAAATAAACTAAAGGAAGAATATAGAAAATGTCTTCTCAACAAAAGTAGCGTCAATGGCAATCAGTATTTTACGGAATAAAGAGTCCGAAATCGATTCTTCTGGAGCAGATGCAATTGAAGGCATGAGTGGAACGTGCTTTATCGTATTTTTTTTTTACAAAAAATTATATTTAGCTTGTTACAAAACGGAACAAAGGAAAATCTCCCCAATTCCGCAAAAATAAATATTAAAAATATAAAACTATTGTATGGAATCATATCTAGCACAAATTATATTAAATTACTATTTAAATACTGTGATCTTATGTCATAAATACTTTTCTTTTAAAAAGCTGGATGAATCCCCTTCACGCAGAAATAGAAATAAATAAATTTCAAGCTTGATATAATTGCAATTCTTAATCTTCTAAGAATCTCGTCTTTGACTTGTTATATTTCTTTCTCCGCAATCTTCATTGCACGTTTCCCTCTTTATTAACTCTAGGGAAATCTCTCAGAATTTGCCACACTCGTTACCGACATTCTTTATAATGGCACCGCCGAACACTCTCACGGGTGTCCTGCTCCAGGAAATCAACATCAGCGGACCGCCTACGAACGGACTACCCCTGCCCAGCTGACAACGGACATAAGACAATTTCACTAATTGCAAACCTAGGGGGACATCCGACGATTCCCCAAGCAGGTCGATTTCTCCGGTCCAGTCGTCGGTACCGAAAGTGATCGCGTGCTTGCGAATCGACGGGGTCTCTTCCCTCCGTGTGCCATTGACGATACTTAGCGGGGGCGGCAAGATTGCGGAATCCTCCGCCGCTTTCGCGTCGTTCGTTTGAGAAATTCTACGGGACCAATTAGGGTTGAGCGCGAATAGCAGCGAAACGAGCTTGTCGAGGGCACGCGTCTCTGCGAGATCCGAATCGCGCCTCGTTATTCTCGTCCGGGTTTCTGCGGCGAGGGGAATCTCCTCGGTTAAATCGGTAGCTCCATTGGCCGACCGGAATAAAGGCCTTTGATGAAGGCCGCTATCGAGGGAATTGAACGCCGAGGCCAGCAGAAGATTGAAGCCCAAAACCGAGCCCTCGATGCCCTCCTCGAGCCCCTTATCGAAGTCCGTGTATTCTTGACCCAGAACGATATCGCCGCCTGCCGGGATCACGTGACCGATCATCTGCAAGAAGCGATTCTGCCGTTAATAAAAAGATGCGTCGCACGGAGAACAAATTTGGAGAAGGTAGAACGGTTCGGCGGGAATTGACAGTGGAGAGACGCGTCTTGTTGCGAAATTCCGGTCCGGATTCCTCCGCACTTGAATTCTGCGTTTAAAGGTGAATTTCCGAAGCCGGATAATCGGATTTACCTCTTGCGAGCGACCTTGCGACGCCAGATGTCCGTCGAGCCATAGAGCGTAACGGCCGACCCGGTTCTCCCAGCTTTGACATATGTGATACCAGCGGTGCTCGCGTATGCGAACCGGCCTTCGGGATACCTCCACGCCGTCGATTTCCAGGTGAATGCTCCTTCCGCGCGATGATATCCAGGATCGAATCAAACGTTCCCGCTCGTTCCCTTTGACAGCGAAAGAGGTTTATGTTTGTGCATCGTTCCCTCTCGGTCGAGGCACGGCGAGAGATACACCGCGAAGCTAGAATTTATGGCGTGCGCTCTGCGTGTCCCGTGTCCTTCTCGTTGACCATCCCCACGTGTATGAAACACGATTATTTTTTCATTACGCAAACGACAGTTGCATCTCTTTCTTGTTTATACATATGCAGCGTAAGTTAGAAGCATTTGATCCGGAAGGGGACGCGTGACACAAAATCTCCGATCTACAATCTTCGTTTTATTCACTCGAGTACAGTTTAAATCACTGCTTAAACAGATTGTTGCAAAATTATTTTATATAAGATATATGTGGTTGCATGTAATCTACCGCGGGGACTCCATCATAAACATTACTTATAGGTACTATATAAAAGGAAAGCAGAGGAATTATCTGGTTTCCTTTTAATTTCTTGCGACACGTTCAGCGTTTGATTTTGAATTGCTGATTCTCCTAGACGACAAGACGATTATATAAGGCAATTAAGATTTTAACGGACTAACTAATATAAAGTAACATATTCCGCGATGGGTGCAACAGCCCGCAGGCACTCCGTCATAAATATTCAAATTTTGTTTATGCCGGTTCTATCGGAGAGTAGTTAAATCCCGTGAGATTTCGTAATTCGTGCAATTAGCGTTTCGCCAGCGGGATCGGTAGCGCTAATTCTCACACGTAAAAAGGATAACGCCACGGGGCAATGCGTTCACTTGACATGCTACTAAAGTGCAATGAAATAGTTGCACGCACGAGCGAAGAGACGGATCGTTTTCCATAAATGAAGATACTTTCCGCGAACTTTTACGCAATTACTCGGTGAATGCCTGAGTGGATAATAGCGCTGCGCCATGTAAAACAACAGCCCTCGTTTCTATTTCCGAAGTGGTTATCATTCCGACGAAAATGTAGCGGGGAGGAGAGGGGAGAAGGACAACGCTAAAACGCCTTTTTATCCCTTGGCTTGTAGGTATTACAACTGCTTGGATATAGCTCAACATCCGTTTTAACGGATACTATTATCCTCGACCAAATAGCAGAACAATAGATTTCTATTTTGTACATTTCGAGCATTCACGAAAAGTGGATTGTCTCTGCGCAAAGATCTGTTCACAATAACTATCTCGTTCTGTCCGCAGTGTACAAACTGCAATTTAAAAAATAATTGCAGAACAATGGAAAAATAAGTGATTTGTTCGTGTTTTCTGAAACTTGTCGAATTGAACACGTATCGATTTGTAGTTGGCACAGAAAAACTGACGTGGTACGTACATAAATATAAAGAGAAGACATTTTTTAATGGTGCGTATGTGCAATATCAAGTCGCGATTTCATTGAGAATACTCACTTGAGTAGGAAAGGATCGAGTGGGGATACGTGAGATCGCTCGACTTCACCCAAAGGCAGAATGTAAATTCATGAATTTCCGGCACCGGCAATTGCCATCTGAGGAACTGAAAAGTAAAGATGAGTTAACAACATATCACACGTTCATTTGGTGATGCCATTCACAAAGTATCCCAGGTGACCATGACTTGTCTTTATGTCTACGATGATGATTCTTTGATCATTTTTTTTAAGTTAAATTTCTCTCACAAGGAGAATTTTCAAATATATCTACTAAACCTGTATAAAATCTCTTCTAAATCTCTAAAAAAAACTCTAGAAATCTCTTTAATTTAAAAATCTCTTAAATTTTCAGTGAACTTTATTTCAACAAAATTGAAATCTCTGAGAGTTTTTTTTTTAGTTTTACAAAACGCAAAGTTGAACGTTGATGAAGTCATAGAGAAGAATTTTCACCGAAGAAAAAAATTATTCCGAGTTAGTCAAAGAATTTTTGTAAGTAGAAGAAAGTGTAGATAATCTAGGACACATTGCAGATGTAGAAATGGGTATGTAGACCACGACCAACGAGTCTTAGAGTGAACGATGGAGATTAAGCAATCAGTGTGAAATCGACTCTTTTTTTCGCGTGTAATGGAACTGCCCTCACGTAATCGATAGAAATCTCGCCTGCAGTTTCCACGCTTCGTTGGAATATGTGTATCTTTTATTTCCGACAACATGGCGATTTATCATTATTTGTTCCCACTGTTTTGTGTTAGCTTTTCACTCTCGATATATCTAAATCTAGATACAGGGTATTACGGAATGTTTTGCTGCGCAATCTCTGTAGCCAATTTGACTAATCGCTTACTCGAACGTTTCAACGAAATTAGAGAATTCCTGTAGGACTGCGCAATATCACGAGTGTTAAAAATTTTTATGTTACTAACTGTAAGGTTGAACAATTGAATTAATTTTTCAGATTTGTTATTATCTGAAACAGATATATGAGTCATCCGATACCCTTCTGACGCTTGAAATTGAACGCTTAATTTTATTTACAAATTATACTTATTTTCTCAATTTTTAGTAGGTTTCAGCAATTTGAAATTGTAATTTGTGTACAAATCATTCCGTAATTTAGTGTCATGGTTTCTGGTCATGGTCTGGCTGTGGCATCTGAAATTTCTACTCTATTTCATCTTCTATCTTTTTCTTTCTCTTTCTCTTTCTCTTTCTCTGCTTTCTCTTCTACATACTAAATACATTTAGTTACTAAATAGTTTACTATATTAATCCTTTGCAGTCTTGTGCTGAATTGGACTCGACATAATGCGCTGTGGTAGCCTATCGCATAATTCTTCAAACATTCGAATCTATAAACGATTATAATCGGCGAATTACATGTTTGGGGAATCTCCATAAATTTATCTAAGTAATAAAAATTCTTGGATTTATGTTAGACAAGCTGATTAGATGAAGTTGAGGACGAAATACTTGATCCTCGTACTAATTCTCATTTGCAAGAAATAGTTTGGACCGCAAAGGATTAGACGAGAATGCTCTCGTATTCTTAAATGCAAATTAAACTGAAAATCTGGCTATTCCCGAATTACACCTCACCACTGCATTGCACTGCGATTCTCACCTGAATATAGCCCTTTTGCGTTAACTGCACGCTGTGCATCGGCGTGCCACGGACATTCCTCTCGGTACCGACGAGCTCAGTCGATATTCTCGAAACCGCCGCGATGAGCAAGCCCAGGAGGATCAAGGACGAGGAAGGGAGAATGCTAATTCCGAAGTTCGTCACGAATTTCTTCATTCTTATCTGATCATCGCCCTCGTTGCATCTAATTGCTATTTCTTCAATCGCTTCGCGGCGAAAGTTCACCGTTTGCTTCTTACGCCTGCTGCTTCGTCTTCTTCTTCGTATATTATTCCCAAGAGAGAGATTTCTCTCTCTCTCTCTCTCTCTGTCTCTCTTTTCGTCTCCTTGGCCCGCTCCGGCCTTCCCTCCGTTTAATCTTATCCCGCGTCTATCTGATCGCGCTCACGAAAAGAGAATTGTCCCTCCGACGTTGTCCGCTGAACTCTTCTTGCCAATCTTGCCTGCCGGTATCTCTTTTTCAGCCGCTGCAACACGCGACGCTGCAAGTTCCTTCGTCCTCCCGTCCACCCTCCCGGTGAAACTGCAGAAAACTACCTGGCATCTCCCCCTCGTTCGCCGATCTTCCTCCACGCTTGTCGCTTGTCGATTTTTTACTCTCCACTCGGCGTCCCTGCGCTTCGCAAACTCTTTTTCGCGACTTTTTCGCGACTTATCTCACTTGTCACTCGCCAAGTGACATTTTCCGCGATCAGGACAACGACACCTAAGGATTTTCCGTCCTTCAATAGCAGACTTTGTCCCTTTGGATTCTCTGTACGCCGTCCTTTTTCATTCGCGCTTGCCGACGCGACGAAAGAAACTAAACTCCTCGTCGTGTATATTTTCCCGGTACACGATTGCCGAGAAACTCAAAGATATCTTGCTGCCGACTCCCTTTGCTCGACGCGTGACAACTTTCGCGGCTAAAAGCACAAAACTCCACAGCGACCTTCTTTTCTTTCTCGTTCTATGGAAGCCTCAACAGCACTCTCTTGGTCCTTACTTGATGATCTTTATAATTAAAAGCACGCCAAGTGAAAAGAGCTTTCAGCAGCCGTGGACTTCTTTTCTCGAATCTCCTGTAGATGTACAAAAGGCGAGTGAAAGAATATTTGTTTTCCTCCTCGTCATTCGACGTATGGTTAACTTCTGCACAAGCTGTTATTTTCCTTTCCTCTTATTATTGCTGAGTTGTCTCTCGTTTGCCACAAAGAAAGGTACACGTGAGTCTCACGACAAAATTAAATAATCCTCTTTATAGAGGAAAATTTAGTTCTTTTTGCTTCTTTTCAATTTTTTTTTTTTCTTGTAAATTTTTAGATACAATTAATCTTTGAAAAAGACTGTCACTTCCCATTAATTTTCTTCTATATCGATAAATTTCTTCTCTTCTTCCGTTCTGACCGATTCGCCCGGCGCGCTGAAGCGGCCAGCTGAACTCGTGGCGGCGGTAAACAACGACTAAAGCGAAATCGATGTGAATCGGCTGAGTGCGAGCGCGCGAGTAAGAATCGGTAAGAGGGAGAGACTTTTCGTGGCGGCCGCACAGGTTACAGCGGCCCAGTTTAGCCACCGAGCACGACGTGTAATTTTCGTTCCTGTACAAACAAGGATGGACTATGAAGATGGGGATCGCCCACACGGATCGAACGCCCATATCAGAACATCGGGAATGCGCGCACGACCATTTCTCCTTTTCCAGATGTATGTCTGCATCGGACCTATTCGCACGTATTTACCACCGCGTTTGTCACAATCGATTTCTAATACGGGTGGGACAGTGAAAACAAAGAAAAATCGCCAATGTGACAACAAATTGCGGAGAATGAAGAAATATGAAGAAATGCAGATATGAAGAAATATACTTTCAACTAAACATATAGCTACTTTTTGCTTCTGAAATAGAGAGCTTCTGAAACATTTCAGTCCATTAAAGAAAGAACGTTATGCATTTCCGGTTGTTTTTTTTTTTTTACAATTTAATACACTCGTAACACGAATAAACTGCGATCGCGTTAAAGACTTTATTGACTATGTTTCGCCACGCCAACTTCGATGTAATATGCGAGAGAAACAGCTTCATTTATTAACCGTTTTAGAACCTTATGCGGGCTCGTTAAGTGTATTCCGTACGTGTCGTGCAGTCTACTGTGTGATCGATATGGGAAAGTTAATCTTTCGTGGAAAGTTGGCGAGACAAGCAGCGCGAAACAAACGGGATGATACGGCGAATAACTTAGGCATTCCATGTTGCAAGCGGGAGCGGAATTACAAACGCTTTATTGCGCGTATAAACATTTCAGAGTGCGTCCCGCTGGAAAGCTAAACGAGGAGGTTCAAGGCCCTGCATCGTGCGACCTCGCATTCAAAAATATTTGTCTAAAAAATGAAAAAATCTACAAAAATTTATTATTTTTTTAAATTTAAGGATTTATCTACTCCTTAGTAACTTAAGACCGTAAGTTAAATCCGCCATTTATCAAGCCTAATAAAAGTTTGTATGTGTGAAGAAATCGATACACGTATTTGAATAGTGTGCGTTAAAGTGATCGTAAAACATTGGAAATTCGTGCTGGAAAGCTAACGCACGTTAATGGCACGAGTCTTGAAACCTGTTGCGAAAGTGCTAGCCGGAAGATGCTCGTACATGGACAAGACTCTATCCCGGCGAGATAACAATCGCTTTAAAAGATCCGGTCGTTTGCAAATGTTATGATACCTAAACCAGAATTGGCAGTTAATTATACGAGAGTCTCGCAACTCGAACGTAATTAGCATGTCTCCCTGATTACTACAATTACCGTGTCGTCCTTTAATCGACAATAGCATCCGACATTGTTGCGCCACGCGTCAATTAGATTACTGCAAATCTTGATCGACGTGAAAAATCGCGATTCCCTCGGCCTTCGAATTATCGGCGCGCGACCCAGATCTTTGTTTCTGACGAAGTTTCTTTCTGATTGCAGACGGCCAAGAACTCAACGTCCGGCAGCGGATACTACGTGGGCGGAAGCAGCACTCTGCCGCGCGGTGGGTCCCTTCTAAGGGCGTACAGCCCGGCGGCGTCGAGCGTCGTCGGGGGTCCAAGTGCGACCCCGACGCAGCCCAAGACTCTCACCACACCAGGTATACGAATGCCCGCGTTTCTACGTGCGTGTCATCGTGCACGCACGTTGTATATAGACAAGTCTCGTTCTCGAGACCCTTATTGACACGATTCATCAGACGAGCGGCCCAACAATGCTCGAGTGATCATTTTCGCGCTAAATTTCCAACATTGTATTGTATGTCAATACATAAAATTTATCGTCCATAAATATAAACCGGAAAATCCCTCGCATTAAATTTAGAGTGAACGCTTGACAATTTATTGCACTCGATTGGAATTATGTTTATCATTTCATAACTTCTTCATAAATAGATTTATGATCAACCACTACAATATTTGTACGTGTAGAATTAGATAGAAATTGATTTAATTTATAAAATAAATTCTCTGTGGAGTTATATGATAAAGCTGCTATAAGTAATAAGCAGGATGTAGCACGTACTACTAAAGAGATTATAGAGCGACAACTTTGGGCCGCTCAATGGGAATTTACCGCTTCGTGCGCTGCATTTCCTTCATGCCTGCACCGATGTTCTCTGTAGTATACCATTCTCCTCCTGAGATTTATGCAAACATATTATACAACGCGCACACCCGCATAATTTCTCAATCCCTCAGATATCTCACCTAAGGTGACCAGAAACGTGAGGCCCCACCTTTGAAAAGAAACATGACGAATCTAAAATTCCAAAATTTTCTTTGACCTCTTTTGATCTCGAGAAATCGATGCAATCCAAACATGGTATATATGTATTATGTCCTATCTTTAAAATGATGAAACTGAGAGGTTTTGCAAAATTTCAGCGAATTCGAGTAAGAATTTGATATCAAATTGGATTTCTGCAAAAGGATCTCTTTCGTTAAGAAGGAATCATAATACAAGGAATTGAGAAACTAGATATCGACAGTGAATTAACTTTTCTTATTATTTAAAACAAATACATTTTATTCGAATACACGGTAGATTGATTCTATATTGACATTGTAAAATTCTGGTCGCCTTTTATACAATACGCTTAAATATCCGTCGATTCCAATATCTGTACATGATATCCAAAGAAATATGAATCTCTTTTACCGTTTTGCCGAAAATTGGTCGAATCGACTGAAACGATTGAAATAATTAATGTATGTTGCAATTTATAGTGCATATGAAAATAGGAAGCAATTTGTTAGCGATGATGGGTCGCCCGATTTTATAATCTGGAGTAACTTTTATATTTTCATACAACCGAGAATCTAATTGTATCATTTCGTTAAAACAAACGGCACAAATTATTAATAATCTTATGGATATAGTTATATTTATTTAGGTTTATATAACAATTGTTTTTCAGTTTCTTACCTTCAGGCTGCAAATATTATTCCAGGTCATAAAGTTACATAATTCACTCGGATTATCAGTTACAATCAGTTACATAATTCATTCTAGTATTCCAAATTATATTTCTCAAGAACGTTATCTTCGCGATTTAATTGGCTGGCAAAGAAAGACCGCTAACAAAGAGACGATTAACATTGTTCGCAATTAAGCGCATTTTTTTCTGAAACTCGACCAATTTTTCTCAATGCGTATCTCGTGCTTTGAGCTTAAACGCATACATCCGCACACAGACGCACACACTCGCAATCGCTCTCCATTCTTCATGCTCCCGATCGACGGTTGCAAGGTCGTTTCGATTCTTAGTCGTTCAACGGAGATCGTTACGACCGTCGGCGTTGGCCGAGCGCTATTCGGGACTACTCAAAAACACTTAATAGGCTGCTTAGTCCAAGGGGAAAGGATGGCCTCATTTCTGGCCGCCACGAGCGTTCTCCTTGTTGTCGAGAGAAACGTTTTACACGGAGATACCGGAGCCGCCGAGAGGAACGGATTCAGGATGCGTGAATAGCCTAATCTCACGTAGATCGATCGTGATTAATCATCAACCGCTATGACGAGGCAAATCTATTTTGTATGGCAAAACGCGCGAGCGTCTTCCGAACGCTGTCAGCCAAGAAAAAAAAGTCAACTTATTAAACGAAAGCATTTTCTAAGGAAGACATTTCTCTTGACGCTGCGATTATCGTGACGCGGTCGAGAAGTGCATTTATGTAAAAGTCGACAAGCTGTTACGTCAAAATTTTCACGACACTCATAATCGCGCAGTTATAAGCTCGCAATGCGAATCTGGGTACGTAATAATCGTTGAAATTTTTCTGAGAGATGACTGTTAATTCTATCATCGCGCCTTTTCACTTGCCCGAGGCTCGCAATCTCGCTCCGTTTGACAAATCGCCCGCGATCGCTGCTCGGGAACGTTATCGCGGCCCCAACCGAGTTGTACACCCATGTTTCGGAAATATCGAACGTTTGCGGACGCGCTACATGAATTTCAATCGGATCTCGCGCGAGAAGTTCGCGGAGAGACATGAGAAATGGCTCGATCGCGCGGATCGCGCGGTACTCTCGTCTTGTTCACTTCTGCATGTGCACTGAACGTCGAACGGCTTAGCGAGGGTGGCGGAAAAACAGGAGATACGTGCGTCGGAGCACCTGGGTATATTGGTTTTTTGTTTGGTTTTTTGGATGGTTGGATAGGTGTTGGCGGGGTGCCGCCGGCCAAGCCGCTTCGCAGCTACCAGTGTGGTAAGAGTCCCCTTGGAAGCCTCGGGGGCTCGGCGCGCTTCTCTAGAGACAGCTCGGTCTCCCTCTATAGTATACCAGGTCAGTAGTATCCTTAAACATTCGTCAGACACAGCTCGATCCTTCCGCGACGGACCGCGGGACGATCGCCGATCAATAACACGTGCTTTACCGGAAAGCTCGACTGATCTTTGATGCCTGAAGCTTGCGAGCCAAGCAATAACGCCTCCTTTGAGCTATACTGCAATAAAAACTACCGCAGGTGTGTGTGTGTGTGCCTTGAAAAAAAAATAAAATGTCCGTAGAATAAATTTTATACAGAGTACAGGCGATAGAAGAAACGTTAAAGTTGAATATTTTTTATCTAGAATCGCCATGAAATGTATTACTAAACAAACTGCTGATTGCTAATATTACTAACAGCATTGTAGCAAATAATTAACAATTACACACGACTTACAACTAATTACTAAGAAGGCACGGTTAACGAAAGCTGAAGAAGAAAGCAAACTTTTTTGGATTATGTGCAATATAAAAATTACGAGACATCCTTAACAATTCATAGCGCGCACGTTTTATATACAGTTTCCGGTTTTTGTAACGTTATTTATCTCGCTACGCAGCGAAATATCGTAATACGCTTTGTAAATTTTGTAACAGCACTACGGCGCAATCAGTTGCGTGTGTGAAGTGAAATAGAATCCGGTTATAACGCAAAATAAGACCCAGTTACTTGCGAAAAATAGCGGTTATTTATCGTTTCCATAGCGGTATGTATATAATCCAAGCGATAGATAAATTCTCTGCAAGTTAAATCCTTATAAGACGCGAGCTAATCTTTGCCCGCCCGAAACGTACGTCGTGAAAGACAGATCTTTTTATATCTTTTAAACGGAAGAAGGTCATTGTGGACGAAGAGTAATGGTACAAGTTATGAGCAAAAGACTAATAAATTTTAAGCAAACAACGTATGCCAAAAATGAAACAATGTGGCGTATTCGTAATAAGGAGAAGTTGAACCACGAGGGTGGTCGGCTGTTTGAAATGCAGTAACTGCAGGAAAACTGCATGAAATTGGCAGTCGCGATTAGCCAAGCCGGGTCGAACCAAGTTTTAATTAAACGACCTCGAGACCGTGGAAATAGTGTTGGGAATAAATAGGAATGAAATCGAAATGTTTTGAATTCACGCCGGTAAAGTCCAGATGCCGTTGACGCGTCGCGCGAAGAAAAGAAAAACTTTCTTGAGTAAAACTGTAACTTCCTCGAAAATTGATCTGAAAGAGTAAAAACTTATGCAATGAGTTATTCTCTTACTTTTGTTAGTCATAGTAAATTAATCAGAAATATTTGACGTAGCGTTCTAATTATTTATTTTCTAATGTTATTTGTGATAACAAACTCTTGAGATATTCTGATTTAATGCAGATCTAGATCTAAAAGAAATTTGTGTATTATCAGTATCATCTTCTATATAGCAATCTCGTTCGCGTAAATTATTGATTATGATAACAAAGAGTAGAAAGTGCGGAACAACTACAAAATTATTATAATAAAGTTATCGTAGTTCAATATATTCCCAACACTGAAGCAACATCCTTCAAGAACCTCCAGAAATATCCTGCGTATCTCGTCTTCCCTGTACAACGCCATGTGATATCATAATGTACGAAAAACAGCATTCTCTTTCATCCCATTTTTCATCCGCTCCCGCTGTCACTCGAGAACCGTAGATTGTGTGCCCTCCCGTAAGAAGCACGATCACGTCAAAGGTCTTTTTTCTCATCCTCTCCATATCACGATGACTAATATAAACGAAGTTTCCTTCGTCGATACGGTATCATATCCCCTGATTGTAATTTCATTTGCACATTTCGCGCAACACGAAACTCGTACTCGACGGAGGTATCGAGCCACAAATAGATGATAGCAATCATGAAAGTTCTCTGGAAGACACAAGAGACGTTGTACAAACAGAACAAGTAGAACAAACGTTGCGCGATGAATTCATTATCATATCAACAAGTTGTTAGTAAAACTGATTTCGATCTGTTTACTTTATTACAAGCTGAATGTTTGGTTTTTCGTTTCACATATTGTTTACGAACTAATATTTTGCTGTCGGCATTTTTCCGACGTTTAATTGTACTATTATATGACTTTTAATGATATTACGCGAATATCATTATAAGTCTCCCTGTACATAGCAACCGTTCATTATTTCCCAGTCTAATGTAAAGATACAACGCAATGATGCAGGGAAAGCGAACTTTGATGGTGTTCTTCACGTTGATCTCGCTAATATACAAATCACTAAATCTCTGCAGATCGGTTACACGGAGAGAGCGGATACATGAGCAGCCCCGAGCGCGGCGGCGGCGTTGGTTCCGGAAGCGGAAGATATCCACCCGGACCTTACAGCGCCGGCAGCAGCTACGAGGATCCGTATTATTCGCAGTACTCGGGGACTGTGACACCCGTTATCGACGAAGAAGCCAGGTAACCGGAGTTCCAAAGTAAAGACGACTCGCGATCGCATTCGCTAAAAAGGCGCGGTTATACGATTGTAACTGACGAAATTCTGCATTCGAAGGATTTTCTCAATATGTCCCAGATTTCTCACGTTTTCTTTTATCCGCGAATTTCCCTGACGATCGGCTTTAAACTCATTTGTCTCTCGCCAAAATTACATCGAGAATTCGTTGAGCTACGAACAATTTGAAGCTTAGAGATCTTTATTAATTAAATTCTAAAAGTACAAATAGATATACAAACTTTATTCTTTATTTAACAATTATACGCTTTCGGTAAAACTTTCATTTGAGATTTTGCTAAGTTTAAAAGGGTGAGAGGTTGCGCTGCTGTTAATCAAGCTAAAATTCAATTAATTTGTAAATTAGTGGACGAATTAATTACCGAAAAAAAAATGTAGAGAGTTTAGAGTACTCTACATATGAATTTTTTAATAGGAAAAGAATTACTACTTGAATGCGATGGTAGAACGTTCGCTACTTCATTACATCGAGATTCATTTCTCATTCGCTTCATAAACGTTCCATTCAATATTTCATTCACGCAGAATATATTTTTACTCTCTGCTTAAATATCTCGGAACTGGTTGAATTTATTAAATAAGCGGTTACAATGTTATTGCCGCACGAAGGTCCAATTGCAGACAATGTGTTTTTCACCCCGACGAATTATTGACTGAGCATAAATGCACGAGTTAATTTATTACATATAGCGTCTTTAATAACAGATCCAGCACATCTCTATCCGTGTAAATACGACGCTGTATCCGAATAAAATCCATTCATCCGGAAACCCCTATCCGCCCGTCCTTCTGTTCGTGACCTCTTTATCAGAAAAACGTCGTCTCCGGTCCCACCCCGAATGACCGAAACTCTCCTCCCCCCTCCTCCTTGTCTCCACCGACGCTGGTCTCCGTACCGCGACCTCCTCCATCCACGGATGTTTGATAGCGCGGATGTGTATGTTTGTTGTGGGTGGTGCAGCGATACGGAGCTGTTGGAGGAATCGTACAGCCTTTACGGCGTGAAACCACCGGGGCGTCCGCCGTCTGGTCCCCCGCGATCCCCGTTTCCTCCGGGGGCGCCACCCCCCCTGCCACCCGGCGGACAGGCCTACGACGCTACTCGGTACTGCACCCCACGTCACGCACACTCTGTCGCCTGCGTGTTTGTCTTGCGTAGAAATCTGCCTGCCTGTGCGCGGAATAAAAGGAAATGAATAAAAAGAGAGAGAATGAGAGTGAGAGAGGGAGAGAGAGGGGCAAAGAAATGAGAGAAAAGAGAAAGAAAGAGGGAATGAAAAAAAAAAGAGAATTGAAACCATGCGAGAATCGTGCCACGACTGGCTGGCTGGCTGGTTAGCTAGCTGGCTGGCTGCTTGCGAATGAATACGAGTTGTTGCATGAGTGTTTCGAACGAGCTGCCCCCCAAAAGCGGAGCGGTTGGGCATCCGGATGCGACTCTTGTTGGCAAAAGTCTCTCTTAATCCCGGAAATTGTCCTACATAATTTTTACAAGCATAGCTATTGGCTAGAAACTTTTCAAGCGATTGCGTTGCTCGGTTCAGAAAGAAAATTCAATGATTGCTCTCTTTGTTTGATACCCGGATTCATCACTGAAAAACAAAAATGGATACGTTCGATGTTGTTTTATCACACATAGTTAAACGTCGAATATGAAAAGTTCTCCAAATCTTTTTCATATTGAATTAACCAGAAATCGGGATGTCTGTTACCTGATATTATGACATTTTTTTAGATTCCATGAATATAAAATCGTTATCTACATAACGTTGATGTAATTAAATTCTGTCATAGACCTCTTAGTATGAACAAATTTTCTTTATATGAGAATGTATATATATAAAATTTGCAAATTTGTGGCATTGATAATTAAAAGCTTGTTATAAAAAAACATCCTTTTCCTTACAATTCGAATTATTTATAAATATAGAATTATTGCCAATTATATTTTCTTTGTTTAGAGACACAATCCAATTAGTAATAGATGTGTTTATATATTATATATAGATTTTATTGTATATAATATCGTTTTAAAAAAATGTCCATCAATTGAGGAGATTTTTTCCATATAACTCATTTCATGGGGAAATAAAATATTTCCGGCCATTTAATTACTACTCAAAGTCTAGCAATTAAAGTGCAATATTGATCAGTATCCATTGCTGCTCATAGGGAGTGGTAGCGTTGGTTAATTGTTCACTTTTATTTCTTCATACGTTCCCATTATTTCTGTCCAATAAAAAGCATTCGCGAATTTTACACTGATATTTCGCGTTTTATCATTCAATGGGTTTCATTTTATCAAAATAAGCTGTTTTAATGAGGAACTTTTGGAATCTCGGAAAAAGAATCGTCTATCGAAATTTGTCATTCCGGAATTAACCCAATCATTTATACAAATGTAACATTCGCATTCGTGAAATATCGGCTTGATTGATCTGAACGCTAATGATTTCTGCCGGTAAAACGTTTATTGTTTTTTCTACCGAGTTCAGGAATTTATAGGAACTTTATTACGAGTCTCTCTTTACCGAGAGTTACGTGTTCCTTTTTTAACGCTACTACTCCCTTCGTCACGCGAAGCAAGAGCTCTGTCCTTAACGAATCGTCTGCAAGTGCATGTTGTAGAGTACGTCGGATATCTTAATTGAGTGATCATGAGAGAGAAAGACAGAGAGAGAGAGAGAGAAAGAGAGAGAAAGAAAGATATGTCATTGCCAATTTCGTCGGATTACATCTCTTGCGCGAGGCAAAGTTTGATCGATCAGTGGCACGGTTCTAATGAATATGTACTTGAAAGGTGCGGAAGCGAAGTTATTATTACTTTAATTATATTAATTACATCGTTATAATTAGGCCAAATATTTGTATAAATTATAAATGACATAATATTGAACTTCGAAATTAATTCATTATTTGATTGATGTAAACAAGTTCTATTTTTTAAATTAATACTTAATTAAATATTAAAAATTTATATTATTTTTTGCACGAAAGTTTCGACCGTATTTATCACGAAAATAATTCTATTTTTTCACATTTTTTTATATTAAAATTATTTTATTCTAAAAAAAATGGTAATAATAATAATATTCAAAACAGCAAAAACGGACAAATTTCTTCTTTTATGGAAAATTCAGGTTTTATACGGTATTGCACAAACGATAGGTTGCATACATGTACAGTGTATACGCGTGTCACGGATAATATAGAAATATAAATTACCTCTTTAACGAATCTTTAATTAATTTTTTGAATTAAATTCTACTTTAATTAGAAGGTTATTTAATATTTAAAGTTAATAATTTAATCAGAATTCTATATGAAAATATAAATTAATAGAAGTACTACAGACAAGTACTTTTTCAATATAATCTCAGTATTACTCTCCCGATCGAAATTTTACTTGACTTTTAATTACGCAAAGAAACTAACGACAAAATGGATATGATTGTTAATGCATGCTATACACTGTACGTCAGTTTCCGGGATGCTCTACATACATTATTTGCAAAGTACCTAATTAATTACGCTCTCTGTTGCTCAAAAAACAAGATGTGTGTGTGTGTGTGTGTGTGTGTGTGTGTGTGTGTGTGTGTATTATATGTGTAAATATGCCATAATTAATGTGATTCGAAGAATAAATATGATACATATAGAAGTATAACTTGCAACTCGGTGGAATGCAGCATGCCGACTAGCGATCGTAGACGAGAATGCATTGGGCATATACAGGGTGTTTTGCACGTAAAAAAAAAACACGGGAAAAAATCGAATACACACAATCACGTGTTATAAATTTATTAACGTGCCTCGGAGTAAATTTAATGAATAGCATAACAGACGGTTCACGAAATTATCTACAATATTCACCCCGCTACGATGAAGCTGACACGACAATCAACTATTTGTCTCCTATTTCTGCACTTTCCACAGTAATCCACGTAGAAATCACTATAAATAGTAATATTATGTTTTATTATAATTATTAATTTTACGTAGTGTCCCAATGTTACTTTATTTTGCTTTTGCATAAAGAGAGAGATGATAATTTTATATAAGAAACTCGCACTCTTTGATAACTTCATCCAATTTCAACGGAAGATATATTTCTTCCTGCAAAACTCATCGATAACGATACTTACCCGATCTTAAAAGCATTACCATAATTGCTCTCGCTTAAAAATCCACATCTGTGACAAATCTCTCGTTAGCCACGTAGATAAGCTCGGAAGCTGTCGCGAGAGCAATCGGTTCTCGTATAAAAACTTTCTAGACAGAGAATTGATGCTACGCCGCGGAGCGAGAAGTGTATATTGGGCAAATGAACCATGGATACTTGTCGACCGCCCAAACTCACTTTACCCTCGCGCGACTTTTACAAAAGTTGTGTTAACACGAAACTGTTCGCCATGAGGATCACGTAGCCTCGATCCGCCGCGTGTCACACATATCACCCTGTATATCATTTTATGTACTGTCACACGTGACGTAGATTGGGCACTGCTGTCACTTGTCATGCGAAGCGATAGATGCACGTGATTAGCATCGTGTTATACATATATAACTCATATCCGTTTTCACTGACAGGAAGTATATATTCAGAAGTGAAGATTTCCATGTATCGCTCGTATGTGAAGAGAGGCTCTCTCGTCGCAAGCAAATTTCATGTCCTTCAGGTGAAAACGGATATACGTGGAGTCTCTATCAGTTTTTATTGTTAGTATGTTGTGACGTAAAGTCTCTCGATCTCTTACAATAGATCGAATGCCAAAATGTTAGATTATAATGATAAGTATTCGCTCAGCAAAATAAAAGATAGATTTTTTATTAAAGAGTGTCCTCCATTCATCGATATCGTCATTTTGCTTTTTCTCTAACATTGATCAGCTACAATGTAGCTGCTACATCATCACCTTATCATGTTTTATATGACATTCAGCTTATCATTATCATCTTCATTATTAGCACGATGGCATTATGAATAGTGTGGTTTAAGATAAAATCTCATTTGATAACGGAACTAATAGAAATCGAGTTATTTTATAAATTGTTTATCTGCTATCTATTTAAGGAAACGTTACACTTGTGCAAATTGAGACAAATCGAAGCAGATACGAAGCAGATAAGAACTTAAAAAATTAGAAGAAAATCAAATCTAATATTTTTACAATTGTTAACAATTTTTCGTTTTATCGCACATGCCATTTTACCTCTAATTGATCGAGTAACGTCTAGTATGGTAAAAGGATTTCTTTTGTTCTGTATCTGATGGATTATTTGTCGTTTAGCGCATGAAACTGTCTGAAGAGATACGTATAATGTCTGTTTAAAGCAACCATGATTTTTGCAGCATCCAAGCGTCTCGTGTTCGCCGAACGCCTAGCGTATAAATTTTCGGAGCTGTCCCATCTTTTTTTTTTCTTTTAGAGCGACGGATAAGCGTTAACCGCGTCGTTCCTGACTGAGAATTATCTGTCGCAGGATAAGGGTGGAGCACATGGAAAGACAACTGGCCAATCTAACCGGGCTCGTGCAGAAAGCACTGACACACGCGCCGCACACCAGTCCTTCGCCGCGAGAGTACTTGCAGGTCCCACCGGGACGTGATCCTTACGCGAGAGCAGCAGGTACGTGTCCCGTAAAACTCGCGATTTCGTTTCCTCTCTAAGTTTTTTTTCTTCCGTATCTTCGATTTCGCTTTCACGATAAACCGTCGTTTACCACGCGATACGTTTTCGGTAACGTATCGCTCTAAGAAGACAGGCTCGTCTCAAACGCAGCGAGAATTATTTAACATTTATTTGATTTGATATAAAATAGCAAATTATAATTGTTTTCGTTACTTCTGGGACGAGCCGCGTAAAAATGCCGTTATAGCAATCTTGGGAAATCTTTGTCCGGAATAAAAGACGATCGATTTAGCTGTTTAGCGATGCCACTTCATTTATCCCCTTTCAGTGCTTATTTTACAAAAAAGTTTTAGAAAGTATTCACTTAATTCACTAAGATAGTTTCAGCTAAGAAGCATACGAGACTGCTAGACACCTCACATAAAATAGTCTCTACTAACATTCATCTTGTTCGTTTCATCTGTGCCTGTTCATTTATTCATCTTCATCAACTTTCGACCACTCTGACATCTCGTAATCCACGGTTCTTAGTAACATTATCATGCCGCAAATGCGTCGGAATCAATAGTCGATAGCTAGATATTGAGAAAAGGCGGCTACGCCGATTTGTTTGCAACGCGCACCGCTAACTTTCATAATATAATCTAACCAATTGTAGATGAAAAGTATCAAGAATATAATTTTGAGGAAAATAAAACGAATTCTCTCGTACTATTAGAACCGTATAGAAATAAAAGCGAAACAGAAAATAGAGCTAGAAATGAATACAGAATATTAGAAATATCCAACATTTATATAAAAAATAGGAAAGAGTGTTTGACGTTTATGTCATTTTGTATTTCCGGTTTATGATTCGTGATAAACGTCGTGGTCGCCTTCTAGATAAGTCGAGATTCGCTGAAACGACACAACTTTAGATACGAACGTGCATACGTATACATATGTGTTGCGTACATACATGCAGATATACATATATATTGGAAGAATTTATGCCGTGAGCTACGCGCCAGTAACAATATGCCATTATTTATACCCAGCATGTTTCGAAAACGAATTAAATTAACGCTAGAGAATATTCGAATTATTTAGCAATATTTTCAATACGCGATGTGTGTAATATCACTGCGTAACACTGTAACTTTATTAGAATAAATATAAAACAAAAAACCGCTCTTGCAAAAAGTAACGAATTGAATAACATTCATGATACAAATTTTTTGCAAATAACTTATCAAATCAAATAAAATAGTAGTTTCACGTAAATCCTCTCGATAAAAATTTTTAGAGTTAACGCTGCTTCTCAATTTTTTGTACGGAAACGTACAGAGAATCCTGCGAGAAATAATCTCAAATTAACAAGCACGTCGGAATTTTGTCAAACAATTTTGCCGATTGAACGGGACGCGATCGTGAACGTGATTAATTTTGTCAGCGAGCTTTGTTTCGAGCTTAAATACGCACATTAGCAAATATTTTCGCGTAACAAGCGCGGGAAGCCGCTTCCGCGAGCATTGAATCTAGTTGAATTCGACGGCATATAGTTGCCCGTAGCGGTGTAGTCTCACGGACTGAACTCTCCTGAAACCCTGCTGTACAACTGCTTTGTTATTCCGAACTAACGCACACACCAGGCGCCGGGGACGAGTTCGACAAACACTCTAGCTCCAGCTCTGCCTCACTGCCAGGTGTGTCTCTCATCTTCTTCTATCTTTCTATTCACCTCCGAATCACTGTATAACCGCTACTTATATATATATATTTACATATACGTTTATTTTATATATATATATTTATTATATATATATATATATAATATGCAGATATATTACAATTTTTATCTACTTTTACATATATATTTTTCTATACATATTTATATATCATATATATATATTTAACGTTGTCTCTACTTTTATTGCTGTTAATAAAACGCGTGTCCTTTAAAATTCAAGTGTCTCAACCTGCCGTTACAGATGACTCGTACTTAAGGACTGACGTTAAACCGCCAAAATTAGGCAAAGGTGCGCTTCAATATATATATGTTTCTTTTATATATGCACTTTTGCGAATGCTCGCTGCATTGTCGCCTCTTATCTTTTGCGTTGTCGTCGTTGCACGTCCTTCTCATATAACACATTCGTACCTTGTTTCATCGTCTTGCTCGTACGATCTTGATTTGGTGGGCATTTCACCGACAAATTTCGACAGCATCAACATTTTCGTTTAATCTGCTCATCCGTGATTGTCCTCTTTTTCTAACATTTTGCATTATGTTTGTCTATATCCAAATCGCGCGATCGTTTTGTTAATTTCGTTTTCTCGTGAGTTAAAATTCTTACAAAAAGAATACCGTTGTCCAATTTATAACGCATTATGTTTTTTTGCAATCATCCACGATGTTCGTTTGCATGGTGCACGCGCCGAAACGTCTCTCGACACTTTCATGATCGTTTTGCTCAGCATCAGGCTTTAGGGATGATTCGCGAGAGCAGCTGCTCGGAGCTTCTCAGAAATGGAGATCGCGAAACGTCAGAATTGCATTAATTAAAGTACTCGTAAATTAGTTTTAGATAAAGAAAATCGATTGAAGCACAAACTGAAGGAGAGCGCGAAGTTGCGCTTTTAACTTAATTAGTATTTTATGGCAAGTGCAATTATCTCTCTCAATCGAACGAGAAAGGTATATATTCCGAAAGCCCGCGCTGGTTTCATCCCCCATTGCCGAGGTCCGCTCCGGCCGAATGCTGCACTTTCACGTACACGCTTCTTACGCTTCTCACGCACATACACATACGCGAAAATATGCTGATCAACATCTATTGCAGACAAGTCGGTGTCGTTTGAAAAGTCAGTGTCCTTCAGTGACGAGCCACCAGACATGAACTCTCCCAAACAACATTCCCCGCAACATGCAGGTAACGGCTAATGCACGTCACGTAAAAGAAAGAAAAAAGAAACAAACTTGCAAAATGTATGCTAAGCACGCTGTAAAGGCCAGAATATTCAAATCCACCATTGTCCGGATCATTTTTGTTGAGGAAGTGGTAGACGTTCGTCTAAACGCTAACGTTGTAGCGTGCCTCAGATCGCAAAACAATTCGCAAGAGAGAATTCTCGTTTCGCAACAATCGCCAGATATACACGCGTAAATTTTAAAGTTTCCTAATATTTAAAGTTTCTATTCTTCTAATCCTCCAGGTTCCACTAATATAATAGAATAAATGAAACACTTTCTCCCTTTTGCGTTGCAAATATTGGAGATCCAATTACAATTGAAATTTGTCGCGCGATGACAACATCGATCTTTTCTTGCCGAAGTAACAGAAACTCCGGGTAGCAATTTAAGAACTATACAACGAGACTTTGGGTCGTGATTGGCTGTTTTGCAACGAGCAGGAATTGGATGCAATTTTGCGTCACGGGATAATATTGAAGAGTGCCTGATTTCGATTGAAGTTCGATTGAAGATTGCCACAAGTAGTGAAGACCTATAATCTGTATTCTTACTTTCAAAATCTTGTGTAGTTTTCGTGTGATTCATGCTTGACTTCAATTCGATCGATTAACGCGAATAATGGCTCGGTCGCGTTTAGTAATCCTTTTCTTTATACACGTTTACATAATAGATTCATAATTAACAGCGCTAAACACAGCGATGAATCTGGTCAATTGCGACATATTTTCTTGTGTCTTTTCCAATATCGATCTTCGAACGCTAACAGCATTCTTTAGAAATAATGCAAAGGAGATTTTTATAACAATTATTGCGACGATTACGATGATTTGCGATGATATAAATATACGTATATTTCACTTTTTTCTATCCCCACAATTTCGTTGAGCGAAACAATGTAATAATTTTTCCATTTTGAGAAAAATAACAAAAGAATTAATAACACTTCTCTAATGTTCAATTCTTTCGATTTCACAAGAAGAAAATCAAACATTTATCTAAAATATTGTTTCAATATGCTTATGCATAAAGATTGGAATATGATAAACTTTAATTTCTTGTGTCATTATTTCGCCCAACGACTCGTAGTCTTCTGATATTGCGCCAACAGCTCTTGATTATGACTGATAATAATTAGAAATAGGTATTTTACATATAAAATACGATGATTCGTTTTTGCCACTTCCTACAATTACCCAGTAACGAAAAATCGTATTCAGTGAGTGCGGTATTAGTCATAAGAGCGATTTAATCGTAAGAGGGTTTCGCACACAAGTAAAACTATATTTATTGAAAGAAAAACTATTCTGACGCGGATACTAACGCAATAATCTCTAACGCCTTCTCGTATTCGATTCTGCAATGCCTACCACGACTAGCGGACACAAAACCTACGAAACCGGCAATCAAATCCTCCACGTTGCCGAGGATGTCGTCGCAAGGTAAAACTTCCCCGTTTTTCTGTTAGGGGTGGAACTATTCGGCAATTTTTTTTTACGTATTTAAGAGAAATCCAATATCTTTATCAACATGAACGAAACTCAAACAAAAGTCATTTCATACTTAAAATTGAAGTGTAGTAATATGAAAAGTCATATTACTAATAAATTTACCAAAAATATTTCTCTTGAAATATTATCTTCTCAGTAATAAGTATCTTTCTGTTAATATTTTTTCTATTAAACTTTCTATTCAACCCTATTAATACTTTTTTTAATATTAAGCGATATTTAGGTATATTTCCAAAATTAGATCGTTATTCTAACGGAGATTCACATCGTTCGATATGCCATCGAAAAGTTCCATGTTGAGATCAGACTGAATGCTCCTCGTAGATATTTAAATATTCCAGATGATTTATTATTTATTCAATGATTGCGATAATCTCGAAATAATCAGATATATTGCATTATCCGAATAGTTCCAGTCCTAAGTGTCTATGCTTCTTCCCTATGTGTCACGCTGTGTCTATCATATTTATATGTTGTTCACATAATGAGCGTTCGTTCCAAATCTTTGATACAATCTGTTTCCGCCGTTCCGTCGTTACGAGCTCTTTCTCTTCCTTTTTTTATTTTTGTTTTCGTTCCTCGCCTCCTGGGACGACACTGTATGGAGGGCACCGGAAAATTGTAAGTCCACCTCTCGGTAAAAGACTGAGACGAGCGCTACTGCACGCCGACGTTGTTGGATTTTTTAACGAATTAATATGTTCATTTCCATGTAAATCGATTTTCAAAGTGTGTCATATGCGAGGAAAGGCAACCTGCTGGTTCCAGGCGAGAGCGAAAAAATAAACTAAAGTAAATCAAGCCACGTACGTACAAACAAACTGTCCGTATGTTTTCATGTGAAACTCATCGGGAACACACGTGAAGCCCCGTTAGAAGTTACTTTGAAAAACATTTCGCATTTCATATCAATCACATTCAGTAACTCTGAAGCAGTAACTTATTTACTCTCTCTCTCTCTCTCCGAGAACGGGATTCTCTCCAGTTTCTCTCTCTTCGAGATTATCCGCGCCTTACATTCGGATGAGAAATTCACATGTCTCTCCTATTTCGAAGCGTTACTTCGAAGCCACATATCGCCCGACCGCGTCGAGGATGCGCGACTATGCCCTTTTCTATGTGCCCTTCATATATCATCGCGTTGACGAACGCTTCGCGGCCGCGTGGGCGTCCGTGCGCGGGACAGGAGGCAATTCGTACCTTCGTATTATTTTACAGGACACTTGCGACAAATGCATTTCTTCGCGTCGCACTCGACGCTCGCGTGCCGCGCGCGTCTCGTTCCTTTCTTTCTCTCTCTATCTATCTCTCTATCTCTCTCCCTTTCTCTGTTCTCCAGGCCGAGCGATATGTCACGGCTGCATATCTGCCGCCGCCGATCACTCGGAAACATCACAATACATCCGTCTTATCAGTCCACCCCCTTCCATCCTGCCGACCCTGCTCGTAAATTCATCCTTTATTCATCTTGTCGGGGGCGTACTTTTATTTGCCCGCGGGGACGCGCAACGTCGCTTATCATGGGATCGGGTCATTTGGGATTGTCTCACGGATTGTCAGATGTAAAATCACGCGCGCGAATTTTCTTTTCTCGACCTTCCATGGAGCAGGTGCACCTGGTGACCGCGCAGCAGTTGATGAAGATTATTAAATACCTTGTTCCTTTTGCGCACCGTTTGGCAAAAACACCCAAAGCGTGTTTTTGCAGTAAAATGTCACGTGTGAAGGCTTCTACCTTACTTTACAAATATTTAAAAGTTGACGGTGTATTATCGCATGTTATTTTATTTATAAAAGAATACTTATCGCTAGTTGTTAACAAACAAAAAAGGTATCCATGCTGTAATTTTATCATTTTCACAGAAACCGGTATGCACCTGTTTTATGTTTGTCGGGTAATGTTGGGAAATTTGATTAAAACGCTTGCACACATCGCGAGCACATTGAGGAAATTGATTTTCGATCGCGCGCGTTTTGCGACCTGATCGCCGATGGAAATATCACTGCGATCAGCGAGAGCGACACCTCCGTGGAGATAATTATGTTATTGTAGAGGAACGCAGTGCACACACAGCGAGATACGCCACGAAGGGTATATATCACACGTATATACAAACACGCGCACACACACACACACACACACACGGTCCTTCCGCTTGGAAATACCAGCGGACACTTTCGATCCGCCAGTTAGGTCATCCGTTGTCTCCTTCTTCCGCTGTCGTGCATTTCGTTATCTGTCCAATAAAACCGCGGCAATAAACGTGACAGTAAAATTGTGTTGTGTCGCCGACCCGTTTAACCGTTCCTGTCCTCTCATTACCGGGGCCCCGCTCTTCTATCGTGCGAAGCCCGTTATGACGAGGCGTCGATCAACGACGACGCAACGAGTGGCGAACGTCAAATTTAATCAGCTGATTGAGGAACCGGCCGTGCACTCGAAACGCCGACGACGAATCGTTTATTTGCCACGACGGCAATCAGCGACAGAGCCGTTTCGCCCTTCGCAAACTCTGCATGGTAAAATGCGGGATATGCCACCCCGGGCCAAGAGAAATCGAGGAAAGACAAATTCTGTCGTCCCGATTAATATTTTCACAATTAATCACATTTGGAAGCTAGAAATTAAATGAAATAAACTGTACGATGATTCACCCCATTTATAATTATTCAATATTTAATAATTTAATTATTCTTTCGAATGTTCTCTACATTATTCGCGAAAGAGTTCAACTAGTACTCGTAGGCAAACGGTCTGGTTCCGGTCGTTCGCCACTCGGAATTCGAAGCTTCTTTTCGCACGGGAGAAAGAGCGGCGGCCGTGCGAGCTTATTAAATCCTTTAAGTGTTCGCGCAATACGCGGGTGATCACGCGGGAGACACTTATTCTTACGCGTCGAACGAACGATTTCAGAGAGAGACAGGCACAAGCCGACACCACCGCCGAAACCGGCCGCGCTGGTGGCCGGTCAGTACGTGTACAGGGACCTGGCGCTCACGCCGGAGATGTACAACCAGCTGAGGGGTTTGCAGAAGAAGGCGAAGGACCTCAGGCAAGAAGTGAGAAATTTGAGGCGCATGTCGCAGGCCCAGGCCCACACGGTGCGCGAGACCATTAAGGACACATTCATCACGATTAGGTATAAACGCATATGACTCGCAATCGATCGAATGAATGATTATAATTGCAAATGTAAAAAAACAGGATTCATGTAAGTCCAAGAACTTCTGGTCCAAGGATATAAAAAAGATGAGATAAAGTAAATAGTCTAACATGCAGTATTTTTTTCCATATTATTACTGCAGTATTTAATACTAATATTGCAGATAAACATTGTATTACAGAAAGATATGAATAAATAAAAAATGTTTGACGTCAATACAGCTTTATACAAATATTACGATAATATTTAATAATATACAAATATTACAAATGCATATTTGCGCTTTAATAATTTTGATATAATATATAATGAAATTAAAACACGCTTTCTCGACAATGTGTGTTTTAATAAAGGAAATACTGCGGCTCGATGACTTCAAACGATTATTGTTTCAGGGCCATGCTACTATCGGGAGGGGACGCAGCTTGGACGGCCGGGGACACGGAGAAGATTCGACTGAGCCGCGAGGAAGATCTCTACAAGCAAGAAATGATAAGGCTGGAAAACGATCTCACGTGAGTATCGCCGATACTTTAGAGACGACGCTAAAAGACACGCCGCACAAAGAAACGTTAACGAAACGTTTGCGAATTTCAGCGAGCTCGAGAGCACCGTGGAGGAGCTTCGCGGTAACGTGATCAATAGAAAGACGCGTGTCAATATGTCGGATGTGGAGAACATGGCTTTGATATTGAGTAAATCCAGGTAAGCCACGCGCGCGTTCGATCCCACTTGAGCAGAGCGTCATCATTGCCGTCGCGTAACGTTGACGCTAAATGCGTTGGTAGAATTTTACAAATGACCCGTGAACGCGCGCGCGCGCGCGCGCGCGCGCGTCTCCTCTCTCTATCGGTGATGAGAAAATTCGGGAGAAAGAACCGGCAATATTTAGCGCTAAATACGACGGCGCGGATATTACAGGATATAATTTTGCGGAATCATTTTGCTTTCCAGCAAAACTGTGGCCGATCTGAAAGTACGGTTCCCGAGTTTGCAAGAGGGTATGAAGGGCCTGCTGAGCTCCGAGATGGAAAAAGTGGTGCGCGAGGAGAAGTTCCTGAAGGAAGAACCCGAACGACTGGAGTCCGCGTTGAGGCGTTGCAAAAAACTCACCGGCACCCTCGTGACGCTCAAACGGTACGGCTTTTTATTTTATTGGAATGGTATCATTGCAAGCGCGATCAAAAATTCTTACGTTTCGTTTACAACAGTAAAAGCTTATCAAAATGAAGAACAGGTATATCTTATCAAAAGCTGGTTTTAAATTTCCTGAAATCAATTCAATAAACTTCGAAGTGCGCATCTACTTTAAATTCTAATTAAATCTCTTAACGATAGTTCTTTAGCCAGTCACAAGATTTCAATGTACGTTCTTCCTGCGGCTAGCAATCGATATAGGTATAACAGATTCTGAAAAATAAATAAATTAGAATCCATAACGCCAGATTTTCTTCTCTACTGATGAAACCTCGATTTCTGTTCCCTGCCTAGCTTGGCGTCGGTGCAAGAGCAGCGATTACCAAACGCAGCGAGCGTAGACGCCGAGGACACGCCGCCTATAACACCGACGACGGCACAGCATTCTAAGGTAACCGCTCCATTGGCCCCGCTCGCTCGCTCGCTCGCTCGCTCTCTTCTCTATCTCTCTCTCTCTCTATCTCTCTATCTCTCTCTATCTCTCTATCTATCTATCTCTACCTTCTATCGAGACCTAATCCTCCCACCGATTTTCCGCTCCAGTTTTTTCTTCGCCGTCGCGATCCCCATAAAACGCACCTTTCCCCGATACCGGAAAGTACTGCGCCACCCGTTGCATGAGATATCCCCTCGAGTTCTCCTCGATCAATCCTCGTGTCACGCTTGAACATCCATATCCATGTTCTTCCATCCCGGCCTCCTCTCCCTCGAGGAAGAAGAAAAAGAAGAATCGGGAAGACATCGCGGGAAGATGGGGGTTCGTCGCGGGAATCCGCGAATCGCTAATTCTCGATTAGAGTCTCGGGGACGGTCTCGGACGAGAGACGTTTCTCAAGTCGTCGTCCTGGCTGCGAGGATCCTTTTCCGTAGAGAGTGCGCGTAATCGAGATACGATTCGTCGCGGGACGACGCGGATTTCATTTAGAGGCTGGTCCTGCCACGAGAAACGTTCGAGAGGGTCGCGCCTTCCAACGCGATCGAATGCGGAAAATGAGAGGTCCTATAAGTTTCCTACGTGCATACAATCCCTCCTTCTCGTTGCGTGCACATTATGTCGTGTGGCACGGCACACTTTGTCGCGAGTGGCACGGCACACGCACACTCTGATACGTGTGATGATCGAAATATTGGCTTTCGTTAGGAG
Organism: Temnothorax nylanderi; assembly: GCF_030848795.1. Taxonomy (NCBI): domain Eukaryota; kingdom Metazoa; phylum Arthropoda; class Insecta; order Hymenoptera; family Formicidae; genus Temnothorax; species Temnothorax nylanderi. The sequence goes on along the minus strand of NW_027249114.1, from coordinate 1,177,460 downwards.
ATGGGCACGTCGGATTTAACTACTCCAATTATGGGCGCGACGTGTTCCAGAAGGAATGCATCATATTTGCCACGATGTCGAACGAGTATAGTTAGCAATTAGTATGACATTATTAAGTATGCCTGAAAAATGAGTAAACCAGGCGTAACTCATTTATTTCCTTCCGTTTTTCTTAGAAAATATATTCTAATAGTTTTCGAATTATATGCCATTAAAAAATGAACGATTCAAGCACGAGCATATTGCTCGTGTATAGCTTGAGACGGATTTTTTATTCTTTCTTTTTTACAGAATTTTTATTCTTTTATAAGATTTAATTATTTTAAACCGTTATAGTTTGACAAATAACGCTTTGGCGTTCTCGCAAAGATAAAATAAACTTCAAATGTCACGAGGTACCATCATTGTTTCCTTCTATCTTCAACAGAACATTCTATATAATATTATTGATCGCAAAAGTTCTTACTTTATCTAATCCATATTCGTATTTATATGAAACGTTAACTTTTAGTATATGATGCGTGTATACGCGCATTTATGTTATACCAAATTTAATTTCAAACCTTTTTAAAAAGTCTCTCTTGGAAAATAAGGCATTTTTTCTGGAACTTTCACATTTTATATTACTAAATTTTTATATTACTAAATTTCCACATAAAATATGAGATAATAATTTATCATGTAATTATTATAAAAAAAGAGAGAAACAATTGCAATAAGCTAATTCTTCGATTTCAATATATTGAAAAATTTTTGCTTACTATTTTTTTTATACAAAGCATAATATAAGAAAACGCGTAAACGTGTTCAATGAGAGTTCGACTTGCAAAAAGATCACGGAACACCCTGATTGTGCCCATCGCAGCTTCTTATTCACCTCTGCGAACTCGTCTCACCGAACACTGTCTCACACGGCGGCAATATTTACAATCTGCTACCTGTCAACAAAGTAGAGCGTCGATGAGACCACTCTCCACGCTTCGTAGATCTTTCTTGTCCCACATAAGTAAGCCGGTATGGTATTTTGCAAAGAGACGCGTACTATCCGACCACTGCTTACCCCGTATCCTCATTATGCTAACAAGCGCATGTAACGAGTGATATAGAGTTTTGTTCTGGTACATAATATATAAATATGTCTATAATCACAATACGTAAAATACTCGCCTCTCTTTCCACGTATACATACATGCATACGCCGTATATACGTCATATGCGTCATATTGTATATATACCGTACAATAATGTTTGTTCTAACGCGCACAACTTTTGTGACGCGCCGATCAAATGTCATTGATACACATACATAAATCGCTGCGATGCGCGAGACCGTCGAAAGTAGGCATCATTATATATATACAACGTCCGTCTGACTGTGCCTGATTATTAATTGAATTTTGGACGTGTGTCATCGCATGTGCAATAATTCTAGATATATGGATCGTCCTAACGTATTATTCCCATCAAAATGCCGGGCGATGAAATTTTAACATGCATAAACTCTCCTATCGCCGGCAATAAAATTATCGATAAACTATGAATGATTGAATTTACATTTATTGAGTTTAATTTTACTCGAGATGTACATTTCCGTCAATTTTTAATATTGTTGAACTTGAATTTGCTTAATTACATCAGTCGATTACATTATTCAAGAAGCAGCGTATTGAAAAAATATATTTCTAAATAATTAACATTAATAAACTGAAACTCAGTTGCGTTACATTTGTGAATAAAGATGTAGGATTAATTTAAAGTAATATTTCATCTGTAGTTTTAAAGCCATAAGTAGAACAATGACGGCATAGTCAGACAGACAAACTATCGAATCGGCGGAAATATATTTACGACGAGAAGTTTGGCACACGTGAGCTACGCGAAATTAATAACGAGAAATTCATTAATTATTATTCAACAATATGAATAGCCATATTGTTAACACATCTCAAAGTTTTGCAACACTTATGTTTCCAATGTGCTGCGTTGATATCACGATATCGTGAAACTAAATTCTAACTTTGATTCCAAATAATATCACTGAAGAAATGCCTACTTGCAATCAGATTGTACAATCTGTCCCCATAGATAGCATGGCAAATAAAATATATAACGGTTGCAAAATTTTGTCGGATCCTGTTATTATCGTGCTCCTTCAAAATCGATAAACGCGACAATAAAAATTGAATTTTCTTCCAATCAAATGCAACTTCAAAATTACACATTTTTCTATACAATTTGAAAAATTTGAAAGTGGATTATTGTCAAGTGCTACAAAAGCCTTCCGCTGTCTTCGATCGTCCAATTAGAGACAGACCCGCAGCGCCATTTACCTTGTTCCTCGGCTACCGCTCGCTTATTCCGCATCACCATCGTTGACAATACGAAATCTGATGTAAACCTTCTCATTAAAAACCAAACGATCGCCTTTGCCCCTTTGCATACGTCGTACAACGGTACACTTGTACGATACGTATCTTGAGAAATCTGTCACTCGCGTGAGATGTATATCCTAACATGGACAAAGAAATGACTCACCGGTCATTCGGGAGAAATAGAATCCGACGACCGGGCAGCACCGGAGTAACTGGAAATGATTTCACGAGTGTCAATACCTGTCGTAATACTTAAAAATATACATATATATAACGGTGCTATATATTTTTAGTGCTACTTAAGTAACGGTAGCACGTCACAATTCGCCTTGGTGCTAAAAGCTATCACCTGTCCCAGATAAGTAACAGCTATCAGACAGCTCTATCGTGTACAAACGATCTTGGGACTAGTTTTGATTTAGATGATAAGGCACTTAACTTCCTGGGAAAAAAACGCGTTTCCTCCAATTTCAAGTTAAATCACTTCTTCTCCCACGTCGAAATTAATTCTCCACCTCGATCTGCTGTCAATCGCATCTCGCTGTCGCGATCGAGCCGCGAAGATCAGTCGCGTTGCACACGGACTGTACAATCTTCAAGGGTCGCTGCTACGCGTTGCGATGTGGAGATCCATTAGCGAACGTCTCGCAGCGGCCGACGCCGCTCGTCTCCGCCCAACATAATCTTCATTTCTCCTCGGTCGCGTGTGAAACACTATCGACTCTCTCTTGCCATCTTCTTCGATAAGGTCTTTAACGATCCTCCGGGGAGTAAAATAAAAATGTTAACCGCATACACGAATACGATGATGGCTCTCTTTCTCTCTTTCTTTCTGTCTCTATCTCTGTCTCTCTTTCTCTTTCGTTTTTTTTTCTCTACCTCTCTCTTTTTTCGCGAGCTCGTGCGTCTTTATCTGTCTCCCTTCTCCGAAGATTCGTCTTTTTTTCGAGCCAACAATTCAACATCGCACGAAAGCATTCGGCGGAAATAAAATGTGCAATTCTCCTACAACTTGTCTCTCTCTCTCTCTCTCATTCTTTTTTTATTCTCTCTCTCTCTCTCTCTATCTCTTTCTCTGTCTCTCTCTGTCTCTGTGATATGGACCCCTCCGTCCTTACCCACAAAACCAATATCTTCAATGTTTGCTGTGTCCCGATAGTATAGATATCTTTTATACATTTAGCGCATGGTGTGACAAAACATTCGTAGCCGTCGATGCTTATCGTTCATGAGTATCGGAAGAATCGAATCGCTCGGATCGGCTGTCTCGAGCTTCTCTTTCTCTCCCCCTCTTTCTCTCCCACTCACTCTTTCTCTCTTTCTACCTCTCTATCTTTCTCTCTCTTTCTCTTTTTCTCTCTCTTTCTCATCGTCATTCACTCGTTTCGAGAGCGATTCGAAGATTGCTTGAAGAGTGGCAATGCAACGTTCGCCTAAACGTCGCGTTGCTTTAACTACCTTCGAGATTATAGCGAATATTGCCTCACTATCCCATAAAAGCGACTTCGCAGCCTCGCATCTTGCGCTCTGCGTTTCGCTTCTCGTAACTCTCCGATCAGCGATAGAGAAATAAATAATTGTAGAAACAGAAGCAAGAATTATATACAGAGTTTACGCGCAAAGCGCAAGATGAAGTGCCGCAAGATCGCCTCGATGGCATATAGAGCGCAGGTCGCTTTTACGATCCTCTTCTTCGACGACGCCGATCACGATGTTTTGTCAGATCATTCATGAGTGTTAGTTGTGGTATAACGACGGAAAATCTGCGTCGCGACGAGTCTTCTTTCCCTCTCTCTTTTTTTTATCTTTTTTTTTCTACGGACATCGCAAGATAATTCGTCAAGACGCGGCTGTTTCGTTTGCTGATAACGAGCAGATATATCTCGTCTCTGATAATAAGCGAAGCGGGAGAGAGGCTTCCCGCTTGCCGAAGCTCTCTCTTTCTCTCCGCATTTGTATTTTTTTTTTTTTTACAAAAGAATCGCGAGCGACGCGGGTTATCGCAAGCTATATTTCGTACACGAAAGTTCTGTGTACTAACTAGAGAGACTAGAAAAGAAAAAGTGAAAATTAAATAAAAAAGAGACAAATAAGAAAACAGATGTTACAATCTAACAGATAGTGAAAATAATATTAATTTTTTAGTATGGCTGGAAGTGGAGTACTAACTTCAAGGAGGCCATACAGACCAGTCACGAGTAAATTTTTACTTATTCATACTTATAAATTATTATAATTATTATTACTATTATAAAAGATTACCGTTTATTATTCTATTATTATTATTATTATCATTATTATTATTATCATTATTATTCTGTACTGTTTTTATATATATTATATATATATACACGCATATACATATATATCAAACACACGGAATATATATTTATATTCATATTCTTTTTTATTCGGTATGTCTGCAGCACAATCATCATACTGTCGATAACTGTTATCCTTTTTCACGGCACTCCGGAGCATTCCGCCAGATCCTGCAATCCATTTTGTCATTCTGTTGGGATGTAAAGTGAAAGTAAAAGCTTTTTCTCTGTCTCGTAAATCCCATAGTTCACGATTCACGTAACGCTCCAAGACCATTGTACAAATTTCCCATAATTTGCGTAACGTAATTTGCAGACTTCACTACACACACACAGATTTGTAGAACAGATACCGTCACTATTGGTCTCGACAAGAGATACAAAATAGGAACAAATTGAGAAGTTTATTCTCACGTATGTGAGTAAATAAAATAATAAAATGTATATATTTATATATATATATATATATTATATGTTGTGTGTATATGTGTGTGTGCAGAATTTTCAATTTTTCTGCTCGAGATTTATGATAAAATCGAACATCTATAGCAGTTTAGCGGAATTCTTCGGAGTTAATCCAGCGAGTCTAATTCTCCTATCGCCATACACGTGCTACAGTCATTTGACATTTTACCTCTCAGTCACAATCTTGATACCATATGCTTGCTCTGAGACGAATCTTTTTGTCCGACTTCTTGACTATCAATTTTTCTACGTTCGCGTTCTCTATCACTTTGTGCTGTACGAAGAAAAGTGTCAACAGCGACAGATGCTTTTCCTTTTGTCAAGATATTTCATTGGGAATATCGGAAAGCGCACGGGCGACTGATTTGATTGGCATCGTGTTTGTATTGGTTGTTTAAGGATCGAGAAATACCTTTTTGTAAATGCAATGAAAAAAACCTAAAATGTGCAATAGATATACGCAGCTTTGAACGACCAGAAGTAAGTTGCTTGCATCATCGCAATGTATTCTTGCAGGATCTTTCAAAATTATATTGTATTTTTCTCAATCATCGTGATTTATTAATAATTTTATATTGACCAAAAGTACAGCAACTAATACAGCAACTATTTCTATACTACTTCTTATATGCTTTGTTTACAACGTAAGGCTTAATATTGAATAAAGCTTTATCGCGATTCCGTAGCGAATAGATTTTAAACACACATTTTTTAGTATTTATAATTATAATAATTATCATTATACGATATGCAATACAGTGACAATAGTACCGCGCAATTAATTAAACGTATCCGAAAGTTTAGTATGCGAAATGTGCACCCCACAGCGTTTATTATAATTCTTTAAATTATTTAAATTTTAATTCTTAAATATTAATCTTCATAATCTTTAATATTACGTAAGCACATGCCTACAGATCAATGCTTAAATCTCCATAATTGCTAATAATTTATATCTTCTGACATTATCTTTTGAGTACATGAAAATGCGATACTTCAGGAATGTCACTCCTTGGATCTATCAAATCCGCTTGTATCTACTGCACGTTTTTCATGGAGCACAAAGGAGAATCGTGACATCCGAGGCGCAAGAAACGCCGCGCGATTTCTCGCTGTTCTGAAATTATTTTGCACTCTACTTGATTTCCTACAGCTTCACACTTCTTTTCTGCTTGAGACCGTTCGAATATTCTGCTAGTGCCTGCGTTCGATACAAATATGACAAGGGGAGAAAAGCCTTTGTCCTGCGGCGCTTCCGCGGTACTGCGACTCGGTACGAAATTCTCGCGAGAAAACGTTTATGTGGCACACCAATTGTCCAAAATTATCCAGTTATAAACGCGCGCACACCCCCTCACACACACACACATACACACATACAGAGTTACGCAGACATGTGTTGGCTAGTGTCACTTACAATTAGCCAGTTTGAAAAACGAGCAAACTTTCATTAAGACTCTGCTGTGCTACGTGCTATACGTCTTTGATTTTAGCGCTCTCACTTCGCCTTTTTCGCAAGATATACCTATTTATATAATATGTATTTACAATACGTTTCCTCCTTGGTTTCTATCGAGCATCCGCGCGAGCACATCCAAGCTAAGTCCTCACCGAGACGCCCATGCCGATTCGACGCGAAAGACGAAGAGAGGGGAGCGCTTTCGCTCATCGAGCATCGGCAAACGTCGAGGATTGTCTGGCATCGTCAACGATATAAGATCGAGTTATTCTGAATACTTAATTTTTTTCAAGTAGCTTTATAAGAGATTTTTTAAATCCTAAAATATTAAAATTCTCGTTTAAAAATTCTCGTTTACGTTCTTCACTAAAGATGTATCTCCTTTTATCGCGAAATACGAAACAATATACATCCGTCCATAAATTTTGCGTTAAAATCGAATTAAAACGTATTTGTTACATTTGCTGTAAAATATATCCGGGATACGTGATCTCGGGAAGTTCGCGTTTCGACGGATCCGAAGAAACGGCTACATTTATTCTATAAAAATGTAAATGTGAGGATACCAGGATATATCCTTGCATCTCATATCAGTCCGAGGGTTATTGCCCGTCGAAATTTTACGGTGTTTCGATCCCGAGATCGAGATCGACGATGCAAGACAGTCACGGCGCGATCACGACACGACGTAGAAACGCGGCAGTAGTGAGCGGCCCGACCTTGTCAGACACACATACACACTCGCTCCAATCCACTTCTTATAGTAAGGTCTCACCCCCGCACCCTTTGCCCGCCACCACGACCCCCCTCCGTCCCCTTAACCGTCGTCTGTACCATCTTCGTACGTTTTTCAAGGTTTACATTGGATTTCCCGTTTGCGTGACGTACCACGACGATGGCACGCACCACCCGCGCGCGCAAATGCATCTCACAGAGATTCTCCCCTGTATTGCTGTGCTAGTCTTTTTTTCCACCAGCTCCCTCTTTTTCTCTCTCTTTTTCTCTTTCTCTCTCTCTCTCTCTTTCTCTCTCTCTCTCTCTCTCTCTCTCTCTCTCTCTCTCTCTCTCTCTTTCTCTCTCTCTCTCTCTCTCTCTCTCTCTCTCTCTCTCTCTCTCTCTCTCTCTCTCTCTTTCTCTTTGTCTTGTTCTCTCTCTCTCTATTTCACCCCGTCACAGTCTATCTCACCCCGCCAGTCTTCACGGGACGACGAGAGGTCACTCGACGCATGATGACGCGTCTGACCCTTACATTCTGTCCGAACGTCGAGATTCTTGTTTGAAATAGATCGAATCACCCAAATTGCTCGCCGCTCTCGGCAGCGTGTACATATGTATATAACAAATGTATATTTTATATGATCCGATGACGTTAATCGTCGCGATGGAATCGTACCGGTGTGCCGCCTCGTCACCGCACGCGCCGCGTACGAAATTCGAGAAGTGGTTCTACCTTCTCGCTACGGCTGCGAAGAAATGTGCGTATGTGCCTTTGTATGTACGTGCGCGCGAACATACAGGCATGCCAAGTGGAATAAAGAAACTGCACAACAATCTTGGGCAAAAGCTCATCCCGATCGAGATAGAGATTGATCGTTTTTCTATGTTTCTATATATATATATATATATATATATAAGACAAGATATCTTCCAAATAATTTGTATTAAATTTTCGTTAAAGACGTACAAAAGATTAAATAAATCTAATTTATTTAAGTCGTGAAATAGAAATATCTTACACGCGCAAAATGCAGATTAGATAAAATAAAAAGGATCTGTAAAACAACATAGATTTCACTTGATTTCTTCTAATAATGGGAGCTTTCCGGCAAGTGACACAAGTCGACGTAAGTGTCGTTTTGTCTTTGTTAATCAGCCAAAAAATGGAGATAGAACGACGTTTGCGTCGACTTGTGTCGCTTGCTGGAAATCTCCCAGTGTTTTATTGATTTCAGGATTTTACTGAAAAAAAAAAATTGTATTGCTACATTTATTCCACTTGCTAACATACATCATGTATCCATCATCATATTTCCTCTGCTGTACAATCGGCAATGATCGATGGGGTGATAATCATTTACATCTAAATGCGTACAATACTTGAAGATAGTATACAAATAACTGGGCACATTGAAATTATTATAGCTTTATTACTCTTTTATCGAAATTGAATCAACTGGAACAGTCTTCTATAGCCTTAATTGCTAGATAAAAACTAATTCGATTTAGTGATGTTACAAGCAAATATAAAGTATAAACTATAGGCAACTAAACTTTATTTATATAATTCTAATTTTCTTCGGTTTTTTTTTTTCGTTACATACTAATAAAGCTTATTTGACGTACTCACACGCACTTACGTTACAAGTATTTCCTCGTGTTCACGCGCACGTGTGCAAATGATGCAAGCGGGAACGAATCAAGATTCGTTAAATTCTTTCGGCATCTTTATTCCTGGAAGTTAATTCCCAAAATCGATCACTCGCGATTCGTTGACACAATATCGGGGCAACTTGCGAAATAGTTTGACACGATGAGTTTCCCGATTATGATCTCTCGGGCAAAGCTTCGAGAGGCCTTTGAAGAAGTTCTAATTTTCAGACATCCTTCAGATTCCTCTGCGAATTTCTCATGTTGTTTCGGAGATTATAAGCGAAGAACTTGCGCCGTGAAGAATCTTTGTGATGAGTCGTGTTGTTCGAAAGAATTTCTAAAAGGAAGATATCTAAAGGACGCCTAAAGAACTGAGATACCTTTCGTAAATCTTTTTTAATGTTGCCGATCAAGAAAAGACAAATTTGACGAGTCTCGATCGGTCTCCACGAATGCAATCGTAATCAGTTAAATGCGCAATGACGAGGCCGTAGAGCACCCCAGCACCTCGGAATCGAAACAACCAACATCAGTGTACGACTCAGAAGCGAAAAAGAGAGAATATGTTATATCTCGAGGAAAATATATCGCTCCTAATAGCTTCCAGCCGCGGAGAATGATGTTAATTGTTTTAGTTCTGAGGTGCCGGTATTGTACGTCGCGAAAACTACTGCCAATTGCAACTCGTGCACCTGTCTATACGGAGTGGCTATAAATTCGCGCATATACGGTGAAATCTCTTGATCAAATCGGAGTTGATTTCCACATTTTTCAGTTAAAAAATGGAAAATGTTGAAGGATAGCATTTTCAAACGAAACCTCAATTGTCACTTAGGCAAACTATCATAAAAAGCAGTGGTGCATTGAATTGAAAATAGTCTCATTACGCCTACGGGATAAGTGCGCGGGTTTACGGTCACCCCGGTCTACACGCTGACGTGTAGCATCACCAGAGGTCTTAATTAGTTACCTCACTTATGATTTGTACGATACTTGGGCTTCTTATATGTCTGGTTTCTCTACGCTGTGTCGTACTTGCTCCTTGTCGACGATTCGCCACCACGTAATCACCTCTTTCGACTTCACCGATACCGATCGAACGTTACTGTCGCGTCTCACATCACGTTCCATATGCGTGCTCCACCCTCGTGCAAGATTCATCATTCTTCTCTCCATCACATTCACTCTCTCTCTCTCTCTTTTTCTCTCTTGTTCTATATCTCTTTTTCTCTCAATCTATTGTGTATATGTACATATCCATCCATGGAAGACACACTTTGAGAATCGATATATACATATATTTTATATATATTTATATATTCTCCTTTTCTCTTTTCTCTTCCTCCCCTTCTCTGTCTATCTCTGTCCATCTCATTTCTCTATCTCTTTCTCTATATATCTCTATCTATCTATATGAGTCTGAGTCCGTACTATATACTATATTGCCTTACTATAAGGATTGGACTGAAGGTTTTCTCTGTGTATTTTTTTGATTGGCCGATATTTCTTTTTTTTTCGATATTTATGTATAATATAACCACCCTATCTGTTCGTTTCGATTTTTGTTCGTTTCACAACTAGTCGGAGTATTATTACTTAATTATTAGGCACGTTTCGTACGTACGTGTGCGGCATGCGGCATGGATGTATGTGTACGTGTGTGTGTGTGTGTGTGTGTGTGTGTGTGCGCGCGCGCGCGCGTGTATGTATGCCTGTCACGCATAAAATACATACGTGTGTAATCTTGCGTAGACGCGCATGCAGTTTCGCATGGGAGAAGGCATCCCCGTTCTCTCTCTTTTTCTCTCTCTCTCTCTCTTTCTCTTTTTTTCGTTTTATTTTTTTTCTTTCGTATCCGCGCCTTCGAGAGGTGCATGCTATTATAAGAGTCTTCCGTTGCCTCAAAACCCGGAAGGTCGGCGTCATTTGTGCGGGCATCGACAATACGAGCGTACTCACGTGCTAATTCGTAAACGGCGAACTCGGTAAGAAAAAAAAAACGACTCTGCTTCTCTTTCAATGTAACTGCGATCTACATCTCTGTGCACCTCGATCATCGGCATGGGCACAACAATCTTCATACGATATGTTTTATTTTTTTACTTTAAACAGGAGAACCCGTGCGAACGGGGTACATCAGGGTGATTGGCCTCTGGCGCACGTTTTGGCCTTTGTCGAGAACTGAAAATTATTTTTTTTTTTAATAAAGACGTCGATTTCACGATTAGATAAAAGTAGAAATGTCTGGTGGTACTCTTTAGGAAGTGGATGACAAAGTGCTGCTTTTCCGAGTAAATGTTATAAACGGAGTTTTTGCTTGAGCAACATGTCGAGACCTCGAAAGTTGCGAGGGATTAAATTTAGCGTTAAACTTAGCCTTAGTGAAAGAAATTAATCAATCATGCATATAGTTTTCAACAAGCAACGTCGCCGGGTCGCCACGTTCGCCAGCAATGTGCCAATTACCGAACGCCCTGTACGCACTTATCTTCGTTTACGCTACTCCGCCCGATTATCAAGATTATAAAGATGTGACGACGACTTTTTTTCCTGTATTTAAATCCCACGCGTCGTTTCTTTTTCGTCGTCTCGCTCGCGGATTCACTGCGGGCGTCGCGATTTAAGCCGCGCGTTCGAGAGATTTGTATTTGGTCCCGCGCGATTTTTTATTTACTCATAACCGTTTCCTCTCGCTGTTCTCGATCCGATCGGCGCGAGGCGCGAGGCGGCCGATGAAAGATGCATCCGGAGTCAATCTCGAAAAACGACAGGTCGATGCCCGAGCCGATGCGCCGCGCATTCTCGGCTCTTTCCTGCGCGAGATCAGATGTCGATCGTATATATGGACGACGGGCGGAATATCATACGGGATTCGATAAGAATTCGGCGGGGGGGGGGGGGGGGTGAAATAAATCCGACAACACGAGATTGCAATGTCGCGACCGTGTCATATCAAGAGCAATTTACAACGTGACAATAACGATTATATTTTTCATCATTATAATTTGATCGAATATTATATTTTTAATATTAATATTTTGGCAATTTTATCAAAATCATTGAACGAGGGGACGTAACGATCGCTAGAATTCTCCTTCCGGATAATCTCGTGCTGTATCCCACGACGCCGAAACGTCCGAGAAACGACGCGAGGATCTCCATGGAAGACGTCCCGGTTTGCCTTGACAGCCCTTCAACGTGTTTCGCGGACCTTCGCGCGATTCACCCCCCCCCCCCCCTCCGCGGACTTTTCGCGCGTCCGGTCCGCGTGAAACGAACGACGTTTTCGCGAGGAGCGAAACGGATCTCGCGTTCTTTCTCGCTTTTCTTTTCTCTCCCGCGCGCGGTCCACGACGATGTTGACCTCTGACCTCGGATTTTTGATTTTTGGTTTCTCTGTTTTTTTTTTTAAGTTGACTAATACCGGACAGCAATCGATGCCAAATGTAAAAGAGCCCCAAACGAGTACTGACTTGTAACACGCACAACGCACGCACAAAACGTATAACCGACCCGCAGGTAATTATCTAACGGAATTAATCATATTTACGTATTATGTCCTACGGATTGTGTGCCTTCTTTTTTCGTTCACTTATTGCGATTCACGACTCATCATTGCGCTCTCTCTCTCTCTCTTTCTCTTTCTCTTTCTTTCTCTTTCTCTCTCTCTCTCTCTCTCTCTCTCTCTCTCTCTCTCTCTCTCTCTCTCTCTCTCTCTCTTTCTATTTCTATCTTTTTCTATCTATCTTTCTGCCTCTTTCTATCGCTCTCTATCTCTCTCTCTCTCTCTCTCTCTCTCTCTCTCTCTCTCTCTTCTCTCTCTCTCGCGCGTTTCTTCTCTTTCACTTTACTTTTGTCGTGTTCACCATACATTCTGTATTTCCATGATTTTTTACGCTCATTACGTCTCGTATCATTCACCGTTTCACAGTCATGTTCTTCACTTCTGTCACATTGTTATTACGCATGCACATTATTCGCACATATACGCATGACATAGGAAAAAAAAAAGACGAAATTCGACTCGCGATCTTCCGATCGTACGATCGTGGTGTGTCGAAGGGCGTCTTCGTCGCTAAATATTCACGCGATTCAACGACACGAAACGCAGAGTCCGGATGTGTGTCAACTTAAATTTGATAAAATTAATCAATCTAACTGTTAATTAATAATTAATAGCATTAACTATGCACATACGTAATCAGTAAGTAATTCTTAGTTGTGATATATTTCAGAGTCTTCGAATAGTGCAAAAATTATTGGACAACTTTCGACCCTAGTAAAAACCTTGCTGGAAGATTAAAGTAATGCTACTAATGCCAAATACGACGGTACAACGAACAATCAATCGTAAGGCAACATCGGACTTTGCGTGATCTGTGTGTTTCACGAGTATATCATATCACTCTGTTATCTCTCTCTCTTTCGCAAATCATCCTTTCTTCAATCTCATTATTCGGATCTTCGCATCGAGACGCCACTTTCTACGATCACCGCTCTCGTTGTCCAGAAAAAGCATCCGCAGCGACGGCATACTATAAACGAGAAAATGTAATCACGACACGTTCAATCATCCGGTACCGGACTACCTCCGGGTCTGCACCAAGCACCAAAAAGCAAATTTCAAAATGTATCTCTGTACATACGAGTATATACGATCAAATGTACATAAGTCAATGTGCAATTTTCGAAGCTCTTACATTATTATCGTTCTCTACACCCTTATAAATGTCTATATGTGTCTGTGTATATGTTCGTCGTGTCTACAAGCGCGTAAGTATCTGTATGTGTCGTTGTGTAACTTTATACACGTTCACATTCGAAAACTTGCGCGGCACCTCGCACGAGGTACCGGAACGGGACACCCTACTGGACGATCGCGCGGGATGCTTCTTCTCAACGAGAGCGCGCAGAAAAAAAAACCAAAAAGCACGATCACCCCCCCACGATGCCAAGATGCGTCGCGCCAGCACGCGGAAGGACGCCCGACGGTCCCGCGTCCCCCAGGGGGGACGCTGGCGCGACGCCGCGAGGCAAAAGCCGGGCCGGCGCGACGTTCTTGGCCCCCGAGCGTTGATTCCACGTGTCTGAACGAACAGGCAGCTACCCCTGTGCCAGCGGAACGCACTGTCGTGGGGTCAGCGAGCGTCCTCGGGGGAGGGGGCCACCCTCACGAGTCATCCGCCGACCATCAGCAGCGTCCGGAGAACGCACTCGACGCTCTGCTAGACGAGCTGCAAACCTTCTCCCGACCAGGATCGCAGATGGGCCACGTGTCGGGCGGCCTGTCGGTGCACCCGGGCTCGAACACCCTCCTGGCCGACATCGGCCGCGCCTCCAGCCTCCGAGAGTCAACGAGCGTCGCGACGATCACCGGCAGCGGCGGACGCGCGCCCAACATCAGCGATATCGGTCGGAAGGGCAGCGTGGACTCCTCCAGCGGTACCCTGGCCGCGCCCCCCACCGTCGGCCTGATGGCCCTGCCCGGGATGGCGCCGGGCGGCACCCTGCGTCGCTTGCACTCGTACCCCTCGAGCTCGGACACCGACACCTCGCCGCCCATCGCTAGGCTGCAGGCGCTGTCGCTGGATCAACAGATGCAGCAGCAATCCCAGCCGGGGATGCCGGTGCTGCCGCAGAGCTTTCTGCCCGGTCAGAAGCCGCCGGTACCGGAACGGAACGCCGAGCTGCTGCAGCTGGCGAGCACCAGGAGGGTACCGCCGCCACCGCCGCCGCGCACCAGCTCCCGATCGCCCCTGGCGAGCCCTACCAGCCCGCAGCTGCCGCCCAGGAATCATCCGTGCAATCTGCAAAGCGGCAACGCAACCTTACGTCGACCTTCGCGCAACAACAGTCTCGTTGGCAAGGAGGGGAAGCCGCCGATGGCCCTACCGTCGAACGCCATCCTATCCACCGTGGACCAGGTCGCCGGATCCACGTTGGCGCCGACCGCGCCGGGCGTCGCCCCGCCGCACAACTCGTCGTCCTCGCAATCCTCCGCGGTGCTGTCGACCAGCAACTCCAGCTCCTGCGAGAGCGTCAACTCGCAGGAGGGGCTGCAGAGTAAACGCGGCCGGCAGGAACAACTGGAGCAACGGCACCAGGAGCTACTCAGGAAGCAGAAGGCCCTGCAGGAGCAGTACGCCAGGCTGCAGCAGCTGCAGAGGAACGCGGCCGGTCTCACCACCGTGCCGCCGGCACCGCCCGATCTCCTGAAGAAGACCGGCTCCGAGAGCAACCTCCTGGCGAAGATGGGCCTCGGCTTGAGCGCGGCAAGTTCCGGGTCCCTCACCAGCCTCAGCATCAAGCCCCAGCTCTCGCAAGAGGCCGCGGTCGACGGTGGTAACCAGATAGCCAAGATCGAGATCATCAACGGGCAAGCGATTCCGACCGCCGCGGCGGCGACGACCAACGGCCAGGTCCCCGGTACGACGTCCACGACGGTGGTATCGGGTACGACGACCACCGGCTCGGCCACTATCGTCACCACCACGTCCACCACGACCACCAGCAAGGTCTACGAGACGGACATTCTGTGACCGAGAAGCCGCTCGCTGATCGGCTGCTCGACCGTCAAGGTCGCCACTGAAATCGCGCTGGCGAGTTAACACGGCGGCCGGCGGGATCGCGAGGCTTCTACCGCGTGGTCCATGGTCCTCGGACGACAATCCCCGGG
The DNA here is from genome assembly GCF_030848795.1 of Temnothorax nylanderi. Lineage (NCBI taxonomy): Eukaryota > Metazoa > Arthropoda > Insecta > Hymenoptera > Formicidae > Temnothorax > Temnothorax nylanderi. The sequence goes on along the minus strand of NW_027249114.1, from coordinate 1,161,797 downwards.
CAGGTTGTCCGTCAAGTGAGACGAGTAAGAAGAGGGGAATGAAATACGGAACGGACAGTTGAAAGAAAAACGGTCGCGGAAGATTCGGGTTCGAGTTCGACAACAAGGAATTGCTAGTATTAAGAAGACCAAATTGGCTTACAGACAGGAAGGGACGCGAACCGAGGAGAATAGGAAGAACAGAAGATGAAGGAAGACCGCTTCCAACATCCTGAACGACGAAGGCACCGCCGTACGCGGGCGTTTGGAACGTCTCTTGGAAAGTAGGGTACAGCGTAGGGATTCGGCGCAAGAGGCGCGCGTAAAAATATAGCGCGCCAATCGCTATGGTTAATATAGTATTAATGATTGAAGAAAAGAAAAAATCGCGCGGCGCGAGGAAACTTTCGGACACGCGGACGCGCGACGTCGACGTCCGAACTGGAAAAAGGAGAAAAAGAAGGAAATAAGAAATAGCGACGCGAATCTCGCATCACGTAACATATTCAAGGCGGGCAGGCGGGTCACACCCCCCCCCCCCCCGGTTTCTCGCGTCTTGCTCTCGGTCTCTCGATCTCTATACCCCCCCTTCGGAAATGTGCCGAGTTCTCAAAGTCGACCCTGGCTCATACACGTCCGCGCGTCCGTACCCCTCGCAACGTCTGTGTGCCAAATAATATACGAGAACGAAAAGAAGAAACCACGGTACTCGCGTACATTTTTTTCTAAGGCAATTATACACACCCGTAATTATCCGGCTATTCGTTCTTTCTTCATCGTAGTAGGGCGAGCGTAAGGTTCTACGTAGGCGAATCATCGTATATAAATATTATACATATATACATACGTATTATATATATAAATATATACATACACGCTACACATGTACGCGCGGGCGGGCAGGAGATTTATATAAATATATATACACGTAAGTGGAGATAGGTAGGTAGAGAGAGAGCTAAGTATATATAATATATAAAATTGTATATTTCATATATGCGAAATATACCGCAATCGTACGCATATACACGCTCGTGTGCGTCGTTAACGCCGCGGACGAGGCTGCGGAACGATCGTTTTTTTTTTCTTTTTCGGACGACGGCGAAATGGCACGTACAGAAAACGCGTTTTGTACACGATGACGACGGTCCTAATGTGCGCAGACGTGACTTTTATCAGAAAAAGCTTTAGAACAATTGCTACCGTACGTGCATAAAATATACACACATCCAGCCGCATTTACGTGAATGCGTAGCGATAGGCGATCTCGGCGCGATTACTCTCATTGCCGGTAAGGGATTTACGGGTGGCACTGCGAGAAATACACGATCTATTCGGGGAGTACGAAAAAGTACGAAAGGGCACGGTACAGCGGAGGTGAGAAGTTGGCGCAATACGAGATGGTCGTCAAAAGGAGCCGGGAAGGACCCGGAAAGCTGCAATAGGATGCAAACGCGAGGAGCAACCCCTTGGGTCCGTCTGACGCATTAGCGATAAGATCGTGCACTGAATCATCCGGGGTCGTTAAAAAATCAGGTGGCGTAGAATATTCCTATATTGTGAGGGTAAATGTCTGATCTCCAGTTGCGTGGTTGAGTTGTACCGACAGTTCGAATCAATTGAATCGTCATCTCTCTTCGAATTACAACTTCTACTTCCACTTCGACATGCAGGACCATTAGTTAAAAAATTATTAGAATTTAATAGACACTCCTCTAGGAATAGAAGCAGATAAAAGCAGAAAGAGAATCTGCAATTTTAGGCAGGACTTCACATTTACTTTTCGGACTATGTCAAATAAAAATATGTTTTATCTGAAAAATCCATTTCTTTCTGAATTCTAATGTTTACGGAGAGAGAGAGAGAGAGAATTAATTGATCCGGAATTGGCGCTAATTTAATGTCGGTGTAACTAGTTCTGGTCCGGAACACAATAGTGGCCGATAACGATCGAGAGACACGGCAAGACGCGCGAAAGACCTGTCGGCGAACCTTTTTCGGCGGCCAAAGGTGTACGTTAGGAAGGATATTGCTCAATAATTGCCAACCCGAACGCAACAGCTCCGCTACATATGTACATCTCGCAATTAACGCCGCGGCAACGTGCATCCCGCGTCGGATTATTTGGACGATCGCAATCATTAGCTAATCATCACCATGCGCCCCACCGTCACAGGATGACGATCGTCGAGTCATCGCGCTTCATCGTCTCTCCATTGTCGCGATTGCCATAGGATTGAGATCGTTTTGCGATCAAGGTGACGCGGATCGGCGTTTCGCGGATCGATAGCAAACTGTTGTCATTGATATTCGCTAACAATTCAAGTCGTGCACAAATGCAACTAGAATCTTAAAAAAAAACTGTCGATGCAAATTTGATGCAAAGGTTTTATGCGCCACCTTGATCGGTTCTCGAGTGCGATCGCCGGTTTTGCGCTATTTTATCGCAGTTTATACCGTACGAGCTCGTCGTCGCGCTTCCCGGACAACGCAAATGTCTGAATTTCCCCCGGGATGCAAGTGATGAGAGCGAAGCGTCGCTCTCGTCTCAGGAAGACTCCCAGAGGTCCTTTGGATTCTGTTCGCGTTGTTTGGACCATCGGCGCCCGACGCAGTCGCATACCTTGCTTCGAGAAGGGCCTAACAGCTGACACATTCGCATATATATCGTATTTATTTATTTTATACGCTTCTACCCCCTTCCGTTAGCCTGGTCTGCATTCGCAGACCGATTCGACGAGGCTTTCGTATCAACCCTCGGATGCGTTTGCGGACTCCACTTCGATGGATGGACGAGATCGCCAAGAGACCGGCGGAGAACACATTGTATTTCTTCTCTCACATCCAGCGAATCGTATCTTCGAAGCGAACGGCACATTGCCGATTGTCGACCGAAAAGTTGCATAATAAAATTCGCCAATTAACAATGGCAAAATCGACGACGAAAATCGATGTTTCTATATTTGACTGTTTTCTAATTCGTAGATTAAATATTCCTTTCGTTAAGTTAGCTAGTTGATAGTCTAGTAAGTAATTAGAGAATTATTGGAAATTGTTATTAGGATTATTAGGAGAATGGATTATGTGCACGGCTACGACATAAGATCGCGAATTGATAATTGCGTCGATATAGAGTATATACGCGCTCGCGCCTTACTTTAGGAAAGCGGGAATTGCGGTACTGTGGCGTGTCCCGCGATCGGAAGCTCGTTAATCTTATGATTTGCTGGTAAGCAATATTCGGGTAATAAGCGACGTGAATGTCCATTGTCACGATCGATTAATATTTATATTGCGAAAAGAGAAACGAGAGAGGGCCGACTGCGCGCGCAGCCGCTCGTCGCAGCCCGAGCGCGCGGTCGAATCGCGTCCGGGGGTTGAAAACGCGCGGCGAAAAAGCATATATACCTTATTTATTTTCCGCTGTCACACATACACAACACATACATACACGCAATCCGGAGCACGTCTTTATAGGGAAATAATAATTACCTACGCAGTAAGAGTATACTAAGGATAAGGCGAATGATAATGATTGATAACGAACATTACGATTTGCGAGTGCTTATCAAGTATTATAATGATAACGACGCGAAAAAACGTTCCCCCCCCCAGCGGGGGAAGGTTTGGAGATAGAAGGGAAAAAAAAGAAAATATTAAAAAAGCGAAAAACTCGTTCTTCGTTCCGTTTGATTTTTTTTCCCACGCAAACGGTCGGGTTTGTACGATAACATCGTTCCACGATTGTAGGGTACTTACAGCGTGTCGCCACAACCGTAACGTTGCATTTGTATAAAGCTACTTTGAACGGTGCATTTTTCGTTCGCGGCGATACCCCGGGTATCGGGTAGAGCCGTTATATTCGTTACCGAATACGTTTAATCGCTAGGTATCAATCGATCTCCTCGTTCCCACCCTCATCTATCCCTCTCAATCGAAACGAAAACAAAGCGTTTCGCGGGAGACGCGCGCTGTCCGAATCCGTGCGAGAACCAAGCGCGCGGTCCGATCATTCGATTGATTTTGCGTTTCTTTTTTCTCTCCGTTTCTTCTCCGTAACGCGAATTAGCGAAAGGTCATTAGTGTAATGTTTTCTGACGATCCTGTACGCCAAATCGAATTGACTTGTTACATTTGTAAATGTTTGTAAGTACTACCGTACGTAATAAAATAATCGAGTAATAATCATCGAATTGCCCTGACGACCACCGTGTGTCTGTTATCCAATCGATTTAATTCAACCTTACGAACAACGAATAAAGCAAATCATGACATACTGCAGCACAGTCTCACTCTTATTCTATAGGGTGTCCTATAAAAGAAGCGTAGCGGACTGAATCTCGGAGAAGAATCCATCGTGCTTCCTTAGCGAAGATCAGAACTGACTCTATTATCGGACAGAATATGGATAAATGATCTCCGAATTCGGATCGCCTGTGTTCTTCTATTAAGCGTCTTCCCGCAATTTATCTGTTGTCAGTTCAATTCACGCCAACTTTTGTAATCCTCTAAACGACACTTTTTTAAATAAATATATTTCCCCTAAGAAGCCTTTCTTTTAAAGGTAGAATATGTCATCAAGATATTCGACACAATCGAGTTTTCTATTGTCGGCTATCCCACGTTTGATGAATCGAAAAATGGAGAAATAATTACTAATTATATTAATTATAACAAGAAAAAATACTAGATATTTATTGATTTATATTTACACCTTATCCGTTATTTCCGTAGAAATGCCGTGCGCCAGCTTAATACCCTCCGCCACGATTTCACGTTCTCGCTGCAACTCCTTGTACGACTGCAGGAGCTTCTGGATCTTGTCTTTCCTCGTCGACTCGAGGCGCGCGTAATGCATAATAAATTCCGCATCGTCCGTGTGCTCGCACCGCTCAACCGCCGACTTGGTTGTAGGATGAATCATATGATACAGACGTATCAGCAGCGCGGCATCTTTAACCCGACCAGTCTCGATCATCTCGAGAAGCAGGTTGTCGACGTTACTCGTCCATACTAGGTGAAACACCATCGGCCCGAAGTGACGCGTAGATCTTAAAATATCGAAATGTTTCTCGGCGTTTATGTGCTCGTAGACTTCCCGGGTGACCGCTTGGTAATCCGGATTGTCCGGCTCGAATTGCACGCACGCGCGATCCAGGATGAACCCGTATTCTTTGCGATTTAACAAGTCCTGTAAGGAAAGCCGCGATATATTAGCGTTTACTTCAAGCGAGCATTCCTCCTTTCTTTCTTTCCTACTCTTAAACACTTATAAATATCAGCGAACTAAATACAAAAAGTAGAAGTAATGTACGTACCTGCAAGTATTCGCCTTCGAACATTTTTGGTTTTTGTATTTGCCTTTCTGGCTTCGGGAAAAAGGATTGCACCAATCTGTCTCGCTCTTTCCAACTGGCGTGTCTCAATGTTCCGTCCGGTTCTCTAATTACTATAAATCTTTCTCTATCCCGAAGACCGAACGTGATATCAGTGAACACGTATTTAGCGGTATCGTGACTCTGTAGCGCAGCATCCTCGCATAACGGCGCGGACGGATCTAATCTCTCTTTTACCACTGGCGGCATTTGCAAAAATTTCTCCGCCCTACGTCTCGCCGCTTTCGTAGCTTCCTCGAGCTCTTCGTCGGTCAGGAACTTATACTCCGGCGGTTTGAGCTTGTGTCCGTCTCTGCGAGTCCGGAGGACTTTATTGTAGTCCACTGCCGTCAACGTTCTGAGGCACGCTTGAACTTCTTCGTTGAAAAAGAACGGCGCCGGATCTCTTTCTGCGGGATCTGTGAAAATTGCGCGGAACACGAAGATTAATAAATCCGTCTTAAGTCCGTGCGAAAGAGGCAGTAAAACAGTTAACACACTCTGCATTAATGACGGAATAATATTAAATACTTCACATGCGGGGTTTCAATGTCGGGGAATAAGAAATGAGAGTTTTAAATAATTTATAGTATAAAAACTAAATCCAGCACATAAGAATCAAGTGAAGAGAAGCTATTACACCACACAGTTATAATTATACTACAGCGATATCGATACATTTCTGTCAACTTTTCTACCTTGCGACATAACAATAAAAAGATAACCTAAAAATTGTATCTCAGTAAACGATACCTGTTTCAACGTTCGCCGAGGCGAAGCTACGGCAATTCGAGATGGCACGTGAATATGAATGGCGCAAAAGTTTACTCGCGTGACGCGAAAGCATGATGATTTTTAACGAGCAGCAAATGACAATATTCCTCTCGGTCGGCTTTAAACCGCTCCTCGCGCCAGCTCCACTCCGAAGCCCTAACCTAACCTCAGCTAAGACTGCTAAGAGGCTTCCCTCGCGCTGCACTTTGTAGCTGCACTGCGTTACACTTTCTACACTTGAAAAGAAATAGATATATAAAGTAGGTGTTGGAGAGAAAAAGAAGAAAGATGTAAATGAGTGTAAAAAGTTCAGCTGTAAAGAGCGGACTTCGACAGCTGACGAGAGTGACGAGTGAAACATTTAACATATTTATTTTGTTTTAGACGCATGGCGACGTGACGTACGCCGTCTTTTCTTTTATTATTTTCTAATTTAATTTCTAATTACGCGAAGAAACCAGTGTGGAGTAGTGGGATATTGCAGGTGTAACGCGGTATAACCTATTCAAGTGTCGTTGATTCTGTACGTATGTATTATTTGTTAAAAATTGTAAAATAAAAACACTCGGCTGACATTCATTAAACTATTCCCTTATTTGCTTGACATACATATTTCATCGTGTCCATTGAAATTTTGATTATAAGCGAATCGATATTCCCCCCCCCCCCCCCATGAATAACATGTCGAATTTTATTTGCAGCGTTAAACGACCAGTGAATTTTAATATATATTTTAAAACAATAACATGGAATATACGTTGGAGGACGCTTTCGAGACGCTGAAGGATAAGAAGGCGGAAGTAGAGAAAAATATCGAAGATCTAATAAGCCAGATATCGAACAACAAGATTTTCGCTCTGAAACCATCCAGTTCGCTGGAGGACGTGAGAATGAAACAGGACAGATTGCACAAGAGCTTGCGAAAGGAAGTCGAACTGGTGGAACCTGAAGATTATCCGATTCTGAGAACATCTGACTTGCGTGTACAAGTGATGACCGAGATGGAGGCAGAGATTCACGACATGCAAGAGCTCCTCAATAGTCTACAACGAAAGCTTTCCGAGATCCAGGAAGACATCGTATAGTAAGTACAGCAATCAATATCGAAGAGTCACCCTCATTAGTTTCCCTTCTGTAGTCTCTTCATCTTCATCGTGTTTGTTGCAGTTTGAGAGATAAGAAAAATGGACTGGATAAAATGCGGGAAGCTTATCTGGATATCACGGAGACCTTCGCAAACAAGACATACGAAGAGGAAATTATCCTAACAAAACGTATATTTCAGCAAGTAAAAAATGATCTGGTATGTATAGCAAAATTGTGTGTGACTTATCGCGCACGATGCTTTAAAACGCGTGACCTTTACACGGAAGGCAATATTGATAACTGGAAACTTGTTTTTTGTAGTACATTGTGGTAGATAGGATTATTCCGAACAACAATGGCTTTAAAGAATTATTAGCGGTATGATCATTTTTACACATTGCACTCTATATTCTTTTTTACACAATTGATCAATTGTGCTCTAATGTACAAAATAATGATTACAGGCACTAACGTCAGCTTATATGAAAGGAGGAGATGACGTCTATGTAGATGTCACGCCGAATGTTGTAAATTACATAAATTTTCTACTGGAAGCTGATATAATACAATACCATCGTAACGATAGGACTAAAATCAGAATGACCGAGTTGTTGTGATATTCGATAATTATCTAATATTTTACAACCTCGTGCTACAACCGTGATGCAGCGTAATATAAAATAATAATTGACAAACGTGATATCAAGTCAGAAATAGAAAAATGCTCACTTATAAATATCACAAATACCACAATTAAGTAATATAGAAAATATTTTCTACCACAAGAAAGGAGATCTTTCTCTTAATATTCTAACGCCCCAGCGATGCCACTCGGTTCGAGTGATCCACAATTCCTGAGCAGATTCCAAACAGCTTAAGATCCCCGCGCCTTTCCATGTCGTCATACCGGGATCCATATCCTTCGGCTGTGTTATAATATCTAGTTGTTCTGCAAGAAACATCAAGCAGCAATATAATTTTTTGTTCTCCGTAATGCGAGATAGCATTGCAACTGATTGATCAGGAGCCTTGAAGGATATACTTACCGGGCCTATACATGTAAGGAATTTGAAGAGATATTCGGTTGCGAAGCCACATGCCGATACCTTTAAATTTCAAGCCCGATCCCACGACTAACACACAACTGTACATTTTTCTTTTGAGATCTTCGTTGGCTGTTATAAAGAAATGAGGATTAGCTGTGTACCCGTTTATTTAATTATAGTCTATAGTTTGATAAATATTGTTGTGCTCACGACATCGCTCGATACTCTGCAATATGGCTTGATCAAGACCCAACAGTTGTTGCGGGATCACGAAATCTCGGGGAGCGTCCAAGTCGCGATTTGACAAACTAGGTACAGGATCACCAACGGCGTCAACTACAACTTCATCGTCGCCTACAGCTGCAGGTACAGCCGCCGCCTCCTCTTGCATTTCTGACGAATGATCCAGTGTTTCTTTCATCCCGCGTCTCTGAAATGGAAAGCGATCGAATTTGGATACGTGCTAAAAGAAAAACGGAAAACGTTGATTAAGCTTAAGAAATAGCGGCCACTCACACTTGTTTCTCTTAAATAATTCTCATCGTAAGGATCTTCTGGGTCTCCTAATGATCGTTTTTGAACATGAACATTATGCGTTCCAGTAACTCTGAACAGTTCAGGTTGAAACAAGCTCAAAGGTGCTATTAAACATTCATCGCCAACCTGTAACAAGTTTCAGCGTATTAAGTTCAATATCAAAAAAATAATTTTGCATTTTTTAAAGAATAAATTTAAAAAAGATATAACACCTGCATGGTATACGTTTCCGTTTGTTGTTTCGGCTTTTTGACAACGAAGGTTTTCTCCTGTGACCCACACACATTTAAATCCACGTGACAAAAATCTATCTTTAGCCGCTCCAAGAGCAGCGCGTCCAATTTGTTGATAGGATCGCACGATTTGTACGGAAATGCGGATTTCTGTAAGAGCCAGAAAAACGTCTGTGTGACATCTGCGCCGCCGTAATCCATACGCACACGCGTATCCTTATGAGAGATTGCATCCTCCACGCAGGATACCGATATCTTCTGAGCCCCAACATCTACTATACATGCGTAGCCCAAACCCGCTCCAAACATCGCGCCTACATGATCCTGTCAATAAGAAAACGAGACAATTTGAATTCCAACTTGCTTAAGCTATTGGCTATTATATGAGTAGCAAATTGTTTCGTCACAAAAACAAGAATTCTCTTATTGAGAAGAGTATGTGATACAGGCACACTAACTTGCAATAAAATACAGCGTCCAAAACCAATCTCGTCCAACAACAGCGTTGTTAATTCCTTTAGATATGGTCGATGATAAATATCCGGTATAACAAGCACCGCGCGATAGTGCTTTAAATCTTTCAAAGGAATATCCAACTTCTCAGTTAGTACATATTCCCAGATGGTCTTTAAATCTGCCATGACAGCCGTTATGCTACCACCCGTACTCGAATGTATATTAAGCTCCCCTCTTTTGTATGGAAAATGGACATTAAAATTGCACTCCTCCTCTGGATCTAACGACAGGATGTCGTCACCGACAACTATATCACGATCGGTCGTTGTCCACTTCATGTTACCGGGAGAGGAGATTTCTGGACTAGATCTACGATTGAAAGCGGCTATTTGCTGCGGTGGTGTGGCATATCTTCGACTTCCGTCGGACTGCAAGCAGGACTGCAGCGTATGAGACACTTGCAACCGAGACTCTTCCATCGCTTGTGTTAGCTCCTTTGTCTGCCAAAGACAATGACAAATAGAAATATGACAACAACAAGACCCTGCTGCACATTTACTCCAGTACTTACTAGTGTCACGGTTGGAGGTAAGAGACTATCCTTGTATTTTGTTCCATTTGATAAACGTCTCCTTGCGACGGCGTGTAGCAACGTAATGGGCTTCAAGTCAGAAGCACGGCCCATACGAAGATACATCGAGCCCGGGTGAATAACAATAATCGTCTGTGCTTGGATTTGCTGCAACATCGGTTCCATCAATTTTATTATGAATATTTTTTATATTGCTTTAACAGGCAACAAAAAAGTAATCATATAACAGATGAAAATGATTCTTGAATATCCTTCCTATACGATATTCACATTGATACTAATAACAAGTATAATGTAGCTAGAGGAGAAAGATTAGGTATAGGCATAAACATAACAATTCAAGGTTCAAAAAAATCAAAACAATGTAGATAAGAGGACTAGTCTCTACCCGAACTCTCTTAAGATAAAATTGAGTGGTTAAGCATCCAGCTTGGCTCATTAACCCTCTTATCTCTTTTGTTTTGGCATAAATTAATTAAATTAGGTCAAGATTAAGATTTGTCTTATTATATTCTTATGTTTGGTCTGTACACTTGTTCGTACAGACCAAGATAAGCTTTGTAACCTCATAAAGGAACAATTATGGGAGTTTTCCAGCAAGTGACACAAGTCAACACAAACATCGTTCTATCTTTCTTTTTTGGCAATGAGTAATAAAGATAAAACGATACTTGTGTCGACTTGTGTCGCTTGCTGGAAAGCTCCGAACGTATATCTACTTGTGTATATTTACTTAAAAACAAAAATAATTACTTCAGCCTCTTGATAAACTGGCATTTTGGTTGACATTCGATATTGCAATAATAATCAAAGTTTCCTCGCTTTACTTTTATTCCTTGTATGAAGCTATTCCCTTTTAGGTCCGGTGGGTCCGGTACATGTGTGTCAGTATATTTTTCTCTTCGTACCTTCCTCTGTTCTACTTCAGTTTTCTTGCAGAAAATTCCAGAAAGTGTTACTTAGCCCATGGCGATATTTCACATCGCGTGCGAAATATTAACATCCTTTCAGGAAACATCATCGATGACATTCGAGAGATGGATTTTTTTAAATGGGAATATTTTTTAACGTTCCATCAATACCGAATACTTGTTCTTCGGCTTTTGGCACATCCAGTTCTTTGTTCTTTTCTTACTAATGACTTCGTGTGCTTTCGTGTGATTTCTTTTCCTAATTGTTGCGCATCTTATATTACTCTTTAATAGTCTTTATTATATTGTTTATGCCTATTTCTCTTATTGGAAAGTCCAGCTTTTAGGTTAACTTCTTAGAGGTTTTACACTTTATGTTCTTTAACTAAAGAACGCAAGATAAATTAGTTTTTTAAATGTTCGGGATAAGATTAAACTTATCACCGTGTCTCCAACTGGTTGTGTGTGTGTGTGTGTTCTAGTTTCTTTTAAACAAATCTGCCACCTTTTCGCGAGATATTTCAGCCTGTGAAATAGGTTATTAGGTTATGTTTTCCATTGTTTACATCCGAAAGTTGCGGGTAAAGGTCAAAGGACCGTCTACGGCAGTCTACGGCGTCTACACATGGTGTAAATAGACATGGCCACTGGCCACAGCGATTGACCACAGCCACTCACAGCCCCCGATGCCTGGAGTTTTCCCCTGAACCAACCAATCAGATATTTTTATTTTAAATCAATTGACAACGTGGTCAATTGAGTCCCGCTCATGTATGTACTGTGCATGCATACTGTTAGGACGAGGACAGCCACGTAATGTTCTCTCTCTCTTTTTCTTGCGTTATAATGCGGAAGGTATTGTTTATTCAGTTTATTGTATAGTCTATAAGCTCCATGTAAATTAGAATACGATTATTTATGTATTTTTTAATTAAAAAATCAAACATTGCGTCTAGCCATAAGTATAGCATTACATATAAACTTGTAAAAAGAAACGTTTTCCAACTATTAAAATATTTTTACATCGTTCAATATTTTGTATGTACATTGCTTTAATTTCTTTGAATTAAGTATCTAAAAGTAACATTCGAAATTCTTACAACTAATAAATATAACTCCGAAATTATATTGTCGATCTCTTAATTCCTTAAAAAATTATGATGTAGAAATATTTTAGATGCTTTCTCGAAATCGCAATTCTTGAAATTTTAGATAGTGCATCCTCTTCGTCGATTATTCTCTTGATACTTTGTCCATTTACAAGACTTTTAATTTTTATGATTTAAAATCCCGAATTCTGCCATTCTTAGATTTTAAATAGCGCATAATCTTTCCACAGCAATTTTTGTTCTCCTGATACTTTGTCTATGTTAAAGATTGTTAATTTTAGCGATAATTTGTAAAAATTGAAACCATAACTTGCAATAGTTAATTAATCTCGTTTACAATAATTATGCTTAACTTTAATTATAATATGTTACTCTTGATGTAAATAAAATAAGAAAAATAAAATTGAAGTATTTTACTGAAGCAATGAAGTATTACTTATTCTACCCTTCTCTTATTTCCTTTCCTTCCAAAAAATCTTTTGGATCCCATATTAAAAATTCTTTATGTTGATAAACTCAGGAATTGAAAATTCTTGATGTTGATAAACTCAGGAATCGAAAATTCTTTATGTTGATAAACTCAGGAATCGAAAATTCTTTATGTTGATAAATCAAGAATTGAAAATTCTTGTCGAGTGTTGTGAATTCAGATTTTGTGCTAAAATTTTTGAATTTTAATTTCCAGGAATTGCAATTTAGTTCGTGGGAATATATGGGAATAGGAGTGTGGGAGGATATTTAAAAGTCATTTGTCTTGTATCAGTAATGCAATGTGTTTTATTATGTATTTAAAAATTACAAAATATACATTATTAGTAATATATACATAAACATACATATGTATAGTATTTATGCCTATATATTATCTTATGCCTATTATCTTATGCCTAGAGATTCTCTAGTTCAGGGAGCCTATTACGTATCTTGAAACGAGGTGAAAAGTAAGAGAATTTACTAGAGTATCTACGATTTTATTGGTCAAAATCTAATAAATTTGTTCACTTTTCGCTTCGCATTTTCACCTCGTTTACAAGTGTTCATTCCAGTATGGTTGTGAATACAGACCCTCGAATTAAAGTCTGGCCATAAAACAGCCAGTTTTGATTGCTCCGCCAGTTTTGTCAAAAACGAGAGAAACAAAAAGAGAAAGAGATAGAAAAGAGACAAAGAAGGAGATAGATAGAAAGAGAAAGCGATAGTGAATGTACTGAATGTGTATTCTCTCTCGTAGGATTTTGACAAAATCGCCTTATGGCCAGACTCTTAATTATAAGGTCTCTAGTTATGGAGGATTTATCGGTCGAACGCCGGAAGCGGTGTGAATCCTCCATTATCGTTAGATGATGGGATCGACTTCGTTTTCGGAATCTCGCATGGGATAGGATAGCCGATAACGCATCTCACAGGCACATCGATGCAACAACTAAAATGGCGCAGCCAATTAAATGATAGCTTCTTCTCATAACGCTAATAAATGTCACTTCAATGCACAGATGTCTATACTTTAGTTAAGTATAAGACAATGTGTTATAGCTCCTGTGTAATGACTTTCTCGAAAATGTCGCTTATTTAACAATAACATTGAAATAATCCGGACGAGACAGCATATAAATTGTAATCGAACTTCACGGTAAGTTCATTCAATTTCTCAATTTTGTGGCAAATCATAATTTGCACGTTTCCTTCTCTATTTTAAAAATTTTACTACACTTCTCTCTTTTTATATATTTTTCGATTACTATACACATTTCTCCGTTTTTAATTAGATTTATTAGAAAACATATTTAAATTCATCTGTATTAATTTTTTTATACATCAGACATTGCAAAAAAGAAATTGCAAATTGTACCCGAGGTGAAAATATATGTCATACAAATGCTCAAAAGGTAGCACTTGTAGCATTTAATTATATTATATTATTAAAAAGACCAGTGCTCCAAGAGCTGCTTTTTGAAGAAATACGACTTTGGAGCACGTGTAATACGTAACTCGAACGAGCTGCAGACTATGGAGCATTGAGAATATGATATGGAGCATTCGTAAACGGAAAAGAACAATAGAATTGAGCATGTGTCGCATTTAATGATGACTTGTATGACTTAGATTTTCACCTCGGGTATATGTATATGAACATGAGTCATTAAAATACTTTTTTGACAACAAGTGTATATACGTCGATTATTAGGACTTGAAAACTATAAATTTGTGAGTCGACTATCCAATGACAGTGCAATGGATGGAAGTGCGGACACTTACAATTAGTAAGACATAATACAATAAATTTACTTTTAAACTTATCTTTTATATGAAAATAAAAATCACTGTTGGATATAATCGCATCACTCTTGCGTGGAATACACAAAGGTGAAATAAGATACCGATGCCTTCGTTAGCTAGAATGAAATATCTCTTATATGTCGTAAATTACAAATAAATATTCACAAAATATTATACGTAATATACAACATAAACTTTTACCGTAGCAAAACATTCCAAGGACAATATCAATATTCCGCCTAGATGTAAGTTGAAAGTTTTGCTACCTCTTTGCAAGAGAAACAATATTAGTTTTTGTACGTGTAATGGTGCCATGTACCACCGAACATTGTAACTGTGTGAATTAAAAACTGCATAAGAGCAATGCATCTAAATAATTAAATAATAGAAAATACATTTGTAGCATGTATTATTATCTCTTACGCTGTGGAGAATACGTGGTCATTGTGATCTGTAATTTCTTGCCCGACATAATTCAATATAAATATGGATACAAAGATTACACCTACAGTTAAAAGGTGTATTATACAGTCGATATTATCTCCAAATGTCGTAGAAATCTGAAATATAATGCGATTATCATGTGTGTATATATATATCGCAATATATAGAAAAAATTACATTTCGTAACACATTAAAAAGTTTACATAATACAGAAAGTTACAAAAAATTTCTTCCTACGTACAGATCTTTCAAAATTGTGTAAAATCTCGGTAATTTTGATATCGTAAAATATGACACTGTTCACACCAAAATACGTCTAATAATATGCGAGAACTCACTCCATAAAAATTGGTGCTCAAACAAATCACACAAGTTGTTATTAAAAAAAATAATAATTTTTGGAAATTATCAAATAGATCCTTAGAGAACCTTTAAAAAACATAAAATATTATTATTTATATTATATTGCTATTAGTAGATAAATACTAACTTGATAGCTTTACGATGAATATCTACCGCCAGAATCATTTCTTTATACATTATAATCTCGTCCTTTAAGCTAACAATCATTTCTTTATACATTATAATTTCGTCGTTTAAGCTAACCATTTTCATTATATTTGTCATCAATGCTTTCTCGATGCGGTAACTATAAATAATTTTCTTATAATTATATAGTATACATACATATAATCTTATTGCATGAAGAAAAATAATTTGCTAGTATAACATACGTTTTGTCATTTTGTTATTTAGTTACTTGGAAAGAAAAAAACTTCTTAAAAAATTAATTTGTTTGTAAAAGTATTTTTTCTAATCTATATATATAAAACATTTCATCAACAAATTAAATAACATTAATTCCTGTTCTACCATCAAAAAGCTATTGTTACAATAATGATATGTGTTTGCTAAAGATAAGAATATAATGTTTCACGAAATTTTTTCTGATAGACACAATTTTCAATTTTGTTAATGAAGATTTTGCACAAACGTCAAACAATTTATTATCTTAAAGAAAAGTTTATTCGTATTTACATAACATATACGTATGGTAACAAAAGTGACTTCAATACGACAGCAACATTATTTTCATGTGTAAATTTGTGCTAAATGAGAATAATTTTCAACAAATTTTTCGCAATTACGCAACTGTTACATTTATTCACATTAATTTTTTTCACCTGGCGATTCTAAACATTCCACAGGCATGTTTAATGTAGGCGAAGAGCCACATTCCTGTTACTGTCAATACAGTTCCTCCTATAAGAATGACTGCACAGATGTGCAGTAGAGGTAAATAACCATATTTTTCTTGGTTAACATAGTACACAGGCCATCTGTTTTGTACGTGGTGATATATTTGAGATTTGTTTATGAAGACAACACCAGGAATGAACGCTAAACTTATGACAGAAGCAACAACAGCTGCGTTGCCGAAGCAAAACACTAGGAATGTTGAAAAAAATAATTATATAATTCATTGTTTTTATTGTTATATATCGTTGATATATCGTTGATGTGTACGCTTCAAAGTTGTTCACTATATTCTTAATTTCTCTCCTGTATTTTTACAAAACATATGCTGTAAGATGTTGAATTGCTTAACGTTCAAATTTTTTTGCACCTTTCAAAATAATATACCTATATATAGGGTTTTACAACCGGCCCAATACTGAACCAGTATTAGTTATTACACTGACCCAGTATTGGGCCGATTGCAAAACCTTATATAGGTAATTAAAATAACAATAAATACGTTATTGCAAAAATATATTTTTATTCCGTGTATTTATTATTTGTCATATGGACAAATATATTCGGACATATAATTTTATTTATTATCGTTATAAGTGTAAGAAAATTAATCTCAAAGAAGAATCGAATTACCCCATTTATGTTTGCATAACGACTGGGTTATAGCAAATTGGTTGAAAATGTTGTTTACCGGCAAAAAGTAAATTTAAATTGTTTGGATTATATAGAATTCAATGGATTCATTAAAAAAAAATAACAGCCATAGAGGTATTAGAAATAAAACATGAATGTAGCTGCAGTATTATGATTTGAAAAAATTTATCAGGCAGTAATGTTGATTTACTGTATTAAATGTAAAGTATTACGGACAAAAATTAATGAATATTTTAACTAAATATTTCAACAATTCTGAATACATTTCTCCTAAAAAAATTCAAAAACCAATTTTTGTTACGTAGTCATCATCAAAAAGTTGATCTAAATTCTCGTCAAACATCTTAAAAACTATTTAAAAAAATATTTAAAAGTAAGTCAATTTAAAAATAGTAACGCATTTTTTTAACTGTCAAGTTATTAAAAGTGACCGAGTATCCTTCCCACAATAATTTATAATTTCACCTTATAAAATCTATTCCTTAAAAAATATAAGTAGTTTTTAATAGCAAAGATAATAAAAATATTAATAAATATTAATAAACTATTGCTTTATATTATAAAATTGCGTCAAAGTTTATACTAATTTTGCCAATTTTAAGATTTAGCTAGTGTCCGAATATTTTAATATTATATTTACGATTATCTCACACACATTGGCAATATATACTTTTTAATAATTTCTTAAATCTACGAAATAATTTGATATCTCTTCTTTTTCAACACATTTACATATTCAGTTGACTTATTGATAACGGAATTATATAAAACTTTGTCGAAAAATGATTGTCCTAAAACATTTGATCAGGTACTATATGTCTAATTATATTTTTTATATTTCAAAACATGATATCTGGACTTATTTAGAACTAGATTTAGATAAGTAAAAATGATAAAATAAATTTATTTAATTACAATAGTAATCTACTCTTCTTTTGCAATATGTATTAAATATCAAGAGAAATTGTCTTACATATCATTATGCCCGTAAAACGCTTTGCTTCGTTTCCATATTTCTTTATGATAGCTATTTCGTTCTCATCTTCTAGTTCGTCGCAGATGTGTTGAAGCTCTTCCATTAATCGCTTCACCTTTGGTATCAACATTTCATTTTATTTTTTGATTAGTCTCGTTGGAAATTTGGAAAAAAGCTATTTTGTATAAAGTCTGGCTTATCAAAAATATTTATTCTATACATTATTTATATTATTTAATTGCATACAGCAAAAGACCAACTTACAATTTGATTGTTAATTCGAAACGAGTTGTATTGAATTGGATATATAATAAAAAGTGATGCGGTTGAGAGAACCTTGATAGCGATATCGATAGTGCATTTGGCAGACACAAACACTGCAAACTACAATCGATACTTATAGATTTATTTAAAAAAAATATTTTTTTAATTTAAAAAAGCCTTTATTACGCGATTAACTTAACTGCAGATATAAAATAGCCGATTGTTTTTCCATATACTATAATAATGTAATAAGCAATTCATATCACGGAAAGAACGGTTTTGCTGAAGTATCTAAAAATTTAGCTAGATACAGATCTGACAAAATAATTTTATTGCACCATCAAAATAATTATGTAAATCAAACTGATTGCTAAAATGTCAAAATTTTTTGCAGCATCATCATACTTCAGCGACCTACTATAATTATTTTGATGACAAGAAAATTATTTTCAGACCTGTATCTTGCTAAATTTTTAGATACTTCAGCAAAACCGTTCTTTCCGTGTAATTCTTATCATATATTATAGCAATTGTATAATAATATACTCTTTCGCAAAATTGATAAACTATATCGAATAGATTATGAAAATAACAAACATACATCAGATGGACAGACGATCGTGAAATTGTATTCAAAAGAGAATTTTCAATCGCAAAAATCACAGTTAAAAAATTATAATATAATTTGTTTACAAATTTAAATGTACCTGGGGCATAATAAGGCTGAGCAAAATACCGAAAAATAACATCTGCTGAAACTGTACGAGTTTGGATTGCTGATAAGGCCATAACCCAATTGCAAGAAGAAGAATCTGATGATATCTAAAATGCCGCGCGACACTGATCATTACTATGCGAGAAACGACACACGTCTGACTAACACAAGAAGAAATCAACGAGCATTTCTTTCCTTTCACAAGATACGGTGGTAGAGAAAATACTACCGTGAAATCAAAACACTCGCGAATTAATGTTTCTGCCGGGAAGGAACGGGCGATCGATTGACTTGACACCAACAGACATTCAACAAACGTTTGTTTCCCACAATGCTCATAATATTTTAATCGAAGTCCGCGCAAACGCATGGCTGCGTTGTCCTTTCTCACGACGCGCGATGGCCGTTTCACGCGCGGGCTTCACACTTTATTGTCTATTTTTGAATGACACGCTTGTTGGCCAAGAGGAACATCACTACTGGCGTTGCGCACCAACATGTTAAGGCGTTCGGAAACTTTACTCAGGTGACTCGGGTGCACACTGCGTCGTTCTATCTTTGTTATTTACTACAAATTGGACAAGAACAGAACGACGCTGGTGTGCACCCGAATAAAATTTCCGAACGCAGCCTAAGTATCTAATTATTGTTAATAAAAGACGGAATATTGCAAACTGCAAGTCATCGAAATATCTATACTAGTGGTATCTAAGAGATTTCAATATTCTCGCAAATCATGTAAAGAATTGTGTTAATAAGTTTCTTTCATATATTGTACATAACATATACAACTGACACTTTATACGCACCACATGTTTACTTGTTTTAAATCTTACCTACTCTACTGCAAATTTAATACGCTGCCAGATGATATGTTTTACGTCACTGTTGCATAGATAAAATATACAACGGTGAAGTAGGATAACTATGCCTTTGTTAACTAGAATGCAATGTGTCATACAATACTATCTCTGTGCCGAATATCAAATATACACAATATATATTAAACGCAACGATATAGAGTGATTTTTTTTACCGTGGCGAAAAGTTTGATGGAAAGTGACAACACTCCACCAAGAGACACGCGAAAAGTTTTGCTGCTATTTTGCAAAAGAAATAGTATCAACCTTTGTACGTGCCAAGGTGTTACCTGCACTGGTGTTACGTACCACCGACCATTGTATCTACAAAGTAATAGATAGGCAACCAATCAAAAATTTGAAAAGATCAAGTAACTTATCAATCATCGCTTTGAGTAAGCGGATTCATAAGCTAATTCTAAAACTAATTGTAACTTATCTTCCCGTAACGAATTTATTCATATACATTTGTGAGTACAATAAATCTTACGCGGTAAAAAATACGTGATCATTGTAATCGGTAATTTCTTGTCCGGTATAATTAGCTGTAAATAAGAATGCAAAAATTGCAAACGTAATTACAAAATGAATATAACATTGTTCGATATCGCCCTCACGTGACATAGTTTCAGATATCTATAACACATACATAGCAATTTATGTTTTATGTATATTTCACAAGAGATTATTTCAGACATTAATTATTACAACGAAATTCTTTCAATTTAGATGTTATATATTGCAAACGGTTCTTTTATAATCATGACATTATAAAATCAAAGTCAAAACGGTCATCTAAAAATGCATAATATATCTATGTAATGTAAGAACTCACTCTATAAAGATTGAGGCTCAAACAAATCACATTAATTACTATCAAAGAGAATATATATTATTCCGTGCATTCTCTGGTTCTTTCGGGGTACATCGGCACGTTACATCACGTTAACATTTCGCATAATTGGCGCGTATATAATTGCCATGATCTATATAATACATCAAGGGGCAAGGATCCGCAAGATTATCTCTTATCTCCTTCGCGGAGACATCAAGGTAAGATAATTTGTGCGGGATATTACGTAATTCCATCCACCACGTTCCATCTATCTCGCGGTGAAGAGAAAAACGATGCTCACGTGGCCGGACGAACGGAAGGGAACATCCTTGGCATGTGACGCCGATCACGTGGCCGCGACGGTCCACGTGCTCCAGCTCGCGTCTTGTCCTACGTTACGTAAGCGAAAACACGCAGTTTGCAATTGCTGACGCAGCTGCATGGGCGATTATATTCTGCGAATATTAATTAACGACTTGTAATCGACGTCCCCATGCGCATTTTATTTAATTAACAATGCCCGGATGAAAGTGTCGGGCACCGGGCGTATCCTTCGTTACGTAACGCCTGGCGGCGATGACGTTGACGGGGATGCCAACAAGAATGTCACAAGCTCCACTTCATTGCTTCAGCAATTAACACGGGACTGCCCTCCAATTTCACGGCTCGATTATGTGTGTATATTGTTTCTCTTCTTTGAATGTGTCCGGCGGGCGTGCGGGGTTTTCGAAAAGATTTTGTAACACCAAAAATGGAAGAAAATGGATCAATAAAATAATAGAAATATGATAAAGTAATAGACAAAATTGAAAATAGACGAAAATTTACAGAACATAGAAATTGAGTTTGCATTTTCCGTATTATAATCCCGGGCAATACACACAGTAACGTTGTAAGTATGTAAGTTCTTGCAATATAACTGGAATGTTACAATATTGCTAGAATAGTTTGTGTTGGCTGGATAGTTTAGGTCTTATAGTCGTTAGACCATTGATATTTGACTTATTGCACATTTCTTCGCGGCTCCTGCAGAAGAGATCGTCTCGGGTGTTTTCCAAGCGCGCGAACTATATCTATGAAAATACACGCAATTCAGCTACGTAGTGCATGAGACAGAGGCACTTGACGCGTTTTGATCAGCGCGGATATCCGTTGGATCCAATTTCTGTGGATCGTATTTTCATCATCTAGCGCGATTGACTCCGTATTTGCGAGTCAATGCTCATGCAAATCAGGTTGTATGATAGATTCATGAAAAATTGAACTGCTTTTTAGCGATTCTGGCAATTTCAGACTTATTCCATAGTCTCACGTATAAATAATCAATTCAATATTAATTTTCAATATATCTTTTATATCGCTTTGTTAACACTATTCAATATTTATGGTTAATGTAGGGTGACCTATGTAAGTTGCAATTTTGATGCCGATAGATATATTAATCTCTTAAGCCCGATTTAAAAGATTTTTACAAGATACATCGAGTTTCTCCGTTTTTGTTAAGTCGATTAGATATCTAACGAAAGAGTCGTTGATTGCAGAGAAGTCCAGTCATTATGACAAAATCTGGATAAATAGTCAATTTAATTTATAAAGTATCTCTTTCTTTCGAATAAGAGAACACTATCCTGCAAATTATCCCATTTAACGCGTCCTTTTATCGCCCGATAAATATTAACAGGATTACGCTGTTTGATGTAAGATACATCCGCTGCACTTCCTTTCCTTTCGTGAGTAAGGGGGTCTCCGAAGCGACATTTCATTACACACGGATGATTGCACAGAAGCAGTAGAAGTAGAAGTATGCCGTTAAGTTGCACGAGTAGGAGTTACAATAGGATCCTATATTTACGTATGCCACGATATTTCCGCGCGGTTTCTCGTGAATTTGAAAATATGTCTCAAATATTCGCTCAAGCTGAATAAAAAGTCATCATGAGGTCAAAGTGACGTTAAAGTCAAGTTAAAGTGATTTTTAAGTGATGACTAAAGTCATGGTAACGTCACCATGATGTCGTTATGAGTTTTATGTTCTACCTGGGCACTTCGTTAATTCCGTTACGCGAGGATTTGTTTTGCTCATGCCGTTTAATTCAGTCGATCGCGAACATTTTAAAAATTTCGAACTTAATATAAAAAATTCTGCTTGATCCCTGAATCATTGGATTTGCATGAAGACTTTAAAATTAATGATTTATAATTTGTAAAGCATGGAACTCGCGAATTTATTGCAAGATGCAGTGAAAGTATCAGGCAATCTTATCCCGGCAAATCTTAAGATATCGATCGAGACGAGAATAAAACATAATATACGGGACTATTTTCACGATTATTAAATTTTAAAGTTTAATATGAAAACAGAGACATAATTTTCTTCCTCAAAAAGATTTGTTTTGAATAGCAACTCGTCAGAAACGTTTTAAATAATAAAAAAAACTTGAATTTGAATTTTTCTTAATAATTCATCGAATTCATTACAACGTTGAAAGCAAAAAATTGCAGGCAAGATTTCTTTTTGTAATATATGAGAAAAATGAGTTTTCGCTGATGTAATATTACATCGAGTGTTTTGTATGCGATATGATTAATCTATCGAATATAAAGCCATTTCTGCCGAAATAAAACGCTCAAAGGCATAGTGTGTCGAAAGAAGTTATATACTCCTTTGATAAGAATCCCGAGCGAAAGAAGCGGCGATAGGGGTAGTAATACGGGATTGGCAAGCGGCTGGACCAATGACGAGGGAGGCTGCGCCGTGGTTCGAGTGATCGCGGTATAAGATTCGCAACTGCGAAACAGTCGGCACGCGTCCTTTGAGACGTTCGCGTATCTTCTGATCTCCGAGAACTCGCGAGAAGATTTTTGATCCGAAAGAATAATCATCATTACATGATGTATTGCGTGATTTCTCGATTGTCCTTTTAAATTTCGAAGTTCGTATTTTGATCACTGCTGAAATCACATTCGTACGCTTTTAAACTCGAAATTATTATTTTCTGCATAAATAATGTTACTTTCACAATAGTAAAATTTGATATAGTATGTACTCTGAATTAATTTTCCAATTAAAAAAAAAGCAGTGTTAATCGTTACACTCGTTCCTCGATTTACGCGGAGTGTTCGTTCCACATGGTGTCTTTTTTTTGTACTTGTTGAGAATTGCGTTAATGGAGTCTGCTAATAAAAAAAAAGAAATACCGGCCAGAGAGAAGCTCGTATACATTATAAAAATATTTATTTCACATATTTGATTTTAGTTTTGTTTTAATTCTGATATTTTTGCGATTGCAATTTTGGTTTTAGTTTCTGACACCTGTATCTTTTTTAATTACCTATTTTGTTTATATATTACTTTGGACTAGTTAATGGTTAACTTAGCTATATAGTGTTTCTCTACGAGCAGTTTGTACTGCCCTGTTGTGCTTTATTTGCACGAAGTGCAGAAAAGTAAATGTTAAAAGTTTTTATGATTTGTGTGGATAAGTTTAATGTGCTCTTTACAAGTCAACTAAAAAAGGTCAGAATAATGTCATAAGTACAATTAAGTAAGAACCTTTAGAGCTCATTGATATATAATAATTTTAATAAATACCATAAAAAGATGTGTATGTTTTTTGACCGCGTAAACAAAGAAAAAAAACCGCGTATAAAATGTACCGCGTAAATCGAGGGATGAGTGCACTTCGAATATGTGATTTTTCCATATAATTTATTTTTTAGAATCTAGTTTGACATTTTTGCACAGTACAACCTATTTATGATAAAATGATTATTTGATAGTTGTGTGAAATTTTGTTACAAATATTTTACATATTATCATATTCTTTGCGAAAGAAATTAAGATCAATGAATAAGAATATAAAGCCATTCTTTTTCAATTATCGTTTCATACACGTTTTATTTTATGATATTGATCATATAATCTTAAAATTTGTACTTTGCATCTCTTGAAGAGTTTCGAAGAATGGAAAAAAAATTTACGCAGGCAAGGCTGACTAGTCCGAGCTTGAACTACTAACGGGAAAACGAACGGAAAGATATCGGTAAGATCTATAGTGCACTGTTATGAAATTAACTATTAAATAATAAGTCCAAAAGATTAATAATGAGATTACGTTGTTAACTATTAATTATTATAATTTATTATAATTTATTATAATTTATTATAATTTAATAACTGTTATTTTATCGATGCGCAGACTTGTTATACATGTATATATAAACAAGAAATTTTTATTCATCAAGGAACTACCAACTGCTCAGTTAAATATATTTTTATTTTCAGTTTATTGAAATATAGTATAAATTTTTTCTGCATTGACAATAATTTCGAAGTACCAAAAATATTTTTAGTCAAAACTAAAATCAAAAATAGATATACAGGAGCCTTAATTACTTTTTTTAATCTATATATCTGAAAGCGCTTTAATTTTACTTTATTTATCTTTAAACTTTCGCTTCACACGGTAATAGAAAAGTTTTCGATCGGTTCGTACCATAAATCTAAGTACTCGTCAAACAATGGTCAAACAATAAAGGATTTACTGAAGTAAGAAGTGTAGTAGGCTGTTTTAATCCATAGTGAGCCACTTGATTACAGGTCTATAGTCTAGCTTATTAATATACCGGTGAGAAGACACATTCAGTTCCAATTCGTTATAAATTTATTATAAATTTTAAACTCCAAATAAAGTTTTTGTTATAACGATATTAATCTGCAACCATTTTATTACTATATTTAAATTAAAGTGCATTTTAATATTAAATATCCCTTACGTATACTTCATTTAATGACATTATTAAGTAATAGCTATTAATATAATTGTAACATGGTTTCTAATATTATACGTAATTAAATCGTAATTAACTAGCCATATGTACGATGCATAATTATATCGATGCAGATTGTATTGTTTTTTATAAATTTTATACTTATGCATATTAAATCTATGCAGCGTTTGAAATTTTTGTTTAATTGCATTTTTATACTATGGAGTTCTTTTATTGTTAAATATCAAATATCGGTTTCACATTTTCACAATGTTCAAACAATTTCCAATACAAAATGTACATTTATTAAAAGTTTCATATTTTTTATTAAAAAAACTATTTCAATTTGATTAAATATATATATAAATGCTGTACCCAAATTTAAAAAAAGGTCAAAAAATTTAAAAATTAATTAGGTTTTTAACTTAACGTTCTTAATATTAATATTAAATATCAATTTTTGGAACCGATAGCTCAATACGCATCTAATAATATCAACAATCTGATATAATGTCAATAGTATATTAAAAATAATTTATTTATATTAAATTGCCAATAATTTAGTTCGAATTTATACAAAAACGCATTTATTCGCACCGTCGGTGAGCTATTTCTTCTTCGCAAAGCAATTTCACCCTCAATGATTCTTCGCCATTGAGTTTAATTACTGAAAGCGTGTATGTCATTAGGAATTTAAACATTATGGACGAGAACATCTCGCGTGTCCCTTGCGAATTAAGCAGAACTACGTTTCTCTCTAATGGTAAATTATCGGAAATAAATGTAATGTGGTAGGAACTGCCACATCGTTCTAATAATTTACAATGTTTGATGCTAAATTCGCTTGGCACGTGTGGAAACTGAGAATTGCATATAAAACCTTCGAGGATAATATTAATAAGCAAAATGTACTAATTAATTACAATTTAATTAAACGTGGATGTTAGAAACTGTATTATAATTATATTAATAGCTAACCATAACTTAAAAATATTATTAATAAGGTATATATACGTAAATAAATATGCTGCTTCTTCGGTTTAAAAAAAAATAGGCATAAAGCCTGAAGCTATTCGTTTATTAAAAAAGAGAAATTCAAGCTGCAATGTAGAATTCTGATGCTAATGATTGAATATGTATTTATCCCAGCTCTGTTATCGACTTTATAGCTTTATACTTGATCTTGAAGGAAGGATTGCAGATAATATTTGTAAAGTATATTTGCGAGCTTGCTGACTGGCATCCTGATTAATTGCTTTATTTGATCGAGTAAATGTTAATTGATTTCATACGTAGGTATACATATAGAATAATTCTATTCAATGCTTTTTTTTTGTATTTTTGCCATTATCTATTTACGCATAACTATATTTATGGTGCTACATTGTTGTAAGACAAATATTCTTATTAATTTTTGAAAAAAATTAATATCGAATAATTTTTTTGAACGAAGATATTTTAAATTGCCTTATTTTTCTTATACGTTTACTAATAATAATATTTTGCCTTTTTTCTTATAAGTTTATTAATATATGAAGTATGCTCGTAATTACTTACGCTACTTAATTAATTATATATTTTCAGTTTTTTAAATAAAAGAATGTCAGCCGACTTGTTTGCAACAAAATTAAAGATAATTGCTTATAAGTTTGTGATCGGGCTATTTTTTTTATCAGGTTCAAGTCTTTATTATGAAGCAAAAATTTTCTAATTTTCCACAGTTCGTGGACAAGAATGCTTCCTCATTTTAATATACCATCATACATAAAAGATTTGGATCTATTAGAAAAAATGTGGACCTAGTTTGCGGCCCTAGCCTGCTCGCCGCTATCGATTGTCCTATTTCAATGAAAAATCTCAAACGTGAATTTGAATAACATCTATGATTTTTAAAATTATAATTAGACACTGGTAGATTATAAAAAGTGAAGAGATTGTGTGTGTGTAAAAACTCAATTAACCGCTAAAATTTAATATAGAATTATTAGAGCTAAATTAGTTGCCGGAAGCATACTTAATATCTAGTAATTAAGCTATTTTCAAAATCTTTTTAACAATGATATAATATTCCTTAACACATAATATATATTTATTCTATGTTAAAAGATATTTAATTTGTCGTATAAATGATATGTTATTATATTACTAATTATAAATGTATATTAATTTGATTATAATTCAATTTTATACATTTTTTTAAGAGTTAAATTATGCTTGTGGATTTAGAATAAAGCGTAATGCATAAATAAATATGAATTTTTAAATCTATTTGTATAATAATTTATTGACTATATTACTGAGATATTCTAAGAACTAATTTTTCTTGAAGAATCTTTAAAAAAGTAATAAGATTACATGACAGATTTTTGAAACAGCATTCAAATTTTTTAAGCTACTTTATCGGAGAACGTGTTGATTCTCAGCTTGACCTCTTTCACTTGAAAGCTTAATAAGGCCGTGAACATCGGCATGCTGAAATGAACACTAACGGGTTTTTACGTATTTAACATGTCAAAAATAAATTTAATAAACTTAAAAAAGTATATTAATATTAATAATTGCTATTTCTAATACATATGGAATATAAATTATAGAAAAAACTCAATACAATTCTATTAAATACTTAACTTACATTAGATTGAACGCAACATTTTGTAAATAGTATATAAATAATGAATAAATAAATTTTTTGAAAGTTATAAAAACTGCGACAAATATAAAATTAAATCTATCATTTTAAAGCTAAAGTTGAGAGAGAGAAAGAGAGAGGTTTTGCTAAAAGGAAGAAATATGCATCGCATAGGATACGTCACTTTATTTAACAACTATATTTCCTTGTCTTTTTTACAAAAAAGTGCATTAATGCGCCGGCAGCACCATTAACATCTCGTTTTAACGCGGAGTTCTGCATTGTACTTCTACGAAGCAATTTTGTACCTGTGGCCTGCTCTCCAAAGAAAGATGATATACGAATTCAAACAATGCCAACACATTTTTGCAGTAAAAAGAGCGAAAATAATCCACAATTTACTCCTGGATCTTCCTCCTTTATTTAACCCTTAGCTGGCACACTTCACCAGAATCACATAGCTGGTACACTGGGGCCGTTTCAGACCCCACCACTAAAATGCTTGCTGCGAGAAAGCTATTGATTTTTTTTACTTAAAAAAATTCCAAGATAGTTTTCGATTGTTGTTTTAACAGATGTTATAGGTTATTTTGATAAAATGTAATATTAAGTATGAAAAAAATTGGAGAACGTAAAAAAAAACGAAAAAATTCACTCAAAAATTCATAATTCTTCCATTTTTTATGTTGAAATAATGTTAGGAGAGGAAGAAAGAGAATATAGGAAAAAAGAGCTTATTTACAGAGCGCTCCACGTTTCTGCCAACTCCACGGCAAGCACTGGAACGAAAATGTAGAGATACCGAGCAAAAAATGGGAATCCTATTAGAGGAAAGATGGACAGCCTAAATGCCAACGGCAACAACACTCGGGAATTCTGCAATATTCAGTACAAACATTTCGTGGCACCGTTCGGAGGTACGATCTTTGTGTGTGTGTGTGTGAAAAGATTATTCTTCACGTTCACATCATCTTACGTCACTTTAAAAACAAGTGCATTTTTAATTTGTTGCGCTTTTCAACCGTAATTCAATTGGACTTGTTTTTATTTATAGTAAAATTTAAGGCCGTCACACACAAAATGCATAACGTCGCATAAGCATAGCATAAGACCGTTGGACCAATGAGCATCTTACGTAAATTAATATGGCGACATTATGCTGGATGCTCATTGGTCCAGCGGTCTTGTGCTATGCTTATGCTACGCTATGCATTTTGTGTATTATAGCCTTTACTTTCGCGCGTGCACATACATAAAGAAAAGATTATTTATAAGAAACAACTTATTTTTTTATTTTTTTTTGTCACACAAATTTGGAATTTTTATATAATGTCAAATGCACTTTTCGGGAATTGAAACAAATTTATAAAGAATCTAATAAATTACATTCGCATGCATATATGAAAGAACATTTTGTAAGATATTAATTTTTATAGTCAGCCGTTACATGAAATAAATAGGTAATGGAGTAATATTGCTGAAAAGTATTGAAAAAATTTTTTTATCATTATTTAATTAAACAAAATTAATTTTATATAACATATAAAATATAAATATAAATAAATATTACATTTTATAAATTTAAAATAATTTTGTTTTAAATAAAATTCAATTATTTATTTACCTTTTCAAAATGCAGTTTGTCAAAAATCTTTCTTTCTTTGATATCGGCCTACTAATTTGTATGTTTAATATCAGCTGTAACATTGTCGTCTTCGTGTTGCGGAGAATATTCCGCTGCTCTATTTTTCTCTATTTTTCAGAGCTCTGGTGTAATCCAGTATGGGATTCGTTGCTCTGTTGGCCGCCAACGAAAGCCTCTACCACGACGAAGCAGCGATGCCCTTTCGTGGATGGATTCGATACGACCAGTAAGTAAATGAATTTTCTCCCACACAAAATGTGGGTCTCAATCTTCCTGATAGTCCCTAGCGTTGCCTGAATCGACAATAGGTGATTGCGGATATTTGTTCGTTTATCGTAATTTCGACGTCTGTTGCATAATAATTTCTACCATTTTACTTTCGAGGCATTAAAAAGAAATGATCAAAACCGAATAAAAATTTCTGCGTTAAACACAATCAGTGGATTCTAAAGTCGAAAATATAGGGCAGATGTATAAAGCCAGACCATAGTAGGGGAGACCGGGGCACCATAAGCCGAAAAAATTCAAACTCTGAAAAGTACTTTTAAATATAAGATTTTTTGTCTCATTTTTTAAAAATAATTAAAGCACTATGTATATTTTAAAATTTATGTAGCGTATTTGGTAAATATTGATTAGTTTTTGAGAAAAAAATTAAAACACATTTTTTGAGAAATGACCCAAGGTGCCCCATGCCCGGGGCACCATGCCTGCCTTTAATGAAAAACAAGGTGAATTTAACGTAACATATTTCTACAAACATTTTACTCGGATAAATTTTAATCATTATTATAAATAGTTTTATGTTAACAAATTTATTACGCCACAGTAATTTATGTAAAAAGATCATGAATTTAAAATGCACATGTTCTGTGTTTTACTTCTATTTTGCAATAAAATTATATATTGCCTGCAGAATTAATTATGCCGCTTGTTAGGAACAAATTATAACGACCTAAATTAGTTTACAGATAAAAGATACGATAAAATTGTTAAAGCATGAGACCAAAACCACATATAATACGGCAATAAATGACAGCTGAATAAGTACATCGCGTAATCTGCACTTGAATAAGGGATTTTGCCGTAGCTGCAATATTATGCACTGTAGATCCTGTTGCGATAGGTATTAAGCGATTATTAATTTCAAGTAAAATCTCGAAAAATCGTGTTTTTAGTATATGATTCGCGTTTTCTAGTAAATAAAATGAATTTGTAACAGCGACGATTAGTTATGAAATATAGATGCATTTCCAAAACAAGCAAATATATGTTTTTATCGAAGACTATTTGTCACAAAAACTTTTTAAAGACCTTTGCGCGTTATATTGTTCGGAAATATCGAGCATTGGAAAATATATGTATCAAGATATTTCGTGAATTTTCAGCAGATTGTATAAAAATTTTTGTTAATTTTTAATTTTTTTAATTTTTTTAAATTTTGTTTATTATTTTTGTTTATTTTTATTTATATAGCTGAAAGAGTAATGATTACTGACTTTACAAGTTCCGATATTACTATATTAATATTTTATTTAGGCGGTACAAGTTTTTAGTTAAAAATATCAGAAGCATCGATACTTATTCGAAACATTTTGCATTGAACGCGACCAGAGGTATTTGCATCTTCGACGTAGAAGGGATAAGTGCAAAGAAGTTTTCTCCGTCCGAGATCTCGGGGCGATTTCTAGCATCGTGGAGACAAAGGCTTAAGGCGTCCTCTCTTGAACCACTTCGATCGCACTTTGATTGCATTCGATAGCGTGACGGTGCTGCAAATGCGTCGTAAGATGAATTTCTTAATTGTCGATATATTACTACGGTTTCTTTCTCTCTTCCCGTTAAGTACGTACACGAAGCTTACCCTAGCATCTTTTATTTTTTAACTTCCATCGTGTTTCGTCTTTAAGGGACCAAGTTAAACAGGAATGAAAGATAATGATTTTCGGCGCGACTCGGAAACGAAGGATCAAAGCGTTTCTATCCCATCTCGGTCAAAATACTTTCACTTTTTATTTACGAAAAATAATTGATTGTTTTATGTGGGTAAAAATATTTTATTTCTATTAATTGTAAAATTATAATATTAGAAATTTTGTGAGAAACTTGATGCAATAGAATGTGCACATTATTAAATTTAATAAACTATCGATTAACGAGATGTCACGTTTAAACGAGATGTCACGCAACACTAATTAAGTAATATAAAGAGAAAAAGAAAATTTGGCTTAATAATTTTATATAATTAAGTTTTAAATTAGATCTGTTTTATATCAAAATTAATCGACATATATAAATATAATTTTATTATTTATTTAAAAAAATAAATAATTCATGTATATTATCTAAAATTAAAATTTGTGGAGCTGTTAAACGTTTCGCTCAATATTTAATTAAAAGGCCGAGAAATGTAATGCGCACAATTTTTTATTTATTATATATCTCTCATCTTTATTATTTTTTCTTAAAAAGAAATGGAATAGTAGAAGATAAAAAAATCACAGTTTATACGTTTGTGTGTACTCGTGTACTTGTATCTCGGCACTCTTTCGATCTCGAGATCTGATTATCTCGAAAATTCTTACGATCGACAACATCCATGTAAAGATAAATGTATATGAAAGAAAAATTGTTACTTTTTAAATTTCATGATACAAGGTGAAATCTTAAAACGTTAAATTGCGGATGCAATGTTTCTAATGACTTGTTTATAATCTTTAGAAAAGAATCCCCAAATAGCATTGCCCCATTACGTAGTCATTTCGCATGTATATGTGCACAACGTATTGAATGGTATGAGTATTCCAAGTATGGAAAGCGGCCGTCGATTGCCCTTCAATTTTCCAAGAAGGAAATCTTTAAGACGATAGCGGACAGAGAGACTACGTCAGAATCTTCTCTATACTTCCTTTAATCTCGCAGAACATCTATCGAATGCGTTTTTCCGTTCACCAGGATTTCGTCGTATTTT
Source organism: Temnothorax nylanderi (assembly GCF_030848795.1). Classification (NCBI taxonomy): domain Eukaryota; kingdom Metazoa; phylum Arthropoda; class Insecta; order Hymenoptera; family Formicidae; genus Temnothorax; species Temnothorax nylanderi. The sequence goes on along the minus strand of NW_027249114.1, from coordinate 1,129,402 downwards.
AACGTAAAATGCAAAATAAGATATTTTCAGCTTTGGAGTAAATCGGACGTAACGCTTTTATCAAGGGTGAAGTCGGTGAAAATATACGTTTTACAGTAATACGATAATCGCAACTCGTCGCGTCGCGTAAATGAGTCGGTCTCGCTCCGCGTGTACTTGACGCGAGACACTACCGTGTCTCTTGATATCGAGATTGTGAATGATCGATTCTTGCTCGCCTCAGCGATTTTTTTCGAAAAAGAGAAACGCTTTTATAAAGAGACACTGTTATCGAAAAAACAGGGGAGCGGAAAAAAATAGGAATACTCCGAATAAAGTTTATAAATTCAATGACTGACCGATAATTATCTGATATCTTCAACAGTTATGCAGTTATACCGTACAAGCATACTCAAATTATATATTATTGCAAACTTGAGCACGTGTCAATTGTTTAACATTGTTACAATCCAGTAAGAAAAACATAATGTTGGAATAAAAATGTGAGATGCTGTTTTGGCCAATCAAGTGAAGATGCGATTGACATTTCCAGCGGATGGCATTTTGATCGGATTTCCATGCCTTTGTGTATTTTGCATATATTTTTCTAGAATCCGTGGAGAAGAAATGCGGTTACAATGGACGTTGGGAGGCACAGAACGGCACAAACATGAACGAGGAATTGTTTATCGGCTGGGCAAACTATACTACTTGTTTAACGCCAGAAATGCTGTGGCTTCACTACAGAGTCTACAACAATAATGTTGAGGGCGAAGTAAGTTTTATCGCAGACGTTGGATTTAAGTTAACGAGCTACAATGTGCCAATCTCTAAATTAAGCTGAATTTAAACAGTTATATATGTGTAATTATGTCTAAACATCACTTTTTAAATAATAATTAACTCACTCAATGTTGTGCCACCATTCAAATTATTATTATTTCTTCGCTCTTTCTTTTCTAATATTCATGAATAAAAAGAAATTTGCTGCTTTTTCAAATTCCTGACGAATCACGTTTCGTCAGGAATTTGAAATAGCAGCAAATTGAGTTACTCAATGTAGCATTTAACAAGAAACTTTATTTAAAAACGTCGTTCGTCAAGAATTTGAAAAAGCATCAAATTTCTTTTTATTCATGAATATTAGAAAAAAAAAGCGAAGAAATAATAATAATTTGAATGGTGGAACAACATTGAGAGAGTTAATTATTATTTTTAACAAAAGATTAAAAATTGATTTATTTTTATGTATAGAAACAATACGCGCAATAAAAGCTTGTGCTTTAATCAGAATTGATTTTAATTCAGCTTTTTAAAATTACTAACAATCAGTTTATTTTATTTACTAAAAATTAATAAAAATTATATATTCTCTAAAAAAAATTAATAAATATTTTTATTTATTTAGCTTTTAAATTTTAAATATTAATAAATATTAATTAGCATCATTATTATTAAATTAATTATCAATTTATTTACATGTACTATTTTGACTTCAAAGGCTGTGTTTCTTTGTCGACTGTAATGATGATGCAAATTGTGATCACATTGCCTCAATCTTTCTCTCTCTTTCTCTGTCTCTTTCTTTTATTTAACCAGTTCTTTCTTTTTTATTCGAAACGTGTAGTTCTACGCAACTCGGGTTTTGCATTTCATATTGTTTATAGCTATGTTTCCATATTTACTGCCAGTACTGAAAATCTATAGTTCACATCACGTGTATCATAAATTTTCAGTATTGACAGTGAACATGAAAATACAGCCATTCTCTTTTCCGAAAGTATGAATATTTTTGCATATTGTTCTGTATCTTGCTGCCTGTATCTGTCTTTGTACATATATACTTAGTATTTTTTACTTTTCCGTTTTGAAATAGATACATATATTTAAATCTTACATGACATAAATATTTAAATTTTTATACTAAATTAAAATAGAATGTCATCGTTACATGAAAATCAATTTGCTAATAACTCGCATCTCTTGTGAAGAATTTTGCGAATCTCTGCAGCGATAAAATATATCGATGGAATGCAAATATTGTTTTATTATATCGAAACACAGACAAAGTTTTATCATATTCGACTGCTTTGTGTCTTTCCCAGATGAAAATGGAAATAGCCGAGAAAACCCGTACTCTGGAGTTTGTTGGACTGAGCATATCTCTGGTGGCTTTGCTCGCATCCCTGGTGATCTTCTGTCGATTTAGGTGAATATTTTAAAAAGCGATATTTCGCGCATTTTAGTTGTATAAAGGAATTCTGTTCAAATAAAACAGCCCTTACATCTTTTCTCGAAAGAAATAACTCGATTTTCAATTCGACTTTTAACATTACAGAACTCAAAGCGTTCGCGACGAAATCTTATTCTGACTTTTCTGTATATAGAAACAATTATTTATATATGTAGAAACAACTATCGATATTCCTTTAAAAGGAGTTCGACAGGATTTCAATAAAAGTACAATTTCATGTTTATATATTGTAGTATAATATACAATTATTAATTACATTTAGAGATCATTAATCCAGTAAAATATATTTGCGCAAAGTTATATTCGGCGTACGGTTATAAAGCTGCTGTTAATTTGCATAAATTTACATTTTAAAGAACAGTGCGACTAAAATTAATGCTAAGCAATTATTGCGCCGTATTTCATAGATCGTTGCGAAATACGAGGACCAGGATTCACAAGAATCTCTTCGTCGCCATGGTGGTACAAGTGCTAATCAGATTAATGTTGTACATAGACTTCGCGATCTATCGTAGGAAGCCGCACGGCGCGCAACGAGGAATAGGAAATACCGTAAGACACAATGGGATTACTTCATTTTTATAACTGTGCGAAAGAAAGAAAGAAGGCGCGCGGAATTATTTTTCCGATCTTCCTCGCGAAGATCTAATATTATTACACTCGTTCCTCGATTTATACAGATTATTCGTTCTACGTGGTTTCTTTTTACGCGACAGAAAATCGTGTAAATAACACGTGCCTTATTTGCACGAGGTGCAAGAAAAGTAAATTATTACTTGTGAGAATAAGTACAATCAAGTGAGAACTTTTGGCTTACTATTGCCTTACTTGGATATATAATAATTTCAATAAATACTATATAGAAAGACATATTTTCTGACCGCGTGTAAAAAGTACCACGTAAATCATCAAGGGATGAGTGTACACATATATTTTTACGTTTTCATTTTTTGTTTCCGCCGCATTGTTCCTTAATATAATTACGAGACGAGAGCGATCTCGATAAATATTACGCATTTTAAGACGCAGCCTCTTTGCAAAGCCCAAAAACGAGCGGAGATGCGATTTTATCAAAACCAAAATTAGACCCAGATTAAATTCGCTAGATTAAATTCAAACATCAATTATTCTGCGTCGTGTTTCCTCGCGCATACAGAAATGGCTTATATGAGCTTACTCTGCGCGAAACGCAGATTATATATTTTCCGCCTCCTTTATAGCCGGTGCTGTGCGAGGCTAGTTATGTGCTGCTGGAATACGTTAAGACCGCAATGTTCATGTGGATGTTTATAGAGGGTCTATTTCTACACAACATGGTGACTGGTATGTACCTCGGAAACAGAACGCACTTTGCATATATATTGCACAAAAGGCGCGTTAAGAGCGTTAAAAGCGTGACATGAAAGAAAAGATGCGGAAAAGAACGTCACTTGAGAAGAAAATTAAAAGAACAAGTTGGCTGTGATTTTTAGCACAACTTCCATCATAGAAACCGGTGAAGAAAATATTGTCGACAGAAACTAGCTGTAAAAAAAAAAACACTTTAATTCGGATTTTAATTTAACGATTTATCATATTCGTAATTTCGCATTTCAAGGATTATGATTTTTCAGTGACGATCTTTCAAGAGACGTCTTATTACCGGATGTACCGATTTGTTGGATGGGGATGTCCAGTGCTGATGACCTCAGCTTGGGCTCTCGTTATGGCGTTTTATTATCATCCAAAATCAAAGTGAGTTTTTGATTGCAGAGAGCATGTGAGACCAGTGTGTGTACTATCACTATCTAACATGTTTTAATCACGTGTCACTCTTAATCTTAATATATTGATAAAAACCTTTATTTTCCAAAAAGTCCTATAACTTCGTAACTCAAAGCATTGAAATAAAATTCTATTAAACTAAATGTGTGTGCGTATCGAATTAAAGAACATTAATTATCTCTCTGTGATTATTTATTTAAATACCACTCCGAGAATATTTCACAAGTATGATTTATTTGACAATTATGGAATCCCTGTTAAAAAGAATTTGTTCTGCCCGAAATAACAGTTAACATTTTTGATAAGTTAAATTCAGTGAATATATTCAAGTATACATACGTCGTATACTTTATGGATAAATATATTATATATATCGAAATATTAGGTTTCTCAGATGCTGGTCGGGGTACAATTTATCGTCCTACTTTTGGATCCTTGAGGGACCCAGATTCGCAGTGATATTGGTGAGAAAAACTTACAGTAACAAAATTTTAATAACCGATTAAAGAAGATAAAATCGATTACGCATATTTTAAATTATATTATATTAATATACATATAAAAATATCCGTGAACTTGAAGACTCATAGGTAACTGCAATTATTTTTATATTAATAATTTCTCTATCATATGCGAGATAAATAATAAAACTGTATACGTAATAATTGGTACCTTGGAAAAAGCTATCGGGCGATTATTTTTCGGCGATTAAAAAACGTATAATTGACATTGTATCTAATAATCAATTAAAAATTATCAATAAGTTACTCTATTTCATCGTATTTCTTCTCGTTATTTTCTTTCAGCTCAACTTTTTGTTCTTGCTAAACATTATAAGAGTGCTCGTGGTAAAGCTACGGCAAAGTCATACAAGCGAGATTGAACAAGTTTTGTAAGTATTGTACGCAAACAGCAAATTAAGATTTCTGCTAAAGGATCAAGTGCCAAGAATTTCAGACATGTTTTCGAATCTCGGAATTTATAATTTTTCTCGCGTGTTTCTCAAAGTGTTCCCAGTTAATCAGTCAGCTATCTCGTTTAAATTTTTCCGCATTAACAAAATCATTCTTTATTTTATTTAGAAATATCAAAATTTCCGCGTCATATAAAGGATTTATTGATTAGTCGCGTTCAGTATATTCCGCTTCGATTATTCACTCGTTCCGTTTTAATTAAACTTTTTATTCAATTAAACAATTCAGTTGAACACCCCGCGCGTTACTCTCGTTACCTCTAATTTAGTTCAAATTTTACGAACTTTTCATGTTTGATTTTTTTTTTGCACAAATGACTGACATGACTGGCAACTGACGAGCGTGCATCACGTCGTTATAGGAAAAGCAATTCCGATTTAAAATAATCTTTTTGCTGCACGTAGGAAAGCCGTGAGGGCAGCCGTAGTACTATTACCATTATTGGGCATCACTAACGTGCTGTTCATGATCGAAGCCCCGTTGGATAATGTAAATAAGTTCGCTGTGTGGTCTTACTCCACGCATTTTCTGCGATCGTTTCAGGGTCTCTTCATCGCGACGCTTTACTGCTTTCTTAACGGCGAGGTGAGTCGATTTCGTCTAAAGGCATCTCAATCGCAATTGAAATTAATATATTATTTAATCAATCCAATTCAGATTTACTAGCTGGTATACTACTCGATAACCAATATAAGATTATTTATTTTCCACTTGTTTTTATAGTTAATGTTTATTAAATCAATTATTAACTTGTTATAAACTTGTAACAAATTAATTATTAAATTTTGAAAAGATAATGACTTATAAGTAGTTATTTATAGACAATAACTTCTTTAAAATTTTGTAAACTTATCTACCAACTCAGTTTTCGAAAATAAGTGAAATATAATAACTGCAAATTATAATTTTACTCTTATTCACCAAGTTTTTATGATAAAATCAAATCAAATCGAAGAATCTATAAAATTAACAATTAAAGATAACTAATATACGGAAAGCACGAGCGATCCAAGACAGTCTGTATTACTTTCATTATCGTAGCATAATAAAAAAGATATAAAGGTTTATTTTTTATGGGATTAATTATTAGATAATTATTAGATAATTTGTATTATTATAAAGAAATAGGAAGAGAGACATGAGAGAGCTTTATATCTCTCTTTCACTTAGGTAAGACTGGCCTTGGATAAAACTATTGCCGTTTATCTTTCTCTGAGAAGAGGCGACTTGCAGACTAGAAGACAGTCAACATTTATCGGCTGTCAACCCCAGCGAGTAACTTCGGGTAAGTGTGAAAATCAATCTACTAATTTAGAAACACAAATATTTCCTTGAAAATGCATACTACATCAGTGACGAAAACATTCAGACAGCGGGCAATTTCTTCTTCAACGAGAACCATATCCCGAGCCTCTTAAAAATCGATATTGCATTATTATCTCTCGAAGACATATTTTCGTAGAAAAATATATTCCATTGAGCAAATTCTATATAGAAAAATGTATAAATTCCGCCCTGGGTTAACCGAAGAAATGATGTAAACGGTCTAATTGGTATTTGTAAATTACTCACATTTGCAATGTGATCTGTAACGACGAAATGTAACTCTAGTAAATTAAAATTCTTTATAAAAAAAAATATACGAAATAAAATAACTTTGGTAAAAAAAAATAACTTTGGTAAACAATTGCTGTTTTATTCGACACGTATTATCACGTACTAAAAATGTTTATTCTTTCTATTAAAATTTTGTTATACGTAAAATAAACTTTTTAGTATATTAACAGCTGTGTTATCGGAACTACTGTATTTACGAGATATAAAGGCGATTGCAAATGTGTAACAGTTATTATTATACAAATTCGCATTAATGCATTAGGTAACGAGATAACCGATCGCAGCTTATTATCGTTGTGGAAATCGAAAATCTGTAATCTCGGATTACGAAGTATATGCGTATAAGCCGATAATATATTTTTATTGAAAAATATTACTCTCTAATGTCGCTGATTGATCAGTGCTATTAACCTACTAATGAGATGATTAAATACAGCTGGAACGAGCGTGCGTTCTCCTCCTGGCGCTCGAGATGTGATACACGTTCTTTGATATTAATTAATTCTCATTAATTGACTGCACACGTAAACTCTTTATAAGTTATATTGAAAAAGAGGGCCGATGACTCAATTATTTTTTACAAAAAGCAATGATAAATTAGTTCTTGAAATCTTTGAGAATAATTAACACCTGTATCTTTACATAATGGTCGCAATAATCGAGCATTGACATCAATCTTTTGATTGGATTTTTATTTCCTGTCAATGGGTTGATGTAGTTTATTATTTACAGCGTTAATATTATTTTTTCAGAAAAAGGTAAAAAAGACACCAAGTGCCCTCACCAATTGAACGCGAAACAAATTATAGCTTAAGTGATATCTTCGTATTTCCACTCAAGAATCTTCCTGCTTCAATTTAAGTGATAGTATCTTTAATATTAAAAAATAATAATATCACAAAATTGTATTTTTTGATTTATAAAAAAATATTTAACTTAATTCTGCTAGAGTTTAAAATATCTTAATATGATTATGGATATTATATATTTTAAGCTTTAGCGCCAAGTTTCTTGTGTTAAATATTTTTTTTACACATTAAAAAGCGCAATTTTGTGATTTATTATTTAAAGCATTAATATATAATGATAGTAATTCTTAGGGACATTTCCACCCGAAAATACATCTTCCTCATAATACCGTTAAATCTACATAGAATATTCTTCTATACCAATATTTATTATCAATTTTATGTTACTTCGAAAACGCCATACATAAAACACATACCTTATAATACTCATTATTATCGTGATTAAATTTTTTTAAGGCTAAAAAAATTTATAGCCTTAAATCGATATAAAGCGAGCGACACATTGATGCTATATGGACAAAGATGAAGTTAACAGCAAACATAACATTAAATTATTTTTATTATATTTAAAAATATAGCGTAAACGGATACTTATTACAGATATTTACTAGAGCCATGATTAAAAGGATGAACGTACCTGGAATACGACACAACTAGATACAAAAAAAAAACAATAACTAAAGCTGAACAAATTTTGATCGTTCATAAGGCCATAAGCCAATCGAGAGCAGAAGAATACGATTAAAGCTAAAATGTCGGTTGATGCAGATCATCACTTAGCGAGAAACAACACGCGTCTGAATAAAATGCAAAGAAGTCGACGAAAAGGATTCGCACATTTCCTTTTAAAATGTCCATAAAGTAGGGTAGAGCGGGATCAAAAGTAACGCGGGGCGAAAGTAACAACTCAAATATCTATAGTTATGGGCATAGATGCGAATGCTTCTGTTGATTAACGGATGAAGCTGAACAAGCTATAACGTGTCTCAGAACGCCTGCGGCCTGGGTATTGAGTGGACGTATGCAATAAATAAAATGTGTTTTTGAGGCCGTAAAGTAGTTTCTTCCGACAATCTTAAACTTTTAATATAATATATCCACTGCAAGTAAGTACTTTTTCTTTTAGGTTATATTTGAGTTTCGTTATTTTTGCTTATTATAATAATTATTACTTATTCATTTTTGATATTTTATTATTAAAAATTTTAAGTCAAAGTTCAAAAACATATTCGGGACGATTGTAACAACTGTGATTCAAAGTAATTTTTATTTGTACTAGTCCTTAAAGACATTGTGTTCCTATCATTTAAAAATATAAGAACAAAAAATGTTTATAATTAAATGAACAAAGTTAATGTTTTCTATAATTGATATAAAGAAATTATGTTTTAATAGAATAAGATTTTATTTTACTTCTTTTGTATAAGAATATGAATATTTTAGTTTGTTTTTGTTAATATAAGAAAAATTATTATTTTTCATTGAATAAACATTTTTTATTTTGATTATTTAAAACTGTTACTATCGATCTCCTATAGTGTTGCAACCGACCCGTAGTCGGGGGCGATTGTAATATTTTCCCTCGTTTATGTTTTTGATTAATAATTCTTATTTAGTTTATCACAAGATTTAAATAGGAGAATTTCCATAAAGTGAAATGATCACATTAACTTAGGGTATCAAGAATTTTTCTTTTACTGTAATATAGTTCTTCCACAATCAAGTTCTAAAGTCAAATTGTTACTTTTGACCCCACTCTACCCTATTTTAAAATTTTCCTTTTTTAACATTAATTCTAAATTGCTTAATTAAATACCATCTTAATATTACATCGTGAGATCGAACCACTTATAACATAGTGTTCTTATTCAGAAAGAAAAGGGCAATTAAGCGATCGATCGATTTGACGCCGAGGGAAACTTAACCGATGTTTACTTCCCACAGAAAAACATTTGCATGACACTGTTTACTCGAAGTCCGCGCAAACGCAGTTGTCCTTTCTCATATCGTGGCAGTTTTATATACTTCATTCCAACGTGTACACTCGCGCGGTACCTTCCCTCTTTAAAGCGTCGTCTACAATGGCAGCAGGAGTATGCAGTAAGACGTAAACAGTAAGCTATTGACCAACCACAGTCGATTATTCTTGAATTGTAAAAATCCCATTAGTCAATAACTTACTGCTTACGTCTTACTGTATACTCCTGCTGCCATTGTAGACGACGCTTAAGAGTAACGTTGATTCTTCGGTCTTACTGTCGGTCGTGCTGATGTCAAAATAATCTAAATCGGCTACAATTATCGCCAATAAAGTACTAAGCACTGCAAAATGCAGGTCTTAGAACACGCTACACTAGCAAAAGTGAATGAATTTGAATGAAAGAATTTGCCTTCGTATTATTATTTAAACATGAGTCATTAAAATACTTTTTTAACAACAAGGGTATATACGTCGATTATTAGGACTTGAAAACTATAAATTTGTGAGTCGACTATCCAAACAGTCCAATGGATGGAAGTGCGGACACTTACAATTAGTAAGACAAAATACAATAAATTTACTTTTAAACTTACCTTTTATATGAAAATAAAAATCACTGTTGGATATAATCGCATCACTCTTGCGTGGAATACACAAAGGTGAAATAAGATATCGATGCCTTCGTTAGCTAGAATGAAATATCTCTTATATGTCGTAAATCACAAATAAATATTCACAAAATATTATACGTAATATACAACATAAACTTTTACCGTAGCAAAACATACTAAGGATAATATAAATATTCCGCCTAGATGTAAGTTGACAGTTTTGCTACCTCTTTGCAAGAGAAACAATATTAGTTTTTGTACGTGTAATGGTGCCATGTACCACCGAACATTGTAACTGTGTGAATTAAAAACTGCATAAAAGCAATGCATCTAAATAATTAAATAATAGAAAATACATTTGTAGCATGTATTATTATCTCTTACGCTGTGGAGAATACGTGGTCATTGTGATCTGTAACTTCTTGCCCGACATAATTGACTAGAAATATTAATACAAAGAGTACACCTACAGTTAAAAGGTGTACTATACAGTCTTCGATATTATCTCCAAATGTCGTAGAAATCTGAAATATAATCCGATTATCATTCTTCCTACGTACAAATCTTTCAAAATTGTATAAAATCTCGGTAATTTTAATATCGTAAAATATGACACTGTTCACGCCAAAATACGTCTAATAATAATGCGAGAACTCACTCCATAAAAATTGGTGCTCAAACAAATCACACAAGCTGTTATTAAAAATAATATTGATTTTTGGAAATTATCAAATAGATCCTTAGAGAACCTTTAAAAAACATAAAATATTATTATTTATATTATATTGCTATTAGTAGATAAATACTAACTTGATAGCTTTACGATGAATATCTACCGCCAGAATCATTTCTTTATACAATATAATCTCGTCCTTTAAGCTAACAATCATTTCTTTATACATTATAATTTCGTCGTTTAAGCTAACTTTTTTCACTATATTTGTCATCAATGCTTTCTCGATGCGGTAACTATAAATAATTTTCTTATAATTATATAGTATACATATAATCTTATTGCATGAAGAAAAATAATTTGCTAGTATAACATACGTTTTGTCATTTTGTTATTTAGTTACTTGGAAAGAAAAAAACTTCTTAAAAAATTAATTTGTTTGTAAAAGTATTTTTTCTAATCTATAAAACATTTCCTCAAAAAATTAAATAACATTAATTCCTGTTCTACCATCAAAAAGCTATTGTTACAATAATGATATGTGTTTGCTAAAGATAAGAATATAATGTTTCACGAAATTTTTTCTGATAGACACAATTTTCAATTTTATTAATGAAGATTTTGCACAAACGTCAAACAATTTATTATCTTAAGGAAAAGTTTATTCGTATTTACATAACATATACGTATGGTAACAAAAGCGAATTTAATACGATAGCAACATTATTTTCATGTGTAAATTTGTGCTAAATGAGAATAATTTTCAACAAATTTTTCGCAATTACGCAACTGTTACATTTATTCACATTTATTTTTTTCACCTGGCGATTCTAAACATTCCACAAACATGTTTAATGTAGGCGAAGAGCCACATTCCTGTCGCTGTCAATATCATTCCTCCTATAAGCATGACTGTATAGACATGCAGTAGAAGTAAATAACCATATTTTTCTTGGTTAACATAGTACACAGGCACTCTGTTTTGTAAGTGGTGATACATTTGAGATTCGTTTATGAAGACAACACCAGGAATGAACGCTAAACATATGATAGCATTAGCAGCAGCTGCGTTGCCGAAGAAAAACACTAGGAATGTTTAAAAAAATAATTATATAATTCATTGTTTTTATTGTTATATATCGTTGATATATCGTTGATATATCCTTGATATATCCTTGATGTGTACGCTTCAAAGTTGTTCACTATTCTTAATTTCTCTCCTGTATTTTTACAAAACATATGCTGTAAGATGTTGAATTGCTTAACGTTCCAATTTTTCTGCACTTTTCAAAATAATATACCCATATATAGGGTTTTACAATCGGCCCAATACTGAACTAGTATTAATTATTACACTGACCCAGTATTGGGCCAATTGCAAAACCTTATATGGGTAATTAAAATAACAATAAATACGTTATTGCAAAAATATATTTTTATTCCGTGTATTTATTATTTGTCATATGAACAAATATATTCGGACATATAATTTTATTTATTATCGTTATAAGTGTAAGAAAATTAATCTCAAAGAAGAATAGAATTACCCCATTTATGTTTGCATAACGACTGGGTTATAGCAAATTGGTTGAAAATGTTGTTTACCGGCAAAAAGTAAATTTAAATTGTTTGGATTATATAGAATTCAATGGATTCATTGAAAAAAAAATAACAGCCATATAATAGAGGTATTAGAAATAAAACATGAATGCAGCTGCAGTATTATGATTTGAAAAAATTTATCAGGCAGTAATGTTGATTTACTGTATTAAATGTAAAGTACTACGGACAAAAATTAATAAATATTTTAACTAAATATTTCAACAATTCTGAATACATTTCTCCTTAAAAAATCCAAAAACCAATTTTTGTTACGTAATCATCATCAAAAAGTTGATCTAAATCCTCGTCAAACATCTTAAAAACTATTAAAAAAAATATTTAAAAGTAAGTCAATTTAAAAATAGTAACGCACTTTTTTAAGTGTCAAGTTATTAAAAGTGACCGAGTATCCTTTCCACAATAATTTATAATTTTACCTTATAAAATCTATTCCTTAAAAAATATAAGTAGTTTTTAATAGCAAAGATAATAAAAATATTAATAAATATTAATAAACTATTGCTTTATATTATAAAATTGCGTCAAAGTTTATACTAATTTTGCCAATTTTAAGATTTAGCTAGTGTCCGAATATTTTAGTATTATATTTACGATTATCTCACACACATTGGCAATATATACTTTTTAATAATTTCTTGAATCTACGAAATAATTTGATATCTTTTCTTTTTCAACACATTTACATATTCAGTTGACTTATTGATAACGGAATTATATAAAACTTTGTCGAAAAATGATTGTCCTAAAACATTTGATCAGGTACTATATGTCTAATTATATTTTTTATATTTCAAAATATGATATCTGGACTTATTTAGAATAAGTAAAAATGATAAAATAAATTTATTTAATTACAATAGTAATCTACTCTTCTTTGGCAATATATATTAAATATCAAGAGAAATTGTCTTACATATTATTATGCCCGTAAAACGCTTCGCTTTGTTTCCATATTTCTTTATGATAGCTATTTCGTTCTCATCTTCTAGTTCGTCACAGATGTGTTGAAGCTCTTCCAATAATCGCTTCACCTTTGGTATCAACATTTTATTTTATTTTTTGATTAGTCTCGTTGGAAATTTGGAAAAAAGCTATTTTGTATAAAGTCTGGCTTATCAAAAATATTTATTCTATACATTATTTATATTATTTAATTGCATACAGCAAAAGACCAACTTACAATTTGATTGTTAATTCGAAACGAGTTGTATTAAATTGGATATATAATAAAAAGTGATGCGATTGAGAGAACCTTGATAGCGATATCGATAGTGCATTTGGCAGACACAAACACTGCAAACTACAATCGATACTTATAGATTTATTTTAAAAAAATATTTTTTTAATTTAAAAAAGCCTTTTTTACGCGATTAACTTGACTGCAGATATAAAATAGCCGATTGTTTTTTTATATACTATAATAATGTAATGAGCAATTCATATCACGGAAAGAACGGTTTTGCTGAAGTATCTAAAAATTTAACTAGATACAGATCTGACAAAATAATTTTATTGCACCATCAAAATAATTATGTAGATCAAACTGATTGCTAAAATGTCAAAATTTTTTGCAGCATCATCATACTTCAGCGACCTACTATAACTATTTTGTTGACAAGAAAATTATTTTCAGACCTGTATCTTGCTAAATTTTTAGATACTTCAGCAAAACCGTTCTTTCCGTGTAATTCTTATCATATATTATAGCAATTGTATAATAATATACTCTTTCGCAAAATTGATAAACTATATCGAATAGATTATGAAAATAACAAACATACATCAGATGGACAGACGATCGTGAAATTGCATTCAAAAGAGAATTTTCAATCGCAAAAATCAAAGTTAAAAAATTATAATATAATTACAAATTTGTTTACGAATTTAAATGTACCTGGGGCACAATAAGGCTGAACCAAATTCCGAAAAATAACATCTGCTGAAGCTGTACGAGTTTGGATTGCTGATAAGGCCATAACCCAATTGCAAGAAGAAGAATCTGATGATATCTAAAATGCCGCGCGACACTGATCATTATTACTATGCGAGAAACGACACACGTCTGACTAACACAAGAAGAAATCAACGAGCATTTCTTTCCTTTCACAAGATACGGTGGTAGAGAAAATACTACTGTGAAATCAAAACACTCGCGAATTAATATTTCTGCCGGGAAGGAACGGGCGATCGATTGACTTGACACCAACAGACATTCAACAAACGTTTGTTTCCCACAATGCCTATAATGTTTTAATCGAAGTCCGCGCAAACGCATGGCTGCGTTGTCCTTTCTCACGACGCGCGATGGCCGTTTCACGCGCGGGCTTCACACTTTATTGTCTATTTTTGAATGACACGCTTGTTGTCCAAGAGGAACATCACTACTGGCGTTGCGCACCAACATGTTAAGGCTGCGTTCGGAAACTTTACTCGGGTGACTCGGGTGCACACCGCGTCGTTCTATCTTTGTTATTTACTACAAATTGTACAAGAACAGAACGACGCTGGTGTGCACCCGAATAAAATTTCCGAACGCAGCCTAAGTATCTAATTATTGTTAATAAAAGACGGAATATTGCAAACTGCAAGTCATCGAAATGTCCATACTAGTGGTATCTAAGAGATTTAAATATTCTCGCAAATCATGTAAAGAATTGTGTTAATAAGTTTCTTTCATATATTGTACATAACATATACAACTGACATTTTATACGCACCACATGTTTACTTGTTTTAAATCTTACCTACTCTACTGCAAATTGTAATACGCTGCCAGATGATATGTTTTACGTCACTGTTGCATAGATAGAATATACATCGGTGAAGTAGGATAACGATGCCTTTGTTAACTAGAATGCAATGTGTCATACAATACTATCTCTGTGCCGAACATCAAATATACACAATATATTAAACGCAACGATATAGAGTGATTTTTTTTACCGTGGCGAAAAGTTTGATGGAAAGTGACAACACTCCACCAAGAGACACGCGAAAAGTTTTGCTGCCATTTTGCAAACGAAATAGTATCAACCTTTGTACGTGCCAAGGTGTTATCTGCACTGGTGTTACGTGCCACCGACCATTGTATCTATATCATCCATTGATACAATGCTTGCTCTGCAGAGTTCTTTCCCAAGCTGACATTCGCGTTTGCGCTCCATAGAGCGTTATCAGAGTCGGTAAAAACCTCCAGTTTTGAACTTCCACTTGCGCTTTCATTAATTGCACTAATGTTTCACATTCTAATCTGAATAATAAAAATTATTAGCTTCTTACACGCATTAAAGTCTACAATATTTCACATTACTAAAAAACCCCTCAAATCGACCCCAAGCTATCGATCAAGCATACTTAGAACTTGATCCGTTCACTCGTTATTGAGATCTCAAAATCTCGAGTACTCGCAACTCGTGCGTTCGCGTAAAAGAGTCCGGTGCGTCTCGCTCCGCGCGTACTTGGCGCGAGACACTACCGTGTCTCTTGATCAGATCAGTGGAGCAGCTAACCGTATTCGAGCGTTATTACATTATTATAATATTATAATAAATTGAATTCATTCCTTTTTGGAACATCGACACAGAGAACTTATGTACCGGCGATATAATCTTTCCTGCATTTATAGATCCTTTCTTTAAATTCTTTTCTTAAATTTCGTAGAAAATTTAATTTGTACAAAATTTAGCTTTGCTGTAAAATATGAATAAGAGCGTTTTTCCAATGTTTGTTGTTCGTATGTAGTGATCGAGGTGGAGGAGGAGGAAACGAGACCTACCGAGTTGTTAAGGCTGTGCTTTCGCGGCGGAAATATCCCGCCACCGAGTCAGTCTGTCGAGTAAGTAATAATTGAGAAAGGCCGGCGGCGATCCGCCGATCTGTCTGTTCCCCAATCTTATATCGTTCCACATTGTGTTATAGAATACAGGAACAGAGAGACGAGAAGGGTGAATGCGCACTTTCTCGAGGTATCTAGCTGCATTCCAATGTATTAATGTTGTATATATAGAGAATATAATTGCTTTTGTTGATAATCGCTCTAATTTCGTTCGCTTGTTTTTCGTGCAAAGAAGACATTAAGTTCCTCGTCGTACGTTGGGATGAATGATTCTAATAAGCAAGCAATTGCGTAGCAATTATTTGTTAATGCACCATTTATTATAAATGCAACTTTAATATTGTTTGCATTTTTTATCTATCTGTTTCTTATTTTTTATAATTTGACGACTTTGATTTAATGAAGGTTAATTAATCCGTTATTTATACTGAGGGATTAAAATATTGTTTTATTCATAAATATGCGTGCAATTAAAAAAAACGTGATTAGTAAACGCTGTTGCATGTGTTTAACTGAATAATTCAAGAGCCAAGACATTTACATATTACTTAATCTGATATTATTTACACGGAAAATGTTTCTGCTTAACGAACAAATATTTTTGTACCAATACGAAACAAATCTGTCTTTTGCCCTTTGTGTCTCACTTTACAGAGCGAGGAAGTTCCGGCGCAGGAAATGGCGAAAGGAAATGACAATGTATTAGAGTTCTCGAGATTACATCCAGCCTATAGATACTTTTGATGTAATAGCTTTTGCTCCGCCGCTTCTTATCTTCCGTTTTGTTCTCACACACACACACACACACACACACACACACACACACACACACACACACACACACACACAGTATCTTGATGTTTCCCCACGGAATAACAGGATTTATATAAGCATAATCCAAGCAGATCACTTCATCCATCGTTTTATAATTAGAATCGCTATGTTACGGAATTAAAATATCAAAAGTTAAATTTGCTCAAATCGAATTTCACTTTGGTATAATTAATCTGGAGGAACAATCGAATTTTCGATTAATTCTTCGATTAACCGAATTGATCGATTCAGGAAGAAACGTTTTCGAAAGTTTATCTATCTGTTTAATTTTTCAGAAGTTGATCAAAGGCAGCCCTATGATTTGTAATATAATTTCGTTTGAAATTACATTCTTTACATGTGTTTTGCAACTTTATGCAATTTTCCTAGCCAGGAAACTTGGATAATTCCTACAAAGAGCGTCGTTACTCCACATTTCAGGACGGCAGTCTAATCGTAGCAAATGCGTGAGTTTTTCAACGTCCGGCAGCCAGCCTCGAAGTAAAATAATTCCTTGGATCGTGGAGCTGCCGATGCTGCATTCGGACTTCCGATCAAAGGAGACGGATTTTCCTTTGACGCAGATCCGCACAGTATGTGTCACGTCACAGTGAGAGAATTTCTCATTAGGGTCTGACCGTACGTCAAGCTGAATCTTCAAGTCCCGTGATGCGATCCACATCTTCTCTTGTAATTTATGTAAATTAGTGACGTCCAAATTTGTCTAAATAGATTGTATATTTCAAAAATTTCTTCCCCGTCGTGACTGAAATAAAGCGACGTTTTAAAATGGTTTTAAATGAAACATTAATATCTATTATATTATCTTATTGGCTTAATTATATTATTGTTAAAATATTCTAGATCACTTTTACATCTCTTTTTAGCTGAAATTATATTGCTATACCTTATTGAATTTTGACAATGTTGGAATTGCAACTGTATCGTAGAGACAATTATAATATGAATCATACTTTGGACATCACTGATATAATCTATTTGTTAAATAATTATACTGAGGCTACATCAAGTAATGCGATTTTAAAGATTGTTTTGTAAATTAGATCAGTTTAAAACCATTTTTTGATTATTTAGATCTTAGCAAAAGAATTAAAAAATTGCAATTATTTTAATAACAAAACTGATGCGAAGATATTTTATTTGTTTCTCAGTGCAAATAAAAAAATATAAATTAGTTTCTGAAGAAATTTTTGTTAAAACAAAACGCTTGTAAATTTGTCTTAGAATTTATCTCTTCAGTAATCAATGGCTCTGTTTAATAAATACTTAATTGCCTTTATTAAGCACTCAGTTTGCTTTAATCGAGAATGGTCTAACGATAAGGAGAGCAATTCGTCTTTTTAATCATAAAAAACTTGAAGCGGGGAAAATCGATCGTCGGAGTTCACAAGAAATGGAAATCCGGCTTACTAATCGCGAAAGATTAGTCCCTACGTCAAAGGAAGCTATCAGATGCAATTTAACCTTAGCCGGCTAAAATTGCCCGCTCATTATCCGGCAAAATCTTGCTCTTTATAACACTCATAATTAGTGCGCGGATCAAACGTTTGAACACGAGCAGCTAAACGGCAAAGTTTGAAGGTCGCGAAGCGCTATTAAGAGGCTCTGCGATAAAAGAACTTTATGGTACCCTACGGTTAATTTTGGTCTAAATATCGCTAAAAATAAAAAGTTCAGAATTTCGACTTTTTATCCTGTCTAGCATTCCAGCTGTTGCTTTTTCGTATATGTGTTGACATCGCGAGACTTTTAAATAAATTTTATTTCCTACCAGACACATTAAATTTGTAATATGATACTCAAGTTCGAATTCGAGAATCGCCGAGCCTATCTCCGGTTTCGCGAAAGGCAATTATGTGACGCCAAAATACTACTCATTTTCTTGCCGCGAAGATTCTCTCTGCAAAAGAATGAACGAATAACTGAATAATTGAGTTCGGTTATTCAGTTTCAATTGTAAACTGGCATGAAAATGGATCGTCAACGATCCGAAACCCTTGAACGGTTTTCCCAATTGCCGTTAAATTAATTTGCAGGATGTTTGTATAATGTACCTGTTATTATCAAATAAATTATTAAAATTGCAGATGAAGTTTTGTATCATAAAAGAAATTACTCGCTCATTCTTGTATATTAATATCATATTAATGTTATGTTACGATTGCACATCTATCTACCATATAATGACGTTATTTTCTTTCTCTGACCATCTTATAGCGTTAAAATAATCGTAAAATCTTTTCAGGTATATAAAATGGATTTCACTTTAATAATTTGTCCAATTTGAGTTAGTCGAGAAACCAATTTTCAAAATATCCTTTGTAAATTATACCACAAAATCAAGACAACCGCCTGGAGCGAGTTGTAGCTTACAAAGCTCTACTAACTCCTTGGTAGAGCTAAGTTTTCCTTTGAAAATACGTATTGTATTCTCAAAGAATAAATCCAATATAAATCCAACTACTTTGTGTCTATTGTGATAGTACATTTGCGATAGTACATAAATAAGAACGTAATTGAATGAACAGACGAAGCGAGTGCCTCTTAAGAAAATTGTATTTCGCGAATTGATAGTACTATATCAAGCTATATTAACTTAATTACTGTGTGAAAATTTAGTTAAATTTGATCTAACGTGACACGCAAAGGTACTTTTAATAAGTTTTTGTCACTTTATATTTTACGCCTGTAGTTTATAGTGATTGGACTAATCACAATTTTCTGTATAATTTTTTTTAAATCACAGGATTAGACCTACTTTAACGTGGGAAAGTTTATAAATGACATTTACGTCGCAAAAGTAAGGTAAACAAAATACGAAAGTTTTACACCCAATAACGTAACGCCATAATTTCCAACGTAGTAGAGGTGACTTTACATCGTGCATAGCAGCATAGATTATTTATAAAGATTATTTTAAAGGTTATTTCATCAATCGATAAATTCACTATAGATTTCCTAGGAATCTAAAAATGAAAAGAAAACATTTTGTACGTGAGAAAATACAATATTTTGCAATTAACCCTTGAATGCCCCACCTCTCAAGAATCTCGTAAATGACACATGGGGTCTAAAAGACCCCAGCATGAAAAATGTCTCCTTACTCATTGATTTTTTTATATTTAGTTATGAAAATTATTTTCAATGTTGTTCAAGGCTTAGAAAAGAGAATAAAATGCTTATATTGTTAAAATTTCAATTTCAACATAGTATAAAAAATTAAGTAAACTGAGTACTGCTAAGTGTACAAGCGGGTAGGTCAATCACTCAACTTTCATCAATGGGAGCATGAGCTCCATTTTTGGGGGGAACATTTGAAAATATATCGATCTAAAGGGTTGGGGTCCGCTGGACCCCAGGGTGGCATTTAAGGGTTAATGTTATATAAAATGCAACAAATTGTTACAACTTATTAATATTTAATTCTTTTGTAATATTAATTACTTTATAAAACTTTAAATTTAATATATCTTAACAAAAAGATATACAAGTGTCGAAGATTGCAAATAAAAATAACTTTGAGATATTTAACAGGTATATTGCGTTCGAGGTTGTCGAAACGAAAGGATGAGATGCAGCAACATAGGCGGCTTGTTTCTAAATAAGTTTTATTGTGCCAGATCACAATATAGAAAAACCCACTA
Source organism: Temnothorax nylanderi (assembly GCF_030848795.1). NCBI lineage: Eukaryota > Metazoa > Arthropoda > Insecta > Hymenoptera > Formicidae > Temnothorax > Temnothorax nylanderi. Next base: position 1,108,804 of record NW_027249114.1, on the reverse strand, counting down.
GCAAATCTTTCTACGAAGGAACATCGATTTTTTCTTTTTAAAATGTAAGTAATACGAAATTTTACCTCAAAATGAGATTACATTAAGTCGTCACAGATAGATACATTTTTCGTCGATAGTGAGCAACGAGTTGCATTTCAGTTCTCCAAGTTGTCAGAGGCCTTCGTCAAAGCGGGCTATTATGTTTCATATTTTGGTCATAATATCTTCAGACATTTCCCGCTTTTCAATTTCGTAAACTTCTTGCAGTTTCTGGCCTTCAAAAACATTCAGTGTATAATATATGTTTCATGTTAAATATATAATATTACATTAATATATATATCGTAACATTATATTATCATTTTATCATATATAACGTACGAACATATTGTTGTATATATATAAATATTAATTACCTCATTAATATCACAAATTAAATTAGTTATATTATGTTATTTATTATTTCTGATATTTTCTTCTTGCACGATTCAAACGATATCTTTAGACCGATAATTCAAAACGGAGAATTCTTTTTTTAATCTCTGTATCTGGAATCTAAATAAGTCTTCTAGATAGTTTACGACCTATTCACACACGAGAAACACTAACAAGTCGCGAAAGAGAGTCTACAAAAGGACGGATTTGCAACCCTTCATATTATCGTCGTTCATCCAATTAATTATTGATCATCCTAAGTGTAACGATCTGATTGAATCATTTCCTTGTTTATCACAAATTAACGTACCGCTTATCCGCCATTATAGTCATAACTTCAAATACTTCAATAATTGGTGCCTACTTAAACGATATTCAATCTACGTCGTAAAGACTATCACAGATACGTTCTAAAAGCCTACAATTTCTATTTGCGCGATAAGTCGATTAACGTTCGTAAAGAAACTCCGTTAAAGTTTGCTAACGTGTACCCTGCACAAATCGATTAATTAACTATATTATTGGTCTTCCTTCATTGACCATCGATGGAAAAATCATATTGTCTAAAACCTCTCAGTATCAGAGAAGGGACCTTCCTCTTCAATCTTCAATGTTTATAATTACATTCGTTTACACGCGGAAATTATCAAAATTCATCGTGAAAACTTTTCTCGGTGTCTACCATCTTGCTGTCGAGAAATAGGTCCATCTTGCTCAGAATCTCCGGAAGATCCACTTTCCCGTCCAAATTCGTGTCCGACAGAGTGATCAAGTGTTGGGCCTCTTGGATAGCATGTCTGGGATTTCGTGGATCGATGTACATCTAAAAGAAAAGTTTCGGTTTTATCATAAAGTCGAAAAAAAAAGAAACTTTTGTACATGTCTATGCGTAGCGACATTCGTAAAAATGTACAAAGAATATTTCATTACGCCAATCGTGACATTTAATTTTAATACACAATCACAATGTGTTCAAAGTTAAAATTTTGCAAAAATATTTCGCAAAAATTGTCTTTTAAGCGTTTCTTATATTACGTCATATTTAAGGGAAAGACGCTGCAAAATATTGCTTGTAATAAATAATATTGTTCATCTACTGTTCGTTCATTGAATCGCGGAGTCTCCGTGTCTCTTATTAACTTATTTACGTCTCTTATTACGTATTCTATTATTCACCAGCAGTTCGGTTCGATCCGCTTTCCCGTTTTTATTCTTGTCAATCAGATGTCGGAACTCCTTACGCCTGTCTTCGCTGCCTCCTATCGACTGCTGTCGATCTTCGCGTAAATCCAGACCGATCCCTTCCGACGGCAAATCCGAGAATTCGTCTTCCGTTAGCTGCTCGTCACCGTCCCGATCTAGAAGAGTGCACGAACGGGCTGCGGTTAACGCGAATTCGCGTTGGTCAAAAGTAAAGTAAAAAGTAGGTACAGGACTGACGATGCCCGACCGAATTTTTCAAAGAGGTCCTCCACCATTTGCAGAAGAGCTCGGTGACTGCTCTCGGGATGTGTGAAAGCTAGAAATTCGTCCAGCGCCAACTTCTCGGGGTCGTTCCTAGCTGCCTCGGCCCACCGCGCACGATCCCTCATTATGCTCTCCTTCAGCGCCCTCGGCATCTCGCTGTGCTTCTTGTTGTGGGAATTTATGTAGGTCTCGGAGAAACCGTGGATCCTCAGGAAATAAGCGTGATATTCATCCCACGATACCTCACCTGTGACAAATATTAAGAAATTATTAGTAACGTTAGTTCGTATCATCAAACTTTACTTTGGCTGTTTCAAGATTATACACGTCACAAGAATTTCTTCTCAAGAGAGTTACGTTTTTAAAATAAACAATTAATAAATTAGTTAAATATATATATTATATTAATTATGTATTATCAATCAGTTGACTTATTTATCAATTAATCAATTAATAAAGGAGATTTTTAGCTCCGTTGTTCCATTGCCGTAATATAGTTTCAGAATAGCAAAACAAACATGCTAAACGTGCGCGTGTATTATGGCGAGAATGTGGTTTTCTCTTTGATATTCCATATTAATATTTAATTATTTGACATCAATATAGAATCGTAACAGAGTATATAGAAACCACTCGTCAATTATTCACGTGCAATCATGTATCGCAGACCGAAATCCGACTCGACTCGAAAACGATGGATCAACGTGAAATAAAGCCATTCGCGTAGATGGCGTTAATTAACGTTAATTAACGCCGGCGTTAGCCGAGCCCCGATTGATTTTAATTAACGCTCGTACCGACCGCACCGCAATCAGCAAAATGCAATAATCCGAGTATACCTACCGTTTCTAGGATTGTTGTCGATGGCGGTGAACAGGCCGACGTTCTCGCGCATGGCGCGCGTGATATGCTCGGTGATCTTCGCGTGGATCCACTTGGCCAGTTCCTGGATGTCCAGCAATTGGTTCTCGTCGGTGTCGGCTCTCCGGAAAATGTCCTCGAGAAGGCCCCTCGGATCCTGACGATTTTCCGCCTCCGCGACCTCCCGCCGTACGCTCTCCTCGTCACCGCGCCGATTGACGTCTCCCGTCTCCTTGTAACCCGCCAAGCTCTTCTTCTCCGCCGTCACGGCCTCCAATTCGAAGAACAAGCTGTCTATCGCGACACCCTCTTTGTCCCTGTCGCTCGATGGGGTCGACAAACTTTTCAGAGGCACGCTTTTATTGTACTTGACGAATAGGAGCGATATATAAATCACGAGCGGCACCAGGACGGTCCAACGCAGGAATCGCAGGCAAGTCAGTTCCTGCCTGCAGGTCGCCCTTCGTACCTTTTGAGGAGATTTAATCTTCGTCAACTTTTTCTGATAAGTTTTATGTTTGTGTTATTAAGAAAAAATATGAGTCGCGGTAGAAATAAAGTTGCAAACATGGATAATTATTTATAAATGAAGAAGAAGAAGGTATTTGAATAAAATGTATCAGCGAAAATTGGTTTGGAAAATATAGAATGATATAGATATCCATAATACAAAATATAGATCGAGGGACTAATGGATGGATTAATAGATATTTAAATAAAAACTTAAATAAAAAATATAGATAATATTTGCAAATCACTTTTATTTCGTTTTCTTGTAATTTACAAATACATTTCCATTACAAGAGTAAAATGAAATAAACATCCTCGTGACGCGCTATATACTCAACAATACAATGAATATAAAATTAATCTATATATTTATTGCTTATAGGTTTATTTTTTGTGCTCAATAACGTAGCAAACAACTTTGAGAATCCTCTTACCTTTTTGTAAAATAAATGGACGCTTCAACTAAGCTTTAGAACTTTAAAAAGTTTCGGTGCACTGTATATAGATACAGCGGTACGAGTAAAAAGGTTACGCAAAATAAATAACGTAATCAACGTGTAACTTATGAATCAAGAAGCATGAGAGCGGATTTTATGTAATAGATATCCCGATAAAATGCCGGTGACTTTTGTTCTTATACTCACAAGATGAGACAGGTACATCTCGGCGACGTAACATGTACACGGTGACCCGAGAGCCGCTTTCTAATTCCCTCTTCGTTTTCCCCGTCAACCACAAACCGGCCAAGTTTCCAATCTTCCCGACTCCCATGCAGCGAGAGATCGATCTGTCGCCCGTCCGTCACTACCGCGCCTGCATAATCGAACACGCGACCCTATACGACACCCTATACGATTGTCAGTGATAAACGGACAGCGGAGGGGGGGGGGGTAATCGAAGATCGGAGGACGAGGTGACAGTCTCCCGGCGGGAGAGACTATCAATCTCCTTAATCGTCCCGAGAAATCAAATCCCGAAAGCCGCCAAGACGAAACCGCCTCTGACGCGCCAAGTCGAAACACCCTCGATGGAACACCGTCGACCCGATCGCAGCCCCGCGCATCCCCCTCTGTCAATCCCGCGGATGGAATTCGCGAGATAAAGTCGACGACGTGCACGACTGGTCAAAGACGATGGGATCTGATATCCGTCAACGGTGGCCGGTGATCGTGCCTTGCGAGCGCGAACAGGCGGCCTCGCGGGAGAAACAGCCGCACGCTGCCATACAGGCCGCACGCTCACCGTGTACTCGTATTGATCCACTTTCACTGTCTCGTTCTCCTTCTCTCCTCCCTCCGACAATAACACAAACGGTGTTAACGTACGCGGTGAGCGTACTTAGATATTTAACGGGAATACCGATGCTTGTGCGCTCGGTCGGTAGTGGGATACCGCATTTAATATATATCTTCTTTTAAAATTACCTAAGGGAGACTTTTTACTTCGCTACCGCAATTGCATCAGGTAGAATAAGAGTTTGACTGATTGGGCCATAGTTATGAAGAGCTTTGGCAAAAAAACTGCAATTGTTTTTATTTTCAAAGAATTGCTCAGATTTAATACTAAAAAATTACTAACTAGTTTCAATAACTTAACGTTTGGAAATTAATTACTAGCTGAAAGAGGCTTTAAGGAAAGGACACCCTAGCTGTTACAGCTCTAAGCTCCTTTTTTGATTTATTAATCGTGTGAGCTCTAGATATTTGTTTAAAGAAAGATTTTTATTGTTAAAATTGTTTTTACTCATAAGGAAGTATTTAGCTTTATGTAGTTGGCGATTAATCGATTATTTTATTAATATAATTATTAAAATCGGTCCTTCTTTAAGCTTGTAATTATTGTTCCATATCATTAAATATTTATTTGTTCCACAAAAATATATTTACAGAAATAAGTATAATAATAATATTTTAATATCTATTTCAATCTGCTATCCTACAATCTTCGCAGAACGCGCTGTCTCGTTAATAAATTATGCGAAAGCAAAGAGATAAAAGTACAATGATACAGTCAAACATCTTTAGTGCATGCTGAGATACCTGTCTCCATAGGATATAAGAATTCCTAACGTGAAGCAATGCGCAAGGTATAAACTGATAAAATAATTCTGGAAGTAAAATCGGTCGTGCGTCAAATAAAAAAAGAAAGACTTAAGTAATCTTCTTCTGATTTACTGGTAATATTTATAATATTTAATAATGAATTATGGTTATTTAATGACGCGGTTATAATGCATGTATGTAAATTGTATATAAATTATACGCAGAATATATAATCTAAATTTTTGCTATCGCGTTTACATGGGAAAGTCAGCTAGGCAAGTCAAATCGCATTATTCAGAATGTTATAAAGAAATGCGCTTAAACAATGCAGACGTGCGCGATGTTTCTTTTATAAATTATATACGGCATCGTTTTCATGCAAACTCGATAACAAAAAAACTCATAATTCTCCCTCATCTGTCCTGTTCCGTCATGGTAATATATCTTTGGGAATAAATTCCGTAGCGCTGCTGCAACGTCTACTATTTTGTCAGTCACATACTCTCGGATCACTTTGCGCAGGAAGAAAAAACGTACGAATGTTAGAGGAAATAAGACTCTCTGTAATTCTTTCAAACTACCTTTGTATTGATTATTCATTGCGATTAATTAAATTAATCCTCGCAGAACTCTGGGTTTCATTCTCAACAGGCCCACGAGTAGGAACGCAGAGTATGTCTCGAACAATTAGTTAATCTCGTTGTTCCTCGAAACTAATACTGGCAAGAAAGTACTGTGGAATTACTGATGGAACAATTTATCCCATTCAAGTCCAGAACGACGTTTAAACGATTAGAACTTTTTCCAAATGTGATAGGTGTTTGTCAAATTTCTGCGCCGTCTGGGAAATGGATTTTACGCTCTCTCAAACCGAACCCTCGAGGACGAATATCCCGCCGTGCAACACTCTTCGGTCATCTGATAAATCATCCGACGAAATGTTCAGTGAATTAGATTGCTCTCTCGCTCTCGGCGTTCTACGTTCCCCAGGCGTGTTTGATCTTCATCGATGATCTCTCTCGCGAGAAGATCACTTCGGGCTCTTGCAAACGTCCGCTTGCCGCGGCTTTTCATCCTCCAGCTCGAGGCCGAAGTTCGCGATGCCCTGGACATTTGTGGAGGCGCGAGGCTTCGTCTGCATGCGGAACATGGCCGCGATCGGCGGACTCAGGAAATCCTGATCGACGTCGGCGGGATTTTGCGCGCCCGTCGCGAAGCTCACCGCCAGGCCCACCAGCATGGTCAACATCCAACCGATCGCGCTGTACCACAGGTAACTGGTCTGCAAATCATATCGCGTAAGACTTATCTCATTTGTCAATGTACTTGTTGTATACGAGATCTTGAATAAATTCCTCTTTTCACAGAAACTACAATCGCGAAACAAATCATTATACGAAAAATAAAAGCAAATACATGGCGAGAAGAATCAAAACTTAAAACGAACGAGTATATGACCATATAATTGCGCGGAGTCTAACAAATCTATATATAAATTAAATTAATTAATTATAAAAGAAAATAAGTTAAAAACTTAAACGTTTTACAGTTTACTAATAGGCGTTTAATTGCAGAAATAGTGCGACTTTGTAATGAATTGAAACGCTAGGAGGCATAGTTACATTACGTAATTGCGAACCCCATGCCTTCGAGAAGACAAATCTCACCTTGTATATAGACCAGACTTCATCAGCGGAGTTGTGCTCGATTTGATCGATCACGATTGTGGTCTCATTTATGCAGGGGCAATCTGCAATCGATGTGGGTTTGCTATCCAATTGAATCTGTCCGTTTACAGCCGCAACTTGGGCGCCCAATCCGATCCACAGCACGACTGCCAAACTCGTGATAGCACCTACTATTGCTCCTTTGGCATTAGCCCACGGCACAAACATGCCCAAGGAGAATAAGCCTAAAGTCACACCGCCAACCATGCCATTGAAAGACAGCGCAACCTAGAAACAATGATTTCTTTGATAATGCCTTTCGATAGACCGGAATGTTAACTTACAGCGCGATAGGAAAGGAAAAAATGAGACAGCTAAACTGTTTTACAAAAAGCTGGACTATACAACGGCATTGCGTCGCAAGATAATAATAGCATAGGAAGGTATACGTCAAAAATGTTTATTATTTTTCTTCAAGTCTCATATTCCTCGAATTCGCAAAGGACGCAAGTGAAATATGTAAGCTACCTGCAGAACGCTACCGAGACGCTCGACGACGAAGACCAGCGCGAAACTGAGGGCTCCGAAAAATATGCTGATCCATCTGGCGTAAATGGCGCCTTTGCTCGTCGGCAAGTCTATCTGGAGAAGACCACGAAAAATGTCCTCGCAGGTTATCGCTGCCAACGAGTTCAGAGCACTCGCCACAGTTCTGTAAATACAGTTCAAGATTAAATAAATTATAAATTTCTTTCTCATTAGATATGTTACATAATTTTTTCTTCAGACGTTTTCTACCAACCCGAGAGACGCGGCGAAGATACCAGCCACGAAGAATCCGGGCATTCCGCGAAGGCTTCCCAAGAAATTCATCACATACAACGGAAGTATTTGATCCTGGCCGCTTATATATCCGGCTGTTAAAGGATCGCAGTCTTTGTAAGCGCTGTATAGCACCATTCCAGTCAGAAAGTTCACACTATAAATTACAATCATCCCGAACGCAGACACCCACAACGCTCTGTAAAAAAAACAACGATTAATTAATGAACGATGATACATTTTTAATAATAACTCATATAATTTTTTTAATAATAAAAACTCGAATTTTTCATTGAACTGTATCTCGATCACGCGCCAATAAAGTATAATGATGAATACAATAAATATATTGCTCGTAGAATTGCCGCTTAAAAACTTAAAGCTTGCTACAGTTTGTTAACTAAAACTTCTTTACGGTCTGAGAAACTTACATTCTTACTTGCGAGATGCTCTCGACACTGAGATACTTTTGGACGGACGCTTGGTTGCTGCAGAACATGGTGGTCCAGTAGAAAGTACCACCGATCGCAACACTCCAGAAGCTGTGCCGTACCGTAGGACTAGGATCCATATTGAAGAATTCCATCCTGCCGGAATTCGCGTTCTCCTGCCAAACACGGGCAGTTCCACCCGCCCAGGACAGTCCGTAGCCCAAGATGAGGAACAACGAACCAATAAGTACGGCGGCTTGGAAAGTATCGGCCATTATCACGGCTTTCATACCACCCTGTCGAGAATAATAACAGCAAATGAATTAAGATTACGCAAGAGATACAAATATTATTTACGTGTGTGTAAAAGAAAATTATATCTTTTGCGATAATTAGCGCTTAACGAAATACGTGCAATATTGTTCGATTATTTACGTCTACAATTACGTGAAAAAAAAAATACGAACCTGTGAGGCGTAGAAAATGCAGACAACGTAGACTAGAGTGACGGCTATGTAAGTATTCAGGCCCGTTACTGCAAATTAAAGAAAATTGTTTATAATTTTAAAGTTGCTGAATTTTGTGAATTGTGAGAATTGTGAGATACGGACGGAGCAATTGTCAAAATATTACAGATACTTCTAAGTTGTGGCAGAAACTATATATCCAGACCAGTTTAATGAAATGCGATTATATAAGAAGGTCAATAACGGGAATCATTCTGAGTGAGTTTTGGGAGTGTAAAAGTTTTCTTTTTTCTTTCTCAAAGTTATTTTTTGCAAACTAGCGCCTCGAACGGAGCGATTAAACTTCAAGATTTTTAATATACTTTATATTACATCGAAAAGAGCTTGTGCCAAACTTTGTAACTCTCACAATTATCTGCATTATTTTATTATATTGCGACCGGATTGCAAATTATCTTGTAAATAAATCCTTGTTGCTTTAGCCATAAACTTAATGATAATAAAATTAAAAATATAGCTCTTCAACTGTGATTTGAAGCAAAGGCAAAAAGCGATATTTATTATAAAAGTGCTTATAACTTAATTTCAATTATGTCATTTTGGAGGACAAGTCCAGCGATAAGTCCAGGTTAAAGGATCGTCCGTTATCACTTACCGTGACTTAACGCTAATGCAGGTGCGTACACAGCTACCGACGTGTACAGCACCATTTGCAACATATACAACACGCTCGCGAGCAATCGGCAATGCCGGTCGAAGCGCAAATTCAGGTATTCGTAGCTCGATGTCAGCTTTAATTTCATGAACACCGGCAGGTACAGGCAGGAGGTGATCGGTACCACGAGTATGAAAGAGATGCAGGTCATCCAGAATTGAGTTCCCTGCAACGGAAACGGCGACATTTTCAGAGATGATCTTTAAAGAAGATTCTATTAATAACTAAACTTGAGAAACTTTCTTTCGCAAATTCTCAGGTTCTTTTTCGATCGTCTCCGATTGTAATAGAGTTTGAAAATTCATATTATATTAAATTTCCGTACCTGTCCGTACATCTCCGCAGGATTCCCCAGGAGTTCGATGGCCGTGATGAAGCTGGCGGTCAATGACATCGCCATGGGGAACGTGCTCATGCTGGAGCCGCCCAGCAGAAAATCCTGACTGGTCTCCTGCTTCTTGGCGAAAAAGCCATAGAAGGTGCCAATCAGGCACGACACCAGCAGCATTGTCGCGAACACCGTATAATCCGCCCATGAGAAATAATAGAGCAAAGTGGGATGCTCCGCGCGACATTCCTCCTCGACGCTTCTTACGCGCCGCTGCTCCGCGGATGACGCCGACAGGAAGAAGAACAGAACGAGAAGATGCGGCCGCATTTTCTAGAAGTGCCTGACGATCGTTTTTTATTTTACACACTGTATTTCTATACAGAGTTGAGAAAAAAAATTTACAAAGTTGAGAATTAAATGATAAATCTAGAGAAACAGTTTCTTTATCGTTAAAGATGTTGTAGGTTTTTTATTGAATGCGATAAAAATGACACGCTTTTATGAGTTTAAGCAAAATTTTATTTTATATTTAATTTCCAGTAAGTTTTACTTGAATTTGATTTGAGGTTTACTTATATAAAGGAAATTTCATGTTAAAGATACGGAAAAATAATAAAAAAATAACGTTTTATCAAATCTTTGCCAAGACCAATTCTAAAGTCGTTAAAGATTACGTTTTTGAAACTTTTTCTTTTGATTTTGCCTCTTATTTTTTTCTCTTATTTAATATAAGATAATTATATTTTTAACATATTTAATGATTATTTATACATAGCCAAATAGACCAAAAAATACTTCAAAAACATAATCTTTAGTAAGTTTGGAATTTAACTCTCCATAGAAAAATGCGAATTAAAAAATTAAGTAATATAAGACATAATATTTATTCAGAAATCTGTAAGTTATCATAATGGTCGGTGGTACGTAACACCAGTGCAGGTAACACCTTGGCACGTACAAAGGTTGATACTATTTCTGTTGCAAAATGGCAGCAAAACTTTTCGCGTGTCTCTTGGTGGAGTGTTGTCACTTTCCATCAAACTTTTCGCCACGGTAAAAAAAATCACTTTATATCGTTGCGTTTAATATATTGTGTATATTTGATATTCGGCACAGATAGTATCGTATGACACATTGCATTCTAGTTAACAAAGGCATCGTTATCCTACTTCACCGTTGTATATTCTATCTATGCAACAGTGACGTAAAACATATCATCTGGCAGCGTATTACAATTTGCAGTAGAGTAGGTAAGATTTAAAACAAGTAAACATGTGGTGCGTATAAAATGTCAGTTGTATATGTTATGTACAATATATGAAAGAAACTTATTAACACAATTCTTTACATGATTTGCGAGAATATTTAAATCTCTTAGATACCACTAGTATGGACATTTCGATGACTTGCAGTTTGCAATATTCCGTCTTTTATTAACAATAATTAGATACTTAGGCTGCGTTCGGAAATTTTATTCGGGTGCACACCAGCGTCGGTCTGTTCTTGTTCAATTTGTAGTAAATAACAAAGATAGAACGACGCGGTGTGCACCCGAGCCACCCGAGTAAAGTTTCCGAACGCAGCCTTAACATGTTGGTACGCAACGCCAGTAGTGCTTGTTCCTCTTGGCCAACAAGCGTGTTATTCAAAAATAGACAATAAAGTGCGTCGTGAGAAAGGACAACGCAGCCATGCGTTTGCGCGGACTTCGATTAAAATATTATGAGCATTGTGGGAAACAAACGTTTGAATGTCTGTTGGTGTCAAGTCAATCGATCGCCCGTTCCTTCCCGGCAGAAACATTAATTCGCGAGTGTTTTGATTTCAAGGTAGTATTTTCTCTACCACCGTATCTTGTGAAAGGAAAGAAATGCTCGTTGATTTCTTCTTGTGTTAGTCAGACGTGTGTCGTTTCTCGCATAGTAATGATCAGTGTCGCGCAGCATTTTAGATATCATCAGATTCTTCTTCTTGCAATTGGATTATGGCCTTATCAGCAATCCAAACTCGTACAGTTTCAGCAGATGTTATTTTTCAGTATTTGGCTCAGCCTTATTGTGCCCCAGGTACATTTAAATTCGTAAACAAATTTGTAATTATATTATAATTTTTTAACTTCGATTTTTGCGATTGAAAATTCTCTTTGAATACAATTTCACGATCGTCTGTCCATCTGATGTATGTTTGTTATTTTCATAATCTATTCGATATAGTTTATCAATTTTGCGAAAGAGTATATTATTATACAATTGCTATAATATATGGTAAGAATTACACGGAAAGAACGGTTTTGCTGAAGTATCTAAAAATTTAGCAAGATACAGGTCTGAAAATAATTTTGTTGTCATCAAAATAATTATAGTAGGTCGCTGAAGTATGATGATGCTGCAAAAAATTTTGACATTTTAGCAATCAGTTTGATCTACATAATTATTTTGATGGTGCAATAAAATTATTTTGTCAGATCTGTATCTAGCTAAATTTTTAGATACCTCAGCAAAACCGTTCTTTCCGTGATATGAATTGCTTATTACATTATTATAGTATATAGAAAAACAATCGGCTATTTTATATCTGCAGTTAGGTTAATCGCGTAAAAAAGGCTTTTTTAAATTAAAAAAATATTTTTTGAAAATAAATCTATAAATATCGATTGTAGTTTGCAGTGTTTGTGTCTGCCAAATGCACTATCGATATCGCTATCAAGGTTCTCTCAACCGCATCAATGTTTGTTATATATCCAATTCTATACAACTCGTTTCGAATTAACAATCAAATTGTAAGTTGGTCTTTTGCTGTATGCAATTAAATAATATAAATAATGTATAGAATAAATATTTTTGATAAGCCAGACTTTATACAAAATAGCTTTTTTCCAAATTTCCAACGAGACTAATCAAATAATAAAATGAAATGTTGATACCAAAGGTGAAGCGATTATTGGAAGAGCTTCAACACATCTGTGACGAACTAGAAGATGAGAACGAAATAGCTATCATAAAGAAATATGGAAACGAAGCGAAGCGTTTTACGGGAATAGTGATATGTAAGACAATTTCTCTTGATATTTAATACATATTGCAAAAGAAGAGTAGATTATTATTGTAATTAAATAAATTTATTTTATCATTTTTACTTATCTAAATCTAGTTCTAAATAAGTCCAGATATCATATTTTGAAATATAAAAAATATAATTAGACATATAGTACCTGATCAAATGTTTTAGGACAATCATTTTTCGACAAAGTTTTATATAATTCCGTTATCAATAAGTCAACTGAATATGTAAATGTGTTGAAAAAGAAGAGATATCAAATTATTTCGTAGATTTAAGAAATTATTAAAAAGTATATGTTGCCAATGTGTGTGAGATAATCGTAAATATAATACTAAATTATTCGGACACTAGCTAAATCCTAAAATTGGCAAAATTAGTATAAACTTTGACGCAATTTTATAATATAAAGCAATAGTTTATTAATATTTATTGATATTTTTATTATCTTTGCTATTAAAAACTACTTCTATTTTTTAAGGAATAGATTTTATAAGGTGAAATTATAAATTATTGTGGGAAGGATACTCGGTCACTTTTAATAACCTGACACTTAAAAAAATGCGTTACTATTTTTAAATTGACTTACTTTTAAATATTTTTTAAAATAGTTTTTAAGATGTTTGACGAGGATTTAGATCAACTTTTTGATGATGACTACGTAACAAAAATTGGTTTTTGGATTTTTTTAGGAGAAATGTATTCAGAATTGTTGAAATATTTAGTTAAAATATTCATTAATTTTTGTCCGTAGTACTTTACATTTAATACAGTAAATCAACATTACTGCCTGATAAATTTTTTCAAATTATAATACTGCAGCTGCATTCATGTTTTATTTCTAATACCTCTATGGCTGTTATTTTTTTTCAATGAATCCACACACACACACACATTGAATTCTATATAATCCAAACAATTTAAATTTACTTTTTGCCGGTAAACAACATTTTCAACCAATTTGCTATAACCCAGTCGTTATGCAAACATAAATGGGGTAATTCTATTCTTCTTTGAGATTAATTTTTTTACACTTATAACGATAATAAATAAAATTATATCCGAATATATTTGTCCATATGACAAATAATAAATACACGGAATAAAAATATATTTTTGCAATAACGTATTTATTGTTATTTTAATTACCTATATAAGGTTTTGCAATCGGCCCAATACTGGGTCAGTGTAATAACTAATATTGGTTCAGTATTGGGCCGATTGTAAAACCCTATATATGGGTATATTATTTTGAAAAGTGCAGAAAAATTGGAACGTTAAGCAGTTCAACATCTTACAGCATATGTTTTGTAAAAATACTGGAGAGAAATTAAGAATAGTGAACAACTTTGAAGCGTACACATCAAGGATATATCAAGGGATATATCAATGATATATCAACGATATATAACAATAAAAACAATGAATTATATAATTATTTTTTTAAACATTCCTATTATAGTGTTTTACTTCGGCAACGCAGCTGCTGCTGCTTCTATCCCAAGTTTAGCGTTCATTCCTGGTGTTGTCTTCATAAACAAATCTTAAATATATTACCACATACAAAACAGAATACCTGTGTACTATGTTAACCAAGAAAAATATGGTTATTTACCTCTACTGCACATCTATGCAATCATAGGTATAGGAGGAATTGTATTGACAGCAACAGGAATGTGGCTCTACGCCTACATTAAACATGCCTGTGGAATGTTTAGAATCGCCAGGTGAAAAAAATAAATGTGAATAAATGTAACAGTTGCGTAATTGCGAAAAATTTGTTGAAAATTATTCTCATTTAGCACAAATTTACACATGAAAATAATGTTGCTATCGTATTGAAGTCACTTTTGTTATTATACGTATATGTTATGTAAATATGAATAAACTTTTCCTTAAGATAATAAATTGTTTGACATTTGTGCAAAATCTTCATTAACAAAATTGAAAATTGTGTCTATCAAAAAAAATTTCGTGAAACATTATATTCTTATCTTTAGCAAACACATCTCATTATTGTAACAATAGCTTTTTGATGATAGAACAGGAATTAATGTTATTTAATTTGTTGATGAAATGTTTTATAGATTAGAAAAAATACTTTTACAAACAAATTAATTTTTTAAGAAGTTTTTTCCTTTCCAAGTAACTAAATAACAAAATAACAAAACGTATGTTATACTAGCAAATTATTTTTTTTCATGCAATAAGATTATATGTATACTATATAATTATAAGAAAATTATTTATAGTTACCGCATCGAGAAAGCATTGATGACAAATATAGTGAAAAAGGTTAGCTTAAACGACGAAATTATAATGTATAAAGAAATGAGTGTTAGCTTAAAGGACGAGATTATAATGTATAAAGAAATGATTCTGGCGGTAGATATTCATCGTAAAGCTATCAAGTTAGTATTTATCTACTAATAGCAATATAAATAATAATATTTTTTAAAGGTTCTCTAAGGATCTATTTGATAATTTCCAAAAATCATTATTTTTTTTAATAACAACTTGTGTGATTTGTTTGAGCACCAATTTTTATGGAGTGAGTTCTCGCATATTATTAGACGTATTTTGGTGTGAACAGTGTCATATTTTACGATATTAAAATTACCGAGATTTTATACAATTTTGAAAGATCTGTACGTAGGAAGAAATTTTTTGTAATTTTCTGTATTATGTAAACTTTTCAATGTGTTACGAAATGTAATTTTTTCTATATATTGCGATATGTATATACACACATGATAATCGCATTATATTTCAGATTTCTACGACATTTGGAGATAATATCGACTGTATAATACACCTATTAATTGTAGGTGTAATCTTTGTAACCATATTTCTATTGAATTATATCGGGCAAGAAGTTACAGATCACAGTGACCACGTATTCTCCACAGCGTAAGAGATAATAATACATGCTACAAATGTATTTTCTATTATTTAATTATTTAGATGCATTGCTCTTATGCAGTTTTTAATTCACACAGTTACAATGTTCGGTGGTACATGGCACCATTACACGTACAAAAACTAATATTGTTTCTCTTGCAAAGAGGTAGCAAAACTTTCAACTTACATCTAGGCGGAATATTGATATTGTCCTTAGAATGTTTTGCTACGGTAAAAGTTTATGTTGTATATTACGTATAATATTTTGTGAATATTTATTTGTGATTTACGACATATAAGAAATATTTCATTCTAGCTAACGAAGGCATCGATATCTTATTTCACCTTTGTGCATTCCACGCAAGAGTGATGCGATTATATCCAACAGTGATTTTTATTTTCATATAAAAAGTAAGTTTAAAAGTAAATTTATTGTATTATGTCTTACTAATTGTAAGTGTCCGCACTTCCATCCTCTGCACTGTTTGGATAGTCGACTCACAAATTTATAGTTTTCAAGTCCTAATAATCGACGTATATACACTTGTTGTCAAAAAAGTATTTTAATGACTCATGTTCATGCAGTTTATTCGGAAAGTACACTTATCACAACTGACAATTTTAATTACATCATTATTAATTTATCAATTATCTGCATGCTGCATGAATTATCAGTCAATTATGATTCATTTCATAAGCTGACTGTATAAGCCGATGTCTTACAACATGACTGCGTACCAACAAAAGTGATTTTTACGCACGTGTCAAGTCCAATTCTAAGCATGTCAAAATATTAATTAACTTTTTAAAAAACCATCTGGCAGCAGAAATTAATATAAAAATATTCGTCAAGCGACACAGCAAGTTTCAGAAAATTGTTCAACAATAATTTTAATGATGCTTTAACAACGCTCGGATAAATTGATATACGAGACAGTCTCAATTGGTTCTTTCGTTTGACACCATTCACCTTAAATCTTATCGATCATGTCAAAGATATATCGTCTTGATTCAAACGTCATCGATACCACTTTGATCGAAATATCAATTAACTCAAATCAACGCGTCAATATGGTGTTAATCGAAGGTGTGGAAAATTTATGGAATGCTAAGATGTTAGATACAATTTATATTATTCATATTTTGCAAATTTTGCAAGAAATGACACTGTTTATCCACTTTATGTCACATTTTTAAAACATAATAGTTAATACCATAATTTATCAAATATATTATGAATAATTAAAAATAATTAATACAAAAATAATTAAAAATAATTAAAAGTAATTTAAAAAAGAAATTTTAAGCTCGATATCTAAGATAATAATTAAACAGATACGACGGTTAAATTAGAAATTGTAATTTTCAAATCTAAACAAAAGCAAGCATAAATCAATCTCATTAAGTATCCATTGCGTGAATCAACATGAAAGACTAAATAATCAAGCCAATCTACATTTCTTGCGAAGCATAGATTCTTATCAAGAGAAACACATCATTTGTTGACCTATTGATTATTGCGTAATAAAATCAAAGTGAGGTATAGCAATCAACGTAATTCTAGTTTAATAATTTGCACATAGCTGTAGAAATAATTGCTAATAACTATCATCAGCATTGTTATTAACTATTCCTCGATCATTATTCAAATATGTGTTTGAACCGGTTGGACTCATAACTCACTGGTTGGAACCGGTTATTTCAATATCGAAATATAATCTAGGTAATAAATATAACTAAAAGTTGGAAACAAAAAATATATTATATTTTTCAAATTAATTTGAAAAATATAATATATCTCACAATATACTCTATTTTAGATTAAAGTTGAAACAAGTTCTGAGATTGAAATAATTGGAGTTGGAATTAATTATAATATTTAAAAAATTTATATAAGAAAATGTCAGAAAATAGTTTATAGAAATTAATTAATAATGAAAATTGTAAATATGGTTTTACGAACCTTCTAAAATTCAATAATATTAGACTTTTTCTTATCTTCGAATCTTTCTTATCTTCTTTTATAGACTGTTCGTAAAATAATAACTAAGTTATCAGTATCAAAATATTTGATATCAGCTATTGTAGTAATAAGATAATTTAAAAATAATATCCGTTGTTACGCCACTAAATAACTATTATCGATATACATTGTATCGATATATCTAAATTTAACATATAAAATAGCAGCTAGGGGAAATACATTTTAATCCACTTATAAAATTATTATTATAATATCTAACAACTAATAATATCTGACCGTAGTTTCTATTTTACGTACCTATCTGATCTAACGAGAACGCGCAGAACTGTTTAGAAATGATTGACAGTACGAATCAATTATTATACAGTGATTATTATTGTAACAAATTATTTTCTTTCCTTTATCTTTACAAAACCATGGTATTTATTTCTCGTAGAAACTCGAGAAATATTATAATCACGTATCTAAAATTTAATCCGACACAGTATTTTCATGCGTGAAACGACAAAGTATTGAAAGCTACTTGTTAGTATTTTATCATGCAGTAAAAGTGCGTCAAGAACAATTGTACAAGTAATATATAACAAGTAGGGTGTACATAAAGCGAAAGTATTTTGTGAGAAATATTTTTTCTAAAAGCAGGGGAGTCCATTTCTAAGATACTTTAATTTTTAAATCACTGATAAAAGCACATAAGCTGAATTCGCACATTACATCTGTGCAGAAGCTACGAGAAACAAAAATAAAGTAGAATTTCTGTAAACGCCGCACTTTCCACCGTTACACGATTGCATCAAGAATGTTAATGGAGAAAGCGAGCAATCGTTAATTTGAAAGTTTATATACTCGCAGAAACAAAATTTTTTCGGCTTTAATTAAGAAACGTTAAAGAAAAAGGCTTGTAGATCTTACCCTTCGATATCGCTTCTTTCAAGACGTGGGACGGATCACCCGAAATCTATACGCGCAAGATGGAAAATTCGAGCGCCTGATCGCGCTTAGTCGCGCGTGCCAGTTTCTCGTAATAGGAACGTGCGAAATTGCAGCTGAATGATTTTGCTCGTTTTCCTAATGTAACGCATATATGATCGGCTGATGAGCTTCCCTCGATCGAAACCTCGCGCTCTTGTACGCGAGTTTGCTCGTTTCGCCTGGGACGAGACTCGCAGACGAAGAATCGCCAAGTATTTGCAAAATCCTTCCGGATTTCCGATCCGATTTCTGCCCTCGCGCCCCACTTAGTCCGCGATTTTCGCGATATATAATGGCACGCAGGAACGACGGATTAAACGGAGAACGGAATCGAGACTGTTCGTTTTAATTGTCACGTGTGCGCCTTTATACGAACAGTCCCATCATCATCTCCCTACTACTACGTGCGAGCGGGTTTCAGCGTGAAACTCGCCGAAACAGTAACAATCATCTAGTCATCACCGCACCGCATCGATAACAAATCGATAAATCACGTAATTGATCCTTACATCGCTTCCATGATGTATCTGCGGCTTTGCAATTCCGCATATTTATACAAATTACGCGCTTCCTTTGCTTCCTCGATTTGCATTCTGCCAGTTTAGACATAATAATTTCGAGGATAACAATTTTCGCCTTAAAAATAATAATGCATTTAAAAATAAAAATGCAACATGGCTTAAAACTTAATTTTTACGAGTGATTAAACGAGATTGAAGGCAAATTGCTTGTGTTCTATACTGTGCTGCACAATACGCCGCATCTTTGCAAAAGGAAAGGTCATATCAGTTTGCATGTAAACGAGATACATATAAAAACAAAAGTTGGCTTAATTATTAAGCTGGCTCAACGAAAACGATATCGTGTTTAATTTTTTTCTTTTCCAAGATTTATATGTTCCAAGGTTAATGTATTATTACAGTAGGTAATATTCGAGATTGGGGATTCACATTGAAAATTATTTGAACGCATACAAAACTGGTGTAGCGTATCGAGTACATGACCAAGTGGCGAATATCTGCTAAAAAATATGTGTTTAAATAAGGTCGACGTTTGTCCGTCGAATATCTGATTCTATAAGTTTATTCCACGTGATTTATTTTGTGTGACGAGAACAATGCAGGAGATACAAAAGAAGAGAACACATGTCCTCATTATGGTGTTCTACACGTATTATTTTCTATCGTATTCAAAATCACTAATAAATTACGTTACCAGACATAATTAATAACTCTCAATTTATGAATGTAGAAAAATACTGAAAAAATAATCAAAGAGGAGAGAGAGAGAGAGAGAGAGAGAGAGAGAGAGAGAGAGAGAGAGAGAGAAAAGAAATAAAATAATATATTTTACTAAAAAAAATTTAATGTATTTTCTATTTTGATATTTTTTGATTATTATATTATTTTAGTATGTTATTAATTTTGTATTCTCATCTTGTTTGTTGCATCAATATAGAAGGGGATAATTTCTTTTAAAACGTTTAAATATAAAAACAGCTTTTGACAGAAGAATCGACTGTGTTAACGTATTTACTTTTTAAATATATTTTATTATTTTAATTCTTTTGCATCTTTCTCTGATAGACATCAATCTGTTCCGATTAGTTTACAAGAATAATTGAATATTCGTCATAATAAACGTACGAGAAACATATCGGCGCAAAAGCATTCATTTAACTTCATCGTTCAATTTAAATTACACTTATTCGATGACTTTACTTTCGAAATGGTTCACATAAATGTTCAAAAAGTTGTTGTTGTAATATTTCTAAATTTATTCGACACATAATAATTTTCTATTGTTTTCTTCCCTCTCTCGCTTCTCCGAGAATGCTTCGTTTTGATACTTTTTATTGGAAATCGCAGTTCTTCTTCCTGCTTAATTACGCAGGACGATGTATATATAATTTTGAATGATGATTTGCGTAATATTTTAGGGTCGATGGTCGATTAGCCGATACGAGCTAGGACAAGAAGCCAATGTCGCATGTCCAACTTATAAGAAGTCGCAGCACGCGCGAAAACCACGCCGCCGCGAATCCAGCTAAGTCCACATTTAACCGGTTATGGTTTACAGGATGATAAACAAACTAGGTAGACGGGAATTTCTAACAGTTGCAGGATTATGCACCGATGTGCGTCAATCGAAATTGAAATCGCGTAAATCATGCATTTAATTAAAATCATAATCTCGACTTTATAACAAACGGCGGGCGATTTCTTTGAACGGAAATGACGTACACTCGCTGACACATATGATACAAATATTTATTAACCTTGTATAAGAGAAAAAGAAAATAACTAAAATTTAAGTCAAAATTTTGATACCAACGCATTGCAAATTATTTGCGCATTTTTCTTCATTGAGCAAATGTTAAAAAATCACATTTTTATCGACCTTCCACGAAGATATCGGTTTTCTTATATTGAGAATTTGTTATATCAACAGATTCCTGATATTGTTTCCTAATACCTGCGTCTCGGGAGAACGGAGAATTTCTAGGACACCCTGTGGACGCAGTCGTGTTCAGATCTAACCAGATAATTCCGAATAAAATCGACGAAGGGCGATAGTTGATGAATAATTTTTATCTGATTTCTATCATTCCTATCCGCGCTAATCACGATTCCTCGGATGTGAGTGACGCGAACTGCAAAATACGTCGCTAATTGCGCGGTGTATAAGTCGCATTGTAACTGTCAAATTGTTTACACACGTGCGTTTGTAATCGTATTGAAACTCTTGGCATTAATGGACAGGATGGAATTTCGACCGCAGAAACTAAATTGAGAAGCACACACACAAAACTCTTAATAACCATCCCCTGTCCTTAAAAATTCCTTAAAATTTCTTGAAAAAATGGTGTCAAGTGTGAACTTATTAAAAAATCCGTCTCACGAAAATTTGTCGCTACCAAGACGATTTTCGCTAAATTTCAATGACTACTACTCACCCCTCATGAAACTTTAGTCGTAGAAAATCGTACAGATGCCTCTCATAAGATCGTTAAACTATTCATAAAATGTCAGATCGTTAAGCGGTCGAAAATGTCGTGACAAGTCATGTTACATTGACCGGATTATTTATGCGTACGTTTTAATTCTAAAATTGACAGATTACACATAGAAACGCGTATACATCGTTACACTGAAAACAAACGAACTATATTATTATCATATATCACTCTGGGACACGATTGAGCACTCGAAATAGCGACTTTACTCCTACGAAGCTAAAATCCAAGGCGTTACACGTACAGATACATGTTGACATCGAAAGTCAAAGATAATCTATATAAATGTGTTGTCAAAAACAATACAACGAGAGCGCGGGAATGAAGAGAGTTACAAAGTCCTATTACTCTATAAAATAATATATATATGCGTATATGTATAAATAAAAGATAAAATTGAAGAAATAAAATCTAAATGATACGTCCACACGATTTTTAAGCAATGTTACATGACACGTAACGTGGATATTGTATTAAAATGTTGCCAATTGCAGAGAAAACCATGATAAATTCCACATGGCGATATGTTTGTCACATAAAATTTGTACAACATTATAATTGCTTAAATAATATTAATTTATATAAAATTAAGGTATAATTTATATTAAATTATAATATTGCTTTTGTTTCATGCAAATTGTCGGACAGGATAATTGATAATTAAAATCTGAATTAAAGAAACATAAATTATAATTGTTTTCGTTCCGCGCAAATTCTCGATAAGATAATAACCGAAAAATCTGGGTTGAAAAAATATACCTTCTTTAGTTTCTCAAACTACTAATTTTTATAAAACGATAAATGAGGGCGTTTGATACAAAGCTGGAATGCCTCACGCTAATTCCGCGTGGGCCGTAATTCTCTCGTCTTTTCTCGTCTATAAATTAACAAAACAAAGCAAAGAGTGGTAAATTAAATGTGGCCAAGAGTCAACGTCGGGAGCACACGTCAAGGAAATCGATTCCCGCGCAAAGGAAGGTCATCGAGACATTTGACACTCTGACGAAGATGAGGCCACCCGCTTCTGTTACGCTGATGACTTAATTGGTCATTAACAAACGGTTACTCGGACCAGGAAGAAAACTTAGACACCGGGTTGTTTTATAGCCTCCCCTTCCCTCCCCCGTCTCCCGCGACGCATTACAGTGGAAAAATAATTAAAAAGGGCCCGTAGAGAGTCCCGATCGGCGGCCCGGCGGAGTCGCATAAATTGAAACTGGTTTCAACTGGCCGGCGTTGGTTCAATCTGGCGTGTCAATCCGAACGAACCAGAATCTTTCCGCTGCCACCTTGGCTTTTTCCCCTCCATCCGTTGTGCAATGGTGGTGACATGTTTTTGCATAAACTCCGAGACCTTTTTTTTCCTTTTCTTTTTTCTTTTTGCACGCTCCATACCGCAGGAATTTCGAGGAAGCCAATAGTTGGTACACGTAGATAAAACTGTGCAGAAAAGCCGCGACTTGACAACCAGGTGAGAAACAGGAAAGTTTTTGCGCTTCCACATCCTGGAATTATCGAGTATTGCTTTAGCCATCTAATGACGAAGTTATGTTATTAGATTGTATTAGCACAACCGACTACTTGACGATATTTGCTTCTAAAGGCCCCCGCACAATCAAAAATATAAGGAACAGATATTAGGAATAAGAAATCAGGAATGAAGCTGGTATAGCATTGATACACGGCTTCCAATAGGAATAGTTAAAAATCTATTGCCCGTGTTTCTTATTGTGCATTCAGCTTTATTCCTGATTCCTTAGTCCTAATCGCTAATATCTGTTTCTTGTTTCTTATATTTTTCATTGTGCGGGGGCCTTTACGTACAGAATAATGTAAAGATAAACTTATAAAGGAGTTTGCTATTAATCGTTGAAATTATTATGTAAGTATAATTGGCTATTTAGACGATCCTTCCTAATTGCTAGCAATAATTACCATACTTAAATATATTTTTTCTGGTAGTTACATGTTATGTAAAGTAATTTCTCAAATCGTTCACGCGATTTAGTCAATTTTAATATAAAATTATACATGTTTGTCGTCTAAATTGACAGAGTATACAATAATTACAAAACAATCATATTTTTAACACAAAAAAATATTTATTTAAACTTTAAACAAATACTGAACTCTCGATACATGCTATTAAACATGATTTGTTGGTTTTGATGACCTTAAATATTAACAACATTATTACTAAACACTTCTATAAAATTTTACATTAAATATTAATATTTAATGTTAAATACGGCACAGTATTGTTATTCAGATGTACATTTTTAAATCAAAATTTTAAGAACTTATGAACGGTGTGTGTATATATATCCTTTTTCTCACACAATCATATTCAAGCTCTCTCATGACTGTCAAACGACACCAACAAAATCTGCAGATACCGCTGTCGCGATTAAATCATTCTATAGAAAATAGTAAGTCTTCCTAAATAATCGGACAACTGTATCTTGCGCAAATATTTGTCAACAAGAAGTAACCACGTATAGACTACATAACTTATTTCGATTCTTTATCATCGGACAGTTATTACAGGATCGCTATACAGACGTTACAAGCGTAATGCCTTAAAGCTTACATTTTCCCTGTCATCTTACATTGTTAAATATTGTCAAGATTTTCTAAGAGGTAGATTCCCTTCAAGTACATCTACGAGAATTATGTACGTAACAGGAACTGAAGTTATTACGTATATAGAGATATGTTCCACTGCAAAATTTTTTACACAAAATACGCATAGCTCTTTCAAACATCGTTGTGTTTGTAAGAGATATTTACTTATACACACATTGAAAAAAAAATTTCTGCATTTTAGTAAATAGAGTCACAGTTGTATACAAACTAATATTTACTAAAATGCGGAAAATTTTTTTTCTCAGTGCAGTATAAATTGGCAGTGCCAAACGCAGCGTGGAAGACATTGTGTTGCGAATCACAATTGCCTAACTTTACGTATTAAAACGAAACTATCTAAAAAAATATTAATAAAAAAATGATGTACCTGTGCAAAAAGTTATTCTTACAAATACGAGTTCTATTCTTATACTAATTGTAAGTCATTGATAAAATTTGCTAAGCCCGGTTTTCTCAAAATTGTCACTATTTTCATTTAGGTCCCGAGGAATGAGAAACAGTTTTATTTTTCTCCTTACGATTTTGGCTCGAACGTAAATTTCCTCTGATTATAAGTACGGAATGTCACCTATTAATTTCAGATAACAATTAAACTATTAAAGTTTTGTACATATCTTATCGGCGGCACTGTCTTTCCCGTGGATTATGTCGCTGAAAGAATACTTTCTATCTAACGCAGGATCTCCTTCATTCTCTATGCCGTTACGTCGCCTTTTCTGTATAATACGCCGCGCTATTATGGGAAAGAATAGATCAGTGTCTAAATTGTCGTTTTGATTTTTGATAAACAAACGAGACAGATGGCTGACGAGCAGTCCAATCACGACCGTTATTAAGAATCCGAGAGGAGAGTACCACATGTACGAAATGCGATATAAATAGAAGTACGAACTGTCGCCGGTGCTTCTGAAAAGGAGATACGATCCATTAGATTTAGATGATATGTGCAAATAGCTGATATTCGACGAATCACTTACTTGGAGAAGCTCGTAACGTTCTGCAGAACGGACATCGTTATGTTTGCAGCATTATTATTACAGCCCTCGATAGTCGTCGGCAATTTAGGTGGGATCGGACGCGGCTGACCGAATACGATCCAGAATAAAAATGAGAATGCCGTGAGAACACCGGCTATCGCACCGCCTTCCGTCGCCGATTCCGTGCCCATGCCGAGCGTGAAAATGCCTAACAACGGACCGCCGACTACTCCGAAAATAGTTAAGGAAGCCTACGATAAAAGAGAAATTTATCTTATCGTCCTCAATCTTACGTTTGGGGATAATAATTGCATTACCTGAAGTAGCCCGCCCAAAAATTGCGCTAAAAATGCCAGCGCAATGGAGACCATACCGTACGTGAAAGCGAGCACTTTAGCGACCGAGGCTGACTTTGTAGGGGAGAATTCATGCCCGATGCACTTTCTACGTACGGGTTTTATATAATCCTCCAACGTTACTGCCGCTAGAGAATTCAGCGCCGCAGAGATTGTGCTGAGGCCTGCGCTAAAAATACCTGGAAACACACAGATGACAGTCTAAGATTAGTATTGTAAATATCCACTCTGATGCGCGCTTTCGTTTTAAAAATATCTTGAAGTTATGCGTAAAATCAAATTTCGAGCATTTGTACACTCTCCGATATTTTTATTTTCATAATCTGTAATATGTAATTTCTATAAAGTATTAAACCAGGACCAGTTAATTTGCGATGAGAGTATTACCCGCAACGAAGAGACCTGCTAAGCCAGGTACTTGGGACATTGTGTCCATAACGTATAGTGGCATAAGCATATCAGGCGAAGAAATTCTTTTCTGGAGAAATGGATCGCAATTGTAGTATCTGCTGTATATCGCCAATCCTGAGAAGCAAGTTGTGATCGAAAGAAGTGTCAGAATCGGCCAGGACAGCCACATGGCCGTTTGCGAAGATCGCATATTTCTAAAATGAAATTTATTTATATATAATGCAGCTCTCTCTCTCTCTCTCCAATTTTTCAAACGCAATTTAATCAGTAAACATGATGTAAGAAAAGAATACTTAATAACGTAAAAAAACTTAAAATTATTTGATTGACTTTTGTTTTACACACAATAAGTAGAACAATAGCAATGCTTTAACATATTTGATATAATTATTAATCTTGTCCGGTGCTACTAAGATTACCATATTATGGAACCTACTTCACAGTCAGCGTACGCTGTATTTGTACTTGATTCACTCCATAGAGTGATAAAAAGGTACATAAACCGCCGAACGTAAGAGACCACCAGGTATGTCTTACTGTTGGATCCGGATCAATGCTGTAACAAAAATAAAGTATCAATTAGTGCGTACGTGTTTATGATCCGCTGAGTTTATGCAGTTGCATTAGAAACATTAATGATACCTATCAAACTCGAGCCGTTGCCCCTGCTTCGCGATTTCCCAGATCTGTCCCAATCCTCCAACATCACCCGCGGCTGTGCCAATAATCAAAAACACCGAGGCGAACATAAGTAAACCTTGAAATACATCGGTTATCAGCACGGCCTTAATGCCTCCTATACTCGAATAGAAGGCGCACACGAGGCCAATAATAATGATGCTGGCAGTCTTAGAGATTCCTGTGGTCGCTTCCAAGGCTAGAGAAGGGGCATAAAGCACCACTCCTGAGTACAAGAGCAGTTGAATCCAATAAACAAAACTAGCCATCATCCTAGCTCTTACTCCGAAACGCTTTTCTAAATACTAAAAGAAGTAATACACCTTCAAATATATGTGCTATCGAAAACGCCTTCTCGGAGCGAAATTAAATTTCGCCGAGAACTCACCTCGTAGGCACTTGTCGCCTGTAGCTTGAAGAATACTGGAAGAAATCCGTAGCATACAATCGGAGTACCTATCAAATACGATAAGTTTATCACAACAAATTGCGTCCCGTATGTATAATTCTCAGCTGACACACCGAGCAGCGTAACGGCAGACATGAAGGAGACCACCAAAGCGATTGCAACTGGTACGATGCTCATTGAACGACTTGCAATGAAGTACTCCTATGAAACACGTTACCCTTCATTACAAACACGTTACCCATTACAGAAAGGCGTTGAAGAAAAAAATAATCTTGTTTTAAGGAATATCTTTTAACAAGAGAATCTAATAATAATAATTACCTCCATAGTTTTTTGCCGTCCTCCACTAAATCTATAATAAATACCAATTCCAGCACTTATACACAGCATGACCGCTATAACCAGATAGTCGATCCATCCTAAGGTATTTACTTCTGCCATTTCGTCTGAAATCAAATCAAAATAATTAATGTTGTATTTAATTTTAGAAGGAAATAAAATATATTTAAATAAATTGAAAATTAACAAGTGACAAGTAGAAAAGAATTTTGCGAGTTCAACACGATTGATGGTACGTAATTATATCAATCCTTAATAACTAATAGAATACGTAATTATAAATTGGACGAAATCAAAATGATCTCACGTTCTCTGGCGAGAAATAAATGAGTAACTTTCAAAATTTGGTAATCTAAAAATAAGCATTAAAGTCGCGGTAAAAAACATAGAAGTAATACAATTTGTAAGTAGAGGACAATTGAGACAATGTTGCACTTAAAAGACAGTCCCGATTCCAAATGACAACCATTCAGCTGTCAAACGGTGATTGAATATTATGAATCAGGTAGATTTGAAGACTAAAATAAGAAACTTTAGTCAAAAAGTAGTAGAAATATGCCTTATACAAATGAGCTAAATTTTTGTGCCTAATAATATTTTTACGTATACATTTTTTTCCAGCTCAGCAAACTGCGCGGCGAGTTAATGTCGGTCTGGAAACATAAAACGGTCAAGTTCACTTATTAACTTACTATTACCTATACACGTCGTCTAAAATGACGGTTCTACTTATCATTTAATGTTTATTGCGATAAATATGTGACTCAATGGTCGAATTGGTAAAAAAGACATCCGTTCTAGATGTTAGAGAGTTCTAGGTTCGAATCCTGGCTGAAGTAATCGTTCGCAATAAATTCTTTGCAATTTGTTTCCAAAACATGCTTATTTAGCATTATATTATTAAATTATAATTATTAATTTAATTCTGTGTATTATTTCGGCTTCAACTTGAGACTGTGTTTCAAGCTCGACACTCGGCGTGCAGTTTGCACAGCTGGAAAAATAGATATAGGTATGCAAAAGTATTATTATTAGACACAGAGATCCAGCCCATCCGTATATGACACATTTCTATTACTTGTGTTATTCACATAAACGGTATATTCACTTATTATTATTTAATTAAAAAGTTTCATAAAATGAGAATTTAAACTTAAAAACGTTAAAACTTTAACATAAAGAGGACAATATATCTTCTCTTATTTAAATGTGCAATAAAACAAGGATCAATTCAGTAAACAATAATCAATTATTTTGTAATGAGTCTTAGAGATAGCATTCTTTTAATTTTTAAACTTTTGCAATACTTTTAATTACGTCATGTAATAAAAGTATTTAAACCCAATGTTATTTCGACGTACAATATTTTGCAACATACAACACAAAAGAGGGAAAAAATGTGAAAACATTTAAATATCAAAATATCTTAAATTCGGACACTTGCTTTTTCACTTTCACACATTGCACCATGTCTCTTTAATAAAATTCACATACCTATGTTAAGATAATACTTAAAAGCTGAATATTGTTCAGAAGCTAGTGCACGCATGATTCATTTATCACGAAGACGTTTTAAAATGCAATTTTGCGTTTATGATCCTTAGTTGTCTCACGACTTAACCGACCTTGCACGTTGACGACACGAAGTAAATTTTATCGGATTTACGCAGATAAGCGGCAATCAAGGCGATTTGTCTCGCTCGGCTATTGATTTCGTCATTGACGTCAATCGACGTGAGTCCATTCTCCTCTCTTCACACCCTTCTCACGGCGTGCATTCTTTCGTCTTCAAGATTTGCTGGCGTAGCGGAAAGTAGCGGTGAACGAAGTGATCCGATTTCGCCGATATCAATATAATCAGCTCGCGTTCCGCACGTGCCGATCACGCCTGTCTCTCCTACTCCGAGCTCGCCGGAGACGGCGATCAATCGGCGATGACGACGGCGGCCACGCGGCACACATTATTTCATGACATAAAACGCGAAAGAAACGCGGACATTCCACGCCTCCGGTCCACGCCGTACGTCCGTCTAACGCTCCATTCAAACGCGCCGAGCGATTACGTAAAACTATCAGTGACCGGTCGCGAGGCGAGAAACGTTTGCGATAGCGCGACGTGTCGACACGTCGTATATGTACATATATATGTATATGCGTGTCTATACGTGTGACGCACACACGTGGTACGTTCTCGTACGGAGGGTTTTAAACGCAACAGTCCGCCCCGATGACTTGCCTGATTCAGCGATCGGAGTGTCCGGAGTCCGTGAGCGACAAATCCGTCCGACTGCCGCCGGGCAAATGCGGATTGCGTCGATTGCGGACGGCAGGCAGGAGACGAGCCTTTCTTCCTTCTCAGCGGCCCGACGACCCCTCGCGCACGCTCCACATGACGGTTCGATCGTTTCTGCCTCTGTCCATTGTCGTCCCGGGGGCCGGGACCTGCAGAAATTCCGTAACCAGCGACCGGTTCTTCCGTACACATCAGGAACGGACACGCGTGTGAACGACGCGCAGAGGCCCTCCAAGTTTGCAGTTTAATTTCTTCGATTTCAACTGTGATTAATTACGAATGGGAATTGGTGTTGAAAATTGTCACGTGCATGTGTCGCTCAAGTGCTCCAGAAATTTCTCATACTCGTTTACAGCTATTTACGTATAATTGAAGAGATTTCCTATTTCGTGGATATGGATTTGCCTCCCAACGTTGGATGTAACTTAATAAATAGCGATAATTATCGAAGGAATAAATTCGTAGCGTAAAGTAGCAAAAAAAATGAAATAAAGTCATATTTTCACATAGCAATGAAAATCTGCGAGAGAAAATCTTTAGTGTAATGATATATATACTCAACTATGTTTCTTAATTACATCTTGATATTAATGTGAGGAATTTAATATCGCAGAATAAGTTCCATTCAATTCTAGTCACGCCCGCTTTTCAAGAGATCCTGTAGAATTTAATAATCGAGTCCACGAGCTCGTATCGTGGACTGGAACTCGACTAACAAACTTCTCTAAACTGGGATAAGTTTTAAAGACGATATATTTATAAGTTGCATTTACATACACGTAATTATATTCTACATAATTATCGAACGCCTCTCTGAATCGTCAACTTTTAAAGACGATATATTTATAAGCTGCATCATTTATATGTAATTTGAATTTGTAGAAATAATATACACAATATATTGAAAAATGTGGTAGAAGAAAAGGAAGCATCAATTTAAGGAGCAATATACCATGAATAATGAGTCTCGAAAAAAAAAATTGATTTTTTTATTTTATCTGAAAATTCAGCTATTGAAGAATATATTCTTGAAATTTTACTTTAATTTAAGAAAAAATAGCAAAGTTATTTTCAACATGCGTCAAGGGTGCGCAGGTAACTTGAGTGCGCCACTCAGTAGATTGAAGTGAGTTATTGAGATGGAATTTTTTGACCTGCGTCGACCTGTACGAACCTTTCTAATCTTAAGATCTCATGTTCGTGTCCAAATTGATTCCGGGAGATATACTTATACATATAGAACCTACTTACACATATAGAACTACCTACTACCTATAGTCGAAGAGTTATAACTTTATCAGTTGCGTACAGTTGCATATTATAGAATAATATAGAAATAACATCAGAACGTAAAAATTGTTTCTTTTTCTTGTGATTACGCGAAATATGGACGGAAAAAACGCTGAAATAGATATAAGACATCGAATGAAAAGACGGTATTCATTGAATCCAAAAACTGTCGAACGGGAGAACAAAAGCGTAAGTACGTCAGCAAAAAAAAAATTGAAAAGTGGCGATAAATATTTGTTAGTTCAGATTCCTCTATAAATTATAGAATATTGAATTTTTTTGACGGTCTTCACGGCAATAAGTGAATATATATATGTAAAATATAAGACTCATAACGTTAATTTTAAAATCGCCAGCAAACGTAGCCTTGAAATTAAAATTGGATTTAAAATTTTATCGCAGTGTGTGTGTTTTGTCGCGGAAGAAAGCAATAAATTCCTATCCATTGATGTCCAATCCATGCATATGAAATAAATGACAGATTTTATATTTGCATTAATTAAGAAAGTTGAGAATTGACTTGCATGATGTCGAAGAACTTTGCGCTTTAGTGAATTTACTTCGACTTACTTTTTTTTTATTTTTTTACTTTCCTATTACGACAAATAACGTCGCGTAGTATGTAAAGACTCTTTAAAGAGGAGCGTTAAAGAGGAACAATTAACACCAACTGGAAAACAGGCAAGTCGAGAGACTTCTTGTCTCGCGTAACGGTACCTAGATGAAAAGAGGCTTTAGTTCTTTATACAGAATTATTGGCTACTCTACAAAAGTACTGGACTATAAAATCATTGTACTGTAAAGGATGCGAAACCATGGGACATTTGAAAAGTATCACGGAAAAAAAAGATTATAGCTACTGTAGCAAATTTAGTGACACCTAACATTTTTTTTAATGTACGACCTGGTTCCATTATTATAAATGTTCGACGGATGACGGAAGGTTTGACAGGAAAAATGAAAGTTGACAAAATATGTGAAATATTTGAAAGATCCGTTCAACTACACAAAACGAAATATGTTAACTACTAGGTAATGTCGATAACAAGACAAAGCCATTGTCATATACTCCGAGCCTTACGGTAATAGCATCACAATTAAAAAGAAGACATGTATAAATTATGTTAAGAAAAGAATAAGTGCGCGACTTTGAAAACTGTAAAAAGGAAAAACATCTTGAAGGAAAGAGATAAATTGTTTTGGACATATAATACTATTTCTATATAGATAAGAAATAATAAGCATTAATTTTGTTTCCTCGTTCAAAAATTCTAGCTACGCCGGCGCCGTTGTAATTAGTAATAGTAATTATAGCACGTTCTTTATCGATGCACTTCAAAATACAATCTTTTCCGTAAACGTTCCGGCGTACTGTTGAGTATTGCGACATATATGATTATCGGTTGCATTATCGAGTAACAGCGTCACGTGTGATGCTGCGACACGATTATGATTGCGTAAGATTACTATTGCAATATAAAGCTACGTGAAGTTTACGCGAAAAGTCCACACGATTACACATCCAGATGCACCTTGAGAACGAGAACTAGTATTGAGAATTAGTATGGAGAAATCTTATTGGCAATGCCTCTAAAGAGAATAATTAGCTCGCGCTCGTATGCATAATTAATTCATACAAAAACACGTAGGGCGATTCTTGAAAGGATTAAAGGTCGCTTCGTTAAGATAATCAGTTTGCGCGAGGGGGCGGCAAATGTTCTTGAAAAACATCAGGGCAAATTGTAATTTAAAATAAGCTTTCACCCACACATGAATGTTTTATATATCCTGTGTTATTTTATCATAAATAATTGCATTGTGCTTAACAATTGGACTACGTTTCGATTTACACTTGAAACTTTTCAGTTGAATTATAGATATTTCCTTGGTCTAACGTAATTCCCAGAAATTTAAATTATATCTTTGATTGTAATAATATATAACTTCTAATTGTAATACATTTCGAAGTGCAAATTAAATAAAGAGACTTTTTCTAGGAAACTTATTAAAAGTTAAAAAAAAATTATTTTACTACCTTTTATCTTTCAAAATGTATTATCTAAATCTTTTTCCGCCATCCTCGTTGTAATTGCTTTATTGCTTTATGGCGTCCTCCTTTATCGCATCTATGTCTGAATTATCTAAAGCTGGCATATGCGCAGTTGCGGTTATTTCAAAGAATGACTTGCGCATCACAAACGCATGAAGAATGTATAAGTTACATCCATTTAGCCCGCAGAATAATTTGAAATATAAAGTTATCGCCTGTTTATGCGGTTTCCGCCGCGAAAAAATATCCTGAAGAGCGTATATAATTCTTCGTCGTTGAGGCATAATTGCATATGAGTGAGAATCTTAGTAGCTAAAAATTGCTGAGCCTTGTCAAGGTGATTCTCATGAAGGAGTAAAACCGAGTAAAACGTAGTGGAGTAAATATGGGTACGTATGTAAATCATTTTGGACAAGAAGTAGGTCATTTTTCAACCTTAATAAGTTCAGAAATGTTATGTGTATTTAATAAAGATTCCTTCTTCGATTATTCAAGAATGTACGTATAATTTTCTAATTAATCTTAATTAAATTAATTTAAACAGAATAAATCACTTTTATTTCGCCAGTCAAATAATAAACAACAATGGAAATATTAATCGACTCTACTGGCCATTATAATCGCCAAGACAATACGACCATCGTATTGTAAATTAATTTAAGTTATGCATCTGTTATTTATGGGAATACAATACATGCATGCAATTAATATTTTCTTTATGTTAGCTGTTCTATTAAATCATAACTATATTACTGAAATAAAATTCAAGTTGTATTTTTCTAACTGAACAGATTTAGATTTTTTTCAATAACTAGAAACAAATACTCGTTACATTTTTATAAAACAGAAGTTTCTTGAACAGAGATTAAGTAGGATATATTTCATAAAATTTTTTTATAGAAATAATCGAGCCGTAATTATGATACAAAAATAATCAAATTGTAAATTCCGTTAACAACACATGCGAAAAGTCAAAAGGCTATCGCGTTGTTATTCCTCCCTGTACAAAGTATATTCCTACGTTCTGTGCTTGCAAGTTATTTAATTGTTATTAAATAATATAATTAAAATTTAATTACAATATTGGACTATAATTAGACGATAGATAATTACGCATTTAAGATACAGCAAAAAATCGTCAAAGTTGTTAGAAGATTTTATTTCAATAAAGGAATACGAACGAATTAGAGAAATTCGAATACGAGTCTCAATAATTCTCAGAAAAATAGTTAAAATTACTAGGAAAGTATATTCGACTAGAGGAAGTAGGTATACATAAGTACTTATTGTTAGAAATATTCATATCACACCGACTACGTAATTTCAAGATATATATATACACGTTTTGCGCATATATGTGTGTAGAGGCGCTAATAAACGTATGTTTCTCACAGACTTCTGCAACTAGACCGCTCCCTATGATTACCTCGCATGCGATAGAAATAAAGTTTCGGAAGTGAAACCGAGCCGCCATTGCATGTATCGTGTATGCATGTGTGTGCGGACTGTCTGTGAGCGCACCACGTGTTCTCTGTTTACCACGTGACTCTGTATCATATGCCTGAGTTCAAGGGTTGCCTGACCACGTGTTTCATACATGTGGAGCATGTACGATACATTTTAATGGCATTCCCTATCCTCGGCATCAAAAATATCGGCAAAGCGACCAGTTTAGTTATAAAAGTATGTTTTATTTTAAAACGCCGGGCAGTTTATTCTCAGGCTTCTCTCCGCTTGGTCGGTCGGTCGGCCGAGCAGCCGGGCACCAGTCCGAGATGGTCTCAGGTCTAGGGAAGATAACAGCTGTGGATAAATCGAGGTGAGGGACTTTCGAGCCTCGCGTTTACAGACCCTGCCTGCGGGATCCGCGTGCGCGCGCGCATGAGCGCCTCGCGACTCGTGAGATGTTTGGAGCGAGAACCGAGAACGCCTTGATGCTCGGAGCCACGGAGCGTCTGTCAAAAGCGCCGTCGACGGAGCGTCGCTGATGCTGCTCGCGAAATCGCCGTCGGCCGACGCGAAGGAAAAGAGTCTCCCGGTGGTCCGCGGCTAATCGGGTGTCTCGCATCTCACGATCGGCTCCTCGATCGTCGGAATATCGCGGGA
Organism: Temnothorax nylanderi; assembly: GCF_030848795.1. Classification (NCBI taxonomy): domain Eukaryota; kingdom Metazoa; phylum Arthropoda; class Insecta; order Hymenoptera; family Formicidae; genus Temnothorax; species Temnothorax nylanderi. The sequence continues at coordinate 1,073,589 of NW_027249114.1, read as the reverse complement.
GCGGGCACGTCGATCGCGCGGGACGACCACTTTGTGCACATCGGATTCGTCTGACCGGTAAGTTGGCCCCGTCGATTTTCCCATCCCCGCGGCGAGTCGCGACTTTGCGCTCGCCGTCGATTTCGCGATTATGGGAGCCGAATCTCTCTTTTTTTTTCTTTCACGGAAGAAGGCGCATCGTGAGAAAATATAAAGAGGGGTCGGAGACGCGCACTTTCGCTCCGGAAGAGTCGAACGACCGCGTAGCGTTCGATCTTCGCTCCGAACGCGCTCCGGAGGCTGAACGTGTAATAATAGAATTGATATAACGCTGGCGGTCGAACGCGTTACCGTCGCAACGGGCGCGCGACGGGTTATTTTCAATTCCTCCGCGGGATTTTGTCGAACAATGCTAGTCGAACGTCGACGGCACGGTCGGCCGATCAGCTGATCGTCGCTCGCGCGGCCTGGCTTTTGACATAACCTGCGAGGACCTCGCGCACGCGATGCCCTGACAGGCCGATTAACGTTGGTGACCTTTGGTGCGCGCGTGAATTTTTTCTCAGGGCAGGGTAAACGATCGTTTTGACGGCGAACTTTATTAGTTTTCGTTATAAATGTCTTTGCGATTATGATTTTTAAATTTTATAATTTTATTTATAGCATGTTTAATATATTTATTATGTTATGTGTTTGAAATATGTAAATATATTTTATCATGTATTACATGTATACCGAGCGTAATCGATTTATGAAATATAATAATAATTGTAATAGACAAAATATGTGTCACTTATAATATATATTAAAAAAATGTTAATTTATTATATTTATTTATTTACTTGATATTTAGTGGAAAACAATAAAATTTTATCTATTCGCATCTGTGAAGATTTGCTCGCAACAAAATTTGGAAACTGAAAAGATCATCACTTGCTCTAAAAATCGGTTGCTCTGAAATTTATAAGAAATAAAGAAAGAAATAGAATGGAATCTAGGACATCCTATGCAATCTCCTCTGACATAGAGGAATTTCTCTGTGTATTGTTTCAATACATTGTTTCATACGCGAGAAAATCCGATTTCCCGAATCTGTCTGCAAACGTAACTTGACACAGTACGATTTCACCTGCGATGTGTCTGGGATGGGAAATGAAAATCGATTCGAAATTAAACGAATATACTATCGACATTTATACAGATTATCAGTCATTTGTACGCGAATTTGTTTTAGATTAATATTAATCTTTCATTTTACGCGATATCAGTTTCTAGCAAATTAATTCATATTATTTATTAAATTATAATTATATACAGTCATAATTGTAAGTATAGGTACATACAATTATTTATCATATGCAATTACAATGATAAATGATATAATTAACGATTGTAATTATTCCAAAAGATAATAATATGATTACTCTGCTATAAAGCTTTCGACTTAAGTTTTAATGCCGCGTCGTGTCAATTTTATCTTTAAAATTATTTTACGACGATCATCACTTTCTTTATGTCATTTACCGTTACGTTAAATGGACAGCGACTCAAGAATACTCCCGCTTTTATCTGTATTGCAACAAGCTACTGGAGCGGATAAGATAATAATATAACAATCTCGATAACTTCCAAGATCCCCTTACTCTTTCGTGTTCGGAAAAATATGTCCCTTGAATCTCATCGAACGAGATCACATAAAAAGAGAAACACACATTTCTCGACTTATTTAAAACGACGCAAAGAGTGCCTTTGGCGTAAATGTAGTAAGAAGTGTTTTATCCACGTTTAATTAAACGCAAGAATTAGACGGTTTTGACAACGACAATTATTCTCGTGCTTTCCGCAAAGTGCTTCAGCCTTTTATTCGGCATCTTGTTTTTCGCAGAAACCTGCCTGCGCCTCCGCGAGAGATATGGAGAAATTGCCTCCAAGTTAAATTCCCTTTCTCTCTGTTCGATGGAACGGGATTCGGACGCTCGGAACGAATTACAAACTCGCTCTAGGGTAATATCGACTCGGTCCACCGCCGAAGCGTTATGTAAGAGATCCGGAGAGGTAGATAAAACGAAATCAATTTGCGCGGTTCACAATCGGCAGATCGCCGATTGGTTTCCGTTCGCGTATATACGTGTGCACGTGTATACGTCTTCGATACGGGCCGATAGCAATTTCTCTGTTCGCCTGACGTCGCATTGATTACGCTATTGTAGGATGTCAATGCCCGTTCTGTGTAACGAAACGAGTGAGCTCGATGGTAACGCACGCGATCGAATCAACCGACGCATCGCGACCTTTAGACAGAATAGGTTTCCAAGGCGATATCCCCCGCGACAGGGTATCAAAATACTAATTAAACGGGAAACGAGCTCCGGAAAAGGCGCGAGTCACTGTGTCAAGCGACTGGTAAATAAAACTATTCCCGTTTAGCGAGAATGTCGATTGTCGTCCGTGGGAGTCCTACAATATCGAAAATAAACAAAGGACGAAAATAGAAATTACGTATGGAAATGTTATAGAATATATATATATATATATATAGGTTGACCATCTGACGAGAGCCAGGTGCCAAGAGAAAAGAATACTTAGTTTTCATTATCGCGAAATAAAGATAGCGCAGGAGGAAGATATAATTTCAGATTTTGTGCTCTTTCATGAGATCTTTTAAATTCTTATACCTCTTCGTGTAATCTGTCGATTGCGTTATGTCTTATCGTCAAAAACTGATGACAGCAATATATGATGAACATTAATCTTTGCCCGGAAAGTGCAATTTGTCCGGCAGGCGCGCCGCGAAATAAAGCGCTTTTATGTGATGAAGCGGCCTTCGAGTTTTGGCACAATATTTTGACTACTGTTTAGAGGGTCCTCGCAGTGTCACAGTTAATATGCTTGTGGCTTAACTGACGCTACCACTGGCAAATCACCATCAATTTTGCAGACAAATATACCTTCGCAACACTGCGAGGCTTTTCCACTACGTATTTGAATTGAAAATTTTGCGCAACGCTCATATTTGTGGAATTAAAACAATTGCTATTATGCGTGCGAAGAAAAGATTACATCTTCTTTCGTACCGTCAATTTGACATTGATCACCGATATAGTTTTTTTTATTAATTCTATCAATTTCTTCGACAGGTACGGGACCTTAATTAACATTAACAATGGCACAGGACAGTCCGAAACCTCCAACTCCGAAACCTGCGGAGCAATTCAAGTACGTCTTTCTTCTATAAAATCTTACTTGCAAAATAATAACATCTTGTAAAATGACGAATTTGAAAACATCTGAAACCGAAACAAGCTGATTTAGAAGCGTTACAATTTTATTTTAATTACAAATGAAAAGATAAAGTTATTAAGAAATATATACTGGTTAAATTTATTAACCAATATAAATTGGTTAAATTTAGAAATATATATTCGTTAAAGTTATTAATAATCAATTTATATTGGTTAAAAGAGCGTCTTGACGATAATCAAACCAAATCGTGGTCGTATTGTCTTGGCGATTATAATGGCCAGTAGAGTCGATTAATATATTTCCATTGTTGTTTATTAAGAAATAAAATAACGGATATGTTTTCTCTTTATAGATATAATAGTTTTTAATATAGAAGAATATCAATATAAGCGTGTAATATAACCTTGTATCTGTTTTTCAGACTTATACCAAAAATCATAAATGGTGGCATTGCCGGAATTATTGGAGTGTCCGTGGTATTTCCGCTCGATTTGGTTAAAACAAGATTACAGAATCAAGTTATCGGTCCGAGTGGCGAACGCATGTATAAGTCAATGCAAGTATTTTATTTAAGAAATTATAGTAGCTATTATACGTAGATATTATGCATCGCAAATAAAAAAATAATACCCTAATTATTATACTAAAAAGCAGCTCCGAAATATTAATTTGTATATTATTATTATTCTTAGTCTATTGATAATCAAATTATATACAAAGCAATTGTTATATTGTTTCACATAATAAGCGTTTTTATTTCACTTACACTTTCTTGTATTTTCTTCTTTAAATATAAAGTAAATAAATGTCCAGGTTTTTTTAAGGAAACAAGAGATAAAATTTAAAAGAACACAAAACACAAAGAGATTTATCATAAACGAATGTATTCAATTTTTTCCAGGTTTGATTGTTTTAAAAAGACGTACAAGGCAGAGGGTTATTTTGGAATGTATAAGGGATCTGCTGTAAATATATTATTGATCACACCCGAGAAAGCGATCAAACTTACTGCCAATGATACATTTAGACATTATCTTTCCCTCGGACCTGGGTATGTTGCAAACAATATATTATATAATATATTTTTCATGTTATCAGACGTATAAGAGCTTGTGGTATATGTGCTCCTTCCTGTGTGTAACATTGCCAGAGCAAGTTAACCCGTGAGAAGTGGCATGGGAGTTGTTTAGTCGGATTATGCCAAAATATTTTTAAAGACAGTCATTCATAGTGAGTGCCTAGTACTGCCTAGTACTCATTAACAATTTATTTTCTCAAATTCTATAGATTTAATTTTAAATGGACTTAAATCTTTAGCATCCTATGTAATACTTAACATCTTTTTATTTTTTAGATACTTTATAACTTCTTTTCTTACGCGTCATTTTTTCCTTTTCATTTAAAACTCTAATTTTTTGTAGCAATTATTTTTTCATTGTATTTAATACTTATGTATTTTAAAGGGGTTTATTCAAAGTTTATGGCAAGTGGATCACATTGAAACATTTCGGATGATAAAATTTCTATTAAATTAATGACGTAAAATTTGTTGAAAACTCGGGCTTTCCAATTAGTTTTTTATAAAATTAATTTAATTCCTTGGCTAATTTTATATAATGAAGGGAAATGTTTATTAAATCATCATCTATTAAATTGAAATGACGCAAACGTTGGTAAACTGTTACAAAAATTATAAGCAACATTAACTTTTTTAATTGAATATTTCTTCTTTTTAATTTAATTAATGGAGGATACGAGCGAGTGTATCTATGAAGCCATGAAGTTTAAATGACGTCAATAACAAAGTGAGAAGCCAAAGAGTATCGATCAGACCAAGTTGCATGCACGGTAGACGATACATAGGTATGAAAATTATTAGAATTTGAAAATGTTACATCTCTTTGGTTTCTTTGTTTTAATAAAATTACACATATATTTTCTGTAATATATTACAATTCTTCTTTAATATACCAAATTTGCATTTATTTTGTCAATCAGGTTTTCATCATTGCAATAAATTATTTTAAATGTTATATATTGTTTCGTTTACTTCGGAAAATATAACAATTTATTTCTAAAAAAAAAAACATAATTGGAAAGCCCCAAAAATTAGTAATGTAGTGCTGTATCGTTTGATCAGCAGAGCATCATAGAGCATCATAGCACTTTGTCATTAGAGCATCCATAGCATTTAGAATACCTTATTTATTCTTGTTGCTAACCACTGTTATTAATTTGTTCAATAACTGCTTGCACTTAACATCTCGACACTACCTTCCAAGTAAATTACACACAAAGTGTATATCTATTTAATGTCGACAAATTATTAGTAACTAGAAAAAAATAGTTTTATTATAACTGTGGGGCCAGCGATACTTGAAAACAGTCAATATTCAATGAGAATGATTTAATGTTCAAGAACATATAAATGGCATTGCATTTCTCTTTTTTTTTTTAATTTAGAATTTATAGTGTCCGATTTTTGCTGAATAAATTTGCAGAATTATTGCATATTCTATACGATATATATACTTCTGGAATTAATTTTCTTAGTAAAAATTGGCAGACTATTTTCAGTTTCCATTTATTCTTTTCATAGATATTGTAACTCTTTAGTTCTATTCTAAATTGGTTAAAGCGTTATTAAATTTTAAGATGACGAGCATGGCTCATTCTTTACTTCTCGAGAAAGGCAAAAAACAAAGTTGGGCTCGCGCTATTATGCCAGAATCTTATATTGTTATAAAATATATTGAAGTATATTATTCTGTAATTCTAGACAACTGAAGCTACCTGTTTGAATGTAATTTCCGAGTTAAATGACCTGGCAAACGGTGCGAGCAACCATAACTAGCTAACCAAGTCGCAAGCAATCGACGAGAGCAGGGTAATTTTTGCTTTCCCCCTTTCTTCCTTACGAAATACTTTCTTTAGAACAATCCAAGATCCAAGAGTAATGACATACCAGAAATTATACAAACTTTAGTCAGAAATAGTCTGATAGAGTTGCTGAGAATTTGTTAAATGTCAGCTAGCACTATAACGCAATGTAACTGTCAAGTTTCTATTTTAGCTTACAATTATAAATTGTAACTCATCTCATTTGCTTCATTAAAAGTTGCTTTTTGATATACCGAATAATTTCGTCTATTCATAAAGAGCTCTCATTAGTGTCACGTCATGCTATTGGAATTACAAATAAATTACAAATCATAAAGTTAACAATTCGCTTCGTTTACGTTTTTGCCAATGTATTTTGATGCTCTGTGGTCCATTAAGATGTTTGATATATTGTTTATCATGCCACTAGCGTTGAATGATCCCCCTTACACCAAGACTGGCACCCTGACAATTATTTCCGAAAGAAAATCAATTGGAATTTTAGACAATCACATTTTATATCCTCAAAAAACTTTGATAAATTCGAAAAACTGATTTTTTTTAAATTAATCCATGAATATTTAATTAATACACAATTGAATCGCATAGCCATTATATTATAATGTAATGATGAACAACCGAAATGATAATCGAAAATCGGTTTTAAGACCATGGATTGGCCTTACTTTTAATTGGAAAAATTGAGCTCGGTAAAATTTACCTGTTGCTAAACGTACTAGTCAATCGCGAAAAGCGATTTTTTCGAGAACCTAAAATATTTTTTTTCGAAGATCAGTCGTGTGCCAGTCTTCATGTATTAAGATTTTTTGCATTATGTGCCGTGATCCCAGGACTCTTTTAATCTGTTGTCCAGACAACAATTGCCAATAGAACGTGAAATGCTCGCCGGCGGCTTGGCGGGAGCATGCCAAATAGTCGTTACCACTCCGATGGAACTGCTTAAAATACAAATGCAAGACGCTGGCAGAGTCGCCATGGCAGCTAAGGAAGGTGATAAAAGCGATCAATAAACTTCTCAAGATATTCCTTTCGCGGCTCGTCGAATTTTGCAGCGAGATTATTCGCGGGTATCGCGCGCTATTCGCATATCTCTAAGTTTCTTATTATTGTTACATTGTTAATAATTTCGCAATTTCGAACAACGGACGCTTCTTATTTGTTGTATCTTTTATGATGCTGATTAATTGCCATGGACGACTACATATTTTGTAAAATTAGAAGTTTTACACATGTTTATACGATATAGAAATGTAACGCATATTGGAACAGTTTCTAAAACGTGGAAATGTGTACAACTGTATCCGTTTTAGAATTATTACGCCTGCCCGTGCTTATAACAATAAATTGCATAACGCATTACTGTTGCAGCGGGTAAAGCAGTGCCAAAGGTATCCGCTTGGTCATTAACGGTAGATCTACTTAGGAAGCGAGGTATACTGGGGCTGTACCAAGGAACCGGCGCCACGGCACTCAGAGACGTCACGTTTTCCGTCATTTACTTCCCGCTGTTCGCCAGACTGAACGATCTCGGGCCGAAGCGAGAAGACGGTTCCTGTAAGTACCGGTATAATTGCGCTGTTATACACGATCCTAAACGAAGATTATATTAACGGTAACTATATCGCTTCATTCAGCTGTATTCTGGTGTTCATTCCTTGCCGGATGCGCCGCCGGCTCGACGGCCGCATTAATGGTGAATCCATTCGACGTAATCAAAACTAGACTGCAAGTTATCAAAAAAGCACCTGGTGATCCAACGTACAACGGAGTGTTAGACTGTATACTGTGAGTGTCTTGAATATTCGCTTAGTCAGTCATCGTTCAGTCATTACTATAGCAATAAGTTTATACACGAAATTACATATAAATCTATGAATTCATGCGCGTTTAGATCTCAAATCAGAGTAAGGATAATACAAAGGCTTTATAATAATTATTTCCGGCTTGTAGGAAGACATTTAAAAACGAGGGGCCTACGGCGTTCTTCAAAGGCGGCGCTTGCCGAATGATAGTCATAGCGCCGTTATTCGGAATTGCACAAACCGTCTATTATCTCGGCGTAGCTGAGTGGCTGCTGGGATTGAAGTGAAATCGCCATATCGCCGATTCGTGCCGTTCAAATGCTCTGGGAAACCGACAATAATCGTTGTAGAACGTAGTTGTATTTTTGCTTGAGAATTTTGCTCTCCGCCATCGCAATAAGAATGTTATTTAAACGGAATCGCTAATATGTAAAAGAAAGTAAGTATACGTAATTCCCGCAGGTCGCGAATTATAACGAATCCATATATAATTGAATGAAATATATCCCTATCTTTTATGTCCATATTCGCAAAGTGCATTAAAATTACTAATCAAACAACGGAATCAATATACGTTCGTCTACTAACATATTGTGTTCTTGTTAACGTACTCATAAAATTATATCGCTGCGTTGATGTATTGAAACATCGAATCATTAGGAAAACATATGGAATTACAAATATTTCGCAGCTGTACCAATTACATGTTATTCAATATTTAGGTCGTTCATGCATTTTTCAATGTAATATAATAGCGCTTCTTCATCTCTTCCCCCTACTTTATAGACTCTGTAAATTATATGCGAGATCCCGCCCATGAATTATGCTCGTTAATAGATGTATATCGGGATCTTCGTTGTTATATCTACCAGACTAGCCATAATTATAGTCAATTATACATGTACATTAAAGACATTAAGCAGATTCAACGTGATATTTTTTAAACAGACGTTTTTCGTTAGACGTAATAGAATATTTTGGCATAATATTTTGTTAAAGCTCACATTCGTTACCTAGTTTTCTTAATTTTTATCTTATGTCAAGAAAAAGACTTTATGGTCACATGTAATATAAACAGAAAATTACAGAATCTTTTAAGCAACATGCAGCTGATGTGCTTCTTTTCATTTATTTCTTTTATCCCTTTATTTTTTCACTTTTTGACATCGTTCTTTAATCCTGGGTTGCGGCAATTTTTTTTCGAGTTACTACATTGTGTGATTTATAAAAAGTAATTATTGAAATAAATGCAGGCGCATTAAGATCAACATATAAAATATATCTGCTCTTTGATATTACATTCCATAAAAAACAATTCATTTCTATTTTTCATCTCTTACTTTCACATATTCAAGAAAAGCCTGTTCCCTGTTGGAAAGGGTTAAAAATATAGTAATAGCAAAAGTCTATGTGTGTTCGTTATTGAGGAAAATATGCATAATGAGAGGTAAAAGGTACAAATTAAAATAAATTATTAAGTTTCAAACGTTCATTAATCATGTAAGAATTATCATACATGTTTTGCCTCAATCGTACATTTCGTTCATTCTTTGATAAAAAAAACAAGAGTGTTAGGTTCAAATGTCTATTTGCTCGAGTTTCTCATAACTGTCATATGGACATCACATTGGTCCTTATATAATAAATCCTACAGCCTCGCTACGGTAGCGCGAGGTGATTCGCATACGTTTAAATTTAATACTCATGCATAATGATCGCGTCAATAGTAATTAAACTTATACTACTTTCGTTTAACGTATATATAGTATATGTAACGTTACTCTCTGTCGTACTTTGTTAACAACAATATAATTTGTTTACGCTTTAATTTGTGATATAAGGGTGTGTTGGTACACGATGACACAGATTATTTGTGATCTAACAACGCTAATTATTAATATAAGCTCTTTATGATGCCTCACCCTAATTCTAAAAAGACCATTTGGTTTACTACTAATGACGCATAATACAGTTCATAATAAATAATCATGGGCGTGCCCGACTAAAAAAAAAGACTATTTCTCTTAAAATTTCCTTTCTTTAGAATTTCTGATTATTTATGGGTTATAGTAAGAATTGTAGTTTCTTAAATATTTCATTTATATTGACTATATTTTTATAAAAATAATAATATTAATGATAATAATTGTGTTATTATTACATGTAACATAATAAAACCACATATTATCAAGTATATTATAATTATTAATTTCTTGTATAATAAACATTCCCTAAAAAAAATTTGAAGTCAGGCACACCCCATGCACTTGTTTAATAACAACAAAAATTTTATTAATCATTATCACATACGTCAATAATGTAGATATAATTGTCGCACAAATTAAAAGCGTTTTCTATTATCTGCTTAAAAAATAAGCGGTAAGTATTGTAAACTGTTGAATACTCGCTATGATATTTATGTTAACGTTTTTCGCAACAACTTTATAAAATTGCTTTCTCTTTCTCTCTCCTACTCATCATGGTGTTATTCATATTTCCAGCAAAAGCGCGAAAATATAATTAATAACTGTACAAATTTTATCATGTATAGTCGACTGAGTATTGTTACGTTACATTGCACTTACAACTTATCTGTCTTTAAGAATCGTTCTTAACTAACATTATTTTTATCAAACGTACACGTAATTTATGTATCATGAAAGATGATACATAAAGATATGGTAAGATTTCTTACGTACATATCGAAAAAGATAATCTTTAACATTATCTTTTTTGTCATATAATAAAACAAATTGTCTATTTCGTGATACAAAATTAGTTGTTTGTGTATAAAATATTTAAGTACTTCTTTATAGGGTTAAAAAACGTTTCGTCCATTGGTATCTCCAGGATTTCTACACAAATCGAAGGTTACATTTTTTTGTCGTTTTGTAAGGCACAGTATCTTTTGTGATATTAGCTAACGTAATTTCGTTTGTTTTTTTTATCTACGTCTACGACATTGCACGATTCATTCCTCTGCGCACTCCGATAGATTCGTTAATTCATCCTAATATATTAAGTCTTGCATCAGGATACACGTTAACTGCAACATACAACAATATTCCTACTGAGCTACTTTCGTTGGGATTGAGAAAAGGGACATTCGACGTACACTCAAGATATTACAAAAATAAAAAAGAACGATTTATAATTAACATATTGTATTTTTAATTAACAGGAGAATTTCGTTTAGTTTCTCCATGTTCCAAGATCCATTTTGTGCTTTTAAAAATATTAATGCCCGTGTGCAAGGGACAAGATTAATCGTCTTCACGTTCTTAAAATACGAGTTAGGTCACCGCTGGATCCTTCGGTTCTCTCTTCTGGACGAATTCTTCGCCTCTACTCACCTCATATTGTAATGATGAACCGGCTTTCGGTAGAGCTCGAAAGCGCTTCCTCTTTGCTCTCGACTACCAGCCAGGTCCAGACCGCTGGGTTCCCTATTGTGTCCAGGATTAGCGGAGGGATAGAGCGAGCCTGCGGGAGCGTGGTTATTACTGTGCATATATCCATTGTGATTCGTGCTGTTCCGGTTATGCGTTAGACCGAGACTGATTTGGCCGGTGCTATTGCTATGGGAATGCGTGGTAGTCACTGGCGGGCTCGAATGAGAATGTGTGTGACTGAGGCTGTGGCTGTGCGTCGGCGACGTGAGATGACTTAGATTGTGATGCGAATTCACGATATTGCCCTCATTGTGACGGCCGGGCGGCGGGATGTTGTAGTAATATTGACCGCTGTTGCGCTGAACGTTGCTGTTGCTTTCTACCTAAATGAATATAAAAATTCGCGTAAGTTCTCACAAAGATATCGTGACTAATCGACATGATCGCGTTTTGGTCCTCATTAAATTATGAATCATCGCAGACATTGATAATAATGACAAGAATAATAATGTAAAGAAAAAATAATCATCTTTGCAGAATTATTACAATTTATAAAATAATTACCCCATTATGCACATGCGACGTAGCGATGGAATAACTCTTCGAGTGTTGGTACGAATTACTCGCATCATTTCCGTTGTTCTCCGTTTGTCCAAGTGACGTTTGTGGTGGTCTGTAATTCTTCGGCTTCGGAGGCGGAATCGGTTTATAGGTGCCTGCTGGTTTATTTTGTGAAATTGGTATCGACTTGTAGTCGGTAGATCGGCTATGTAACAGAAAAAAATGATAATTTCGTATCAGCTCTCATTTAGACACACTGATCACACAAAAAAGTTTGATGGAAAAAAATAAAAAAAATTTAAAATAAATTATATCAAGAAAAGATTATTCTATGCAAGAAAAAAAATTAATTAAAATATCCTTGTTTTATAAAGAAAGATATGCATGTATTAAGTAGTTCAAAAAGAAAAAGATGTAAACAGGAAATATATTTTAATTTGTTAGGTGTATTAAATACACACCTGTATTTGGCATAATCGGTTCGCGTTTGAGCGTCATGCGTGGAAATGGGCTGAGCTGTAGATCTAGTGAATCTATACGGATCGTGCGCTCTCGCTGCGCTCGGTACATTACTGGTTTTGAGATCATCAGGTACATTCGGACCCAAACGACCTGTCGACGTGTTCAAATTCGCCATTCCATAGTTCGCGTTCCCATTAGTATTGTTGTACGAATCGTATGAAGACATGCTGTCGTAACTTCCCTATGTAAGAAAGCATAAATATATCTTATGGTCAAACAGCGTGCCTTTGAATTACGCATGTCAAGAAAGAAATATCGCTTACCGCTTTTGGCTGTGCTCGTTCGAGGGATGATGTGGCATTTGCTTTGTGGGGGGTTGCATTGATGTAATTCCCCATATCTAGAATTGAGTCGGTTTTATTCACTCCTAGACGTTCCTGAGCGGATCGCCCTACCGTTCCCCGTGGCGTATGATTAATAATCGGCTTCGCATTTCGATCAACTCGAGGTGGAAGATCCGGTGGACTATGGTGAGGAGATCTAGGCTCGAAGGAGCTGCCTAGATATTCCGGCGAACCGGACTGATTGCTCCTTTGACCGGACAAAGAGAAGCCGTACTTGCTGTCCCCCATTCCGCCTTGGGACCTTCTCTTCTGCTGCTCGAACGATTGCTAGGAACGAACATATTCATTAATTAATTGTGGACGATCAAAATCGTTTACTCGTACAAAATTAATTATACATTAGGTGCTTTCCATTTACATCAAAACTCAGATAATTCTCACTTGTGACGTCGTTCTATCCTTTTTGGGAATTAATGAATAATAAAGACAGAATTACATCACAAGTGAGAATTATCTGAGTTTTGATGTAAATGGAAAGCAACTATTGACTCGCTAAATTTTAATTTTCCGAAAAGCTTGTGTGGCTTGGATCTCGTTTAGCCGAGAATCTTACACATTACCTGATAATTTGTCGAGTACGGTGGCGGCGCAGTGGTATCGTCTTGAGTAGCAATGCTCGGATCAGAACTACTCTTTAGCCGCGACGGTGGGCCCAAAGTGCCGGGGATAACGGGCGCTGGGCTCAGCTCCAGATCACTCTCCGGAGAGGAAGCGTAGGAGAGGCGAGAAGTCATCGGGAATAGGAAGTCATCCGAGAGGGCTTCTTCCGGCTACGATCGCAGACCACAGGACATCACGTTAGGCAAACGGTACAATACGGTACGTGTATTAATAATCAGATGACACACTGAAGTTGTTCAGATATATTACGGTCAATAAAGTACAATGAATGAATTATTATATTTGTATGAGTATTTTGTATGAGTATCGCATTGAAATTAAATTTGTAATATGCTTTCTTAGAAGCAACAGTTGGAACGTAAAACAGTAGTAAAGTGGAAAAATAATAGCATGATAAAGCGCGCATTCTCAGGCATGCAAAACATATGTAGAAAAGAATATATCTTTTTCAACAAGCTTGCATAAAAAAATAAAGTATTTATAAATGTTAATCACGATGAAGTGAAAAAAGGAAAAATTATGGCAACTTTATAAATAACTTTTTAAAGTTATGTTGTTAATTAGCAAATTAATTAACAAAATAACTTTGGGCCCATCTTTAAATTATATTAAATTTTTGCTTTTGCAGTTGCATTATAATTAAAACTGCGAAAATACTTTATTTTCTCGAGCGACTTCTCTCAACGACCAATATTGAGAGTTTCAATAAGTTGATAATTTTAAGAAGAGAAAATAGATCATTTTATAATAGATACAGTCATGCAGAATGGAGAAATGCATACAAAAAGCATGCAGGATTAACCCTTTAACTGTTCCAAACGAATATACTCACCTATTGACTTAATTGTTACTGCCATCGACATGTGTTTGCATAGTCTAATTAATTTAATTGCTTCTTTACTGATTAATTGACATATATATCGCATATCTATATAAAATATTGCGACATTGATTTACCTTGAAGACAAAAAGCGCGTTGAGTGCTAAGATATTACAATATTCCACATATATATTAACAAAATATTCTGAATGTCGCAGTTAAAGGGTTAAAGCAAGCAGGATTTATATATAGCCGAAAAATTGCTCACGGATGACGCCCGAGTTCGAAGGTGGCTGCGGAAGTGGCGGGAATTTTTCCATAAAAGATAATATTGATGACTGATGATGCAACAGAGACACATCGTGATTCTTATTCTCGTCATAATACACGTTATCATTAGGAAGCGGAGGAGGTGGGAGAGCGGGAAGTGGAGTATGAGCGTGTATAGACGGATGCGATAGGTCCCACACCGTGTATCGGCTATATATTGGCTATAATAAACAGACCCAAATTATGACGAAGATCGCCGTAGAGTATCTATATGAGCAACGAAGAAAGATAGTGATATCCGATATCCATGAGAAAAGTGAAAACAGAGAACGAGAAGAGAAAAAGAGAAGTCAAAAACTACCCCAACATATAGCTGTATCTCTCTCTGGCAGTTCTTTGTTCTGACATTTTACTTGAAGTAAAACGAAAACAGCACACGCATTCTGTAACACAATTTGTACCTTGAATCGAGTTGCTTTACCTTAGTTTGACTCATCCATAGTGAACCTTGCTGCTGACGATCGATAAGCTCTCTCAGTTTCCGGTACCAAGCTTCCGGTGCATTGAGAGTGATTACCGCGCTAAATACATGTCCCCAAATCTTGTCGAGTTTTTGACACTGCTCCAAAAGCTTTTTACTGCTTTTGTGGGCTGATCTGTAATCATACGTGGCATATAGAATTTGGCGAATGACGAAACAGAGATCTCGCTGTCTTTCTTACTTTGGTATGCCGGCTCTCATCTCTTTGATGATTTGCTTCGTCTCGGCCTTCAGGAAAATGACAATCGGATAAAATTGGGCGTAATTTAAGCGATCCACAGCATTCGGAGTAATGTCGAGCAACGCATGCTTGCCCCTGTCCATCACTTCTCTGATGGCACTTAGGCGAATAATGCCGGATGTTTTGGTATTCTTTCCACTACCATCCTCCATTTGACTTTCCATTTCTACAAAATATTCAATCTTCAGCAAACTACTTCGAAAGTATCATATTCACATGAAAGTTTTTTCAATAAAAAAACTAATACAGAATGTATCCTTTACTTACGCGGAGAAGTAAACTTATCAGGGAAATCCTTTAGAAGTTTTTCCCTGGCAAGATCGGCTACGGGCCCAAAAAGAACGACGGGTCTGACAAATCCGGGATGTCTTAAAATCACGCGTTCGTAAGCGGGAAATTTGCTGACGCTATCGGAAAACACTACATCGTCCCAATGATCCTAAAAAATATAGGAGCATGAAAATTAATCTAATCATATATTAATATACGTACAAGGCAATTTAATCTTTTCGGTCTAATGCTTATGACATCAAAAAACAAACTAACAAACAAAATATATAATATAAAAAACATATATTAGACTATAAAATGTATACATATAAATATAAAAAGAATTTGTTGCATTCGTACCCTCCCTAACGATTTCGAGCGTCTGTGACTGTTTCTTCTTCTCCTGAAGAAGCTACCTCTGCTCTCGCTGGCGCTCATCTCTTTCTTCGTCGCGTTGAATTGAGCGGTTGCTAGCTCCTCAGCCCGAGCCTTATTAGGTATAATTCCTTTCTGTACTTCTTGATTGTTTCGCCCAATTCGGAAAACCTGCCAAGATCCTACGACGCCATTGTGAAGGGTGTCTACCACGTGAAAAACGTCGCCGCTGCGAAAACTCATCTCTCCTTTTTGCGGTTGCTCGTAGTGAAAGTGAGTTCTACGGATTTCACAAAAATATACCGTCAGCTGTAATCATCTTCGATCAACTAATAAAATTAAATTTAGAACTCGAACTGGAATTATATTAATAATACTGTTTTAATTGCAATTAAAAATTTTTTTTATTTTTATATTGCTATCATCATATTCATTATATAATTAAGAATATAAAATAGAATAATAAATATAAAAATAAAATTACATAATTTAATTATTGACGATCAATAATACGTCTTTGTTTTATTTACTTCTGCATTTTAAACCTCGTTTTTTACATTATATAAAAAAATCATAAAAGAATAAATTGATAATTATTTCCCACAAAAGTCGGTGATCCTATTCCAGAATAAATTAATATTCACTTTGTATACATTTATCTTGAGATAATTTTCATCTTTATTAACATAACAAGATTATCAAACTTGTTATACATGTCACTTACTTTATGTGAAAAGAGTCGCCTCTTCCGGACGCAACGATTTGGTCGTATTCCTGACGTCGATGTTGCACGATAAGATCGATTTGTTCTTGCAAGCTAAGAAGAAACAGTACGGCTTCTTCCCTCGTTACCTCCTTCATATCCATATCATTTATCTGTCGCAAAAATTTTTCTTTTGCAAATTTTTATTACTCAGATACAGAATTTATTCGAAAATCTTAATCTCTTTTAAAGATCTTTAAAAGGTCTTTGTAGAGTCTTTAGAGCAAAATGTTATCCAAATGTATATTCTCTACACTTTTTGTTTCAATAAAATTTAAGATTAGAATCACTATCCCAACAAAAAATTCTTTCGAGATAAAAGAATAATGTTAGATCTATTGTTGGTAGTTGTTAGTATTGACTTTGCTTTTATTCATTTCGTCATCTTTAGAGATATTTAGGATCTTAAAAATATGGATCTATTTTGTTTAAATGTAAAAAAAGTGGTGATATGTATACATATATCACGAATTATGTAACTGACCTTTAGAATTTTATCCCCCGGCTGAAGACCCTGAAGCGACGCAGGACTTCCCGCTTGAACTGCAGTGACAAAGACTCCGGTTTCGTTGCCGCCGCTTAATCGCACGCCGACGGATCCTTCCTTTTGGAATGTGATAAATCGAGGATCTGGCCTATACATACATAATAACAAAATGAACGTTTGTGTTGATTGGCCGCACAAGAGATTGAATAAAAGTTTACTTACATGGGTTGTTTCGTCCGAGGCGAAACCGAATCTTCATCGTACAATTGTCTACGTGTACTATAATAATCTATAAGAAGAAAAATAGCATGTTAGTAAAACTTCGCAGAATACACTTGATAAAATAAAATTTAAGAAAATAATAATCCTTATTATTAATATGACGTTAATTTCGGAAGCATTTTATTTATGCAATTTCAAGTAGACTATATATTAGTATATATCTCAGAGAAAATCATAATTCAAGATATATATTTCATTATTAAAATAGCATTAGAAGTTTAAAAAAAGATTGACATCAGATGTCCAAAAATTTTCGATAAAAAATAAATAAATTTGAGATTGATCAAAAAATAATAATATAGATCTGTATTTATTAAAACTTTATTTAGCGAACCATATTCGAATAGGAAATGATTGAGATATGCTTGTATCACAACGCATATACCTTCCGGTCTCGGCGGAGGTGGTCTGGGTGGATCTACGGTAGGCGTAGCTGGCAGATCTAGCTGGCTCAGAGACACGTCCATCAGCGGACCCCGCGAGCGACCTCTCGGCACGAGGTTACTCTTGTCCTCCAAGGGCTGCCTCGTGGGTGGCGGAACGTATAAGTTCTGACTACTGTAACTCGCGCCCGACAGGTATTCACCGCTATCCCCTTTACCTTGCTGCTGTACATGGCAACACGAGCTATCCCGCGTAATTACGATCGAGAGTCTGTCTTTGCACTGGTCCATCAGCTTTCTAGCTTCCTTCAGACTCATATTGTCGGCGGCGACGCTGCCTATTCGGGTTAACACGTCCCCGGTTTTCACTCCGATATTCTCTCGCGTAACCTCCTTTACGTATAAACGGCATCCCAGTACTATGCCGAAGTCTAGAAATCGAGACGGCAAATTACTACGTCTTGCCTCACACACATTGCGAAGACAAACGAAGATAAAGATTACAATAAAGAGCTCGGTGAAAAGCTTGAAAATTAAGTGAGAAATTGGGTTGAACATTAGCTCGGAAAATTAAATAAAATTAGATTAGATTAATTGCTTTGATTGGGAAGTTGACAAAGATTCGATTGCCAGACGTATACAATATTGTTCTGAGATCCTGGAGTCATCGCGTGATTGTTACACGCCGTCTAATTACGTACCATCCTTTTTATTATTTCGCGTGAGTGTGAGCCGATGACTCTGGGGTACTCCGCTGCCTAAACAACCGGGTGAATTCGAGGAAGCTCTTCGTTTAACAACCAATAAAACGGTAGAACCGGATTCCCGCAGAATCCGCACGGCTGCCCCGTAATCGGCGCCTTCTAACGATATTCCATTGGCGGAGATGATACGGTCGTTCACTCTATAAACGATATATACACCCTCAAATAATGATCTTGTTAAGCGTGGGGATTATACCAAATTAAAATTAAAACCGGCGAATATGAAATTTTACTAAAAAAGTAGCCCAAAGACTAAGGATGTATTCTTGAGCCACTTTGCAGTAAATCTATTTTCATTTTATAAGCAATTACAATTAAAAAGTTTTTATATAAATTAATTATTAATGTGACAATGAGTAAATATCAATAAATATGGATGTTATAAGATACTAAAAATAAGAGATTATAAGAAACTTTATGGACTAAAAAAGAGAAACATTTCCATACATACAAAAATTTAAAATGTATTAATAAGAATTGACTGCCATTTGTTGTGGTAAATTATCAGTGAACTTACTGTAATTTTCCTTCAGCTGGACCGGGTTTGAGCACATCGGAGATCGCGATTGCTGTATCGCCATTATTGAAATGAGGATTATCGCGACCTCCTGACACAGCTATCCCAAAGCCATAACCGGGAACTCTGGTCACCTTAACGTGGTGAATCTCCCATCCTCTGTCACCAGTCTAAAATTAAAAAAAACATAATATTAAAAAATTGCCAATAATAAAAAAAAAGTTGTTTGGTGATCTTAGAATATAATCTTCCCTATCTTCCCTATCTCCCCCCCCCCCCCAATCTTCCCTAAACAATGTCTTACTTTTATTTTATTATGTAGAACATTAAACGTGTTAGAAGCTATCATTATTCTTTTATAATAATTTCAAATAAGCGACTAGTATCTAGTTGCTTTAATTCATTCAAAACTGATCGAATATTTCTCTGACTAATTCTTATATACTCTTTGTATTTTAATGATGTTTTATTTACGTATGCGCGATAAAACTGGCAAGATATAAACTTGAAGCGGTCAGTATTATACATATATTACACTACCGACAACGTGTTCCTTGCTAACGCTGATATATAAACATCTTCTTTGCAGATACGCCTAGTGATATGATCGCTACGGTCGGTTGACATACTATCATTAAATGATCACAATATTATGCCAAAAGGCATGCTTTCACGGTCTTACATCATCTTTTAACAATGCCAAATAGAGATAAGCACAGTTATGAATCGTATATTTAAATAAGATAATATCGTGCAAATACCAAGACACTGTCGTGTCATGCACGCGGCACCTTAAATCATCGTGTCCCGATAACTGTACGTGAAGATATATCGTAGCGTAAAATCTTTTTATTTCTGCGCCATAAGCAAGAATATTAACGAAAAGTCTGAAATCGCTAGATTTTACAAAATTACATTCACCGAGCCTCTCTTAATTGCGTCGAAATAAAGATACAAGTTGCAAAATTTAACGGTATTCCATAATTATAATATATTAAATAAATTAACATTTTCTTTCTATATGCACACAATGAGATAACGTTTAACCAGCGGTTAGAAGACGACAGGATCGCCTAATTGAAGGCCATAATTCATTTTCCACGCACGTGGAAGCGAATACAATGGTGCAATTATACGCATACCGCGGGGCCCGCGTGTATTCCTAGCTCCGCGGCGTGTTTTCGTCGAAATTACGCGGCCGGCTAAATTAAACGATAACCATCATCGGGCATCGAGCGCCGAGGCACGATAATTAGATTAATTTCGGCGAGGCGGTAACAATGAGTCGTGCGTGACCGGCGCGTTTCGCGCCGTTAAAACGACGCGACGGCCCGAGTCCCGCAATTCGCCGCGATAAATTTAGCCCTGACAGACTTGTGAATCACTCGAGAGCACGTGTTACAGGGAGATCTTCTCCTGCGCGGGAAAGCGATCGACGGGATAATCCAATACCACGTATCAAATGGCAGAGTTATCGCCCTCGTCGACTTATCGCGACACGTATAGCGAAGATATTTCTAATCCCGTATTCGATCAGATACGGTATCTCGTGCAGGATAGGCTTGAATGGAAGTAATAATGGGAAAAAGAGAGAAACAGAAAGAGAAAGAGAGAGAGAGAGAGAGAGAGAGAGAGAGAGAGAGAGAGAGAGAGAGAGAGAGAGAGAGAGAGAGAGAGAGAACAGATCTTAATAAACATTCCCGTTATGCATCGCAATATCATGACACCAATAAAACCAAATCGCGATGCACTGCGTCGATCACTCACGACTTTCAGGCATACCTCGATTCCCTCGTTCATAAATTTGCATGTAAAAGATACGCGCAGCGCCTTACAAATGGTACCGATGCAAATCGAATCCTCAGAGGATCGATCCGCGACGCCCGATCGCTCCAATTTCGAGCCCAAACGTTAATTTGCTCTCGGCCACACATGTCGCGCGACGAGATGGACATCGCGATAAAATCGAGCGACTTCGGGGATCGCGGGGCAGAATCTCATTCGAATTCGCCAAGATAATTCGAGGACGAGATACGACCGCCGCAAATGTTTACACAGCCCTTCCGTATCGGGTTTAAAGATCTCGGGGATGCGCTACCTGGCCGTCGAACCCGCCGGAGGAGTTCTGCATCGTGCCGTGGGTCGACGAGGTCGAATTCGGCGGGGATCCGGAATTTCCCACGTGACAGCCCACGCCACCGCCGCCGCCGCCGCCGCCGCCGCCGCCACCGCCGCCGCCTCCTCCACCGCTGCCACTTCCGCCACTTCCGCCGCCGACGACCCCGACGACGTTGTTATCGCCCCTGTCCATCCTCTTGCGTAAAAGACGTTCCCTATCCTCCTCGTGAACCACCAGGACGATTCTCTCACGGGCCGCTCCCTCGCGCACTTCCGCCGATCATTCGCGATCCCTCAAGCATCTCCTCCCTCGGACGTTTCGCGCTTTCACGTGGAACCACGTGGGATCGATGTGGAATGGTATTCGCGTCGCGGACAACTCCGTCGCGATCGCATCGTTGCGCACGACGCGATCGCCGATCGACTGGCTGGCACGACTCTGCTTGCGCAAAGGCGACCGCTCTGCGCGTTTTTCTGCCGTTAAACAGAAAAATGTAATTGTGCGGCGATCATCAACGTTACGGTCCTTTCGTCATCGATGTTTTCCGTCGGAAAGGAGAGACCACGTTTGACGCTCGAATATTCGATGTGAATAGCGATGCCTCTTGAGATGTCTCTCTATCTTTGTAGAAAGTAATCTCGAAGGAGTTGCTCCGGAATCTGTAGAGATCAATTTGCGCGCTGCGTTCGACGTTGTGCAACACTAATGACCAACAATCAAAATAGATGTTCGCCGTCTTCTAGATTTCGTTATTGTTCGAGCTTCGCCTCTAAGAAACATCGACTTTCCCTCCGCCTCTCTTCTCAACGCGATTATTTGCACCGTTTCGCAATATTGACAAGACCCCACGATGACGCACGAGTGTCAAGTGTGTAGCGCGTAGAGGAGAAGAATCCCGCTTTATTATACACAATCCGCAAAACTCGCAAAGCAAACAAGCAAAGGCGTTTTAAATACGTGGACTAAATAGACCAAGTCTTGGCTCGCGAGAGAAAACGCCCTTAATACGTAGGTATCGCTTCGAGCCGAGGTATTCAAGCGGACGTTAATTTTTAGAACTGACTCCGCAACTTATGGATATGCAAATACTTGGCGATTTCTCCGAATGCCATGCACGCCTCTCTCTTTCTCAGGCTTCATTTGAGATCACCTCGATTCCGATCGAAGAAATCGAAGAAACGCGGCTTATCCTCGACGCGAAGTCGCACTTGCACTCGCCTCTCCCGTCGAGAAGACACATTTGGCGAATTACGGATCGGGGCCCTCGCTCGCGAATCACGATCAGGACGGATCTCGCGGACGGCGGAACCTCGTGGTCCGAGATTCGCGACTGACCCGTTTTTCTCTCGTCGCTCGTCGCGATTTTCCCTTCCTCGTTCGCGCCGTTCTCCGCGCGCGAGACTCGACACTCGCAGCTCGCTCCCGTTCGCCTTGCTCGGTCACGCAGCCACGGGCTTCACGACACGGCAGCAGCCTCGTCGTTTCGTTCGTGCACGCCTCTTTTTCTTCCCTCGCACGCCCGGGCTTCGGACGCGACGTAGCGTGAAGCGCTCGATTTCGTTCGGAGAGACCACGCGGCCCCCCCCGTACGCCCCGATCTCGAGAGAATCGAATCCCGGAGACTCCGTTGCTGCGCGCCCCAAGTGAGATTTACTTCCAGCGAATTCGGAGCTAAATTCGAAGCTAAATTTCCTGCCGCTCCCACTGATATTTCTAGCCCTTCCGCGAACTGAAATTGCGATTTTCTCTCACAGATTCGCTTTGGTCTTTTAATCGACGAAACGTACATACAAATACACGCGGCGCGTAAATTTATCTCGGAAAAATTATGCGTTCTTTATTAACAATTTTCCCGCTTAAAGAGTGACTCTGAAATAAAGAAAAAGAAAATTGTGGAATCCCATAAGCAACAAAGAACGTTTGGACAAATCAAAGTATTTTTCGAATACTTTGATTATACAGGAATATTCTAAGCTACGCATTTTGTTCATGTTTCTTTCTATATAATTTTAATAAAAATTTACTTCACGTGATGTTTTGACAGTGACTTGTTGCTTCTTCTAGCTCTTTAAGATTCAGAATGCTTTCCGTCCTTTATTTCATTGATCATTCTTGTCCTCAATCGAAGGAAGGAAACCATCGACCGCATTGAATGCACATTCCAATCGCAAGACGCTCCTCAAGTCAATTATTTCGCCTCTATTCCCACGATTCGGAATAACGTTCCTTTCTTTATTCACAGAGATTTCTTTTTCGAAGAAGAATCTTATCGATCGAAAACGATTGTTTGGCTGAAGAATGTACTCTTCTACTTGGCGTAATTACGGAGAGACACTCGGTGCGTCGTGCCGAAAATCATCGTCACTCTGCGAGTTCTGCGAATTTCGTATAATTATGGAATTCTTCTTCTTCGTGCTGCGAATTCTTGCCTATATTACGAAACGGCAGGAATAATTTCGTGTAAAAGGGAGAGGCAGAGAGAAAAATCGATGTTTCGATGTAAATAACTAAATAAAATCGTATCGGCGAACATCCATCCTGATTGTTGATACGTCAAAGTAACGCAAGGAAATTCGATTTCAGTAACGAGAGCGGCTTCGAACGGCGTATATATAATTATGACGACGACGGCCCTTTCCCGAGGAATCCCTCGTCTCGAGGAACTTCTCTTTCGCTTCTCCCTCACGCGGCACAGAAATACACCGCGCCCCGCGCCGCCGCGCCGCCGTCACCGCCGCCGTCGCCGCTGCCGACCGGAAGCGCATTTCCAAAAACTCGCTGAAGGCCGTCGACACAAAAACAGGTTCCCGGCCGAGCGGCTACCCGCGCCCCACGGTTGCCCGAAACGAAACCGCCTAAACCGGACCGCGATTTAAATCGCCGATGCCGAACCGGGACGATCTCGCTCGTCCTCGCCTAGGCTCGCCGATCTACTCGATCGCGATCCACGTTTTATCCCGTCGCGATCGACGCGATCGCATCACCGTCGAGACGCGCCCGATATGTCGCCAGCCTTGGAAAGGCGCGACTCAAATTCGCCGTCCGAATTCGTCGAAAATCACACGAGGATGCGAAACTCGAATCCGGATCCGGAGTTGCGAGACACTCTCGGCTCCCCTCGAGACCACGATTCTAAGCTCTCTCGAGATCGCAATCGGTTTCGCACCTCATCCAGCGTTTCGCGTTTAAGAGCGCGGATCGCGTACCGTTCTCCTCTTGTGAATCAAGTACGCGACAGGCAGACCGTAACGAAAATGCATGCTGAATCGATCACGACGAGTAACGTGCTCCGGTGATCCTTCATTGATTTCACGTCCGCGATACCGATATACATATATATCTGGCACACTGTCCACACCGCGCAATTGCACACGCACGTATACACGCTTCACCACTGCATCACGTTCCACGGATGCAGATGCACGTTCTCGTGTGCCGCACGCGCGTGCACACGGCCTTCGCGTGCGTACACGACGATCCAACGCGGCGGTAGCCGCCTCTGCGAACCCTCCCAAGATCGTCCTTTACCTCTCGCTACTGTCTGAGATTTCGACTGAGAGATCGGATTTTCGGGAACTAGAACCGATGGACACGAGGGTCCTTTTGCCAGGTGCGAAAAAGGAAAAGAAAGAGAAAGAGAGTCCTGGCGACGAACGCGTTCGGTTTCTCTATATCGCCAGGTCGACTGGCCGAGGTAGAATCGGCCGAGGACTGCAGGGACGCAGAAGGACGGAGCGGTGACGGAGGAGAGACGGCGGTGTTTAACACACAAGAGTGGTGCGAGAGATGAAGAGAGAAAGAGAGTGGGGAAAAAGGGGGAGATGGAAGAGGAGGGTGGAATGAGAGAGGAGAGAAGGGCGAAGAGAGGAGGATTGGGTTCGAGAGCGTGCCGACACCGGTTTTGCCTGGTCGGTTCGCTTAGTTGGCAAGACTACAGGTAGAGGTCGGCTTCAACATCTTACCCTTTTGTGTGTGTGTGCGTGTGTATGCGTGTACGCGTGTGTTTGTGGGTATTGTGTGGATACGAGCGTTGTGCGCCCGTGGGTGAGCGTGTGGGCGCGTGTGTACGAGCGTGTACGCACGCGGGGCCCCGGCTATGAGACATTAACTGGAATATGACACACCTTACACCAGCTGGAATTCTGCTTGTCGCGGCCTAGGTATCCGCTTTCCGTTTCTCTATTCTTTGTCCTCGAGCCACCGCGAGACCGGGCGGGATCATCCGGGCAAAATCGCCGCCGAGTTCCAGACGAGCGCGATACGAGACATGAGACCCGCCGTCACGTTTCAGCCGTATTTAATTGCGCTTTCCGCGTTTCAATTAAAACGGACACGTATACATTCGGGATTTGGCGGAAGGGAGAACGGCGCGCGAGGTGGAATGGGAAATGCAGCTGAAAAGACCCACAGACGACACAGGCCCATTCCATCTAAATCTTTTGCCCGATAGCAGACCGATGGATCAAAAACATATAAAAATATTTAGCCCTCGAGGAATTAGAACGCTATTGATATGTTCGAGAAAATCTTACTTCAAAGAATCGCCAATTAAAATCTCGTTATAATAAAAATGCATTTCGAATTCATTAACGATATATATATAGAGAGAGAGATCTCATTGCTGTATTTCACTTTGGAACGTTATTTCGTATTAGATCATCGAAATTATTTTTTCAAGGAATTCTCTAATGAATATTTTTGCATTAAACTGGAGCAGTAATTTGTAGGAAATTACTTTGAACTTTCTATATCTTACTGCTATCTCTTTTCTTTTTCCTCTTGTTTCTCTTCTTTGGCTAGCGGTATCCGAATACTTAGCCGCTTCATTAAATATAGAAAGCCTAAAGAGGTGCAGCTGAAAAGAGCAGACCTTATGATTCCATAAACGGAATGAAAGTTGACCTTGAACGGTCAGAAAAACGTATGATGGAAGAAATGTGTGTTCTGACGCCATATGGCCGGTTCAAAGACCGGCAAGTGCAAGATGCTAAGCACAGTGGGACCGATAGATTTACGAGATTAATAACGTTGTTTCCTTACCGCGTGAGAGATCGGGACTGTGTGTCGCTATTTACTTTCCTACGATATATCATCCACGCAAGAAACGACTGTTCAAGGTCTGATAAAACTGTCGTAATCTCGAAACATCTGAATTTTTAAAGACCCGCGCTGATAAATTCTTCATAATACGCCGCTCGTAACATTTTCTTCTATCCTTCTACAGGTCAGATTTGTGGAGCACATTTGCATATGTGTGTACGCATGCGAGCGTGTGAATGTGTATGCGTATGCGTAAACTTGCAATATACTTCGCTATTAAATGTTATATCTTGAATTCACTCTCGTTCTCTCCGCCGAAGCGGAGCCGCGGGTTCCGGCGCGCGTTTCCAGAAAGAAAGTCGTTCTAATGCAGCTCCCATTCGGCGCGATCGGAAACGACGGCTGCCCGATGATTCATAAACTTTCGTAAACCCGTAACAACGCTCTCAGAGCGAGATCACGCGGTGAAACAAGTCGCGGCGGTATCGTTCCGTCGCGATCGCGGTGTAGATTACCCTCGCGCGCTTTATATACCGATGAGAAAAATCGCGCTAGCTTCCCACACTGCGTGCCTTCATTACGTATGAATCTGATTAACCATCGCGCTGAATCCGGACGAACGGATAACGGATTTGAAAGGGAAAATCCGACGAGGGGGCTGCCCGTACCACTTTTCGACCGTGTCGACGAGAATATGAATCGCGCCGCGTGAAACGAGGAATGCGAAGACGTTTACCACTCGTTTGTGCGTCTTTTTTGCGCCACGATTCAAGCCGTTCCGAAAGAATTTCCGATGAAACAGCAGATTTTTCTCATGAAATATCTATCATCTCACAATGCATTTCCACCGAAAGCAGAAGTGCACAAAAGAAGATTACACGAAACTAAGAATTTTTATACATAACGCACGCAAGATTTGACAAAAAAACTTTCTTCTCCGAAGTCGTATCGAAAAATGATCGCGATGATAACGTTAAGTGGATTATTCTGTATAAAATCGCAACACAAGATAACTCAGTTATCTGGACAATGAAGATCTTTAAAGTGGTAACTTGCGAGTATAGACCTTGAATTATGGGATTAAATATGAAGTACACGTAACGTAAACGTGCAGGCAAGCAACCTTGCAGTCGCGCCGAGCAAATGTTTAGGAATGTAAAACGTTCGTGGATACGTATATACACGACCAGCGCATGATTCAAGCATCCAGAAAAATTTTGCCGCTCGTCGTGCCGCAGAAGGAAAACCGGATCCCAGAATCGTTACCGATCGCTTTAGAATAATCGCTTGCGTAAAGCGTCAACGTCGACGGGGATCGACCGACGTCGCGTGGGCGCACGATTAACGTTAATAAATCTAGATATTATGCCGACGTCGTGTCGTCCAATCTCCGTCAATTCCGCTGTACGATCCAAGAGACGTAAAAATGCCGACGTAACGTAACGCGCGACGTAATTCGAAAATCGGTGACTATCTAGCAGCATTAATCTATTGCGGCATTCCGCTCGCGAGCGAACACATGCACGCGAGAGCGCGTGAAATGCGAAGGAGCGATAAAAGTCCGCGGCGAGACGACCGGGGCACGCTCGATTTGCCAAGGAGCGCAACGTCATTCACAGGCAAGAAAGAAAATCTTTCGTCAACTCCCTTTGCGGGCAAAAACCTATCGCCAACTTCGGCCTCCGACCAATCTTGAGGACATTTCCTGTGGAATGCGCGCGATTCAGGTAGATCTAGGTACCTGCCGCAGGCGGCAGGTAGCTGGCTTCAACGGCCTTAGCAGCCGGACGGAAGATAAGGCGACACGAGGGCGTGGTGCGTATTTGAAGATCTCTCGTCTTATACCGGGTGTTCGGCCTCTACTGGATTATTATATTCTAATAATGTGATGGAACACAGAGAAGGGGGGGGGGGGAGATAATAAACCGCTGATTGCGTCTTGACTTGTAATTAGACGCGCAATTTCGCGCCTTGCGTCTGCTATGTTCGCATATATTAGATTAGAGTTTTACTTACTGAGTAATCTAAACACGAATTACATAAATCCCACTCTCTCTGTAAATGATGTAAAAAAAGAATATTGAAACTTATTGGAATTATTGTAGAAAAATCTTAACGATTGTCAACTGTAAAATGTGTGACAAAATTTAATCAATCTAGTTACCACACTTTTAACAGAAAAGACCGAATTGCAATAACGAGATAGTGTATATAATAAATATAAATTTATATATTTTCTGAAAAAAAAAAATCGAAAGTGTATCCTATATATTAGTATTATGTTATATGTTCTTCATCTTGTTTTCTAGAAGAAATAATAAAATATAATGATATTCGTAGAATGATATTCACAGTCAGATTTCGTATTTAAGATCGTTGTAAATAGTTTGTAATCTCGATCTTAGGCAGTCTTAAGATTCCATCCAACTAATGAAATAACCATATAGCATTTCTCGAGAATAAAATCGGGCTAACCATAAAATAGCATTTAAATCTAAGCTGCAGCTTAGCATCGAGTTGCTTTCTTCTGGACGATGTCGAGTTTTCCTCGAGATCGGAGATTCTAGGACACGTTGTATAGCTGTCACGTTGACCTCCCCGCATTTTCACTTGTCCGTTCGTTTACCTGTGCATTTAATGCGATTGGCAGCGTATGCTAGCCAACACGGCCGCGGTCATTGTGCTACAAGATAAGTAGGGATGACACGTCAATAGAATCCCTCTCATACCTTATTCCTGATATATTTTTATTTCGATCTATTTTGGAACTTCCGAAAGCGTACGTGAGACTAGAGAATTATTTGAGATTTTCTCATAGGCATAAAAATTTAAGTACTAATACTTTGTTTGCATACCGCACTCAAAACAAATATTTATGTAGATACCTTTTTCCTGATACAGAATTATTTATAGATTTAATTACAGATTTAATTAGTTACAGATTTAATTACAGAATTTTGAGACAGATTTTTCGATCTTCAATCAAGCGTTTCTTACTCACTTTAATGAATACTGCCAAGAATTTCTTTTCAACATCGAATATACAAATTTTTGATAGTGAAAAGAAGCGGCGTTGAAAGTGTTAACAAGGTAAGTAAAAGCGCAGTAATTATTGCGGCGTCGTTGGAAAGTCGCGAGATATAGAATGCATATTTCACACCTGTCGACACTAACTTGTTAGAAATATTCTGCCTACGACATTACACTTTCATTCTTTCACCTTCTTTTTTAGCTGCTTTTATAGGATTATACCTACATAATTAAACCAAAATCCAACACGGAGTGCGGTTCTATTCAGGTCTATTTATGCCGCGTTCGTTAAAGCGCGGTAGCTCTATTGTTGTTCTTAACATTTTTTTGCGATACTCCTTTTGTCAATTTTTCATATTTAAAAATATGTAGAAACGAAGGTCCCTGATTAAAGGCACGTTAAAGCAAGTAAGGCGCTCATTTAAACTCGGACTTACGCAATGAATCCCATAACGGAAACGAACAGAGCAGATCACCATAATTAAATATGTGTGCCCTTTTTTGGATTTCCTGCCCTCTTTATGCAAATATATACCTACAACATGTTTTGGACTACTCTATAAAAAAAAAAGGGGCGAATAAAACCAGCGAATGATAATTGCACCGTGCAATCCAACATGCGAATACGCATGTCTAGTACTCGTGTGTGTCAGATTATGCGGTCACTTCCCGTGAAATTATAGCCGCGAGCCCACTCTGACACGCGCAAACACACAGCGCGACTCGTATTTTCGCCGCACATTTAACATTTAAACGTATGTAGCTGTCTCATCCTCACCACATCTCGTTTTCGCGATAAATATCCTCTTCGTGTTACGAACCTAACGGATTATCGTATTTAGTTGAAAACGCACGCCGCTAAATAGAATGTATGATGCTTGGAGAGGGTCAACTTTCGTGCTGCGTATTAAGAATATGATTAATAAATGTATTGCAAGTGGGTGCGTATCAATGGAGAAGGCACGTTACTCTCAATAACGGCAGCGCGAACGGCGGAAATAACGGAAGAGAATAGGAACGCCGGATAAATAGCTGGACAATCCCCGGTTCACGCAACGCTACGCACGCACATACATTGCGACATAGATGCGTCGACGTTGTCGCGCAAAACCGCGACCGTTTCTCGGACGCTTCGGTTTACCGCAAAGACGTAATAGATTTACACGGAGGAATTTTAAAACCGCCGGGCCAGTTTCAACGCCTGTTCGCAAGGGATACAACACGCCCTATAGTGTTTCGAGAGAGCGGTGCTTGAATCCAGTCCGAGGAAATGCTTTTATCTCGTCGAGGAAATGCGTCTCCCTCTCTCAGCAGCTCGCAATGTCTCAAGACCGGATAAACGTCGTTTACATACCGCCGGGGCGTAACTAACGCGCTGACTTGAGCGCCTGACACCGATACCCACTCGGTCCTCGATTCTTCGCACATACTTGCCTTGTGTTTACGTCGATGCAGTTTCGAGCGGCGCGTACCGGCGCCGAAGAGGAAATCGTCTTTCAGCAAGTGCGCGTCGCGCGTCCTGCTCGTATTCCTCGCCTTCGACGTGGCTCGTCTCTTCTTGTTCACAATGTGCTTCTTCTTTTTACCTCGAAAGATCCTGCGGAAGATCTTCATATTGACTCGATGGACCGCGCGAGCGGACTTTACTCGAATGCAACGCCGACGAAATGACAATCACCATCGAGGACAATTATCCATGTATTAAACTAACACTCGTTACTGATTGCGTAAGGTGCGATCGCGCGCCGCAGGATTCTGTGCGGATTCGCGATCGCCTCGCGATCCAGGATGATCGATGAATTCACGTGAAAACTACGCCCGGGAGCGGCGAATGTGTTCGATACTCTCGAACAATGCGCGACAAATCACTAAACCACCGCCGCCGCCGACGCGTTTACACGAAAGCCCATGGCGTTACTCATCGCGATGCGCCATGTGCCACGGGGGCGGTTCATGGCTTATCGACACGCAGCACTCCGACACTCCGGCCAGATCGACAACGTGTTCAGAATTCTCCCGTGATTTCCTCCGCGACCCGGCCGCATGACGTTCGATCGATCGATCGCGCGAAGCCCCACACGGCACGTAGGTACGTCGCGCTTCCATAACGCGGAAAGAGTCCGCGAACACTCGGCGTTAGTCCCGCCACCCGCGCCGGTTGGCAAATTGAGTTTCACGGCCGGATAATCTCTGCCTCTTCGTTCGCTTCAACGTGCAACGCGCAGTTCCCACGCGATATTCCGCAGCAGATATTACTTCAGTGATTTCTTATTATCAGAAGACACGGTAATGGCAAGTTGCGTTTCTTATAACACGCATATTCTGAGCCTTAAAGCGTTCAAGATATTGTATTTATCTAAAAATTAAACTTGCGCCCTTTGAAATTATTGTCCTATGTACAGCGGAATATCGCAAAAGCAATATCCTATTTTGCATATATATATATATATACAGTCTGTATATTATTTTCTGTATCTTGAAAATTATTTTTTTTATATAAATATAGTTATTTTAATAATTATAAATAATTATTTTCTTCTCTCGCACTCTCTTCTCTTCTATTTATCTCTTTCACAGCTTAGATATCTTCGAAGACCTTTTACGCGAGACAAAAGATCGTGTTTACCTTGATTCTTGATTAATGAGGTCATCACACTTCTCACCGCATTAATATCAGTTGCACCGGATGCACTGTTAAAGGACGCACGTATTGAATTCTGCATACACGAGGAATGCAAACAAAGTACTTCCTCCGGAACTGAAACTACCGAAAATGTCAACTTTGAGCCCGATTCAATTTT
The DNA here is from genome assembly GCF_030848795.1 of Temnothorax nylanderi. Classification (NCBI taxonomy): domain Eukaryota; kingdom Metazoa; phylum Arthropoda; class Insecta; order Hymenoptera; family Formicidae; genus Temnothorax; species Temnothorax nylanderi. Next base: position 1,041,521 of record NW_027249114.1, on the reverse strand, counting down.
TAACTTTGGCTTTCTCTTCGTTCAACTTAAAAAAATACGGTTTGTCGTTTTAGATAAGCACAGCTTCTCGGATTTCCTGGCATCATATTATCACGGTTAAGAATGACAAATTATTCATGTAGTGATAAGTTGGATTAATAACGCAGCCAAATTATACGTTAATAACATCAACAAATTTTTTTGTAACAAACGTTAAATAATTAATTAAATGAAGTGGTATGCGTTATCGTCAAGGAGCTGGAAGTGTGAAAACCTCACAGATTTAAATCCATATTGATATACATCATTTTTCTTGCTACTTAAGCATTGCAATCTAACGAGAACACGAATGGCGACTATCATAAACTGTATCATTTTAATCATTCTGCACGTAGCCTACTCTACGTTTGTTGATAACGTTAAGATCTAGTAATCAGTCACATGATTGATGTACAATTGATTGTAAATTTTAATACGATATGTCTGATCTTGTCCCTTATTTTACGATCCATATTTTTCTTAAAAGAATTTGTATGATAGATTTATTATAATCTCTTTTCTAACTTTTTGATGCTAGTTATATGCGCTATTTGATACTTCAAACGTGTGATACTTCATTGTTCCGTTAAATGTTTTTCTATGACTATCTACCAATATTATCCCTGCTTGTTTATTTCTACAAACATAGTGACATTTGTAAATATATCTAAATGCGATCTATATTATGTATATCACGAAACTTTTTACGTTTCTTTGATTCATTACAAAAAATCATTTTGAGGAAAAATAAAGGAATAATATAAGTTGACTTTTCTGTCGAAGACATCATCGAGTAATAAACTCGGTTTAAGTAATAGCATTTATCTTAATGAAGATTATGAACTTCAGATTGTAGTAAACTCTGCTTTATATACTGCAACGCATATTTGCAATCGTTTTTTCTGCATAATTCAACCTTTGTTCTTTCACGTTAATGATAAGCTCAATAAATTCCGATTTTCGGTGGTTTTAGACGGTTACAACTGAATACGTGTGTAAGCAACGAGGTGTGTTAACTTAGATAAGAACGATGGGATGTGTTTGTGCAGCCTTCACACTCTGGACAATATATGCTCGAAACATACAAAAGAAAAAACATGCATTTTTATAACATCTCAGAATTGACGTGAAAAACGAATGTGTAACGTTCGTTTTTCACGTAATAACTATGTTTTACATATGAATGCATGGTTGTACTCCCATTGTTCTTTTTATCATGCATTATCATTTCACGAAGGAAAATTCATGAGATAAGCGTAAATGTTTACGCAACGAGAATAAATCCCGTCAATCATTAAATGCAAATCCGTTCGTTAATTTCTCCTTTCGTTAATTTCTTCTGGCAAAAATTTCAATAGCTAAAATTCAAACTGATATGCTATCAAAGTAGATCTTCTTCGAATTAAACGGTAATTACATTTCTGTTTTTTACTTTAGAAACTCAAACAATTCTTTTTTTTATTTTACCACAGCTGGAAAACTGTGTATACAGTTGCCTAACATGATTCCAAGCTTACATTTCTCAGAAATACTGGGACGCCGCATATGGAGACAGGATTGATGGACAAAGGATAATTGAATAACGATTTCTATTTTTAACGCGCGAGATGTAAGTACGCTATTGCATCATTTGCATACCGCCAGTCTGTGCGTCAATGGCGACAAATATGGACCGTCTATAATGTAATGAGATAATGATGCGATATCTCATCGCCGACAACGCCCATCAGAAGTATATATCACATTTGTTATTACATACATTGGCACAACACATAGAGAGACTTATTCTTGTTGCGTACACATTTACGCTTACCTTGTGAATTTTCCTTCGCACTAAGCACTTTTACCGCCTTGCAAAACGGTAATATGATAAAAAAAGAACTGCGGAAATACATGTACAATAAAACTTGATTATGAAGCTGATAAATGAGATAAAAAATTACGTCAATGAATTTTGTTGGATAAAGTATATTGTTGCAGTAATGAACGCAATTTTTTATTATCTAGTGTAGATTATCTTCTTATTATACAAATAACATTCGTATTCTCTTTTACTACTAATTTGGTAAAGCTTAAAAAAAGGCATTTTCGAATATGAATATACAAATAATGTATAATGCTAAAGTTAATATTAAAGCATAAATATTGCTGTACTTTTTTTGAGTTAAGATAAAACGGAGTATGTATTTCATAGCGAATTCGGGCGCTTGCACTAGTGCACACTGAGTGCGCACTAAGGCTTGTTTATAATCTATTCTTATATTTAAAGTCATTTAAATACACATTTAAAAACTTTTTAGCCAATAAAACAATCTGTAATATCTATATGGATGCTGTACAAATCATTTTACAGACTAAGAAGTATTTGAGATGATCTGTAAATATAACAATTGATTAAGAACAAGCCTTAGTGCGCACTCAGTGTGCAAGCGCTCGAATTCGCTATTAGTTAAAACACGATCAATACTGACAATACTAATACGCAAGAATAACGTACACACATCTTCGTTTTCTTTAGCAAAGCTTTGTTTTGCAAAAGCGGACTGTCACGATTCCTAATGTCTGCGTCTCCATATTTAGCTTCCGGCTTATTTATTACTTCGCGCGTGTAACACGTATTCGTTTGTCGCTAAATATGCAAGATAACAAATACACTTTGCGTGTGTCAGTCCGATATTTACGAATATAAAGATAAAAATTCTACGAACCAAATATATAACGGACAAACAAAATTTAATATAATACGAGGAACGTGAAATATCCCCTCTCGTAAACTTCAAGTCACGTATACTCTAATTTCACGAAACGAAAACTCGAAAGAAACAAAAGAGCTCTTTAAACTCTTGAACAGTGACTTTCTAGACAAGTGAGATTTGTTTTTCACTCACATGTTTCTCTTTTGACCTCTCGCGGGTAAGGAATGTCTCTAATTTCACTTCTATCCCCGCGCGCAAACATTTTCCCAAGACTCAAAACAATTTAAGTTAAACAGGAATATATTTTTAACTTGAAATCATTCTGATAGCGTAAAATACTTTTACTAATTCTTTTACTTTATTTTCGATTAATTTTTTCATTAGGAATCGCTCTTTTCAACTATATTACTAATTTGAAGAGACAACCTATATACATTCATACAAAAAGCGAACACTTTCTTAATGAAAAAATATAAAAATGACAATAATAAAAAATCATAAAAATATGTATAATTCTGAAATGTAAAATAAAAAATTTTTTCCATTATTACTCCGAAGCTGAACAACGGAGCCATAAAATTCATACAAAAGATAACTGTTGCTTAAAATAAATATGTTTGCTAGGATAAATACGTTTAAATGCCGTATACACAAAGACTGCAAAGAGAAACAAAGCTTGACACCGGATTCAATTAAGATAGCATCCTTTGCGATTTATCTCACAATTTCGCATCCGCCCGATCTTATGAGTCATAAGTAGTATTAACAATTAAGCGGGCATCTTTCACGCGACAGATAAAGCCTCCACGAAATCCTTAAAACGCAGTCACATGTGGTACCAACGACACGCGGATGGTATCAGACACTTTTCTGGGTACAATGATAAGCGTTCGTTCGAGATAAAAAAAATCGGCGCGATATATAACACGCATCGGTATAACGAGCAGGCTAAAGAACGTGCGACGCGGCGTGGCGTAGTGTGAAATGCATCTTTTTGCGTTTGATTTACTTCGCAGTTTACTAGCACCCTTGTTCGTGATAAATACGAGTTAGTGATTTCTTTGCGACGAGGATCTTTCCTTTCCTCTTTATCTTCCAAATCGATCCCTCAAATCGTACCACAATGACAATGAGCACCACCATGACGGCACACGTCAATGACGCGACGTCGAAACTCTTTGTTACCTTACCGGATAAAGAAAAACAGCACTATGTGTTACAAGTGTCGAATAATCCCGGCTCTTTCAGCAAAGGAAAAAAGCGCTTTCAGTTTCTAGTCACTTTGTGCGGTGAGTAAAAAGAGGTGAATTCGTTTTTGCACAATAAAACGTCCTTAACTTTTGGATATCGGCACGTATTTCTGTACTGGCACGTATTTCTAACACTCTGCTAACATAATTCTGGGTCTTTCGACTAATATATTCAAGATCACGTTTATAAAATGTTCTAATATAGGTCCGACCACTCCTTCATATGTCTTAAATTAAAAGAGATGAACTGTGACGAGTAAAGCTTGAGTTAAATAGCGTGAATTATGGACATGAACTCTATTATGAGCATAATGATGATAAAGCTGTCTGTGCTGAAGAATGGAAAGGTAACTCTACCTTTTTATAAGTAATATGGATTATACTCCATTATACTCGTAATAAAGTTCATTTCTAGCCATCAAATTAGGGCTTTATTAAAAGAGATTAATCATGTGCGCGAAAATCAATTACTGGAACTCGATGTCCTTCCTGAAATAAAAATTGCGCAAGATCTGAGAAATTGGTGCTTTATCTTGTCAACAGTGTATAAATATTTCCATTAAATTTTTTATCACGGAATATATGCGGAACTTAATTTGATTGGAGATAACGTTTTTTTCCGCTTTATGATTCACGTTATAACTTTGGACTAAATATCATAATGTCTGTTCAATTCTTTAATTTCAAAACTAAACACAGCTTGCTTTACTTCTTTATTATATAAAGTGTAATTTTAATGCATCCAATATTAATAATTGGATATTATATTGTGATCAAAGAATCAGTACACTGTATTACATATAAGATAACGTTTTCTTATCAGGAACCTCCTCACACAATAATTTTAAGTGGTTCCGAGTCAAATTTGACAAGATTATAAACAATAACAAGTGAAACAGGATCGATATAAATCTTACAAATAAGAGAAGATGCCATTTTCAGCTGGGCTGTATTTTGGTAGCTTAATAATAATATTTCTGTGTGAATTTTGTATATTTTTTCCACTCACAAGTAAATACATTTTTTACTCACAAGTAAATAATAACTGCGCGCCGATTATTTGTCGGTCTTAAAACACAATTTTTTGTTGGAACAGTAAATCCACATTCTTAAATCGATTTAATTGATTTAACTTTTGATGTTAATAAGCATTCTTTTTTTTTAAATCACTGTAAAGAATTTATTACGAACTGACAAATAATGGGCGCGCAGTTTACTGATTGTGAGTTAGAAAAACCGAGTTACAAAATTCATAAGGAAATATTATTATTAAGTTACCAAAATCCAGCCCAACCAAAAATGGCATCTTCTGTAATTAATTGTTATTTTTATAAGTTACGCATTCTATATATCGTGTTAAAGAAATATTTAAAAATTCGTATAATATATAATAAATGTTGTTACAATAATATCATAATCTCATTATCAGAGATTCATAGAGGTGTCGCGTGTTTCGACTTATTAATCTTTGTCTCATGCAATAAATATTTTATGCTACCGCTAAGCGGAAATTTTTTTTTAATATTTAACTGCAAAATTTTCGGAATATGCATATCTAGATATAAATTTCGCGTCTCTCAAATTTTTTCGGAACTAGATTATACGTATCACTGTATTCAGTGCATATTCGATGAAATCAAGAAAAACGTAATAAAAATTAAATTAAATTAAAATCACTTAATAAAATAAAGTATAACGAAATTTCACTGATATATTTTTTATGCATGTTATAAAGTAAGAAATTATGTGAAGAATATAAATTTTAGCTTCTTCTCATGTATAAATATCAGAAGAAACTTGATCGCGTTTAACCAAGATCAATGTACTACGTCTCTCATGTTGCATAATACACATGTGTAACGTAACCGACAGGTTGTCTCGTGGGGTACGATATCGATATCATCTAAAGTGATCGACTTCTTCAGACCTACCTATGACTAAATCAGCGACTTATCTATGTCTACAACATTTATCACGAGAAACTTTGTGTGTGTGTGTGTGTGTGTGTGTGTGTGTGATCCTCAAGTGGTCATCTTATTTTTGTAGACTTTGTTGCATTGTAGATAATGAATGACGAAAGCCTTGCGATAAAACTTAATTCTTTTGTCTACACAGACATACTATTACTAGATAACGTGCAAAATATATTTTTTCCAGTTGACAAGATTATTCAGCATGTATTCGATATTTCGTTTTAACGAATAAAACATAGATCTGTCAATTTAATCAAATAAATAAGCAAAATAATGTTTTTCAGAGCATTGTTTAGAGATATTGAATAATTTTCAATCATTATCTTGACATCATCTCCCTTTTAATGCGACAAAATCTCGCATACTTCGAGCAACAATTCTTTTAAATTAAGAAAATCTTTCTTCTGACGATGAGTGTGTGCTGTTCGTTTGCAGCTGCGCTGGGCGGTATGCAGGCCGGCATAACGCTCGGTTGGACGTCACCGATCCTGCCGTATCTCACATCGGCGGAATCCTTCCTTCCGGAACTGTCCGAGGATCAGATCTCGTGGATAACATCCCTGCTGGCGCTGGGTGCCATTATGGGCGCGGTGCCGGCCGGCAAGATCGCCGATCGAATCGGTCGGAAATGGGCCATCCTCTTGACGGCTGTGCCGTTCACCACGTGCTGGCTCACCTTGCTCACGGCCGGGAACATCGTCAGTATATATGTCGCCCGGTTCATCGGCGGAATCGGCGCCGGAGCGGCTTGCGTCCTCGTACCGGTCTACGTCGGCGAAATCGCCCAGGCATCGATTCGCGGCGCCCTGGGCGCCTTCTTCCCTCTGCTCTTCTCCTCGGGGATCATGTTCTCATATGTGGCGGGCGCGTACTGCTCCTACGTGGCCTTCAACATCGCCTGCTGCGCCATCCTGGTGCCCTTCGTCCTGGGCGTGCCCTTTATGCCGGAGTCGCCGTTGTGGCTGGTACAGAAGGGTCGTAAAATCCAGGCCGCCAAGGTGCTGACGATTTTACGGGGATCGCATTATGACGTCCCGGGGGAGATAGCCGTTCTCCAGGATGACGTTGACAGAATGGCGAACGCATCGGGCGGCCTCAAAGACCTCGCCGGGACTAAAGCTGGACGTAGAGCCGCTGTCACCTGCATAGGACTCATGTTCTTTCAACAATTGTCCGGGGTAGACGCGATTCTATTCTACACGGTCAGCATCTTTCAGGCGGCGAACAGTACAATCGATCCCTTCCTGGCGACCATCGTCATCGGATTCACCGAAGTCGTAATGACGATATTCGTCGCTATCGTAATTGACAGGTTAGCGCGTGATAAATCTCAGATATATCTCTCGCGAATTGATGTAGAATTCTCATGAATAGAACTTCTTCATATTTCTTGAAGTTAATGTAGCAGCCGTTAGAGTTATGATGGAATGTTCGGCGATTATCCTCCGTTATCTAAGTTTCTTCTTTTCTTCTTATTATATTATGTAGAGTGGCGAGTTAATTCTGTTCAATTTATTCGATTTCATAAACTTCGATTTTTAAAAAACGAACGAAAACGATTAATTGAATTTCTTCAAATATCTTGGAATTAATGTAGTAGCCATACAAACGATCCCGTCTCTACTTTCTTCAGATTCGGCCGAAAGCCACTCCTGGTAATATCCGGCACAATGATGACCCTTTGTCTGAGCGTCCTGGGTTACTATTTCAAGCTCAAGGATGAAGGAAGTGACGTGAGCAGCTTCGGCTGGCTGCCGCTGACCAGCCTCGCTCTCTTCAACGTTGTCTTCTCGATCGGTTACGGATCCGTGCCGTTCACGGTAATAAGCGAGATATTTCCGCCGGAAACCAAGGGTGTTGCCAGCAGCCTGTCTATCGTGGTGCACTGGTGCTTGGTGTTCGCCGTCACCAAGCTGTTCCCGACCATGGAGGACAGGATGGGCCAGGCCGTGACCTTCTGGACGTTCTCGTGCTTCACCGCCGTATCCGTGTTCTTCGCGTACTTCGTAGTGCCGGAGACGAAGGGCAAGACGTTGCAGGAGATACAGAGCAAGCTCAAACGAAGGCAAAAGTCGAAAACGGAGTGTCAGGTCGAACCGGTCTGAAACTACCGGCGTCCTGCGTTCACCTTGTCGCACTTTTGCAGTGCTGAGATTAAGGAATGATCGCTGGAGGTCGAAACGCTAAAGTCCTGATGGCTGATGAGGGAGAGAAAGAGAGAAAGAGAGAGAGAGAGACACACACACACACACACACACGTGTCTTACACTTTATTTTTTCTTTTTTACAAGAACGTATTTATCGTAACTGACCCAATTTGCAGAGTTCCTTATCTTTTCTGCGCAATTATTGTATGATGAACGACTTTCAAGTGTTGTAAACACCACCTAGACGTTACAATTCTTTTATATGTTGAATAATCTTGTTGTTTTGAAAAATATTTTATGTATTTTATACGCAAGATAATAATGTTATGTTTCTTCATTGAATGAACAAAATTTTGTGTTGCAAACGATGTTATCGACAAACCAATGTCCGAGTTAAAGTGAATTCCATCCACTGGATGTCACGCGCTACACGTTTATCACGAGAAATATAAATGTGCTGACATGAGAAATAAGTAGAGATAGAAATAGAAACATATTTCTTCACGCGCTAATCGCAAACTGCGCACAGAACAATATTGCAATTGTTTTCTACCTTCTAGCTAATGTTGCTAAATAATAATGCAACAAATGATAATGCGAAAAACCTTTTTCGTGATGCTCTCAACAGCACTTATCTTTCTTATCGAGTCACGGTAACAGAAATGAACAAATACTTGCATCTCCTGGAACTCAAAGGGGTAATGCTGCAGAACGTTATTGCTTGATTTCATTAGGCATTTATGTTACTTTATATGCAAATTTTAATCTAACTAAACTTTTATATATGTTTAGCTTTGTAACTTATTTTAAAAGCACTCAACTATTCTGACGTTTGCATATGCAATTTTTCAACGCGCTGCATAAATTTTAAAAAGATTATGATTCGTTTCACGATCACCATAATAAAATACAAATACAGAAACGAGGTTTTGCATCAAGTAGGACGATGCCCTTTTTAACCCTTTTCTGACCCTTTTTTTTTAAATTAATTTATGAACTGGCATTTCTTTATTTCTCTGATATGTAATTGTGAAAAGAATTCCCGAGACATTAACGTCGCCAAATAAATTCCTATCGATTTTTATTAAATCCACTTGTCTTCTGCGGTCACTACTTGTTGCAACGGTAGAACACATATATGCCGCGTAATATCGCGTAATTTTCAACTGATAAGGCAATTCGGTCACCGGCAGAGATATTACGCTAAGTTTCACAATGGGGAGATTACAATGGAGAGTTTGATTCGAGTTAGGGATCAAGTTGGTATATATATGATGAGGCTAAAGGAGCCTTATTCTCCGCGTGTATCGGACGTGTACTTACAATAGTGAAGTGCCGTTTGCGAGGTACTTTTCGCAATAGCACATGCTTTGTACTCGGTTTTAACGCGATTACATCGCCTTACTTGATGCAAATCCTCGTTTCTGTATTTGCATATTCCCGTTATTACGCGGGTGATCGCGAAACGAAGCAAATCATAATCTTTTTAAAATCTATGCAGCGCATTAAAAAATCGCACATGCAAAATTTACAGACTTCTTAATCAGATCAAAAGTGAATATTTTCTTAACAAAATTTCGTCACGCAATATTCCTCTTACAACTCCTTAATTTTTGTTATTAAATATCGTGATAACGTTGCACATTAAAATCCTGCTTAAATAAAACCCTATTTTTATTTTAACACAGAATTCTGACTTCGACGCTTCGAATTCCAGACTCTATTTTAACAGAATCTCGACTTGGAAGCTCCGTTATCAAGATGTTTAATATTCAAACTTCAAAGACTAGAGAAAGAGACATGCAGATAAAAATCTTTATAGAGAATTCTGTTTTTCAACAAGGAATTATATTATCTCATTAAATACTCCTATTATCAATCATATAGGCAAGTATAATTTCGCGCAATAATCAATAAAAAAAAAGGTGACGTTAATAATTCTGTGCATTACGTAAGATTAATAGCCGCCACGCTTCTGTTGAAAAGAATACGGAATCCCTCATGAAGGCATAAATAAATGAGCAGGCATCAGCACTTGCCGGGAGATGAGAAGTTCGCGGTGCTATAAATCCTAAGTAGGACTCGGTTTCCGGGGGGTTTGAACAACTTATCCTTCATAAGTCCCGCTGATGACGTTCCACATTGTGGAGTTTCGTCGTCCCTTTCCGCTGTCTCTCAAGACTATTATGGTGCGGGAGGACACGCGAGAGGTGGATGAAAGAGAAGTTGTAATCACACGCTGTAAGGATGGTTGGACACGTAAGAATGGATGTGGAAAGCAATATCCGGCACATCCGTCTCGCCATGCGTTTAATGACAATGCTCTTTATTGTTGTTATAAAAATGCTTCAATCATTTCAGAATATATTTATTGAGAAAAGGGTACGTGATTTGTCAAAGCTCTTTCATATACCTATAATTTTCTAAGGAACGTTCTGATTTACGTAAAGAATATTTCGAATGTTTCTTTCTTTCCTTGAAAATCAGCGAACTGTATGAAATATATTTTTCGGGGTATATATCTCTCGTTTCTATAAAATATATGTAATATAGATTTCTTACATTATTAACAACTTTTGGTTCAGTAGAACTTCAATACTTTCACGCTCGTAAAAATTCTACTTATGATCATTGCGCGATGCATCTAAGTCATGTGTAAATATTTTATAAAATCAATCAATATGTTATATTCTAAGTTAACGGAATAAAATAGAAATATGTAATATTTACGTCGCGATTAATCCACGAAAGTGGTCTACTATTCTGTGTTCATAAACACGGGATAGCGTTTTGTCCTCGAGCTAAATCCCTTTGAATACTAAATCAAGGACAAGATATATTTCACAATTCACGCGGTTGCAACTACATGCCACACGAATGGAAAACCGTAAACAATGCTGATCACACATACGAAGGCGATGCATTGCATCGTGGCTTATCTTACATCAGTAGCTTATCTTACAAGAAATATTACGAAGCATCATGCCGTGGGACAAGGTTTTGTAGGAACCATGTATCAAGATGTATGTTCAGACGCAGCTGTTATATATAATCTTCTAGTATCAAGAGGAAGCTGAGATTTTCTTTGATCTACATCTCGACGACCCCCTCCTCCCCACCGCCGGACTAAAAAATAATAAAAAGTATATTTGCATTTTGAATATCGCAAAAATTCTAATTTTACTACACACGAAATTATACTATAAAAATTGTAAATTACTTTCCTGCAAATTAAAGCAAAGATAAATTGACATTTCGAGATATCTTTGATGAGAATTGGAACATTCACAGAGAAATTATATACACAAATGGATATGACATACCATGAAAATGATCGCGCACTAATTGCTTGCAGCGCAGCAGCTGTATTTGATTGCGGGAGTTCGTAATAATTGCGAATTACTTCCTTGTTATGCGTCACCTACTTCGGCGGTGTATTACGCTATTTTTATGTAAGAAATAGAAAACTAGCCGACGATGATATTTCAACGTCACAGTAATTACGAATCCTTTAACGACTACCTGTTAATTATTATAAACAGTTTGACAATTGAATAAACTATTCAATAAATTTCATTGTGAGAATCATATCCAGAATTTATTGCATTTATCCAACCCAATTTCAATCATCTTGGCCCTCAAGCTGGATGAGAAACTTATAACAAGATTACTCTCGCGCAACGAAAATACATTCACCTTATACTCGTGGGAATGTATTATACGTTGAGATACTTTCCGAGAGTGATGTAGTATCCAATAAGTATTGAAATTCGCGTGGCGTAAGTCTGAGAGAAACGTATATCCAAATCCATACGTTCGCGAATCACAAACGTTTATTAGCCACGCCGTACAAAGAGGGTACCACGTTTCACTCATCTGCATAATTAATCATCGTTACCACACACGGTACCTTTGAGATCGAGCGCGGTCTCCAAATCGCAATATTGTCCGAGAGATAAACGGCGAAACGAGAAGCATCGCTAATATCGCAATAATGAAATATGCGACATGGATTTTCCGCCCTGAATTATATATCATTAAACAACGGAAATCCAGCTAGATGGGAAAATCAAGTTTAGCTTGAGAGACCAGGTGGAGGCCAGTGTAAAATAACGTCTCATATATTATCGGTGCGCTTAAGATTCTCCCTGCACAGGTCATACTTCACCTATTAATGTCACTTTAGCCGCCGGATTTATACTCCGCGGACCGATTATCTCCGTTTTAATTCAAGGGAAGGATAATCATTTAATAAAAGAGAAAAATATAGTTCCCAAAAGGGCAAAAGAAAACCTAGAGATCGTCTGTATTCTTCATCTTGATTAATCATAACAAATTACTTGATACTTTTAACATCGATTATTGGATCGCCGTTAAAATATGGATATTGATAGAGGAAATATATTTTCAAAAAAACTTAAACATGAGTTCATCTCCTTACAATCCTAAAATTTTCATTAAATTTCAAATAATTAACAACACACACCGAGCATTAACGTTAATTAGTAACGCCTTCTAAAAGCTTAATTAATAAAGATCTTCGAACATTTAATTTTATTTATTAATTTGATAATCATGCGTCTGCTTAAGTTTCTGCTAAGGAATTTTTTTCTACAATTTATTAAGTTTCGCATCTCTATTTCTAGAGTTTTAAAGTTTTACAATGTAACAGATTCCATAAAAGTCCGTTACATTGACGATGCTTTTATATTGTGGCATAATGATACGGTTCACTAATGTACTGACGTACTTTATTTAATTATCCTCCTATTCAACTTTCCGTCGAGATAAAATCGTAATAATGTCGACGTAACAACGACACTTAAATTAATCATGGTTACTAAATCCCACTTTATCTGAGGTTTTATTACGGCTATTATGTAAAGTTGAAAAAGTAAACGTTCTCTGATTTTCTCGGTGCATAGCTTATAATAAGATTTGTAACTACTTAAATTGCCGTAAGTAAAAGTCTTTATGCCGAAATTTTCACCTTGATGCTCGATCCTTATATTATACATTGTGTTAGATAAGAAATCGACGACGTTGCACAATAAAGTTTCTCTTATCTTCATTATCGGTGTGTATAATAAGAATCCTGCTTAAATTTATACCACGAGAAAGTTGAGGCGACGAACTTTTAGTTAAAAAAGTACCGGCTTTCATAATTTATAAGAAGAAATTTACTCGAAAATCTTGATAACATTATCATGTTACGCCGCGAAGAATCCATGTCACGATTTGCTTGGTATACGTTCCGTGATAAGAGGGCCGCTTAAACTTAATCGCCCGCAAGCCGATCACACAGCCGCCAGCTAAATCGTTGATTCTACCGATTTCGCTAACGGAAAATCCGTTATGCCCGATAGCGTTCGCCGCTCGATAGCGTTCGTCGTTATCACGAAATCCCTCCGTTATACCCGTAAGAATGATAATCGCGTATTAAGGACGAGAATTATATGTCGCCCGCGGCAGAAGAGAGTGCCGTTTTCACCGTTTCGCGCATTAACCCGGCTCTCATCCGGCGGAATCTGGTGTCGATTGGCGGATTAATTACAGCGCGTGTCCTGCGGAACGGGGGTACCGTTCGCCCGGTCGGTCCGCCTGTTTGCCGTATCCTGCTCGCCACTCGCCACGACGACCTCCACCACCGCCGCCGACCGCCACCACCGCCACCGTCACCGCCACCACTTGCAGGGGGGTTGGCTGCGCTCGTTGTGAATCGACGGGGTGGGGGTTAGCGTCAGCGGCAGCAGTGGGTGTTCGTGCAGGTGCAGGTACGCGGTACCCCCCACGACCATCGCCGCCGTCACCACCACCACCAGCACCAGCACCAGCACCAGCAGTAGCGACCACTAACACCATCACCATTTCCGCGACCGTCCCTTGCCACCCCCTCCCCCCGCCCTCGTTCTCTCACCGCGTTCTTGCGCGTGTATGTGCCTCGAGGCCCCGGCGTTTACCTGTATACGTATACGTACGCGGGGCTACGTCGACGAAGATTCCGTGCGGCCGGCAGCGTTCTCCGGCTCGGGGTGGTTCGATACGCGCGCGCGCGCACGGTACCGATGGGGGTTCGGTGCCGACAGTGCCGCCACAGCTCTCGGAAGAGACGCCCGTGATTTTGCACCCCCGCTCGAGCAGAATTTACCGGACTATACGACGAGGGTGCACCACGGCTCTCTCTCTCTTTTTCTCTCTCTTTTCTCTTTCTTTCTTTCCCCCTATCTCTGTCCTTCTATCTTTCTCTCGCTCGATCCTTCCCTCTTCTCTCGAACGTCTTCTCTCTTCACCGCGGACTGTCCCTCTTTCTCGCTTCCGGCTTTTCTCTTCGTCTTCACCGTCGATGTACCCCTCGCCCGGCCGTTATCATTCGCGTCGCGACGACCGCCGTACCTCGCCGGATGACGAGTGACGAGTGAGTGCTGACCGTGGGGGGATACCGCGGAGTCGACCGCGTTTGGTCTCGCCGCCGTTCCCGACGCCTCGTGGTGGTGGGTGCTGGTGATGATAGTGGTACGCTGATACGAGCCGACCACGCTGTTCTGCGAGAGCGCGATTGTGTGTGGGCGGACGCGCCTTCCCTCCCAGTTCGGCCGGTGTATACGAACAGCCTAACTAATCGCCTCCTGGCCGCTTAGTCGCCGACCGTTTGTCCACGGGGTCCTCCTCGCGCGATCCCGCCGGTACGCGAACGAACGTTGAGAGGATCGGGGTGATCGACTGGCCAGGCGACGACGTCTCGTGTGTTTCCGACGTGCACACGTATTCAAATTTCACCGTCGCGCGAAGCGGAAGTAAAAACGAGAGCCCGCGAACGACCAGGAATAAGAACCCAGGGACGCGTTTCCGCGCTTCCGAACTGTTGATCAAGCCATCGATCGAGGGACCGCGATCGATTCGCAGAACGCTCTCGTCCCCGCACGATACACGACACGCTGCAATATACGATTTACATGACGGCTTTACGTGCCACAGTGACGTAGTTGATGATCGATGACGGCGCGAGTCGCGAGGGCTCACGTGGTCGACTTTCACTCGCTACCACACGCATATATTTACGATTAAATTCACCCGGACTGTCGGCGAAACGGCTCGGAGAGCTCCGCGGGCTGGTAGACGCGGCTGGTCGATCGCTTATAGCAGGTAGTACCATGACACTCGGCAGCCGTCGACATTCGGAGTGAGCTATGTGCAGGCACGGACTCCTTGACCTCTTAAAGTCGCGACACGACACGATGAGTATACCACGCGAGTATGTGTAAACCGCTCTCGACGATGCGGCGAGAGTAGAGGCTGGTTGAGCGACGGTATAACTTGAGGGGGCTGGCGATCGAACCTTCTCTGTGATTTCGAGAGTCTCGAAAGACACCGTCGAATCCGTGCCTTGCACGCGCTTTACCGTCGTAATCTGTCAAGACACGCAATGACACGCGTCGTTGTTCTCAAGCGGGATCACTAGAAACTTCAAAGTGCGGGAAGCAGCAGGTTGCGAGCAGGTCAAGAAGTCCCCGCCGTCATCCATCACACGCGAACGCTCTCCGGCGTTCTCCGCTATTGGTCGTCAATAATAAATGTATCGGATATTACCTACTTATCTGTAATCTTAGCAAGTCACCCTAAGCTAAGATACCGGAAAAATAAACCATCGCGTAGTGTGAAGTTTTGCAGCACAGTGCATCGATATATGAATCTACGAAGCTGCTATCTTTTATATTGTGAACTTCCGGCCTTGCGGCTCGCGTGATTCTACACGTTTGAGAAAAAAAAAACACGATTTCCGTATTCAAAAAAAATATTTCACGAGTGTTAATTGACGAAGGTGTAGTCGAACGTGAAGTACAGTTTGAAAAAGATGTCTCACGCGAGCTTTCGCTGGCGTTGCGGCAGAAGTTGAGCCAGCGCTCCGAAATAGCCCAGATGCAATCGCAGTGATCGAAGCGTCGTACAAATCGACGAGATAAGTAAAGACAAATCGGCAGCCCGGAAGCGTTGGTTGGCACGATATATCGCGTAATCCCTAACGTTTCAAAATCCTGCTGGTTGGTCGATCAATAACAGCGTGGTGGTTATCGATCGGCAGCAATAGAGCACCGAAGGCGATCTAGCGATAGCATGAGGCCGACGAAAGTGGTACAGGATCGAAAGGGATGATCGAGCAAAGGTCCCAATGACATCTCGGCGGGGCGGGAGCGAGGGGTATAAAAGTCCTCCCAGCCCTCCGAGCAGCGGTTCGGAGGACAATGGCTTCACGAACCGACCCCGGGTGGCCGGGCTCTACGTGAAGAACTTGAGCAGAGAGGAGTTGGATGAGTTGGCCAAGGAGGGAATTTACGGGCCCACCGGGAATCCGAACGACCGACCGAGAGACGGCGGTAGTCAGAGGAGCCTCGATATTCCGGCAAGCAGCAGGGACTTGGACGATTACCTCAGAGGAGCGACTTCCAGGACACCCCAGCCATTCAGAAGATCCGGCGTCGCAGGCAGATATCGAGAACCTGCCGGATTATCGGATTTAGCACGGAGGGAACATCATGGCTCGCTCCCGATGGAAAGAAGTTGGTCGAGGCGACCGGAGGATCGTCCTGTGCAAGCTTCGCCGGAGAGGTCGTCTGCCCGCGGGTCCTCCGAGTTTCCCGCCGGCTCGAGAGAATCGTTCGTACGAACTAGCGTAAGTGCATCGCCCAGAGGAAGTTCCATCGACGTGCGGATTACCGGCGAGGATTCCAGGGTAGCGGCTGGGCCGCGCCGTTTCGGGGAAGTTCCGAGACGCCCCGAAGCACCCTCGCCCCGCATCTCTTCGTCGACGGGACCCAGCGGGGACCAGGAGCAATCGCCGCCACCGTACGCGGGTCTAAGTCCGCCTAAGTATACCGAGTACGAGGAGCCGAGTTCGCGGCCATCGAAGATTTGCCCCAAGACTGCGACGAGAGTCTACCAAGTCGATGACGAAGAACGTCCAAGTTCGTCGCCGTACGAACGTCCGAGCTCGCCCGCGTTGTCGGAAGAGAGCAAGGAGTATCCGCAAGCGGTCGCTAAATCGTCGGATTCGCGCGCTGACGTCGACGTCGACAAGGCGGATGGAGTTACGAGTCCGTCGGGAACGGAAAAGCTGACCTCACCGGAGTCCAAGAAGAGCGAATCCCCGCCGATGAAGAGAGTTGGTTCCAGAACGCAGGACAGCACGAGACTGCGGCCACCGTTGGCCGGAACCGCCGGTACCTCCGCTGATTCCGGCACCGGCGATTCCGGAAGCGCGGAGATTCAGGCGGACGTCGTGACGACGCCGCAGGCCGCGTCGGGCGACGTTCCCGACACCAGGGAATCCAAGCCCGAGGGCAGGTCGTCCGTTGCGAGAACCCCCGGCAGCAAGGGCGGCAAGCAAACGGTCAAGCCGTTCACGAAGGAAAGCAGATTGGAGAACAAGACTGTGCAATTAGTGCGCGAATATGGTTTTCAACCGAAGAGAAAGATGTCGGTGGAGGATGGCGCGCGCCTGCCAAACAAATTCGAACCGTTCCCAAACGATCTCTATGGCAGGCCATTGGAAGAGATCGACAATTTCATCTACGACGAGGTGAGTTTGCAATCTCGTAGATATATTCTTTATTTCTTCATCTTTAACTCATCGTCGAATGAAATTATCTACAGATAATAGTTTACTTTTTAAATCGTCTAATATATTTGCAATATAGATTGACAGAGGACCGTTACAATTGCCTGGAACCGATTTGATTCTTTTTAAAATGTTTTTTTTTCTTAAATTTTTATGCTTAACATATTTAAAAAAAATTAAATCGGTTTAGTTGTAACATGTCCCTTGTGAGAGTTATTCAGTGTTAATTTCTTTAAACTATAAAAGAAATTTTACATATTGAGCTTCAGCGAAACCAGAGCGCGATTTCAGTTAGGTATAATAGCTGCCAACTTATCATAGTCATATCTTAAATTCACAAAGCCTCGGAAATGTTAAAGGACCACGCGAGCGAGGATCGTTATAACACGATGCCGCGATGCAATTTCAACCATCGCGTATTTCCAGTTTATATCGCCGAGTGTTGCCAGGAGCCCGAGAGCAAATATCGGGCGAACGTGCGCGATTTTCGTTTCTGTAAATAAATTTCTTCGACCGTAAAGCGAGTGAAACAAAGGTGGCGGGAAAACGGTAGGTGACAGTAAAAAAGGAATACGAAGGAAGAAAAGAGAATCTGCCGGGTTAGGGAGGAAGGAGAAATGTACGTGTGTGCGCAGAGCAGAGACGAAAGGGACTTAAAACCAGAGGTGGAGGAAAGAATTGCGAGAGAGACAAGAGGGTGGATGGTGAGAGGTCGGCGGTACTGAAAGAGTAAAGTGGCGATGAGAAAGAGAGAGAGATGGGGGGAATCACCAGGAGGAGATATGAAGTGAGAGAAAACAAGGAAGAGAAGCGAGAAGGTTCGGCGCGAGGAGGGCAATGGAAAAGATTAAGCGAATTCGCGCGCGTGTGTCCGTGCGCTACACATCTATTTATATATTAAAAATCGATCGACCGCGACTATTCGTGACCTGTTCTCAAGTAAGGAACCCCTGTTGGATCTACGGGAGATTATGTGGGTCACAACACGTCGGATTCCTTTAATTACTCCCTCTTTCAGTTTCCCTTCGCTATTGGCGAGACTCACGTTTATTGAGGAAAAAAAAACTTCGAATCTACATATTTCGCAAAATGTTCGGAATTTTATCGAACGACTCTCCAGAGCTCTCGAAGTATTTTATATTCAGACCTTTCGCGCTGGGCGCCAGTCGGTGAGAACGCCTCACGTTATTGAGCTATCAGACGTGAAATGTGAACTTAATTGTCGGTAATGCTCGCTTAATATGTCGGTATGCAATCTTCGCACCTTCGATAACATCTTAATCTTTTGATCAAGCTCGATTAAACAATCACAAAGATAAAACGTGTATTGTACAACATTTACAACAAGTAATCTCTAAAAAGGGATGCGCATAAAGAGAACGGTACTTACCTCTCGTGCAATGTCTGTATCCGAGGATCCTTCGTCCTGTGCGTCATCCTGGAATCCTGTAGCGATCTGAAACAAAGAGAATTGTTAGATGGAAATTACAGTCCCGCATTTCACGCAGAATTTACCGTATTATTGTAAATGGAGGGTGCAATTTGCAAGTCCATAGTTTAAAGGTTAATAGATACGAATTCGGCTTGGCAATTGAACAAAAAAAAGGATCTGGCTATTAGTTTTATAATTTATTCTTTGAATTTTTCAGCAAAGCGAGAATTACCGCGGCAGAAAGAAAAACAAACCTTTATATTTTTTTCGTAGTGATCTGGCAAGAGGAAACTTTTGCAATTTGTCTATCGGAATAACGTAAAAATCGTATTCCATTACACGCCTGATCATAATTTGTAATAGAGTGTACGCGCACGAGCGTACTGAATTTTATTTATGATGCTGAAGTAGCGGGTCAATAGCAGCGTCAACATAGGCAGAAAGAAAAACCTCAAACTTCATTAATCTTGTTAAATTCCCTTTATATAGTGGTATGAATATATATCACTAAACGTACTGTAAATATTCTTTTAATTTTTGTTCCATAAAAATATGACGTTGATAGTGTGAGTTAATTTTAGAAAAAATACTACTCCAAAATCCATTTTTTTCCAAGAGATACAAAATACATTCCATTAAATTCCAACGTTAACTAATCCTTTCTAAAAGTAATACAGTTATTACTTGAATAAAATGATAAGAGAGACGCGTAATGAAATTAATACAATACATAATATTTTAATTTTTCTTTTTCTGTATAAGCTATTGGATGTAAGATAAAATTGTTTAATAAAATTATAAAATATTCTTGTACTACAAAGATAACTCCTCTGGAGATTTAATTACGAAGACAATTGTTAGAAGATTTCTCTTTCAAGATTACAAACAGACGACAAAATACCGCAACATATAAGAATTACGTTAACATAATTTCAATTAAACTTTGCACTCGTAAATCATCGTAACGGACACGGTTTGTATCCGTTTATCCACAGTGCTCGAGTACCAGTTCAATACCGACATCAGCGTGACCAAGAAGAAAGACCTTTTAAGCCTCAGTAAGCTCGTTAGTTTCTTTATACAGGAGAGCAATGAATCTTTCTTGAACGACCGGCGAGTTGTTATTGCTCTCCTCTTACGCTCGCTTTTTCAAAATGAAAAGAAGCGAGCGTCATATTTCTTTCGCGCTATTCCCGTCGCAACCAGAGCAAAAACTACCGGTTCACCGGGCGAGTTAATGTATCTTTAATATCACGAAGCGCGGGTTCGAGAGAATAGAACGTTCGGCAAGAATGGAAAAGCATTATTTATCGGATGCAACGCTTCGCTACCCTTAACGAGTTATTGCGCTTTTTGGCGTTGCGATTTCCACGGCGAGGAAAATCCTACGGTTTTTTTTTTTCCAGATCGGCCGGTATCATCATCATTATCAGATTCCATCCCGACCGCTTCTCTATGACACGAGTATGGTAAACTAGTTTGCGGTAATTATGTTGATACTCCCGTCAGCATTTTCCGTTGTATGATACATACAACCGTTGTGTATACCGGATCGCAAAAACGCGCCTCATAATTTCCATATAGTGGAAAGATAACGTCGCATGTTGATTTTTGTGTGCTGCTGTTGAGGTCTGTAAAACGATTCCGAAATTGAAATGTATTGAAATGTCTCCATATTATTATTGCAGTTTAATTAATTATTTATTTCATCGATTTGCGATATTTGCAACGATAGATTCTGGGACGAATATAAAAATTATCGAGTATTTTAGAGAGAGACAAATGCATATTTCAGATATTGACTGAGACGCATTTAAAATAGTTTAAATGATAAAGGAGGAAAATTTACACAAATTATCCGAATAATTTAAGAGAAAATAATCACAGAATTTTTTCTCTTAAAAGGAGGGAAAAGTAACTTGGGATGGTATAAAATAAATCGCTTTCTAAAACCTCCGGGACGTTTCGATTATGTGCGTCTCCCCAAAGAGAGGCAAACATTTTTCCAGCTAAATATGGATGAGGATACTGTTAATGTAATTGTCTCGCACCGAATGCCGAGATATTCTTCGTGAAGCCGCAAGCTTTCAATATCTAGTTTAGGCGCATCGTAGGTGGATCACGTGCGCGATACTTGATCCGCGACATTTCCATCGTCTGTCTACTGTGTACATACGCAAATTGACAATTCGGCAAGAAAGGTATACGGAAGAAACGACCCGAATATCGCCTCGCTATTATCTGTCATGAAATCCAAGAGCTCTGTGTTTCAGAAAGAAAATGTAATCTACATTGTTAGGTAGTCTCGTCTTATAATATTATTATATGTATATATTTATCATGGTATTCGCGAAGATTTCTGATATAAATTCGGATTAAAAAATAAAAATTTTTTAATTTAAATTTTATTTAGTAAAAAAACGACAATTTAGAAAACTTTTATTTCTATCTACGCTAATCGTTATTAATTATGTATATCAAATTAATTGTTACAATTTGCTTACCTACCGACTAACTTAATATAGACTTCATTATAATATTATAATAAAGTTTTATTTTGGTGCTTAGGTATAGTTGGGGATATTTAATGTCGCGAGTTAAAAGCTTGTGTAAAACAATAAAGCGATGAAATGACGAAGCGGCCTTCAATGAAAAGAAGAAAAAATTAACTCGAAACTCGACAAAAATCTATAATTTACCTGATGGTACATGACTTCTAGGTCAAGCTAACAACTAAAGAAAATTGCTGAATGGCATTGATGAAGATACGTCACGTAATAGTTTCCTTTTCTGTTTCCTTTCAAAGTTATTTTGACCCATTTCTTACGGACTTCTTACGGAGTTCTATCAGAAATCGGAAATCTATTGCTACCGTCGTCAATTCGGTGCCTGCGACACAATTTTCACGAATTTTTACTAATTTCACGCTGCTGGATTAACTTTCACTTAATTATTCTTGATTCACTGCGCGATAAATAATTCTACCCTGAAACAGAGCTCGGCCAAATCCGATACATCCTCGAAATATAACACGTTCGGCAGGAAGGAAAATAATGGAGTACTGCGAAAATTTTGAAACAAAAATATGCATACGGAAGTGACGATAGCTTCTCGCTCGATTTTTATCAAAGTCATTATTCGAATTAATCTTGCTAGATATAGAAAATTGGTTTTGCAATATCTTGAAAGTAATAAGCTTTTTATATAAAGCAAAATTTTTCAATTTTTTATGCTAAATTGTGCGTGACTACCCGCGATTATCTCAAAATTTCTGTCAAAGTAGAGTCTATACAGAATTTGTTAAAAATCAAGAAAAATTTTATTA
Source organism: Temnothorax nylanderi (assembly GCF_030848795.1). Lineage (NCBI taxonomy): Eukaryota > Metazoa > Arthropoda > Insecta > Hymenoptera > Formicidae > Temnothorax > Temnothorax nylanderi. The sequence goes on along the minus strand of NW_027249114.1, from coordinate 1,019,067 downwards.
TCCATTTACAAATTTATTCCCGCAACTTACAAAACATCAGACATTATCTTTTCCATTAATCAGAAAATCTAAATCTACATTTGTATGAATTTAAATATTAAAAGATTTCTTTTATAAAGAAGTGATTTTTTTCGTTTATACACTGTCATTTTACATATTAATGATCGCTCGGAATCGAATTAGTATCGAATGTTGTACACCAAGCGAGATATCCCGCGGTTACGCAGAGCTGCGTAAAATATCGATGATAAGTAAAACATCAAGGTCGTTCAAACCTACGAAAGCTACGATACCCGTCGTCCGTTTTCCCCGTCGCTACATTTAATTTCCACGAGACACGTGATCACGCGAGCCCTTTGGAGCAACCTCACCTTAAGCGGCAGAGAAATTCGTACAAGTCCCATAACGATATTGTTGCGAGGAAAGTGATTCGGTCATTTTACTTGTTCGTCTCCATCCCCTTTTTTAAAAACGTGCCGTATACGAAAGAGAAACATGCCGATCCTAGCGAACGATAAGAAAACTCGGAGTCGTTCATTAACCGAAGCATTCGCTGATAGAAACTGAAAAGAGCTTATCAACTTACTAACTAAACGAAAATTCGAAGTGCTTTAATATCACATTTTTATACATAATTGTTTTATTTGCGATTTAAAAGATTTTTCAAATTAACAGTTTATAGTTATTTATAATTAAATAGTAATACTAGAGGCAGATTTAGATTAAATACTAAATATAATAGATAATCCTTCATTCACAATAAAAAAATGACTGAATAAATTGACTTTGAGAACAACATCAAATTTTTTCCTATATCTGAAATTTTATTCTTTTTCTTTACATTTTCTTTTTGTTTCAACGGTTGATACATTAAAAATATCAGGTCAAGAGCATTAATTATTAAATTTTCGATTAATTAATCTATAATTAAGAATGAAATTAATTTGGACCTGTTACTATAAATTACTTGTTACTATAATTATTTACTTGATTTCCAATCAATAATAATAAATGTGGATAAATTTTAGGATGGCTTTATAGCAATTAATTTAACGTACGTTACAGCGGCATCACATTTATTTCACTGTAATAATTTCCCGGTGAAAATCAATAGAATTTTATGGCATGCTAAAGAGAACCGATAGAAATCTCTTTAATCTGGCTGAACCACGATAAAGTTAAACACGCTTCGGGTAATTTCTTTCTCCAGCGATAAACTATCGTTCATCATATTTCCGTTAATGTTAGATCCAATCGCTTCAGTCATATTTATCTTTGTCACAGATATTCTTGGGCTCAGAGCCGATATATTTCCAGACATAACAATCCGCGAAATGAATACCGCCAGGTCAACTCGCCGGACAATTAAAGTAGGCCGCATTTCCGTTTAAATTAAAATTAATCGGCCGCAGTATGAACTTTGTTTTACATCGCGGTTAACTGTTCATGACACCTGACATTTGGCTGTGGCTCGCCGTGTATGAGCGAGCTCCAAATATCATTGCCTTGGAAAAATGGGAAGGGTTATTATTTTATTCTTTGAACACTACATTATTACATCGACCGATAACGTCATATTGCAACAGATCCATATCTAAGGCATTTTAATTCCTTTTATTTCTACTTAGAAACATTCTCCATTATATTACAAAACCTACTTTGCCATAATATCATAAATTATCATTTAAAGATTATATATAAAAATCATTTTTATATACAATATAATAATATTACTGATTCATTTTATTGGATTATATCCGCAAATTCCCATATGGCATAATATGTTTATCAGTTTAGTAACGAATTTTTTGACGAACTTCTTCTTCAGCGAGAATTTTCAGCGAATTTTAAATTATAAAAATATATTTAACACTGTAAATCAATAAGCACTCGCGAATTAAATTTCAGAAAGACCGTGTCAGTTAATTTTACGTAAGTAAAATTAACTTTTTGGCAAAAAGAGAACAATACGAGATGGTCTTATTGCTAAAAATATTTAATACTAAAAACAGAAAAGGATCTCACGAACTTTAAATTCATCAACGCGTGTCGCGAAAAGGAGGGCATCTTTTATAACGGGCGCAAAACGAATTACGACAGCGATAGATTCGCGCGCACTATTATTTCATAATTTATACCATCATCACGTTCCATCTTTCAGAAATCGATAAATAGCACTCCCGAAGACATTTAAGCGCTTAGCGCAGCGCAGCGACGCGACGCGACTGTAAAGAAGTTCGAACATTTTCGCTGCAAAATGCGTCACCGATGATGCACAGAATTAGTATAGCGGAATTTATCACTAGCGCGGCATCTGCACGCGATACAAACTATCGATAACTTATCCACATGCCACGGAAAAGTGTGTCATAGGAATATGCGGTTAACGTGATAAAACAAAGTTGTAATTTCGTGGCATTTCCCGTACGCGACCATCGCGCATGAATGGTACTTCTCATCATAATTTTTATCGATGTCAGTCTAAAAATATTGTTTATTAACAACCTACTAGAATTTGTGTTTTAAGCATAGTTTATTAACGAAGCTAATAGATTAAACAGAAATATTTCTCTCCTTTTCTCTCTTTCTATTTCTATAAGAAAGTAGATTATTTGCTTGTTCAATTATAATACACTTTTTGAAAATTTGTTCATAATATGTCGAATATTTGCTCAAAATATTACAGAAGACCAGACTGTTATATCAAGATCGTAATTTTGATAAAAAATATTATCAAAGGTCCTTGTCTGAATTTTAATTTATCATATGTATAATATAGCTGTAAACATTTCGGCGATTAAATCTTATAAAAATGGGTACCCGTTGTAACATATCGAAATTCTGTGACTTGAGTTTATTTCTTATATTTTCAAATGGCACGAAACTTTTCTACGATGGATGAAAATCTATGTTTGATGCTTGTTGTTAGATTGTTGTTTTCTGTTGTGTTGTTAGAGTAACGAGACACTCGGATACATACTGTGAGTCTAGCGGAGTGATATATCTTTTATCGAGTCATAAAACAATATTAATAATGAATCTTCACAAAAATATTGTGCGCTCGCGTTTCTAACTCGGTGTTCTCTATGATGCATGGAAGAAAAGTTTCTTCGATTTGCCGCTATTAATTTTATGAGCAACACCCGTCTGCTAAGTTTCTTCGAGTTGACAACTGCGGAAGAATATAATGTAGAATGAAGCCATTATAACCTCATTGCTGTCTACAGTATAATTTATATTCATACAGTCCACGTACTTTATTATAAATTACATGTGATAACAGCAGTTGATAGTTGCAGCAAAGTTCATTAAAAAATTAAATAAAGAAGAAACTTTTGCACTGCATTTTCGTATTTAGAAATTTAACACGTAAGGCGCCTTTAAATATTCAATCGCAATCTACAATTCAGAAGAAACATTATAGTGTTAACATAATTTCGCTGTGAATGTATGTCGTATTTCTATCATTTCACTATTTCTGAAAATTTCTTATATAAATAAACCTATAAGATATTAGATACGATTAGACGTATTTTTTCTTTATTTAATGATTGCATACCACTTTCCTGCATTTCTTAAGTTTTAAAATAACGTATTTTAGTCAACTTTATCGGAAAGATTCTATTAAAATTTGATTATATGTATATTCAATGAAATAAAATTTTAAAACAAATGTTCTAAAACAAGAGATTTTTGCAGAAATTTTTCTAATTAAGAGATATTTTCAAATGGCTAGCATTACATGATTTTTATCTGAAATAAATTCATCCGAGATAAGTTCAAACATGAATATTTAAGATGGGTTAGTAAGAAAAAGGAAAATAAGGAGAAGGAGCATACGAAAAAGCATAGACTCTTTTCCTTTCTCCGTGAAAAACAAAAAGGAGGAATATGGCAAGAACAGAAACTTCCATTCATTCTTTTGTTCCTTTTTCTTCCTTCTCTCTCCGCCTGTTTTTCTCTCTTCGGAACGTATAATTCACCACGCCGACGCGATAACAGAAGAGGCTGTTAAGGAATAGTTCTCGTGTAAAATGGCGTTTAAAATATTGCCGTAAACTCCGAAAATCGAATTATTCGACCACTCGGGCACAATCTATTATTTCCTCTCCTCGTAATCTTCATTATCCTATTGTGAAATAACGTGGAAAGGATTCGACGATCGAAAGTAATTTGCAAAGCATAGAAACTAATAAGCGATAAATTTAGTTTTGTAATCGGATTTGATTTAAAAAAGCAAATCTCGAGGAAAATAAGTGATTATAACGCATGTCCTCCAATCTTTAGAATTAAGAGAGATATTGAGAAATTCTGAATTACTGAATCGATCGTATTCTCACTGTAATGTATTTATGATTTGTTGTGCATTAATTAAGTTGTTCGGGAAATGAAGGATTGCAATTAAATTACGTGACTAATAACACCATAAATAATAACACTAGTGAACGTCAATGAGCGGAAGAAACGTCGATCATTTTTGAATGGCATTAATCATTCCGTGAGCAGTAGTATCCATCAGATTAAATCTGTCAAATATGTTAAACGTAAATTGTAGAGTGAGCATTGAATATTATCGCAGTCAGCTATAACTCTCGATTTATACACTTGTAATTAATATGATAAAATACAATAACATAATAATTGTGCGCGGATTTGAATTTTTAAATGATACTCTCATAAAAGAAAGAAAAGGAAAACGAATAAGATATCATATTAATATCTTAGCTTCCGCAAAGACACGTTATTTCCATTTATTATCAACAAATCAATAATAAAGATTAATACATTAGCATCTTTTAAACATTTTATATTATAGACCTTTATTTCCGATTGCCAAATTAAAAGAATTTTTTTCTGTTTTCCATCATTGGGTTAAAGAGATCCGTGAAAATAGACTTATTCTCGAAGGTTAAGAAAAAATTAATAAAAATGTTGTCATCGATCTTGCTAACAATAAAGTATATTTCTCGTCTAAAAAATAGAGAGCTACGCCGTTCTATTGCAAGCAGTATATCTTCGATTATAGTTGCTTCATCTAAATATGGCATATGAAACGATTCAATATTGGGATCACGATCGTCATACCAGCCAAATGTTATGACTCCAAACAAAATCAGTAGCAACACAAATATTGAACAGACGCTGGCCGAGCACGGCTGCGCGCTGCGTAAGAAATTTATCGCGATGTAGCTCATACGAAGGGAAATGCGGAAAAAGAAAATAACAGAAGGGGAATAAAAACCTGTACTCTGCCGGAAGATCGAGATACATGACGATAATTCGTTACGAATGAGATCCAACGTATGCTGTGTTATAGTTCTCGCTATCTTTTGGCGCGGTATTATAAATAGCTTGAGATTACGACGTAAAATTATACGAGTTTGTATTAACTCGCTTTTAAAATCCAAGATTTCTTCACCTCTGGCCTTTCAACAATTTTTCCCTCCGCGAGGTTCTTCCGTTTTCACGTGCTAACCAACCAAGAATTCTTATGAACGCTAATTGTAAATTCATCATAATGAGAAAAGAAAGCGAGAAATATTAAGCTGTTTAATATTCAGCTTTTATGCTAAGCAATCTAAGTTTACTTGACTAATCAATTTTTATACTATCGCATTTTATAAAATTTCTAAATATCCATTTATATAGTTATTCTAATCATTTCAATTAATACAATAATTTTCAATAAACATTGTTGAAAGAAAGATTTCAAAACAAATTTTTTTCTTATCCATAGATGTAAAATAAAATTATATATCTAATGCGATGAACAATAAAAAATAGTTTAGAATGTACACGATATTCGATTTCTAGCTTTTTGCATTTATTATTATGCCCGCATTAAATCCGCGAACTGCAGACCGCTTCTTCACGCAGTAGTCGTAATAGCCTCTCATTATTCAGCCATTAGGCTGTCGGCATGTCGGAAGTATATCGCGAATTATGAGGGAAGCCAGCAATAGCTTCACGGTCGTAATTTCTTTATGTTTTTGATCATTGCTCTTGTTATTGCTTCGTAAATGGTGAGATTCTTTACCATTCGAACACGACTTGAATGTGTTTCTTAAGAGAAGAACGGGATAGCATGCGATTCGGATACTTTATTTTATGGAATGTTATTTATAGATACGATCATGAATGCATTCTCGAGCTTTTTCGTTGTAAAATTTCCGTATTTCTGCACGAAGTGACACAATACAGGTCGTAAACGGTGGAAACGAGCTTCATAAGTAGCCCGCCATTCGAATATTTGTATTTTTATTCACTCCGTGCTCCGTTTTATGACCTAATGGAAAATCGCCACACGAACCGAAAGCTTCCACAAATGTAGATTAGAATGTCTCAGTAAGATATCACGAAGCAGCAAAACAAAATACAGAAACGAATAAAATAAATCCGATTGTTCCTATTTTAATCAATATAATAAAAGTAATTACATTCGATACCGATTATACGAATAAGAATTAAATTGCCTGTAATTGCCTTTAATTTCGATTGCAGAATAAATTTATTAGTAATACTTTTGTGCGCGGCGATTTAGAGTGGGCGCGTTTGAAGTGCGCCCTGTTCAGTTTATCGAGACATTGCCAGTCGGATGTTAATATGCATAGCAGCGCGGCTCAATATATAGCACAATGCATTATCTCGTGGCATCGTTAGTGCTACGTTGTTGTCTGTAATCGGGCCATCGTAAACATAACAGACAACGTCACATTAATCGATCGTAATTGATTTTCGAGAAGAAATTATTATTTCTTGCACGAGCAATTGACGAAAACGCGAAAAGCTCCGCTTCGTGTTCGGATACGCGCGATTTCCCAATAAAAAGTTCGACATGTCCGTGCAATAAAAAAATCGAGATGGCCATGAAGGCTCGTCCCAGTTCTCCCTCTGATGCCGCCCGCCAATGAAATTAAGTTCAATCAACGATGATTGCAGGCACAAGCACCGTTAGTTATTTCATAATACACGGTCAATTTAACTTGGTCTCACGAAGCAATAATAAATCGTTTAACGCAGATATGTCTCATCGCGCGAAACTTCGAAAAACTTAAAAACTATTGTAAACAAAAGGATCGCATTTATGAACCCAAGGCTCGATCAATTAAACTGTGCAACGTTCGAAACTGTTTTACTCTAATTTTGATAAACTTGATATACGCTCGATTAGCTTGAGAAATAGGGAAAGACATATAATACAGATTTAATAGCTAAAACTGTAGCAGACAACAGAAATTTAAATTAAAAATTACAACGAAATGACTATACGGAAATATAATTTTAATTTATGTATAATTTTAATTTAAATGAAAGAAAACAAATGTAAATACAAAAATAACTACATTATTTCTGTAAACATAAATTGTATTCTTATAATTACACTACATTCTTTGTAGTTTATAAATGAATGTAAAGTAATAAAAATTGAACTAAATATACGAAATATTTAAGCGTTAAATTAAATATCTTAAAATAAAAATTGGTTTTTTATTCGAAGTAGAGAAGAATTGCTGGGATGAGTTTACGCAGATATTCATGGATGCAGTTTTAGGTTCGTATGATTGAATTGCATCGAAAGGGGTTCCGCGATCGCGGTCGAAACGACGCGGACGTTCCGTTTTGAGTTTGCAGATACGCGAATCGCGATGCCAGATAGAGCAAAATCGCATTGACATGGAAGCGCGGCGAGAGGCTTGTTATCGTTTCTGTTGCTGCGCTATACGAACCTCACACGGCCGGCGCCGAATACAACTGACAGGCATTGCATCGTGCAACCAACTTTGATTGCAGCTTATTTGAATTGATGAATGGCACGGCTACGCGCGGCTCACTGGTCTGATTAAATTGCGTCAACCACGGAAGCGTACTTTATGACGCTAGTTGCAATTGATAATATAACGCATTTAGCAAATAGGGCGTATAATTTAGGCCGGACAGTTCAATCGAAATAGATGATGGTGCTGCAGTACCGGAAACAAACTCTCAAGTAAATTGATATGATTCAAGTCATCAACGAGAAAAAAGGTTTATGAACTACATATATGTATGTAAAAAACTGATCTGTTTAATTTAAATTAATTTCTTTCAATGTTTTCATTCTTTACATTTTATACTTCCAATCAAAAGAAGATATCTGTATATAAAAATATTATTTATTTTTTCTCATACAGATTACAATATAAATTTATGTAAAAATATCAAGAAAATAATTTCTTTTTTAATGGTCTTCTTTAAAAAGTTATCTGTGATTTGATTCATAAATAAAATTAATTTGCGTTACGTTTGCATTGCGCGTTGTTATAAAAAAAATTTTATTACGGAGAATAAGAGAATATACGCATCTCCCTCTAATCCAATTAGCTATTTGCATACTGTACAAAACATACAGCCACTCTTTCTAAAATGTTTGTGCAGAATTTTTAGCTTACAGCTTTCCACGTAAATATGCATAACGAATTAATATGGAACACTGTAATGTTTCAGAAATATAATATTTTCGTTCTTTATTATTTTATAAAGTTATATATATATATATATATATATATATATATATATATATAGCGAGAAACTGTCGAAGAATAAATAACCACATCTATTTCGCCACACAGTTCATATAATCTAGTCAAAATAAAAAATTATTAGACAAATCCAATTTTTCTGACACACATCTACGGTGATAAAATATTTTTGCGACCCGCGTTTCCATTTAGATCCTTTCGAAAACAAGAGCTTTTCTGATGTCGCGGCGCTAATGTGAAATGGGCAACCATCAGAATCGATCGACTAGAGGCGGCTTATATCTACCAGCGATCTTGCAGGCGTGTTCTAAATACGGATCAGCCTATTTTCTCCCTTTTCGTTAGATTCGAAGATTATTTTCAATCGAGCCACGGCGATAAAACGATTTCCTTTTATTGGGCACCTATCGATCGTTTAACTTTATACGTATATGCAATCGAATAACGATATTGCGAGCAAATGTTTTATTCTACCGCAATAAAATGTTCTTATCTCACGGCAGGACGATAAGACTTTCTCTTTATTCTACAGAGTGGCCCTCATAAAACCGGCCCCAAACTGTATCTTGCAACTGTATCTTGCGTTTCAGGCCGGTTTTATGTCCGCCACTTCGTACATCATTCGCATCGAACAAGTCGTTCTACAAGTCCGTATAAACACAATCGCTACAGAATACCCTTTTAACAGTAAGCCTCGAAAGACTTACTGCTAAGGCAATACACGCATAATGTGCTATATTTTTTCAATTTGCTACGAGAAATTTATGTTCCTTAAGAATGTCAAGTTTTATGCCGTTTTCCTACGGAGTTTATTATTTTTATCCCACAGTTTTCTATTTAAAATGCAAATGCCGGAAAAAATATAGCCTTCGATACGAGCCATTTCGCGTGTTACGACAGTCATACCGTCGTTGTACAAAGATAAATTCTTTATTTGAAGAGTTTGCCAAAAAAACCGAAATAAATCTTGCCAATGGAAGTAGGGTTCGAATTATGCTTTTCCTGCATGTATGTTAAACTCGATTCTCAGCTTATCGGTTGTCATCTGAATTCCGATTCACATATTACATATTTTATACATAATTAAATATGGAGGCTAGTAATTTCATGATATTTTGCATAAACTGATGTACGTGTACATCACATCACAGAAGATATACTTTTGGCATTAATAATTTTAGTTTTTAATTAATTAGACACACATATTCTTAAGCAATGTACGCTGAACTTGTAGGGAAGTAAAATCGTTTATGTACGTCATTGTAGACGTGTGACGCGGTCGCAATAACACCACGAACTCCGGAACGCACGTCAAACGTCGTACAATCGAAGGTCGCGGCGACGATCAACGAGATGGCACCTGATTTAATTAAATCTGATTTAATTAAATCATTATTTATAGTACGACGAAACGCGGGCGCGCTCCGGTCGGCGGAATTTCTATTGCGACGCCGAGAGTCGCGTAAACGCGTGATACGATTCGACGGCACACAACGCAGTCTCACGATGTTACATTGTAGCCTCACGGCACACAGCCGAACGCAAGCAGCCGTTGTGAAGTCTGGTGTGAAAGGAACGCTGACGAGGTCTATTGAAAATCTCCTCACAATGGGATAACTGGGATCCGTTTCGCGCGTACGCGTACGTAGACGGTGGAGCGTTATAACGATATATCCGCGCCGGGATGCCCGGCAAAAGAGCGGCCGAGACGTAGCGAAAAACGTTGAGAAAGGGTGCGTTGCTTTCGGACGAGATTTTGCACACGACACACCGGAGATAACTCCGTGGCGAGCAAATCCCGAGATTCTCCAAAGAGAGAAAAACTAATCGGCAAAAGACGGATCTTTCTATTTTCTTTTCGAGCAATCTTTTTGTTCGAGATAACGCGTGTCAAGATATCTGCAACATCTGTCGAAGTAACCTTTTTACACCTATACTATTTTTTATATAAATAATATTACGTGGTAATTTGTATTAAATTTTTCTTCGCAAACGATCAGAACGAAAAATTTAATAAATGAGTATCTAAGTTTTATTTGATTTAAAAGAGATATTTGAAGTATTTTATGTTTAGCTTTATAAATACCTACAGCATATTATATCGTGCTAATGCAAGTTAATATTGTCGCTCTAATATTTGGAGGGGTAAAAACCATAGTAGTGTAGGTAAGTCAAATTTTTTAAAATATTGACTCGTGTGCATAGATGCAATTTATATATTGTATACAATATATAATTATAACAGCGCTATTGGCTTCGAAATATGTATACAGGAAGGTGAAAATACAGATGGTCGGCGCTACTGAAATATAATTTCACGTTTCCCCGTCCAAACAGTTAGTTTGCACGTGGCTTGTGGTCGACGTCGCGTAACCAGATCTAGAAACCTCAGTGCCGCACGGAGCAATCAAAGCGGTGGTAGATTTGTTATAAAGTTTCTGCTTTTGTATATTCGAGACAGCGAACTTTTGCATTCCGTGTACCGACGAAACTAATGTCGAATATATTTGAAATAAGGGAGGAACAAGTTTTCTAACTTCGACTTTGATGAGATCGATACTTTATGCGGGATAGTTACCAATATCCAATTGATCACGTCGATCACGATCGTTAGTATTGCGAGAAGTTTTATTCTCTATTAAACAATCGAAAGATTTCTGCGCAAAAACGCGACATTCTCAAAAAGATAAAATGACGTCGAAACTGTTAACAATACTTTGTGTTTTGCACAAAGTTTATTTATCATTCGTTATAATATGAGAAGACAAAGTTTATTAAAATTTACGAATGAATGGGCACCAATTACGAATCAGCATTTTACGTATATAAAATTGAATTTAATGTTTCATATTCAATACTCATCGTGAAATTTATTGGAAGCATGTTAAAATGTTAAATCAACGTGTTAAAAACAAATTTTCCATTGTACTAATGCTACATCGAAAAATTTCATCATGGAACACGACATAAACGTTTTATTTATCGACTTGTGTCAGTTGATTTATCAATTTCCGCTGATGGTGTGCAAAGATATAAAAATGTTATCAATTGAAATAATGTTATTGAAATAACAGTATCACGTAAGCGTATATAAATGCAATTATTTATGATATCAATAAATTGTTTAATGGAAGTTCACTGTCGCTATATGTTGTTAATATATAACTTAAGCGTAATTATATTATGAGTAATATCAAAGTATATATACACAAGTAATATCAGTAATTGTAACAAATAATTATTTTTTTCCAAGAATCCCGAAAAATTAATAATACATCCTTTATGTTGGATACCATCTTGTCTTACATGCATATATGTACGAATTGTACGATGCATATTTCAGCAAATAAATTTTTACGCGAAGGTTTACGAAACATATCTTTTTATTATCTTGCCATGGACCAATATCGCGTCATTTCCTTATGGCTTCAGCATAAATTCCTTTCGAACTAAACCGATGGGTTCGCCTATCGGGTTGACCCGCAACGAAAGACATTGGATATTTGTGCCGGAAGAATAAGAAAGCGCGACCTTTAATAAATTCATATCGCACGGCTGCTTCTTTCTTCCGGACAGTTTTCCGCCAAGAGAATTTTCAACGTCACGAAAGACCAAGGGAATCCGAACAATCTCAAATGTGATTTCAAATGTGATCTCAATCATCTGATTTCCCGGAATGGCGCGGATATCGATATTCTGAATTATAGTACATTGCATCAAAGTACTATCCGCGATTTTAAGTAAAGAATTGGGCGAGATACATTCGTCCATACGATGCAATCTAAAAGTTCAGGGTATACTCTATTGAAATTGCGAAAGCAAGATTACATCGGTCATGATTTTATAATTTGCAATTCACCGAACAATACGTGAAATTGTATAATCAAGTGTAGGATTGACGATATGCTTGCATTCAATTATACTGTTTTAATTAAAAACTCTGTTTTCCTTCTCTCATTTGATTCGAGATACGTATGATAAAACTGGACAAATGATAAAGGTAAACAAAAGATACATTCAAGCGGAAGCTAGGAGATATTTGATATATAGAATCCTCAAAACGATGACATGGCTTAGTGTGTGGCTTTGGAGTGTAGTAACATGTTAGGATCTACTTGCGAGAGTTATAACAATTGCTGGACAAGTTTCGCTACGAGTTTGGTAAGCTTCCACGATGCATGGTTTCATAATATGTATGAGACTTGTATGTAAATATAAGATAAATGGAGAATATCCAGAGAGAAAATAACAACTCTCTCTTTCTCTCTCGCGTGCGCAATGCGGATTGTTTTTCGGAAAACTCAAAACTCCTTCCAATTATAGTTGACCACCTACTTATAAAATACTGATTGATACTTTTTTTATTAAATTTTTAAAATTAATAATGTTTAATTAGTTTTTTAATCATATCTCTCTTGCAGGATTTGTAACGCGCAAACCATATTAAGATAATAAAAAATTGTAGAAATCCAATCTTGATTTGAAATGTCAAAGTTTATATAATTAAATGACTTCAATTGCAAAATATTATCTGGTTGATTTTGAGCTCATAATTGTGATACAAGCGCTACTGCAATGAATCGATCCAATTAGATTTTCTCGTAAGTTTGATAGATTATGGTAACAAAAGAACTCTCACATTGTCACGAATATGTAACGTGTAAAGCTGTCAGCCTCCTAACTGTATCAAATACATGTTATAGTAACTTAAAGACAAGAAGTCAAGAAATGCTTGATTAATTAATAAATGCGTGAACGTCGAAAGTTCTTTACCTGAGGACCCTGAGGTACTTTTGACGTAAGTTGACAACTATAACAGTTGTTAGCTTGCGGAAAAGTGCCACAGTGCGCTACATGAATTAAGAATGTTAATTAACGGTCAATGAATAAACAATCGACAAAAACCTAGATTAGATTAAGCTTTCATCGAGCAAAGTCGAAAGCGGCTCTTTTACTTCTTGTTAAAAAGGCAAGGAAAAAAAAAGTTATTTGTGTATGCATTTATATCGCATGTGCTGCATTGAACCGCAATGAACAATGTTTATAATGCAGTTTTAATCATTTTGTCGCAACACAAAGCGACCGCTTCTATCGGCATCTACGTGACGCAACGCTGCTATTCCACGACCTAAGCCATTTCACATGCCACGGGATTACACATGAACGTGGACGAGGATCTTCGATTTTCACTGGTGTACGCTTTCGCGGCATTGATATACAAACGTATTTGCGGACGACTTTTATGCAGCATCTGCCTGAGTATGTAGTTTTCTTAGTCAAGATTCATGTTATGACCGATAATGCCGTCATACTACTGCGCAGTGGAAAAGTAAACGTTCGCATCGCCCACGCGCGCAGTAGTTAATATCGTCTTGTAATCGGACATATACGAGTCCGTGTTACAGTTTGAAAGATTGAAATGCTAATGGCTATAACCGACGAGCATAAATAACGGACATGACACGAATACATACGTTGTCATCATTATATTGCACATTCCATTTTAAGCGATCATATTTTTATTTTTACCTATTTATTGAAAAGTTTTAACTTCTGAAGCGTGGCATTATCGATTGCCATATTTGATCGCCAAATGTAGTTTCAACAATACTCCATTTATTACAATCATATAACTATACATGTATTATAAAAAAAAATTATATTCTTCTTGTAATTATGCTAAAGAAAAATTTTAATGTAAAGTTTGAAATTGGAGCTTTAAATTGGACGTTATTTCTGAATTGAGGATATTTTATGAAAATGTCAGTTTTTATAAAAATGTCAGTTTTATGAAAATGTCATCTCGAGACGATTAATTTCCTAGTACCTTAAATTCAATTTTTTACTGCATTTGATAAAATACTTTCTTTATGATACAAGCCAGTAAAGTCATTTTATTCTGTTCCATTAAAATAAATTTAATAAAGACGGTATATTATTGCGTGTTTATGAAAATTTTATAAAATCTACAATCCATTACACGCGCTTACTATGCGCAACGTGTCATATTCTTAACGAAATATATATAAAATAGAAATTGTATTATAATTAGAATTTTAAAATTACAACGTATTATATTATAAAAGTTATGTATATTTATATTATAAAAATCTGTATTAATTTTTATGGTAAATATGCTCAAAATCAATCAGATGATATTTTATAAAACGATTAGGGGTTTTCTCTTCTTTATAATTTAATATTAATCATTACTGTTCCTTATATTCACGTTATAATTTAAAAATTGCCTACTAATCAATTTTACCTGTGTACTTTACACGTTTCATACATTATATGTTTGCATATCGCGGTTGACCTCCCGTTCTCTATTCTTTTAACAAAATTCTCTCTCATTTTTTGCAACCAATTTTCACGTGCAAAGGCGAATGTCCAACGTCGAATGTATCGTAACAATTACGGATGTCACGTCCACGTTTACGAAATAAATTTGCTCGATGAATTATATCCCGTACAACTCCTGTACTTTTTCCTATTTTGCTTTTGCGTACGAGCCTGTGGCGGCCCACGGTATTAATTAGTGTCAGAACCGAGCTCACGAGTAGGTCAGCATTTTACCACACGTGCGACGTACGTAAATGGAAAATCTAGGAAGAGAGCTTAAACAAAGCGCTTGTTTTTTATCCCCGGCTACTTCCCGACGCGTTTTTCTACTTTGGACGCTAATGTCGTATGCAGCTCCCAGCATGATAATTATTACATCTCGTTTTGTTTCGCGCTGTTCGAAAATATGTGCATGTACGTTCCGGCTACACGTTCGTAAGTGCACGGCCATATAACGTTTTCGTAATTTTCAAATTAGCTCAAAAACATCGAAATATTGATACGAGACCGTAAATTATTTCTGTTTATCTGTTAATATTTTCCACGGTTACATTAAAATTATTTGTTATTTAATTTGTTATTTAATAATGCTGTACGCGATGATGGTCATTATCATCCAGTATTTGTAGGAATATACTCATGTATCGAACCACTGATATCTATAAACTGATTTCGTTGAAACTCGTTGAAAAACTCATATTCTTCTTTAAACAAGTATTCTAATAAACATGTCAAGCAATGAGAAGATGAGAAATATATAGGTATCATAAGTAAACGGAAGCAATTTCCTCCGCTTTTTATTCAGACATAGTAACTTCGCGCGAAAAATCGCAAAATTTAATTCACCTTTGCTCCGCGGAACGTAACTGTGTCCGGTTCATAAAAGTTTCCGCGTTATTTACGACTAAATGAAAGGGAAGAATTTTTCACGTGAAGAAACATTGTTTATTATTCCCAGAGTTTTGATAGTCCTTCGCGGGGCAAGGCGGACTGTAAAGCAAACGACAAAGAGAATTATACGCAAAACGTTACGTTATTCAACTGCATATATTTTACAATAAGCGGTAAAACATAATTTCCGCGTTCGAAATTTAATTTCCAACAGGATATCTCTTTCACTGCACAGTACAGCATCATAAGATACCATAAGATGTATGAATAATAAAATGAGTTTCAAGTTAATATTGCGTGCGAATAAAACATAAAAATAAAATACTCCATTCGCTAGTACATTTGCGGCGATTTAATTTTAGTAAAGATGCATAACGCATGAGTAATATTCCGCGCGCATATGCACAAAGAGTCAATTAAAAAGCCATATCGGAATAAAACAGTTATTTTTATCGCGATAACATTTTGCGCTCTCGAAACTCGGACAAACATCGCCGCTCGGTGTCTTTGGGGACGAAATAAAATATGTGCTTGAAAATAAAAATATGTGCTTAATCGCGGGACATTCGTCCCACATCGTTCTAGCGATATTACGTCGGTGTGTGTATAAAAACGCCTCCGCTTCCGGCTACCACGAATTATCGTCAAAAATCAGCAAACGTTACACGCGTCGCTTGAAATTTTTACGCGATACGTGCCATCGACGTTTACCTATCGTTGCACACGTCGCACGTTGAAGATACCGCGGATATTTTCCACGCGTTATTTAGACGTCAAAGCGGAACGGAACGGAGCGAAGTGGCAGTTCGCCGGTGGCGGTCGCGAAGCAATATCAAAGAATCGCATGTTACACTCGCGTGAAGCGTGTCGGCGCAACTTTTGACACGTTTCTCCAATTATTGCGTGCGTGTTGTTCGCCGGCGCGGCGACGCGCGCCATTCCCAAGAGCCCGGTATTGTGAGCTCGTCAACGGGCAGCTGTCGATGAGGTGGGAAAAAAAAAAGAAACAAATATCCCGACTTATACGGCCGCTCGATCTTTCGAGGCGAGGAAACGCGCCGCGTGGTCGTTCGAAGTGTCGCGATTTCGCTCTCGGGGAATCTCGGGCGAATTCAGTTTCCGGCGTACGCTCCTGGAAGAAGAAGCCGCGAGGCTCTCTCCGCCGTTTCTAATTAACCGAATTGGCACTTACCTCCGGCAAGCAGCGTCGTCTCGTTACCGGTCGCGTCGTCAATCCTACGGACGTCCGTTCCGTACGTGATTTCATCGTCGTGCGAACGACTCGTCGTGTAGTCAGTGTAGCAAGCTGGTGCAAGCTGCAGCTGTTCGTCAGTCGAGATTTCTGTAGCAGAAGAACAACCGTATATAGTGGCACACGTAATAATCGTACGAATAATTAAAGAAAAAAAATAGATCGCCAGCAAATAATCAAATTCGTTCATGGGAATTTAAAATAAAGGGAAGCGCAACGCGTGGATTGCATATTAAATTTTATTCTTTAACACTCTGACCGCCAAGCTGATTTCGTTCTCGAGTCCTGAGAGGCTCAAAGTGCGCTGCTCTTTAAAAAAATATATACAGATTACAAAATAAACCATATAAAAAGAATAATGCTGATTGCCACTGCACGGTTAGCTATCCGGTGCCATTTTTATACCAGCGTATTATCCTAATATGCTATTTAATTATATTTTTATTCTTCATAAGTTATATAAATTAAATTGATTAATTATATTTATTCGTCAAAACTGACAATAAAATTTTTATTTCCTCGTCCAAAAGATACAAAACTGGCGTCTAATCTGTATGGATTGCAACAACGAGTTAACTCGTAGAATTAGCAGTCAACGTGTTAAATACTCGGAGTCGCGTGAGGCGAGTTCTCGCAATGAAATAAACTTCACTTCTCGTTTACCGAAATTGCTGTTAAGGGAAGTAACGCGCGAAAATTTCTTCCGAAACTTTGAATTACACGTAGAACGTTCCTTTCTTTTTTTTTTCCCAAGGTATTAGGTGCCACGCGAAGTGAATTCGCACGGCAGGTTCAACTCCGTCTCGCTCGTGGTTCCTTTACGAGCATTGTTCCGCGCGAGTGTGTTTCCCGCGGAACGCATCTCTCAACCCGCGCCATCGATCTTCCCGCCGCGCGCGACGTTACGCGATTTACGTCAGCAGGCAGGGCGAGAAAAATGTGGTGGAACGTCGGTCGACGAGAGACGCGGAAACGTCACGAGCTCACGAGGCACTCGGCAAATAAACGAGCGAAGCTCTCTTTTATCGCGCCGCGAAAAGCCGTCGTCATCGCGCTTCGAAAAGAAGGTGAAAGACACGTACCTTCCGAGCTCGCGGATCTATTGAATCTCGTCGCGAGAAGGCAAAGGGGAAGCTCCTACTAACCTGCATTTGTGATCGACTCGCCGATTTCCACGTCGACGGAAACGATCAACCGACAGGATTAGAAAGGTACGTACACTTGTCAGCTTGTCACACACCAAGAACGACAAGAACCTGCGTGAAATCGTACGCGAACGAGAGGTGCGAGCGGTGCGCGGCTAACGGCTTGTCGCCAAGAACTTGCGTGAAGTCGCGCGCGAGCGAGGCACTACTTGTTACCAGTCAGATTCAAATCTGCCTGCGTGAAGCGTGAAGTCGCGCGCGAGCCGCGAGCGCCGCGAGCGAGACGCGACGGTCGACGAGCGCAGCGACTCCGGAAGAGAAGAATCCGGAAACGATCGATCCTAATAGCACTGAGCCATTGTCGCCACTGCTGGTCGCATTAGCGTTGGTCGCGTGTGTCGAGAACTCGAGAATTCGCGGCCGCCGGGCGCCGAGGGCATCGAACGCAAACGGCTAGATATATCGCGGGACGTGAGGGTGAGTATCTATCTAATGCGCGATCGAGTCATCGAGTACGTCTCCGACCTGCTCCGACCCGACCGCGTATATGTTATGTATGTACCCCGTCGCGGGCGCCGCGAGTCGGTGGGGTGTGGTGGGGTGGGGTTGTTTGTCTCTCGTCCTTCTCCGATTACCGTTGGGCCGCTCGGCGCGGGTGAACGAGGGGGGTGAGCCAAACTGTTCCGAGAATTGGCCCGCGCTCGGAGCGAGAGGTTTTTTTACTTCATTCTTTCTCCTGTGTTGACTGAACGACGCTCTTCGCGGAACAACGCGGCGTAAGTACTTCTAATAATTCGAAATTATATTATATTATCGAATGGGAAAGAGCACGTGAAATGTATTATCGATACGTTGTGTACGTGCGCGTTTAACAAGCGAGAATAATTATTCTCGCGGTAACGATAAGTGAGAAACGCGCATACGTGCATTCGACATTTGGTACTAAGCGTTCAATTCGCGGAGAGAGAGAGAGAGAGAAATGTTTGTCGGAAATTATTGAAAAGGAATTATACGCGAGCACAAATCAACTTTCTTGAAGCTTACATTTTTACGGTTTTCAATATACTGTGAGATTCCCGATGCTTCTTATATATTTTAATATATATTTTTTAAATTTAAGCGAGAAAGAAAATGGGAAATTACGATTTTATTTAATTACGACTAATGAACAATTGAACGTTGATAATTTCGTTTTTGGCTATGATGAAATTGATGAACGATTCATACGCGATATATAAAACAAAAAGTACAAATACAAAACACCGCAAGTATAAATCGATAAAATTACGTTTAATTTACGAGGAAAAGAATGCTCGGAAGAATTTTACGCCTACGAAAGCCAGCTTCTTTAGAATTTCAAATATTCTGACGATTTTATTATACCGTAACCCGTAACTTGATACTCATTGTACATTCCGTACATCTTAATCTTGAAAAAGAGAGAATGATTACGGTATATAATACATTGTCTCAATTTCTTTTAATTTTATACGTTAAAAGTATAATAAGTGGAGCATTGGAGCAGTGCATCGTTGGACGCGACCCTTATCTCAGAAAACAAGTAGGTATACCACTCACTTCTGCGACTTTTTACGCGATTTCTTCGCAATTTCCTCTCATGTTTCTCGCGAAACAAAACTCCCGACTCAATCGCGGATATCACCCGAGAATCTCGGTTTTATTCGGGCTTCTTCCATCTCGATCGAATGATATCGTTACGAGTGTATCGTTACCAGTTTAGATCTTATACTCGCGCATAATTTCGCATTTTATGGTTTTTCCTGCGACGAGCGTACATCGCTTCGTTCGATCAATCGTTTCTAACGACGTTTCGGGCGATTGCGAAATGTATAGATGCCACCTTGCTTCTTCGATTTGCGATAAATTTAAACAGATCTGACTTGAAGAACTGTTTGTTTTTTCTTTCGCTCGAAATACGAGAAATTACATTCGCTTGTCGGTAAGTATCGAGTGGCCCGTAAAACGTCTCTTCAACCGCGCTCGATATATACCGTCATATTCCGTACTCGTGCATTTCTACCGCGTTCTACCTGCCGATCTAAATTCACGTAACGTTGCACCGCTGAGAGAAGATCGATAGCGTGGCCCGAGAAATGTACTGCGATTACACGGAAAGTGTTTGCACGCACGAAACGAGTCGCCTCATTAAGCAGCAAAGAACGGGACGGAGACTTGAACCCGTCGCCGCGGGCAAATTTATTTCGCGCGATACCGAATACTTAGAAGTAAATGCGTATTTTGCACGAAATCCCGAAATTTCGCATTTCGAAATAAATCCACGCGTTATTTTCCCCTCATTTCAGCGGCGACCTCCGTAAACGAATTCACGCTTACGATTACGAGTTAACGCAACTCAGAGCTTTACTTTTTTTTTTTTTTTAGTCATTTGGGAATACAAATATGTATCGAAAGTGCAATTATTTAAAGGTAAGTCTTTCCATTTCTCTCGCGAAGGGTAGAGAGATTCAACATTTTACTCGCGATCGTACGGATTCCGGCGCAATTTTGTTGTCGGCAAATACATACGTCGTCATACGTATCATTGAAATTTTCCGTTTTGTTTGAGAACAAGAGACTCGAAGAAACACGATGGAATATAAAGTGATGCGTCGATTGCACAAAGAGAGTCGCGCTTGTGCGACGGCGAGGTGAGTTAAAAACATTGTGAACTAATATTCTTTAAAATTACGATAAAGAAAATTATCCGATCGCGTGTTTGCACTTTTTATATTCGACGTCTTCGTATCTCAACGTCTTTTATCTTCATCTTATTTCTTGCGCGATTTAACGAGACCGTTGTAAAAGGACAGAGCTAGATCTCACGTTGATTAAACTTCGACAAATCGCTGAGCGTAAAAAGTAGAAGGGAATTCTATACCGTCGAGAATTATTTCGCTAGCAATCTTCCGTCGAACTTGATCATTGTTTTATTCCCCTATGTGGATATTCTATATCGATTTTTCTGCATCGTCGCAGATTCGTTGATTTGAAAATGATGAAATTTACTCGGAATCGTTGTTTCATTGTAGATACAACGAACTTATTGCTTTCCTGGTCAATGCCGCGAAAAATGTTATCATCGTAATAACGACCGAATGGAAAGTTTCGGCGAGAATTTATTCGACGCAATGCGCACAGAACTCGGTGAGCGTTCACAGCAATGGCGAATACGTGCTGTCTCGACAAAATATCGGTGAAAACATCGTCAACAAGCTATTTCTCAATGTAACACTCAAATAAAAACGCTCGTTCATACCGAACGAAACGCGAAAGATAAGTCTCCACCTTCCTTCTTTTACATTACAGGTTCGGAATACTTTTTATATGTTTGTCCAAAGTTTTCGTTAACACATTGCCTGCTCATCAAGTTTCGTGTGAATTTTCATTCATAAACATACGCACGATAAAATATTTTGTAATGTGATTAAACGAGACTCTTCATAAATACTGTATAGAATGCACTTTTTACTTTATCTAGCTTTATCTATATGTCATTAAAAATTATATAATTATATAGGTGGTTTTTATTTTTTCGCAAATGTTTAAAAAAAATTTGATATGACCACTAAGGCGCTACTGGGATTTGTTGTTAGATCCCAACTAAACTCTTTTTTTTTTAATTTAATTAAATACTTAAAGAATGCCAGTTGTAAGAGCTATCATTTATATGTACGTCGAAGATGTTATCCCGTGATACTTCCGTAATTTTTTTTACATTTCGCACAAGAGCTGCTATTACATTTATTTTACATTTCGCACAAGAGCCCGTTACTATGTTATGGATTCGATTGAGGAGGGCGGGAGGCAGGCGCGGGTAAAAATCGCGAAGGTATATGGAACGCGGTTGCATCGCCGGTCGATGCGCGAGCCGCCGTTCAGTCTCACATAGCTGCGTGCACCGAGGTTATTATTTTCCCTCACGTGGAGCGACCTAACTGCCGAGGGAGAATTTTACCGAGGGGAAATATATATACATATATACGGCGTCACGTATGCGCGCATAATGTACTCCGATCGCGAGATTCGGTGTCGCGCCAAAAAGTCACCGGATCATGTGTGAGCTAGAGCGTCATTTTTCAGGGGAACGATGTAAGAAAATTTCGTTCCCTCGGGAAACCGACCTCTCAGGAAGAATAACGAGAGAAATAAATTCAGGAACTGATTAGGAAACCAAATTCTCCTGTCGATAAATATGTTCCAGCTCTTGAATATTTGCGATAACATTTAGTTCGCTTACAATTGAGATAAAAATTCGCGTCGAGGTCGCATAATGAGATGATTAATGGTCTCAAATATGGAAAAATAATATTTCATTTTTTACATTTTTAGTATAATGTAAGTACATCGAAAAGATCAACAGAAACAGTAGCGAAATACGACTCGATTTTTTATTTAATCATATTTTTTTTAAGAGATATTCGTGTTTTGTGACGTAAATAAAATCACTGTAGCTGTTATCTCTGTCGCAAGTTATTATGAAACTTATGTTGAAAAGGATTGCGACTTTCATAATCTTGAACTTCTGCAATCAAGATATGTTTATTTTTAAACGATACGTTTATTTTTAAACCTACCTAAGATCTCATTGTCGAACAGTTATATTCCTACGATCTAATTTTATTTAGTAACTTTTCACCAATATCTGATTACAATTTTATTATCTTTCCGAGGTTTGACTTCGACAGTAGATTTCGAATCTAACTTTCTAAAACAGGAATCTGTTAGTTAATCATTAAGCTAATCTAGATCTTCCCCGATGGGATCTTTCCGGAGCATACTGCTGATACTTGCCGAGTTTGAAAACATTTCCATTTACTCTGCAAATCCTTTTGGTTACTTTTGTTTGAAAGAGCTATCCAAAGAAAACTTATAGAGCTTATACACTTTCTTAGAATTTGACTTAAATATTTTTATTGAAAAGTCTTAACCTAAGATGGATTTTAATTATTGTTTAATTGGTTATTCAAGTAACTATCAACAAAACGCTATTACAGAAAGTTATTATTTAAAAAAAAAAAAAAAAAAACAGATTTAATCTCGTGAAATGCAAAGTCGATTACGTCTCTTTCGGAATAATTTTTTAATTTTACGAAATTAAATAACAAATTTGTTTTATTGGTTTCGGTTGGCGTCACTTAATTTTTTGTTTGCGGGAGAGTGTATTCTATTGAAAAGTCTATCTATCACATTACACTGCTTTCTCTATATCACACGCTTGCTTGAAAACAAGTTTTTGCGGGACAACGAGATAGAAGCGCTTGGAGAGTTTGAAATAAACAAATATGTAGGGAAGTCGATCCTGACCACGCCGAGTTATTACCGAAAGTTCCACCTGTTTTTCTCGCGAAGTTTATTTGCGGCTCATCTGTGTACATATCGCGTGTATTTTATGAAATGGTCTACGCCAGTCCAGTCTACGAATCCCACGTTGTGGGTCGCACGTCGCGGTGATAAACCTCGCATGACAACGATATTGCGTCGATACGATTTATTCCCACCCGAGCTAAATGAATTTTAAGCGCGTGTGACCTGCATTTTGACATTTCTACACCAAAGGTTAAGCGTGTCATTATACGGCTTAATTGCGAATACACGCCAATAAAATTGCAAGTGACATTTTCACAAATGAATTTTACCGCATTAAAGAGCTATGATTTCAATTGACATTACATTGTTTGCATATTCTCGTTTCGTAATTATTAGCAGCTGTGTAAGCAACAACTTGTTGTCGCTCCTGAGCACGGTGGGCGACTTCTCTCATGTCCGCATTTAACAAACGGTAACGAAGAAAGGCGTATGCGCTTGCACGGCGCGTGACTTCTGACTTTAAACCTCATTTGCCGAAAGTTACGCGAAGGTGGATATGTTCATCACGGACGCCGACATGCTAAACCGTAATTCCCATCGTAAATTCCTGCGGTAGAAACTTTACAGCACTAGGACACAATATGCGTCATTCACGTATGGTTTATACTTTGCCGATACGAATATAGATATGATACTGAAAGAATTATGTTATTAATAACAAATATATATTGCATGAGTTTATTTTGAATAATGTTTTCCTAACTTGTCAAAGTTTTGCGTCGAGTTACGTAATATATTCAAAATACGTATTTTTATTTATGATAAATTCATAAACGGCGATTTACCTAATCTTAAAACTTTAATTTTTTTAATTCCCACATTCGCGTTTTTTTTTAAAGAAGTTATAAGAAGAATTATGTATTGAGAGAATAATATATTTTTTGCATTTATTATATTTTCTGCAAATAAAATTGATTATCTTGGAACTTCTGATAATTATAAAATCTTAAGATTGCAACGAAAAACTAATAAGATCAATTTGATATTAAATAATTCTGCAGTAATATTTTATAGTGTCACTAGAAATATTGATTGGAACAATTTCACTCAGGAGCAGAAAGCTGTGCTCCAGATTCCCGCTTTTTTATATCGCACACTCGGCATATCACGGCACGAATAATTTCGGGTGGTAAAGAGGTAGCGTATAAAAACGGGCGGTTTCGGAGTGTAGCGAGGAATTAAATTGGTCCAAACAAACCCCACGCGGTAAAAAGGATTACGCTCAAATATCAGTAATTTGAATTTTAAATCCTGCGCGGAATTTTCTCCGTTTCTCCGATTACGCGGGAATAACGAGCAACAGTTCGCTCCTCCCTCGGGAGTGACAGCGGCTGTTCGCGTGATGTATCGGTGCGAGCGGGGAAAAAAGAAACGCGCGCGTGTGTTCCTCTTTTGTGAGGTGCGCGGCTGCGAAATCTAGGGCGAAAACCGTGTTCCTGATACCTTGTATTATTTAGGGCACGCGCGGCAATCTTACGAGCCCACCCGATCTGGTCGGTTGGTGCATTGCGCTGAAATTGCGCACAGTAAAAAGAATGTAAAAGAATCGCATGCTCCGCCTACCGTTACCGCACCGCGCATTCATCCCTAGCCGCCCTGTCTCGCTTACTCCTCTGTCCCTACCTCCGCATCCTCTTTCGTGCACCCTCTTCCCCTCCCCCTCCCCCTCCCAACAGCTCACACAGGTAGCACCTGCATGCGTATAAATAGTGCAGTAACGGCATGGCACATTTATGGAGACGTGCGCGGAGGGTGTTTCGACCGCGACCTATTTTATCTTCAACCCTATCGCATCCGATGGAATGTATAATTCCGCCTGCGTGTAACAAACCGGCTTTAAACTTTCTCAACCGTACTCGGCCAGGTATCACGCCGCATTGTTTTCATCCTCGTGCCTCACTCCGTTTTCGAGTAGACGATTTTCACAGTAATTATGAACATTGTATAATATTACATTGTGGAGTTCCGCTGGTCATAACCTAAGCTTCTTTATTGCGAAATTACAAAATTGCACATAATTATTGCGATAGCAAAGTATACCTTGAAAAAGAAGTGTACAGATAAAAAGACTTGGATAGTTATAGTTAATACTGATAATAAATCAAAGCAATAATGAGCCGCGGAAATTAAAATGTGACGCAAATAACCGGGTAGTATTTCACGTTACAGATGACATTTTTTTCTATTTTTTTAGAGAAAAATGAAATTGATTGATGAACAGTTAAAAGTTCTTAAATTTATAAACTCTTTTTGACAGCAAGTGAGTCTCGTGCATTAAATCGCGCAAGTTTTCAAGTCGACAACCTCGAGGTATACGTAAAGGTGAAGCACTTCCCTCACACCTGCTCTGCAGGAATCTATTTTTAGAGTGACGCTGCGGTCTCGGACTTGACTTTTAAGATAAGACTTTTTGTCCGACGACTTGCATCGCGCTCGATTAAACTTCTGCGATTGGATCGTCGCGTGGCCGTTCGCTTTTTGCGCCCCCGTAAGCGGCGGCGACGATCGCATGATTCAGTGCCCAGCCGGATCGATATACTGCCCTCATCAAGTCCAAACGTTACCCCCCGAGCGCCGTTGCTTGTCTTTACGCTACATCGATCTTACAATTAACGGTGAAATTTATCAGTGAACGCGAAATTGAGACCGCAAATGGTACGCCTGTTCGGCGCACATTTTGCCGATCATAAATTATATTATCCGCGCGAAGAGGGCGAAGGATCCTCTATATTTCTAAGACATAAGAAACGAATTGTCATTTATCGAAACTTTTATCGGAAATGAATCGTTCATCCGCTCCACATCTGTCATATCTATATCGATAAGTTTGCGATTTCTTATTACCTAACTCTATTTACGTCTGTTCGTCTATTCCTATTCTGTCTGTTATTATTACATTTTCGCGAATATCTCTGACAAACACACGATACGTGAATAAGAGCTCTTTCTGCGAGCTCCCTTATGCGTGCTTCTATGCTTTATAGAATTGTGGATGTAACTTGGATCATATAACTCTTATCGCATTGGAAATGTATGCACCGATAAATACCTCTCAATGAAACTTATGCATAAAACATTTTTTATAGGTACCACGTTGGAAAGAACTTTTGCGCTCATGTAGATAACAGAATCATTTTCAATTATTTTATGTGCTTTAGCAGTTTTCGCGCAAATGCAGCTTTAACGTATACTTCAGTTCTATTCATCACACAGATTAGACTCGATTAAAAAACATTTTGCATCGAGTCTATGTGTTACCCTAAGTACAAGTTTACTTCTTTTTATGCTTTATTTCTAATTTTACTGCGTCAGTCTTAGGCGTCTGGTTTATTTTTAGCCTGTTATTAGCTATTATTAAATGTATTACTCACACACTTACAATTAGTTATGTATAGTTGTCCCAGCTGAGATACTATATTATGCACGTTTCTCGCTGCCGAGTCAGTTATAATCCCATAAGGCTTAAAATAGTTATCTATTATAGGCATTCTTTTTATCTTTAACGTTAAAAATTAATTCTTATCAACATATTCTCCTCAAAAGTATAACGATAATAATAGTAACGTTATTATTTCTCTTACCCAATTACACGCATATAACACAAAAGATTACAAAGATTTCTGTTTTTTAAATATCATAATTAAAGTGAATCTTCTTTCATTTTCACACAATTACGTTTTTATACAAGAATATATCGTAATATAAAATAATATAATTTAGTAAAGAATAATTATATTTTTTTTGTTTTTAAGTTCAACGTAAAATTAACGTGTAATAATGTAGGAGAAAGTTGCCAAAATCGTATTATTTAAAATATTTTATGTTACATTTTGGTACTAATTTATACCCGAATTAAAATTGGAAATTGTAATTTAATATTTTAAGACACCTACTATTATACGTTTAACCTTTTTTCTAAATCGTACCCACACATTAGGCTGATTAGGCAATTCTTTCTATAACGCTATAACACTTTAAATTACAAATAATAAGCAAAAAACTCGCGGTAAGAATTCTCTATATCTTAATAAAAAGCCTCAGTCTTTGCTAAAGATTTTGCATCACAAAAGGCCCTAATAAACCAACTAAAAGAAATTTTGTTGATATATTCAAAACAATTATACACGTTGCCAATGTACTGTGAATACACATTATCCATTTCTTTATTTTGATAAATATTTCTCGAGTAATTTCTTCTTCTGGATGCAAATAAAAAAACGTATCAGACTTAAATGTCCGCGGAGAAGCAATAGTTCCACTCCGATGAATGTGAGCACGAGGTGAGCAGCTTAGAATTAAGGATTGGTAGACTCGCTTTCCCTCAAGTCGGATAATAAAATCGATAAAATATTACCTCCGCTGGCAATACATAAAAACTCCAACACTAATCTAAAAATATTACAGCGGATACACCCTCGTGGTCATATCGCAGGCAAAAAGGTATTAAAGGCTTAGCGGCGCGAGAGCGCGGCTCTACATCAATAATAAAAATTAAAAATTTACAATCGGTTATAATTTAGAATCGCGCGGCATTCGGATTCAGTTAAAGTGCGATATGATTTGCGTGATATTCATATTCATAGCATGGAGCATCCGGATAAAGAAATAAAAATGCATTGTCATGTTGAATATAAATATGATATATATAAGAGGAAATAGAAAAATAAAATATACAGTGCGTTCGCGAAATTCTTCCAGGGTTTCGGATCAAGAACGCGCGGTTTTTTAATAATTTAAACCAGACATATGAAGGGTTCCGACAGAAATAAAAATACAATATTAAGTTAAAGATAAAAGATAACAGAAAATACAAACATAAAATACCCAACGTTCGCAAAGTTCTTCCGGGGTTTCGGGTCAAGAATGTAGCACTTGACAACTTTGACTAGATACATGCACTTTGACTTGTGGTAAAACTCTCGAAGTTTTTATATCCTACACTTCGAACGTGTGTGTGTGTGTGTGTGTGTGAACATCTTGGTTAGCACGAAGAATGTTCTTTTTTACATTTTCTCCATGTGTCTGAAGAGTATGAATATTCGCACTAATTCGTGATAAAAAATCGCTTTTTTAAAATATCAATTTTTATAACTGACGATTAAAACAATATTCTTAACATAATTATATATAAAAAGATCTAATAGAACATGTAAATATATATGATAAAATGTGACATCCATGTGATATAATATACGCGTTTGTTTGGCTTTGTTTAAATTTTCGGTAAAATACATTTTTCGAACAAATCGTAATTAATGTTGTTTTTTAAAATGTTCTCTTTGAGAGAATCAATCCAGCTTTTTTTGTGGATCAGATATATTGTAAACGAGGAATAAATAATCTTATAAATATGCATAAATAACGTTACATTAATTAAAACTTCACTCTTTTAGTTAATTATTAAAATTAAGCTTTACTTTTTTAATAATGTATTTCCATTTCTGTGTTTGTCCGGATAATGTTTACAAAATAAATTAAAGTTTTCTCTCTAAAAATGCCAAATAGGATTTTACATATTTAACTACATATCTGTGAGTCAGGATTGTATTGACACGCCGTACTTGTTTATTTTTAATTCAATTTTTTATAGAAATGTGAAATACAATAGAAATTGGTTTCAAAATTTAACAATTTTAATAGTTTTATCAAAACCTTTTTATTTAGATTTGACGCAAGAATAGTTCTAGTAAAAAATTTGACTTGGAAATAAACAGTTTCTATTTTGTCTCAACCATGAGTCTGGATCTAAAGGAAATTTTACTGCGGAGTTTGTTATACATATGGAGCATCAAGCTTATCATAGGCATAAGCGATCAGCCGTTTGTAGCGATTGAACCGAAAAATCATTTACTTTATCGCGAGTTTTTTTTTAGTCGAGCTGTTCCGCGAGATCGATCATCGGACGCTCGCGTTCTATGTTCAAGCCGGATTTACACGGTTGATGATCATCCCGGATGAATCATTCAAAGCAACCGCGTCGGAAGAATGCCTTCTCTTTTAAAAGTAACGCTAAACGTGAACCAAAAACCAACATTGTTGTTTAATTTCTTCAAATAAAATATTTCTGATGATTTACGGTGTAAATATGAAATATTCAGCAATCGTTCGCAAGAAAATATAAAATATATGAATAAAACAAAAGCGTGATACAAATGTAAATATTGTTAATGACTAACTACATTAGTGATTAATAATTAGTTGTTTTATTGGCATATGTTTTCCTATATTGTAAACCTTATAAATCATAATTTTATGTAACATAGGGGAAGATACTCTAAATAAAATAAAACAAGAAAGTTTAAATTTTTGTTTGTAAGAAAGGCTTGAAAAGAATATTCCAGGATATTTCAGGAGCTGTTTATACAATAATTGCATATGATTGTTCACAAATATGGTGTTCTGTTTGTATATATGATTATTTAGAGATTTTCTTCATTCTTTTAAAACATTGATATCCATCTTAAATCAACCATTTAAAATCGAAATCTTTACTTTCGCTATATATCACTTTTCATATTTTTCCCTTGATAAAATAAGATTTTTAATCTCTGATTAAAAATGAGGTAAATTCACGTAAATTCACATGCAGGGTACGCGTAAGTGATTTACACGATGAGCTAGCATCGTTTTGACGGGGCGATAAGCGCAGTTGCTCCGTTTTGACGATGATCCGAGGACATTTCGCGATTTCCATATACATGGGATAGTGAGTTCTCTTTTTGCTCTCTCCAGAATTTTTAATCTCAGCGGGATACGTGGCTGCAAAAAGTTTGGGGCGAACGATTCTGATAACAGCAGTTTTTCCGCCGGACTTGCAAACGGGCTGCGACGATATTTTTATGAGTAGTTCGTTTTGAATTGAGTCCGTCTACGTCGAAGAGAATAATACTCGTTCTCTTCACGCTTCGCGTTTGACAAGAAATACTTGCGAATAAAGATAATTTGACGTATTAAAAAAAAATTCAGTTACTCCCTATTCTATAAAAAATTTATATAAAATATCTTGCTTAAAAATAAATGCAATATTTCATTGTAATGTGAATACGTTTTCTGTATATACGAATACATATTTATTCTTTTTTTTTAATTACGTCGTTTTATTAATTCTTTTAGATTTTTAAATCTTTAATTGGTTTTAAATATGTTAATATTATTTCTATCGTACAAATTTATAGACAAAGTCAATTTTATTTTTCAATAATTTTTAAAAGTTATGTTTTGAATTTTTAATGAAATTGATATGGCAACGATAGGTATTGAATATTTCGAAAGAAAAGACACAGGTCTATATAAAGTCGGAGCCAGCACAGCGGCACTTATTAAAACATTCATTATTAAAAATTAAAACATTATTCATTCGTGTTCGTTTGCGCTCGCTTTATCTGAATCCGGCTTAAATACTGCAGTAGGATTATAAAATTCACATGCGACTACTTAATGACATTCAAAATTCACGAAAGGCATGAAGTTTGTCGAATCGAAAGATAAAAATGCGTCAGATAAAAATGAATACGTAATTAATATTTCGAGATATTCGAAATAAATAGAATTATTGCAATCTTTTATAACATCACGCTTGATCGATTAATATTTACATTAATAATGATAATTGTTTTCGTTCCTTTGTCCCGATTAGAACATTCGCAAGTTTTCTGTAAACATACATCAGAAATTTGAAGCAACAGTCAAACCGTCAAGCAAAAACTTGTTTGTTAAGTTAGAAGTTATAGATGTCATATACAAAGTGTTATTATTGAGGCATCTGTAGAACCGTTTAGATATACAAGATTGATCGCGAAAATTCCTAAAAGAAATTTCTCTCAGAAATTTTTTAGTCTAAAAGATCGAACAATCCATCGAAATTGAAGCTGCGCGGATTTTGAGGTAACTTGATAAGGGAATATACACTCTCGAGATGCATTCTACTCCTCTTACTACTCCGACAGGGCTGTCTTCGGCGCGGCATTAATGCCTGATCGTGTCCGATGCATAATGCTTTAGCTCTCCAAACTGTGTTCGCAACATCCCGGTAATTTGACCACAGTTTATGCTAAATACACACAGCGGCATTTGCGACCACATTTGAGCGACGTACATACACGAATGCACTACATAATATATCGAACAATATAGTACGCGGATTGATACAAAGATAATGCGAGATTTTTTTGGAATACGGATGATAATGTTTCAATATCGTTGTATTTACAATTCTGCATTGCCGTTCTACAAACAAAAATTAGCGATTTTCTGGTAATTTATCAATCATATTCATAATATAAATATTTATTTAATGATATAAAGACATAATATAAAAATAATCGCACGTGATGACTCATATTCTTTAAAATCATTTTTACCGTTAAAATCATATCAAAGAGGAATATTAGAAAAATCTTGATCTCGACCGAAGTTTTCTGATTGCCAGTGTTCAATTGATAATAATTATAGCATTAGATAAAGAGAGATCTTTGCTTTTCAGATTTTACTTCTACATATATGTTTATAAATATTTTAGACAATTTTTAGATACAGTTGTGATTGTCATTTTCATTTTCATCCACGTTTATTTCAGCGGATTTCTTTATTATTTAAGCAATTGCAAATCATGCAATCATTTATTTCATGATTTAAAAATTGTTTTATCTTTCTCGCCATCCAAATCGGTATACAATTTATTGACATTAACACTAAACATTATCAAATATACTGAATAATTGAAAATTAAATAATTGAAAATTTTTGTGCTTACTCACGATGCTATATTCAATTTTTTAGCGACGTTAAACAAATATTTATCCCCAAGACAAAATACACGAATTTGTTTTACGAAGATTGGAAGCAAAACGAATAATATAATTTTTTCTTCGCACCGCATGTAATTTCAAATTTTTAATTGAATTTAAATTGAAAACTATGTTAAATTAAAATTACATTGAAATTACATTAAAGAAAGTTGTCTAGAAAATCAATTATTAACATAAGCACAAATGTACGAAGTCATAAATATGATGTAATAAAATACTAATATGATAAGCTAATATGATAAAACATAAATAATTGAATTTTAATGAAAATATTACATCTACCAAATTATAAAGTCCTCGAAATATCCAATAAAATCCTCGTTCTAGTATCGATAAAATAGCGCTTATAAATATTTCGAAACGCGGTATAGCTTGAAAAATATATAGGAAAAGATATGTCAACGCACAGCAAACGAGCAGACAATGCAAAAGACCCATTTTCACTGTTCTTTGAATTACTTTAATCCACTAGTGATCTACTAGTGACGTCTAACCAAGTTCGAACTGAGAGAGATTATGAAGAGATTCTGGAAACGTTAAGGTAACAAGTCAACACGAATGACTTTGCTCCGACACAAAACAAATGCTCAATGCCAATATAACGGTTACACGGGTGATATGCTAAAGGTATAAAACGAATATTTTTAAATAATTTGCAAATTGACTATAATTTGGGAGATAAATAAGTTGATGCGATTTTTATGTATTGGGTGCCGTGAAATAGTTACACCTCTGAAAGTTGGTACAAATACGTATCACCAAATATATTAATAATTCAAGATTTCTATGCTTACCATTATCTGTTAAAATCTTGAGATTTATTGAAGTCGATTGATAGAGTCGAGCGATGTATTCAAAATTACATGTATCTAGAATCTCATTTAATTTCGAACCATCGATTCTTGTTAAGATACTTCGTACTCTCTTGCACTCGTAATACAACGTTCAATGTTTTAGCGATGTTAAACATATATTTATCACAAGACGAAATATATGAATTTGTTTTACGAAGATCGGAAGCGAAACGAATAATATAATTTTTTTCTCACACCGTGTGTAATTTCAAATTTAAATTTAAAACTATGTTAAATTAAAATTATACTGAAATTACATTAACGAAAGTTGCGTGGAATATTAATTATTAGTTAACGCATTATTATTTAACGTACGATGTAATGAAATGATGAGAAATACTGTAAGATATATTAAATTCGTTAAGCTTATTAATATACGAAACACTTCATATGCAAGCAAAATATAAAGTCTATTAAAATATGTTTCCAATATCGAGAAAATAATGCTTGCGAATATAAATTCTTTGAACGGAAACATATCTGCTTCAAAAATATATGGGAAAAAATATGTCCACGCACAGTAAACGAGTATACAGCATGTCAAATTCTTCATTTTCACTGTCCTTTGAATTACTTTAATCCACTAGTGACTCGACGTCTAACCAAGTTCGAACTGAGAGAGATTCTGATATGAAGAGGTTCTGGAAACGCGTTAAGATAACAAGTCAACACGAATGACTTTGCTCCGACACAAAACAAGTTTTCAATGTGAATCTAATGAACGATTACACGGATGATACTAAAGGTAAATAAAACGAACATTTTCAAATAATTTGAAAAACGACTATAATTTGGGAGATAAATAAGTTGATGCGAATTTTGTATATTGCGTACCGTTATAGCTACATCTTTGAGAGTCGGTACAAATACGTATCACAAAATATATCTGTTAATGATTTAAAATTTCTGTTCTCACCATCATTATCTGCTAAAAACTTGAGGTTTATCGAAGTCCATTGACAAAATCGGGCGATGCATCGACAATTAAATAATCAGATACAGAATTTCGCTTAACTTCAATCCATCGATCCTTGTTAAAATACTTCGTGCTATCTTACACTTGTGATGCGATATTCAACGTTAATGGCATTACATGAATATTTCCAGACGAAATATTTAATTTGTTTTGCAAAGATTGGAACCGGGTAATTTCTGGTCACGCGTGTATCGGAATTTAAATTTAAAATTATCTTAAATTAAAACTAATTGTACTAAAATTATATTGAAAGAGAGTAACACGTTCATATGAATATTTAAATGAAAAGATGAGAAAATGTTAAAATAATTAACTCGAAAAGATGCATTGGTCCATGTCGACATATTTTTTCTACAATTTTACAAATTCTACAAATACTACATTGCTATGATATATATACTGCCACTAATATATTTATCGATACAAATATTAGTATTGCCGTTAAATATGCGTATGTGATCAGTTTTGCTCCAATTATAAAGTAACATAATAAAATAGCATAATAATATAAAAATAAATATATACATATAACCAAAGGAAACACTATGCTAACGAATGCCGCGTTTCGTATATTTTCCCGATCCATTTTTATATCACTGTCTTTTGAATTATTTTAATCTGCTGATGACCCGATGTCTAATGAAACACGAACTGAAAACACTGATGTCAGACTGAGGACACGACTCACGGCGTTTTTCTCTAGAGATTCTGATGCTTTTGCCCGCTGCCCGGCGTATGGTGGAGGTAACGCATGCGTACACGGCTCCTTCCTTGTGTGAGTTACCACTACACACCTGACAGCGGGCAAAAGCATCAGGGTTGGCATCTCTAAGGAAAAACGCCGTGTCCTCAGTCAAGCATCACTGACTGAAAGAGAATATAAAGAGCTGGAAACGTTAAGATAACAAGTCAATACGAATGACTTTGTTTTGACACAAATTTTTGATGAGAAACACGAACGAGATTTCAGGTTACAGGTAACGAGCTTTTGTAAGTAATTTGAAAATTTATTATAACTTTGGGGATATAAATAAGCGAATAAGCATCTATTTAACAAATCTGTGTATTGCGCGCCGTAATAGCTACATCTCTGAAAGTCGGTACAAATACTGCGCATTATTAAATATGTATTAATAATTTCTGAACTCACCGTTATATGCTAAAATCTCGAGGTTTATTGAAGTCCATTGACAGAATCGAACGATGTATCCAAAATTGAATGTCTCCAGAATCTCATTTAATTTCGATTTATCGTTCTTTGTCAAGACATTTCTAGCTCTCTTGCTCTCGTGATATAACATTCAATGTTTTAGCGATATTAAACAAATATTTATTTCAAGACGAATATGATTCACAAAGATTGGAAGCGAAACAAACAATTTTTTTCACACGCGTGTAATTTCAAATTTAAATTAAAACTGTGTTAAATTAAATTTATACTGAAATTACATTAAAGAAAGTAGCGTGAAATATTAATTATTATTTGACGCATTCAAATCGTTCAACCTATAATGTAATGAAATAACAAGAATTATACAAACATTTATTATATTCGTTAAGCGTCTTAATTCAATTATTACTTGGTACACCAAAGCACAAAGTCTTTCATAATATACTTCCACTGTCGCGAAAATCATGGATACGAATAGATATTCTTTCAAGCGCGGACTTATATATATCATATTTGGAAGAATATATGGCAAAAGATACACCGACACCCAATAAACGAGCATAAATTCCACCAAAATAACAGCTTTCATTTTCAATGTCTTTCGAATTACTTTATTCCACTAGTGACTCGACGTCTAACCAAGTTCGAACTGCGAGAGATTATGAAGAGATTCTGGAAACGTTAAGGTAACAAGTCAACACGAATGACTTTGCTCCGACACAAAACAAATGCTCAATGCGAATATAATGAATACACGGTTACACGGATGAAGTTTCAAACTAAAGGTATAAAACGAGCATTTTCAAATAATTTGAAAATTTACTATAATTTGGGAGATAAGTAAGTTGATGCGAATACTACGTTTTATCAAATATATTGTAAAGTAAAGTAAACAATTTGATATTTCTGTATTCAGCATTATGCATTGGATATTCGATATCGAGGTTTTATTGACAGAATCCGGTGATGCATTTAAAATTGCATGTATCCGGAATCTCACGCGATATTTAATTACGATCCATTGATCCTCGTCACGGCACTTCACTGCGTGCTTACACTCCCAATGCTCAGTATTTTAATGTTATTAATATAATATTTCTCAATGTTAAATATATAAAATATTTGAATATTTTATTAACATCTGAGCAAATTAAAATTTTTGTTGCATATGTGTACCTATTATTGCAAATCTCGTTCTCATCTTGAATTATGACTGTCAAAGTTTTTTAATTATTAAGTTATTGTCATTATTATGCAATTTAGTTAATATATAATTTTTAACGTAATAGGCAACCTCTAAATCCATATCTTATTAAATAATCATCAAGTATCGCTAGCTGGTCAATGTAACCATCGCGTCGATGTGTGGCATTTATAGCGACATAAGTCTGCTTGTCCGATTTGGTTTTCGTTTTCCCGAAGGGTGTCATCGACGTTGTCCGACGAAGTCATTCAAACCGACTTGACCGCGCGCAGTGACGCGTTTCCGGCGGAAACGCATGGATTATTTATCTGGAACGAGTGCCAAATAACACTACGTGTTCGACGTTGACCTGGTTGCTTGACTGGTCAGTCACTGGTCGGTCGGTTGGCTGGTGCACGTGTTGCTCATGCGGAGCAGTCAGGGAGAGGATCGATATTAGTCGGTGCAGCGCGCAAACACGCCGGTTCCCGCTGGCGACAATTGCCGCGTTCGCCAGTCCACGTTCAAAGTCTGCGAGTAGACTTCAAGAATAAAAAAGAACCGGAAACGATGGCGAAGAAGAGGAAATGAACAGCTCAACATTTCGGAAATTGTCCGGCACGAATTCAAATCGGCTACACAGTTTCGACACCAGATCCGAGAGCTATCGACACCAGATGGTTGAACGAGGACAGACTGGTGGATAGAGTGTGAATGAGAGAACGAAAGAGAGGGGCATACGGAAAAGCGTGCGGAAAACGCTTTTCCGCTGGTCGCCGCACACGTTATTTCCATCGTTTTAATTATTCGGCTGATAAAATCAATCGAGGACAAATTTGCAATGCTATTAACGTATAGGTATGTAGGGTATCCCGAAATCATTAGCCAGAATCAGACCTTAATTTTAAAAATAAATTATCGATCGAGTTAGTTTACACATATTAATACTTGTAGGCAAAACCCGTGAAAATGAACATCCAATATTTGCGGATGAAAAAAAAATAAAAAATATGTCGTGTGCAGTTGAAGAAGGCTTATATGTACTAATTATTGTATATCATGAAGATAAAAATAAGATATAAGATACAGATTAATATAACAACATGATTTCATATAGTTCGCGAATATATGCTTCACGCGATTTCAGTTCCTGTCCTTTTGATGTTTTTTCACAAAAATATATTTCATACAGCAAGAAATTTGATAATAATAGCTTCACGAATATTTAGAAAAGAATCACACGATATACCTATTTAGTTATAATTTAAACAAGGATCGCGGCTAATCTAATGGATTAGCTCCGGTCAATTCCCGATCCTGTATGATGCTGATTAATAACATTTTATCTCTCTAAATTGTGCTCGGAGCGTACTCGTAATTTGACCGCAGTTTATGCTAAATACGTTCAGGCACCGCGATGCGTATGTTTTGCGACCGCCACGAATGTACGTGATGCATTCGGGCGATGCTTACAAATTCGCTACATAATGCCGAGCGACACAGCGTGCGGATTACTAAAATAGAAATACAAATAAAAATAGCGCGCGATCGTCCTAAATGCGAACGATAATGCTGCGATAATTGGCAGCAATTGCGCCAATGTTTTTGTGTCATCTATACGGAGAAAAATTTACGATTTTTAAAATCTGCGATATTCAATTGTTTAATAATACCGAAACAATCGCGTATAACTCATTTTTAAAATGGTTTTTGCCAGTTGCAAAACAGACGGAAAAATCTCAATCGCAGTCATTCAAACGTTTCAAATATTTAAAATATCCGTGTAGTTTTATAAAAAGGAATTTCCTTTCGTTCAACGAATGAAATGTTTCTAAAATGGATTACTAAATTTATAATTTATTATAACCAATATTAGACACACGAGGGTTCCATATCAAATATCAAATTATATTATATAATACTCTAAGTATGAACATCCCGTTTATAAAACAAAAGACTTCTTTCTTCGTACATCGCTTCTATGCGTTTATCAGCTTTTCAGGGAATCTTTGGAATTTTTAGATACAAACGTGCGATTTTCATTCACGTTTATCTCGGCGGATTTCTTTATTATTTGGGCACCAATTAAATTTGCAACGAAATTTGAAAAATGTTGAAGGCGAAAGCAAAGTATACAATCGCTAATTTAACGATATAATAATTGTTATATATTTTCGCAACGCGCAATTCACTAATATCATAAAAACCACACTAGCGTTACTAAATACAAATAAATAACTTGAAATTTCTATACTAACCACAGTATCTTGCTGAAATCTCTCGAGAGTCTCCAAGGTCCATTGATGCATCCAAAATTACAAGTATCCAGCATCTCATACAATACTCCAATTTTATCCATCAACTTTCGTCAAAAAACTTTACGTACAGTTGTCACACGATATTCAATAGGTCAGCAACCTTAAACAAATATTTATCTTGTCAGTCTGTGTGATACACTACGTGTATCACGAATTTGAATATAAAACTATACTATGCAAAAGTATGACTACATTGAAACTATTAAAAGAGAGTAGTATAAAAATATGAAATGCTCAAAACATTATAATATAAAATAACCTTTAAATTATGTCAATAGACTTCGGAATCATTCGTCTCAATCTTCGTCGCATTTTTCTATATAGTTTTTTCTATATAGTTTTTCTATATAGTTTTCAATTAAAACCATTCAGAGTAAAACATTAGCACTATTGGCAGGAGCACTAATACTACATACCATCCAAAATGCACGGCTAAAGTACTATTGTACATTGTTATACGCATAAGTATAGCAAGTAGCACAAGAAAGCGTATGGTTGGTAACATTTTAATTTTTTTGAGCTTAGATTCGCTACTGATCAGCCTTGTAAACGTCTAATAATTCGAATTGAGAGAAATTGATGAGTGATCCTGGGAAACTTTGATTTTGTTCTGTGGATACCAAATAATACAGATTTATGAAATGTAATTGAAGATTGTTACATAAACGATACTTCAGGCTTAAGATATTATCTTGTTGTCATGCAACGAGCAAATAATTTGAAAATTGGCTATAATTTTGCGTAAAAATGAACTCATTTATTTTGTACATTACGTACCGAAATAGTTATATCTTAGATAATTGATACTGCGAATTCTATGTATTATCCAGTACACTATAAATAATTTGAAATTGTTATATCAACCATTACGCGCTAAATTCTTTCGAGACTTTCTGAAGTCCATTCAAACAACGCATACAAAATTACAAGTATCCTGCACTTCACTTATTGTTAGTACTCTGTCTTGATCAATCAACTCTCATCAGAGGTCTTCACGCACATTTGCACTCGCGACATAACGTTTCGTCATTTCAACGTTTTACCGGCATTAAACAAATATTTATATCGAATTAAAATACATGAATTTGCAAATTTAGCAATGATTAAAAGTGAGAAGAAGATGTTAGTTTCTGTCACACATTACATATATCAAAAATTTTTAACTATACGAAATTAAGATATAAATTATACTAAAAGCATAAACGTTTAAAATATTGTATAACAGTCAATTTTCATCACATCCATTTAATCACGTTTTCAATCACATAGTGGAACGAAAGGCCCATATCATTAACAGTACTTGTATATACAATATATACATACAAAACTGCTCGTCTAAAACATAATTACACATCACGAGCATAATTATAACCAGTAGCACACAAAAGTTTATATAATCGTCCACAGCATTTTGATATCACTGTCTTCTATATCTTGAATTCACTACTGACTAAACTTGCGAACGTCTAACAGAATTTAAATTGAGAAAGATCGTGAAGAGTCCCTTGAAATGACTTTGTTTCATGGACACAAAACAAAACAGATGTATAATAAAAATAACTAACACGATTGGTATCAAAACAATATTTCAAACTAAAAGTATTCTCTCTAGCAGGCAACGAACATTTGCAAATAATTTGAGAATCAACTACAATTTGGGGGATAAATAAGCTAATAAGCATTTATTTAACAAATTTGTGTATTGCGTGCAGAGAGATTGCATCCTGACAGTCAGTCTTGCGAATATTACCAAATATGTCGTAAATAATTTAAAATTTCTATACTAACCACTATGAGCTAAATTCTCTCGAGATTCCGAAGTCTATTAAATAAAAGCGATGCATACAAAATCACAAGTATCCGGCATTCCACGCAATACTCCATTTTGATCATCAACTCTCGTCAGAGGACTTCACGCATACTTGCACTCGCGACATGATATTTAACGTTTCAGTAGCGTTAAACGGATTTATTTATTTCGAGTTAAAATACACAAATTTGTTTAATAGCGATTAAAAGAAACGGAAACGGAAATTACGAATTTAAAACGATATAATGCATTAATTTTGATCATATTTCTTAAACTATGACTATGAGTCTTCGATTATTATTCCAGAATTGCAAGAATGCATAGAAGCACTCTGCAAATATTATATATGCGAATAAAATAAAAAGTAATAAACTGTTTAGTTTATTGCTTTCTAGCACAATACGCGCAAATTTAATGCATAATAAAAGTATATGTAATATAACTATAACTAAGTAAATTGTAAGTTTTTGTATTCTATTCATTTTGATATTACTGCGTTTCTTGTTTCTTAAATTACTTGAACTCGCTACCGATCCACCTCGCAACAGAATTTCCACTGAGAGAGTCCAACGAAATCTTAGAAATCACCTTATTCCATGAGCACAAAACGTAAACAGATTTATTATGAAAATATAACTAACACAGCTGTTACACAAATAATGTGTTTTATATAACTTATGTTTCTAGCAAATATTATTTGTTAGAAACGTAAATTGTATATGTAAAAAATTTTAAAGTCTAAGTGTATGTATAATTTGGAATGTAAGATATAAATTAATATTTGCTTAATTTTGTATATTTTGTGCCGAGATAAACGCGCATCACGATGGAAACATGTGAAATATAAAAATTCTAGTTAAGCTTATTTTCTCGAAACTTTTCCAACACCTTGAGTTTGAACGCCGCATATCAAGTCTTAAATAAGTTCGCACCCGCAAAACGAGGTGGTTAATCGGTTTGCGAAAGTTTCAGTAAAAGCCCTAAAAACGGTTATCGATCCCTGTTATTTGTGTTTTAGAGAGAATTTTCCGCTCACACACCGATCGTATTGGGACGGATAGCAAGAGGTGTCGATAAACTGTTTTGCTGAGTTAACGAAGATTAATTAATCGAGAAGGAAACGTTACACTTAAGCTTGGTTTGCGTCTTACAATCTTGATTTATGTTTAGATCAATTGAAAGAGCGAAAACGAATTAATTACGTTTACTAATGCAGTTTTGTTATAGAATAATCATTATATTTTTTCTATTTTATCTGGGGGGAGAGTATATTTAAAGACATATATATAATTAAATATACGTATTTCTTTCGTAAGAAAGAAATGTTCTTGCCATCATTTCAACTTTGTAATATTTATTTTATATTAGCAAGTGTACGTTACCTTAGTTCTCGATCGTATTCGAATAATTAGTTAAAATAAAGAATAAATATAAAACAAGCGTCATTGTGTGTAATTGTATTGTTTGACCGTGAGGTAAATTTTTTTTTTAATTAAGTCATCAATTACATAGTTTATTTCAATTTTTACTTATTCGGTATTCTTCATCGAATGAATCCAAAATCTTTCATTTCTCATTATTCGTAAATTATCAAATCCATGATTTATAATAAATATTTAATTTAAAAAATTATGAATTTGTACCACGACTCGCAAACGTCTAATGGGATTCCACTTTGAAGAATTCGCGAAAAGATCTTGGAGATATGGGGATATTATGATAGATACAGATCAACACGAATGACTTT
Source organism: Temnothorax nylanderi (assembly GCF_030848795.1). NCBI lineage: Eukaryota > Metazoa > Arthropoda > Insecta > Hymenoptera > Formicidae > Temnothorax > Temnothorax nylanderi. The sequence continues at coordinate 976,664 of NW_027249114.1, read as the reverse complement.
GCTCCGCAAATTTTCAAAACATGCTTGTTGTGGAAGTATAACTGACGATTGTTAACGAATATTTCAGGAAAATAAAGCGGATATTTTATTATAAATTATTAAAAATTATTTAAAAACCTAATACACGAAATATAATTAAAATAAAAAACATTCGTCTAACAAATTTGTTTATTTCGTACCAACATAAAGATGTGCTAATATAGAAATATGTTAAGCATAAAGATGTGATGCATTCCACTTGTCGAGCGTAACTCTTTTAGTCGGAGCTTTTAACATCGATAGAATATTTAATGTCTAAAGAAAATATCGATCGATATTCGATACGAACATTTTACGTTCAGTATTTTATTGAACGTTCATTAAACGTCAACCAAAACGCATAATAATTCTCTCATTAGAGATATTTACAGTTCTAAGACGCTCACAATTTTAATCATCTTTTATCATAATAAATTGAATATATATTATTACATAAACAGGTAACTTTCGTATACTCTTATCGCCTTTTCCGGAGAAATGAGAAAAATGTTCCAAAAATATCCAATTTGTCGTTGAATTTCTTTAGTGTTTAAGTAGTTGAGTAATGCGACAAAATTTCAAAAAATTTTGAAAAATGCAAACTATCCAATATAATCATGAATTAAAAAATTTAAAGCTAAAAGTTAGTAAAAGTAAAAATAGGTAAAAGCTTTATCTTCTTCGCAATAAGAGCCAATGCGCGATTCACGGGATACGAATATTATGAATACTACACACATATATTATCAAATATTACATGAATAACTTTCTCACCATTATTTTCACTATTACGTGTTAAAGTTTCTCTGTCGAAATAATTCGACATCCGTTGGTAACATCGGGCGACGCGTCCAAAACTGCGTTCAGAATCTTACGTAGTAAAATATTCATTTTTGATCCTTGATTTTCGTCACGTAACTTTACACACACTTATGCTTGGGACACATTTAATAGTTAATAATCTATCCTGAGTCGAAATGTTCTTTAGCGCGGAGTGAAAATAAAGCGATTACTGGCCAAGTTGTATCGCATAGCACGTATCACGAAATTTTTAATTTAAAACTAATTTAATTAAATTAGTACTTGAGAGTGTATTGCAACTCTTTTGGATGAGAATTGCATCTCCAACAATTATAAGATAAAGCATCCAAAAAAGACCAAGCAAAAAAGAGTAAGCGAAAGAACAATAAGATACGACAAAAAATAATGTGTCAATCTTTTTTGCTGCACCCAAAGAAGGAATCTCGCAACATCCTCCAAATTTATAACTTCCAGTGGGTACAAGAGTGTAAACAGAAGTATCACATTAAAGAATGTCTCAAATTTATCTTTGTCAAGCTTATCAGAAAATATATATGAAATTACATTTGATATTAATGTAAGCACTAATATTTTCATTTTAATATATATCTTAAACCACTTTAACCAGAACCTGTTATTGATACGACTCGCAAACGTCTAATGGGATTTCACTTTAGGGAATTCGCGAAAGAGTCTTGGGGACATTACAATAGATACAAATCAGTAAACGACTTTTTTCTCCGCAAATTCAAAACATACTTGTTGTGGAAATATAACTGACGATTGGTACGATATTTCAGGAAATATAAAGTCTTTTATTTTATTATAGATTATTAAATTGTTTATAAGCCGAGTATACGTTGCAATATAATGAAGATAAAAATATTCACTTAAATTTATTTTGTGCCGAAACAGAGATATATCGATATAGAAATATGCTAAGCATAAAAATGTAACGCATTCCACTTTTTGAGCGTAACTCTTTTAGTCGAAGCTTAAGATCGATAGTAGAATATTTAATATCTAAAGAAAAGTATCGATACTTTGAACATTTTACGTTCAGTACCTTAATGAATGTTCATTAAACGTGAAACAAAAAAAGCAACAAAATAATTCTCTTATTACAGATATTTACAGTTCTAAGACACTCTAACAATTTTAATCATCTTTTGTCATAATTAGTTGAATATTATTACGTGAGCATACTACTTTCGTATATTCTTTTCGTTTTTCGGAGAAATGAGAAGAATATTTCAAACGTCCAATTTTTCGTGTGCGAGAAACATAAGTTTCTCAAGCTGTTTCGAGAAAGATGGAAATGAGCGGCGTAATACCTATTTAGATACAATCTGAACACAGATACCAGCCTAATCTAATACGGTAGATAGGTTAATGGCTGATTACACCGGGCACGATTAATGCAAGGTCGAGTAAAGGATTAAAGGCGCTAGACCGAGCAATCAACAGTTACCCTTTATATGCACACACACATACAACTGTCTCTCTCCGTCGTATATGACAATATCTATATAATTATGATCCAAAAGTACTAGCGATATAGATGCTTTGCTATACATATTTTTGTGAGAAGCAAAGAAGGGAAGTCTCAAATCCTTATTATGTGTTGGATATTTTTTGATCTATCAATGTATAATATAAACCTTCTCAACTATATTTTTTATTATTTTTATTCGCAAATTTACTATTCTTAAAGGAGCTACATTTTAAAGAGCCGATAAATATAATTTAGAGACGAATTGTTTAAAATTGTATCTTTTACACTATGTCTTGAATGACTTATATAACCAATTAATTTGTTTTGGCAAAAAGTTGAGTATAACTGTGGGTGTCTTGAACATCGAACTATAGCTTTAAATATTAATTTTCAAATTAGTATCAAATGAGAGATATGACATAAAATATCTTAAGTAGTCTGTGATTTTAGCAGCTCTCCTTTACACGATAAGTTATTTAATCGAAAATTTAATGATCTAATAATTGTATTATTCTTTTCTTCTTACAACGCACATTTTATTAACTCCGTAAATATTACACATCAAATGCACCATAAATAACTTGAAATTTATACTAACTGTTACGCTCTGATAAGTTTCTTGATGCTTTCCGAAATCCATTGATAGTAACGATGCATCCAAAACTGCATATATCCAGCATCTCCCACAACATTCAGTTGTGGTCCATCAACCTTCGTCCAAGTATATCGCATACCCTTGCACTCACGACGAGATGTGTCATGTTTCATTTATCTCAAGTGGAAATACACGAATTCTAATTTGTATTTTACTTTTTATCTTTCAATAATTAGCAAACGATTGATTGTTCATCTTTTCGACAGTTTCACGACAAATTTGATGTATTACATTATCTTTATTCTCCATTATGTTTAAAAAAAGCTAACTAAAGAAAATTATCAAATCATTGATTTGTAATAATCAGTATTGAGTAGGCCTGTATATTTACATTATATCATACAAGTTTGCGATTTGCCGACGGCGTAGAGCTGTGTCATTAGGCATTTGAATTCAAATCATTTTGACAAATTTAAAATTACATTGAAAACGTAAGAGAGTAATATAAATACAGAATATTTGAAATATTTTACAAGTACATAGTAACGTTTAAAATGATGCGATCGAATCGATCTTTGTCATATTTTTCTAAACATGTTAAAATACATACGTAATATTAGTATGCTAGTATTAATAATAGCATTAGTATCAAAAGTACTATTAACATCAATAAAACCACTAAAAAGGCTAAACAGAAATTTGGTAATGCTACCACATGACGTACAATTATAGCTATCGTTAAAAGTAATCCGATATTTAGGTCCCACATTTTAATGTTTCGTGTAGCTTGATTTACTCGAACTAGCTAAGCTAACATGACTCTAACGACTAACGAGAGATTCCAATTGTGAGAGTTCGCGAAGGGACTTTCGAAATGTTATGATAAACACGATAAGTTGACACGAACGACTTAGCTTCGCTCTGTCGAAGATTTGTGATGGAAATATAACTGACAGTTGTTACCACGAAGCTAGAAATATAAAACCGGTATTTTAATTTATGAAATAGCTTAAAAGTCGATGATACATCGAGATATGATTGAGATAAAAAAGATTCGCTTGATAAATTTGTTTATTTCGTGCCGAAATAGAAACATATCGACGCAGAAACGTACCAAGATCGATATTTTATCGAGGAAATGATTAACAAATCAGTACTTTTGTACGGAAAATATAATCGGACAGAAAATAATCTTTCCGCCCGCGCCGGCTTTAAAACCATCCCGCGGACCATCCACTGGATTGGTACCTCGCCGACGGTTATCTGAATCCTGAAGCGACTTATTAATAATTACGCGTTGACCTACTGCCGTTTTTGGAGTCTGCGCTGTTTTAGTACGTTGCTTAAGCATTACATTCAACGAATGAGGTGAAACGTTGTGTTACAATTCGTCGAATATGGATAAAAAATGTAAATTCTCCTTTTCATAATAGAATTTATAATTAGTTTCAATTAATTTTAAAGACAGTTTACTAGACAGCTCCAGATTGCTTAAAAAATTTACTTGTACATCTCCCTATTTTATTTTTGAACTGAAATCAGGGTAGTGGTATCCAAATAGAGGGTGTATCGAAAAAAATAATTATCAATCACAAAATATATCAATATTTTCTACATGAATGTAAAATCTTCTTTTTGACGGATTAAAATCTAATCGTAGAGTTATTGAGCACTGCAGAAATTTCTGGCAGTTATATTTCCATCACAAGTAAAATTTATATAATTTTTATTTAACAAGTGAAGTTTAATTTGAAATAAGAGAATACATACGTAAAACGTATCTAGTAAATTAACGACCTGATAAATCAGATAAATTAATCTCTTGAATAAGGACGTTGACGAGTCGGGAATCTTTATTAAGAATGGAGAAGAATTGTTAAACTTTTACCAAAGAAATCTATTTCAGTAAAGTGGAGAAAATCTCTCTAAACGTTGCTTTAATGCTTCGATTTGTAAAATCTGTTTTGTGTGACGACATTACGAAGGTATTCAACATTGAAAATTATCTTGGCGGATTAGCGCAACGAAAATGATTATAAACAATAACAAGATTATGCAACAGAGCGAAATGTTTATAATTTGTAATCTGTAACAATATCTGCATGTATATGATATCACGTATGCTGTCTGAGAATCAGGATATCGCGGTAATCTATTTTAAATCTCCTTCCATCCCGATCCGTATTCAGATTCGGAAATTTATCGACAATAAGACAATAAGAGCTCGTTTATTCTTGTGTTTCAGACGTTCTGCGTGGTATCCAAGAGGTTCCGCAAGAACTATATTCATAGATTTACGGCGACCAACAGTTGGTTCATATTCTCCCCGTGGAATCCTATTCGGCGGTGCTGTATCTTCCTAAGTACGAATCAGTACTTCGATTACGTGGTCATGGCTACTATCCTTCTTAACTGCGTCTTCCTGGCCATGACCGAAACCGTCGAGGAAGCCGAGTAAGTATAGACTGGTGCCTCATGCTTATGCATGCAGTAGCAGCGACTAGTCGATCATTAATAATTAGCCACTGAAACTGTGCTTACTTGTGTTGCCGTTATAAAATAAAATAATCATACTTCTCTAAAAATAACGGTCGCAATGCCATTTATAGTCATTATAAAATATATTAAACAGAATTAAAAAATTTAGCAACGCATAATTTCGAATCGATTGTGTTAGCAAAAATTTATTTAGAATACATTTTTCGTTTTATTTCTCAATTTTTAATATTAAATATTTTGGTTACTAATAATTATTATCAATATATATCATAATATCATCATTAACATATTTAATAAATAAAATCATAAAATATTAATGTATCGCATAATTTATACAAGACTATATATTATTAAAAATTTAGTATAGCAAAATCCGCTTTAAAAATTCGGTAAAGAAAGTTGTAAAGAAAAAATGTTTTATTTCCAGGTGCTTGTAAAACCAATTGAAGATTAAAACCTTTAATATTTCGCGATTTTGTTAAGGAAAATTCGTCTTTGTATTGGGCATAGAATCTGTTTAATCCTTTTATATTTTAAAATATAAGGCAACTCCGCATTCGAATTAATTATTAATTTGCTAATTAATCATGTCTACAGGTAATATCTGCGGAATAATAAGAGTCTGATATTGTCATTTCGCGGGAAAGGCATTCTTTATTAATACTGCAGTCGTAATATTGTTTTCTTTGTTCTCTTGTTCCTTTATTCATTCATATAAGTGTGCGAAGATATGATAAATGTGCATTAGAACGTTCTAAAGACAATTCAGAAACAAAGGCAAGTAATTACCAGCGGTCGCGTTACGTAAAATACTTTCTCAGAAAGCACACGAACGTAAATGTGCATGTTCTTACGATTTTGACAGCCACTGTAGCTTTGTTCTCGAGATTTTAAAAAATCCGGAAAGCTATAAAATTGTTTGCCAATCAAAAATCGAATTCCGAGCCCTCCGCTTTCGGTGCAAAGACACGATTATATTTTTTTCATTTGCATTTTTTTAATCGCATTTTGGAAACCGCTCGCTTTCAGAATCAATCAAAGTTGCCGACTTCTCAATTCGAATATTGTTCCGGCATCGAACTTATTGTCCCGCAATCCGCACGAAACGTTCGTCGGAAGCATCGCCACAATTCGCTCTTTTCGCAAATCATCGTGAACGCTCTCGCAACGAAACGCTTCGTTCAAACGAACACGTGATCGTGACCAGTATACACGGTGTTTATGTTTCATCGAAAGACAAAAGAGGCACCGGTGCTTCGCCTTGTTTTGGACCACGTTAACGGTCGAAGATGTATTCGTTCGCTTCGATCGACTAACGGCCGGCTGATTCGTCCTCCAGCTTTCGTTCGAGACGGTCGCCGTACTAGCCGCTTGCCGACTTTTTTGGAGCCGGAAAAAATATGTTTCGGCTATAGTACTCGCGAATTTTATCGAATATTGGTTATTATTTGTACACTTTTTCTACTTAATATTTTTTATCACAGTTATATAATAACGATTGGAAGAGCAGCAAATTTCTGATTCGATTGCAGGTCACTAATTAACTCGAGCACGCATCTCTTATCTCTTGTTTTCGAATTTTGTGATCGATCTGTTTACTACAAGTCAATCACTAATAATCTCGCCCATTTTATTCTGTTTTTAATGCTATTATTTTTGTTCAATTCCAGAGAGTACAAAATATAGTACTGCGTGGCTCTCGTTATCACGCGAAGCAGAAAAAATTAAAAATGATCGAAATAAATCACCATTAAAGTGATCTAATAAGCTATTCTTCCGAAATGGTGCATAACTATTAAAAGAAATTATACTAGAGTTGTAAATATTATAGCCGAGATCAAATCTTTCCGACGCGCTGATTTCTTTGGGCAGACGTCAGATCGTAAAGTAAATCCATAAAAACTTTTTAATATCCGCATTATAAACGTTTAGTGGAGTTAATATCTTCAGACATTGTTTTATTGCAGTCTCTGAACTATAAGACTGATTTAATGGAGTCGATACCTTTCTTTTTTCTCTTCTCTCATACACCAATATTATTTTCTTTATAATTCTTTAAATATTTTTACAATTTCTTTAAATATTTGAAGAAATATCTGTTTTATTTCTTTAATAAACAAGTATCTTTTATTGAGATTTACTTTTATTGAGTGATTCCGTTACAAAAAGCACAATTCGTTTGCCTTGCCCCACTATCTTGAAATTTATCTTGAAATTTATCTATTATTTAGCACATTGTGCACGCCCTCTTAGACTAGACTTGCGTTAGGCTTTAATTAGGCTTTTGTCAGTTAATCGAAATCCGTGCGGCATTCTGGGAGTTAAAGACAGGCCTGACGGGTTCTCTTTAAACATGCACAACTGGCGTTCATTTCATATGTGTTCGCTTAGCATGTAATCCTCTTAAGCTAAGTATCCTCCAGCGAGTAACTCGCGACAGTTCTCGCCGACTGCGGATAGCAATTCGTTTAACGTGCTTCCGCCGAATATGTCTCGCGGTAATTTTCCGCAACTGCGGTCTGAGCGAAGGCGTGCCAGATTAACGAGGCTTTCAGGATGGTGAATAAGCGATCTCTTCAGAGTTCCTTTCGGGAAGTTAATTGGCCTAACTCGCTTAATATAATGAGGAACTTATAGACGTTTCAAGCGCACACAGTTTAGCATCTATTGGAAAGTATTAATTTTTTATTAATAACTCTCAAGGGAGCTGAAGTGGGAGCTCTGTTTAAAATCGTCGCTTTATTTAAGTTATCTCTATATAAGCTATCTCTGTAGAATAAAATAAATATAACTGATGTGCCTAAGCATAATTAATTAATATTGTGATCCTAAGGTGCTCGATACCCACGACAGAGCATCGATATTTCGATACTTTTCATGCTATTTTCTATAATTTGAACGCATTTTCGATTATCCCACGCTCGCGTGGAATCGCGCAAAATGTTCATTAGGAACGTTCGCGTCGCTATGCGATCGAGAAGAGCACCTCATCACGCCGCACAAAAGCGGAAACAAAGGCGGACGCGCCGTTGGTTATTCCGTATACCCTCGGCGCGGAATGTGGGTCCGGGGGGATGCAGCGGATGGTGCAGCGCCAATGCCATGCATCTCCGCGCGGAGAATGCCGCAGGGCGCGACGTCCGAGACGCGGATGGAAGCTTTAAAGATCCGCTCTCTCGCCGGTGTCGTCGAATTGGGTCGAAATTCAGTGCCGCTGTGCACGGCACCAGCGAGAGTCGAAGCCGAGGGAAAAGGTTCGTGAGGAAAATTCGCGACGTCGCGTCGTCGATTTCGTCGGAAATAATATATAGACAAAATTTTCGTTAATTGCAAATAAGTGGCTCTAATGCTTCCAGAAATGCGACCAGAATTTCTATCGCCCTTGGCTGTTCCGTAACGGTTTACGTAATGTTTCAACGTGTATATGACAGCGTAAAGCGATATAAAGATTTTTCATGAGACGGCTGTTCCATAAGCATGATGTATTTGTATTGTTGAGAAAGTTAAATTGATTGCTAGCAAGTCTGTGCTTGTAATGAGCTGCTTGAGATGATTGATTCGGTACAGGTGTTTATAGAACAAGATGATTTATACGAATGTAAATCTAGATCTGCATCTAATCTCAATTTGAAATGTAAAGTTTAGTTTACGTGCTTATAAAATTATGCACAAAAATATTATTACGGATGTTATTGATTAATACAGAATAAATAAAGTATATATCTATTAATTGTAATTAATATATACTTTATTTATTCTATATTAATTAATCTCTCTTTATAAATATCTCTTTACAAGAGACCTAGAATATATTTAAATGTAATGTATAAAGAAAAAGAAGTTGTTAGATTTGTTATTGTATTTTTTATACGATGCTTGTAATAGAAAATCAAACTTTTCACTTCTAAATATTATCTAAGTAGTTAAGTTTTATTATGTTTCATAATATAACAGTTTTCATATGCAAAACAAAGTTTGAGACAATCTAAATAAGATGCCTTACATTTCTTAAAAGTCATAAAACTGTAAGGAAAGATGACTTACAGTTCCAACTTCGTCATGGAATAAATTTGTCGAAGCTAGTTACAGGAAACTGCGGTAGTTCGGACATGTTCCATATAACATTTTGACTTCCCCGTAAACATGTCCCGATAACGAACGGCAGCGGATAGTTGATCTGATGTCCGATGTTTCTCCGATGTTACAGATATATCTTCCTACTTATATACACGGCGGAAATGGTGATAAAATCAATCGCGAAGGGATTTATACTGAACAAGTACACTTATCTACGGAATCCCTGGAATTGGTTGGACTTCGTGGTGATTACCAGCGGATACGCCACTATCGGGATGGAAGTCGGGAATCTGGCCGGTCTCAGGACGTTCAGGGTGTTGAGAGCACTTAAGACTGTATCCATTATGCCAGGTAATATAGCGAATCTGTGGCACGTATTTCTCGCCGCGTTTGATTCGACCGAGAACGGGAGTGCTGAACAGAGTTCCTCTATATTAAAAAGTTGCAACGACGATCTCTAGTTCAATCTTTTGAAAACTTAATGAAAAGAAAACATCGAAACAGTTAAATTGAGAAATTTAGCTTTAGTACACAATTTTTGCGAGGCGATTACTTTACGTAATTAAACGTAATACAGCGATTATTATACATTTCTTTTCTCTTTGATTGTGAGTTAAAATATGTATTTACGAATATCGCGAATAAAACAACTGAACGCGAGTGTATATCGATGTGTATTGATTACAGTTGACAAAATATTAAGCATCGGTTTACGCTGCAGCGATTAAATGCGCGCGATCAATAACAGTAGACACGTATTAATTAGCTGCAGATAAACTGACCGCTTCTTGTATTAATTCTGGCTTTAAATCAAGCCCGCATTTATATACCGTTCGCTGAAATGAGCATAAACAATTGCTCCGAATAGCTAAAAATCGCTTGCTTTTGCGTGCCAGCGTAATGCAACGTGATTTATCGCGTTAATCCATTCGCATGACAGAAACCGAATGACGTATCGCGGCAGAATTCGTAATACAGTTGCGGGCTTGCGTTTATTATTCAGATATTTATACGTATCTTTTTTTGACACCCATTATTATTATTATTGTTATCTTTACAATATCGTGCATTAATGGCTTGGTCGAAATTACAATATTCCACATCAGAATTCAACGCAATGTTCCGCATACATAACTAAACGTTCGCGGCACGTACGTCTATTTTTTGCGGTCGCGTATGATTGCGTATTAATATATGCATGAGAACGTTTAGCGGGACGTCGGTTCCGTTCGCGAATCGCTCGCATTTATCGCGTAATCGTTTCCCCTGCGCAACCTCTTGCAATATCCAGCACCGAAGATCCACTTGGTGGGACTGCACGTTTGCAAATTTGCGACAGTGTGTTAAAGGGAATTGCCGAGCTTTCGCGTCACGTGGCTACATCGCGCTCGAATCGAGAGAGAGAGAGAGAGATTTGCGATCCTTGATCGGTTATGTGTCACGGCCAAGTATGTTCGCAATGGGCAACGATGGATTTGACATTTGCGATATGGAATCGTCGATAGGCAGTTTACGGTGATGCGTACAAAACGAGAGCAAAGTGCGATCCGATTTTTATCTTTGATTTACCGAGCCGAGGAATTTATGGGTACGATCAAATTTATGAAGAAAGGTTTATTTATATCCGCATTTTCCCGAGAACAATTCTTAGAATTGAAAATTATCCGAAAATGTTTGGTGTCTGGGATCGCTGAAGCTTCAAATCTCTCGAATGATAATGCCACATTATCATAAACGTGCGAAGGTAGTTTGCATATTTACGACAATGTTGCATTATCATCTGCACTTTTGTGTCGCTTTTCAAGTCAAGATACCAAGTACCTTATAAACTTAAGTTAAACTTCAGGTTTACTTTAACTTATTATAATTTCTTGAATATGCGTCGAACATTTCTCTACAATTTCATTTAATTAAACTTTTTGTTTATTTTTTTTCTTAATTCTTCCAGCTTGTTATCGAGATCGTCGTACGATTTACAAAAATCGTGCGTTTAGATACTGGCCGTTCTATATTTATTCACGGGAAATAAAAGTGATGGATGAAAATTATCTGGCAAGACGCGCAAGGCGAAACGATAATAGTGGCACAACACGCCGAGCGGCCTTAGACCGAGTACGTCGAAACTTCAGCGCGAAATAACAAAGCGAGAGGACGGAAGGCAAGGAAACGGATGGCTAAGGCAATTCTCGGTCTCCAAATTACAGAGATCAAAAGGTATAATGGGAGACCATAAAGCGGCAGTCCGTCTCTGGCTACTCGAACGAAAAACACAAAGCGGCTGCGGCCCCAGGATGGCGGAAGCGGATTTAAGTCTCCACGGTGAAGAGATGACGGGTTGACCTGGTGTACAGAGAACGGCGAACTTTGACCGAAGTTCGAAGGAAACTCGAATGCGGTGAATGTCGTCTCTTGGTGATCCCATGGACCGCCACGGAGATTATTCCTGATATTATCGAAACCGTTCCGTTTCGCATCTATCGTACGTCCGATGAAAGGGACTGTGATTTATCTTGACGGTCCGTCTGATATCGATTTCAAATGCCGCGTGTGCAAATCGAAAAAGTGCGCGAATGTACACGGCTATTCATACCGAACATGATTTATTGATTCGACTGGAAAAAGCCTTTTGCCCAGTGCGTTCCAATATCGGAGTAAAAACCTTGGTAAAAAACAAACTAGATGAGAAACTTTTAATATTCGCGAACATGCATGATTAACGCTGCAAATTAAGGATCTTCGATCCCCCTAAGATTCTCTTTGGTAATCTCGAAAAATCGTCTAAGTTATACGGGTCGAGCGCATACGACCCGATAAGATAAGAGATCGAAGTGCATTTCTAGCACGGCGTTTTTGAGAACACAATCGAAGGCCGCGGGATAGCTTGCTCGTGCTTCGCGAGATTCTTAAAGATCGATGAAATGAATGCCCCCGCTAACGATACGCTAGAGTGAATGACGCATCTTCGACAGTAGGTCAATAGGATGTCTCTCAAGTAAAGCTGTTCGGAAAAATCGGCTACGACTTTGCGAGACTAACGACGGACGTTAATAATCTAAGACACGCACGAAGATTAAACTGTTTAATAAATTAGAAAATGTGAGAATATTACTTGCCGCGCGCGAAAACTTTTAACTATTAATATTAAGTAACTTAGGCCACTTAGGCCGGGTTCGACCAAACTTCGATCAACTCCATCGGCGATTAGTTCAACCGGCAAAATTGCTTAAAGCAAAATTTCTAACTACATAATGCGTTGTTCTTAATCTAATCTTTTTTCCATGTAATAAACAACAAGAAATTAATAATTCTATCCATGTTAACAAAAGTATTTGATAAGCTAATTACTGATTAAGTTAATCAGAATTTGGTCGAAGTCATCCCTAGCTGTTAAGAAGAATTCTATTAAAATAATCTACACACAAGCATGTACATTTGATATTAAAGAAAATTACGTGAATTGTGATGTATGTTGCAGGTCTAAAAACTATCATCAACGCGCTGTTACACAGCTTCAAGCAACTTGCCGAAGTAATGACGCTGACAATTTTCTGTCTGATGGTTTTTGCACTGTTCGCCTTGCAAGTTTATATGGGCGAACTTAGGAATAAGTGTGTGAAGCATCAAGAGCCGAATGCCACACAAATCGACTGGAGGGAGTAAGTTATTTTCATTATTACGCTTGCGTAAGATCAGATTTTAATTAATTCCGAATTTTTCTCCGAAATTGAGAAATGTTCTCATTCGTTTAAATATATCCGCATTATTTTTAAATATATTCGAATTATATTAAGCAAATTTTAAACATTAGGCAATATTGATTCTATATAAAATGTTTATAAAGTTTTCATTTTCATGAATTAAGTATACAATTCTAAATAACTGATAGATTGACATTTAGTTATTTCACAAGATATTAGATTTCATATTAGCACTGTCAGTTTTTTGTTCATACTTCGAGGATTTTTATCGTGAAACCGAAATAGTTGCAGATAATTTAAACTCGAAAAATAATTACTTTTGGATATTTCTGACATTTCTCTAAGCTTATCACAGAGAATTGTATATAGGAGAACTGCGAAGTATTATATTAAACCGGTAGTTGAAAATATGATTCCGCAAAATTTGCTAGAGAGATATATTACATAACGTAGCTGAAACTGTTTGATATTCCAATGCAGAGACTCTCGTGTTATTTTTGCGTATTTTCAAATACAAACGTGCTTCTTAATTAAAATATTATCCTACACAAAAATTGTATCGACTTTAACGAAAAAGTAGTATACATTTATTACGATTTTTCTCATCGCAAAATTGTTAACGAAGGGAATGCAATGAATCCCTAAATTTTCATAAATCACGATTTGGTGATGTCCAATACGAAACTAATTGATAAATGATACATTAAGACACTTATTCGTATCGTAAAACAGATCGTGAAGGAGGAAATGTTCGCTTAAACACGAGGACAACAAAGGATCATTACGAGTAATCAAGATGAACGTCCTGTGCATCGTCGTAGATATGTAAATCGTGCAGGATTGTTTAAAGCAGCGCTTAATCGTCGCTGTAGTCCGACCATAATCAACGACACGGTTTCCGCAAGCGTAGTGGTAAATCCAAACAGTCTGGTGCCTAAGACCAATGGAATTAACGAGGAGTCTAGTAAACCCCTGTAGCAAATGCATGCTCAATCTCTTAACGAATACACAGAGAGTGTTTTGCCTCTGAGCAATTATTGTTGCTAACCGAAATAAGATATATTTCGAAAACACTCTGCGCTCGGGCACACTCTGCGCGGCTGACTATTCGTCGACCATAACTACTTGCGCCGCCAGAAATCATTTCCCTGGTGGCCCTGGTGCTATCCTAAGTAGCTATTATTCAATCTCTTTTATATAAATCGATAAAACAACATGAAATTAGTGTGAATGAAATATCGTGCAAATCCGTGACATATCAAAACTATCTTGAGTATTTTGTATTATTACATTTCGAAAAGTAGTCGAAAGAAAGAGCAAGTTTTGATTAGGCGAGATAGATCAGAACGATAAATACGAAAACAAAGCACATGTCGGGAATATGTTTGTGTCGTAATCCGTCACTCGGCGGCCGGTGTGGTGCACCGCGTCCCAACGAGCATTATTCGTTTCCGCATCCTCAGCGCGAGCGCGGCGCGCGTTTACGAGCATCGTTATCAGGTTTCCGGTCGCGATGCCAAACGGGCCGCTCGCCGCGTGCTTAGGAAGCTATCCGTCGGCGGATCTCATTGTCCGCGCTTCCCGAGCCCCGACAGCATCGATCCGCGTTCGGTGCACGTCCCGTCGGATCGTGACGCGTGACGTGACGCTCTTCGGGGAGACGCACGGATGCGCCGTTACGCGATGCACCGCATTAAAACTAAGAGGCACTCTCGAAAAGCACCGCTCTTTTTCTACGAGAGTCAAGTACACGGGGTGATTTATGCGAGGATATGCGCGCGGCTCGAGGTGGAAAAAAGTGCGGATACTTGCAAAAAACGGGAACGTTGCATTATTTATGAACTCGATTCCATAAGAAGAGAACCCTACGACTCGCATGCGATAAGAATTATTGTAAATTATATATCATAAATTATTATGATATTATATAAATTCAAGTTATAAAATATTGGCTGATGGCAGAAACAATAGAATGCGAACAGCTTATTCGATTTCTGATTTAGATTTCTGCGAAATTTATTTTAAAACTTATCTCGAATAAGATTTCCCTCAGGTTAAATTTAGATTTTGCAAAACTTGCTCTAGGTAAATTTATATAATTTTTCATGTTCAAATTAAAGTAAATATTAATAATATTAATAATGAAGGATGGAAATATAGTTCAAGTTCACTTTTTGTTAAAGAAACGATCGCATCTGTAACTCTGTATCAAATGGCAGTGAAGCACTATGTGGCAATTTGTTCCGCTCGGATATCCCGCTTCACATCGATTAAACTGAATGGTCGGTAGCGTTGTATTTCTGTCGCGGATAGGTATCGCTATACGATACGATGATCTTGCTGCTCGTCATGACGGGGAAATGCGGCCGCAGGCGAAAGCCCATATAAGCAAATAATACGCGTATTCTCGCCGTATTAATTCTCGCCGAATGCAGCCACACGATTCCCATTTCATATCATTTAGGTAATTGAAGCTGTGGTCTAGAGCCAAATGCAGCGTTAAATCAAAACGAGAAATAAAATTAATCTTACTCTGTGTTGATTAAACTAATACTGACGCGACGCTCATCTCTGGCTATTATATATCAATAATTCAAACTAATTAATAATATGGTTTCTGAATAAAAGGAGAAACGTTATACGTGTGGAAATTATGCATTCTGTCATCAAATAATCGTGATTTACAGTATATTCTGGTAAAAAAAAAAGTATGTTTGTAACCACTTGTAAACGCGCTATCCTACACATCTATCTTCTACATTGTCACGTTTTTTTTATCGAATTTTACTCGAAGCTGATTCGATTCGTTCGCGCCGTATTGGACAGCAGCAAATTGAGGAAAATTGATCTGATAAATTGACTGCCGCGCGACGGCACATAGAAAGGCGGCAGGATATATATAATTATCTCGCTTTAAATCTCCGGAGATCGCGGAGCCTTGCGGGACCTGACACAGGAACGCTAACGGAATTTTCGTGTCGCCAACAGGTGGACTTGGAACTCATCCAATTGGGCGTTCGACGAGGACGAGGAGCCGATTATCTGCGGCAACGTAACCGGCGCCAGGTTGGTGTCTCTCCCTGCTTATCCCCGATCCCACTTCAGATAAGCTAATTCGAGAGACGCGAGGGTCGCGTTACCTCTCGCGTCAACATCTCCTCTCACTCTCTGACAAGTGCCACTCGATTTCCCCCTCGCGAGGAGATTGCGCGGGAGGCGAGAAAAATGGCAAATTGCGAGGATGTCTCTCCGTGCCGATATACGTCTGTCCTGTAGCGAAATCTCTCAACGTCACGTTCATTCTTCTCGGTACTGGAGCAGTCGAAGAAGTTTTCGACACCCCGACGGAAATTTCATCCCACGCTGTGGAAAGATTTGCCCGACATCAAGTAAAGCGTTTGCAAAGAGAACTAGTTTTCAGTCACAGAAATTTCACGGCTTCTTGAAAAGAAAATTAATGGACGAAAACAAGAAAAACAAACGGAAACAAAATATATTAACAGAAATAGCTGACAGTAATCTAATTGAAAATAGTATTGTTGATTCAATAACAGTATTAATACGTAATTCTCTTGTTTTAATAAACCTGTTTGTCTCATTATTAAAGTAACAAAATTATTTTGAAATAGATCGCTAATGCTGTTGAAAAATAGGTCGTGTAGTTTTGAGAATTTTATAGTTATTCTCCCACACCACACAATTTAGATATTTAAATAGAGAATTACGTTTAGATGAGGGTTGGTTTGTCCATAAAAATGATTCCGCTTTCGTAACGTGTTTCATCACGCGCTGCAAAACGTGTATACGGCGAATTGCGTCCAACGTCGAGTTCCAGAAACATAATACTCGTTCTCGATAAGACATAAATCACCCGTTGATTATCGGCGATTATGTAAAATCAGGGAGCTGTTACAGATAATCACCGACGATATTACACGATCGTTTCTCATATAGCTGCCAGTTAATCACGAGCGACGTAAGGATATTTCCATTATGATATCCGGTTATACTCGATCTCGCGAGCGTGCCATTCGTCCGATCGGTTTATTTCGTGCATTCTAGCGAACGTGTGCGAGGGCATCTCTATATATTCATCGATTTTCGGCGAGCATCTATTCCCCAAATGATTACATCGGGCGCACGTACGCGCGACGGAATTCGTTCGGCTCATATAAATAAGTTTGCAAAAGCTTTACTGCTTTACGGCGGCTCACGAACTTTACAGCGCTCTTTCGGTGTCGATGTCGGTGCGGTGTCCCGCGGAAAGTAGGCTTTTTATTCGATCGATACGTCCGGGCTGACGGTTTCTTTGCACTTTCGATGACATTCCTGTAAAGAACTCGGCCAACCGAGGAAATATTACGCTTATGACAATTTTTCATGGATATTATTCGAAATCCAAATATTTGGAAACATCCAGATTTCGATAATTATTATTATCTTTTAATCATGTAAAGAACGTTGCGTGAAAAAAGAATGAATGAATAATGAGACCAAGACGATAAATACATATTTTTTGTCTGAGAGAGAAAACGTTGCAGAACATGATGACAAGAGTTAAACAGTTGTGATTTTACAATGTCAATTTTGCAAAATAATGAGGCGTTAATTATTCTTGCCCAACAAATGCAGGGTAGTTGATAATTGCACGGACTGGGCGTGAATACTAACGCGGTAAAGGCTAGCAGCGAATAATATTTCCACACTTGATGCTATACTGCGGACACTTGAAACGTTCTCACGGCTATCACGGATATTGCAGCGTCGGCAATGTGGGTCTTACCTATTTTCCAGGCACTGCAACGAGAGCTACACTTGTCTCTGCGTTGGCCCTAATCCAAACCACGGTTACACCAACTTCGATAATTTCCTGTGGTCGATGCTCACAACCTTTCAGCTGATTACCTTGGATTACTGGGAGGACGTCTACAACAAGGTCGCCGTCTGAAAGATTTTTCTTTGTTCGTCTCGCGGTATAAACGGGAATTGTAGCAAAAGTCGTAAGCTTTTTCGTGCTTCCAAATTTCTACAACGTGTCTTTCATACAAAGTTATATAAAATTCGCTATTCGTTTTGACCTGCTTTTCTCTGAATTTATATTAAACGAACAATTCAAGGAAATTAGTGGAGGAGCGAATTTAATGTTTAATAAAAAAAAACTGTTTAATAAAAAAATACACGAAAATGAAGATAATCGTTTCCCGTAGTTTCTTGGGCTTTGAATATAATTACTTTTTACCAAATTGCTCTACTATGTCAGAATTTTAGAAAATTTGCAATTAAAGTTGCAAAAAGAATGTAAAAAAAAATTAATTTTTTGTTGAACAGTGGTTATCGGATATCACATACATAAATTGAGATTTATATAGAGTGGATTTATATTTTTTGCGAGTGAAATTGAAATAGTTGCATCATCCAGAAAAATATCAGCAATATTTCAGCGTATCATATTTGTTGTCATAAATATTTTATAGGGCCATTCGTTATAAAAATGATAAATAAAGTTTCGCGGAAACAGGTGTTGTCGGCATGCGGACCTATTAGCGTCACGTTCTTCACAGTCGTCGTTTTCTTTGGATCATTTTATCTGCTAAACTTGATGCTGGCCGTCGTGGCGTTGAGTTATGAAGAAGAAGCCGAGATTACGAACGAGGTATGCCATCCATTTCGAATTTTTATGTACACCCATATTTTATACCTTAAAGCTGAATTTCGAAATACCACTGCGAAATATTAATTCGAGAACACCACTCGAAATATAAGTAAAACAGAGTTATGTTTACTTCTACAATAATGCACTAAAAATTCGTAATAACGTAATATATGTCGATCGTTTATCATTTTTATCACGCCTTTTATGACCCTCTACATGTAGCCGAGTATTTCCGTGTGCAGGAACGAAGGAAAGACTTGACGGATTATCGTGAGGATTCGACGTTCAGTTTCGATCCGTCGAAAATCAACATTAAGACACTGACGAAAGATAAACAGAAGAGGATAGACGCCCGTAAAGGTGTCTTGCTCAGCAGTTATACGAGGAAGAAGACGCGCAGAAGAAAACGCGGGAGGAGCAGCGCCGGTCAGGAGAAAAACGGTGGTGCACGCAGCAGGTTTCTATATCCGTATTTACGACCGACTTTTCTACGGCTCGATTTGTCACGACCGTTGTTATCAGACACGCATGTCGTGCACATTTACTGAGTCATATGAATAAAATGGGGCTTTTTAGTCTTGTTTAACTGAGAAAATGCTAAATACAAAACACATCAAAGTTGTTTATGTTTAAAATTAAAACATTTTTTTTTCTTTAAAAAAAGAAATTACTGAGAATTATATAAAAGAAATGCTTTTAGCTTTTTTTAATACTTGGAAAAATATAAATGAAAATGTTTAAATGTTGCTTCACGTATAAAGCTTTTATAAATGAAGAAATTAAAGAGACATTTTGTTTTTGCTCTTATTCGAAGAAAATAACGCTTTGTAACAAAACTATGAGTGGAAATATTAAAATATATTTTCATGTGCATATTTGCTTTTCTAAGTAAAAAGTTGTAGTAAGTGTAACGAAAGCGGTCTTAATCCTGTCAGCATCTCCGCGCTAAAAGTATTCAGTGCTTTCGTGCATTTATCGTATACGGAAGGTTAAAGTAATATCTAAAACACCCGTATACATATATACATATGTATATATATGTATATACATATAATGCAGCTTGCTGCGAAGTCGTTAAACTGCAGCAAGCTGGTTCTGGAAAGACAGAAAGAAAGAAAGAAACATCGTAAACGCCCTCATTTCCAAGAAACTGTAATAAAAGAAAAGAAGGGAAATGTGCTTGCCTTGCAATCTCACAATGGTAGGCCATACAATATGGAACTCATATTCCAACGAACTTTGTACAATCTATCTCAGAATTATCGCTACTGTCTTCATCTACGGTTTCTTTTATCGACTCGCAGTCGTTTTATATTTAGCGAAAATTTGATCGAACGCTTTTTATTTAATTACTTGCAGCTAATTTTCCAATATATTACAATGCTGTTAAATCAAAGTTTACTTAAAATGAATTAGAGGATAAAATTTTGTTATTTATTTGCACCTGTAAAAATTAATGCATTAATTTTTTATTTTAATTGCTTATAATTATTGCTTATAATTATTGATTTGAATTGTTGGTACTTTGATTTTTTATTTTAACAGAAACTAGCTCCATCTTGATTAAAGAAATTAGAAAAAAAGAATAGCGATTGTTTATTATTAGTTTAAAGAAATTAATTGTCACATAAATCAAAAAGGGCTTTACTTCCTGAATGACACAAAATTATTTTCTCATATAATTTATAGGTAATTCCTTGTAACAATCTCATTATAAAAAATTAATTTTGTTTAAATCCTTTTTTTATCTTGCATCATATTTTTTATAAGTTTTCAATACATTGATCAACAAATTTTAACAATAAATTGCAAACTTTCTTTGAGTTATTAAATTTTAAAACTACATAAACGCTGGAATGACCTGATTTAGTAATACATACAATCAGGAAGTGCCTGGGTATTCCCAGAGTTAATGTCAATATTATAAGCATCGATTTCGCGTAGAACCTAGCTGCAACTCCATACAGTCCCGAGTCTAATTAGTCTAATTAGTCTAATGCTTCGAATAATCGTTGTTTCATCCGGTACGATCCTAGCCCTTTAAAATTGCAGTTTGCTAGATCGCGTAGCGATTAGGAACTTAAACGTCTATCACACTGTGAATTAAGTATTTATGAAAATTATATATAGAATGATATAGAAATAGAAGGAAATAATCTCAAAATAATCTCAGTTGAATAATATTTCTCCGGATATTCTATAACATGAAAAATTAAAGAAAGCTGCTGTCAAACATTAAATATAAAAATAATATTAACTATACAATATATGCATTCTTAAAACTCAATATTTCTCGTTTAGATTTCTTTGTACAGGATAGGATAGTTTTTTTTTTTATAAAACATTGAATTTCTTCTGAAGTATAACGTTGAATTCTATTGCAGATCAATTACACCCAGTCCGAGTCCAAGTCCCAGGCACTCCAGTGTACGGCCTTGCCACTTGCCGCTCCAGAACATTAGTCCCAGACCGCCGGAACCCAATACGGTTCACCGGCTGGCGCCGAATCGGGGTATGTTGCACTCCAGGCAAGCCAGCAACAATAGCAATCAACAGTCGTCTTTGGATGACTCCGGGGTGGTGGATGACCACGACGGCGACGATGTCACGTCCGCCGAGGAACATGACAAGCGGGAACATCGCGTCGAGAAGTCGCAGGAGAAATCCCCGAGGGAGCACGGCAGGGTCCAACCAGCCCAACAAATGCGCCCGGATTGCCCACCGGCGCCGGTCACCGTGTCGGTGAGGACTGGCAATCGGGAGATTCGAGTGCTCAAGTGCAACGGGGTCAAAACCAAGAAACATATGTACGCGCTGCCGCCAGAGTACCTGTCGCATATTGTAGTTTTAGGTGAGCGAGAACTACGGCATGCTGACAGCGTTTGTTTACTGAAATAATATTACTATATAGTAATTGAATTAGCAGCTTGAAATATTTTTGGATCAATTTTTGAAGTTGATTTTTCCCCAATTGAGATACTGTGGAAAAATTTGTCAACCTCTCTTTTTCAATATTGTTATTGTGATTTAATTAAAATTCATGATTCTCAATGTTGAATGTTTCAAAGTTACGATAGATAATATTTGTTGCGCGAGTTATTTTATATAACTGAATTGGCGGACTAAAATTTGTCCTCTAATTAATTTAGCGCCATGTTTTGTTTAACCATATATATAAACTGTGTGCGATATATTTTTAGTTAAAATCAATTAATATTTGTTTTTTTAAATTACATATAATTCTGTAATTAATTAAAATACTTAATATTCAAAGCTTGCAATAGATAATAATGGCGCATGGACTGCATTATTTATCCAAAATTAGCTGTTTTAGTACACTATTTGTATATTCCGCGAATGAGGCATTATAATTTTATTTTTAGTATATTTTTTTTATTAAATTAAAAATATTTAGATTTGTTAAATGTACGTTAAAGATAAAATAACGTATTATGTAATTACAGATGATCTTCCAGATAGAAACTGCGATAAGTGTATTCAATGCTGCGTTGATTATGAAGGATGGCTGAGATTTCAGAACTGTCTGTATAAGGTAAATTTATTGATACCCGCTTTTCTAAAATCTTAAAATTGATCCGGGTTAGTTACGAATTAGATGTGATTGGCCTAAATAAACGATCACTAATTACCATCGGACCGAAGTAAAACATACTTAACGTTGACCTGGTTCTACCCACACGAGATAGTTTTTCGAGGCGCGTAATCATATTAGGATTTACTTCGTCCTTCGTCACGTTTCACTAATTCAATTTTTAGGATTACAGAACGTTATTTCCAAACGTGATAGCAATATCTGGACATTTATTATTTGGACTTAATTTTTATTCTTTTCTCACTTTAATTTAAAAAGAATAAAAATTGTATAATAATAAATTACTTTTATATTTATATATAATATATTATAATAAATTTCTAATTTGTAAAAAGAGAAATTCTTAATATTAATCTAATAAGGAATCAAATCGTATGCATAAATTGAAAAACTATCTTTCCGTAATCCTGTTTTGTGACATAAAAACAAATCGCAGAATATATATAATTTGCGTTAAGGTGGTCAGAGATCCCCTGTTTGAACTAATGATCACCCTCTGCATCGTCTTGAACACCGGCTTTCTGGCGATGGAGCATCATGGCATGAGCGAGTCGATACGGCAGGCGCTCAACATCGGCAACAAGGTGTTCACCAGTATCTTTACGTTCGAATGCTTCCTGAAGCTCCTGGCGTTGAGTAAGGACTTCTTCAACAATGGCTGGAACAACTTCGACTTGATCATCGTTTCTGCGTCGCTTATCGATTTAACGTTCGAGCTAGTGGACGGTCTATCGGTGATACGTGGTCTCAGATTGTTACGCGTTCTAAAGCTCGCGCAATCCTGGACGACGATGAAGGTCCTCCTCAGCATCATCATCTCAACGATAGGCGCGCTGGGTAATCTGACCTTCGTGCTGCTGATCGTGATCTACATATTCGCTGTGATCGGCATGCAGTTGTTTAGCAAAGACTACACCCTGGACAAGTTCTATCCGGATCCGGTGCCGCGATGGAACTTCAACGATTTCTTCCATTCGTTCATGATGATATTTCGCATTCTATGCGGCGAGTGGATCGAGCCGCTGTGGGACTGCATGCGTGCGGAAAGGGACGACGGGCCGGGTACGTGCTTCGCGATATTCCTGCCGGCTCTGGTGATGGGCAACTTCATGGTCCTCAACCTCTTCTTGGCGTTGTTGCTCAACAGCTTCAATTCCGAGGAGCTGAAGCAGAAGAAAGAGGAAGTCCGCGATGAGTCGAAGCTCGCGCGTTCGTTCGACCGCATACGGTCGATCGTGCGTAAGCAGAAGCATCAGAAGGAGAATTCCGAGAACGAGAAGAATATCCGGCTGGAGCAGATCGTGCGCGAGGTGATGGATAAGTCCGACAAGGAGAAGTACGCGATACAGGAAACCGTGCTGAGCCTTCCCAAAGACAATATTTATAATAGATCGTATCAGGAGAGTCTCAATCAGCCGGTCTTCACGTACGATCCGATCTATCGTCAGGCTACTCTCACCACCTACTGTAGTCAGAGCAGTCAGGAGACGGTCAAGGAGAACAAGAAGCTGACCGAGAAGGGCAACAGCAACGAGACCAATCCGGAGGAGAGTATAGAGCTGGAAGTGCTGAAGGACGTCAACCCGGACGAGGAAGTAGCCATGCTGCCGGAGGAGAAGCCGACCATACAAAACGATGAGAACATAGCGAAAAGGCCCTGGCATGCCCTCGTGAGTTACGTGGACGAACTCACGGTCGGAGGTAGAAGAGACAGTAAGGGAAGATATATCGACGGGATGGGCTCGTTTCCCGGGTTCGGCAGGAACAAGCAGCGCAAGGAGCCGCTTGATTGCCTTCCCCAGCACTGCTACCAGAAGTAAGATGCATTTCTAGTTTTATCGGCATTTTTTAACATATAAAATGAAAACGTACGTTGCATATCCACTGAAATTATTTATGACGAAAATCAAAATCAGATCGAAAATTATATTTTAAGAACTCCCACTTTATAAGAATACGAATTCAGGATTCTTAGTTGATTACTTGTTTGCTTATTTGGTTTCATTAAATATTTAGATTGCATTTGGAATAATGTTCGATATGATTGTTTAGGTGTAGCTGTATCAATCGTTGCCTCGCCACGGATCTCGGCAAGAAGTGGATAAGAGTTCGTACGGCCGTCCTGTCGGTCGTGGACACGCCCGCTTTCGAATGGATGATCCTAGTTTTAATTTTCGCATCTTCCATAACGCTGTGCTTCGAGGACATCTACTTAGACGACAATCCTTTTTTAAAGAAGCTTCTCTATTGGACCAATCTTGGCTTCTGCGCACTTTTCAGCGTCGAGATGCTCCTGAAATGGCTAGCCCTAGGCTTCTGTAAATACTTCACCAGTTTCTGGACAATCCTGGATTTTATAATCGTTTTCGTAAGTACGATCAGAGTCTCGCGCCCAGTCGATGTAAAATGCAAAACTGTGTGCGATCGCATACGTGTGGCATGAAATGTGCTTGTCGATTCCTTTGCTTGCCTCCAAATATTATGTATTTGTATTCAGGATGAGCCATCTAACTTTATAAATAACTTTATAAATACTTGCAATTTTTATTGTTAACGAGAATTATAAAATGTTTGTTGTACGTCGTTAAATGGTGCAAAATATAAGTCAAGTTAATATGCGCACTCTTTTCGAAACTCTTTTAATGATCATGATCATTAAGTTTTTTATTCAGCAACTTCTTAAGTTTATGCTGATAATGAACATTGTAATAATTATTTTATGCCGCGAACTTAGATGGTTCAACTTGTAAATATGATAAGATGAAATTATTGAGATCATATTGGATGAAACACGCGTGATAATTGTTTGTACGTTGTTTCCGTGTTCCTTTTTTATGTGTTTTATGTGTGGTCCCGTGGATCCAGGTATGTTGAAAGTTACATGTTTCAGTACGCTTCCATTTGTATCGCATTAATTTAAAATATATTTATATTTACCGCAAACGCATGTTATACATGTATATTACTTTTTTATTAATTATACATGGATTACCAGATGAATAATGTTTGCATTATTAATTGAACTCACATATGCATGAAAGAAATAATTAACAAGTCAGTCAAATAAGAGGAATCTGTTAAAACGTGACTATATTAATAAAATATTTTCTGATCTCTGATAAATTGTAGTGTTTGCATTTGTAAAGAAAGTCTTAAAAATAATATGTGTTATATATTAATAAATATAAGCTGACGTTTACTTATATATATTGTGGTTTTAAGATATGTCGCTGTATGCATTATAATACAAGAATTACATGCAGTGCCTTCAGAAACATAAAAAGAATGAATGTATTTATTCTTTTCATGCATATGTAGTTTGCGTGTTTGCTTGCTCAATGTAGCTTGTAAATTTAATTTCCTGCACAATTTATTCGTTACTCTCTTTGTTGCATAAGAATTTCATTAATTAAATATTTATTTGTAATTCAACTGCACAATAAATACAATATAGAAATAGAAATTTCCGGATTATTTCAATTAAAAGTCAAATGTGTGACAAACTTCATTTTATTTTAATTTTCTACATGCGTATAGTCGCAGTCACTCTTGATATATTTTTTAAAACGCTCGAGCACAATTATGTTTATAATAATTATTAGACTATTCTTAAAACTCGTACATTATTGTACGCAAATATTAAATGCAAATACATTATTTAAAATTTTGTTTGTCAGAATTTAAGAATCTAATTTGCATGAATTTCTTCACGTGCGTTTAATAAGATATATTGTAAATAAATTACGCTTTTTCTCGAACAGGTATCTATGTTTAGCCTTTTGATAGAAGAAAATGAGAACCTTAAAGTATTACGATCACTGAGGACACTACGCGCCCTGAGGCCGCTGAGGGCGATCTCGAGATGGCAAGGCATGAGGGTAAATATTGCGTAGACCAAAAAAACCTACGAAAGTCCGTTTGAAACACGAACGACACAATATGTGAACGCGGTTGTTGCGTATCATTGAGAGGATTTTTCTTCCCGGCTCACAGATCGTAGTGAACGCGTTGATGTATGCGATACCTAGTATATTCAACGTGCTCCTCGTCTGTCTCGTGTTCTGGCTTATTTTTTCAATAATGGGCGTCCAGTTCTTCGGCGGCAAGTTCTTCAAGTGCGTCGACGAGTACGGAGAAATGCTGGATATTTCGGTGAGTGTCACTTCATTCAGATCTGATTATCAAGGAGGACGGTACGAGAGAAGAGAGTAAACTATATTCAGACACAGATCTAAATTTATTATAATCAACTATAACATAATTTTTTAATTAGATAATGACATTAAAATATTTAGATTGGAAATTAGTAGTCGTATTACATTCGCTTTTATGAAGCAACATCAGTTTCATTATCCGGTAATGATGCTCCAGTATCAATTTCATTATATAAATTATGCACATTGTTAGTTTTAATTATGACAATCAAATTTTGGCAATAATAATATTTTTCATGAACGATACAAGTTAATATATCAATTTAATCATTATTTAATATTAATTCAGGATTGATCATTTTTCTGACGCAATCATTTCGATTTCAGATAGTGAACACTAAGGAGGAGTGTTTCAGCAAGAACTACTCTTGGGAGAATAGTAAGATCAGTTTCGATCACGTTGGCCTCGCCTACCTGGCTTTGTTTCAAGTGGCAACCTTCGAGGGATGGATGGAAGTGATGGAGGACGCTGTGGACGCGAGGGGGGTGGATCTGCAACCGCAGAGAGAGGCGAATCTCTGGGCCTATATCTACTTCGTCATATTTATCGTCTGCGGTTCATTCTTCACGCTCAATCTCTTCATTGGAGTGATCATAGACAATTTCAACATGCTGAAGAAAAAGGTGAGCGATGGTCTGGTGAAATTTTAATCTTTAAAATATTATTCTATTCTTCGTCGCGTGAGAAATAGTCCATTTTATCAAAACAAGAGTAATTATTTGCGTCATATAATCACGAAAAGTTTGATATAAAATGAAGAAAATTATTCGTTAATAGATATTTAACTTTATTAGCTTTGTTCATGCGAAATTATTTCTTAACAATTTTGAAGAAACGTATCTTTGATACTAAATTATTTAACACTTGATATTTTAATGATTGATAAAAGTATTTAAACTTATTAAGTATATTATTTCTTAATATGCGTAGCAAAGTATGTTTTTTTACGGATTCTTATAAGATTTTTGTGACTGAATTCTAGAATAATGAAACAACGATTTTTCTTTCAGTACGAAGGTGGGGTGTTAGAAATGTTTTTGACCGAAAGTCAAAAACACTACTACACTGCCATGAAAAAACTCGGCCGTAAAAAGCCACAAAAAGTTATAAAACGTCCGCTGAACCAATTCCTCGCAATGTTCTACGACCTGTCCAATTCTCGCAGGTAATTGTATGATTCTATGTGGCAAAAAGAAGCACACTGACACTTTGAGCAAAGAATTGTGTTGCTTATAATTGTTTCTGTTGATGGTCATACAAATTGATGTTATTAATAACACTTTGGCAACCAACTTTATTCTTTATCAATCTTGTGACAGTTAAAAATCTTTGCAAGTTTTCTTTGCAAAAAGCATTATTATAGTTAAACCGTAACTCAATTATTTTAATCGGGAAATAACTTTATCTTTATCTTTTTAAGTATAAAGTTTTTTTTATTTTATGTTACATATATTTATAATTTTTATAGGTATTATTTCTCTACTACGATATCGATTTCTTTATAAAGTCATTTTTTTATTACAATTATTCAATTCAACTCACTTTTCTCTTCAAGAAATTTTGTTATCTAATAAAAATTTTTATTTATATAGTAAGAATATATTTATAAAATTATCATCATTGCGATGTAGCTTAACAATTGTATATGTACACATTGTTTAGTGTATCTCGCGTATTAATTTTTTCCATCTAATTCGAGGCAACTGTTTGGTGCCAAAGTGTTAATCTGGCTTTTTTTTAACGCAATCAAATGCACGTGTGTGTTATTCGTTGCAATATAACGTAATGAATGTATAGAAATGGTGTGGTCGAAATGACGTAAAAGGGTATCATGCGAGTTCGATATGGCGGTCGTACTGTGCAGCACGCGTTCGATCGCAGTGCATCGCGAGCAATGCGGCAGGTGTATATTTCCCTTGCAATTCACAGATATCTTAAATTAAATCATTAGCAAGCAAGCGATTCTTTACTCTTCGTTTTTGGTATTTTAATTAATATTTCATATTAATTAGTAAATATTTGTTGTCTCCAACAATCAAATTGGCCTTGCCAAGTATATCAAATTGCTTCACGGCAATTCGCGCGGTTGTTAACGGTTTAACACGACCAGATGTCTGTGCCGCAAATTGTTATTAATAGAGTAGTTTCAAAGCTACGACTGTACACCTCTTCGTTGCTCACGTCGCTGTGCTTGGATGCGTGTTTCACAGGATTCCCATCCATGTATTTTATTGAGATTTGCAATCAAGATCGTATAGATAGGTTCTCGCAGATTGCTACCGTTATTATCACCGGTGGTCAACAACTCACAAATAATAAATAAGAAAACTGACGAAAGAAGAAGCGTTTAAACATCGATCAGCTTTCTATATTAGTAGCGATCTACAAAATCTATTATTATCTTTGTCATCATTCATCAACAATAAGAAGACAACTTTAGATCGCAAAAAGTTGAGGTAAGGAGAAATATATTTCTCTGCATTTTGAAATAGTTCTTTAATTTAATCGACCTATTTTTTCAACAGCTTTATATACTACCCGTATAATTTTCTTATCGACTATATATTAATTCGTAGAAAGTTTTATTTTTGTACAACCCAGATTATTTTTATATTAACATATGTAAAAATGTCCAAAAATAAAAAATCTCTAAATAATATTACATATGTAACTTTTTAAGATCAGTGAATTATATTATAACGCAGATCAAAATCTCTTCTTTTCTATATTTTTAGTTACCAGATTTAATACCGATTCAATAGTAGATAGTCTACATATATCTGTTTTTCGTGCAGTAACATTTTTCTGCTCGAACCTGTGCGAGCTTCTTGTAATATGTATACAAATCGCCGTGACACAATGCGTGAATTTTCTTTTCAGCTTCCAGGGGAGGCAAGACCGCGGAAGATAAATGTCGCGACTCTACAATCCGTTTCTCGGAGTAATGGGAAATCAATACCCACAGGACATTAACGCTCGCCGCCTCTCTAAATTGTAGATACACAATGTCGATATATAGTGATACAATTGTGCATAATAGACGAGATAAGCTGTAGGAGCTTACCTAAACGTCGTAACTTTATAATTCTGCACGCGGGGTTTAGATATACTTTCTCTTCTCGTAAAATCCATGCAAATGTAAAATTAGCTGCACAGTAGCGGAATATAGAATTATTACAACAGTCTCGTGAATTACGAGTAAAAGTTCCACTACTTTAATTAAACTTTTTTATCAAGCTTACGGTTATACGTTTATAGACATGCCGTTACATATAACACATATTTTTGTCACGATTAAAATAGACTGACACGATTTGCAGTTGAGATTTGTGATTCGAGATTGACATATTTGACACAATTAAGATTATTTACGTCGCTGCCCCTTTTCCGAGAGACTGTTCTGAATGAATGCTAAAGTTAAATATCATATTTATTCCGCCAGCGGACACTATTTACGTCACTTTCACCGCACAAATGTTAAACGTGCATGCGCTGCTTTGACACTGCAAGAAGAATAACAATTAATTGTTGAGCGATCTGCAAATTTATCGCAAGAGGGAATACGATCTGATCTTTCGTATGACTTTCCAGATTCGAAATAGCTATCTTCGTTTTGATATTTCTCAACATGCTGACGATGGGGATCGAGCATTACAATCAGCCACATCCCATCTTCTTCATCCTCGAAGTGTCGAACGCGTTTTTCACGACTGTTTTCGGCCTGGAGGCGATCGTCAAAATAGTAGGTCTGCGTTATCATTACTTCACCGTGCCGTGGAATCTGTTCGACTTCGTGCTTGTGTTGGCGTCCATCCTGGGTATTCTGATGGAAGACATCATGATAGACTTCCCTGTGTCCCCGACGCTCTTGCGAGTCGTGAGGGTGTTCAGAATCGGCAGAATCTTGAGGCTCATTAAAGCTGCGAAAGGTATCCGCAAGCTGCTCTTCGCCCTTGTCGTCAGTCTTCCAGCGCTCTTCAACATTGGGGCCCTACTGGCCCTGATCACGTTTATCTATGCCATCATCGGCATGTCTGTTTTCGGGCATGTCAGGAAACAAGGCGCATTGGACGATATGGTCAGTATGAACAGTTATAGAATACTTACTTGCTTAATATTAAGTTTTAAATAACACGTACAGAGTTTTTATTATGTTATTTTTATTTATATTATTTTATGTTATTGTCATTAATCTTATTATGTCTTTTTTTTCAATTAAGATTATATTTGTGCATTCTGAGGTAGAGAGATCTTTTCGATTTACTTCAATTTATATATTCGTAGGACTTAGGAAGAAAATATTTTTAGTTTATCCTAATAATAATTTGTTAAACTTAATATCTTGCTTCATAGGTGAACTTCGAAACCTTTGGTAGAAGTATGCAGCTGCTGTTCCGTTTGATGACGTCGGCTGGATGGAACGACGTGTTGGAATCGCTGATGGTGCAACCACCTGAATGCGATCCCACTCCGAACAGCCGACAGATGAACGGAGATTGCGGATATCCCTTGCTAGCGATCACGTACTTCACATCATTTATCATTATCAGCTATATGATAGTCATTAACATGTACATTGCCATCATCTTAGAGAATTTCAATCAAGCTCATCAAGAGGAGGAGATTGGCATCGTCGAGGATGACTTAGAGATGTTCTACATCCGATGGTCGAAGTAAGATATTATTCTCCTTGCTATTCTAAAGAAGAATTCTTTATTCGATAAGTCGTATATAAAGTATTCAAAATTATTCAACCATATGTCTTGAAAAATACTAATTTAATAGCAAAATGATAGAAATTTAATGGTATTACGATGACAATCTCGCCGCAACTGAATTAAAATTTGTGTTTTTCTAGGTATGATCCGCATGCAACGCAATTTATCAGCTTCTCGCAGTTGAGCGACTTTATAGCGAGCCTGGACCCACCGCTGGGGATATCAAAGCCTAACGTAGTAGCGTTGGTCAGCTTTAATCTTCCCATCGCAAGGGGTAACAAGATTCATTGTCTGGACATCCTACACGCGCTCGTCAAGCACGTTCTTGGACACGTCGAGGAATCAGACGACTTCAGGAAGCTGCAGGAGCAAATGGACGTCAAGTTCAAGAAGCAGTTTCCGACCAGAAAAGAGTTGGAGATAGTGTCTTCCACGAGAATTTGGAAGCGGCAAGACAAAGCTGCCAGGTTAATTCAGCGCACCATAAGGGAGTACATTGCGTGAGTATGACTACCTTTTTATTGGACACATGATATTTTTTGTAGAAATTAAGTAGCTTCTCATATAAAGAGACGATTATTCTTTAGTTAATTTCAATCTAGCAAAGCTAAAATTCAAAACGGTAATATTACAACTAATAATATTCATTAATAACATTTATAATATGAACATTTTATCTCATCTGTCAATATGTTACATAATCTCGACGTACGCGCAGAATGAAGAAGGAGCGCGAAAGAATCGCTCAGGAGGTGGACTCGCAGACGCAGACTTCGAGTCCGGGTGGCATGGACGGTAGGGGCGGGGGTGGATGGAGCGGTAAGCTGTCAGCCCTGCTGCACGTGCACCGGGGGAGCCGGGCCAGTAGCCGCAAGTCCTCCAGGGCCAGCGACGCCAGCGATCTCAGCGAACTCGGCACCGCTTCGGCGTGGCTGTTCCCGAATCTTCCTCTGCTGTTACTCTCCGGCGCCACTGGAACCCACGAGGACCTGCAACCCCCGGCGCTGACCGTGTCCCGTCCCTCACCAACCGCCGATCAACCCTCCGCTGCCTCCAGCTCCGGCTCGGACTCCCACGCTACCGTCAGGTTGGTTTATTCTCACGTGGTAGCAAAATAATATCTTTGGAATTATTCAAGAATCTTCTCTCACTCTTTTAAATGATTATTTTGTCACATTAAATTGCTGATTGAGACAAACTATGTTAAATGCTTTCTTAATTAATTAAATAAGTCAAATGTATGATCTCGCGAAAATTTATTTATGCCATGTGAAATATTAAATAACGAAGAAACAATTGCTGTTGAAAATATTTCCTTTAAATTTAATTTCGACTAATTGCGGAGGATAATATACGCATATGATCGTATTAGCCTGAGGAGTTTGGACTTATATTAACAGTTAAGTCGTGTGA
This sequence comes from Temnothorax nylanderi, assembly GCF_030848795.1. Lineage (NCBI taxonomy): Eukaryota > Metazoa > Arthropoda > Insecta > Hymenoptera > Formicidae > Temnothorax > Temnothorax nylanderi. Next base: position 943,869 of record NW_027249114.1, on the reverse strand, counting down.
ATTGCCGATACGTGTCGTATAATTAATTCTTACACAACATGCCATACTCTGTGCCCATAAAATTAATCTAGTTTCTTTCCCTCTTCAAAACTCCTCAGGCAAGAAAACGAGCAGGTAAAGCTGAACATATACTTAGAATTCTTCAAATTTTAGCGTTTGATCTGTATGGTTGTTATATGAGATGAGAATTTTGAGATTTCAATTAATTAGCGGTTGAAGTATTGCGTATATTTATCGTCAGAAAATAAATAGATTCGTTTGTCACTTAATTCATAGCCATGAAATTAGTACGCTACAAAGTATAACATTGTAAATGCGAAAGTACAACGCAAACATTTTAACGGATTAGTAAATACGTTAGCAGAGATTAGAAGATAATAGAAGCTCGTTGCACATAATCTACATTCTCGTAATAGCTCATTATACGATTATAAATTCATTATCATGCTTATCGACTTATCGTAATTGTAGTTGGACAAAAGAGTTTGGTATTATTGTTACTACATTGATTATTGCAGCACATTAATGGTATTTAGATACATCATTAGCGTAATTTTATCAGCATTATGTCATACTTCAGTCTAGCGGACTTCAAAGAAGACATTTTCTCCAGTCGGGATGTGCAATCGAATATTTAGCATGTGTTACATGTATCTGTAACAATCCCGTAGTAAAAAAAAGTCTAATTTTGTATAAATGAAGAAACGTTTTATTGATATTGCTGCAAGGAGTATGTCGTTGCTGTTTTATTTATCGTACATTGTTTTTTAAAAGTTGCAGGCACACGTGCAGAAGTTTTCTTCATAAAATATACATTCAACAGTATCTTTATAATTATTTGTCTCGTCCTACAAATATCTTATTGTAACGTTCGAGACAAATTGTTCATAGACAATACACTTGAGTATATCCTGCAAATATCATATCACCAAGAAACAGTAGTACATCACTGTACAAAAACTGAGAACGTTAACAGCGGTTCGTTTTTTATCTACAGATCGCTGGGCCCCACGCTGGGCCGGCAGGATGCAGTGGAGAAGTATTCGGAGGAGGACATGCTCAGTCCACCGACCTCGAAGCGCAGCTCCCTGCGGCCGAGCGGTACCACTCTCTCGCTGAACGCGCTACAGCGGGACATCAAGGAGGCGTTCACCCGACGATGTGGCAGCCTGAGACGTCGGGCGCCGCCGCCGGAGCCGGTGCAGCTTCCGGTCGAGAGTAGCGACGTGAGTATCCTGGTGACGGAGCCGAGTCCGGAGAACACGGCACCGCCCTCGAGGCCGCCGCTGATCAGGCAGCAGTCGGAGGCGACGGTGGTGCACGTGCTGGTGCACAGGGAGAGCGAGGAGTACCAGGACACGCCGGACGACAGCTGATCCTAGTCGACGGCCACCACGCCGGATAGTGACAGCGGCGCGACTCAGTGATAATACATATGTAGAACTCTATTATATACATATATGTAGACTTTTCACACACAGCGCAGATCTAATTCTAGATAGGGCGATAATCCGCATGGCTTCTTCGGGGCGAATCTCCTCGAGACGGAGAGCGACACGTGCGTATGTTGCGTGTGTGAGTATGTATGTGAGTGCGTATGCGTCGTCGAAGTGTCGGATGAGACATTGTACGTAGCGATGGTTCTCGGCCGATTCAAAAAGAGAATTTAAGGATGACCGTAGGATCCTTGTTGATTTGATAACTGCTTATACTCAGATGACCATTCTCTTAGGAATCATTTTGTGGTAGTACCATTTTATTGAATCTGTGATGTTCTCGATTAGAAATGTAATTAGGATTAAACACAGCATAATTATTATGAGAATGCTTCCTAATTGTCATTGAACATATCCGTATTATTATTGGTATTAAACATATTATAAAAGATGCTAATTTTACGCTTCAGTGCAATCTTACTGCGATATTTAGGAGAGAAAAAAACATCTCATTTCTAACAAAAATAAAATTTTTATTATCTTAAAGATTTCGTGTGATAAAATAGCTACAAAAAATTTATTGCTCAACTTTTTGTTTTAGTATCATGAGAAAAGAGTAAGATTGAGAGCCATTGCATTAAGAGACGAAGAAAGGGACAAGGACGAAGTTGAAAAGAAATTTTCAACAGCTTTTCCGTTGCAAGCATGGATGAAATATCGTCGTTGGAGGAACCTGGATATCATTTTGACGCAGCTTGCTTTTTGATAAAAATGCATGCACCGTAATGCTGGGTTCCCCCGTAACGACGATGCATTATTTATAAAGGATGAATTACCAGCGTAGCGGAAATACCAGATGTAGCCGTATTCGAAACAGAAACGTAATTTGTTGGGACACGTCAGTTCTCGAAGTGAATCGAAATGATGATTTTGGTTTCTCATTTTCGAGATTTATATAAGTACGCGTACAATTTCGTAATTCAAATAGGAATATTTTATTTATCTTCGCCAATGAGAAAATAATTTATTTACTCAGTAAAAATATACTTTTTCTTTCGATAACACTATAATCGAACCATGGTCTCTTGAAGTTTAGCGGCTCAAGAATCACGATCAGTCGCTGCGACCGTTCCATCCGAAGCTCTTCTTCATATTTCTTAACAATAATTTTGACAGGGCAAGTTATTAGCCTATCGCTCAATCCTCAATTTAGAACACCAGACCTCATATTATGAATTCCCCAAATCCGTGGGATCGTGACCCGCTAATTATAAGAATATATAAACTCTTTAAAAACCTGTTCTGCGCATATATTTATTTGTGAAAAATTTTCTCGTGCAAGAAAATTTCAAAGTACTTGAAAATATAATAATCAATACCAAAACCATTATTTTAAACTTGAAAAGAAATCTAAGTCTCTGAAATTAAACAAATGTTATTTTAACATCGATATTTACATTATTTCTTTCACTTCGAGCACTGAACTGTTATCGATGATAAATCGACTTCGGCGATTGCTTTGGTCAATGATTATTACCACACTAATATATCAGTAAAAGAATTGATTCGTAATATTAGGCGTCAGTATACTTAGCATAAATAACGAACAATTTATTACATCATCAATTTTGCTACGTAAAAAGATCCATATTGACGCAATTGGCGAATCATTATTAATATTATCGTAAATTCTAAAGACAATTTAACACTTTCCAAGAACATTTTAAGATATAAATCTTAATACATTTTAACTGCGTATTTCCGACGCCTTTTGATCATACTGATATGTACAAATTGTTCGCGGTGTTAGTTTATACATTAGCAATTTTGTCTATGCCATACATAATTAATATTAAATGTAAGTCACAAATACAATATCTTAATTAGTAGTTTTATCGGCAAAGAAAATACTGCATTAATCGCAAGGAAAGAGTAAGAAGCATCATTATAAGTGCATTAAGCTAAACAATTCACGTAAAATGATTAACGCCAGTCAACGGTTTGACGAGTGCATTCGAACTTACTGCATTATTCAATAACCAACTAATTAATTGGTTTCAAATAAGCCCAAACCGTCAACGTGTGGTAAACTTTCTTCTAAAATAGCGACTATTTCTAGTAAGTTACGCTACCCTGGTAAGAGCATGCTTTAGATTTCATAATTATCATCGTTTGCTTCTTCAGGTGGATTTAAAAAAAATTATTAATTTCACTATTGATTATATAAATTATTTATAATTTAGCTATTCAATCTCAGCGTTGGGTATCTATATACATAAACAACAATCACATATAGGCAGAATGTCTAAATTGTCACTTTTTACATGGTCCAATTAAACAAGTAACAAGGAATTGTTGCTATTTATTTATTTATTTATTTAGACTGCTTGCGAAAAGATAATTTTGGAATTCTATACTTATCGTTAGATCATGCGTATATGCCCAACACTGAAATTTCAAACTTGAGAATTTTGGAAACACTGAAACTTTTCGAATATATTAAAATACCAAATCAAGATTTTTACAGATAATTGGAATGTTTAGTAATAACATTTCAGACTGTAATTATCGGAAAAAGTTGTAAAATTTCCAATCATCTAATATAAGCCGCAAAATCGATTGCAATGACTTGCTTAATGTTTGGAAATAGCGTTTCAGCGCTTCGCTATTGAATTTCATTAAATCCTCAAACGTCACCGGATAGCTTTTAATACTGATTTAACGTGGCTTCAATAATTGAGAGCGATATTTGCACTCACGTGCACATATAGAGACGTTTCTCAGTTAGCGTCTAACGGAACCTTTTTACTATAACTCTACATTTATATACGTCGTGATCCTTGTCTCTTGCGTCGTAATTAAGGGTGGTCGGACCAAATCTGGGCACATTCGACTCTGTTGTTTACGGTTTTCTCTTCACAGAAGAAGGAAGTAGGAAAATCTAGATTGTTAGCACATAGATAACGCAGGCCGCCCGGAGTTTGCTACGAAGAACGAATTTTATCGGTATACAAAAAGAGTACTGCCTCAAATCTTAGGATAAATTAATCGCGTCACTAACGGCGAGGAGGATCGAAAAAAGTAATAAAAAAAAAGATGAACCAAACAGACGGAAATAATGTGGCTTTCTTCGGCGATTATTATCGTAACCAAAGTACTCCGTTTCTGTTTCTTTCCTCATGATAGTAGCAAGATTTCGGCACAAAGCAAATAGCGTTTATAGCTTTTGAAATCTGAATAATTTTTACTTAAAAACATTGTTCTTAAATAAAAAATTGTTGAAAACAAAGAGCTTTTTCGCGAATTAAACGTCAAAGACGCGAAGAAACGACAAACATTTGTTACTACATTTGAAGTAAGATGTTCACAGTTCTTGTTTGATTTTTATACTAAATTGGAGGACATAAATCTAAATTTTTTTTATTGAGGGAAAATCGACTCTTGATTTTACGAGATAAGAATTACTCACTCACTTAGTATTATACGTAGTGATTACGTAAAAAGAGAATGTTATGTATAATCACTTTCAATTCTCGAATATCCTGTATGCATTTGCGACACCGTACTGCCGTTGTTCAATTGATTAGGCATGTTTTCGTTGTATATATATATATATATAGAGATCGTTACGTTAAACGCTAAAATCAACATTCGTATACGCTCAGATTTTAATTGGCTTTTATCTCTTTCGACTCTGTTGATTGCCCGCATCGTTAGAACTTTCAGATATCCAAATATTGCGCAAAATGCCGTGACAAATAACTTGTTGTATAACTTTGACATTCGATAGGCTTGTAACTGTGGGTTGATTTAACACAAACAATATTCTAAAGGCCCAAAAACTCTACTCCCTAGAGAATTATCTACCTAAAGAAAATTAATTAAATTTTATTAACCTAGTCAGCGCTGAATAAGTGAAATTAAAAAATTTCTGTTCTATTCTGCATATTTTCAAGTAAAAAAAAAAGGTATTTTTCAACGCTTTTTACTGTCGGGAATCACTTTTAAGAATCAAATTTTTAACTAGACGCTTGATTTAACTTCATTGATTTTTACTAAATTTCTTAAATAGATAGCTTCAAAAATAACTGATAATATATCCGACTTTACATGCGATTTCTATAAACTTTCTAAGAACTTTCTAAGAACAGCGAGCACATAGCGCGTACTCTTTATCAATCTCAAATTCTTTGTAAAACCGAATCTGCGGCTTTTATAGAGATTTTTAGTAATCGAATTTTGTCGAATATTAATAATAATCTTTTAATACTATCCGATTATATATCGATTGCAGGTCTAATTAAGAGGAGTAGAGATCTCTTTGTCTCGAACGAATGTAATCTCGATTTTCAATGTGTGATCATACCTGCCTAATAGCGTGAAAACAGATTGCACAGAGATCTCAAATTGTTAATAATTCGCAAAATCGAATCCGCTTTTTTACAGTAGCAAAAGATCATCTAAAATTCGCCGCGATTCTTGAATTTTTGTCCCTAAAATTTCTTGTCAAAAACGTAACTTGATATGTCCAAGATTTCTCACACGGACGGTTCCAGGTTTATCCTCTTAAATTTTATTAACGTCATCCTCAATTTAACAAATCATATATAGATCCCTCCGGAAAAATCTTTTTGTCGTCATAAATCTCTCGTTTTCATAGATTTCTCCGAAGAATTCTTTTTGTCATTGTCCATGACATCTACGTTTTGCATAAACTTCTTTCCTGAGCTTGCATTATCCTCTATAAATATTATACATACTTTATAAAAGGAACATGTCCTCAACAAACGCTATCAAAAGAAACTATCTTTATATCGATATTTTCCTTATATTTTTATATTATTATCTTCTCTCGTTTCTTTCTCATATTTCTACAAGAATAAATTCAATTTTAATTGATTAAATTAGTGAAGTGAACCTTGAATCTTGTAATATATATTCTTCTTTCGGAGGAAGGAAACGGCCAATCGCGAAATGCCCCGCTCTTGGAAAATGCTCTTATCATTCTTTTTTTATTAACACAGCCGAGACTACTCTTCTTTGTTATCTAATACTAAATATCTCTCGCGAAGGAAAAAGCACGTGAGGACTTTTCGCTACATTTCATTAGAGATCTCTCGGACGAACGCGTAGAAGGGGGAGGGAAGGAAGGAAGGACGCACGTTCGAATTTCCATGGACAACGAATTATTTTAAGGGGGTCACGCCGTATTTTTATCCTAAACGGACATTATGTTTTCCGAATTGTGTTTGAACCCTCCGGGAAATTTCTCGTCATTCCGGGATGGGGGAACCGGACCCCACGTCCCCTTCGACGTTCTCCCCCTTCGTGAGGCGGAACGTCGCTGCCGAGATGTCACGACCTCACGTTGACCTATAGTGCCTATTATCGATTAGCCGAACACCGAACGATCGGGCATCGGACTGCCGGAATTCCGGCTCGCACAGCGCAGATCTCTGATCGGTATTCCTTGGACATTCGACGTCTCGATCGCGATATCCAGCGCGATTTCCGTTTCGCTTACTGACAAGGGACATTATCCGATGAAATGGTGAGGGAGGGGAATTTTTTTCAGAAAAACGGAAATTAAAGATTTTATTATCGCCTTATAATTCTATGATAAAAGCTGAAAAGAACTTTATCTGAAATATCGAAGGATTCGACAGACGAAGGGAATCGGTTATAAAATTACATTAAAAGTGATTTCGATAAAAGTCGCTGGTGATTAATTAGCTTTAAGTAATATCTGTACTGTTTCGTTAACACGAATGGAAATGTTACGTCACCCTCCCCTTAATTTAATCAGCGGTTAAACTTTATCAAGTAATCTAGCTGTAAAATTTTGTTAATTGATCGACTTATCGAATATAATGTCTATAATATTTTTAACATAGAATTATTAATTTTATGATGTTTAATACATGAAAAGAAAATTAAATAATGAATTATATGATACACTGAAATTTTTACTGTGAGCCATTCTAATTAACTTAATCGGCAATTAACTGGTGATGCTCATATAATTTTAATTTTTCGTTTAAGAAAGATTAAAATACGGAAAGAAGGATTAAATTAGAGACGAATTATATTAGGAATTTTGTTGCAAATAATTCTATGATTCTGTTAGTTAAATTAATCGCCGATCAAGTTAATTGGAATTTGATCGAAAATCGCTTGCAGGTATATTTTCATGCGATCTCAATGACTGTTTGGAAAATAATCACGAGTTGGAAAGTTGAAGGAAAGTACATTCGTGATTCTCGAGATGTTACGCGTAAAATTGTATTCGTATTAAATGAAAGAATCATAAGAATCAAGAATCATAATGGACAGAACGTCCACGCGTACCCCTCGGATATCTGCGCTGCGGCGGACGGCGACTCGCGATTGCGTAGAATTAATTAGGCCAGCGTAGCGTTTCATTTTACGACGTATTGCTGTATCCGGCGTTAATCAGACCGTAGCACTTTTGGCGAGCTTAACAATTTTATTCGCGCGAGAAAGACAGGAGAGGAAAAGGAAGCAAATGCAGGAATGTTCTCTTCGTTTTTTTTTTTCTGGGGGGGAGAGGAATCTGGCGATTCGGAGGTTCGGCAAATTTGCGGAGATTCGCCGAACGGCTCCGGGATCCTCGGGAGCTGGTTTTCACGAGGCATATACACGATGAAAACATACGTCAATTACAAATTATATATACACACATACGGGAGAGAGCACGCGTGCGAGCGAAGAAAAAAAGAGGGAAAATCCGATATAGTCGGAATACAGTTTTAATAACGGCGTTCTGTCTTAATAGCGAAAAATAATTATCCAAAGAGGGGGAAGAAAAAAATGCCATTGCGTGCTTGCAAATTCTTAATTTCACGCGGTAAAGTGCGACTCTCGCCCCGTATGTGACCCGCATACGCGCTTGTACATATATAATATACATAGGTAGAAAACAGAACGAGGAAAACTGCGAGATATGTCCGGTCACGGAACAACGGAACAGACCGGACGTATATCAGCCGCGTCTCCTACGGCGAACCGTACAATCATGCGGGGGTGGCTTCGCCCTGGTGCAGGAGAGATCATGCCCCGCATATTAGAACCCTACGACTAGCCTTTTCGATATCGCGCCTCCGTGTGCGCGGATGAATAATCGCGTTACGCTCAAGCCTGCATATACTCACATACTCACTAACATATATACATACATGTATATATTAACGTATATATATATTAGTCATTCGATAAGTAATATATTGTATTTACTATTTACTTTGTTTATATTAGATGTATTCTAACATGTCGAAATAGAGTTGAAAAATTAGCTTCAAAGTAGCAGACAAAGTGTAGTGAAACCATGTAGGTATTACATTTTGTATTAAATTAAATTAATAGAATTTGTTCTTCAAAATTTTTTTAAAAATGCAACATATTGCTTATCGAACGACTAATATATATTTTATATATATATACACATATATGACATATACATATTTATATATAATATGTGTATATATATATTACATGTGTATGTAAAACATACCACACGCATATGACAATTATTATACATGTATAAATATATACATATGCATATAAAGTGAGATGGCGATTTGTATCGCTGTTACAATATCGCTACAGTAGTTTTTAGGATCACGGGTGCGAGAGAGAAAGAGAGGATTCGCAGGGAATGGAAGTTTTGCTATGTGTGTTTTTTCTCGAATCGGTTCCTCCCTCGCTTACTTCCTGCTTGAGATCGAGAACCCCGGTCGTTTTGATCAGGGGGATGACCTTCGCCTGCCGCGCCGAGCTCCGAAATCGCGAGACAAGGGGATGATCTCTCTGTCGCAAGTTACGTATAGACAAATTGTATATTCAGATAATATAATTGCACAGGGCAAATTACATAGGGTATATACATATAAGCCGTTAGTGTCTTTAAAAGTATCTGGATGATTGGGACGCGTAAGCGCGAGGTCTCTCTGGGGAAAAAGTGAGGAAAGCTGCTCGGATAAAGCGGCTGCTTCGAAACATTGAAACGTTATTTATTAGATGCACACCCGTTGTTAATCCGTTGCTCTCGATCGCAGGTTCCCGATGTCGTCTTCGAGGAATAGTGTTAGGCGAATCCAAAGGAAGGACCGGGATTTACGTGCGCGAACTTGGACTTTTCATCTTCGACATTAGAAACTGATAGTTTCAAAATTCTTGCTGAAGCTCTTTGTAATATTTTTCGATTTCTATGCAAAAGCCTCGATGCTCAATAAGAGGGCAATCGGGAGAAAGGCTAATTTCTGACGCCTTAATCGGAATTATATTTTGTTAAAAAGGATTCGATACAAAAAAAAAAGTAGTTAAATAGGATTAATATGTAAAACTATTTGTATAATCATCGTACTCATAAATTATAATTATATCTAACGATTGTAATTAAATGAAAAACGAGAGAATTTTCCACACCAATTCGTTTTGATTCGCATATTTTCCGCGTGAATAAAAAAGAGAATAAAAAAAATTATTCCGCGTGAAAGAAACTCGTAATAAAAAAAAAATTGTTTCACGAGAGGCATGATAGAAAAAAAATCCGCACGAGGCGAACTTAAGTACACGTCGGACTTATATTGAGCTTAATGAACCTAAAATATCTTAGCTAATAATATCGACGACGATATCGTGGTTTCGTATTAAAACAATGTCTCTTACTCGCGCTTCGTTAAAGAACAGAGTGACCATTGCTCTTCACTGCAAAAAAAAATTGAGTGAATTAGAGGAAATTCAGCTGAGAATTCGATTTCTCTAAATTAGTGATTTAGAATTAAATTTCTCCAAATATGAATCTCATTGATGATATTTCCTCTAATTTACCCTACTTCTCGCAGGGCAAAATATTTGAGGGGGGAAGATTAACCAGATACCGTTTTACACGATTTAAACGGTGTATAAATGTTTCTCTTGGAGATTCTCTCCGCTTTAACAGCAACAACTTGTTTTTCCCTTATAATTTTTCTCTTGCCACCCTATACTTTCTATGCGATAATAACATCGTAGGCCATTTCTCATATTCCGCTCTCATGAGATACGATTGCGCACGTTTTTTCCTTCGCTTTACGTCTTAATTATAAATAATTGAGGGTTCGTTTGCAGCAACGGCCTCGGTCAACTAATACAGCAATTTCCTGTTCCTTTCCAGATTACGACAATGTTTCGATATAAAAGCGATCGCCGATAATAATGAGGAAATTCCGAAAATTTTTACATAAAGTATCTTGGCGATTGATATTCGAATATAGTCTCTTTTGAGCTTCGTCTGCGAAATTAAGCAAGAGAGAGATTATATTATCCTCTTATTCATTATCCTGATATACATCTAAAGTATAATTCGTCGCCGGTTTTTCAACCTCTAACGTTGACTATTGCTGCGTCAATGCATACTAAACACTGAGCATTTTTTTTCTTCAATTTTATGTCCAGCACAATTGGCTGGAAGGAACGGTGATAATTGTCCTTTAGATAGAGAAGGAAGACTTAGGCCGCGGTCCATTTGACGCTACAAATGCTTCGAAGCGTTCTTCTTCTCCTTTTGTCTTCATTGAAAGAAAGGAGAAAAGGAATGCTTCGAAGCATTTGTAGCGTCAAGTGGACCGCAGCCTTTTTAGTTGACCATAGCGAGAATGCAAAATCAGAATGCATCGATGCAACGGGCTCGAAGGGAGATTCGCATTTTTCGATGCGATACCGAGACGTTTTAACATGATCTTCGATAATTTTAGGTCAGTCTTGAATTCGAATGCGTACTGTACGATACTTCTCATTTCGCTCCGCCTGACTCGAAGGCGCGCAAACTCGTCAATACACAACGTTGTTAACAATATTGTAGTATATAATTATAAATAATAATACAAAACGAAATATAATTAGAAATGTTAAAAATGTTATCGGGCTGTTGTTGTCTTCGCTGAAACATGTGTCACCGTTTCCGCCCATGATCTTCCTCAATACTCAAATAATCGTGTAGATTCAAAAATACCCGCGACATTACTTATATTAACCAGAAACAAAAATGTAACATACATGCCAAAATGTAAATAAATTTATTTCATGTATTCAAGCAGTGAGGAGTAGGCAAGAAAGATACGTCAAATTTAAACCGAAATACATTGCACTAAATATATATACAATTTATTTGCTTTATGATACACATTTATTCTCAAGATTGGTTTTACGACTATTATTAGCGCATGCACTCGTCGTGTACAAAATTACGAGCGATTAGCTTGAAGGAGTTTACGGATTACTTAGTCGAAACTCTGGTACGTTTATTCCAGGAGAAGTTACTCCCGTAGCTACGAGGTTTCGGCTGATTAACATTCGGCTTTTGCACATAGTACTCCCATCCCATCTTCTCGCAGTGCGCGATTGCCTCCTCCTTTGTCGCAAAATCTACTTTGATATTTGACATGGGATCTCCACTGCGCAGAAATACATAAATATTGTTATCTCATAATATTTAATACCTAATGTATAAATATTATACATTACGCGTCGCTATACAATCTGTCACCGTAAGTGGCTCAAATATACTCTGACTTGTATAACTTTTACGTACGTATATAATACAGTAACATTCACCTGGACGTCCATCCCATCAATGGATTCTCCCAGCGTTCGCGCGTCTCAAAGTCCATTTGCCAAAAGTGAATGTTATTTGTTCCTGATTGCATGGCACTCTTGGCAGGTTGATAAATCCGTACTCTGCGTGTCTTGATATGCTCCTCGGGAACACCGGATACGTAACCAACATCCTCCTCGGCTACGGTAATTGTGCTCTTTAAGGCTTGCAGATATTTGGCCTTCTCTGGGGTCTGTATCATCTCCTGGAGATTCTTGCGCTGCGCCAAGTCAGGTTTCTTCTCTACGTCTGAGGCTTTGCTTGAAAATAACCTGCTCAATCTACGTACAGAGTTTCTTTAGAACTTGTGAATCGTAAGCTTATCTTTTAAAGAATCCCTTACAAGCTAACGTAGGGTGCCTATAGTTATTGCATTCTAATTTCAACGCAAAATTTAGAAACACAACAATTTAGAGATGGGCTATCATTGATTCTCCGAAATTTAAAAATTTATTACAATTCGTTTTATTGCGTTACACGTCAAGAAATCCTTAGAAAGTCACAACTTCAATATATTGTACACCAAAACGACAATTAGTACGATTTAACACAGATCTGTTATGTAAAATTTCGAGGTTATGTCCCGTATATTTCTTTTATCATTTTAATCATTTATTATTTAAAAAAATTAATAAATCAAGGTACCCAGGACTGCTCTTGCTAATTCCACTCGCACACTGTTGCAGTAAGGCGCGGGACGCCATTCCGTTCGCAAAAATACAACAAATAACAAATCGGACGCGAAACAGCTGATCGCACGAAATGTTTTTGGAACGTTGTCGGCAAACCTAGTTCGCTTCGCGGCCGATACGCGGCACAACGAAATGCCGGCGGGATTTTTCGAAACTGCACGCTGCGCGCAGCTCATCGTACATTGACATGTATTTACAATAAAAACATTTCTTCTAAAGAAAAATTCTAAGAGATTCGATGAAGTCTGATACACATCTTTTTGGAAATTAATCTCGAATTTTTAAGCAGCAACCAGATATATCTACTTCTTTCACAATTAAATTCTCGTACCCTTCTCTGATTTTCGTACAATATCTGTATTTGTTTACAATATCTTTATCTTTCTTATTTCGCTTTTTTTTATTATTTCGGTATATCGGTGTGTCATTTTTAGCTTTTTACCGAGAGATCGCATCATCCGTGCGTCAGAAGCGCTCGATCGATCGCCGCGGGATGAGAGAAAGAGAAAGAGAGGGAAAGAGAGGGAATGAGCAGCCCTTAACGGTGTCAGCGAGCACCAAACGGACGTACGCATGCCCCGATGTCCTTCCCTCTTCCCTCAGGAACTGCATCGCGTAGGGATAATGCCTCGCGAGTGACACCGCGGCGAGCAAATGCAGCTCGCGTGCATGGGCTCGCCACTCTCTCCGTATTTTTCGCATGTATAATCCGGAATCGAGGATAGGGTCCATTGTTCTACACGAGACGCAGAGGCAGAGATGAGGAAAAATGTAAGTGTGCGTGAACGTGTACGAAGATAAAAAATCACCTAGTCATCTCGGTATCCGCCGTGATGTCGCAGCGGCAAACGTTGCAAAACGCTCATTCATCCAAGGGACAGCTAACTGAGGGATGAAAAGATTTATTTATTTGTTTGCAAATATTGTAAATCGGTAAATTTGGAATTGAGAGAATTGTAAATCAAAATCTCTAAAAAAAAAAGGCAATAAATTTTGGAAGAAATTAATGAAACTTAAAATTTATTAAACTGTTGAAGTAATATCTTGTTCTTGGAATGAGAAACATGTTGATTAACTTTATACAGATTTTATGTACAGCGTAAATTATATGCCGTTCTTTTTCAGGACAGAACTGCGTTATGTTTTTTATTGATACTTGCTCTGTGTACGAGGGTCCTATATTCGGCGGACGCCCGGCACATAATTACCAAGAGAAATTACAGTGACCAAAGTGTAAGGGGCTATTTAGCGGAGGTAGACGATTAAACACAAGTGTTTTATATTATTTAATTAAAAACGATTATTTGTAGAATGAAAGATTTACTCGCGAATTTAAAACAACGAATTCTGACGTTTCTCAGAGGATTTGCTGGTGGAACGAGGTATGCAAGGAAGAATTTCATAGTAAGTTCCGATGTCGTTGCCCGAGGTGGTCCTATTGCCGTGCACCAGGAAGATATTACGACGCGCACTGCAGCATGACACGCACCGGCTACATATGGACCCAACCGGAAACGTCGTTAAGCCTCGAAATCGATAAATAAACGACGCTACGAAATGCCAACCCCGTAAAGAAAGACAGGTGAATTAGAAAGAATCGATAAGAATCCGTTTCATAAAGCCGCAAAATAAGGTAAGTTAAATATAATCATTTTTTTTAATCGGTAGCATGCATTTTCTTGTTGCCAACAACTTTTGTCATTCTGCATGTTAAATAATTCTCTTAATTTAATTAATTAATTAAATCTTAATTAAATAATTCAGTTAATTTATTTCAAAGTCAATTATTTTCTATTTTATTTAATTACGTCCACATTTAATTATACTGGAAACGACAAGAAGTGTCGAAATATTTTTAAACGATCGCTTATTTCCAATGGTACAATTTCACAAAAATAAATTCTTTTCAACTAATATTAACTGATCCGGTTTTTTTTTACAGGGATGGCAATACGAGAGAAATCAAAAATCTCCCGTTTAAAATCAAAATCGGCGCTCGCAAGAGTTTCGCAGATTTATTCACCGGTTAAGACATGACACGATTGTTCCAAAGGTAATTTTCTATTAGCAGCTTTGTTTAGGGCATAGACGGGAATATTGTATAATGTTCAAAGGATGATATTCAGAAGACATTTGGAGGAGCAATTTGTATTAGCGCATCGACGAACATTTACGCTGCCAAGAATTTATAATTGCTATGTTATATAAACTCGTTGTGATCACTATTAATAAAACTCTAATGGAGTAATTTGTGAATAATCCACTTATTGTCCCACAGATTCATTTTACATACTTTGACGTATTACTTTGACGTTAAAGCGAAATTTTGCTTTCATTTTTCGTAATGCAAAGTTTCGTAACAACCATTTAATATCCCTTCATTCATAATTTCATTTATAAAAATGTGGCTCGAATATATCGAAATAATGTTAAAATTAATTACTACAGACTCTAGTTTCCGTTTAATTTAAATCTATTGCTCATAGCGTTATGTACGTGCATGCCTGGACCAAACAATACAGATTGCAGAGAGTTATTGATTGCTCTGCGAACAGAGAAAAACTATGACGTCAATGGTTTCCAGGATACGATCGCCCGGCGTTTCTACCCACTTTCCTAGGGCAGTAAACAGGGCACCTGCGCGCGAATATCGACCCGGCGCCCACCTGTCTGATTGTACCGGCGAATTCTTCCTCACGATCCTGGAGTAGACGCAGTTGATTTCCAACGATAGCTGGCGCAACAGCTGTTTTTCACCAATCAGCGTAATTCAACCTGTTATTTTCTGTTTGTCGATGTAATTGCAACTGCTCGTTTCCTGTATACTTCCCAGGACACATCCATTCAAGTCGAAGTGGAGTAATCGCTACCGCCGGGTAAACTACGCAATAAATTTCCACCAAACAATTAAAAATAATAACAGAAACCTATTGTTAGTTATATCACATCACAAAATAATTAGGAGAAATAATGATTATTAATTTCTTATCACTGGCGTTGCGTTATTCTGTTTATCAAGAGATCCCAATTATTTCCCACTTTATCTTAATACATTCTCGTTCTCAACCCCATCACGTTACCCCGTTACGTTATTAATTTTTAAAGGTTTTATAATCCCTTTTACTGGCGATGTTACACGAGTTGTCTTATTTCGATCTATGATTTAATTTTATAATAAAACAATTTGTTAGATTTATATCTCTTCCTCTCTCTCATTAATGTAATCGAATTTGTCATCGAGTTCGCTGTATCCCAAGTATCTTGAATTCTTTTGTTTATATTATGTTGGATGATCGATCACTTCCTACAGTTCCTAACGTACTTGTTGCATTAATCTCCCCTGATGGAGCTATATTCCCAAGTTGTGGTAATTTAAATTCGACAAGCGCTTGCGCGTACTATTGATTCATTCAACTCCTCGGTTTGGATCCCGTCAGCTGCGAAATTTATGGAAGAGTAGAGAAACAATGGCGGATGGAGGAAACCGATTCCCTCGAGTTCTCTCGGTGCTCGTAATAGTGATATTTAGAGGCGTTACGTCCAATATCGACAATGGAAACTTCGACGATGGAAATAACTTCGATGAATTCGAAATTCTTCACCGACGCTTTCACGTATGTATATATATCCAAATAACTAATTTATATTTGACATCACATCTTGATACATTGCTACGTCGCAATAATGAAATAATGTTCACGCATGCGGAAATTTTAAAAATTAATTAGCACATGTTTACTTCAGTCTTTACTAATCCGTATAATTTCGTAGAGTGATATTCGAGGATTTATTATAAGACATTATATCTCCAACATTGCCCTGAAAATCATGTTCTAACAATGTTATAATAATATAATAATCCTGTCTTATCATGTGCATATATTTACCATTATTCTTGTTGTCGTTATTATGCAGGATCAGTCCCACACGCCGTTGCATCCCGTTGAAAATCATTTCTGGCAAAGTCCCAAAAATCTTGGCGAGGTTTCCGGAGTCGCGGTGGACCCGATGGGGAATCTCGTGATTTTTCACCGCGGAGATAGAACATGGAATTACGAGTAAGTCATCAATAAATTAATGAATGAAAATTAAAGGCATAACAATTAAATTTCATACTTTCTAAAAAAGCAACGATTGCTGAATTATTTAAATGTATGCACTCTCTTTATATAATACTTTTATATTTATAGCTTTTATAATTAAAAAATGAGAATAATTATGATTAACTTTGAGATAATTTTTGTTCAATTCATTTTAATATCTCAATATAACTTTTACTTTCTGGAAAATCTAGCTGTATCTACATGATCAATTACATATTCAATTTTTTTAAATTTATAACGTGTTAATTTTTAGCACTTTCAACGAGGATGTAGAGTACCAAGAAAAGTACAGAGGTCCCATTCGTGATAACACAGTATTAACGCTGGATCCGAAAACCGGCGATATTATAAGTGGTTGGGGAAATCAGACGTTTTATTTACCGCATGGAATCCACGTCGATCCCTTTGGAAATATATGGTTGACTGATATTGCTCTCCATCAAGTATTCAAGGTATGTAGAGAAATCCACATCAAAGCATATTTTAAGACACAAATGAGATCTTGCCGTCAAATCTTGGCCGATAAATCTTGCCGTAAAACACATGAAATGTTGCACTGTAATTATAAAACGTCTTACTGTTAGATCACAAATATGTTTTCATTGTTAATAAATGATGGATATGCACATGTATTAAAATTACATTGACAAGTCAAGTAACTGAGAAGTCAATAAGAAGCTATAATTTATTAAAACATGTTATAATCATAGTTGTTTTTTTTTTTAATATTACAGGCTAATGATATCTGTATAAATTATAGTATTCGGCTTCCGGCGTCCCTCAACTGATTCTCGGTCAAAGATTCGAGCCTGGAAGCGACATAGAACATTTCTGCCAGCCAACCTCGGTTGCGGC
Source organism: Temnothorax nylanderi (assembly GCF_030848795.1). Classification (NCBI taxonomy): domain Eukaryota; kingdom Metazoa; phylum Arthropoda; class Insecta; order Hymenoptera; family Formicidae; genus Temnothorax; species Temnothorax nylanderi. Next base: position 926,129 of record NW_027249114.1, on the reverse strand, counting down.
TTTACCGAGTGGCGAGATCGTTGTCGCTGACGGATATTGCAACAATAGACTAGTACTGTTTGATAAAAGAGGCAACCCCAAGTACACTATTGACGAAAGTACGTTTAATATCGCTAATAGTAATGTACGTCCTTCTTAAATTTTTGCTTGTACCAATTCTTAAATGTATAAGACACATTCTCCTCCCTTGTAAAAGTATACTTTCAACACATATTTTTATATGTTTAAATAATATTAATTCGCGGTTTTAGGATGGATTACTTTGAGAATCCCGCATGCCCTGACAGTCTTGCCAAATAGACAAGTATGTATCGCTGATCGCGAAAATTGGAGAATTGTGTGTCTGGACGTGACGTATTCCGGATTTAGTCAAAATGTGGAACCCCCCTATTCGATTCGTCATCGGCAATTTGGCCGAATATTTGGAATTGCGTCGTACCGTAAGTAATTCACGATGATTGCAATTTTTTGTATAAATATTATATCGTATTAAAATCAACATTTTCAATGTTGTCAAAATCCTCGCACTATATCATAATATAAAACCTAATTTATATCGATACTAAATTGATATTAAATTAAATCAGGCAACAAAATAAAAAAAAGAAATGTATATTTATTAGAAATAAAAAATCAGCAATATTATAATCGTACTTCTATTTTCTCGATACTTTTAATTATTTGCTAATGTCATTTTTTAAATAAATATATTTAAGTTTATCATACATAAGGTAAAGTAAAAAGAAAGGGAGATAAATATCTTTATTATATTATGTCGATAATTTTAGATGGTTTCATTTACGCTGTTAACGGCGTGACATCTAGAAATATACCGATTCAGGGTTTCACCATTGATCCCATGAATCAGAACGTAACCGGATTTTGGGGTCCTGAATCCTCAGTAAGTATTACATTTTATATTTTCGATGATGTAGTAATTGCTATACTCTCATTATAGATTTATGATACATTTGAGAATCAAAATGACCAATTTCGCATTTGAGTACTGATACTCAAAATTATTTTAATACTTTACTATTTTTTTTTTAATAAAAAGAATATTGTACTTTTTCCCCAGTCTTTCAAGACGCCCCACGCCATCGCTGTGTGTCCGTACGGTAAGGCCCTTTACGTGTCAGAAATTGGACCAAACAAAATATGGAAGTTCGACCTAGTGAGCAAATCCAACTAACGCAGAAGTTAAACAACCAGTATTACAGCTGAAATCTCTCGTCTGACGCCATTTATATAATTCTGGAGATAAAGCAGGAACCAAATTTATGAAATACAATTTTTCTCTTCCACTACCTCAGCATATCACGAAGTGTGAAAAATGTTAAAAAATATATTTTTTTATTCACTCGCCTTCTAATTTAATGACTGTTAACTAATCTATTAATGTTTTAATATCTTGTAATGTTTGTCCAGTTCAAAGAATTGACGAGCGTTATAAATATTAACGCTTTTCACAATGTTGTATATTTAGTATTAGTTTTTCTGTTTATACCTGCATATGTACCTCAGGATATTACATGATAATTGATAAAGCAATAGCACATCCTATTTTTGTATCTATGTAAAAATTGAAAGAGAATTTAAGTATCATCTTAGAACGTTTATACAGCAGGAAGCATTGAAAATAAAAGTAGACTAATGACCATTTTCTACCAATGCAGATTAACTAATTTAATCTCAATTTAACTTGTTTATCTTTTTTTTAATTCCAATATCTATCAATTTCTATCAATGTAGAATATTGCAGATTAACTTTAATCTCGGTTTAACTTACTTTTTATCTTCTTCTAGTTCTGAGAATTAGAAAAAGATTAAAAGTAAGTTAAGGCTATAATAGATTAAAGTTAATCTATATTGAAAATGGACAAAGTTACAATTCTGAACAAAAATAAATTTAATATTATTCTACTGTAATAAAAACGTAAAATTACCATGAAGTAAATGCAATGATCCACTTGGATTACGAAAAATAAAGTGACTTAAGGTGTCGAAGCAGCTTTTTGGAATATTTACTTTAAACTTTTCCGAAACTGGACTCTTGGTCTATAGTCCTGTAACATAACCATGGTGTATATAATTGTTGGCGCCGATAAATAAATTTCAAAAATATATATACATACATGTACGTTTATTCAGCATTCAGTGAAATTATCTGATGCGCTCAAGTGATTCAAGTCTCACCGCGTTATATTTTCTCATGTATCATGTATCATGAATCATGACCTTGCTCCTGCTTGCTCCTCTTGGAGAAAAGTCTGGCGCCTTTTCTCCACTGACGACTAGTCGACTGGCACCAACCTGGAACTCTTGGCAGCACTGCTGACTGCTGCACTACGTGCTACGTGAGAATCCCGCACGCCGCACGCCACACACAATCGCGGAACGAATTGTTACAAAATGGCAGGCGACAAGATTGTTGACTGCACGCAGAACGGTAACGGCGAGAAAATAGGCGAGAATGGTGACTTGAGCCTCAGCCTGAACCTGGAGGACGATTTCGTCGAGTCGATCGAATACGTCCCATGTCCCGAATTTCAATTCTCGGTAAGCTCTGATTTCCGCCCTATATCTCCCTCCATTGTCTCTCGATTCGTGTCTCGTCAAACGTTTTTCGTGTCAATTTTGCGACTTCGCAGCCGATAACCGCGACGTCGCATGTGATTCTGCGGTAAAGAAAGTTATATCGAACCATTTACCTTTGTACTTATCCGTAAATTATTTTCCTACTCGAGGAGTTTATTGACTTAATTACTACGACTTGGTTAACCGTTAAGGCGATCCTGTTACGAACCTGTTAACTTCATCATTATAAAATTATTATATTTTTGTCAACAATAGATTGACCAAATTTAAATCTTTGTGTTATTTCGTGGCTTTTCTCTCGTTACACGTCTCAATAAGTCACGCATGTATATGACGTGTAAATTTTTTTTATTTACAGACAACAGCATGTTATATTTGTAATGGATATTATGGGCCGTGCTTCGAAGAACCAGTCTGCGCGACATGTCACGCATTTCTATTCCCGAATGACGTCGATCTGCTCCAAGTACCAATTTTCAGCGAGGTATGATAAATACAATTTGTTTCGAACGCGTTAACATTCACGCGTTATTAATAATATTGATACTAATGCTCGCGTGTATTTGCTTTCTGAAAACAGAAGACGGATGATGAAGATTCGGGAAACGACGAGCCGACCGATTACTACGAGAGGCGAACTAGCCAGCAGCAGCAAAGTTCACCGCAGAGCGTCAACCCCAATATCCCAAACGTACAGCAGAACCCGCTCAATCATAACGCGAACGTTTCGCGCAGATGTTACGCGCTGCATCAAAACGCGGCGGCGCCCCAGTGCAATTATCACGCGCCGCAGAGCAATTCGAGTAACAATTCCGTCGACAAGTGCGTGGCGGCGTTCGCGCGGAACGTGCCGGCGCCGCGCGACGCGAGTCTCGACCTGCAGAGTATGGTCTGCCGAACGAGAGGCGACTGCCATCAGAACTGCGCCAACAGGAATGACAGAAACGCGCAGGATAGAATGGAGGAGAATATACGCCGGAGTGCGCCGGAAATGTTTGCGCTAGGTCACGACGGTCAGAACAACGAACCTGGGCACAACGCCGCGCAGTATCATTGGGATTACAGGGTGTACGAGGACGCGGATGAACCGTCGCGGCCGTACAATCTGTCGGAGCGGCTGGAGATACTGTCGAATCACAAGCACATTGAACACGAGCCCATCAACGAGCCGGGTTTGGTGGAAAGGTTGCCGCCTGAGGTGCTGCTCGCCATCTTCTCGCATCTCGACGACATCAGCCTGTGGTCGGCGGCGAACGTCTGTCGACGATGGTGCGGCCTGCTGTCGACGCACGTCACGCAGCTACAGTGGCGGCAGCACGTGAAATTACGCTGGCCTCTGTACAAGCCTATCGGCTGCGTCAAGAATTGGTACAAGGTATACGATTATTTGGCCTCCTCGGCACCATGTCGAACTTGTCTGGCGCAGACCTCCCTGCGATCGAGGCCTCCCAGAATGGAGGAGAACTCTTGGCGGAGGAACAGGTTGCGCAGCGAGCTCAAAAGTTTGAGAATCGATCCGCCTGAAGGTATCGAAGCGATGCCTCTCGATCATATGTGCTGCCATTGGCAAGCTACTATCACGGGACCAGTGGGAAGTCCGTATGAGGGAGGATTGTTTTACCTATATCTACAAGTACCATTCAGGTACACATCAAAAGAAACTTACTACATGTCATCATAAGATTCTACCTTTTTTCAGTTGATAGAATTTTTGAAAAAAAATATCTGTTAAAATTCAATTATAAAAGTGATCTCAAAAACTAAAGACTTGACAGAATGACTGGAACTTTATTTTCAAATCAATTACTTTTTACAGAACTTTGGATATTCATGAGCGCAAGAAAGAAATCATTCTTGCCGTGCATTATATTATAAATATTCTATATAACGTATATTTCTTACAGCTATCCCATGTGTCCACCCGTAGTGAGGTTTCTAACGAAAATACTTCACCCGAACGTGTCGAGACACGGCGACGTTGGCATAGACTCGATACATCATAATTGGTCATTAGCTCTAACGATATCTAAAGTCCTTATCAGTGTACAAAGTCTGCTTACGGATCCGTATTGCCAAGTAAGTATCATCATTTTGGAGAATCGGTCTATTCAATAAAAATATTTCAAACATTTAGTTATTTATTCCAATTTAAATACTTTTAATCAATATCTATAAATTGCTGCTATATATTAATGTATATTGATACACTTATCAAGACCAGTAATAATGTGTTTGGATTGTTGCTGATGTGCGATGACTGTTGTGAACAGGTGTGTATGGAGCCAGAACTAGGAGAGATGTATATGAACGACCGCGAGAAGTTCGAGGAGGTGGCGAGAGCGTGGACGTGGAGGTACGCGATGCACGATGTCGTAACGCCGATCTAGTGCACGGGGATGTATAAATTATCGCAATTAATCTGTGTAATTAATATAAGCCTAGATATTAATTAGCACATAGATATATTATATAAGCTATTTAATGAATTGATAATGAGATTTGTGATACATTGTGCTAAACAAGAAGAAGGGAAGCTCTAATCAGCTCTAATCGAGGACGACTGTGTATTTATAGGAATTATTTGTTAATTACGATCGTGTACTAGCGAAATCAGAATCGAACCTTTTTTACCCCAAAGTTCACTATAAAATGTATACATTAATATTCTCAACGTTGTTATTTCAATCGTTGCGTCCCCTATAAAATAATCGCAAATTATATACCATGTAATATATAATTTATTATATTTCAAATTTTATTTCCATTCATTATATTTATTATACTTCAAGACCGAGTCATTTATTGTACTTTAAGAATTTTATTATGTAATTACGGCAAGACAAACGAGCCGCAAGAATACCAACCGTAACCATGCTTGCTTCGAGGGTGTGAGGTGTGATCGCACTGATTGCAGGTATGTTTTCGCAGGTAATTTTCTAACCTAAAAAGTTACGCCTTGCTGCGGCACGGTACATCACGGAGCTCGTCAGCCGAACGTTGACGTGTAAAAACTGGCGTGCGGTTTATAAAGAAGGGGCCGATATTCGGGAAAGGAAAAAGGACACCTCGCCTGAGCGCCTGGCGTACATTCCGAGTTCTCGCGGCTCGGCTTCGGACACGGCACCCACGCGGGCGGCCGACGCGGGTGATAGGTATGGTTTGAGCGGCGACGTAAGATGATCCTGAGGAACTTGCCGTTCACGCAATGGGTCCTGATCCTGTTCCTCATCTTCATAATAGTCTATCAGCAAGTGCGATTGAACGACGTGGAGGAGAGCTGCAGATCGCTCCGTACGTGTCCAGACGTAACCTCGAAACACAGTCCCGATTCTGCTCGCGATTCAAATCGCGGGAATAACACGATTTCCTTCGCAGATGATGCCGTCGTGCGGATCGACGCTAGGAACGACGACAGGCGCGTCGAGGCGCGAGGAGGTAGCGAGGATGATCTGGAGGACGTCGTTATGATATACAACAGAGTGCCCAAGACGGCGTCCACCAGTTTCATGGGATTAGTTTACGATTTGTGCAAGCAGAACAAATATCATGTGCTGCACATTAACGTGACGAATAACATGCACACCCTTACTTTCGCTAACCAGGTGTGTTGTACGTTAAAGAAGATTCGTGTACTGCGCTTAGTTATAGCCTGTGATCTTTCACATTAGAATCTTGTTTAAGAAGGATAATTGCTTCTCGAAATATCTTCTTACTGTAGTGTAAGATACGCGACAGTACATTACATGATAGAGCAGTATAAAAATATGCCTAAAGCAAGAAAATAAGTCTGCATCTTAGTTTCTATTTGCTACGTGTTTCCTTCTTTATAAAAGCTTAGATACATGTATCTTATAATGAATTTTATCACTAACGTAAAGATATATGCAGGTTCAATTTGCAAATAACATATCAAACTGGAATAGTATAAAGCCAGCGTTTTACCATGGACACATGGCGTTTTTAAATTTTGGAAAGTAGGTACACACAGCAAGGTTTACACCTTTTCCACAAAACTAAATATTTATTCGTTTTACTTAATACATTTTTATTTTCCAGATTTGGTACTAAACGTATGCCTTTGTACATAAATTTACTAAGAAAACCTTTAGACAGATTTATATCATATTATTACTTCTTAAGATACGGGGATAATTTTAGACCTCATGTTGTAAGGAGGAAACATGGAGATACAAAGGTTTGTGCATTTATCCGCAAAAAATATATCTGAAAGTATATAAATATAAAGAATAAATTTGTCTAATCGTTTAATTTTGTCTAGACATTTGACGAGTGTATAAATATTGGACAACCTGACTGTGATCCTAATAACATGTGGCTACAGATTCCATTTTTTTGTGGCCACGATCCAGCTTGTTGGTAAATTCTTTTCTTTATACGTAATTCTCTTATAACGTAATTGGAAATAAAACATTTTGAACAAATCTTTTACCTAGATTTTATATTTCCTGACTACACATCAAGATATGTAGTAATTATCAATTTATTATTGTGATTTATTTTTTGCAGGGAAATTGGTAACAGCTGGGCGTTGGAGGAAGCCAAACGGAATTTGCAAAAGTATTACTTCCTGGTCGGAGTGACGGAAGAGTTAAACGAATTCGTAGAGGTATTGGAGATTGTACTACCACGGTTTTTCAAAGGGGCGTACAACGTTTTTTTACGTAGTAGGTATTCGTGAGAACAATTATTTATCCTCTTCGAGAGATATATAATACTTTGCAATATATTTCCTTTATTGCATTATCACTGTTAAAACAATATCAGAATATATCGATGCTTTCTTTGATTTTAGATAATAAGTCACACTTACGACAAACCACGCAAAAACTCAGTCCATTATCTGAAACAATAGACAAGATCCAGCAATCGGTTGTGTGGAAGATGGAAAATGAATTCTATAATTTTGCTTTGGAGCATTTCCATGCTGTGAAAAGGCGACTCATAAATGCTTCCCCTCAAGATGCAAATCAACGTTTTATGTATGAAAAGATACGGCCAAAGTAAAACTACTTTTTTACATAGAACTTTACTCGCTGAGTAATGCAACAGTCGACTGCAAAATGTGTATTGTAATTATAAACAAAATGATTTTTGTATAAAATGAATTTTATAGAGTTAATATTTTATTTCTATATATAAGATATATAGCGCTTTTTTTTTCGAAATCCTTTTTCTTGAAAAAATTACACTTAGGAAACTAACATATTTTTGAGAAAATACAAATTAAATAAAATAATTTAGATCTCTAAGAATATGCAGTAATCAGATATTTAGTTTGTACATTGCGCATTATTGGTTTACTGATTTCTTGGTCTAAGGGCAAACATATAAACTGGATACAAGCCTCGTGGGAATTTAGTCTGTTGTTGTTCCTTGATGCAAATAAGATCTGCCTTTTCAAATAAAGACCGCAAAGTATTCAACGGTCTCGTTACGGAAGAATCTTCCTTGTCGGTTTCTATATTATTTGAGTTTGTGACATTTTCTTTCACCACCAGTACACCGTTATCTTTCAAGCCCAATCTGCAAATCCAAAACAAGGTGAGAAACGGTCCTTCGTGCTTCCTCTACGATAGAACGAAAATAAAACTTACGAGCACTTTCTGAAAAATTCTATCAAATCGTCGTCTTCTAAATGCCCCAATACCCATTGACACCATACAACATCGTACTTCTTTGCCGTAGGGCAGAAATTTTGCAATCCTTAAAAGAGACGAGCACATTTATATCTGTTACACCAAATCTCTCAATCTCTTGTAGATAAAATATATTTACCAATAGGATAATATTGGTTGATTCTCGACGAACAGTTTTCCAAGGAGATCTTTGCTACTTCTAGAAACTTTGGATTTTGTTCAACGAGGTCTATGTGTTTAAAAAATTTTAATAATAAGTTCTTCGTAATTCTACCAATTCCAGCACCGCAATCAAGGGCAAACGCTTTGGAAGGTGGATTTTCTAACTAAAACAGAACAATTTTTTTTTAGATACATTATTTCTTCAACACTTCTGTCTGAATTAACTGTTTAATGATAAGATGCTTCATGCAAAATTAAGAGACACGCTATAGATTTCTCTTATATTAACATATTTCACAGCCACTTCCAGATTAAAAAAGAACATTGAATATTCAATCTCACAAAAGTCACACACATATGTTATTCACTTAATTTACTTTTTATCGAACATGCAAAAATGTAAAGATTCGAGATTTATGAAATGCACTGATAGGTTAGATTATAACAATACTTACCACGAAGAGAGATTTTAGGAAGAGCATAGAGCCTTTTATGTCAGTCTGCGAGATAAATCCAAAGCCGCCCAGCATCCCGTTCACCGTGGGCGGGATGCGGTCCCAATATTTCGCGGCGGCGGTGTAAAATTCGCCCTGACACACGTTCGCGACATGCTGCGGTTCTTGCATTTTCGCACACTGCGACTTTCGCTAATTAGTCCGTTTACCCTACGTTTCCTTCACAAGGTTCCTGTCATTCTTCCCACGATGGCCACGATTGACCGGATTGACATAAAAACGGTTTGGAACACGTGACAAAAACTATGATTTTTGAGCAACGACTCGGTGTTCTGACTTGAAAAAAGAGAATTCGACACATTAATATTCGATACGAAACGACTGCGATTCTCTCGACGCGTCGAAATATCGATATAATTTAAAAGTATGTTAGAATTCCGAAGTTCTCAAGGTCCGCAAAATTTTAACTCTTAAAAATTGGCAGTGTCAGGACGAGGACAGTATCAGATGAGAGACGACACAAATAAAAACTCTAAAATGTACTTTATTGTAACTTAGCTTATTAACTTAAATATACTTTTATGTAGCTTAGCTTACTAACTTATAAACGTACTCTGATATAAATACATTATTTATATATGTATATCTTATTTTATGCTCGTAGAGAAACAAATTGATGAAACACGTCCAAAATATGAGGATCCAAGTCTGGAGTGAAAAGTAAAGTTTCCAGCGTCGAAGAATACTTTTGTACTTGCTCTTGATGCTGTAAAGTAGAATAAACATCCTCCAATTACGACAGACAAAAATTATATATATATATTTTTTTATTTGTTTTTCCGCGTAAGTATTGAATATTATTACATAATAATAATAATCAATTTATAACTCACAGATAAGAAAACTTGTTGCAATCTTCCTACAGTCCATCTATACCAATGCGTGTTATAGTCAATTCCATCTGTGTCGCAGCGCACTAAATGTTCCGACAGGATCATTATAAAACGCTAAAAAAGAAGAAATTAATATATTGCTTACAATGTCATATAAAAGTCTTACATAAAACAATTTTAGAAATTCTTTTATATCAAGGAAAAAAAATGACATTCGTGGATTTACTTTTAATACAAGTGATATGCTCTTTTTTATACCTGAAATATAATGAGGAATAAATTTTTCTGATCTGCTTGCGCAGCTTCCAACTTTTCCTCCATTCGTTCTACCACATCCTCCGATGGTCTCTCCCTATTTCTCTCTTTATTAGTATCCTCCTCGTCCGAAGAGGAACCTGACCTACTTTCCGCTCTTCTCAGTTTCTCCCTCGCCTCCGTCAATTCCGTACTCAATTTCGTCACATGCTTGTTCATTTTACGTATTGTCAAGTGCAGTATTTCCCAAATATATAATCTGGAAATGAAAATTTCTTATGTTACTATTCTCTCCAATATGTACCGGGAATTGTGTTGATATTTTGAAATAAAATGAATAAATTAAATATTTTATCAAGATGCAAAACAGCAGTAAAACGAACTTTGTAAACTCAGATGCCATCTCTTTGGAAAATATCCAGTTGGCGATAGCGCTACATTCAATAATACCAGTTTTTAAAAACTTGTCTGTTAGCACTACCATCATTTGGTAATGATTCTTCCACAACGCGTACATGTTTCTTAATATACATATCTGCGCTTCTTCCGTTTCAGCGAGCACCTGTGTTCGAGAAATATTCATAATGTGAGGAGCACACATGTATATGCATCCAAATTGTACAGCAAATTGTAACGTTCATTTACCTTGAAAACATAATGAAACTTTACTATAGCCGCAAAACTATGACTGAAACTTTTCGAACCAAGGTTCAGTAAAGTTTGTACAAAGACGTCGATTTTTAACGGATTGTAATTATTCGTCTCTTCGTTTTCTCTGGGACCAGGTAATGTATTTAATACATTTAATGCTTCTTCCGGCGTGCATTTACGTCTTATAGAAACCACCAATTCATGTGCTGCTGATGTACCAGGGAGTGAACCTGAAATAGTTTGATAATGTATTGATACTGTTACATATTAATAATGTTATGAATATTTTTTGTTCAATAGCTTTGCTATGTCTTATATTAATGATTCAAATAAAAGAAGTTTTCATCCATACTTAATCGTGATTAAAAATAATAGATATTACATCCTCTTATATCAAAATATCAAAACAAAGTTATAGCACATATATCTCGTTAAGTCGCAAAGCAGTAATATTAAAATTCTATTACACTATATACTTACTGGCACCTTCAGATGAATATTTGTAGACGGGCTCGGGAACTGCTGGAATCAAGTCTACGTACGAGTCTGGCATCATATCCCGAATCCTTTGATAATATGACAATCTAAAAATGTGAAAGTTTTGTACGTTATTTCATTTTCTTATTTTAATAATTGGAGATAGATTAATCTATCTAAATATATGTATACACACACATAGTAAAAAATAGACTTATACAAAATACTGACCTCAAAGCTTTAAGCAAGACCTCTCGTATAAATTTTGGTCTTGGATGTTCTACATCACGTTGCAAGCAAGAATCCCAATCTTCCCACGACCAACGGAATTGGAAATTGCTCAAATGGTACGCAAACCACCAGACAAAACGATCGAAGGCAGTAGCCGCCATACTGTCTATACGACGAAACAGAATCTCTGTGGCTTGCGCTAGTACCTACATAGTAATACAATTTAAATGTTATTTCTATCGTACTCTACTACAATTATATAAATATACGGTATTAAATTTTCAAACGTGTAATTTATATTGTTAATACCTGTGGCATGGTTGAAGGCTGCAATTTGCAGAGTTCGATCAAAATTGACCCATAACTGATCTCTAAATGTTTTGGAGTGGGCAGTCTAAACAATTCACCGAATATCACTTCAACAATACAATAGTCTAAAGGGATTTTGGCTTTGAACGGGAAGTTCAGTAGTTGTGCAGCACTGTGAAATAAAAATAATTAATATTATTACATGCAATTTGGAATAGCGATAGCAACAGTTATAATTTTTTTCAATATATATTACCAATCCTTTCTCTCAAAATAATAATTATTGATGATCTGTCGCAAGTGCTCTTCTATCAGGAATCGCTCAATGGCGTGACTTCCTGGTAATAATGGCCCTTCAGCAGGACAATCCGTATAATCGAACATACGAAAGACGACGGTGGGCAACGGATAGGAATAAGATTCATGGTGTGGAGGCGGTATCAAAGGTGGTAAATTATGTTGCAACGCTTCACACAGAATCGAATCAAATGCCAGATAGGGGCGTGGAATATGCTTCTCGGCCCAATTATCCTGCCTCAGTTTGCGAACTTGCGCCCACAAGCAATCTAAATACTCTTCCTGCGGATGAGGCGTGTCACTCGACCATACTCTCAACGCTGGCTGATGTTTCTTGCTTCGTTTATTCAAAAATATCTCTATCGTAACCATTAGATGATCTAATTCTTGTTCCTTTTTCTCATATAACTCTCGGCCAACCCACGGCAGCGTCGATAGAACGGCATAAACATACCTGTAAATTATTACATATAATTAATAAATTTTAATTTACGTAATTCATACAACAAACTCCATATAGATAAAGGTTTCTCACATACCAATCACGTCTCACTTGCGGTACTCCATCCTCGTTCGCAGCATCCAGCATATTGTCAAACAACTGCATCAACGATCCGCATGATAAAACATGGCAATTTACCAAATCAGCTAGAAATCTAAGAGAATACCTAGCCACATCCCATTTGCACGCTTTTAAAGAATCTTTGAAATTTTTCACCATATAATCAACAAATTCTCCACCAAAATTAAAATTTTTCGCGTTCAATAGCCCGACGAGAGTGGTGTAAATCGTGCATTTTTCTGGCATCTTAATAGCGCAGTCCGTCAAAATCCGAAGAATCTTGCTACGAAATAAACCCAGGTCGGCTTCCAATACGGAAGCCAAACCTTCTAAGTTACTTTCCAGAGATGACGTTGACTTCTCTCCAACGCGGAGGATGAGAGATTCAAGACGATCTTCAATCTCTTGATTCTCCGAAACCCTCCTGCGTTTCTTATATACTCGATCTAAGAAAAGAATAAACATATATGTAATTTTATAAATGTAATAAGTATAAAGGTTTATTTGTACAAGCATTGTATTGATAAAGATTTTTATAATAAGCAAATTAAATTTGTAATATTTAAACATTATTTAAATATTATTTCAACAGAGACATTAAAGTACTACTTTTTTAACACTTTTTTCCAATTTTGTATTTTCCAAATTTTTTAGAATACACATATAAGATATATTTAAAAAATATGTATCTTACATGATAGATTAAAAATCTAATACTAAAAACTTTTTTTGCTTTCTGTACTTCTAAAAAAGGTGTATATATATATATATGGAGGGGTAAAAACCACAGTGGTGTGACTCAAATTTATAAAAATATTTTCTCGTGTGCATAGATGCAATCTGTACAATATATAAATTGCATCTATGCACACGAGAAAATATTTTTAAAAATTTGACTTACACCACTGTGGTTTTTACCCCTCCATATATATGTGTATGTGTGTAAACGCGCACGCTTACACATGTTTCAGAAATAAAAAGTACAGACATCGTCAAGTAATTGAACTTGAATCGGATTTTAAAAAAGACGATATGAAAATAAGAGACGTTCATATTAATGCAGCTTTCTACTTGAACGTCACAAATAATCGGTGAATCGCGGCGTCCGGAGGACGGCGATAACTTTGAACCTCGCTCACCATAGCCATCATCTTCCTCGTGTGGTCTTCTACGGCTCATTTTTCGCGATACAGCCGACGGCTCTCGAAAGTCGTACTCGCGATCGTTACTCTCGCACTTGTCGCGCTTTCTTCAATTCGGAGTAATCGCGAAATTTCACACGCATCCAATTCTAACCCCGTTACGCCGAACAGACAATCGAGCATCGAGACGATAAAGATGAGGAGGGCATGACGCCATTGACGGATTGACGATCGCGTTCAACAAAAAAGCCATTTTCCAGGAGCAAAAATTCCAGGGGAAAAAGTAATCGCTGATCAAAGTCCCCAGGAAGCGGACTCTCCCATTGGACGTCGGACGTTGCCTGTTACGAGCAAACTGTGAACTCGTCTTAAGTCTGGTCATAGGCAACTTTAATCTCTGTTTAATTTTTTTATCTTTTTCTAGTTTTAAGAATTAGAAAAGGATAAAAAGTAAGTTAAACAGAGATTAAAATTAATCGTATATTGGTAGAAATGGACATAAATATAAGATCGGACTGTGAACTCCGACCAAGGTTCGCTCGGGCGAATTCGCGCCGCCGCGCCAGCTGGCTGCGCCGCCTGAAGCACGCGCCGGAAGAGGATCGACCAATCGCGCGACGCGCTCCGAATGCTCCGATCTATCTGATCGCAGCAACATGGCGTCTCTCGCATTGGACACGGACGCATCGGACGAGTTTGGATCGCGGTAATCCGATTTTCTCGCTCGACACCCTTCCGCGAGGAACCGAGCGACGCGTTTCGCGATCCTGTCCGTGCGCGCGCGACTCAGAGCCAATTCCATCTCCGCGATTCGCCGCGCGTACGCTCGGCACACGTCGTCGGACTATCCGGAGTCGGAAGTTGCGTGTCTACACCAGTCTATACGTGCGTGTGTCGCGTCGCGTCGCGTCGCGTCGCGTCGCGTTTGTGTTGTGTTGTATTGTACTCCGCGTGCGTGGGTGCGTGGGTGCGTGCCTGTGTCGCGCGCTCCGCGGAGGCGCAGCCACCGTCAACCATCCCGCGACCCCGTCGCCGCCGTCGTCGTCCTCGTCGTCGTATCGTCGCGCGACAAGCGTACAAAACAAACGTGTTCCGCGTATAACGAGAGCGACGATCGAACTCCCGGGGGGGGTGGGAAAGGTGAAACAACGCCGCGGAAGAAGCGAGAGAGACGGAATTCGGCGTTTGGCGTGATCGATATGACACCCGCGTAACACGCGCCGCGATCATGGGGTATCGCCGTTCCACCCGAGGACCGTCGCCGTCGCTCCTGGTAAACACGATGGATCGCGACGATCCGAGGAAGACGGAAGAGTGAGAAGCCCGTGGGGCGGCGCGCGCTCCATCAACGTCATTATACATATCGTCATTATTCGGAGGACGACTCCTCGGGAAAGTAAAGGGGGGGCGGCAAGGTGGAAGAGTGTGCCGCCGCGTCTCCCAAAGAGATCGGACGCTCGCTCGATCGGAGAAGGACATTCTTTAAACGTGCTCGTCGCAGCGAAGTCGTGCTCGAATGCGGAGCGTGCCACGATGGTGATACGGTAAAACGATCTGCCATTTAATCCCTCGTAGTCTTCCCGAAACTGAAAGAATGAGATAGAGAGCGTGTGTGAGAGAGAGAGAGAGAGAGAGAGAGAGAGAGAGAGAGAGAGAGAGAGAGAGAGAGAGAGAGAGAGAGAGAGAAAGAAAGAGAGCGAAAGAGAGAGAGAACGAGGAGTGAGGGGGAGGGAGATACACCCTCCTCCCCGCGCGCGGTCGATAGCACTGCACGAGACAAATCGTGTCGCCGATCGACGTGCCGCAGTGCACCGTTTGCGATTTTCCTGTCTGCAACCGATACGATACTGCGTCGTTCGGCGTACGTGCAAATATGCGTGTGTACACACGCACACACGCGCACCGACGTGCGCCTGTGTGCGTCGGATATTTACCAAACACACAGGACGCGCAGAGATCTCCCTGTCGCGTCGCGGGAACGTTATCTCTCGCAGACGCGGAGACTGGTGCAGTGATATCGGCTCGGTGCATGTGATCGCTTTTCCTCCTCCCTCTCCGCCCCCCGTTCATCTGTGTCTTTTGTCCGCGCGATCATCGCGGAGGGGCTCCTCCCGCGAGCGCAGGTGCCCGCGAACGGTTCCGCCAGCTCGCCTAATATTTTGAAAGTCCTCGGTCACGCTCGTTGCACACTCCTCTCTTCCTCGTCGCGACCTTGCTTTTCTCCTCTTCCGCGAGAGCGGTCCGTACTTACTTTGCTCCGTTTTGGGAGATTTAGGAGAGCTGAGAGGCGCAACATTCGTCAGTAAGACAAACGAGAACCGCCGTAGTTCCGGCGGGTTCAATTTCCGATCCGAATGCTCGAGATAGAATCTCGCGAGCCTCGAAAATAAAAAAAAATTGTTGGTACCTGTTCATTATACGGACGCCACTTCTTTTTTTTTTAAGTACATCGATTATTTACACTATTTGTTGGAGTAATGGCAATTAAATTTACTGTTTTATATATCTGTACCTTAGAAGTAGAGAATCGTTATTATATTTAGCCCGTCTCTCTCAACTTGGATTTCCATTATTATAAATTTAGGGAAAACGAGGTTTAAAGTTTTATTTTTTTCTATGAAAATTTCTAATACGATTTTTTCTAAATATTGTATCTTAGGAATTAGTAATAATGGACATAAGACTCTTTATATCATTATACAATTTAAGCTCCTATGTTGGAAAAAGTAAATTAATTCCATTTCGACAAAAACTGGAGGCACGATTCTTTACCTTTAAAAGGTACAAAGATATATATATATTTATTTTAAAAGTGGCGCCCGTATACCGAACAACACCAAATCGTTTTTATCTATCGCACGTAGGTTCGAACTCGATAAAATTACCGATCTTGTTCGGTGATAAAGGGAATCGTGAGGGAATCTTGTCGAAAACTCGGGGACAGCGCAACTATCGGCGAGAATCGCTTTATTCGTGATTGCGCGAGTATGATGGACGAAATGTAAATCTTTTTAGGTCATCAATGTAACTTGGTACGGCACTGGTCCAAGTGGTTGCGAAAGAACGTGTGTTTATCCCGCGCGCGATAAGCGTATTTTGATCGTGGAGAATATCTGCTGACACTCATTCTTCGCGATGACTCGCACGCGGCCGCTAATTGTCCGCTATTGTTGAAACCGAAAGTTGTTGATTACCTCGCGAGAGACATGACTCTACTCTCTGAACAGCACCATTGAACCTCCGTCGCGAATAATACAGAACAACGCATTAAAAAAATGAACAACTTCCATAAAATCGCTATTTTGTAAACTAGTCGAATCAATTAAAATAGGATTAATGCTCGGATTAATGATTATCTTGTTGAAAAATTGTAAACGTTATTGCAAAGCAGTTGGTGTTTTGTGTTATCTTATGTGTGCAATCGATGTGCCTCAGATCTGTCGAAGAGGAAGTTTCTAAACGGGCTTTTCTGGTGCATTTTTAGCCGCATGCTCTGATTGTATGTGTTATGTGCTTGACATTCTTCATTTCACAAATTATTACAAAACTTTATTTTAAGATAAAGCTATGTATTGCGTAGAATTTTCGTAACACGCGTAAACGTGTATTAACTATTGTAAGTTATCGTAAACAGCAGTCGTAATAGCCCATTTGTGTGTAGGCGTCTATAGAGAAAATTTGAGGATGATTCGGTAGGAATACCCGGTACGATTCGTATCGTCGTATAAAAGATCCGATTAGAAATAAATGAGAGAAATGTCAATCGAGAATTTTTGACGCGCCAAAGTTAACTTAATTTCTAGACCATAGTTTAACATAATTTCTAGACCTGCTCGTCGAAGCGTATCCGACGTTAAAATTGTAGGAATGACAGCGTGTCACGCAAGAGCTAAGAGAACTGAAGCAAAGATTCACTTTGTTAACAATAACAGTTACGAGGCAAAGACGGGCGCGACTATAGGCGCGCACTTTCCACGGATATGGAAAATTTTATTACGCAAAAAGTTGCGCCGGGGCGCAACTCACCCGGCGAATAGATAGAAAAAGAGAGTTGACGATTAATTATGATCTTTATATTGAATTGTTTCTCATTGCAGATCATAATTACCAATTCGCAGCTTGCCGCGTGCAAATGCAATTGCTCAGATATGTCTGCAACCGCGTGAAGATCCTTAAGACTGCCCGTCCTTACCAAGTTACCCTTTCAAGTACCATGTGTGGAAGTAGTAGTCTATAAGTCCCACTGAAAGGAGGATGCCAGTAACTAAACGCATTCCATACCCTTCGCGGTAAGTAAGCCTACGGTTTACATATTACGTAATGTAAGCCACGACAAAAAACTATTCTTCTCTATCACGGCTTTGTGTTCAGATGCGATTTGGATTTTCTTATAGAAACGCACCGTTTGTAAAGAAAAACACACGAAGCGTGTCGTCACGTTTGTGCGAAAACGAAAATAAGCTTCTTTTGTAAAGAATTACTTTGTAGAGAATAAAGTAACGGGACAGATTGGCTGTACAGATATGTGTGACAAGGTGATGTATCAAGCGCTTCCTTCACTCGCAAAATCGGCAGACTCGAAATGCCGTGCCGCTATCTCTAAATGATGCAAAATGCAAAAGAAAGCGTGCCAAATACATTCATCTGACGATTTAGGTCTTAATGCGAATATATTAACAATATTAAGTCACCTCGCTCGGCATAAAATACTTAAAAATACTGAAACTTTGCTGTACAGTCTCACCCATATCTGATATCTTTTTGCTTTTTGGGACTAGAAAGTATTTCCAGTTACAGACATCCTTCTGTTCAACGTTTCCATACGTTATTAACATATTAATCCTGTTTTAATCTCCAAATGATATCTCCTTTTCCTTGGTGGTAGCTACAATTATGCAAGATTAGGGAAGCGCTCAGGGAATGAGTATAATTTGTACAGTTTTAACGCAACGTGTACTATATGATTATTCATCCTCCATTTTACTCTTAAGATCTCCTAACTAGGGCTATTATGACTGCATTGTTTCTAAGGATTTATCTTTCCTTCCTGTAAAAATTTTAATAAAATGAGAGCTCTCACTGCTTCATGGGCTTAATAAGATTTATAGTGCCACTTTGCAATTGGTTCTTGGTTAAATTAGTTGTTTTACAAAGAATTAACAAATATATCTTAATAATTTGTCACATTATTCTGTATAGGGTGATATGCCACTACCATCATTTCTTTCAGCCATAAGTATTACAAATCAAAAGAGAAACAAATTCATAACTACTTAAATAAAAGAGATTCTAATTATGAAGTTATTAAATATCTCAGCAAATTAAGCCTCGAAACTACAAATAAACGATAAACCCATTTCCCAACAATTAATTTCAATTTTTAACAGAGGTTTAATTTGATGCTTGATTACTATAGTACTTAATATCGAAAAATATTTGCGGTTAATATATTCTTTTATTTGTAAAAAAAAAAGAGACCGACTTCGAATTCATCGGAGAATCTATTTAGCGTCAATAAGAATCTTTTTTAAAAAAAGTGGTAGTGGAAGATCACCCTATGTTTATGTACGAACGGTTTATTATACCGTATGTTTCACATTAGATCCGACGGCGGTAGTAGCGAGAGCCCATTGCTCGTGGAAGAAGGTGAGACAGTCGGTGCACCTCACAGTCCACGCAATATACACAGTCACAGCCATTCACATGGCAATCCACACCGATCTCACAGTTATCATCATGAAAAGCCCAAACAATTAGTGAAATACGGTGAACTAGTTATACTTGGGTAAGGATTTCCAGCAAATTAAGCGGATGAAAGAAAGCAGAAGGTTAATCGACTAACGAATCTTCCTGACGACTTTCACAGGTACAATGGTTACCTTCCACCTGGTGATAGGGGAAGGAGGAGAAGTAAATTCGTATTATACAAAAGACCCGTGCCAAATGGTGTTAAACGTAGCAAGCACTACATCGTTAAAACGCCCCACAGTTCGCAAGCCATCCTCAACACGAAGCAGCACTCGATTTCGTACACACTCTCCAGGACACAGGCTGTTATTGTCGAATACACGGAAGATGAAAAAACGGACATGTTTCAGGTAAACCCGAAATACTCTATCTTATGGGTTTCGCAGAGTTAGGATTCATGCATAATGAGAGGAATTAGGAACAAGGAATTAAACATAGAGAGAATTCATAGTCGCATCTTATTTCAAGACCGTCTTGAAATAATATGCGACTATAAATTCTCTCTATGTTTTATTCCTTGTTCCTTATTCCTCTCATTGTGCATGAGCCTTTATTCTTAGTTTCTTTATTAACTTCTCATATCAGTATGTTCATTATATGGAGGAGTAAAAGCTTAAGATATTTATACAATATATAAATTGCATCTATGCACCCAAGTCAATATTTAAAAAAATTACTTACACCACTATGGCTCTTACCCCTCCATATGTAGTTGTACATATGTGATGTATAATTCTAAATCTCATGTGTCCGATAGATCGGTCGTTCGTCCGAGTCGCCAATCGATTTCGTAG
This sequence comes from Temnothorax nylanderi, assembly GCF_030848795.1. Taxonomy (NCBI): domain Eukaryota; kingdom Metazoa; phylum Arthropoda; class Insecta; order Hymenoptera; family Formicidae; genus Temnothorax; species Temnothorax nylanderi. The sequence continues at coordinate 905,898 of NW_027249114.1, read as the reverse complement.
TGATGGACACGTGTGCGGGCGGTGGCGACGGCGGGCCTGCTAACGAAGGACGTGTCGCCCAAAGCACCATCAGCAGGTTCGCTTGTCGAATCCTGGCGGACCGATCGGACCCTAGAGTCGCCAGGATCTATGCCGCGGGCTTCGACAGTTCGAGGAACATTTTTTTAGGGGTGAGATTCGGAATCTACGATTGATCGTACGACTTAGTACATCTAATTTAGCAAAAGAATAGGAACTTTATCAACAATCTTACGCAGGAAAAAGCAACCAAATGGCAGGAAAATCGCGAGATCGATGGACTTACGACAAACGGAGTCCTGATAATGCATCCGCGGGGCCAGTTCTGCGGTGGTGAGGCCCAATGCGGTTTCTGGCGGGAAGTTAGTGTAGGTGGCGGAGTTTTCTCGCTCAGAGAAAGTAGGAGCGCTCAGCAGAAGGGTAATGTCGTGGAAGATGAGAGCAATGTTCTGCAAGATGGTACTCTTATCGACCTCTGTGGCGCTACTTTGCTCTGGCGATCAGCCGAAGGCCTCGCAAAGTCTCCGGTAATTTCCAACGTTTTTAGAAAGATTTTATAAAGTCATATTGCAAAATTTACATTCGCTGATTGCACGTTTTTCTCACAGACGAAACAGGATCTAGAGGAATTAGTTGACGCTATAAACGCCGGCAGGCCGCAGTGTCCTGTGGGCTTGAACACCTTGGTCATACCACGCAAAGCAGCTTCGGATTCGACGCAGCAGCAGCCATACGTTTACCTTAAATGCGGTCATGTACAAGGGCATCACGATTGGGGCCAGGAAAAGGATAAGGTTACGAGAAGATGTCCCATGTGCCTTGTCGCAGGGGCGGTAGTCAAATTGTCTATGGGAATAGAGCCTGCCTTTTACGTAGACTGCGGACCGCCCACTTACGCATTTAGTCCCTGTGGGCATATGGCTACAGAGAAAACTGTCAAGTTAGTAACGCGCGTCAATCGCTAATCCTTTACACTTTTGAATAAGTTACATAGGTACACTTCAAACATGTTATCCGTTTTCCGCGATTTTCTCATTTGCTGTTTGTTCTTTTCTGTTTTGCAGATACTGGGAAAAAGTAGCCATTCCACACGGCACAAACGGCTATATCGCGATCTGTCCCTTCTGCGCGGTACCGCTCGAGGGGACGCCAGGATATATAAAACTAATTTTTCAGGATAATGTAGATTGAAAATATAAAATAATATCTTACATGTAGAAATTAATAACTTCTTAAGAAATATAAGATTATTAAACTCAACCGAGAGAGAGAGCGATCATACTGAATACCCACAGACATTTCCATTTTTTTTTATATATCATAGAATGATGTAATATACTGTGCGCAACTATTCGCGATTATGTAATTTACTAGTAAATTGGTAAATATATATAACAGTCAATTTTAATTAATAATGAATAAATCTTGCAATGTTAAAAAGCTTATTGTTGTCATATATAATTTGCAAGAAGTCCGATGGTCTTGTAATTTTGAGAATGTTAACATAGAATGGTTGAGAGAGAAGATACCACTAAGAAATTATAGAAGACTAGACAGGAGATATATGTTTTTAATATTTTATTTCCAAAATACACGTAAAGTAATGCTTACTCGTTCTCTTCCGAACGTAAACGTGCACTGGCATTGGTTACGCGTATCGAAAGTTGTTGAGCACGCTCGACAATGGTTTTCCTTTTCTTACTGCTAACCCCATGTGCAATCTCTGCACAGAACTTGCGATTTTGCATCATTAAAACTTCCAGTTCCTGTAAAAGAATCAGTTTTTGTACATGTACTTTATCCAGAAATACATAAAGAATATGCAGCTGCACAAGATAATGTACTTGTTTTCTAACTGTAGCCAACTCACGTAATGCTATTTACATATTTTGAATAATAAAAACTCTTGAAATACATATTTCCATATTGTAAGAAAAGTCGACATTCAAGATCTTAGTAGAACTAAAGTTAAATCATCACTCTGTCTATACAAATCCCAAGTTCATTGATTTTTAAAAAGATTCTTTTTAAAAGCAACATTTACCTTCACGTTATGTACAAGGACCTTGCGGAAGCCAGTTGGTAGCATGTGACGCGTTTTCTTGTTGCTACCATAACCAATGCTGGGCATCAAGTATTGACCCTTGAAACGCCTGCGGACTCTATTATCGATACCTTTTGGTTTACGCCAGTTGCGCTGCAAAATGTATGCAACTATTTTATACATACTCTTTATGTTAATAATTAGTTAATCTAAAAGACCAATCTCTCTAGAGGAGTAATAGTTTGAATAAGGAAGATAAATATATAATGTTAAATGAAATCAAATGTGTATAAGTTACTACATGCTATATAACAATGCTGTACAATGTAGGCAGCATAACCAAACTTTATAAACACGTTTATACGCAATTCGAGGGGACGAAGCGAGAGATATACCTACCTTGAGTTTATCATATCTGTCACTCTGATGTCTGATGAACTTCTTCGTCCTCTTCTTCACGATTTTAGGTCGATAGACCGGTCGGATGGACATTTTGAAGGTTTAGCGTTTCACTGAAACACAACAGATAGAAATAGAAATCACTCCGGTCATAAGTTATTCCGTTTAAACCTCGTGCTTAAAAATATTACATTCTCGCACTCCAGAAAATCGTCAACAATTAATCAGTTTTCGTACTATGCTCGTCTCGTTGACGATTATCGTGGAAAATACGGATTTTCCGCGTGATACATACCGCTCGCTAATATGTCGAAAACGGGAAAGAAAGGTTAGGGTTAGGATTCACGATTACCCTCGCTTTCCCATGGAATACAGAAATACAGAGCGGAAACAAGCGCTTGGAGAAGAGCTCTTTTCTCGTCGAGAGTTTGGACAACATTTGACTAGTCGAAAGAATAAATTATTATCGCTAAATATTTTTATCATCTTAAATAATAAAAATTTGTATTCTTTAAAATAACAAATTATTAAATTAAATATTGAAGAGATATAAAGGTAATGAAAAATTATACATTTTGTTCTAAAAAATGATTTTTATTCAGAATATAAAGCAATGAAAAAGCAAAGCGAAAAATCCATCGATATCTGCGCGTTTTATTACAATGGAAATTTATGTGAAAGTTTAGTTAGTTTATGTTTTGCTCATTCAATAAGATCGAAGAAAGCCGAATGTTGGCGAGCTTGACTACAGTAGCCAACTTGACCAGTGTAGTAAGTAGCTGATAGCCGAAGCCCCCCGCCGAGGTCGCCCGAGGCCGCTCGAAGCGCCAGACGTTTCGCGGACGAATTCGAAGAGCGTGTGTGACGCGCGTATCGCGTGGAAAGTAGGACGGAAAGTGAGGATATCTCTGCGAGATCGGGCAATAAACGGCTTCGGACGATAACAGCACCGTCTCTCACCATCAGGCAAGTGTTAAATCTCAACTCGAAAGTCCGTCTCGGCGTCATTCTCCGAAAATTCGTCTCGAAATTGGAGGAGCTCCAAGTTATTAGTCCACTTGGTATCGCGAGATCCGAGACGAGCCGAAGCCGCCCGAGGCCGGCCGAGGCGCCCAGGCGCTGACAGTTTCGCGGACGAATTCGAAGAGTACGTGCGATGCGTGTATCGTGTGAAAAGTAGTGCGGACAGTGTGAATATCGCTACGAGATCGGACAATAAACTGTCTCAGACGATAACAGCTTCGTCGCTCACCATCAGGCAAGTGTTAAATCTTAACTCGAAAGGTCGTCGCGACGTTATTCTCCGAACGAAAATTCGTCGATCGAAATTGGAGTCCACTTGGTATCGCGAGATCCGAGACGAGCCGAAGCCGCCCGAGGCCGGCCGAGGCGCCCAGGCGCCGACAGTTTCGCGGTCGAATTCGAAGAGTGTGTTGCGACGCGTGTATCGTGTGAAAAGTAGTGCGGAAAGTGAGGATATCGGTTCGAGATCGGACAATAATCGGCTTCAGACAATAACAGCTTCGTCGCCCACTATCAGGCGAATGTTAAATCTGAACTCCAATGTCCGTCGCGGGCGTAATTCTCCGAAAATTCGTCTCTCGAAATTGGACGAGCCCAAGTTACTAGTGTACTTCGTATCGCGAGATCCGAAGTTACCCGAGGCCGCCCGAAACCAGAGTGGTTTCGCGAACGAATTTGAAAATTGCGCGACTCGCGTTATCGCGCGGGAAATAACGCGGAAAGTGAGAATATCGGAGCGAAATGGCGTCGTCGACGGTTTCGCGAGGGAGAACTCGTCGTGTTTCGTCGAACGAACGTAAAAATTCGATTCGAGCTGTGGTTGTGGACCGTAATTCTTCGAAAAGTGAAGTGGATTCTGGAAGGAAGGAGGGAAAGAAAGACTTCCTAGATCGCCAATTTCGCTACCTTTGTCTTGAATCGTGAATCCAGAACGAAATGAATATCCGCGAAGTGTCGTGGCATCGAAGGTGATTTTTCCGGAAACAAACGAGACGCGAATCTCGTCGGAGCGGGATGAGCAGGTGCCAGGAAAAGGGTGAGTCATTTTGTTCTTTATTTTTTCCTCAATTTTATATCGATATTTCAAGCATGGCAGCCGCCGAAGAAATAATGATTAATAAATATGTGGAGCTGAAATGTTCTCTCTCTCCCTCCCCCTTTTCTATTTCCTACAATGTAGGGAATGCATTTAATTAGAGGAAAAATAATATATTTTTATGATAATTATAAAACTGAATCTTCATAATAAAGGAAAATAAATATTTTCGTAATAATTATAAAGCGGCGCGACGAGCCAATTTTTCATCCACTGCGTATTTCGAATTGGCATAAGAATTGTCTGTTAAAAAGAATTATATATATTGAGATACAATTTCTAAGTCACAAATCGAAGATAGACTTTTCTCTTATCTCACGCCGCTTTCGAGAAATCATATATATTAAAGTTTACAGGAAATACAAAGAGGAGTGCTTAAAAAAATATATATTCGACATGTTAATACTCGGCACCTTATAATAGTGAATAATTTTAATAACGATGAAAATTATGTACATATTTACAGGCTTGTAAACACTTATTCGTAATACGACACGTACATTAAGGGCCTTAACGCACTACTTCCGTATGAAACGCGTTTTCTACTCGATTAACGGATATTAAACGCCAATCGTGCCGCGCGCAAGTCGCGCGGGCTGTCAATTTCGCGCCTCAACGCGCGCTCGAAAAATCCACGATGCAAAATATCGCACTTCCGAGAGTCTGTACGAAAAATATATCGAAAGGACCTACTTTGAGCGTACCGAGATGTTGTGTGCTCACGTGTTGATTCGGAAATAATAACGTACAGGCGCGTTTTCATCCTGGAAAGAGAGACCGTGTTTAACATTTTCTCATTTTGTCCTAACAAATGATTGTTTGTTAAGAATATAATGGAATAAAAAAGCGAGGCAAATTTTATTGAAAAATTCTGCGTTTTATTATAGTGGAAATATATGTGAAAAAGTCTCTTTTATATACGTAATAAGGTGCGCCCCAATTTTTCATCCATTGCGTATTACGAGTTGGCATAAAACTATTAAAAAGAATCAAGATATTTTAAATCACAAATCGAAGATAGGCTTCCCTCTTGTCTCTCGAGAAATCGCTTTCGAGAAATTGTATAAATATTTATAAGAAATATAAACTTGCTAAAGAGGAGTGCTCTCTCTAAAAAAAAAAAAAAAAAGATCAATGGCCTTCTCTCTTTTTGTTACATTTTCGCAAAGAAGATTTATAAAACTATATTTATTGACGGACTGTCGATAAACTCTTATCTCACTTTCGTTATTCAACCGACGAAAAAGCTCGTTCCGGGGATTACGCTCGGGGAAAAAATACGCAAGAAAATCCGTCGTTTAAACATGGAAGGCCGGCTACTTTTTGTCGCACTTGCCCTCAATTTCGGGCGTTATTTTAGGGCTCCGCCGCCCGTTATCTCTCTCCAGGATAAACCACGCGGAGTCAACGTCGCGGCGTTCCAAAAAATCGTAAAAAGTCTTCGTCCTCTTCAGATATGTGTCAATTTGTCCTCGCTTTCTTTCCTCGCGCGTGGCAAGAGCGACGGATCCTTCCTGCTTTACAAGGGAAGTACACCATTTGTCGCGTTGAAAACGGAATTCCGTCAAATATCTGTGTCGCGTGTTTTCCGCCGTGGGGAAAACGCTCCGAGGCGCGTTTTCCTCGCTCGAGCGTGGTGGAGAACGAGGCGGAGGAGAAGGAGGAGGATGAGGACGTGGATGAGGACGGGATTATATTACACGGAGCGACGCTCATATCGAGAGAGCATTTTTTTCCCCGTCGCGTAATCTTTTTCCTTTTTATAACGCGTCGAGTACTCCCGCGGAGTACGCCTATGCGTTCCATACACGCTACACGCGTAATACGAGTTTCAATCACAATAACATTTTTCTTGTTATGTTTTTTGTTCGTGTAAGGCAATAACATGTAGCGCACCGACCGGTGTATCTCGCAACAGCCACTCGTTTCCAGTCAAAATACGCTGGCAGGATCGAAATATATCTAACCAGCGTAATTGCGTATCGATCGGCCGCCGACAGTTGATAACGCGCGGATTGCCGATGGTGATTTTCCGTTCTTTGTGCTACTTTCATATACTTTCATATTTCGATATTTGTGTGTGTGTGTGTGTGTGTGTGTGTGTGTGTGTGTGTGTGTGTGTGTGTGTGTGTGTGTGTGTGTGTGCATGCATATAGATACATATATATACATATATATATATATATATATATATATATATATATACATATATATTTATATATACTCCTTTTTTGCGATCAGATTCTCGTTTACGCTTACGCAAGAGCTTAGCTAAAACCATCTCGAATCGATACATAGCGATGGATAAAGTGACCCTAATAGTGCTCGCCAGGCAGCTGTACGCCGTAACTAGACGGGGCGGAAACTTTATTCCAAGTTATTATTCAATAAAGTTAGCGAGTAGTATATTATCGACTGCACAGTAGTGCAATGTGAACCATCGGCAGTCGGATAAAATTTCAAAAACGATATTCTGCTTTTGAAAGAAATGCACCGATGCAAGTTCGCGCGCGCGCGCGAGCGTAAAAAAAGAGATAAATAAATAAAATTTCGTAAGCGTTTAACGAACTTCACTTTTACGAAGTTTCGTGTACCGTGACGAAAAATAATGCAATTTTTGGGGGTTTAAAGCAGTTGGATGCTTTTTTTTCTAACTCGATTCACGACGGCAATTCAATTCTATATATCTGGTTTTATACGAATATACAAATCCATTGAAATGTCGCGTTGTTCGTATATATCGCGCTGTCGATCAACACCTGGTGTAATTCCCTTGCTTCGGTGTTTAACGAGGAAAAAAAAACACCGATTCAAGCGGCGCTTGCCGTTGTCGTTTGTCCAATGCCGGCTTGGAATTACGGGATTGTTGTTAATTACGACGACACGTCGGGGACGAGACATGGGACGAGTGAGCGGAGGGAGGCTCGGACCGTTCCTCTCCTTTAGGCTCGATCGGCGCGCGTTGTCGGGGGAGGGGGGGATATTTCAATATCGATCGAAAATACGATAGTAATTTCGTACGCGTGACATATACCCGATATGAGATTAACTATGCCTTACAATTAGTCAGAAGAGGGACGACAGCGACCCGATTAAGCGTTTCGCGTGGTTATCGAGCGGGATTTCAACTTAATCGCGTTGCGATGCCTACGACCTACGGGGCCACGTGGGCCCCGATTTATGCAACGAAAGGCTCATTTATAAAAGATACTCCGGAGCAGGTCGCGAGTCGATTGCGGCGCGAATGTCACACGGCGGGGAATGTAACAATGGTGTTTGATAGAGATTGCCGTGTTACAGAGAGAGGTTTTCCTCTTAGCACCTTTTCTTTCATGTGCGTATTGTAGGATATTATTATGCCGAGATATTACATTATTTAGTCAGTGGAATGCTACTTCCTTAGCGGCATTCAGCTATATACCGACCGAGAGCTGCTAGAAACTATAAAGACAGAGAAATACACCCGCGGAGTAACACGGTTAATAAAACAGTCGGAAGAATGATAAGAAGAAATGAGGAAAATTTAAGAGCGTCCCCAATAGACATTGCGAGTGAAAAAAAAGTCGAAGTGAATTAATTTTTACGAGATTAGATGTCAAATGATCGAAATCAGGAATTAGTTGTTAATATCGTGAAATAAATTCCCGTATGAATAGATTTTCTTTATATCGCTTTTCTTCGAAATTGTTCGTACGAATATGATTCCTCTACCGTGCGCAAGCATAAAGAAATCACTCGCGACTGCCCTCGTGGCTATTATCAACTCTGCTTTGTACGGGGAAATCGCCGAAACGCGGGGTGGATACAGGAAGAGAGCGGACGACAGCGATTCCGGGGTGAAAGCGTATTTTCGCGGGAGTCCAAGCTGGGCCCGAAAAGACCATCCGGTTTTTGGGAAGATCGTCGGATGAATAGAAATGATATGTCGTGAAAATAGAAAACCCCTTTCTATCGTAGTAAGAATAACATCGAATCGTATCTCGAAAGCGATACAAAAGACGCCGCCTCTCGCGACGTTTTCCCGCTAGAGAGACTTTGGACGATCTAAACGAACGCGCGGGGAGTCGTGCGCGATCCATAGATCGCGCAAAGCGATCGATCGGCCGATCGTCCACCCCGCGCGGGCACGATAATACATTTAGAGCCTAGAGCGCACGTAATTGTAGACTTACGTCGCGGCGACGCAATAAATGGACGTACACTTATTATATGCATATCGGTATCGCGTTATTTATCGCGTTTACGCGGATTAGGAATTAGTAGTAGATAGGATGGAAAACCGATCTCTCCTAACGTTTTACATGGATTAGGAAGCAACGTGGAAAAAAGGGAAGGAAAAGGAAGAGACGAAAGTAAGGAAAAAAGAAAGACGCTCGTCGTTATTATCGCGCGGCTGCGATCGATGTGATCAGGGCGACGACGAGGATCGTCCACTGGACTGCAACACTTGCGGATCCTGGAACATTAAAAACGAACTTTCGTTAGCCTCCCTTTTCATTATCTTTTTTTCCGGGAAAAGTCGCTAATTGCCTTTGTTCGCGAGAGTAAAAATATCCCAGGCTCGGATGAGACTTTGACAATCGGAATTCTCTCTGACATCGAAAAATTGGATCGCTGACAAATTCTTAAAAAATATTAAAAATTGAAAAAAAAAATGTATTTATACGAAACGTTTTCGGAAATAGAGATTCGCCGGTTGAATACGGTTGTTGACAATGCACTCGCGTAAGACACGGACTTGCTGAGGATTATAGCGAATTTGTGCGATATACATCCCTTAAACGGCTAATTCGGACGCCGAACTATATCCCACGTTATTCATTTCGCGAAGCCCGAGCCCTCGTTCTTGCCGTAATTTAGTTCGGGATTTGAATACAGTGTGGCCGTAATTAATCAGTTTTTATTGCGGAACCCCCGGGCGATAGCACTATCGCGGATTAGAGCATCGAGTAATTAGTTCCCGTTGTGATTAATGCCGCATGTATGGTCAGGCGGGGGATTCGTTTTAATACTTACGGGGCCTTAATCCGATACTCCTCATTACTTGCGCGACCGGGGGCTTTTCGATGCCCGGAAACGAATTCGCCTCGCTTAATATTACAAAAATGTTGCCGTCGTGTGTTTTAAAATTCCGTTTACCGTGAAACAAATATATAAATATCCGCGCGAATCGCAACGCTTGAAAATTCGGCCATCGACGAGCGTACGTCGAAAATATGCATATTTACAATCGCGGTTTAGGTCGCAAAATATTTCCGGCGGGAAGCAAAAAGTCCTTTAATACGGCGAATTAATCGTCGCGCGCGTGTATGGGTGACTACGAAATTACCTGCGATGGTTTCCGGTCGGAGTAAGCTCGCAAAAAACCACGGATCGACTGTAAAAAAAAAAGAAGAAAATAAACAAAATGCACCGTGATATTTTGGCACGAGCGTGCCACGTTCGCTCCGCTCTTTGGTATATCAAATCCGACAGCGGAATAATCTAGCGAGCTTCAAGCATCGGGGGGTTTATATCCCCTCCCCCCTCCCGCCCCGCGCAAAGCTTGATCTAAGTGAATTTTTCATCGTCCGCACCCCTGTTTGCAATCGATGATTCACCGCAATCGCGGGCCGCAGAGACGCGAAGGGGTTTTAAAAAATCGCGAGCGCGTCAGAGAGAACGTTACGAGAGAAAGTGACACGAGAAGTATATAACGGCGGGAGGGAAAGTAACTTTTTAATTGAACATAGGTTATCCCTCGTAACGAAGCTACAGGACTATAAGCTACGAATCCGCTAATTACAGTTATACCAATATAATCAATGTCGGCGCAACTGGACCTTAATTATTTTAACTTGCGCTACCAACTTTCTGACAAGGCAAAAGTTGAATTCAGCATTCGGGCGGGTTAATCGATAACGGGTGAACGTTGCGCAATTGCGGTGGTAGGTAGGAAAGTAACGACGGGTGATATCCAAGAGAGGGGGAGGAGGTTGAGGGCTTACCGTTCGTCAAGTCCTCGCGAGTGTGGCTCTGCGCCCGGGTCTCGCGGCTCTCCATTATAGGCGTTTTCAGAATGCTCTCGTCGCCCTCCACGCTCTCCTCGTTGCTCTGTAGATAGACCGTGGCTATTGTGGCCAAGCACTTTAGCTTCATGTCGCCTCGCCTGAAGTGCTTGTTCGCGACGTGGAATTTCAGACCGAGTCTCGCGGTCTGCAGACCGTTCTCCACGTTGACGATATTGGGCCCTATCAGGTAGTCGGTGTTGGCCTGAAAGCCGGGCGCGCGTCTTTACAACGATTCCTGTAAAGACTGTTTTCAACGGGGCAAACCGGGAAACCGGGACATTCCGCGCGAGTGATTCGCGACGAATCCGCCGGGGGTGGGGAAGAGAGAGGAAGAGATTGAGGGCCGAGCAATTAAGTAGATTTTTATTTGGGACGTAGACCTCGCGACCCGGATTACGCAGCGTCGCGTCGACGGACACCAATTAGGCGGGCGGGAGATGAAAAACAGATATACGCGATTCTGTAGAATGCAATTTGAAAACAATTAAGAACGAGAGATTGCGCTCTTTTGATCCCGGATGCAAATTTTTTTCGTGAAACCAATTACGCGAAATTGCATGAAGCACCGAAGCAAGATTCTAATTATCGCACGATAATGATAATAACATTCATCATCAGCAACGCGCGCGCACTGTGGAGGTAAAGTTATTTTAAAGTTAAATCTTTAATTCGGTTAAGCTACGCGTCCGCGGGGCGGAAAATTTCGCTGGAATATAACGGCGGTAACGAATTTTCTAAAGAAAAAAGAAGTCGCAGTTCCGTAAATATTAACGGCACATAAATGGGCTCGGATAAATGGAAAATACATAAACGTCATGGATTTCAGATCGATATCCAATGTTGACGCGAGGAGACAGTCGACGTTTCGCCTTTAATTGGTAACGGTGACTGGTGTTTTATCAAAATAAATTTTAAATTAGAACATTATCGGGGAATATTTTTCGAGATTAACGCAAATGGACACGCGCAACGCGCGCGTACGCGTCTTTGTGATGAAAACAGAGCGGAACGAAGCTTTGATTTATTTAGCAAATTGCATATACTGCATATACCGCAGCTCCGTTGTGCTCCATTTCTTCCTCTCTTTCTCTCTCTCTCGCCTCTCCCTTTCCATTTTTCCCTTTCCTTTTAAGCACACATTTTATCGCGTCGGTCGGAAAAGTTTAGCGAAGCGTGAAACAAAGGTTACAATTATTTCGCCGACGATTTAAGTGTCTCACTTACCGGCTCGTCGTTGATGAACCAGGACAATAGCGCAGGTGGTTTAGAAGGTGCCGACGTGCAGTTCATGCGAACGACATCGCCCATCTGATATTTGGAACGACCACCGGTTATCTGCGGTCCTTCGTTAGGTAGAACTGAAACGTTGCCATGACCCTTTCTAGTGCTATTGTCGTGGACCCTCGGATTAGATTCCCCTTATCTTACCGCGTGCATTTACTGTACGTATTTATTTATCTAGTTTCGCCTCCCTCCAAATTACGTTTTGAAATAACCATCGCGCTCCAACGCAGTTTTTTTTTTTATTTTAAGGATAAAAATTTCCTCCGCGTGTATCTTACAAATTATTTGTATAGATTTCTATTTCTTTGTTTATCGCGGCTTTTCAGAATTTTCGCTACAATCCCAGCTTAATCGGACACGTTCGCTCTTATTTTCCATGACAATACATACTTACCGACTACAGTCATGTCCCCGTGATCAGAGACCGTCTCAAAGGCGGGAGCTTCGCCCGACACCTCGCACCGATACCTCCCCGAACTCGTCAGATTCACGTTGTTCAAGACAACCGAACTCTCGGTGGACTCGTCCCTCTGAATGCAAATTCGCGATTACAAGCTGCTGCGCCCGATCGAGCGTGACGCTGCGGGGCCTGCGCGATGCACGACGATGCAGCGAACGTACTAGATTCTATCAGATTCGAGCAAAAAGCTCCTCGCGCCGTAAGGGATATACAAAGTGCATTGTGCTTCTAGTTTAAAAAAGAAAACGCAGACGGAAAAAAAATTAATTAATTAAAAAGGCCGCCCCTCTTCCCTTCACGTTCGAGCATCGCGCGGCTCCGCTCTCGTCGTTAATCCGAATTAAACATTAAAGTGCCGGAATGAATATTGCGTCACTAGAGATGCTTAAATTTTACAAAGGGTCGATATTTCTGTCCGTCCGTTATCCGATAAATATTCGACCCGAGTATCTCAAACACTCCAATTAATATAAACGTCAGAATATTACGTTTCGTAAGAGGATACATTGCTGAAGACCGACCCGTTCTCGCTATCGCGTAGCACCGCGCTCGTCCGTCAGTCCGAGCTTAAACATTAAAGTGACGGAATAAATATCGCATCACCGGAGATTCTTAAATATTCCGAAGGATCGCTATTTCTATCCGTTCGTCGTCCGATAAATGCTCGAGCTGCGAAGTACCTCAAATACCTCAATTAATATAAACGCCAGAATATTACGCTCTCCGTAAGAGGATACGTTGCTTGAAGACCGATTGTTCTCGCTATCGAGTGGAAGAAGGTCAGGACTCTATTCCGCGCGCGCTGCTATTCTAAGCATCCCCAGTCCACGCGCAAACTCGCACTCACGTTTACGTTTACGCCCGGCACCGAGAACGTTAGCACCGTGGGCGCATCTCGGGGCGTATAGCGATAAAATTCGTGGCCGTCCTTGTACCACTTCACGGAGTACAATTGCTCTTTGTCCAAGTTGAAGTTGCACTGCATGCGCACCGTCTCATTCAGCACGACGTGCTCCGGTATCTGCAGAGACGTCATGCGTAGGGCGACGACGACGACGACGACGAAGCCTGCAAAAGATTTCGGATTGTAGTTTGCGGGAGGATTGCGCGGCGCGCAAGTGGACCCTGCGGGATCTAGCTCCTCTCCCCCGCCTACCGCCCCCGTTTCCAACCCCGCACAGCTGCAGTTGCAGCTGCGTGGGAAACTTGCTTGAATTCACGTGGGGCCCGTGACGCTCGGCGAAAGAGAAAGAGACGGACATTTCCGCGAGCTTCTCGCCACGATCGCGATGTTACCCCGAGTTGCAGTTTCAATCTTCAACGTTGCACGCGACGCGCGATCAATTCGACGATAATATTCGTATGCGTAATGAGTACTGCAGCAAAGTTTGCCGACAGTGAGTCACACGTGATTCATTGTAATGAGCGCCTTTTGAATCACACAATGTGATTCATACACATACTCTCTATCTCTGTATGCTTAATAAGAATAATATCTGCATCTCGGAACCATCCGCGTCATTCGGTAAGGCCAAGATATCAAAAATGTATTCCTTTACAGACATATTTTTGTTATATATATTTTGCATTCTCTATTTTTATGAGCGGTAGTGTACTTGAGTTTCTACGACGAGGTGTAGAGCATCAGGAAACACAGCTAAAATGAATTGATCTAATAGAACCGAGTGTTCTTCCTAGACCCGCGATTGCATGTCGACGAGCTGAAAGGCGCCGTGACTTCGATATCGACTTCGTGGAATAATTGATAACCGAAGAACCGCGTCGAGCGTGGGTTCACGTATGCCGCTTTAAAATTGCAATGGCCGTTGAGATGTTGAAATTTCTTCGACAATGCAGTTCCCCGCGCATGTTTCTTTCCTTATCCTTAAGACGTAGCGAAGCTTTAAACATACGGGCTCTGTTACACGAATACATGGCACATTATATGAGCCAGACTGGCGATCTTTCAGTCGTGAATAGCGGTATCCCAATCGAAAAAAAATGCCGATTTTTTTTAATTGAAAAATTTTCCATTTCTGGATAGGTATCTTGCTCGCGGCCGAGTTTTCGCGGATTTTAATTGAAAAGGAGTTTAATTTTTGAAGCGCGATTTGCAAGATACGTACGCAAATTGAAAGCTGGTAACGTGTTCTGGCTTTCGGGCCAATTTTCGCGAAGAAAAAAATCGACCGCGGGTTTACCGGAATTTTTTGGAGGGGGAGAAACGTCCGGATCGTTCTGTGTACAAAGTTTGTTACAGCCGAATTGCAAACATCCAGGCGCTCCATGGCGTAATTGTGGTCGAGCGCGTTGCGCAGTAATGAAGCAGGACGCGCACGAGATACGTTTGCCGAAATTCTTTCCGCACACACGTGCCTTCTAATCATGTCGGTCGCTTTTGTAAAATAATACAATCGGGGAGGGGGAAAAGGGGGACGAGTGATGATGCTTTGCTTTCACAGACACAACACACCGGTGTCATTAATTAGTCCCACGCGCCGAGGCGAACCGCGACTCGATGATTACGTTAAATCGCGTCATGTTTGCCGTGTTTAAAATTCCGACGGTGGTGTCTTAAATTAAGTCCGCTAATGAGTGAACCGGCGGGATGAGATTGCCGTTTATATACCGCCCGGCCCTTATCGCGGCTATTCGCGCGCGCGTTGCACATGCACGCGTTGTCATTGATTCGATAATCATCGGGGTCACGCAACGCGACGTATCGCGCGTCCGGGCATCGCTATTAGTGCCGCTCGTACGCGGCGAACACTCTTATTAGGGGTAATTAATTTTTTCTTTCGTGTCTCCAGTGGTCCTCGTCAGGCACTCGTAATGCGTGTAAAACCATATCCAGATCAAACGAATGAGCGCGATCAGACACGAACGAACAAGTTACTTTAATGTGAACGGCTGTACTAGCGATGTCATTCGTAACTCGCATCGGTGCAAATTGTTCGGATTTTTTTGCGCATTCAAAATAAATATTTTTCCGGCGAGAGTCAAATTTATATCTAGGTGCATTCCACTGAAAGATAGCTGGCAATAAATCGCGGTTTTTTTCGAAAAAGAAAACCTTTCCACCTTTCAGTATCTATATCATTTCAGAAGAACATCCCCCCTCATTTCAGATTCGTTTATTCATAACTAAAAGAATTAGGAATTAGTCATTCTTAATTCGTATATATACATACGTCAATACGTCCGACACATTTGTTTCGTCTCGCGAACGTGTGTGCTTACGAGGGAGTGCTGGGAGAAAATCCGGAAAAATATCGGGAAAATATCCGTGTCTGACCACGTCGGGGTAAACCGGAGTCGAATTTCCAAGCGCACCAGGTGTAAGTTTCCCTGTTGCAATCTTGTCCCGCACCTGATACGCCTTGCGATTTTTTGCTCCCATTGTGCCTTGACTGGCGGAAAAGATTGCGAGTCTTATTTATCGGTCTTGACATTGTCAAGTTTGAACGGTAGGTATGTTTGTAACTGAAGGAAAGATTCAACGCGCAATAAGCACCTCTTCTATCGCTTTCTCCCGTTTCTCTCTCTCTCCGTCTCTCTTCTTCCTCCTGTTATGCTTTATATCTCGAAGGCGTAAAGCGTGACAAGATTAACGAGATAAAGGGATCTGAAAAGGCGTTTTATTTCCCGCCATTTCGTTTATACCGCGAGCGAAATGATGGTGTTAGGTGGCGGAATAGAATGCGACCGTATTGTACGCCGTGAACAAACTTTAGTGTCGCGGATTCTTCGAATGTTTAGGAGGGCATTATGCATTAAATTTCAACAAGTAATGTTTAATTTCTCAATATCTTTATTCAGTTTAGTTAAATCTCCTCGACTGTGATCCTCCTAAAATATGCGCTGACATGTTATTAAATATACAAATGAGAATCTCTTAAAGCTGAACTAATTCGATCATGCCTTTCATTTGTTATTTATTTATTATTTTTGCTTAGTTTAGCGCAAATGTGAAAATTCTCCCTATCAATATGTTAGCTCAAATCAGATTTATTATTTAAAATAATTTAATTAAAAACCTTCTATAATTAAATATTTATAATTAAAATTCTTTGTTTGTAAAAGGATGAAGTTGAAAATAAATTAAAAATTGAATTCTGTAATTAAATATTTCAACTCCCGCAATTCATAAAGAATGTTGAAGATTTGGACAATGATAACAGAGCATTGCATATTGGTTTGCAATTATTTGAATTTCTTCCACGTACTTGTCAATATTTACACATTCTGCATATTGTTTACAAAGCTGTTTGCGAAAACAAAACAGAGTACTGCGAAATACGGCGGCGGCAAGCTATTTTTGAAATAATTCAATGTAATGGGAAATGTTTGAAAAGCAGTATTATCATAATTTAATTCATTCGTCAAACGTCGAATCCCTTTGACGATAATGATCCCTCGGTTTAAAGTCGCAAAGATCATAAACATATCGAGCACATTATCCGCACGGCGGAACGTGCACGTTTATTTTTTCTCTCTTTCTGTCCCCGAGACAATTTCGAATCGCAGATCGGGCAATTACCAGGCGTATGAATATTTAATCGGGCCTTCGGTGACCGGTTGTGCTCAATGCAGCTCACCATATAATCCCGGACGTCAAAATATACACCCCGCCGCGTGATCAGCAGAGGGTTAAAATGTTCGCGCGCAGCGACGAACTGAATATTTATGGCTCGCGCGCGTACGTGGCCAACATTGTTCTTCATTACTTTTGCGCGTGAAATTCATGACGCCGGTTGTGAGGGCTGTACACTAAGAACCTGGAGAATCCAGTGCGATCTTTTTTTTTTTTTTAACAGGTTCAGAGATACGGTTGCACACTTCACGCAAATTAGTGGTCAGAATTTTTCTTTTTTTTTCCCCTGATAGCTTCCGAGTAGTCCGCGGAAGATCGTAGTATTCGTTATTCGCTGTCGCCCGCAAATTGATACGGATGCGAGCGGCGGATAAGTTAAAAGAGTACGAAGGACTGTCGGCAACGAGAGATTTATTGGATCGACCATCTGGTCGTGTGTTTTTTCGCCGGAGCGTGAAAAAATCGTTACTCAACGGAGCGTTACCTTCTCGAGAAATGGCTCAAGTTAAAGCACCGACGTATCCGCGGTATATACGGGAAGAAATATTGTGGCGAACTGTGTACCGCGAGAACTTACCGGTCCTTATTTCATATAGTAAGGGCCAAGGTTGCAGTAGATTTTTCATGTAACCCGTCGTTAGACCTCTAAATCTTCTCATAACTTACAATTAGTAATCTCCATGTTAAGTTGCGTATCAAGCCTCAATTAAAATGAGATATCTTGTGAGATATCGATCGAGGTTTAAAGTTTAAATTGAGTAAAATTTTATTGTCGATATGCGTGTTTTAAAATTTTAAGCACAGGCTCTTTATGACACACCTATAATTTCTCTCATTAGGCATACAAATACAGACGGATATCTGATCGTATCATCGTCGTCGCGTGTCCGATCGTTTCGTGTCCATCGTGTTTCACTTTCTCGATTGTCATTCGTACGCGATCTTGTCGAGATCGTATACGGGCGCATTTGAAAGTCACTTTGTAGGTATCGCTCGTGCCGGATGGGTGGGAAAGGGGTTGGAGGGAAATAAAAACCGCTCACGAATGTCCGATCGAGCATAGCCGATAAAACGCCTTGCGAGATAAATTAGCCCGCGCCCGTATAAATATTCCTTTCAACTGGCGGAAATAAGCTGCTGCGATAAATTCAATACCGGTGGCCCGCGGTGCTGTTCCCGATGCTGCTGCTGCCGCCGCCGCCGCCGCCGCTGCTGCTGCTGTTGCTGCTCCTTGAACCCGATAATTGATCCTCGCCGTATGTTGCCTTGTTATTTTCCTAAAGCACCGCGAGCCGATAACGCGGAGTGAAATATGCGCGACGTCCTCGGTCGATTTTACCGGTTAATATCTGCGCCCCTGAATTTAAATCCCACGCTCAACGCGAAATGATAGAGCGAAAAACGAGGAGTCGGTTATCGCACGGTGACGCGGGAACATTTTTGCGTAACCGACGGACGGACGGGCGGACGTGTGTACGTGACGCTATGCTAATTATCGCATACCGGTGAAATATCGCGATGTCAAAATAATACGCTCGCTGATATCGTCGTGCGATTTCAACAGATGCTCTTCATGTCATTTGAAAATTGTTTTTATCCTTCAACGGGTGATAAAACAATTGTGCGCTATTGTTGATTCGCTATCAATAGCTTTTATTTGACTCTCGAATACGTCGCGTTGTTGATTGGCAACAAAGTGATTAAATATATAGAAAAAAAATAGCTGCACGGAGTAAAATATGAAACGTACGGCCACGAAAGTGAAATGGTATAACAATAAACCGAATAGATGGTTGTTCATCTTTTGTGTTACAAATAGCTGATTGTTTCGAATTGTTTACGTCACTTGTTGGCTCGCTGTTACACGATTCTTCATAACCGTTTCGCGCTGGCTTTTCGTATTTTTCATCCAGCAATAGGCATTTGTAGCCGTGTAACGTACGCACGGGGAAATGCAGTTCCACTTTTCCACTTTTCCATTTTACTTTATATTTAATTGAGTTTAGATTACTGATAGCTGGCGGATACCTAATTTACCGCGCAAATCGAAAGAGTAAACAATTTCTGAAATTACCCTGTTCCCTCTCGAAGCGAAACGATTGCGTATAGCGGTAGCAATCGCGAAGTCGATTGAATTGTTAATCTCTCGGAGTTCCAAAATCGATTTCCGTCTATCGTGGAACCCTTAAGCATCCGGCGGCGACTCGTTTATTTTTCGCCCGCTATTGAATCGGGGGAACTAACGAACCTCTTTGAGACCGCGAGGGACGTTCTATACAGACGTTAGCCTGCTGTTCATCGGGCAAAATTTCGATATTAATGCGAAAGCACGAGAAACGCGGTTAGAACCTCTTCCATCGTTATCGCGTAAGACGCTCCATATTCAGTCGACCATAACTTGAAAGATTTTAACGCGCCGCGAAACGAAATCACCGCGTCGAAATAAACAGCGTTTCTCTCGGTTCGGCATTTCGCGGGCGTATCTGCGCTCGAGTGAAAACCCGCCGTTCCCTGATTTATCTTCTTCCTCATCCATCTCCTCTACCTACGAGAGAGAGAGAGAGAGGGAGAAAGAGGACGCGCGATGTTGCACGATTTTATTTACGCGGTCTCATAGCGCGTGAGATACACGTCCCGCAAGGGCGCGAGAGGGTTGCCTCGACCGCCTTGCCCTAAGACGCAAACAAATCTCCGGAGCTTCCTCGCGCATGTAAATACAGAGCTGCGTGCGCGTTAAGCCGCACGGGCACGCGCGGGAAATAAATTGGATAAAAGCGGGCGACGATTGTCGCGGCTTCTCCCGACGACGTCCCGACGACGATGTCGCACACGACGACGTGTGTGCGTACGTGCGTGCGTATACACGTGTGTCCGTGTATGTATGCGCGTTATCGCGATCCCCCATCCCACGATATTACTCCGCACTCTGCAAATTTGCCTCGCTCGCGCTAATGAAACATTTACCATTACCGGCTTGTATCTTTTTAGCCCATCGAGAGCGACGCCGGCGCTTTCGCCCACGCTGACCAGGCGACGTGACACGGCGCGTTTGTTAGCACGTGCTCGTGACGGACGCGGACACGGTCGATTTAATTAAACGCGATTGGGGAGGCGTAGACGGGACAAGGAGGATCACGCGACAGAGTAACGACGACGAAGACGACGACGGCGGAGGCAGACAGCGTCGCCGACGACGACGAGGATGCGGACAACGGGTACCCGGGGTGAGTGAGATATTTATTCATCCACTTATTCGTCCGTCAACGCGCGCTGGATCCATCCAAATGAGCCCGAAAGCCCCCGTGGTGCAGCACTCGCGCGCGCGTGATTTGGCACTGTAAATCAGGCTGTAAATGCGAGGATTAATCCCGCTGCTGAATATATCGTCGGCGAGATTATAAATTTGTTCGCTCTCAGCGGAGAGCGGGGTGTTACTCCGTAACTACACCTCCGGAGACTTCCAGATTTTAGGAAATCCCGCCGTTGCGTGATGCTCGGAATAGACGGAGGAATACACGTAGCCTGTTAGATTTATGTGTTTATTTAAATGGGCTTGTACCCGTCGGCACAGCGCTAATTCACGCTGCTGATAATCAGTCACGTTTATTAAATAGTCATTTCGAATCTATATTAGGACACTTCGCGTGTACCATTTATCTCGCGGGAAACGAGTCACGAGAGCGGGAATTATTTAAATGGCCGATCCGCCAAAATTATCGAAACGCACTCGAAACCCGCATCCCCACGACCGTGATGTTTCAGCATGCGCGGGGAAATATTTGTAATTGAAATGCATATGCCGCATTAGTCCCATTATTACTCACATTATGTATTATTAGTCTATTCGAGCGCGTGATTATTTTAATATCCGGCATGGATATGGCGCGTCACAGCGCTATATACAAATTAAATTCGTTGCGATCTCGTAATAAAGGGGTAGGGAAAAATTCGACGTATGTATATCAGTGGGATCTCTCGGTATGTAGAACAGGAAGGAAGGAAGGAAGGAAGGAAGGAAGGAAGGAGAGGAGGAGTCGCGATCGTTGCTGTTGCCTTATTATTTTATCTGCTCACTCGCTCGCGCTATGATAGCGCGTGGCTCCGACCGTGCGCGCTGTTTTCCCTGCTCAAGCACACAAATATTGGAATTTCCCGTGTAATAAGGGCTCAACCGAGGAAAAGAATCTGCTAAAGTCAGCGATCCGTGTATGAATGGGTACGCGTTGCGGGGAATACAATATAGGCGTCTCAAGAAAAACGGCGTAAGTCAAAGTTAGGGCAAACGGTGAATCTGAAGGGCGGGATAAAAGATAAACCGGTTAATCGGATAACGAGACGAAAAGAAGGCGTAATTACGCGTTTCACCGTAAGGCGCGGACTTGGTCGAATCCCGGACGGCTTCGTATAACGTTACGCGGTGTAACGCTTCCCGACGAGCGGAAAAAGTGATAAAACGATCGAGTTGCCGTAATTAATCACGGCACAGCGGCGCGAACAGCGGGATGCCCGGGTAAGTACATAATTTTGACGTGCCGCGATGATAATGCTTTCCGATAGATTTGCTTCGCGTGTGTAATTAATGGCCCGCGAAAAGGAACAAGTTACGCCGCGCGCAACGTTTCACCGCTGTACTGAGAATTTTCTCAAGCTAAATAAAACACATACTATAGCGATAATTATATCCGATGCATATATAAATCTTTTTGCTCGTATACTCTTTACTTGTTGAGAAAGAGGCTTGTTGAATTGTTCGCAAGACATTTTTACACGATTTCACAAACTCTTCAAGAATATCTTTTTTTTTTCTATGACGCTCTCAAAAACCCAGTTTTGAGGTCTGGATAATTTTTTCCTTCGTTTTATTATTACGCTTAACAAACGACACGGTGGCGGTGTTAAAAAAAAATAACTTAAATCAAGAATATGGGCACGAGCTGGAGAACAGCGGCTATAAAATTATATGTTTACATCACAAAACGTAGAAAAAGCATGCCCGCGAGGGGACACGTGGACGCGGGAGTGTTAATCATTCGGGCAAATGGGCGTGTTAAACGGTACATGCACTCCTTATCCGGGGCATCACCATATTTTTTCGCGTTTTTCGCGCTCGAATAATATGAAATTAGAGGTGGCGGAGGTAGGGGAATGGCCGGACAGATAAAAGAATTTACTGCCTTCTGGAGGCAAATTGCACCGGCCGTAAAATAAGCCCGAAACTGGAAAAAATATGCGAAGAGTGTACTTAGTCGCTGCGCCGCGCCGTCGCGCGCGTGTCACGCGCCGTATCGTCGAGCACGAAGAACAACGACCGAACTGGAAAACGGGCACGCATCGATGTTCGACGTGTGTGCACCGTACCCCTTTTATCTTTACCACATATATGTGTACATATATATCTTGCTCCTTTTTTTTTTATTTATTTACGGTCATATCGTAAACCTGCGTGGCGCATGCAGGAAGAGTGATAAGCAGAATTACCTCGACAAGTGATTTTGTTTATTTTAACGACGCGGGGGCTCTCGCTTTAAAACTCGCCGCATGCGAAACAGCGCGCGCGCGCGATATATACGTACGGCGCGCGAATAAAAAATACAACGCGCTCGCTTTGTTATCTTCCGACAACGGGCGAGTACGGGCGACGTGCGTGATCACGTACCGTGGAGATTCAAGATTATGAGACAATTATTAAACAAAGCCCCGTGTCCGCCATCATCTCCTGTCTACGACATCCGCTATCGATTTATGCGACCGTCATCTTTGGATAAAGCGAGCAAATAAAACGAATATAGACGGAAAAATTCATTTAGCAAGAGAAATGGAGATTATCACAGCTGAACAAGATTCTACATTGATAATGGTATAAAATTTAATCTTATCGAGCTTCGTATAAAGTCAGATTCATCTGTAACAGAAAAGGGATTAAATTAAATAAATGAATTTATTAATCAATTCCCCTCTTAAACTTGATGGAACTGAGCTTTTGTAAGGGCTTTTATATAAGAGTATATCGGTCTTGGCGTGAAATTGTAAAATCCGCGCGATTCCATGAATCAATTTCTATTTTTATACTTTATTGAAAACTGTCGGTTCTGCGCGAGGAATGACGAGACACTTGTGACAAGCTAATAAATCTCGTCCGAACATAATTAAGTTCGCCGGACGTTTTATATATTAAATTATGCGCGACGTTGCGCGCGGTGCGCGCGATAAAAAATGTAGTATCTTTGATTACTGTTTTGCATGGAGATTCACCGAGCGACGGGGGAGACGAAAACGAAGCGGGATGAGGGGAGAGAAGTGCGGGGAGGGGCAAAGTGTCGGTGTGCGTGGTATTGTTTTATTTAAACGGAGTCGTACACAGAGAGCCCCCGCCGCGCCGTTCGCCGGGGCTTTATTGGAAATTGAGCCAATTATGGTACTTGGGTTAACGAACCATTGTAATACAGTTTCGCAGACGCTATCCACCGATCCCGAACGAAATCCCCGTACGAGACGTCGTAAACGCAGATTGCTTTACGCGGCCGCGTCATCATCGACGACCGGTTTCCGATTGAAAAGTGTCCTCGAAGAGACACGTCGTCGTATTTAACGGAAAGGAAACCGCCGCGCCGTCCGCGAAGCGATGACGATAAGCGAGAAGTCGTGTTCTTTCGGTTTCGACCGGCGAGCCGCGATAGCGTGCGTTAACTCTCAGCCCCACACACTTTGCCATCGGGCTTTGGTTCCAGCGCTGCGACCGCGGTTCAAAGTTCAAACTCGATTTAACTTTGAAATCGGGTCCGCTCGCGTTGACCGGTCGATGGCTAAGTGCCGCCGCCGCGGCCGCCGACGCTCTTCCGCAAACTGTCCCGGAGAATTCAGGCACTTTAATTGTCGTAGCGCGATATCGGCCGTTCTGACATTTTTACGCCACGTCGCCCACGCGCGCTAATGCGGGGCGAGTTTATGCATTTAACGAGGCGCACGCCGGGAGTTAAACGCATGGGTTGCTTTTTTCTTTCTCTCTCTCTCTCTCTCTCTCTCTCTCTCTCTCTCTCTCTCTCTCTCTCTCTCTCTCTCTCTCTCTCTCTCTCCACCGCCACCGTGCGAATAAAATTTCCGCGATTCGCCTCGGTATGAAATACTTTGAATAATTCGTGACGCTTGTTGGCCAGGGGATGCAAATGCGCGTTATTTTTTTTATTTTATTATCGTCGTTATTTTAGGCTCGCTACTTATACGTGGATTTCAGGAGGAATTTCGGGAACGTTTCTCCGCGCGAGCGGAGAGTCTGAGGGTGAAATGAGGGTTAATTTATAAATATTCGATTCGCTGTTTCCGCTCTCGCGGCGGCGCTCTCCGAAATTAAGAACACCAGGTCGTCGTAATGAATAACAGATGTCCTGTTATTTTTATTCGAGTATATTACATCCTCAATATAGCTATATAGTTTATATATATTTATGATGTTTTCTACTCCTCAAGATCAAATATTACCGTCGTTCTGATAAATTCTAACAATTAGACTTTCCTCTTTAAAATAGTTATCAACAGATAGATATAGGAGATATTTTTCCGCGAATACCCGATATGTAAATTTCGGAATGTATAATGCAGCGAAAACATTTGTACAAATAGCCCAATCATCCGATAACCGGTCACGCGTATCGTTGAAAAGTGTGCGCAGTCGCGATATGTTAATTCTCGCAAACACGATAATAATAATAATAATAATTTGCAAATGTGCGGTTCGGAATACGCGGCAGTTCGGCGCGCTTCAAAATGGCATAATATCAGCATGCATATTGCAATAAGACAAATGTGGCGAGGGCACGGTAATTGGCCGTTATAAATAACACGTAGCCGCGGTGACGTTCTTAGAAATTTTAATTACATTTATACGAACGTCACGTGACAGCGTGCGTTTAGCGGGCGGCCGGCCGGCCGCGGCGAAACGCGCTAAATCGCACAGGTTTATTCTGGCCACGGCCCGCGGTGTATAGTTGCGAACTGAAGGGGGTAATTTTCGAACGATAATCGCTGTTTGAAGCTGTCGATCGTCCCATTACCTCCGCCCCCGTCCGTCGATTTACAAACGCTTAGTTTACCCTCCGCAAACTCGCCGCTGCATACGCGAAGACGCGGTCGCGGCTCGTCGACCGTGTTGAATAAATTAAGAGATTGTAGGAAAATATCGGCGCGGCGGCCTGCTAAAAATACGAAACGTCAAAAGAGAATTGGGGTAAAGCGGCGAACTAATTTCAATCTCTCAGGGTATGTCGAGAGTTCGATGAACGCGGCGAACTGAAGGCTGAAAACGACTGAGGGGAGATTTCGTAATTTCTTTAGTGACAATCTCGGAATTTTGTTTATGGCGATCGATGCGTACAGCGAAGCGTGGTGAAAGGGCAACCTCGCCGTTCCCGAACGACAATGGTTCGTTCGAAGCTGCCGCCGCCGCCGCCGTCGCCACCGCCGACCGTTCCATTATCTCGACCGATTCGCAAACAGTAGTTATACACTCCACAAACTCACTATTTCATAGGTAAAGACGGCGGCCGTGCCTCGCGATCGCACGGCGAATGTTTTAATTAAGTACGAACTTAAAACAAAGTTTCGTCGTGGATACTAAAAATGCGCTCGATACCAGACGGGGAGTTAAATCAGCGAACTAATTTCGAAGCGAAACACACCGCGCGGCTTCGATTCGACGATATAATGCGAAAGAAGAAGCCCGGAATGGCGCGGGAGATTCAGGGATTTTTCTGGGCTGGCTGTGTGTTATTCCAATTTATTCTGGAGCTGAACGAAAATAATTCGCGAACTCGTCGCTATGTAAACCGAGACGCAACCATTTAAATTCCATTTGACTCTTCGAGATTCTCTGTTGGCCGATAACTTTGGCGTAATTCAATTATATCGCGACTCGCGAATTTTTGTTTATCGCGATCGAAGAGGTTCTCCCCGTATTTTCGTATACGCGACTAGATATTGTTATTCCCGGCGCTTTGCATGGATATACATAAATGCATGGCGCTTTGTGTACTAGCTTTTATTCGTCTAGCTTTTATTCTTCTGGTTTTTATTCCTCCATGTCACGTTGCATTTTGTCGCGCGCGAGCAAGCTAGACGAGCCGTACACAAGGCATTTGTATGCATTTGTCAATATATACATGTACATCCGAGCCCTCTTTGTCGGCGATTTAATCGGGCGATTTCAAGATAATTGCGAAATTTGCGTCGGGCATTAGCGAGTTCGTTAATTTACTAATTCGCTTGTCATATAATGAGCGCCGTCATATAATGTGCGCCAACGAAATAGCTCAAATTATACTTCACGCGGCCACTTTAATTCGCAAATCAGTAAGCGATTCATGTTATTGAACTTGAACGGAACAATCAAAAATATGCCTGGCGCGTCAAACGCGCGCACGCATGCCAAAAAATGGATTTTCGAGCCTTATGAAGGCTCTATTCACATAGATTCGTTATTGTCATACCGACGCTGATTCGCACTGGCTACCGCGTCTTCTCTGGACGACCAAAGAACATTGTGTATATTTGTAATGAAATCTTCTACAGCTCCACTGAAAGTTCTTCAAATCGTATGATACAATATAAATCTTCAATTTATGTAAATATATTTCTATGCGTTTTAAAATCTTTTCGCGGTTAAAATCTTTCAGCATGTAGTTTATCATTCTTATTAATCGTCATCAGATCTTAAGATATTTACACGACTGACTACTATTCTATCTCCCCCCTCTCTCACCCCTCTCTCTCTCTCTCTCGCCCTTCTTTAGATTTTGATGTTAAAAATCCACTCCGAGACGTTAACAGAACGTCGTTTTATTCGATTGTAAAACTTTTATACGTTTACTCGAGAAGAACGGAGCACGCTTTGAAATATACTTGACGCGACAAATCCGTCTCTCTCTCTCAATCCGCGTCTCGCTGTGTAATATATTGTACTTTATCTGAGAAATATGACCGATCGCGTACCTGAATGGATCAGCAGCGACAACAATACGAGGAGCCGGGGCAGTAGGACGGCGAAGGCCGCGCGCAACATCCTCGCTCCCGCGGGTGATCCTGGTTCTCCAAGATTGCGCCAGGGATGCTCCGCGATGATGATGCGCTCGGCGCGGCGTAGCGCAGCGCAACGCGACGTGGCAGACGGAGGAGATCGACCTATCTCCTAACTCCCGCAACCGTCGTCACTGGCGACAAGTCGTCATCGCTCCTCACATAAGGGGGGGGGGGGAGAGAAAAGGAAAGATCGAGTCCACAACGTGATCCTGGTAAACACTTGATCGCGTCGAACTCTCGTATACGCGCTTTCTCTCTCTTTCGCTTTTTTTTTCTTCTCTCCCGAGTGCTCCGAATTCGTTGGAGAGTCGCCGATGAAAAATCGATCTTTCCACGTTGGCCGATTGTAAGTAACGCAACACGCGCGCGACGCAACGCGACGCGACGCAACGCGACGCGGTAC
The DNA here is from genome assembly GCF_030848795.1 of Temnothorax nylanderi. Taxonomy (NCBI): domain Eukaryota; kingdom Metazoa; phylum Arthropoda; class Insecta; order Hymenoptera; family Formicidae; genus Temnothorax; species Temnothorax nylanderi. The sequence goes on along the minus strand of NW_027249114.1, from coordinate 878,459 downwards.
CCGCGCGCAAGAGGGTACGCACGCGGTTTCGCCACTCGCGCGCGCAACGAGAATTGCGTCCGGTTAAATAGCAATATCCAAAGAGCACGGTGTTAACCACGGCCAGCGGTGGCGGCGACGGGTCTTTCAAGTACTCGCGGCGACTCGCGGCGACACGCGACACATAATTTCCTCCACGGCCGACCCTTGACTAATTGAAAATCTATATACGGCCGCGTTACACGGGTTTCCACCTTCCGCGGAAAGCAGTCAGTACTGCGGCATCGGCACCGGAGGAGAACGAGGCGCCGAGGCGCACGCGAGAGGGTTGGTGCGGCGAGTCGAGAGGGACGGGGGGGTAACGCCGACGTATGAGGGAGAGGGAGGAGAGACAGAGGGAGAGAGGGAGAGAAAAAGAGAGAGAGAGAGAGATGCGACCAAGTCGAGGAGGTGGTAGCGACGGCAGTACTGCTGCTGCTGCTGCTACCGCTACTGCTACTGCTGCTGCTGCTGGTACCGCTGCTGACTGTGGTGCTGGTGGTGGTGGAGGTGATGGCAGTGGTTCTGGCGGTGGTGGTGGTTGTGCCGATGGTGGCGGCGGCGCTCGAGGAGGGCGGAAGACCACCTGGCAGCGCGGGGCGGAAAGAGCGCGAGAGGAGGATGGAATGATCGGGTAGAGGTCGAGGGGGTTGGGGGAGCAGGAAGAGGTGGAGGAGGAGGAGGAGGACGGACGGACGGACGGACGGCGGGGGAGGGCAGGGTGAGTGAGTTCGAGTTGGTTCCTGGGCGACTGCGCCGTTCTCCAAGTCGATGATCGCTGCAAAATCTTCCGTCTCTCTCTTTCTAGCGCGAGAGGACCGCCTCTCTCTTTCGGTGCGTTCCGTACGTACGCGCTTCTCACTTCCACCCCCGCCGTGTGTGTATACGCGTGTATGTCTCGTATGCGCCGATGCGCGTATATGTGTACGTGTATACGCGCGCGGCAGAGGGTGGGAGCGTGCTCGCGCGTCCGTGCGGGCGCTAACGAAATTGGCGAAATACGCTCCGCTCGGAGGAGCGCGGACGGAGGCTGCCGCGCGTCCGTCCCTCTCGGACTCGGCCGGCGTATCGCGTCGTCGTCGTCTCACTTTCGACCGCGCCGCACCGCCGCGCCGCGCGCCGCGTTACCACGTCGGGTCTCGGCTGCTGCGGGAAAAACGGTCGGCGGACGAGAGGATAACGCGGAAGTTAGTTGGCGATCGTCCGGGGCGATCTTCCGTACATCGGGCTTAATCCTGTGGCCCGGTAATAGGATCGACCGGCGATCCCTCTGGGAGTATCCGGCGCGACTCTCGAGATTTTCGAATTTATGGGGGAATTGCGGGCGTACGTACGCTTCTTGGACGCTGCCGTATGGAATATGCTCCTCGCCATAAATCCGAAATTCCGAGTGGCCCGAACGACGTCGCTCCATTGTTGGGCCGAGAGTGTAAGGAGAGTCGTCGCCCCGCGATTGTCCTGCAAAGACCGCCCAATGACATTTGCCAGGGAATCCAAGATATATTTTATTTATAAATCAAAATCTACTTCATTTCTCTCCTGATTGAACTGAAATAAAAAATATCTCCCATGTGAATCTGACTCGCATGAATGATATTTTCTGGCATATAATTAGATCTCTATGACGCACCGTGCCTCGAAACAATTAACGTATGTAATATTTTAACGCTTGAGAGGATGCTATTTTAGAGCGCTCGACAAATAGCGATGTCTAGCTTATGTCTAATTTTTATCACACACTGCGTGCAAACGAATCGGTGCATCTCGAAATTGCGAGTGCAACAATATTACATAATGGCACTATTGTTGCGGTGACAACGCGCAATATAATTTCAGATCTAAAGTGCAAGTAAAAGAAACAGCATTATGTTAACGAACGTAATTAATGTATACTGTAGTCTTTGCGACGTGTAGCTACTCGAGATATGTAGCTACACCGCCGGTACGCGGGAAATCTCGGGATGAGTATTATTCCTTATTTGAACCATAAGCTCGGTATCAACTCGCCCGCGGCGGCGTAATGGGCTTCTCCTACGCGTTACGTCAAAAAAAGATGTAAAAAGAATAAGAGGAAGGGCGTTTCGTGCAGCCACTCGCCGCTCAGGAAGGAGCGCTTCCGTATATAGCGAAAGAATTTCTCTCGCATTTCGAGTTATTGCACTTGACAGGTTTCTCGCCCCTGCACTCACACCGCCGCCGCGCCGCGTTACCAGGGCGAACGCCGGCGAGCTTGCGGCGAGAAACGGGAAATGGGAGGATAAGGCGAAAGTTAGTTGGTGATCGTCCGTGCATCGAGCTTTAATCCTTTGTCCCGGTAACGGGATCCTGGCGTTAAATCCCTTCGGTCTCGCATCCGCGGAGGATCTTTCGTACTTGTCCAAATAAGGGCGGTAATTTAACACCGCGGAGACGAGCGAGAGCGAGCGGTCATTTCCACCGCTCCGCTCGAATCTCGGGCGCCGTAAAATCCCGAATTTCGCTTCTCGATTAACTTCCACATTATTTTATCCTACCATCTATATTCCGCTCTTACCCGACTTTTCACCGTTATACCTTTATATGAATTGCTGATAGTTTTTTACAATTGCAAAGATTGAAACGATAGTTTTTGAACATCAGCGAATTTCGAACGAATGTAATTTCGCCTGTTTGCTCGGTAAATTCTTCTTTCCCTTTTTTTTCTTCTTTCCCTGTTCCAGTCTTGCGTTATTCGATTTTTAGCAGCAATAGCTCTCGCGGTTATTCTTTAAGACGGAATCACCCGAAGCGATCATTTCGACCACTGGCGAATTCCAAATAGGTCACTTGATAGACCTCCCTTGGTTATGTGATAGACTTTTGCGGTTTTTCGACTTTCTATCTAGCCTGTGCCCTCTTATAGTTCTCCTGTTCAAATAACGCCGGCGGTCTTGTAATACTACTGGAAGGATCGAAGCGGCGATTTTGTCCGTCGGGGAATTTTAAACGTGAGTAATCCGGCTTTCTACTTGAGAGATTCCTACATTTTTCAGACTGTCCATTGCGCCTTCACGCTCTTTAATCTTCAGCGGTAATGGGGACCGCTATATAAATAGTTCTGTTTGGAAAAAGAAGATGGCCGCTGCATAGATATATAAGGGCTTCTTGATAGCTTTTTTTTCAGGGAAGGAGGGTCGCGCGCGCGCGCGCACACGTGCAGAATCTGCTGATTAATTTTGACGAGAGCGATTTTCTAACTCGTGTGGAGAAGGGGAAATTCTGTTAACGGTGCAAAAGCATAATATTGGCGCAAACGGTACACCACCAGTGTTAAACGTTATTCGAGGATCGAATCAGAGTCGCGTCTTCGTCGCGCTCTTCGCATAGTTACACGTTACATAAAGCAGGTGGAAGAGTGTTTCGCATAGTTTCTCGTTGCCACGAGATACGCGCCGTGATATCATAGAATCTCTTTCGCATTTGTGAAGTTATTGCGCTTGCCTGTTCCCTCTCTCGCTTCTTCTCCTTCTTTTTCTCCCTTAGGTAAATAGGATATTTCTATAACGCAAATTTCTGCCTTTCTTACATATATTCTTGTTTTCCGTTGTGTTTTCTTTTTATTTTGTGATTCTATCGAGATAAAAAAAAAGCGGGGATAAGTGCCAGAGGCGCGGTTAAGATCCACCGGTGATCGTTGCAGATGATTTCCCGTGTATCGGGCTGAATCCTGTAATCTGACAACAGGATCAGCCGCCGCCAAGTTCTCAGACGATCGGAATTTCATTGGCTTTATTTAACACGTTCGATGTTGCGCGGATATATCGCTCGTCTCTGCGAGAACCCGTGGAGGCAGGTCATCTCAATGTCTGGAAATTGTAACGATCATTCCTATCCATTGACTCCAGAAATAGAAGAAAAATATTCTTGGAGAAAAATATCCCCCGAAGTAGGATATCATATATTCTTTCAATATTTGATTATTTGTCTTCAGTCGATATTAAGACTCCAACAAATAGATTCCCATCCTCTTCGCTCGATTAAACATTAAGGCGGGAGATGGAAAAAGTTGAGGCAACTAAGCTGATCGGCGGGACCGTTAGATCCCGATATTCGCCTAACGATCGGACTGCGGATTTCTATTTAGAGGCGTTACGTGAGGCATGAAGACGCATCCGGAATTCGTTAGAACGTGTATTTCGCTATTGCGTCGATTAAATAAATTCCCGGGGCACAGCGGGGGGAGGGGGGGGGGAGCGGAAGGGCGAAAGAACGCGGCGAAAACATTAAAGAGTTTCCTTCACACTCGGGAGTTTCCGTAACTCGATAGCTTTCTCGCCTTGGCGCACTCCCGGTCGGTTCTTCTTTGGCCGACCGGCGGCGGCGCCGAGCTGCACAGGATAAACGGCCAGTGGATGAGACGATAACGTGAAAGTTACTTGGTGATCGTGTAAGGCAATCGTCCGTGTATCGTGCTTAATCCTCTGGCTCTCTGGTAACAGGATCAACATCGAGGGAGAAGAAACTTTTTGGGGAAGGATCGCGCACACGCGCGCGCCGATTAAATGCATCGCGTATTTACCGGATCGTCGCGTATAGTCGACTCGCCCGTCGAATAAATATTCGTCGTTTCAAGCGCGCAAATTGGCTGAGAAGTCAGTCCCCGGAAAGTAACGGAGGAAGATGTCGAACGTGTGTGTAATTGATTAAACGCGATTTAATGAATTCACAAGTGACGAGAGAATGACGACCTGTTGAAGTGACGCCCCGAAGGTTTTTTTTAAAATTTATTTTTTCCCCTCCTTATCGCCCGTTGTACGCGTCGGTCGTTTGGCGATTTGCGCATTTAATTATGCATATTGAAATGCAGGTAGCGTGTATGAACACTGTATTAGAGGCGAGGTCCATTATATAACAATCGAAAATAGCCCGGTACAAACGTGTCGGTTTTATATCCCGTAAAATGAGCGCCAATCGATATTCGAAAACCATTTGATGAAATGATTGCCGTCGAGTGGATTAACCGGAAGTTCGGAACAGCCGATGGTAATTACAATAGATCGCTCGCATTTGGATCTCCATTTATGGATGGATAACTTTGTAACGTTCTCAAATTTCTGACAGCTCCGAAGTGGATTATGGTTAGGATACTTTCACAAAAGAGAGAAGGGATTGGTTTGTGTGGTAAGCATACATTGCTGTCAGTATTGGTGACCCAATAGATCGACTTTATAATTAATGTGTTCGGTATAATATGAATTGACATAAAAAATCAATAGGGGAGAAAATGAGTAAAGGGAAAATTTAGCTCTATAATTATACTCAGGAAACGTCGACGATTTGTAATGTCTATGAAAATTAAATATTTTATCTGTTTCTAGATAATAATCCGACTTGCATATATATTACATATCGTGAGTAAGTGTTTAACATTATAGTACAATTTGACGAATCTTGAGAGATGAAATAAATATCGGACATTGTTAAAAATTTATTGATTATGCGATTTATATTCAGTTAAGTTTAATTTAACGAAGAAATTTCGGCGTCTTCGTTGGGTCGATGTAATGTCGCTCGGGTTGCGGACAGAAAATTTAGCGCTGATAAATATTGCATAAATATAAGGCGTAAAAAATGCAGGCAGGCAGGCGGGTTGAGGAATTTCCTTCACGTTCCGAGATGCTGGCGCTGCTGCTTTCGACGGTGCCAGGCGGCGTTGTAACTCTTCGACCAACATTACCGTGGGGCTCTACAAGAAACGCGGCGGGCCCCGCCGCCAGACGGAACGATCCCGCATATCGATCTTAATTCCGCAGTCTGGCGAGCAGATAAGCTCCCCGGATGCTTAGCATTCAGACGATTTGAATTTTTAGCCGGCTAGCCAAATTTAGTCGTTTCTCTGCCCCGCACCGCTCCGCTCCGCTCCGTTCCGTTCCGCTCTGCTCCGCTCTGCTCCCTAGGAGAAATCGCCCTACGCGATTTGCTTCCGAGCTCGTCCTTGCAAATACGTTATTCAGACGCGAATCCCCGAATACCACAGCGGATCAAGATATCCTGAGACACCGGCATTCCGTCGTCTCTTGTCGTATGTAAAAGAAACTCAATGAAAGAGCAGACCAGATTTTTGTTGTATATTAAGTGAGGAAAAGCCCCGGCTTTTAAGTAATTCGCATTCCTTTCCCTATAATAGAAATTTAATTTTTATCAATATAAAATTCCGTTTGAAACTTTTACGTGTTGCAAAATTGCAACACATAATTCGCCATTGAGAAGAAATATATTATTTAATTGCAAACTTTTTTTTCTTCTTACTCAGCCACGTGCGGACACGTGGCATAAAGAATGTAACGGATAATCAAAGATATGTATGTCGACGTCTCCTTCCCTCTCGTTCCTCTCTTGTCGCTTTTATGTCGATGATGTCCACCGCACGTGGGGTGAAACGGGACGTGGACGGATATGACGGCCGGCATGAAAGTTAGATGGTTATCGTCTGGGGCGATTTTTATGTACATCGTATCTATCTGGTTGGCTCGTATTAAAATTAACACGCGAGCCAATGAAAGTTTTAACATCGATTTTTCCTCCTCTCGAAATCTCGCTACGTTTAGAATCGAACGCGAAAGCGAGAAAGTGTTTCAGCAGCGAATAACGAATTAAAAAAACGCATAATGAATTTTTTAATTACGTCCAATCTTTAAATTGAAACATTTTCATTAAGTCGGACTGCACAGAGTACTACTGTTAAACTAATTAAGAAAAAAAAGTGAAACTCGCGTGGAAACTCGTATGATGGAAAAAAAGGGTATAAAGTGAATAGCTATTTTATCCGGAAATTTATCCGTCCTGATTCGCAATCCACATACTCTCATTCCGGCCATGCCGCTTTCATCTTTTTTAGCCAGCGTTTGTTAATTGATATGAAACAAACAGACAAAATAATATTGCGAAAACTTCTGTATATACACGATATCAAATATTGAATTAAATCGTTTTAAAGTAATAACATGCGAGCGGGGGGGGGGGGGGAGCGAAGCGGCGGCATCTGTAATCGTCTGTAATCAAACCAGTTGCCATTTACGGATAAATTTACAATAAAAATCGAAAGGTAACGCGGCGGTTTTGGCTCAATTAACTAATTCGTGAAAATTTCACTCCCGCGGGTATAATTTTATCGAGGCTCGCCGTTCATCGCGGGAAGAGAGAAAGGGAAATGGAGAGAAATGCTGTGTCGCAAAAGGTACGCATTAATTCCGTTGCTCGCTGCGCTTGCATCGTTTACGTGTTGACGATGTAAATGAAGCGAATTGCCAGGCACTTACTGCGAGCTATTTAAGAAATCATGAATCCAGGCGCAGCGGCGTTTCCGTACAGACCGACTCCTCCTATTTCTCTCTCTCTTTCTCTGTCTCTCTCTCTCTCTCTCTCTACGCGCATTTCCCGATGCCGTGATTTCGCCGCCGAGGCCTCCAACTGTCAGAACGAACGATAACGCCGAAAGCCCGCGATCGTGTAATTCATTCGTCGTTTAATTCATGAACGTAATAACGAATGCACCGCGCCGGCGATAATGTATTTATTCCGCGATTTACATTCGGGCGCGATTTAAATTATTGTAGGGACAATTATTGCACTTATATCACTCGCGGCGCGTAAACCAATTTTCATGCGGCATTTCGTATCTCCGATGAATATACACACGTCGCGTGACCAGTAAATGATCGCTCGGAGAATAAACTGTTAGACAATTAAACTTCGGCGCTGAATCAAAATAGATATTATTCCTGTCGCATATTCGTCTATTAAAACGTTCACGGAGGCATCTACCTTAACTTTTTTTTATCACTAAGATATATTGTACGCTCAATTGATGTACGGCCATTACGATGAAAGTGAAGAAGGAAGAGGGACATCTAGGTTGTGTTTTATTGGCACGAGGAAACGTATCATCCCCGCAAGTTTATAACGCGGTAACTTACGGGGAGGTTGACCTATCGTTGACATGTCGATAAAATTGCGCGGAGGCGCGGCACTGCACTTACGCGGCGCGCTGCTTAAAAAATTATGCGAGCTTAAAAGTTGCCGCTCCGAGAACTCGAGATCGTTCTCACGACGACGGCCTCTCTCCGCTTTGCCACCCGGCCTTCCGAGGGAAACCGGGATGGCAAACGGGACGATAACGCGAAAGTTACATAATGGTCGTCTAGCATGATCTGTGTTCTTAATTCCGTCCGAATAAAAAGCCGGATAATGGCGGAAACTCGCTCGCATGTTTCCACGGGAGCAAAATGCTCCCGAAGACGAACGTGCCGCTATTACCGCGCTAGCGAAAAAAGCATTCCTTTCACGTCCGTGCGTCTGTCCGACCGACGCCTTTTCGTATCGCATCGTGCGGGAGAGCGAGTGGACGAGCTTCGATATGTAACATTCACGGCTACATTTCCGAAGTGTTTCCCTGCCGACTTTAAACTTGAATTGATTGTCGCTGTAGCGCGATCTATTGTATCCGTTTCTCCATCCAGGGGGCTAACTTTGCTAAAAACTGTGCCACCGTGTGAAATTGATAGTTCGTGGAATGTTCTGAAATTGATCTTCCAGCCTTCGCTGCTCTATTTGATTAATCGACTCGAGATTAATTTGGAAACCATTTACTATACTGAAAGGGTTAAACATTTGCGAATTCTTTTCTTAATCTTAAAAAATTTCTCCTTTTTTTTACGCGCGTAGGGTAGGAAACTTGAATTGGATTTTAGTATCACAAGAATATAGAAAAATTTTTAAAAAGACTTTCTCATTGTATCATGAAAATTAAATACAGACATTTAACGGTCAGACATTTAACAGACATTAACGGGGTTGTTTCACGGCGTTACCGTTTGCTCTTTACCGTGCTTTTCACCGAAAAACGCGATTAAAAAGCTGCCGCGGGGACGTCGTCGTTTCTTAAAGTTGTCTTGCCTCTAAACGCTAATGAAACGGCTGAAATAAGTTGCCGGCGCTTGCCTCGGACGACTTACAAATTTACTGTATTTTGAGCAGCCGCTTCGCAGTCCGCCCCGGCCCGATCTTACGTAATGTGAGAAAAACGAGGGCGGCGGCCAGGACGACGGCGAAAAAGTTGGGCGATTACAGTATGATTCTTTTTGCGCTGTTGGCTGACTGCTAATCGATTTAATGTGACTTTCGAAGGTCCGTTTTGCGATATATAAACGCCTTAATTCGACATTGTCCTTTATAGCTTTATAGCTTTATACAATATTGAAACAAAATACTTGATATCGATCCATTGATGCGTCATGTCAGAAACTGTTCAATTAGATGTATTACCTTACTGGTCAGCACTTCTAAACCCAGCTTTATACCGAAGTCTATTGATAATACTGTAATCCTATAGATAATATAATGAGAGTGAGTAGCCGAGTATAACAGAATCAGGTTAATCAAGCTGGTCGATACAACTTGGTCCTTACTTAGAGTCCCGAATATTAGAGGATAACAGCATTGTCTACATCCGTTAATAAATGTCATCATGCATTATTATAGTCGTCGCACATTAACGTTTATTCGATACTTGCGGTTTTTTCGCGGGAAATAAAAAATTTTTTCGATTGAAATATCGGTCGCTTCGACGATCAGTGAAATTCCAGGACGCGATAATTCGCGCTCCCCGGTCGCTCGGCAAGTGGAAATTGCCATTTCGAGAGGAGAGCATCGGGGGAACGCGTATATTTACTGCGACTTATAAAAAATTACCGTGCGTCACGCTGCGAGAGGAAGAAGCGCGTCGCGTCACGTTCGCCTCGCGGGATGCAAGAAGATTTAATTATATATCGTACCGCAGCAGCGTCGCGTCGTCTCGGTATCTTAATTCAGTAGATATCTCTCCGAACACAGGCGGAGGCGACTCGGAGCGAGAAGTAAAGGCAAGGCGGGATTACGAGGGATGTGCAAGCGTATATACGCAAACTCCGCGGCGAATGCCGTTGTTCTCGCCGCGCGTCGAGATAGTCTCGTTATTTTCTTGCACGGGGAGAAATTCGCGCGTTCTCTCTCTCATTCTTCTCGGAACAACACTCGATGATACGTTCAAACATCAAATCTGACAAAGATACGATCGTGGAAACGGACTCGCCGTTTAGACCGATTCCTGAGGAAATGGCGACGCCGCGTTACAGCCCGGCGTGAAGGAAAGAGGCGGATGAGATCGGTGTGATTTTACGTTTTACTTCGTACCTCTTTCGCCGTTTCTCCAGCCAGCCAGCCAGTCAGTCGGCCAGCTTCGGGTTGAGGTGCTTTCTCCCGGATACCCGTTGTGGATCACACGCGGGTAAATGGACGGACGTTAGAAATTCCCTCTTTTCGTCGTAAACGCGCCTGAAAAGGAATCGCAAACAACACCTCCGTCCGAAACATTCTTGTCTCCCCGTTGCTTTCCGCCACCGCGGATTTACTCCTTCCGTCTAATTTCACTCGCTGATTTATATAATTCCGCTTGAGTCGTACCTTTCGTTAAATAGTAATATAAATTGTGGTGAAACAATCTCGACGCAATAATTTTCAACGTGAGTTTATGCACGAACCTCTGTTTACGGTTAAGCGGCCGATATAATTTTGGATTACATATAATGTGTGTAATAACATGATATAATATAACATATTGTGTAATAGCGATATATAATTTACTTTTCTGGCCGCCAAGTGTTCTCGTAATAGCCTTTTGATGGCTCGACGTGTCTCTTTATCGAGGAAAAAGGAATTTTTCCGAAAAATGTGACGCTCGAGGCCCGTTTTACCTCGAATCTTCTATCACGACGGAAATCGGCGCGCACGAGTGCTTAGCGAAATGGTTCATTCATCGCGCGATTCGCGCTGATAGCCGAAGAGAGTTATTCTTTCCTGCAAGGTTATTCCTGTGCAAATACGAAGGGCTGGACTGGCTGGGTGGCTGGCTGGCTGGCGGAATGGATCGGGGCACGTGCCGAGCCGCGCGCGAACGATATCCTCTCTCTCGATCTCTCACGCTTCATTCTTCATTGGATAGAATTGGTGGTATACGCCAACTGTTATAGCTACCGTTACGCTCATTCTATTATAGCCCCGGGAGACAATTATGGGCTAGTAATGGGCCACGCTCGAAACTGTTATTGTGGCGCGCCAATTTCTTTCGGCGCTTTTTCCCTTCCTTTTAGCGGACAGACGTTCTGACAAATTTAACGAAAACTGTCGCGTCGCGACTGATCATGATACGGTATAAAAATAAAAGCGTGAGTCATTGATAATTGAGAATACCGTTTAAAGAGAAATTGACATCCAGGCATCAACCAGACTTAAATGTGAAACAGCTTTTTTTTAAATATCGTTTTTACCTAACTTTAATACCATAAATAATGAGGAGAATCGATTTATGTTGAAAAAAGGTATGATTCCATTTTTAAAAAATGCAGTTGCATTTTATAAGAGCATTTTTCGAAAAAATATAATCCCAGAATGGTAGATCATATATAAAACACAGTGAAAGATTTTCCTTTACCCCACTTCATTTTATTTTAAAAAGAGCTGTATAACCCAACAGGTACTAGAATCATCCTGTATAGAAAATAATTGGGTAACATGATGGTTTTGAAACTACATGCGGACGTAAAACGTATTTAGAGATGTATAATATTTATTAAGTATTTACGTAACGTATTATGAATAATGGTAAAATTAATGCAGCAAATAATCTCTGATAATCACACATATTTTAGTTTGAACAATACAGATATTAACGGAATTACGAGAATAACTGATTTAGTTTTCATATCGTTCCTCTTAACAATATTTTCCGAATCCTCGTATGCTTTGCCGGAACAAATATCCTTTTCCGCAGTAAAATTCTTTGTAATCCCCTATAACAAAATACTTTGTAATTTAATCGTGTATATAATCGTGTTTTTAGAATGCTTTTCTGATAAACATCGTCCTTTGCCTCTCGCTTTTGTTGCGATTGCATTTTTTTTTTAAATCGACTACTCAATTAGCGCGAAAACTGTTTCGATCATTAAAATCTCGATAAAATCTACGGTTCTACTCTAGAACGTCTCGGCGGAGAAACGCCGGAAGGACTTTCGAGAGCTAAGAAGACGCGTTCCATTGTAATCCTTCGCATCGTCCTCTCTTATGCGCACGGAAGTTGGAATTTTCGAAGTAGCGGAGCTAATGCGTCCGTCCGACCAGCGCGCGGTTTCATCCACTAAGTTAGCCATAGTATTAAGTTCGCGAGCTAAGAAAATGTTTCAGACTACAGTTTGGTGGTTCAAAATATGAAAAGAAAATGTACAATGTCAATTATGTTATCCTATCAACGAATACTCAATTTATTATTATGTATCTGCATGGAAAAATATATATTAACAAAAATATATTTTCTTCCTCTCGGGATATCTCACAAGCACCGTAAAATGCTTTACTTTAATATCGTAATCTGGAGATTCGAAAACTTTGATGTGAAAATATTAAAAGCGTCGCAATAGTTTGAAAGTAATGAAAGTTGGCAAACGGTATCGCGTTGAATTCACGTGCTCAGGCATTTAACTCCCCATATTAATTTATTAATTTTGATGCCAATTTCGATGATATTAATATTTGTTGCTTAACTAACTTAATTTTTTTATTTCTCATGCGTATTATTAATCGTATTATCAATTAACTGATACAATCAATAAATTACTGATAATAAATTTTAAATATTACATATATTTAACTTTTTAACGAGAATTTAGATGATTGATATTATACACTGAGAAAAAAAATTTATTAATCCCAAAAAATATTTAGTCCGATACGAGCAACTAAACATGTTAGTTAGTTAACTAAATATTAGTTGTTTTAACAATTATTAAGTTGCACTAAAAAAGGTATAATGCATTCATGTCAACTTTTAAAATTGTTTAATCTAGAATTAATTAATTTAACTAATGTTTAGTTAAACTACTTAAAATATTTAGTTGCTCGTATCGGACTAAATATTTTTTGGAATTAACAAATTTTTTTTCATAAAGAAATTATGAAATTTAAAGTGTTAAACGTGAAAATTATATCAGATGTATGTAAATTGTATGCAGATATTGCAGATGTATGTTTTAAATTAAAATCATGATAATATTACAGGTAAATATAACATCTCATATATCTCCATTATTTTGCAATAGACTAGAATAAATGTTTTAATTTAATTCTAAAACATATGCAGTTATATCGTACATGCGAGGATGCATAAAGCTTATAGAATATGAAATAGAGTCCAGCGTATCGATACATAACTTTTTGACATATTTTGATATAGCTTATTAGGATACCATACATACAAAATTAAAAAAAAAAACGAACATGAGGATGTGATATATTAATAATTTTTATTTATTAAGCAATTTTTAGAGTAGAAGAGTTATAAACGATGAAATTTCCGAGTTTATTGTTTAGATGCATAGAAAAAATTAAAGAAAAAGAGAACAAAATAAAATTAAACTGCAAAATTAAAATACTGTCATTTCGAAAACAAAGCTTTTAATCAAGTTTCTTCATTGTGTTCAAGTTTCTTACGGATAAAGCTCTTTTGGAAAAAGATATTTATATACATATATATTATATGTAATACAAATAAGTTAATATTTATAAAACATGCTAGGAAAGAAATGTTAATATTTAAGCGTCCATTTTTATTTTTCCTTCTTTCCTTTTACATATATTTTGTTAGTAGAATTTGAGAGGTCTGCTGCATTTGACCTCTCTATATCTTTCCAAGATTAAATATTACATAAACTGCTGCAAGAGAGAGGAAGCTCAGGGATTTTTTCAATATACACATGATATAAGGATAAATAAAACGACTGGAAATATTGCACGATTAAATAAAATTTCAACCGCTCTATTTAATAAGAGTGCTTTATTAATGTATACTAATGGCATTTTTGCTATGACGATTAATTTTATGATGATTAATTTCCAATCTTCAATAGCCTATTTATCTATATTTATTGATAACTTATTTGACCTAATTAAGACTTTAATCGACTATACTGGCAATGACTATAATCGTCGTGACAAATCGTCACCCCGTTTCGACCAAGGATTCTAGTCATTCTAAAATTGATGTAATTTTAGGTGCTTATTATAATATAAGCATTATTATATTATAAGCATCTAAAATTAGCCACGATTATAATCATTGCCAGTATAGTCGATTAAAGTCTTAATTAGGTTAATTATTGACTGGCGAAGTAAATGTTACTTATTCGGTTTGATTATTTGACATAAAATACAATTACATGAGAACTCTAATAATTATTCATTAAGCAAAAGAATTTATTATATAATAAATGACAAATTTTTGTGTAAGCGCAATTATCTACAGTAATCTACACGATACCAATGATTAACGATCAATCTTGATCGTTAATAATTCAAAAACTATCGTGACATTTTTGCATCCTGGTCTTTTTACTCTGGTTTATCTCCAGGATATGGTATTAAAGCACGGTGATTACGGAACACATTATGTATATCATTAATGTAAGTTATATTAAATTATCATAAATTACTAATGTTAAATCGAAACAGCATACTGAATAATTTATTTTTAGCAAAATGCAAAATTCATGACGACAAAAGAATAAATTTTCGATATTTTATTAAATGTCAAACGCGTTATAACGTAATATTAAGAGTCTTGTCGAATTTCTCTTTGCTATATTATATGCGGTTGAATTTTCGCATATTTGATAAAACATTGAGTGATATTTTAAAATCGAGAGTATTTATCGAAATCGTATACATGTTATTATTATTCGTCGCGTCATTGTTCCTTTTATGCGAAAAATAATTTAAATTTGTTCCCAAATAACAAGGCTAATGCTTTTTGATTGTCTGACGTGCCGATACAAAATCGTAACATTTTATTCCTTGAATTCCGGCTTCTGACTTCTAAGATCTCTATTTGCATCTTCGTCTTCTTCAATTTATATCGCTCGGTCAAGAAACAAGCACTCAGAGGCGTGCCACTCACGAACAATTTGAATATTTCCTATGGTACTCATCCGTTGAGAGGATCAATAAAATATGGCAGTAATTGGAGAGTCCCTTTGCGGAAACGGTAGCATCCGCCCTCTTTTTGGTATCAGATAGAGCACGATAAAATCTTTTGTATACGAAATCAGGTCGCGGTGCTAGTTTATTAAATATACGCCATAACCGTCCAGCAAAAATCGATTTGACCGCGGCACAGCATCCGCGTGGGTCGATATATGCTTGATTTTTAATCCAGGTAAACCCTGTCTGAATACCCTTTAGTAATGTACAAACGTGATATTTTCTCTGTTGTTGCATTTTAGTTCTATATTAACAGCTTTGTAATTCGCGCGATATCGCCACAGCATATCATCATCATTTCGTGAGGTATTTTTGTTAGCCGACCCAAGAATCTGCTTTCGAAATAAAACCTTATCCATTGCTTTTTCCTCGGGTAACTTTGTACCGCGTGTCGAAATTTGCAATTAAATTTAGCCATTCTATTGATACTTCTTGAAGCTGAAAAGATATCGCACAATAGGTATTTGAAGCAAATTGATACTAATTTATATATATCTCTTTTTTATTATTATTATCAATATATTAACATTTTATTCGCGAGCCACAAAACTTTTATTACAACGAAAAATAAAATCTATATAGTTTTAAACAGAATTCTGTCTCCCTCGAGATGGTTAACCGAGTTGAAATGTGATACTATCTATAGAAAACACGATATTGATTGAACCACAGTTTTCATACATCTTTTATGTCCATTCGCAAATATTATCTGAAAGAAAATAAATTTGTCAATTATTTATATGTAGGTATATTTGCGGTTCTCTAATACATTTTTTAAAGTATGATACGAAAAGAATGATAAATGTCCGTATTTCAAAATAACATTTGATTTCCCTATATGTTATCCTTTCGAAATAACGCTGCTTCAACTGAAATGTTGGCCTTTATTACGGGACATGGACGAAAAGCAGTTGCGATATCTCTTCCTATGTACACGATTACGGTGTTCGCGCCATTTCCGGAACGGCGAAACGACACTAGGCAGTCGAGTGCCGTGTTAACGGGATTGAGTTAATTCGAAGTCAAGATAGTAAACTACGTTCCCGTTCATAAATACGAGTGGTCTGTACAAGTGGCCATTCTCTTTCTCACTCTCTCTAGTCTCTCTCTCGCTTTCTCTATCTATCTCTTCCTCGTTCGTTGGCTGTAACACGCGCAAAACGCGACAAGTGCCATTTCGCGTAATAAGTCTCGGTCGAAACAGTGCGCCGAAATATCAATCCGCTCCAGCCTGTTGAGTATGGTTCGTACGAAGCTTAGCGCCATTATAACGTTGTATAGCGCAGCCGTATTTCAAGCACATAAGCATTCACTATTACGGAGCACGGAAAGATTTTACTACGGATGTGGAGCATCTTTTATATTATCGCAAACGCGATATCTCTGATAATCCCACTGATCTCATGTGTCCCAAATTCTTCCTTTCCGTCTTTCATAAAATCTATTCGATTAGATAAAATTGTTAGAAATTTGTTTAAGTCACACGATGCCTTTTTACGTCGCCGCGCGTGCAGTCTGCGACGCCGAAGTCTGAGTACCTTCAGGCTTGGGCTTTGTATTCAAACGCAGTGCAACGCGTCTAAAGCCTCTACGCTGCGACGCAATGGTATTACCGCTCGACGAGCAGATGCAAAGCGTACGTTTATAGTCGGGCTAAGAAGCCCGCGCTACGTTGCCGCGCCGCGCGCTGTGCAACTATAATAATCCTTACGTGAACGATACCTTATGTGCTTCGCACAGCTGCGAGCACCGGCAGCTAATTATACGGCGGGCGAAGAGACGGGCGACACGAGACGAGTCCAGCTGCAATTTTTATAAACCGTAATTTTCGATAAAAGCCACTCTCGTCTCCTCTCGTATCTCTCAACGCGCGCGCGTCTCTCTTTCATTCAGTCCCAAGGAGGTCTTCTTGTTTTCTCGAAGCCGGCTCCTTTTTCCGCTCTTTCAGATTGCACGTAGCTTTAATTTCTCCTCGAAGGTCCTTCGCTACTTTTCTCGATACCCGAGTCGAATCGAGTCGGGTCGATGGCGGTGGCTTCGTTTCCGTTTCGACGAGGAAATAATAAAGCTCGATTATCGACGGTGGAAATTAATGTCGCGCGTCTCGGGAATTTATTGTTATTAACTTGCGGCTATATTTATTCGCGTGAGGAAAAATTATGCGTCTTTTTTTTTAACACTTATTTAGCAACGATCGAAGAGGGGGATAATAATCGACGAGTTTTATGGACAAGCTGTACATAAATCAGATATCGTATCGAAAAAATTTTATTTAACATAGCTTAGACGGGATTGATCTTTATAGTAATTTTTCCGTTAAAGTATTTTAATTCATAGTTACTCTAGTTAGTGCAATCTATATGATTATGCAAGAAAAAGTAACAATTTTAGTTACATAAATGTAAGTTTAACACGTGAATAAATCTGAGCACACATTTTTGATATTTCAATATAAAATATTATTTAAGCGACGTTCTAATATTTACATAAGCAGCGTTCTAATATTTCAATCTCCGACGTTGGCGGTTGCGTGGAAAGGCGAACGGATAACGGAAAATATCGAGAAACGTCACCGTGGAAACGTAAACTCTCTCGGTACACTTATAAATACGAAGTTAAGTAATCTGTGACGCGATATTTCAGCGAGTATTAGCGATATGCGAAGAAAGCACGGATAAAAGCGCGCGGCTAGAGAAAAGGAAAACCAGGAAGTACGGTTCTTAAGGTAGAAAGCATTTCTCCGTAAAATTCCGCCGTCTTAAAACGGGTAGACGGGAAGGGCCTTTGAAAATATGCAATTAGTTAATCTCTCCCTCGTGTTTTTACAGCAAAACAGTGGCAGCCAGTGCCCAATTAAGTGACTCGTGAACGATGATGTTTAAATATCAATCGAGTTGCATTTGGCGTCACTGAATTGTATCGGATCACTGAATTTCGAATTAAGGACACAGGAAACAATTGCGATAGGTATATTCAGCGATATTGATTCATCTTATCAAGGCCGTTTTGAGACTTGATGAAAGTAAATTTTATTCTTTTACGACATTCAATGTAAAATTTACAAATTACAACTGTATAACAATATAGACACTGAGAAAAAAGTTGTTAACTTGACTAAATATTTTCAACTGATTATTATTTATTTAATTGAAATATTTATGTATTTCAATTAAATACGACATATTAAATCTAACGTGACGTAATTTGACTCAAATACTTAAATATTTTAATTAAAAAAATAATGATCAGTTGAAAATATTTAGTTAAGTTAACAAATTTGTTCTCAGTGTATGTACATATATGCTATATGTACATTTAATCATACATACTTTTAATTAGATGCGCATACTTTTGTTGATATTTTAGGCGATCGTTATAGCGCGGCGATTCCCGGAATATCCGGGTTCATGCCTTCCTTTTACGAGCGAAAGTTCACCCTTGCTACCAACGCCTAATGGATGAAATGGCTCTACGTTTGGTATTATTGCGCCACCGTTGTGAGACGAGCGAACCTCCAATACGCTCCCATTAGGCTGTTCTCTCGACGCCGAGCGAAATAATGAGTTAAAGTAGTACGACGAGATGAGAGGCAGCGGCTTACTTCCATTTTCATGGTTGCGCGAGGATACCCGGGAATTATTTACGCCGCCGTCTCATCTCCGGCGGCGGCCAATTATTATCACGCGGCCGATGATAACGCCAGTCAAATTTTCCGCACTCTTCGAGTACATCCAAGATTACTCGAGTACATCGAGTACTCCCCCTGCCTGCCTCTTCGCTCGCGGTAACTATCCTGTAACTTTTTGCATTATAGCCGTGTTAACGAAACAATTGTCAGCGCGTTACACGGGATTGTGTCTCGACTGGCTGGTCGGTTTCTTACGCCAGCCTGAGATTTCCTCGCGAGTGTGGAGACGATCTCCCCATTAAAAGTTTCTGAAAATTTGTGATCTCTTGCGCCGTATCTTTAATTCAATTATAAATTTAAGTAGCGAGAGTTTCGTAGAATTATGAAACAGACTTATCGATCCCTCTTCGCGTAATCCTGCTTGAAGAAGCTCCACGGTCTCGCTATCGAAAATTACAGACTTTGTTATTATGAAACAACGCGGAATTGGAACGTCACGCCGCAAAATTTCATTTCGTCTCGTCTCGATCGTATCGTATCCTTTGAGAATTAACGCGATCTAGAAATCGGGGTATTTTTATAAGGAACGTATCGAAATAATCTAACGTGTCTTCTGACTTTTTTTACACGTCGCTTATTATTGTATCTGCCATAGAATGAAAAATATATATATAGTGATAAAACAAATACTTGATAGTCAAGATCTATCAGAATATATCATAAGGTAATTGTTCTCTTCGGCAAAGTGTGATTTTAATTCCCAAAATATTATTATATAAACTAATTATATAACACAATTACCGCTTTAATGAAATTATTGATCGGACCGAGCGCATTTACAGTTAAAAAGATCGGGCGATAATTTTTACGAGTACGCGTAATCCGTTCGGTTATTTATCGAGAGGTGCAATTAATCGTAGAGCTATTTCTAGCGCAAGAATATCTCTACTACTTCTCAGAGAGAACAATACTCTAATTAGAAATAGATTAGCTCTCCTGAACAGAGCATTGCGATTGCAATGGCGGAAATCAGAAACAGCATCCAATTCGCAATCGACAAACTCCTGATAGGGCTGATTAAAGTAACGTCTTTTTCAACAACCCTCACACACATATTCAACCCCTAGAAAGAATCGACGCGGTAAAAAGTGTAAACGAAGCTTCGGGCTCCGACTCTCTTTACTCTGACTTCAACGTTAGATTTTGCATCAACGAGAAAAACATTTTTTAATTAAAGAATACACTTCCGTACGTGTCGAATATAATATGTTCTATTATTTTTCAAATATATTTCTCTCTCTCGATATGCGCGCTGGATTTGACGGGGATGGGGTGAGGGAGAAAATACGAATACTCGTAAATTAACCGCAATACTCGCGCGGTGCTCTTGTTACGCGCACGACTGCATCTCGAGGCCCGAGATCGTCGATCGAATTGTCGATGATCGTTACAATCGGCTCTGTGCTTCTCGAGAGGTATTTTTCTCAGTGGAATGCGCGCGAATGTCGAAGTTACCCGAAATAAAGCCTCGGTCGCACGAAGCAGCCGTTCGTGGCTCGGGCCACGACGTAAAGGAAGTTGCTCAACGACCGTTGCCTTTACTGTTTATACGATCCCCAATCCAATCTCCAGTCTGAGGATCTTTGAGAGAACGAGTCAACTTTCGGAGGAGTGTCACGACTGTCGGGCTCGTTCCTCCGATACTCGAGAATGAAATTACGATAACGAGGGATTTCGTAGCACGTTACACGATCCACGTTACGCCATCCGCCCCTTCTTCCCTCTTTCCCCCTCATCTCTCTCTGTCTCACTCTCTCTCTCTATCCCTCTATCTGTCTATCTCTCTCTTACACCCTACATTTATCCTTCGCCTCTCTCGACATGAGATTCTTAAATTCCTAAAAGTACGCTAACTTCCAGAAGTTTTCGTGAAATCTGGAAAAGAGATAGAAAGAAGGGGTATAAGAGAAAAAGAGAAAGCGAGTGAAGGTATGAAAAGGACGAGAGACATCACCTTAGAATTGGCGATAGTAATTGTAAGGATCTACTCGGCATTTTGCCGTTCCTCGGAAGTTCGCCGTTGACGAAATTGGGGAAATATACAGCAACTGCAACAACATCAGCAGCAATACTAGTAAGAAGCGGAGAGCGCAGTAACCGTTGAAATCGGTACGGTTATTGTTTCCAGTGGAGTTTCCAGCGTCGGCCTCCTTTACTCGTTTTCCCTCTTTCCCTTTCGCTCTGGTACTTCTCTATTCGCTCGCTCCTTCGGTCGTGACAAAATTGGGGAAACACACGGTAGTCCCTACGTATGTAAGGGGCCAGCTACAGACCGGTGGTGCGCGGCACCACTTGTTGCAAAAATGATAATGAAGTAATAACGGAAGAAATCGCTTACGCGATCGTTGCGGATTTTCCGCTCTTCCGCTTTTGCAGCGATACCCGTTACGTGGTAAACGTGCAACGCCGGGCTAAATCGTAAGGCGGAAATTGCGGAACTGGCCGAATTTATGGAATCGGCTGACCCCCCGCGTTCAAAGAGCCGGTAATAGAGGAGATAATGACGAATATCGAGCCGCTAGACTTCCTTGTGTTTTGCTCAATTTCTTCCGTTTGCATTTGTAAGTTTAAGTCAAAGACAATTAAAGAAACTTTTCTTAGCGAGCCTTACATCAAGTGCCAACGTGAAAGTCAATGCCAATAGGGTAACACAAGTCGTATATGTTTCAAACATTCCTTAGAATAAATCTTTATGAAGTATGAGAAATGAAAATAATAGTCGAAACGGCGAGACCAACTATATCTAGAGTCGGAAATTTTTCAAGGGAAGATCTCGAAAAATGAAAATGTAATCAACATAAAATCTGGCGCATATTGTGACCTTTGATCAGGCTTTTATTGTTTCTGAATGCTTTTGCGATTCATAGCGCTTGTATTCGTCCAAAGGAGAGGGAGGAAGGAAAATCCTTAATTCATAAGAAATTTCTGCGTGATCGTTCGTGATTTACTCAGCTTCGCCCCGAGACTGTGGGAAATTCTACATCACTGTGTTATTCTTCATCGATTGTCGTTGGTATATATCTTTGGCGACGGGCGCGTTGAGACGGTTGGAAATCCTTCGCTCGACGAAAGAAAATTATTCGCGTTAAATGCGAACCGCGTACTTTAATCTGCATTTTAATCTTTTAAGTCCCGTATTACGTCGCACACGCGGCGTTACACAGGTGCAAAGTTTCTACGGGCCCGCGAGGCTAACGCAACTTGGACAGCAACCAAGATTTGTGCGTCCTGGGAGAGATCATTATTATCGATCTTCGATGTCGAGATTAGTTTAGGAAGTTCCGTTCGGGAGATTTGCCGTTAAAAGCGAGGGCTTCGACGGGCTCACGTCTTTCGCTCACGGGAGCGTCCGCAATAATGCCTTCGATGCGCCGCCGGTTGAGCTAAATCCACGTCAATCAATCCGGGAATTAATGCAAATTTTTTTTTTTTTCAGTCCCTCGGGCATCGATATAACGACGCTAGTAAAAGCCGGGAAATTTAAATTAGTTAAATTAGTTAAATAGGTAAAATCAATAGCCGACGTCGGCTGTGATGTGTGCTAGAAAAAAAAATTACTAGAAAAAATGCCCCGAGACAGATATCTCTAGCCGGAGTTTTCAATATCTACGCGGACATGAGAGAGATGGTACCTGCGCTTCTCGCAAATGTATTTTACGGGTTGCCGAGCTAATCTCGCGTAAGCGAATATCACGCGGGCGAAACTGACACGCGGGCCGGGCGAAAAATTATGAAATAATGCCGGTGAATTCCGTTCCGCGTGAATGACGGAAGAGTTGTAATACCTTAAAAACCGTAATTGCGTGAAAGCGTTCCGCGCGAATGTTTCCGACACGCGTGAAACTGCGTGAAAAATAGGATCCCCGGGACGCGAATAAAGGGAAATGTTTCTCGCGAGTATTTGAATATAAATCACGCTCCACTAGTCTCGGAGAAGTCAATAGGCACGTCGCACGAGGCGAGTTTTCCCTGTGAAGTGTTTACCTTTCCCGACGCGCGCTATCGCATGTATCAACTCGACCGTGAAACCGTCTGATAAGCTTCTTTAACATATAATATCCTAGCTTCGCCCGTCGAAGATGGGACATCTTGAGAAGACAATTTTGATACTGCCTCGAGCGACGATTTGATAATAATTCGAGATATGCCATCGACCATTACTCCATTACATCACGTAGCCTTACATTAGCTGGTACTTAGGAAAGTTAGATTGTTAAGCGCGTTCTCGAGAAATTGAATTGCGTTCCTCGGAGGAGGGGGAGGAAGGAAGGAGAAAGAGAGAGAGAGAGAGAGAGAGAGATGGAGGTAGGGTAGGTCCACGTCAGGGAAAAATGTAAATACGCGGAATAAAGATCTTAATCCGTTGATGGGATATCATAAATGTCCGACGGACACGTGCTAAAAATGATAAACGTCATGGTGGGAATGGGTGGAATAAATATCACGCAATTTTGTAGTTACGTTTGGCTTTAATTCCTACATATGAGGCTGTTCCCTCGCGTTTAATCTGTATTTATTATTTCATTTATTCATGCTAATAGCGCGCTTTTTTAAATGCGTCATAAAGTACGGCTCTCGTGAAGTACTCCCTGTGCACCGTATACCGTTGTCGATACTGATATTTCGCTACGAGTTAATACCATCAATATCAAGTTAAGTAATTGGCTAATTTTATAAGGTTAATTTTAATAATGAACACATATACACAAACACATATACAGTCCCTGTAAAGAATTATATTACAAGAGTCGTAAAATGCTTTTAGTTATATTAATTTGATTACGAATCTAGCTAAATCCATATGTTGCGAGCCTGTACATTGCGTAACACACTAATTCTAATAATGTTATCGATTCTATCTATGACGCGAGAATAGAGAGCAATTAAATTCATGTATTGAAGCTCTCAGTGCCGATATTCGGCGGGGGGGATAGCGGATGCCGCAATGTTTGAGAACGGCTGTATCGGGCGACACATTGCGTTATCTAAAATGTATTATACTATCGGTTTATCGATCAAATCGGGAGTAGGGGGGTACGTCGCTTTATCTCGCATTCGTAACCGTACGTGTTCTTAAAAGACCTTCGATAGCTGCGCATACGTATCCTCTCCCTATCACGCGGGCACGACAGTTCGGAAGATTTCACGAAGATACAGGAGGTAACGTGGGCGCCAGCTTAATTTTACGAGCGTGAGGAGAAGCGTCTGAAATCTCGCTCGTATTGGTCGATCGATATCTGAGAAAGAGAGAGAGCCGATGAATCTCTGCTTGAGGAAAAAAATAAGACAAAGAAAAGAAAACCAGAATACTTTCCTCTCGGCGAGGGTTCGCGAGATCGGTGAACGACTTACGTATCGCGGATATCGTCGGAAAATCGTCTGTACGTTTAAAGTAACGCGTGTAAGCCGCGGCTTTAAGCGCTTATCGCGATTAACACTTAGTCCGGAACAATTTAAACTGCTGGCATTGTCGTGTGAGGAGGTGGCGTTTTTATATAGGGAAAGAATATGGTGTGAGATGAAGTAGAAGCAGAAATTTCGGCCATTATATTTAATTAAATCGTATAGAGTATTATTTGTATGTACAGCAGAAAGAATAATTATTAAATGAATTACAACAGTATTCAACGCACGATAATGTAGTAAAAGACAATAGGAATTGGAATAATTTAACAAATAACAAAGGCTTTTTACACGTTTTGTAACGTCAGAAAAGAAATAACGTCTGCGAAAAAAAGGTCTAATAACTAAAAAGTCCTACAGCGAAGAGGTTAATTAAAACCTCTCCCTCTCCCGAAACGGCATGCCGGCTGCGCTTGATTCCTTTCGGAGCTTCTTTATGTCATTGAATCGTCGCCCCGAAGGAAAGCAGTAATTTGTGCTCGTTAAATCGCGCCGCGCCATCCCTTACACGCCACTTTATGTAGCATACAGCGACGGAGAGCGGTGGTTTTAAGTATTCACCGGCAAAGTCGCGCGATGTGCTGGCGAACGAGAGATGGGGTGCGGGCGAGAAAGAGAGAGGGGAAGCTCGCGACTAACGACCCTCGTCGAGTAATTGGGGTACCAGTTGCACGCGTCGGGATAGATTTCATCCCCCGAAGGCGGATACTGCGGTAGCGGGAGTTATAATCGCGAGAACACCACCAACAGCAGCAGCAGCAGCAGCACCAGCATCAACAGCATCAGCAGTAGCAGCAGCAGTATGAAATTATGATTCCGTTACGTTGGCGTTGCGTGTACATGGCACGCGCCGCACGTCCCGACCGCGAGAAACCGATGTGCGTGGTAGACGACCCAGAAACGCCGTCGCGGCGTTACTTATTAAACGTTCCTCCAAGTGACGGCGACGAGGGTGACGCGTCCCTTTTTTTCGCGCAGTCCCGTTCTTTCGCGCAAAAGTTCTTCTCTCTCGGCCACCGGAACGCTTATCTCCTCTCCTCGGTTCTTTACGACACCGAAAGAAGGATTCAGTCCCCCGAGGACATATCGAGAAGGACGGAAAAGGCGAACGTTGACGATGATCCCCCATTCTGCGGAGAAGTTAACCAGGCTAATGTAATCTGGAGGTCCATCTTTATTCGTCCGGGGAAAGCCTCTGAATTTTTCATCGATTAAGTGCGGCGCGATTGTTTATCACCCGCTCGTGCTAAATCCGGATCTCCGAAAAACTAACGTGACTTTCGAAATTTTCAAGATCTCTCATCTCCAGCGAAGATAAAACTCGCCTACACTCGTTGTTTTCTCTGCCACCTCTCTCTTGCGCTGCGCGAAGCGTTGTATTATTGCATTTCAACGTGCTAGTTAGTTAGACAAATCTCCGGCTCGAGATGCTTGTACACTCTTTCTTTCTCTCCTTCTCTTACGTTGAGGCCGAAAATTGCAACAGCCGGGTAAAAATATTCGTATCTGTGCATCCGGTGCGAGCGCATAGTGGCCGTCAAATGATATAATGGTAAAGGGAAAGAGACGCGAGAGAGATTGGAGAAGTCGCGTGTCAAGAGGGACTTTCGAGGAATAATATTCTTCGTGGCCGCTTTGGGAATCCACGGAGGAGCAACGCAACCGGGTTTCGTTATTCCGACAGTACACCCGGTATAAGCGCCGCGCGGGACGCATGCGCTTATTTATTAGCGCGACCGAAAATCGATATCCGCCCGTCTCGCTCGCACCAGCGGCTAATATTTCCTTCGGCTTCGCTTACCCACGCGAAAACCGTGTAATTCCGCAGATCGCGAGCGGCAGAAGCGAGGCTCTGCGTCGTTTCTTTTTGTGACGTTTACGGCCTCCTATTCGGTGCATCGGCGCCGAATTGCGGTGGAGAAAGGGATGCATGAAACTGAAAGGGTGAGAGGGGATGGAAGAGAGATGGGGGAGAGAGAGAGAGAGAGAGAGGGAGAGAGAGGAAGAGAGATGGGGGGGGGAGGCTTCGTTATTCAAGGAATACCGGATCTCTTAATCCGGGCAAAGAGCCTTAAATATTCATGTTTCATCTCCTCGCGAGCACAATTTTAGCGGCAGATTTACAACCGTAATAATAAGTTACAGAGCATGTAAGTAAATTAGCACGACGCTCGCTCCTCTCTCTCTCTCTCTCTCTCGCCCGACGATAATAGAATCTCGGAATAATTCAGTCGTCGATTTCTTTCCGTTTATAACTGTAAATGCGATACAGCGACGGGACTCTCTTGAAGCGTTTCTTCGAAGATGCATCAGTTTTCGAGCTATGAATAATTAATTAAAAGCCGGATTGGATAGACGGTCGGATGACCGCGTAACATCCCTTTACGTATTCAATGTAACATGTAGCAACCATCCGAAACGCATTGTCCCGTAACATTGCGCATTCAGGATGAAATTACGTTAGCATCGGAATTATGAAGAAGTATTTGCTAAAATTTGCAGAATTAGGGTTGTAATCTTGTACAGTGTGATCCAATTACAAGGGAGTAGGACGTAATCGGATCTCCTCAGATCTCTCCAGATCTCTCTGGAAATCGGATCAGGCACCGTGTGAAGAATCACATGTATTTTTTCCAACGTACGATTCGTATTTCTAAAATTCGTTTTAGATAAAATGGTTCTCTTGTTAGACATGATCGGAGCGATTAATCGGACATAAGCCGACACATTTGCGGTTATTTTAACCAGATCTCCTCAAGATTTCGACGTCAATTTAAACGACATCATATTTCTTGGTCGCACGACTGAATTTCTTCACGGTAGACCGCTTAAATAATTTCGTTACGTCACGAACGCTGCAACAATTCCAAGCTTGACAACGATAACCGAAGTAATTCGACTTCGTTCTCCCTTTCTCCCCCTCTCTCTCTCTCTCTCTCTCTCTCTCTCTCTCTCTCTCTCTCTCTCTCTCTCTCTCTCTCTCTTCTCTCTCTCTCTCTCTATCTCTCTATCTCTCTCTATCTCCGGTGAAGCTACGACGACGAGTCAGCGGCGTGTCCCGAGACCGAAATTCCACTCGGCGTACTTCGGAACAACTTGGCATTGAGCGACAGACACGCGTCTCGCCTCCGCATCGCCGCCCACATCGATCAACCATCCGCGAGGTAGGCGTACAAGCAACCCGCCCGCGCAAATTCACCGCTGCTGAGCGCGAAATCAGAACACACTGCCGAAAAGCCGATGTGTGTCATTGATCCTATAAGCGGACTTAGCGAGGTCGAGCGCGCCGTAATCGAGAACGGGTGGCTAAGCGGGACAACGCGGTCGGGTAAAGGATAAAGTACTTTATCGAGAGACGCGCGGTAGCATACTTACGCTCTATGTCTGGTATATAATGGATATATCAAGACTTTCAAGGGTCGGTCAAAAGAACCCGCCGATAAAGGTTAACTCGGTAGATCCGGGACGTCATGGACACGGGAGATAGAAGGATGTCTCCTTTGAGACGCGAGGACGTGCGGATCGTTTAAAATCGCGAATTGAATTGAAAGTAAAGTTATCTCGACCGTTA
Source organism: Temnothorax nylanderi (assembly GCF_030848795.1). Taxonomy (NCBI): domain Eukaryota; kingdom Metazoa; phylum Arthropoda; class Insecta; order Hymenoptera; family Formicidae; genus Temnothorax; species Temnothorax nylanderi. The sequence continues at coordinate 850,698 of NW_027249114.1, read as the reverse complement.
TTAGCTGAGATCTCGGGGTTTAGGCTACTTCGGGGAATTCTGATATCGCGTCTGAGGGAAATGGACGGGGGGGGGGGGGGGGAATCGTGGCGGCCGGCGAAATTCCGCGTGCGGCCGAGCGCATCTCGGATGGGCGGTCGTGCATTTTCCCGGGGTGTGATTCCCCGACGCGAGGCGTTTCCCTTCGCCGCGCCACGGGAAAGGAGGCACTTTACGCGTCGGTTCGGCCCGATATCGCAGAAATCAGGACGCGCTTGTCGGAACAATTTCCGTCGACGGCCATAATATCGTCGGTCTCGGGATAAGGGAGACGCGAGGAAGGGAATGGGGGGAAGAAGGGAACCACTGGCTCCGTCCGGTCTGTGCTCTTCATAAAGCGGGGGATGGTTCGCTCGTCGGCTACGGCCAAGTTTGACGGCCCCTACGTGGGACAGAAGGGAAATCGCGGTGCTCCGCTCGGAATTCGGAGCTTTTTATTCAGCCTTCCCCCTACGATCATATCTTTCCCTTAACGTCTCTTTCTCTCTTTCTCTCGCTTCGTCTTTTCTATTTCTCGACCGGAGGAGCGGGAGGCATCGCGGCGGCGGATACCTGCCCCGACGGATACGTCGTTCTCCTTCGCGCGATTTATCGAGGTTTAATTTCAATCGCCCCACGAATCCTACGGGTACACCTCTCCGATTCCCGATCTCCTTCTCCCCGATTCTGTCTACTTTTATTCGCGCCCGGCGCGCCATTTGATCCCCAATATTTGCTCCGCTCAACTATTTGCGGCCCTCTGCGATTCTTATTATTTTCCGCCGCTTCGTCTCATCCGTCATCTCCCGTGTTTGCGCCGACATTTAAGCTGTATCTTAACAGGCGTCCTGTAATTTACATTATCGATTTCAGAAACGCCCCTGTCGGGATCTGCAACGACTTTATATTCAAACGAGGTAAACCAGGTTAACCCAGTTTTAAGTATCGTAGGAATCTCAACCCGTTTTCGCACTCTAAGTCTACACGTAAGAGCGATGAACACGTTTTCGATGTTCAATATTGCCATTCAATATTGTCAAACTCATTCAATATTGTAACTTGATCGCGTAATTAATATCGCTACTGAATTACGCGAACACGTTAGATTAATTTCTGAAGAATGTCCGATGAAAAAGAAAATACATAATGAAGTAGCTATTTGTCGAGACTTCAAACCGGGCTTACGAAATTGTCGTCCCTTTAAGTCCATCGGTGGACTCGTGGTCCACCGCGCTATATACACTCTCATAAATAAATCGCGATTATGCTCCATGCATCCCGGTGCGGTGGCGATGCGGCCGCTCGGATACGAGCAAATTAGGGCGTGATTAAGCGAATAATTAATAACAAATCCGAGTGCGCGGTACGCGGCGACGGCCAATAACGAACGACGACGTCGCATGTCGGGACTAAGAAGCATTATAATATCGCATGTACGGCCGATTTGATCGTCATTGAAAAACGGAACGGGCTGTAATCGCTTTGCTCTCTCGAGCGTGGCATGCGACGTTACTTATGTAGCGGCTCCGCCGCGCGGCTGCACCGTCGAATGCATTATTAATTATTTCCGTGCACGCCCGCGTGTGTATCCATCTTCGCGAGCGAGCGTATATGTGCATTTATTCGTGGTCCGAACCGCCCCCGCCCCCCGCAATATATCGGGACATAATAAATCTCTCCCGAAATCGAGGATACTCCGGCTGGAGGGACCCCGGCCAGATCGGAGCACGTCACGGCACGATGACAGCTACAGAGCGATTTTTTATACCGCCGCGCTAAATCGACATTCCATTCCGCGCGCAGCGGTGTGTCGAGATTTCGGGCGTTTCCTCTCGTCCTCCGTATCTTTTCCAATATAGCGAATTCGACTTTTCGCGTTTGTTTAACGCTTCCTATTTAACACTAAGCGCAAAAAGATCGTGGGTTCTTTACGGTTAGGTATCGTCGGTCCTTCTTCGAGACTTTTCAAGGAAAAATTCCTCCAACTGGAGAATTTGTCATCAAATTTATGATGAGCAACAGTTCTGAGACACCCCGTGTATATTGCACATATCTCCGCATTTTCTGCGCTCTTCTCTCTGGAGAGTCGTTCTGTAAATTCGATATCTTCCTCTCTCTCCTCCCCCTCTCCTCACCCCTCCCCCCCCTCTCTCTCTCTCTCGGTCCGGAGTATACGTGTGTGCGAGCTTTTTCCGGATACCGCTATATTTTTCTTAGATCCGATCCGCTTTACGATGGATAACGTCGCGTCGTCGCGACGCACGTCCCGATCCTTCTCCCTCGCGATAGCGACGTAAACGCATTAACGTAGCTGAATTACCGTTGCGATAAAGCAATTACGTTAACGGCACTTACGTCGTTTAAGATTCATGGCGTAATCGTCCCTCTCGTTTTCGGAATGGAGCACCATCGGATTGCGGGAAACGCCGATCACGTATTCACCCTTTAACCCGTTTCGATACCAGCTGCACACTTTCGAAAAAAAAAAACTAGTACCGAATGCATGTAGGTATACCGAACTCTTGTACACTCCGGTAAATTGGCGGGAGAAAATTATTAAAATCCATTTGGCCATTTAAGTAAATAATAATAAACAATCGTGCGGATATTTTTGTCCTGTAATTTTCCGGTTTTAACAGAAAATTTGGTATATTGTAAGGGTAACAATTATGGCTTATTTTTGAAAACCAATTACGCAGAAAAATCTATCATTTCGCCTAATGAGTCAACGCACGGAAATTACACTAATTAAAAACTCATAAACTGCGCGTGGTGATGAATAGCCGCGCGCCGACGACCGATAATTGTGCGGCTTATCCCCGAGTATTTTTAAAAAGCGTTATCCCACTTTTATCACGGAGATTTTTTCCGTCGTATCGCTTCCCGACGTCGCTGAAGGCTCGAAGGGGTTAAAGAAAAAAAAAAGAGAGCACGGGTTCGTTCGCAGCTTACGCCAAGTTTTGACGTTGTTGCGCCCCGATTGAAATATGCGCCAAGTGCACCGTTGGAGCTTTTTAATCCAACGGCCGGGAAAGTATCGGATACGTCGTTACGGAGTAAGATGTATAGTCCTCTTCTCCTCGTCGTTTTCGGCTAGAGCTATCGATCACCCTGCGGTGGCGTATCGTGTTTTACGAGCATAAAAATATTTAAGATAGGGGTCGAGTCTCGCGCGCGCGACGAGAGAATCTTCTCGCCACCCCCTAGTTCCTTCCCTAATTTATTTACCCTCCACTCCCCGTAACAGCGTACGACGTTCATAATGTCGCAGGGATTTGGAATGCCGGATACACCGCACTTTTCCGACGTAGTTTAAAACGTCGTAACCGTAGCAGCCTTTCGATTGCGTCGACCGCATTGCATTCCCAATCGAGCGATTATTATCCTATTGTCGATCATTCGCGCATTGAATACCAATGGATGAATTGATAAATCGTGAAGTACGTACAATCGTAGCGCTTGTTTCGATATTTTGATGGAATACCACTCGAATTACGTTGCAATGTTGCGTTAAAATTATGTAGAAATAAGTAAATTAGGGAGATTATTTTCTACATTGATTTAAAATACTTTTCTACTTATATTTCTCACATTTTTCGATGTTTTTTATCTAATCTTATGGTATAATGTAGAAATTTCAAGCTTATCTAATGTTATAATAGATACATGAAACAGATGATTTCAAAAATATTGTAGTGGACAGTATTATATATATATATATATATATATATATATATATATATATACAATGTACGTGCTTTCCTAAGAATACTTTTACATTATTGTTATTTTTCTTTCATCGCAATGTACGTTACACGAAAACCGTTTCAGATTCTTATCAAGTACGGGGCTGGGCGCTTTTTTCTCCCTCACAACTTTCCAATCTCAGCTTTGATAAAACACAGAAGAACAACTAGCACCGGGACTTGCGCGAGAAGTTACTTGCATTACAAGTTTTTGTACTCGTAGAAATTCGAACAATGCCCGACGAGTGTCGGTCGAGGGTAGTCTATGCAAGTTTAAGTTAAATATTGCTGCAACGGGCAACTTCCCGCAGACAGAGAAGTTGTACATTCCAATACATTCCAATTAATTAAAGCAATCAATATCTGTTTTAAGCAAAGCTAGAGATAGTGTTGTAAAAATAAGGGGTAACGAACCGAAATGGACGCCGAAGAGCCGTTTTAACGATCTCCCGTGAATAATAACGTTTCGAACGTACCAAATGTGTAGTTATTATCGATTTCGATAATTTTAATCATAATATTGCCATTAGAATTTGAAATGTGCCCGTGTGTGATGGACATGCGTGTGCTCGCGCGTGTGTGTCTAAATATAAGATCCATAATTTCGTCGATATACGTATATAACGTAATCTGCGGCTTTAACAACGCCACGTAGATTATTCGCGAAGCTGCCGAACTACTAACGAATGAAGTTCGCTTTACGGATTTACGTGGACTCGATAATTTACGGATTTACAGATCTGCATACCTGACAACTTGTGAATCGAGCAATTTACGCATTCGTGAATCTGTAGATCCACCTATTATACGGAATTTAACGTCGACGCCAGATAATACGCGTCGAGCGATCTTTTTGTTTCCGTTGATTTTTTTTCCTTTTTAAGGTGGCGGAATCCGCGCCGGCTTCCAAACAGCGTGCAGCATACCGCTTTCCATCTCGGCGCACGTAACCTTTATAAAACGCGATAAAACACGCGGGGAAGTACGCAAAACAGAAATATGTGAGCAAGCGTGCAGCGTCCATTCCGTACGGACGAACGGCGTCATAATTTCCGCGTTTTTGTAACCGGCCGGCGCGGGCGCTTTATTTCGGCACTATTGTCGGTTTGGTTGCGTAATAAATAGGATGCTTGATTCCCTGTAAATACATTTCCCTTCGTCCGAATCATTTCTCCCGCCGCGATGCCGCGTTTCGACCTTTTGTTCTGGCAAATCGAGGAAATCGATCATTATGCGTGTCATAAACGAGCCGTTCTCGTTTTGAAAATCGCGTAAATCACATCGGCGGAAACCTTGTTAAAGCGGATGGATCGCACCAATTCGTATTCAGTCAACTGATCGGCACGGCGTTTCGCTGAAATAGGCCTACTGCTTTAAAAATTTAGATACAAAAAGATAGTAAAATTTAATCACGCTTGAAAATATAATAACGAAGAGATGAAAGTCGCATATATATATGTAAATATTAATTAAAGAGCATTATTTGAAAAGGGATAATATGTAACGTGATTTAATGTCCGTAATGATCTTTAATTTTTTTTCTTTTAATAATTAAAGTTACAAATATTAAGATTGAAATATTCAAATTGAATATACTATATCTTTGATGAGATGTTTAACCGGAAATTAGCATATGTCAGATATATAATATGCGCAACACCAATTGGATTTGCAGAACCGGAAGGGATTAAATTCATTAGCCCGCATCCACATCCCGCATTTGAAGGTAAATGCAGCAGTATCGCTCTCCGGCCGCGGTCGACATCGGATGTGATCTTCATATCGGGCAAATAAATCGCGGCGTCGAACGGCCGGGTTTAACGTTAAACGTGGGGCACGAACGCGGAACGTACTGCACCCCGAGGTTTGATTTACTTTCGAAACAAACGGGCTTATTCGCCGCTGCGGCCACGGCGTTACAGCCACGTCGCATACATTATCCGCCGCGATGCGACGAAAATAACGTTGTCGTTAACGGCAACAGAGATTCGGCATTGCGGCCGTTCTGATGGGTCGTGGAAGACAGATCGGTCGTAACATTGCATGGTCTAACCGCACTGCGGTCGTCTCAACATTTTCCGGCATGTTAACCCTCGCGCGGGACACCCTGTGTGCAATATACATGTATCCACGACTTTTGTACCAAGCAACAAGCACAATATGGCTCGCCGAGCCTCGAGGTTTGGCAGTGGTACATGGCAAATACTTGCGGTACACCATCGAGATTTGCAATCTCTTTCCTATTTCAAGAGCGTTTCTTAAACCGCCGAACGCGGGGAAAGTTATTCCTATATTTAGTATAAAAGTCATATTTCTTCCAACATTAGAAAATTTCTTAAATATTGTTTTATATCCCGTATTAAGTTCGAGCTCATCGGTCTATTTTCATCAGATTTCTAGTCAACCAGCTATCGGACGACCGATAGAAATGGTAGATAGAGCGATGCATCGATATACAATCCTGTTGCGAAGTCCACTCACTTTGCAACTCAGCCCCCCCGATTATTCGCTATTACTGGCGATTATTATTCCTGCAAATTTGCGCGAGTTAATTTATCGTATTTGGAAAGCGAAGCGATTTATCGGCGTGACATCGTCTATACCGCGCATTTCGTCGGGCAAATCGCTTTGATATATTACGGTTGCATCGCCGGCGATTGACCCGCGATCCGACGCGTTAATCCACTGACGTGTATAAAGTTTGTCGAAGCGATGTCGCGAAATGTGTTTCGCGGGTGAGCCGCGGTGAGAGCGAGTTTGCGCGCGCCGAAATTCGGGCGTGTGTACGCGGCTTTATGTAACACGCGCGTTATTTAGTTTCATCTCTGGCCTTCTCTCCCTCGTTTTCTCCCTCGTGCTGCCGAAATCGCCATGTCACACGCGTTGGCCGCGCGAAAGTTCGTCGCATACGATAATCCGTTTCCGCTTCCGTCAAAACTGCGCGGGCCGCAGGGGCGAGAGCGAGACTGTGACGAGCGTCGCTCGTAATTGAACATAATTGAAAATACGTATCGTTATTTCGAATTACGCCGAATCGGCCGTGGAAGGAGATGAGACGCGCGGGAAAGAGACGCGCGTTCATTAACCTGGCATTAAGCGTTACGGTAAAAGGGTATTACATCGACGTTAACGGCATTTACGTCGTTAAAACTTCACGCTGTGTTCTAGCAGCTCTCGCCCGTTCTCGATATGTACATAGATTCATACGTAAAGCTCAAAGCCCAAATTTATTCATATACCCGGACGTTCTCCTCCTGCTCTCTATCTCTCTCTATCTTTCATTCTCGTTCTCTATATATGACTTCCGCTCGCATTATCCTGGTCTTAAATAAGTAAGAGACGCGGAGGAACTATCAGGCGTCAGAGCTCGCGCGTGCACAATGCACGCATCTGTGCTATCGGTCGAATTCGCAAAATCCGAGCCGCCTTTCAAGATTATCGAGTTGCTGCCGCAGCGGGGCTCGTAGTCTCGGAAATTGCTTGAATTTCGATGCAGAAGCCGACGCTTCTGCGATGGTAGAGGATCCCCGTTCCGGCCGAATTATCGTCGGCGAATAATTTGAATATTTTACACGCGCCTGTAACGAATATGTATACGCCTCCGTGCGCGCCGGGGAGACGAGGCAGAGATGGGGAAACAATCGAATTTCAGAAGCGGTATCGCCGATAAATCGCGCTTTGACGTCTGGGGCGCGGAATGTTGCGCTTCCGCGTAACGGACATTTGATTTATAAATACGGCGCGTTTCGCCGTATGCATCTATTCGAGTGATAAATAATGCTAATAACACCGGGGCGCTATTCGAAATATTTCAGTGTCGGATTTGCCGGAGAAATGCCGATGCCGCCGAGAGAGGATAACGCGGGAGACGCAAAAGTCGCAGCTCGTCCTTCAACGTGTCGAGGTGTTAGGAGAACGCTCGCGCCCCGTTTCCGTTGAGTCGCTGCCTATTTTCTTCGCTTCTCGCGTTTCGGAGCTCCGGGGGTTGTCGATACCCAATACCCGATCGGTCTCTGCCAGCGCCGCACGTTATGCCAAATTAGTATATTTAAAATATTTACAGGCCGCAATTGCGTTCGCGTAACACGCGGTAACGCGGCCTCGCGAATCATAATTGCGCGCGTGAATATTTAAATCGTTTAATTACATTCACACCGCATTTAATTACAAACGGCGCGTGATAATGATAGCTATAACGTGGATTACCGGCGACATGCCCTTTCTCCTCTTCCCCCCCCCCTCCAATGCTGTACTATAAAAATTTGCGATATACCGATCGCGACGTGATAACCGACTACTAACGTCCGTCACGTTTCATCGGCTTTCGAAATACGTTTCATAGAAAAATGGTCGGTAGAGATTGCGGAAAGTCGATATATTCGCGTGTTATACGTTTCGCTCTTTCTCTCTCTCTCTCTCGCTTTTTTTTTGTTAATCTATATTTCTAGTGCCGATTGTTGGCATATTCGTCGGGGAACGCGTTACACAGTTCATGCCGTCGACGAATTCGATGCATACAGAAAATATTTTTCTAGGACGTGCATTAATTCTGGACTCTCGCGACGTGGGATGGTAAAAGAAAGAATATAAATGTAATTGAAATATTATGGGATAATGTTTTCAAAAACAGTTGTTTTCTGATATTTATAATATGAAACAATCTTGTTTCTCTTTTTTTTTCAAGATGAGGAGTTCTTAAACTTCTTAAACGATCGTTTCTTAGAAAAGGATGATTGTCAAGGGGGAAGAAAGAGAGTTTAAAACGTGTTAAGCGCATTAAGTCACATTAAACTTTTCAAAGTGCGCACCAGCGCGATCCGCTGATCTGTCGGTCCGTAGTCTCGCAGAAAGCGGGGCTTTACAATGGAACAACCGAACGAAGCGCATTAAGATAACTCGCGACGCGTTTTATTGCCCGCTATATTCCCCGCGTCTCGCACGTGCATAAATGCAGATCCGTTAAATAATGTATTAAGAAGGGCGGGCGAGGGTGGGAACGGGGGCGAGCGTGCAGGCGACGCGCGGAATTTACGGTCGACGGGACCGAATTTTTGAGACGCGCGGCGCCGGTACAGGATTTCGGAGGCGACCCTTTTCGGCCCACCGTGTATTCAATTTACCCTCCACGCCGTCGCGTCGGCCCCGACCCGACCTAGCGGCCGTGTACCCGGTGTCTCGTGAATAAACGCTCGAGGAATGTTGCGGATGTTTGCGCGGGTATAAAATGGACGTAAAACAGACGTTCGCGAGTGTGAGGAGGACGTGGAAGGTTATAAAATGATCCCGGGTGTGCGGCGCGCCCGGCCGAGGCATGTAAAAATGCGGCGGAATGTCGCCCGTCCCCGCTTACGGCCGGGCCGAATGTTAAAGGGATGTAACACGCTTCTTTTTTACTTCCGCCGTTTTGACGTCGCGCGCGCATATTGAAAGATTAGGAGCTCATCGTAGGCGGGAGAAAAAAGACGTGATCGATCTCCCGTATTATGCCCGTCTTCCTCTCCTTCAAGGGTGAAAACGACTTCGCACGGGCGAAGGGAAAACGCGCGGTGGCTTGATTTCTGCTCGCAAATTGTCCGCAGGCTCGCAGCCCCGCGGCGAGCGAGTGGATGTCATTAATAATGTACAAAAACATGCGCGAGGCTCTCTCTCTCTCTCCCTCTCTCGTGGTCTGAGCTTGTCTCACCCATGAAATTTGTAGAAGCTGTCTTTTTCAACCGGGCCATACAGTACGTCGTATTACGAATGCAGAGCGCCGTCAGTCGGAATGTGTAAAGTTACTTAAAATGAAGCGAAATATTAATGCGCGGTGGATAGACGGTATTGTTGTTGCTTTAGCGCTCCGTCGTTATTTCATCACTATCGCATCGCCGTGTTACAAGGCCCGGCAGATACCATCGAGATTTACGATCTTACGGATGCTCCGATCTCTCGTCATCTCGTCGGCGTCATCGCCATTATTTATGTACGTCATCAGCTATCCGCGTATTCGTGACATCGTCATTCGTTTCTATTCTGGCCCTATTCCGCGACGAAATTAATCTGACGCTAATAACCGATATTTGATTCGGCGTGCATTAGTATTTTGTCATCGTAAATCCGTTATATACAGCTCTCAAATGTGGCAAATGAAGTTTCACGGTTTATAAATTCTGATGCTCATTTGGTACGAAGCATTATTATGGGATTCACGAATTTTGCATTAAAACATTACTTAAATATTGATCCCCGCGTTATTGCGGGAACAATTTATTCCGCATTTGAGGGAAATTTTGTAATTTTGATAATTTGTGTATATTTTTTTACCTTTACAGGTATTGTACGTCGAACTTTTGATTGAAACCCGGGGATTGTGTCGATTAATATAAAATATGTACCCCCATTTGAAATTAAATTTGCGCGGGACAGATTTTTCTGGTGGAAATATTAATCTACGTCAAATAAAACGCCATGAATAAACGCACGGGCTCAAAATAATTCTGTGCCGCGATATCGAAAGCCGCAACATTGTTTTATTATACATAGAGACACGCGCGCGGGGCTCCCGTATTAAATTTAATGTCCTGCCATAAACGCGTAGCAAAACAAATAAAATTTCTAGCGGTGCGTATATATACGCGTGACAGATATGCGCGTAATTATTGATATCGGATATTTTTTATTTTATTGCAAAACGAAATTACAATAAACTTTACGCATGATTTAATCGCAATCGTCGTACAAACGAATTCCCATGCGCGTTACGTCACCATGCGGAAACACGCGAATGGTTAGCATTATTATTTTTTGCCTCGTGTCACATTTTTGCGCATTGCAGCTGCATTAAATGATTCATGAATCTTATCTGACGCGATGTTAAATATTTTAATTTAAAAAGTTAATTTTTATACATATCCGACATATAACGTACTCACTGTCACGTTGCTGATCATTGAGTAAAATCATGGACCTAATACGTTTTCATTCAATGATTTATGATTCTTCCGATTCTATATTAAATATTGCGTTATTTATTTTTATATTTATTAACGAACTGAATAGTTAAATGTACGTGATGTAATTGTTATTACAGCCAATTTTATTATACATGTATTGCGTTATCATATAGTACGGGCGATCGATATTATTTTTCATTCGTAATCATGTCGCATTTTCGCTGAATGCTACTGCGAACTAAATGATTTATGGATCTCCCTCCACACAGCATTAATAGTTGGTATTTTTAATAACAGGCATTTGTAATCATAACTTAAAATGTTATCAGTATTTCATATTGTGAGCGAAATGGTATCTAACATAACATTTTAAACTCTAGATATCACTTAAAATAAACGAAAGTTTATTCAGAAATATACATATTAAATTTTTGTGTTATATAGGTATTCTTTTCAATTCTCGCAAATGTCACTGTAATTTCGTTTGGTTTTTGAGGTATTCTCCGCTTTCGTAATTTTTAAAAGCTCGATCAATCCTCGGTGTAGTCTCTGTATTTTGCTAGTATTAAGCAGTGATATATTAATCCTCCGATGGCCGTGGCCTCTCAAACCCTCTCGTGCGCTTCCTTCTTCTCCCTCTCTCGATATCAATCGTTACCGTTGCCGTGCCGGCGGAGTGTGCACGGTATAATGAGGCCGCTACCCAATTTCGCGATGTGTGAACTCCGCATTGTTTCCCGCACCGTTTTCACAGGGGCGGCGCAATTACGACCCGGACCTTAAATGGCCTCGGTCGTCCCGTTCCGCGCCCGGCGTAGGAGGACCGACGTGGCACACGCGAAGACGGATTTCCTCTCGTAAAGTACAGCGCGGTGTCTCAAACGTAATTACTTTGGACTCGTGTCTACTTTGTTCATCGACGACGAAATCTTATTCTGCGCTAACGAGCAAAGCGAAACTTCCAAGAGGTCCCCCCTCCCGGTTCCCTCCTTTTCCTCGGACTCTCTCCCCCGTCGCCCCGTGCGCGCACCCTTTTTCCCCTTTTTTACGTTGTAACGACGTTCGGACAAAGGACGTTAACAAAAGTAGACGAAAAAGGGGGTGACAGTGGAAGACGTCGGACGGGAAGCGGTGGAGGTGGAGGGAGGAGAGCCAAGACAAAGATAAAATAAAACGAGGGGAGTCCGGCGGCGCCGACGCCGTCGTTGCCCGTCCTCGTCGTTGTCATCGTTGTAGGGCGGCATTTTCCGTCGCCAGGAGAACGCAAAGTGGGTCATCTCGGGGAAAAGTCCGTAAAAGCGTGAAACGCAAAAGTAAAACGACGACGCGGCGCGGTGTGGACGCAAGGGGGATTGCGCGGGGGGGGAGGGGAGGGGGGCGCCCGTTGATGCTGATATACTTCCGCTGATGATTTGCATAAAGTTCCGCCGCGGTCCCGATGAGAGACCAGGTCGTCGTTGTCGACGTCGACAACGAGAAGAGAGACGAGTGCGAGGTTTCACTTTTCGCTCGTCCGATTTTTCGGCCACCGATCGTTCCTACGGCAACTGCACTATGTTAATTATCATATCTGTCATTGCCGAAATCTACGATTGTTTATTGCGGTTCTGCAATTGTGTTACAGTATATTTTACAGTATAGTAGATCGTCAAATGTCACGATGATTTTTACGTAGGATCTGTGCAATCACATTTAAGAAAGGTTACATTACGAGATTGCGTTTCAATCAAATTGCTATATCTATAAGATTGCTCGTTTTCGTTTTTCCAGTATCGCTCATCGGCAACTGTTCGACACGACGGTCGTCATTGTGTGTCTTACGGCGTAATCGGAAATTAGAAAACTTCCAAGTATTACTTTTCACTTAGCACGCGGATGCGTCGATCGGAATTTTAAAAGCGGGGTGGAAATTATTTCGCGAGAATGTCGAAGTGAACAGATAGAAGTTTCGCCGTTTCACTTTTCGGGAGAGCCTCTCGCGCGCTTAGATATGCTTTTGACGAAACATGCATAAATATTCTTTTAGATTTTAACCAGTTCTTCGTAAACATAAAATGAGATACGAATGTACCATATGGAATCCATATAAAAAAAATTATTAATATGTAAGCATCGCACAGAAATGTTATAATGTCTCTTTCCTAATCCATCCGTGCAATTTATTTTCGCACACTCGTTAACGTTTCATAATGGCAAAGTTGGCGGCGACTGGCAGCGAGACGAGATGATTTCGTGATTGCTTTTTCTCCAAACGAATGAATATTTCCCGAAAGTTACGTAGCTTCCGAGATTCGCTCGATAGAGGCGGAGAGAGAAAGAGAGAAAGAGAGAGAGAGAGAGAGAGAGAGAGAGAGAGAGAGAGAGAGAGAGAGAGAGAGGAGAGAGAGAGAGAGAGAGAGAGAGAGAGAGAGACGCAATGTGAGAAGGGGCTAACGTAATTCACGGGTAACGAACAGTTCGAGCGAGTGTTACTGTGCCACGCGCAAGGAAAACCGGGGGCAACTTTCTTCGTGTCGCGATTAATTCATCCTCGCGCGCACTCTTCGCTCGAAAACTTTGGCGGCGCGATGAGAGTTTGTTTTCGTAACGCTCGCCGAGAGCTTTCCAATGTACACTCTTCTGCCCTTTCGTTCACTCAAATTAACTCTCTCGAGAACATCTATTTATATCTTTATAAAATATCGTATAACGATTATCAAAACTCGACAGAGAAAGAGAGAGATTTCGTGGAAAAATAGAGTAAAGATAAATGAAGGATAATTACATCTAATTAATTATCAAATCGTATAAATGCATCCACGGTATATGTATTGGAATTCTCCGTTTTAGTTTCAATGACAGACTCTTTGACAAATATGGAATTGATTATTTTCCTTATTCATGTCAAATATAATACACCGCGCACGCACGATAGTTTACGTGGCGCAAAGAGAAATATTTTCTGCGAAAGAGAGCCCGTTCGTTTTGTTAACCTGGTCCCATCGTTGTAAACAACAGGATTTTTTATAAACAATAATTGCAGATGAGAAACAGGTATCGACAGCCGATGCATATACTGTCATGTGGAAATATGACGCGAGTTTTCATCGCGAATTACGAGAGCGCGATCCTGGAGGGAAGCAAGAGCGAGAGGGAGATAGCGCGCGATGATTTTTTTTCATGAGCAACACAGACTGGAAGTTTTTCGAAAACTACGCCCCCGATAACAATATTTTTTCAGGAAAGCAGTATCGTGCGCTATGAAAAAAATATGCGCGCGAGACGGACGAATGTTTTATTTTCATTTTTCACGGAAAAAGAACGGACGAATGCGCAGCTGAAGCGATCCGCGAAACGGACGGCTTTCACGGGTATTCCTTTTTACGCGCACGACATTGCGACCGATGCATTCGACGTGTTCAGGAACGCGGTTCCTTTTTCAAATCAGGAGAGAGGAAAGAGGGCAAATAGAGGAACGCAAAAAGAGACGCGATCCAAATTGCGTCAAATACGGGCGTATTTGTCCACGGGATAAATTGCGACTGCAATTTTGTCGGAACGAAATGTAATTGCTCTTGCTCTTCCGGCGCGGAGTACCAGAATAAATGCTTTCTCTGTCTTTATTAATCCTGAAGTTGAGAGACGTGATAACCGAACGCCTTTTCCATTAGCTGGAAACGTTACGAGGTATCGATAAAAATCGGCGATCCCTTTTTTTTTTTCATAATCTTGAAAAAGTATTTAATAAATCTCGACCCCGAAAGCGCGCGAATTTAACTGCGCTTAGAGTCAATCGAAGCTAGTGAAATCAGGCCATGAATTTATTTGTTGTAGCGCGGGGAGATCGACAAGTCGATCGATATCGGAATATAGCAGCGAGAAGAGCTCTCTCGTTTTTTTCATACACGAATATCGAATTGTAAGCGTCAATAAATATTTTAGTATGGCTTGCGCAATTGTTCGATCAGCCAATATTTGCATGTCACCGTTGCAACACGTGCTGCGCCGTTTTTTTTTCTCGCGTTACCGTATCGTGTTCATTCGAACAGAACCTGACGTCGCACTAACCGGGGATGAGTATTTCGATTTAATTCCGCCGATTTTCAAACGCTGCCAGAGTCTTATACGCGTTTAACTTTCGTTACGGGCGACTCGCCTTTGTCACGGAACGCGAAGTTTCCAATTTCCCAGACAAAGGCAAAGGTACGTTCTCTTTTCGCATTTTTTACCCGCCTCGCGTGTCTGTCCCAAGAAATTTTTCGACAGGAGTAGGAGTGACGGGGAAACAAATATATCGTAACGCATTAGTTTTCTTCAAAGATTTATTATATGTTAATCGAACGGGAGATATTATTTCAAGATAATATGTTTAATCTTTTTACGCATATACAAAGAGACCATAATACCTCGTCTCTAAACCAGTTTCACCATAAAAGTTGTCGAGTAACATAATCCAGATAATTCGTTAGCCCGGACGTTATATTATTTAGCGTTTTAAGGGATAAACGTCTGGATTTGGCGAGCGTACGGTTACCTTACTTTACGCTCACGAGGCGGTTTGTTAAAACGATCCACGAAATCCCGGTGTAATTGGCGGCTCCTAGGTCGACCCTCGGCGCCAATTGAGCTTCCGTATATCGAGCGTCGCGCCGCTCCACATCCTCGACACTCTCCCGTGGCCATCAAAATTGGGCAGCTGTCGTGACAATGTCCACCTCGCTCGCTTGAGGGTCACGGACACGGCAAACTCGGGATGGCAGATGTGCCGCCGCGCGCCGGGCCCCCCGAGATAATTGCCGGGTCCGAGCGCCGTTTCCGTGCGTTTCGTGCATGCCACTCCGACTCGATTATATCCACCCCCATATTGTCTCTCCGTCCAGACCAGTTGTGTTGCATTCGCTCTGTTATCCCGCGATTGCTCCGTTTCTTTTGTCGTCGCGCCACAATGAACGTACGTTCGATTACACCCTGCGACGATCGAAAGATCTATTACTTTCTTCTCTTTCTTCCTTCTCTTTTCTAACATGCCAGACTTAACCAAGCGCGGAAAAAAGATATGTCTCGCGCGATCAAGAAATAGAAATATTGCGCGTTCAAGTCCGAATACCAGCTATAACTGTTTTCCGGCGTAGAAAAAAATAATGTTGAAATAAGACTGCGTCCGAATATTCATAGAAATACCTAATATTGTGTCCGGTTCATTTTTCTTATTATATTTTGATCAAATATGCGTTATTTTGGTGACTCGTGAAAAATTAATACCCAGGCCAGACTTACGTGACGTTGAAGTCGCGCGTTTAAAATTAGATTCTCCGACGCTTATCTTTTTTTAGCGCAACACTCTCTGACACGGGGACATCAAGCCAGTGCACAAATTAATTTAAAGTGACGGCCGCGCGCGACACGCAAATGAGTCAAATCGTGAGTTATTAAAGTCGTGGAATTATTAGAGTTAAATTGTACGGCGCGTCGGGCCGAATCAGATGCAGAATTTATCTCGCGAACGCAAGAATCGCGAAGAATGATTGCGAGATTTTTTCCCGTAGAGATTCGAGGCGAAGGGGGGTGGCAGACGAGAGGGAGGAGGAGGAGGAGGAGGAGGGCACGGGTGCGGTCGTCTATTTATCATCCGCCAGAGCGCATAGAAGTTAACCATCCCGAACGTTTAGAACGCAGAGAAGAATTTAAATTTTATCAGGGCGCACGTAAGACACGTAAGATAAATTATCATTCTTAATGCAGGGCCTCTCCTCTCTCCCTCTCTCTCTCTCCTCCCTACACAGGATGTCCTGAGCATCTCTCTCTTTCCCCCTTCTTGTCCCTCGAGTCCTCTTTCAGGCTGGTATCGTGAATTTATCGTAGAAAATACGAGAGCGTGCGAAAGTCCCGTTCGCCTTTAAGCCGGCATCGACTTACGCATGACATTTCTATCGAGTATCGATTTATTGGTCCTGGTAACGGCGGAGACGATACGGCGACGAACGGGGGAACAAAGGTCAGCGCAGTTTACACGTACCCCAAGTGAGTTATCGGTACGCGCGTATAATATAGATATCGATATTCGGCGCCATAACCGTCGCATCAAAGTCAGTCGCGGAATACTCAAGAATGTCAAGCCCCATGCATTACAATGCTGATCTAATATACGTGCAGCGTTCCTTCGTTCATCGCTGAAATGCATACTGCATCTGGGACGACGACGTCGACTGCGACTGCGACTGCTATTCCGCGGCAAGGTAAACACGCGTACGTGCGCGCGAGGCGAAGCGGTTTCTAAAGTGATTCTATTAATCTTTGGACGCACTGTGCAAATTTTATTATCTTATCGGAGATACCACGGAGAGCTTTACGTCGTACTGGGCGACGTAAAGTAGGTAATGCCGGAATAAAAATCTCCATTGTCGATTTTCTAAACTGCTCTTCTTCGCACAAAATTTATGAACAGCACTTCGAATAGTCTCTCTTTCTCTCTCTTTCTCACCCACTAATTTCATCTGGATCCGATACTTCATGCATTTAAAAATTCAGAAAGGGATCGGAAAGCTTGCAGCCGCGTAAAGAGACTGCGCATTTTTTGCCAATGGGCGAACCTGTTACTGAAAGGGTTAATTTCCCAAAAGGGTTAATTTCCCAAAAGTGTGGACTCCAACGAGATCCGGTGATTCTGTAGGAATTCGAGCGGGCGGAAAGTGCGCGTCGCGCTTTTTCTCTCGAGTCCGCTCGTACGCTCGTAAGTCTCGATCAGATAAATTACGGGCGCTCTTAAAAAAACATTTTTCACTACGGCAGCGGTAATAGCTCGCTATTGATCCACTCTTCCGCCCGTACAACTGGAGAACTACCGGCCGCGACGGCGAGACGAGGCGAGGCGAGGCGAAGCGAAGCGGAGCGGAGCGCGGAGAGCGACTGCGGGTGAAAGTTTTCGAAAAATTTCAATCTTTCAAATGGAACGAATGGACCTGGGCCCGGGGTAATTGTACGAAATGCGGGCTCGCGACGAGATGCACGCCTAAACGAGAAGGGTAGGAAATAAAAGCGTTACGATGGAGACTCGTTTTCAATCGACCTGCGCGCGTCCATATACGGGCAATAGGACGTATATAGGGTATTGCACCGTGTAGTAAAAGGATCCTTAAAGTGGCTCGTAGAGTCACAAAACGCTGCTCGCGTCGTCTTTATTTAGATGACGCGCCCATTCTACTGTAGCAGCTCCCAGACTAATCCATCGGGCTTAACTCTCGGAAATATCACCCTTTGTGCTCGGCGTCTCGCCTAAGTGGCGATGTAACCCGCCATTTTTTAACACGGAAAAGGGGTGTCGTTGCCGTGCAGATAACGTTATCTGTCGTTTTTCCATTGTACACCCGGTCTCCATTGCAAACTTCGAGCAGTCTCATTAGCTCGTTTCTTCTTTTCAAGCGTCCCTTCAACTGGCGAGCAATCAGATTTTTGGGTATTTTAAAATAATCACGTTGTCTACGTACGTAACACACACCGTGGCACGTATATGTAACGCGTGTGCCGCTACGATCGTCCGCTACACATATACACTTGAACTCTAAAGTTGAATTAAAAGTTGGATAAAATCGCGCTTGGGTTTTCTCCAGCCAGCCAGTCGAGCGAGCGCTTGTAATTGTAGCGAGGCACGGTTTACCCAAGCAAGTATCTCTGCCGATTAAATAAGGAACGCTCGATATCGCGGCATACATCCGCGCCAGAATGCACCTCGTTGCAGATATTTAGACGGCTCCGCTAAATCGTTCCCTTCCACGTCTATTTACCCAGAGAGCCTGGTAAATACAGAGACATTTGGCAAACCCTTTTTCCCACGACAAATGTACCCGTCGGAGGAATTCTGAGACGGAACGAAAAAGAGAGATGGAGCAAAAAAGGGAGGGAGAGATGTATCTATACATATATATATATATATATATACATATACAGCGTGTATAAAAAATCATACATGTTCCAAGATATTAAGTTTAACCTGAGAAAAAAGTCTCTCCGTAATTAATTTATGGATTAACATTTTTACTAAATTGAAGATCATCCCTCTCTCTCTCTATTTTAAATTTTACAGAATAAACTTAGATTCGACAAATTACTTCACATTCCCACAAACTTTGGAACAAAATTATTCAACACATCAATAAACTTTTATTACTCGAGTAACCATTTCATATTTCTTACACGGCAAATATAGACTTTGAAAATTTGAATCCGTGATATTGCACGATTCCAGGATACTGTACAGTTCCAGGACACCCTATGTACGTATAGAAAGGAAGAAAAAAGTCTGGGATAGAATGCTATGCGTCCACGATGCGGGAAGAAACGGAGAAATCGAATGGGTTACACTTTAACGATTTATGCAAGTTTCTCGCCTTCCTTACGTTTTCCGCGCTTGGCGGCGGTGAAAAAAACTCCACCCCGGCAGTATCGGACGTACAAAAAGTTCCTCGGCATTTCGTACACGCCGGAGGTCTTTATCGCCGAGGCCAGTCACGTAAGCGGCGCACGTAGACAAAAGTTCGAAATCACATGTAGTGATGTGCGCATCCTCCGGCATACGTGCGTATCGCTTTCTCTCTCTCTCTCTCTCTTCTCCTCGGTCTCTCATTCTCATTTCCCCGTTTTCCCTCCACATTCCCCTCTCCCTCCTTCTGTCTCTCATTTACCAACATATCCGCTCTCGCGGCACACTCTCGGCGCGGCGCCGCGCTCGCGCGAACGAGCGCGTACGGGGTGTGCGGGTGGTATTTAAGCGCATATGGGTGCACTCGGGGTAGAACGTAAACATGCAGTCGCCGGTCTGCGGAATTTGCAACATACGGTCGACGCCGCCGTGCAGGGGGGGGGGCTAATGGCCGCGCTAGCGATCGTTACGTTATCGATGCACCCCCAACAGAGTAGCGATGCGTTACGTTACGTCTCGCCGTGGCTCGCTGTGGCTCTCACGTTGCTTCGCGGGAACCGTTATCGTTCCTTATCGCGATGCGTAAGTTACTCCACCCGCCCGGTATAAGAGTATTAATTAATGCGGCTGTGTTTCGCCGGATGCGGCTGCATGCGCGCCACGTCGCGCGCAGAGGAGCCGGCGTGCGCGGAATGCATATACGCCGGAGTTTAAGATCGCCGGGATGAAAGATTAATCGAATCGACGATCGGCTGGCGAATCGGTTAGGTCGTTTCCGGGCACGACCCCTCGCCAGGGACAAAAATAGCCACCCCTAAGTCATTTCTTGTTAACGCGGCTCCCGTTCCCCCGTCTCCTCTCGCACCACCGTCGTCCATCGGACGTTGCACCACGTTGCAAACGCGGTCGGAAGTATGAAAGAGCAGACCGGGGGCTCTTTTTCGCGCTCCCGGAAGATCGTCGATGATGAATTATTCCGGTCGGTCAGCGTAAAGCGTATCTGCGGAAAAATATGGAAGTGATACCGAGCTTCGGACGGCCGCGTTGTATAATCCGCCGATTGATAGAGAATCGCATTGTTCGACGCGCACGTGAAGTATAGATAATGTTCGCGTTCGCGTAATGCGCGAAAATATCCTCATACTCGAAAATTAGTTTTTAATTATCGAACGATAATTAAAATCGATGAGATCAGTTCTAATTGCATGCAATTATAATGCCGGGAATAACGGGTGTCAAATTAATTATTTGCGCGACATGACGTTTGCTCGTTCGTATTCACACGAGATCAGACTTGATGAGATCCGGTAATCATCGCTTCCGAGCTTCGACAATTAGTAGAGCCCGTCGCATCACGTGCGCGGCGAAACGAGGTGAGGCGTTGATTCGGCCCGAACTTAACGGCTATCAATGTCGATCAATGTACATTACACCGCCCTCGCGCGCGCGCGCGCGCGCTTGTTCTAGACGGTTACGATAGACGGACGCGAGCCCGAAGCTCATCCGCGTGCAGAAATTTCCAAGTCGGCGCGGCGTGACGATAAAACGCTAATTGATATCCGCGCAACAATTAGCGCCGAATTAACCGGCAGCGGAGGTGTGTAACGGCCAGCGGACACGCGGCGTGGCGGCGTGGCGGCAAATCGATTGATTCAACAAAAGTTTATCGAATAAACAGCACGGCCCATTTAATTAACAACGACTTCCGCCGCGAGCGGTCTGTTTATAAACGCGGCCACGCGCGCGCGCGCACACCTCCACCGCTACGCTTCGCTCGCCGGAGAATCGAGTTCGAAGAGTCGTTTGCAAAACGACAGCGATAATATCGAAAGGGAGGCTGTCCGACTACTGTTCCCGCGCGCGCGCGCGCGCTGCTGCAATCTAGCCGTTTATTAAAACTGCGTGGAGATACGCGGTCTCGCCGGCCGGATAGAATTACGAACGGCCGGATTCGCGGCCGTTTCGAACTGACGCACGCGGAAGTATAATCGAAGCTTTTCTTCGTAGAAAGAGTGTCGTTTAATTAATGCTCGCGTATTTATCGCGCGGACGGCTGAGTTATTGCGTGGTATAATGACGTGGATTTAATTGCGCGTTGCGAACTATGGTATAATAAAGCGATACGCCGGCAACGACGTTGTATGCCGAGCGCGAGAGCGCATTTTTACTAAATCACTTTCCGCCCGCCCAACGGGCCGACGTCACGAAAATCCGGAGCTCGATTAATGACACACGCCACGTTTCTTGATGTATTATCGGCCGCCGTTGTCATTAAGCCGCCTCATTTCCATGCGATCGGTATCGATCGTAATTATTAAATTATTGGCTACTTAATATAATAACAAAAATATCAAAACATCTGTTCTGAAAGAACAATGGCGCTGAAAGAGGGCTCTGCTTTTATGCATTTTATATGCATTGTAATAACGATTAATTAATGACGACTAATTGCACGCGAGTAGACTCTCGCCTATACTACAACGGCGAAACAATCATCGGGACGAAATGCTGGATGATGAAAACTTTATCGAATAAAAGCGGAAAGCCACTTAATTAAGGTCCGGCGGCGCGGCGCACTCTTACGCGACCCAGCGCCAAATTTAAAAGTGGAATAGAGATGAATTAATTAGTACGCTCCAATTAGCGGCTGGTTAATACCGAATAACGCGCGTGGCAGTTGTCGATACACGCGTTAAACGACAAAACGGCCGCGAAGGCGATCGATCCGGCATAAAAGCAGGCCGAATCAACGGCATATCGCGATAATTGGATGTATTTATGCAGGGGGACGTGGATTATATCGGCATGAAAGAAATTCGCGTTCCCATATAATTCGGCTGAAATGACAGTTTAGAAATCGCTGAATTTCGAGAAGACATATCGCGCGTAAAATGGAAAAGCTTTAATGCAGATTTTCCTTTTGACTTTTTAATATTAAAAATTTATTGGGACAATAAAAAATAGAAATTTCTCCTCTAAATCACTAGAATCTCGCTATTAACTGAAGAATTTGTCGAAAATATTGCAGTCGGATGTCAGGTTTTTCTATATTTTTTATTCAAATTAAAAATTGTTTGATAGGGGAGCACAATATTGACCCAAATTTTTCGAAATTTTTTGTTCAATTTAAAATGAAAATTTAGATAGGTGCATAGTATTGATCCGATACAGAGTATAACAGCCTTTGAACAATATGTCTACAATCGTCTCGCGGATAGAGGACTATTTGCGTTTCAATTATTTAAATGGCTCACTCGTGTCTCACTCACGTGTGTCTCGTAAGCAAAATAGGAAGGGGAGTAGGATTATTGTTGCTGTTTGTAATTCATTATCATATATTATCATGCCGAGAGACGCTCGGGATACGTCGTTATCCGCTAGTCATTCGTCTCATTGCCGCTATTGTACGTTCACTTAGCTTCTTACTCGCTTATTATAGCGATCTAATGTAGTATCAATATTAATGTAACGCTATACCAATTTTATCGTAGCCTTGGCACGAACAAAAAGTGTCGCGTTTTACTTTAAAAACTTTACAGCGAACATGCAAGGGAAAAATATCGGAAAAATATAACTGTGCAAAAACTGCACAGTTTTATTTTCCCGAAATAATACGAAAAAATCACACAATTCGATATTAATAACTTCCTTTATTTAGCAAACAGTTGTTTATGTATCTGACATTTTTTATTTATAAAAAAGCTTATTTATTGCCGTTACATTATTGCACAGCGTGCACTGCCAAGTTTAAGGTTAATGTTCCGACGGGCTGTTCCGTTGCGAATCGACGCCGTCTGGCCGGCGTGTCTCGCCGGCTGATTAAAAATTGTGCGCCAATGATAAATCAATCAATCGACCGCAATTAGCCGCTCGCTCGTTATGTCGAGCAGGCGGCGTGGCGTGACGCGTTCCGTAAAAGAGCTCGAGAGAGCGAGCGATAGAGGAGAGAGAAAGAGAGAAAGAGAGAGAGAGATCAAGAGTGCGAACGTCAAAGCGCCGATTAATTAACATCCACAACGTTATCTCCTCGACTAGTCGTTCTCAGTAGTGTGTACACATCCGCGACGACGGCCATGCGGTAACTTTAAAGTTAATCCGCGCCTCGGTTTGCCAACTTAACTCATCGCGAGCGCGCGAAGTAGACCCGGGCTCTGTCCCCGCGCAACTTTTCCGCGGTTACTTTTCCGCTTAAAATAACTTGCCTTAACTCAATTATTTCTCATTAACTTAGCCGTTGCGCACGCGGGCTTCTTTTTTGTCCCCCCGGCCAACTTTTCACTACAGCGCACAATGGCCTCGGTCGCGGTGGAAGGAAGGCGGTGAACGCGGCGAGGAAACGACGGTGGACGAGAGAGAGACCGCGCGCGGGGGGATGAGGAGGGCACCCGACTGTGTGCGCAAGGGCTCTGCACGCTATGCGGGGGTGGGTGTATGTAGGGTACAGCGAAGCACGATAAGTACACGACGGGGAATTTATTGTGCTCTTCAATGGTCAAAATTAAAAGTTGAGGCTTAAGGATTTCGAATCTAGAATTCTCGCCGAGGATTGAAGCGATTTAAAGTCGAGACTCGAAAGATTCAAGGAATCAAAGTTTGGGATTTAAGGAAGGGTTTCGCAAAGACAGAGTCGAAATGTAATATAAACGCGAGCTCTTTGCTTTTAAAAATATATCGCTACTATTTTAGCCTTTTTACATCTGAATTTTTTAAAGCTGGATGAAAACGTCTTCATCGCATTATCCGTAGCCACGCGCAGGTGGATTCTTACGCTTGCGCGCTATAACATCGCCGTCGTCGTCGTCGTCGTCGTCGCCGCCGACTTGCGACATTTCGACTACCACCTTTGCCAGTAAGAGTCGGGCGAGATTTACATGAGTAACGCTCATCGCGGCTTTATGGAGCGAAAGTGAGGCGTCCTTATCCGACTTTATGACTCAGCCGGGAGAGAACTCCGGAGAGAAGTCCGAGTGAAATTTAGCGTGTAATATTGAATGCTGATTAGGATCGACGAATAAGCGAGCAGCGAGCGCCGGGAACGCGGACTATAAATCTCGCTGTTTTAAAATAGAGATTTATTCGGACGTTCGAATGCCACGGCACGAACGTGAAAGGTCGAGGGGGAGAGAAAAGAAACGGGCGGGAAGAATGGCGAACGATCGGGAAGCTAAGCTAAGAAATATTTTGTAACCTACGTCGATACGGTCGTCGAAGGCGAAACGCTTAATGCGCCTTTGAACGAAGACGTCGGCGTCTTCATCGTCTTCGTCGTCGTCATTGGCGGAATCCAAACGCCAACGACGACAACGACGACGGTGAAGAAAGAAAGCGAAATAAGAACACGTTACAAGGAGGGGGAATTATCTTTGAAAGTTAAAGCTGGCGCTCGCGCTCGCGGATCGATTCGCGCGCTACGAGAGAGCTCTGCAATTTAACTGCGCGATCCATCCTTCTACTTTCCCTCCCTCTCTCTCTCTCTCTCTCTCTTTCTTCCTCTTTCGTTTTCTCCGGTAAAAAGGATCCCATGATCTTAATTCCAGTTATTAAATCTTTCAGTCGACGCGGGCGAGCGCGCGTTACGCTTGTGTTATAGTCGCCATGAATAGATGTTTACTTATTACAATTATACTTTATAATAGCTTCCCGCGCCGCGCACTTCGCCGACAGAGAGAACGAGAAGCGCAACTTCTTCCTGCCTCTCAACTTCGCCGGAGTGCAGTTTTGCATCCTTTCTGAAACCCGGACGTGGCCGTCGTCGCTGCCACCGTTGTTGCCGGACCAAAGTTTGACACAAACGCGCGCGCGGCCGACCGTAATAATAAATATAATATAATATTCATACGTCACGCAGGAGTGCGAGAGAGAGAGAGAGAGAGAGAGAGAGAGAGAGAGAGAGAGAGAGAGAGAGAGAAGAGAGAGAAAAAGTGAGCGAGGATATATCGAGGCGGAAAATAGCGCGCGTTTTAGCTTCGAAATAACTAGGTATTGAAGTCAATCAGAGAAATCTCTTTGATCGTCTAACGAGTCTCGTGAAAAAGAAACGCAAATAATTTGAGAAAGGTCGTAATTTACATGCCAATGGATGAAAATTGCGATAACAGCCCCAATTATATATTTATCAGAGTTATTAATACAAGCTGATTTTTAGATATAATTAAATACAGTTTAATTTAATACATTTCTCTTGGATGTCATACGCCCGTACATATTTGCCATATATATTTTCACATAAACCGTATTTACAATAAAATGCTGTTGACGATGTGTCAGTTCTTTCGTAATTTATAAAATATTTTACAAAATGTTTCAAAAGAGATTATCAGGAAAGAATGCGAATTACAGAAAAGCCGTTAGAACTACACGAGACATAACACAGACGGATATTAGATTTTATCGAAATCTCAGTGGAAAGGTTACAGTGGAAAGGATGCGTTAACATCAGCGAATATCGCTGGCGTAACGCATCAGACTCCGCGTGCAACGTTTTCGTAATAGCTGCCGGGCGAATCGCGCTACGCTTGCTACCGATGCACACGAACGCGAGTGCGAGCGGCGAGCTTACGAGCGCGTCTTCGCTCGAGTTACCCCCTGGAGGGGTCCGTTGCCCTTCTACTGTCTGCCTTACCCTGGTTAGCTACCGAACTTGGGCGCGCACAAAGCGGGCATTCCGTCACTTTGTAACGATAAACTCAGCGTAAGGTTTGTCAAAGCTAATTGGATGCGACTCCTCGCGTACACTGTGTCGGCTATGCGATACTCGAAATGTACAAATTCGCGAGCATGCGCCCGTGCGCGCGCGTGCACGCGATTCATTGACCCGGATATCGCTCGCGTTCGTCGGGCGTCGTCGTTTCCTCCGGGGATACCCGTTCGAGATTCGTCATATCGGCCCTTTTGCCGAGAGAGAGGGAGGGAGGGAGAGAGAGAGATAGAGAGAGAGAGAGAGAGAGGAATAGAGAAACGACGAGCCATGCTGGACCCCGATCGAGCTCTCTTGGCACCGAGTGAGAACGCGATGCCCGAATGTCGCTGCCAAATCGAATTTTTACCATACGCCACGTCTCGTGATAAATACGACAGAAAAATATTTGCGATATTCGAAATTCCTGTTTGCACGGTAAGGTGGGACATTTCGCAGTTTGCTCCCCGCAGTGCCGATCCGAAATCGAGAATTATCTCTTGTCCCCCTTTTTCTATATCATCTGCCTTTCCGCAAATGCAGTTTATCGAACATTTATGATAAGTATCGCGAGCGGAATTGCGTTCGGAACATTCAAGATGTTTGCTCGCTCGATCGAGTGGATTTTTCAATTTCACGTTGCACGTCGGCTCGAAATTAAAACACGTTATTTTTTTTGCCCTC
The DNA here is from genome assembly GCF_030848795.1 of Temnothorax nylanderi. Lineage (NCBI taxonomy): Eukaryota > Metazoa > Arthropoda > Insecta > Hymenoptera > Formicidae > Temnothorax > Temnothorax nylanderi. The sequence continues at coordinate 824,247 of NW_027249114.1, read as the reverse complement.
CCAGCTGTAATTACGCTGTAATATATCACGAAACGACTAAACGCCTCTTCCCGCCGCCGCGTGTACCAGATCCATACCATTACGCGATAATCTTCATTTAAATAACAACGTGTGGAACTTCCCGAGCGCCATTTCGCTATTACATTTATTATCTTTCAATTATTCAATCGAGATCAAAAAGGGCAATAATAGGGACGCCGCCAAAGGGAAAGAATCGTGCAGCGTAATGTTAAATACATAAATGCAAGAGCTACTGCGCGCGCGATCTTGACTCAGCGCTCGTTTCACTTCGCGGCCGTGCCAACATCGTGCGCACGTGTGCTCACCCCCTAACTTTCTCCCTCCCTCTCTCTCTTCCCCTCTATACGTGTGTTTCATGCACAATACGGTATAGCAGCCGTTAACTCCATCTTCGCGTGTACCGCTCCTGCAGAACGAGCCCTGATAGCGCGGCAGTCGAATAGCGGTACACGAAAAGTGGCCGTCGCGCACGGTTATAATTACACGCGTAATGATAAGAATATACGTACCGATAAGACGAAATGGGTGTACGCCTTATCGTCCCCCCGCTCGATCGACGCGGATTACATCGTGCTTATTCGATGCTTTTAACGCGCGCGCGTCACCTCTCGTCGCGCGAGCTAAGGCTCCGCGTTTTTCCTTCCCTCCCTCCCTCCCTCCCTCCCCCCTTTCGCTATTTTTCCCTTGCTACCCGCGTGATATCGCGGCGTACCGACGTCTGCAATCGTCGGTGGATATTTTTCATTTTGCGCGCGATCCCCGTTCCAACCAACCTTTCGCCGAGCGCTTTAAAAAGTATTACTTATCCTGGATTTTATCCGCCCGACCGATCCCGGGTCAGATCAATCACTTATTCGTGATCGATCGCGTAACGCTTTAAGGATGTTTATAAGGGAGGTAGGGAGCGGTGAGAGAAGGGGATACACTCGTGCGATTCCCGATGACACGACGTGAAAGGCGTGTAGCATATCCGTCTGCTTATGTATGAAATTATTTTCTCTTGACGGATATAACCCCCGCTAATCGCGAGTAGATTAGCGACGGAAACGAGAATTTTGCGATATTCCCCTGCAATAATTATTCAGATAAGTGACGACAACGAATTACTTTATCTCGCGTTTGAAGGAACGAATAGAGCAAATTTGCAACACGGTTCTTCGTATTAAGAAGCGAACAAACGTATGACACGTCTCTTTGAAGTTACATTAAGTCAGGATCATAATTTCCTGCGGAAACAAAGCGGTTCCCGTGCTGCTTCTCGATAAAAAAGTGGGGAAAAAAAAGGAGAGAGAAAGAGAAGAACGACGGCGGGTTTTCCACAGGATTGCGAAACGCGTTTTCCCGGCTTATTATTTGCGTTAAAACGAATTTTATGTATTCGCGTTCGCATTCACCCGAGTACTTAGCAAGTTCGGTGCGTGCTTTACGACAACGGGAGAGTGGAGCTGTAGCGTGTAACAATAGCGCTGCCTTTTCGTGATAAAGGGTTATGACCGCGTCTTGAACTTTTATAAAGAACGTGCCAAGTTTGGAGGGCCGTGAACGCCAAACGCGCCTTCGGAATATCGCGCGAGACTTCCGGTCGGGGTTACGTGTGTTACGCGAGCGAAGGTGGAAGCGGAGGTATCGATGGTGCAAACCGACCACCATGTATTATCTATGCTTCCATATCCCGATGCTTCGTAAATGCACGCAAATATGTCACATCCAGCATCAGCCGCTGGAGTTTTCGAGGAGGAGCAGGAGGAGGAGCTGCGACGTTTTATCGAACGAGAATTTAGGTCATCCCCGGTAAATGCCTAAAATATAATTTCACGCACAGATTTTGCACTCCGCTCGGAATTACTATTTTTGCCGGTGGCTACGAACGCAAATTCAACGCGGATTCGCGATTTTGCCTCGTGTCCTAATTAACAACAGCTCACAAAACATATGCATAGGAGACGAATATAAAAGCCCCGGGAAAATGTGTATGTACATTTGCGAACGTTTTGAAAACTCACGCTCGCGTTTGTCCTTTTTTTTCTATTATACATTTCTCAGAACCATATTTCAGTGCTCTCGTCTCTTTCACGGCGCTGGGCATATTTTACACCCGGAGACGGGCTGTTCGAGGCGCTCCTATTGTGGATGCGTTTTAAACGAGCATTAGTCTCTAACAAATGTTATAACGCTTTTCGAATCGAAGCGAGCGACGTAATGGCGCGTATCGCGTAATTAGCGCTAACTGCCGGCGTTTAATACCGAGTTTCGGCTTGTCTAATGCGAAGACCGCGTTTATTGTTATCGCGAGCTGACAACACACGGCCGCATTCAGCTCTGAACGCCTAGATAGACGGGGCGGCGCGCGCGGCGGCTGAATTCCGTATTCAAAGTTCTTCGTCGCGACTTGCTTCGGGTCCCGTCTCTCTCCGCCACCGTCTTCAAGATAAACGGCTCATATATCCCAGATGTAATTCCGGACGGCGGAGAGACGCGCGGCGGAACAGTTTCGGCGGAAAAACTTGGCACGTTCAAGGACGAATGTTCGTTCCGCGCGACAACTAGCGCTCTCCTCTCGCGCGACATTTCCCGTCGCTTTGTTCTTCGTCGTCGGCGTCGACTTCCGGTCGACGTTTTTATCACCCGGAACGACGTCCCGTGAAAGCCGAGCTCGTCAAGAGGTGCAATTTGATGTATGGCTTGTTGGGCCAGGTAAGTTTGCTCCTCGCAAAGATGTCGTTGACCTGCTACTATTACGCTAGATAGGATTAACCCTTCCGGCCCGCCGCCGCCGCCGCCACCGCCGCCACCGCCGCTGCCGCTGCCGTCGTCATCGCCACAGGGCCGCGTATACATGTGTATTGTATGTACCTACATATAACGTGTATACCATGCCAGGCACTACTGGAAGCGTGCACGGTACGCTCGTTAGTAGCCTCCGAGTCGAAACCCTGAAATTTCCATATTCGTAGTCGCGCACGACGAAGCCCGGCGGTCGGGATTTTTAGCGCTTCATCTGTTTACCTCTCAACTCAACTGCCGGACAGTTTCGTTCCGCACACGACCGGCGAACACAATCGAATTATCTGATGTGTCGGGCAAATCACTGAAATTACTCTTTAGAAGAGTCGGCTACTCGCGCGCTATTATTGGCGACGGGGAAATTAACTCGAAACTTGCATTTTATTGATTTATCTCGTGAAATCTGGCTAGGATAGATCATGGAATCGAAGGCTGGGATATCCTTGGCGAATTTTCTCCGGCGAATTATTTTCAGGGTATCGAGCCCTCAAATCTTATTAGCGAAGCTGATAATGTGAAGGGGTGTACTCTTCAGCTATATTGGTCAATAGCAAGTAACTACGTACCCCACGTCAATTTAGTTTGGGCTAACTATCACGTAATTTCATCATGCTCGTCATCGTCTCGAAATTACGCTCTGCAAGGCTGCATCCTTGTAAACCATTGAGCAGCACCGTGGCCGTGATTGTCGATGCTTCCCCCCCCCCCCAATGTCTTTCCTCTCGTGCCAAGTATGAAATAACTTTGTTATATTCGCGATATCGACATCCCGATATGTCACGCCACCGGAGTTACAGCCCGACGAGTCGCGCGAGCCTCGTCTACCAGTGCAGCGCCTGTAATTAGCGCGGCGTGTCCGAGACTTTTTGATTTAACGTTAACGTCGTCCGGCGCGATATCGTTGGAAAAGAATTACAGTTTTATCTGTTTCATCGCGCGACGCTGATAAAACCCCGTTGATAACCGACTTCTTAGCGTATATATCCTCGTCGTCGAAACCACGAAATTAGGATCTGGAGGGTCGCGTCCGTGTCCATTATATCAACGATGACCGGTAACTAAGCGCGATGGTTTGCTCCGTCCGTTTGTGTGGTGCGGTGGCGGCGAGTATCGAGTAATTTCATTACCGCCGCGCGACGTCGACACCTCGACGCATCCCGCGCGGATTAACGGGGGGTGGGGGGGGAGGGGACCCTGCGGCGTGAAGGGACCGCCGTGATTCCCCGTCGTTTGCTGTCGGCGTTGACTAGCGATGCGGCTAGTCACGGTGGCGCGATAGATAGACCGCGACAATGGTATCGGCCCAACGGTGGGCGTCTATCTCCTGTCGCATCTCTAACCCTGTCGTTAGTCTCTCGGCGCGCGTGCAAACGCCCGCGCGCGAGCGTCCTTAATCTGATCCGCGTGATTCGCAATCAGGCGGACTGCGGACTGCGGGGGAGGAAACAAACGACTCGGGGTCCCCGACATTCACGCGCCTCGCATATACGCCGATCCGGGTCATCCGTTCGGCCGCGTTGGCCGGTCCACCTCGCTCCCGCGGATCGTTGTTTCATCCCCCCGTTTATGAACACGAGCTGCCATGTAAACGGAAGTTCGGGATCGGCAGCGGCGAAACGGGGCACACGTTTGCGTGCCGAGCCACGATGGCGCATCCGGACGTGTCGGCAAGAAGACCCGGGGGGGATTGCGGAAAAGACAGGACAGAGGGGATGTATCTGGGACGACGACGACGACGACGGGAGGGGGGGTGAGGAAGGATGGCGCGCGAATAGACGCGGTTCTGATTACTTCGGAGGGTCCCGTCGTTTGCTGTCGGCGAATTTACGCTCAGGGTCTTCGTGCTTCCGAAATAAAGGCGAAGAGAAAAGAAGAGACTGTTGTCCGCGGAGAGAAAATCGTGTCGGTGCATAATTATTTCTTCCTTCTCTTTCTCTGTGCGTCCAGGGTACGAGATACCTCGAAAGTCGAGATGTATATACGGATCGTTGGACCGCCTCAAATTAATCGACCCTCGGAATGAGGGAAATATGAGAAAATGTGCGAATCAATTTGATTTCCGTTTAAATTACAATCAAAAATGCAATTAAATTTGCAGATATTATAATAGAAGCGATAATTAAAAACGGACTAGCAATTATTATTATTACGATAATTTATATCGTTGAATGTTTTATCGTTACAACGGTAGCTCTAATTAATTACGTTTTCGCGTCGCCGTGCGCTTCAACGTTTAAGAAATATTCTCAGGTGGATCAATATTTTGACAGATCAATAATGGGGTCTCGGGGAAAAAATGGTGCGGCACGCCGGGGCCCGCGTACTATAAATCCGTCACAGCATAGTTCCCAGTTGTACCTGACGCCCGCAAACACAACATTGCTTTCCATGCTCCCGCATATATCTACTTTTCTGCGTTCTAACGGGAGCTCGGAAGCGAAAAATGCGCTATTGATCGAGTGAAAACATTTTTCTGCGGTACCTGGTCTCGTCTTTGATTTTTGATATTAGGAATTCTCATTACGTACCCGTCGTATTTTACTTGGCGGCGACCCCGCGCCGTATACATATACACACGCGCACACGCACACACACACGGGGATATCTCGGCCTTCCTCTACTCTACGATTACATCCCTGCCGCTCTCATTCGGTTTACTACGCCTTCAGGTGCAACCTGACGCCGTACGTGCTAGATGGAATTCGATATAAGCGTCGCTTGAACACGGAATCATTTAACATGAGGAGGAGGTAACTGAAACATTTCCAGCTCTTATTTCTCAAAGGCCTGATCCTTTTACTTCTTACTAGGGAAGAAAAAGGAAATTCGTACTGCAGTCGCGCGCTGCACGAGACGCGATATTTTCGACCTGCCTATAACGTATCGTCTTTGATGATACATCACTGCACTCCACCGTAGAGCGAATCTCGATGCTCACAGAAGATTTAGCATGCATCTATATACATATATATGTATATATAATATATATGTATGTGTATCTATGGTATATATATTTCTCTCCTCTCGCGTGCGTATTTGACTTCATACTGCATAACTTAAAGTTCCGAAGAAAAACGTTCGACATAACTCGGCGCACTTATATCGAATTCGCCCGAATGTAGACTGCATTACGTCACTATAGAAAGAGTTTAACCGAAGTTTAAGAGGTATCATGAAAAAGCGGGGGCGGCGGGGAGGAGAGGGTTAACTTTTCGGGCGCCACTAAAGTCGGAACGATACAAGGAGCCTATCGCTCTTATTCCGAACGAGAGCCGGGTCGATATCCCATCTGTTTCCCACGGTTGGAGAAATGCTTAAGTTTAAGTGCGGATGTGCTTTTACTCACTCGGCGTGGAGAGGCTTAGACTTAATAGAATACGGATACTTTCAGTCAAGTCATTCGATATCGCATCGCAAGATACTGGAGGGTGTTTCCCTTCGGAAGTTTCCCTTCGATACCTTATGACAATCAAGAAGAAAATAGTGTCGTAAATAAATATGAACTCTAATGCAAGTAATTATATAATGTTATATATTTTATAATATATTATCCAGTATATAATAATATGTGCATATATATCTACATATTAAAATAAAATATTATATAAATCGTATCGTTCCTTTTATGCCAATACCATGAATGTGCGATATTCGATAACTTTTGGAAATTCACAATTAAATGTGTAACGAACTAAAAAAGACATTCACCCCACTCAAAAAAGTGAAAATTTGCACATTCATGGTTCTGGCACAAGAGGGGTGATACATAATATTTATCGTTACAATATGTTAAAAAATTATTCAAATTTAATGTTTATTAGATATTGTTATCGTCTTTAGTTAACATTATTACATTATTTGGTTCGCCGAGGTGTCTTCCAGCTATCTATCGTTCTATCGCAAGGGTAAGGCATTGCTACTAAAAATATTCTAAAATAAAGTATCCGGTATTCCGAATACTCCGATATCAATTCGCATGCATTTCTATCCGCATTCTGCGTTAATAGTCCGTCTTGCGACAGTGCGTAGAGTGCGACTTCCGCACAGGCGCTTGCAGAAATCTCTCTTGCTCTCTCCTTCTCTCCCCCCCCCTCTCTCTCTCTCCGGGATTCGTTCGGGCTGGTTCGTGCCGAGGTGCCCCTATCTCGGCCTCGTGCTGTTCCAACATCGGGTACTCTCGGGCGCGCGTGCGAACGACCGAGAGAGAGAGAGGAACCCGGGCGAGCGAGAGGGGGTTACACTACGCGGTGCCGCCACTGCCGCCGCCGGCCGTGCGCGCGAGGGTGGGAGACGGCGCCCCGCGCTCCAAAGCCCGTAGGCCGCGCCACCGCCACTACTCCGCACACGCGATCACCGTGGGGCACGGACGCGCGCGCTCTCTCTCTCTCTCTTTCTCTCCCTCTCTCTCTCTTTCTCTTTCTCCCCGAATGCCTCCTCGCCGCCGCTGCCACCCGCTATTTCCGCGCGACGCGTGCTCGCCGCACGATCGGGACGCGTGTGCCCCGTGAGTGTCGCCGTGACTCGTCGTGAGAGGGTTGATGAGTGCGCGCGGTGCCTCAGTGCCTCCGGTCCGGTGAGAAATAGTTTGGTGAGATAGAAAACGGAACACAAGAGAAAAAAAACGAAAAAGAAAGAAAGAGAAACGAGGGATAATAAAGACGGACTGTCGACGATTATTTATTCGACGACGTGTCTTGCGACGACGGTGGCGGTTGTTCACAAAAGTGGATTTTCAATGTGAGCCGCGCGCTCGCGCGAGGCTGGATTGTGCGATAAAAGAAACCGGAGTACCAGTGCCCGCAACACCGTAAGCGGGGTTTGATTTTCTCGATCGTCCGCGTCAACGATCGCGCGCGGTGCGGTTCGAACCACACGCGTTTCTCCGCTGACTCCGATCCTCTCTTCTCTCCCTCAGAGTTGAACGACTGCGGTCGCGGAGGCGGCAAGAAATCGTCCCGGGATCATCATGGACTGGACCCGGGGGATCTGTCTGACCGGCTTGTTATTGTTCTGCCTCGGATGGATCGGGGGTAAGTGCAGTGTGTTATATTCCGTGTGCGCCACTGGTTTTTGTATCGCTTGTTAGACCCGGCGCTTCGGCCTCGTGCGCTGACGCATGAATCGGGGTCTTTGTCAAACAACAGGCTCCTGCACCGCCGTTCGCCGCCGCGCCGCTGCCGCCGTGCTGCTCGATCGATTCGATTAATCGCCGACGATCCGCGTCGGGAATGCGCGGCGTTTCGGACATCCGCCGGGGCCTGCCCCGTCGCGCGATGCTGTTTTGCTTTTGTTCGCGGCGCGACGTCGATGGCCTATTTGCGGCCGCTATTATGAACGGGTTGCAACGGTTGACGATAACAACGCACGTTGAGCCCGCTATCTGAAGGTAGCAATCGCAAATTGTTCCGCAACAGGGGTCAACACTTATCACCCTGGCCGTTGATATACAACTGTCTCTCCCACGATAAATACTTTAACGGCCCCCCCCCCTCCCACGCCGTTGAGCATTTCGCTCGTTATCCTCAAACTTTAGAGATGTTCCCCCATTTAACTTTAGTAATCTTTGACTCCAACTAGAATATCACGTCTATATTCTCGCCTAAATTCTCGCCAGCCCCGGTACTGGCGCGCGAGTTTTTCGGAGCCTATGCTATTTTCTCGCTTCTCTGTTCTTGAAATTGGGAAAGTTATGAAATAGGAGAGATATAGTTTGGGAAGGCTGAGCAGCGTTCGAGGATATTATTGATTCTAGCCGTTTTTGAAAGTAGTCATACATTTATTCCGCCACGACGGGAATGACATTCTATTGGTAATAAGTAAAGCGCTGACTTTTTGAATTTTTAAGCAGTCCCACCTTCCCGTGTGACTTATGCATTCGAGTCTGCAAAGTGTAACTTTTGAATACTTAAGTATTGGAAATGGTTTAAGAAGCGATAAAGTACTTTCGGGTCCGCGAGAACACCTAAACGTACTATCATACCGCGATCTGATCTTTGTTTAAAATACAAATCACGAGATCTATAACGATATATAAAATTGAAGACAAGTTGAAGCGAGGAAAGTTTCGCAGATGTCTTTGTATGTTGAATTTTAAACGATCACTTAAAACTGTTTGAAGCTCATATTCCACTCGCTGCAGGCAAAAGTCGGATGAGATCTGTTAAAATTTCGTAGAAATTTAAGCATCGAATCGAGAGATCATTCGCGAGGTCGCGACATCTCGTTTCTTAAGGCGCGCGCGCGCGCGCGCACGTACATATAAAATGTTCGCGAGCTTTATGAGAGGCAACGTCGCGAAGCGGAGGGATATTTGGTTTACGGATGTAAAATACGTAAAAAAAGAAAAAAAATAGATGACAGCGGCGACTAGGAGGCGAGTAAAAAGTAAGTTGTCGTTTTTTTTTTGGTCTTCTTTTCCCAGTTCCCCCCTCGGTGCCCCGCAGCCTCCGGCGTTTTTCCAACGCTCTTCAATTCGCGAAACGATTGCGGGCATGTGAGATATGCATTTCCGAGAACTCGCGCCCGCGTCTATACTCTCGATCCCCTCCCCTCGCGTTGTACCCTCGCGCTACACGGCCCTCCCACGCCACTCATTCCGAAACTCATTTCGCGATATGGGATAAACAACGGCATTGTCGGAAAACACGAATGAAGCTCAAACGAACGTAGGTATACCTCCGCCGCAGTGCCGTACGATCCAATTACCACCGTGGTGTTTCGCGATTGCGTATCAGGTATCCTTAATTTAACGGGGTTTTGATACTGTCGCTGACATTATTTCGATACCCTCGAAATGTACGAACATTACCTGCCATCGCTCCGTTAATTTGAGAGAAAATAGACCAAACGTGGAGAAACGCACGCAGCGCAAAGAATTGATACTTTTTGAATGTGCAGGATGTAAAATATTCTACAGGATTATCATCTGCGAGAGATCTTGCTCCTTGAGCCGTAATCGATCCCTAATTAACGTAAGGGAACGAAGTTGTCGGTGATTAAAATGTCCAGTAACGAAGTAACGATACTTAAACGATTCCCTCACGGTTGACTTAACTTTGTTCGTCGCGCCGTTCTCTCCTCCCCGTGGCTAATAAGTATGAAACGGTACGGACGAGGGTTACGCGATCTTCACGGGAGATATCGACGGGTAAAAAAAAATTTGTCACGAGATCGATAAGAACGCCGAGGGGGGCGCCGCATCAGAGAGAGTACTGGGGGTTGCTCTCCGCGGGGGGTTACACATTCCGCGTACAGGCGTATCGCAGCAGGTACGTACTTACGTACATTTATCGTGTCTGAACTTCAATTTCGTGATGGAAGTGGATTAATACAATTTAATAGCGTCCCGGGAGAATTATATGCGCGTCGACATCTCGTACCTCGATCTGCCTGCAAATACGCATATACGTATACATGTTAGACACGTCCGTGAGTGTGTGCATGTGTGCGCATACGCGGGCCCCCGAGATGTATATCGGGGCCGAGGGGGAGGGGGACGGGGGCACTAGTACTCGGCGTGCTTAATGATAATGGGGATAATAATAATTTAATTTAACACTCCGCGAGAGAAGGAGGTCGCGCTCTCGCATTGAACCACCAGTCCTCTCCGCCGCCCCCCTCCTCCCTTTCCCGCCCACCAAAATTCCTCCCTCGCAGGGTGCAGTATGCAAATATCAAAGAGTTGCGTCGTCCTCCGTCTCGCCGTTTCTCTGACATCGCTCAGCTTTGGTCTTAATCTTTCCTGTTATTTATCTTGACTGTTTGCTCCAAGTCTTTCACTATAGCTCTCTCTGTAACTCTTTATCTCATACACTGTTCCGTGTAATTTTTGTTACGATTCTTGGGAGACTCGTTTCAGAAGGCAATTAATCTGTATTTATTCGTGTATCTTTTCGCTTGTCTTATTAAACAGAGTTTACGCTCCATTTCTCAGTTTCTCTCTCTGTTGACATTATTTATCGAATACATTCTTTGGCAGTTACAACGAGTACGTTCGATCTTTATCTCTTTTCGATAATAACGAGGTAATCATTTTTTCAATATTGTCCAATGTTGTTTGAGATAATTATTCGTGTATGCTCTTAATGCAAGGGATCGAAATGATCTCGCAGCATTAATAAATTGAATTTTTTTTCTTTCTTTCTTTCTTTCCGTCTCGTTTTTACCGTACCTTTCGTAATAACTTACGTATGACAATAATACGAAGGACAATAATACCGCAATAATGCGTGTCATTACCTAATGTGCTCTTATACCTTATATGCTTTTACACTCTAATTTTATAACTTATGTTTCTCTAGTGCTTTTAAAGACTTAGGACGCCTAGAGAGCATATAGTAAATATCTCTTTTTCTTTTTTTTCTCGACCCTCTCCTCTCTCTCTCTCTCTCTCTCTCTCTCTCTCTCTCTCTCTCTCTCTCTCTCTCTCTCTCTCTCTCTCTCTCTCCCTCCCCCTTTTGCTCTCTGTCTACCTCCCTTCTTCCTTCCGTTCCTCATTTTCTTTTTCACTAGCGACTCACGTAGGACGAATATAAAAAATGCGTGCGTATGGTCGCGAAAGAAAAAAGAAACGGCCGCGCGCTTATGAGAAATGCAAACGACGTCGCGGGATCCGAGGAACGACTGTCACGGTCGCGTTCATTTCTGCTTCTATTTCCATACGCTTGTGTACGCTCGTGGCGCGGAAAATATGAAGTCGCATCGCGGCATCCGTGAAGAGAAGAGGGCGCGTGCAAGGGACGCGCGTAATACTACGTGTTTAACTGCCTCCCGGAGCTTTTAACTGGGTGGCCACTACATGCCAATTTTTCACCGCCGTATTTCTCCGACGATCAGATACGGCCGCATATTGCCCGATGTCCGCAACACGAGATTCCGAATAAATCCGTATCCGCGCCCCAAAACATGTCCGTCGCGTAATAAATCGTCCATCGGTACGCGATCGTATGGTATTTCTATAATGGATATTCATCCCCCGCGCGTTACTTTCAGCTTGAATTCAATGCTGATTAACTTGCTTGTTGTGAAAATTCCCTTTTATTATAAGCGGATAAGCAATGTATCCTTTTACGTTTACTTTACGTTTGCTTTACGTTCATCCTTGAGGAGGTTTCGAGCAGCATCGGCGGGCGCTCGCGATACTTTCTATAAAATTCAATTCCGCATTCGCAATTGCAATTTTCCGTGGATATTTCTGAATCACTGATTGTGAGATGTAGAGTCGACTTATTAATTAACTCGCGCTGCCCACATGAATACCGTTTCTATACGGGTTAAGTAAACATGAAATGGCGCGTTGTCGGAACGTTTCGGTATGTTCTGTTTGCTCGATTGTTGAATCGGCAAGGCTGAAAGCCGCGACCGCGATGGCGCATAAACCGACGTGGGTGGTTGGCGAGAGAGAGCGAAAAACCGGACGCCGGGGGGTTAACGGCGCGCTGCGGCGCCCGTTGTTACCGTTGTTACTATCGACGAAATTACGATACCCAGCGGGTAGCTTTGGCTGCGGCGAACTGCCGATCCCCGTGCGATAGTTTCGAGACGTAACGCGCTATTCCGCTTAACCCCCATGAGCGTTCGTCGTCCGTCAGGTCGAAAAATCGCGATGTGTCGCGCAGATATCGCAATTCATGCGAGAGACGCGCCGACTTCCTATATCGCGAGCGGAAATTGCGCGTGCTACCGACGAGAATTCGAGAGACACCCCAGATGTACCTCGAAATCGACGAGCGACATTTAATCTCGCGCTCGTGGAAGACGCGCACGTTGCTGCCGCCGCCGCACCGTCTACGTTTGCCGATTTTTACGACCATCCGAGATGCTCGCGAATTAGGAAACATTGGGTTTTGTCATGTTTCTGTTGCATCTTGTCACCGATGCTTTCTTGTTCGTAGGAAGAAGAAATCGTGTTCAAAGTTTCAAGATTGTATCACAATGGTGATATATAATTGTAAGACACTTTAATCGTTTGCTTATTCCTTATCCTGTTATCATATATAAGTAGTATATACCACTAAATAGCTGAACAGGTGATAATCTCGCGATATTGGAGAACCGAGCTCCGCGGTCATCGCGATCGTTGATCGTTCTACGGTTCATCCGTCGTTTGGTTTTAATTGCCGGCCGTAAAGGTAGTTCGAGTAGTCGAAGTGCCGCGATCAAGTTAACGAGGCAACTTTTACGTTCATGAAGAAGTATATTATTCCGCGAACTACATTATATTATATTATTCCGTCCGCGTATTCGGCCGTGCGGGCATTATTTTCGCTCGTGGTTCACGCGACCCGCTCGTTCATAACCCCGTGGTAACCCCCCGCCGTAACTAAGTATCTCTAGACGCGACTATCTGGATCGTCTTTCCGCGTATAAAACGTCCCAAGTTTGTCCGCACGTTCTCTCATTCGCGCGGATTCTTTGGCCAACTTTGGGGACTGCGCGACTACCCTCGCAGGAAAATTCAGATTCAACACCATCTGCGTGCCCGGAACTTTTTGATACTCGACATTAAATATCTTTGTAAGCCTCGAATTAAAGTTCCATTTAAAGTTAAATTTGCTCTCGAAATTAAAAGCGATGGACAAGTTATCGTTATACATTCGCACGCTTTCCGAGTTTAATCGGGGAAAATTTCTATTTTTCCCCGTGTATCGCCACTAAAAACTAAGCATAATTGGATATAAAAATTAATCGAGAAGTTTGTTCCCGAGATGTCACACAAGACGGAAAACTGTGACAGCGTATCCGCGCGGTCACTAAACGTTACGACGCGGGTATTATTTTACAAGCGTAGTTACGTTCAATTAAGCGATTAAAACGCCGACGCCCTGCGTCGCGTAATGCGTTTTAACAATCTATAAAAGTTAATTTTATGTGGAGTCTCTCCGTCGCGACGCCGACGCCGCGAACTCGTTACCGGGCGCACGCGATAGACACGACGAATATACGAATATACCTAGCGTTTCTCTTATCGTCGACGTTATTGCCATTTCTTGGAATTTCTCTTGCTATAAATTGGGGTCTTAATAATACGAACGGAAACGGACAGACGTGCGCTTCGATCGCGGCACCGTCGGATATTCTTTTCCCCGTCGAAATTAGGGGCACAAAGGCGGGATCACGCGGCGCATAAATGTCGGACATTCGCACGAGATGTTTCGAGATCGCCGCACATCTGTTCGCTGCGCGCTACGGGGAATCCCTCTTAAGTGCATAATTGATGTATACGAGATCGACTGGCGCGGCGATACGCGATGATTCATGAAAGCCGATTCTCGCGCAGCACCCGCAGGCGTTTAGGCGGACTATCGATACTTCCGCATGCAGCTCGGCATCCAATAAACCAGTACAAATCCGGTATAGTTGTTATCGGGAAGGCAATGCATCGAAACTGCCAAAGACAGGCGTCAAAAGTATCGAAATATCTCGCAGGCATCTCCTGATTGATAAGGGTAGAGTGCGAACGTCGGAAGTAAGGTGATATCTGGCGTATCTCGCGTCGATGTCTCTGAGCCGACCTTTCGAGGAATGCGTGCGAGCGATGAATCGGAGAAACAAGGGACACGCTATCGTCTCTCTCCGAGCGAGATTACAACACCGGAGTGCATCGCGCGCGCCCGATCTCTCTCTCTCTCTCTCTCTCTCGAGTGCGCGTGATAGTTTCGCAGATATAACGACGCGCCATTTCGCGTGCGGCCGGCATTAACGCGAACTCGCGTCTGACACTCAACCCCTGATGAACAATTATCTTACGAAGCTTAGGTCGCCCGCGCGCGCCAGCGAGCGAGCGAGCGAGCGAGCGACAGAGGCAGGCGACGCGACGCGACGGAGAGAGACGCGCTCGCTCATGAACCGCATCGGGAAATGGGTCGCTGTAATGGCCACGGTAAAGTCCTCGTGAAAGTTGCACGGTTGTTTATAGTCGCGCCACACGCACTTGTAAGCCGTAGTCGGGTTGCGGGCGGCGGACGCTATAGCGTATGCGCTCCGCTTCACTCCGCTCCGTTCCGTCCACGCGTGTAAACGCCCCACGAGTCGCGCGGCGCGGATTTATCCCTCTGCTAACCCTCTGCCCCCGGCGGCTCTCTACCCTCCACCATTCGCTCCTTCCGCCCGTTTCCGCCGCTCCCGCGATAGTCGGATATAAACGTAAAAGTGGTAACGTCGCGGTAAAACATCGGGGCAATGTCTCGCTCGCGCGTGTACGTAGTACATACATATGTATATCGCGCAGCGCGTTAAATCGCGCCGCGCGACCGCCGCTTGATTAAGGGAAATGTTCGAACGACGCGGCCATTACCGAGTTACGCCCCCGCCCGAAAAGAGGAATATTACCGAGAGCGGTGGTAGCCGCGGATCGGTTATGATAACGATACGATACCGCGCCGCTGTTAACGCGCGACGGATAGGACGACGAGACGCGCTCGTGGCCGTTATACGAGCGTTTACGAGCGACGCGATGGCGCAAGCCAGCTAGGCTACGAGGTATATACGAGGTATATAGCATTAGCGGCAGTAAGACAGGAACGAGATAAATAAAAATCTTGAAGCAAGATTCAGTTTATAAATAATGATTATTTGTCTTAAAAATAATTCGTGCACGTATTTGAACATCATCATACATATTTTAGAGGAATAAACTTTAGATGAATATATTATTGTACCAATATTGACAGAATTGTTCATGATAATTGAAGGACGCATCGTCGATTTCGCAGTCAAATTTAGCGACACAAACATGGCGTTATTTTTGCAAACGGCGGTCTCGAATAACATTAGAGTTTGTAGACGCCAAGTTTGGCGTATGATGACGGGACAATTAGGGAGAAATATCGAGATGAAAGGAATTGTTTCGTGAGTTGTACCCAATTGTATCTACGGGATCGTATCAGTGGGGGCAATTAGTGCATTGTATTAATTTACAACGGATACGGCATTGCTTTAATTAAAACAATTTCCGACAGTACGTCTACGGCTATGACACGCAAACTCGAAAATTAACGAGAACGAGTCGGCATCACTACGACATTCGCGCTCCGAGTTTCGTAATTGTCCGCGTCTTGCCTTCCGGGAATTGCTTAAGGTAGCCGGCAACTACTTTCAGGTCGCCGTCGCCATTTGGGCCAATAAACCAAACGCGGCAATTGACGAGTTCTCTGGACGAGCGATTCAAGTTTGTACCACTATGTGTGGATGTGTATCAAGAGAATTATAGTTTCTCTCTGTAAATTTAAAGAGTGATTTTTCAAAAATAATATCTAGTACGCGACTGCGACACGCAGAAAGGGAAAAGAATGATTGAAATATAGCTAAGCTAATTTTCCAAAGAACTTCTGAATTGTCGCAAACACCGTAGATAAATAGATACACGGATTGCGCTTTATGTAATCACGTGTCTTCGCGTCTTACACCGTTCTCTTTGAATCGACAATCGAGACATTTGCATTGTCGCGCGAGTCGCACCGACTCGCGCGATAATAACGGGGCTTCGTTAAAGACGCGGAACCTTGTCACGATGATTTAGTTTTACGCGCGGCGACCGCTTTATAACACGGACGGAAAAATATTTCCAGTATTTAAATCCGCCGTTTCGCGGCTTATACATATGCATCGTTTTACGAAATTGCAAAGGCAACGGCGACGGCATTGCGGGGCGGGCGGCGCTAGAAATTTCGAATTTAAACGAGCCTATTTGGATTCCGACAGCCCCGCCATCCATTTTTGCCCAGAATGTCCGGCGCGGCTGGTATCCGACAATCGGCAACCGGTAATCAAAATAATCGCCGGCGGTGCTCGTTCGACCCGCGGCGGAATAATTCCGGAAACATTTCTGCGTCGCGTCGTACGCGTCACACGCGAGGTAATATGCGGATCGCGACATTTCTCGGCGAATCGCGCGAAACTTCCGTTTAATGTTTCGAAATAAAATTCGTGATTTATATTGCGTGTAATTTTATCGCAGCTGCTTCCAGCGCCGCGAAATTATTTCAACGTGATTTCCACGAAGATGGTTCGTGAAGTATTCGGGAATCATTGCGGAGTTATTACACGATTCCGGTTGGGAAATCTGAAAAGACACAATTATGCGCGATGTAAAACAGAAATAACCGAAATACCTGCAAACAATTACAATCGGCGAAACGTAGATTTATATGTATAATATTATCTGTATATTTATTATATAATTCCAGCGCCTGTTTCCGGAAAACTGTTTCCCTGTTTCCAGCCGATAATTACGCGGCTAATTGCAAGCTTGTTTATCAAGTTTTTATGATAATCGTAAAATTTTGCGGATCAGTTACCGTCCAGTTCATCTAGGACACGCGCTTATGCATAGTGCGAAGAGCCCCCGCTAAATTAATCGAAGGATCGGCCGATCGAATGAGAGCCGTTCAATTAGGACGTAGTTGCTGTTGTAGCTTAATGAAAGATGCAGTTTACTCGGGCATAACGATCTCGCGAAACTGGGTTACCGATCTGCGGAAACCGTCGAATAGATTAAACCGCTGGCAATGTTCGCACCATCGTGTGCTGCGTTTCAACGCTGGGCAGGGTGATTCAGGTCCGCGGCTACAATATTGAACTAACAATAAGTCTTCAGTCGATGTTCTGAAAACGAAGCTTGATTATCCGAGAGAATCGTCGACTCTCTTCGTTTCCTACCTTGGAAAATAGACGCTACGGAACTTCCGTAGCGCGATGCACATTTCATCCAATCGCACTCTATTATAATAATAAACGTTGTGAAATTTTTAACGGCATATTTTACGGCGCGCACGCGTACCCGGGGGAATAATAACGCCGTGACTGTTAATAACGGCGACGAGGGAGCGACACGCATTTTTATCACCTGGCACCGGCTGATATTCAGCGCGGGGGAATGGACTCCGGTTGGCGAATTAAGAGTATGCGCTGCGTCACCTGGAACAATCTCACGTAAATTAACTTGGCTTTAATCGTTGCCGTTGCCGATTAAATCGCGACTCGCGGGAACGTCTTTATTCATCCGGAGTATACCCGTGTGGTGCGGAAGCTCGATTTTTGGTCTCCGATCGTCGTCATCGACCGGTTTTATATACATGATACAAACGCGCCGGAATTAAGCGACGGCGTGCGCGGAATTCCGATCGCTTCATCGGGATTCGACGCAAATATGCTATTAAAACAAATGGGATCGACCCGCCACCGGGGGCGGCGCGGCGCTCGCGACGGAAGAATACGCTTAATTACGAGCCTTAGAATTCAATTACGGGCCACGTAGTCGCTTGTAAATTTCCGGCCGGTTACCGGAACCCCGTGTATAACCCCGGTGCTGCGATAATGCGGATACAATCGTAATTGCGTAATTACGACCCATGAGGCGTAAATTTCGTCGCGGCGCGCTTGGAAAATTGTCGCCGAAACAATACGGCCGACATTCGTCACGGAACATTGCCAACTAATACACTGCTTTTTGCCCTTCTAAACGCTAAAGATCCGTGCTCAGCGTGAATCACTCGCGAGTCAGCCCAATGATTATCGCATTGAATTTTTGCATATTAATAACATACAATATAAAATTACATTACTTTCTAAATCTGAATCAGTGACTATTCACTGATTCAGGTTTAGAGAGTAAGGATGAGTCAATAATTATCCGGAATTTATTTATAAAATTTCTATTTATTAACGTATACCGATAAAGTTCATATTATGTTTCAACCTTTTGCTTTTCAATACACTTCGTCCGTTAATGCACAAACTTCGTTACGTGCTCTGAATAAAATGTTTTTACGTAGCCCACGTATGCACGCATATCATATTTCATATTTTGGTCAGTTTGGTCAGCGAATCGACAATCTCTTAGAGAACGAGACGGCCCCTTTGATTCACATGTTTGAGTGGAGCAAATAGAGATGATAATCATTCGCTCTCTCTCTAATTGCTATCTGTAGGAAAATTATGTTATGTAAACGTAAGTCCCTCTTAGTGCTTTAATACATTTTATATATACATACATTCCGCATTATTAACTCGTACAATATTTGTATATTTTCCAACAATACAGCAACATTTTCTTCTCTTAACAATGACGGCATATACTTTAATTTTTTAAATTGTTAATTGCAAAATAAAAAATCTCAAAATTGTGATGTATATTATGGAGAGAGTGTTTATTCCATCACGGAAAAATACAATTAATTAGAAGACGTGGGATTTAATTACAGGTCATATAAACGTCGTGTAAATTTGTGTATCATGGCAAACGACGTAACGTGGACATAATCGTAGTCGCGCATAATCACGTCTAATGACAGAAATTCCGAGCCCGACAGCGCGGTCCCAAGGTATGTAGAAAATTTATGGAAACAATACGATAATATGTATAATTCATTACGGAGAACATCGCCGACAATAAATCGCCCAAAGCTATGGAACGATCGTCACGGTCTGAATTATTTGCGAAATTATTCTTAATAAAAATGAATCTTTTACTTCGATTCTAAATCTGTTGCTGTGGGGAAAATTCAGGACGCCCTGGATAACTACATTATCACGGAGTGAATTATTTCTTCCCAGAACTAATTACGGCTTTTAACGATAACGAATCTATTTAACCCACGCTTTTCTTTTCCCCTTAATTCCCGAAAAATCCTGACTCAGAGGATATGTCTTGTTTAGATAATAATCCTATCGCGACCCTCTAGTCCCGGCAAAAATTTACGCCAGAAAAAGGCGGGCGATGCGTCAGCAGCAGCAGCAGCAGCAGTAATAAAAAAGATCGTCCGTCTTCACCCATGTCATGCGTCACGCATGCCTCATTATACTTCTAGATAGACTTTTTTTCCAGCGCGGGGTGCCCCGCTAAACCCCTTCGTTCGCCGACCGCGACCATTTTCAAGGACAATATCATAAGCGCGCGTGTTTGCGCGTCACCCACTACCGGGGGCTCTCGTGTTACCCGTAAATTGACTCGTTTTCAATTAACGACGATTTTAAGCGATTAAAGCGTGGCCACGCCACGCCTCCTCCCCGACGATGACGAGTACCATCTGCCGTGCGTGCGTTTCG
Organism: Temnothorax nylanderi; assembly: GCF_030848795.1. Classification (NCBI taxonomy): domain Eukaryota; kingdom Metazoa; phylum Arthropoda; class Insecta; order Hymenoptera; family Formicidae; genus Temnothorax; species Temnothorax nylanderi. The sequence goes on along the minus strand of NW_027249114.1, from coordinate 804,396 downwards.
AGCGCCGTGACGTCGGGAAAAGTTGAGTGCGGTGCGTTGTGAGTGAGCGCACCGACACACCATCGGCGTCACCCCCGCGGGAGTTCGGGGGATCGCGCTTTGAAAAGTCGCTGAAACGGATAAAAATTTATGGGAAAGCGAGAATTTGAGTTACAGTTCGTGAAACAGGATCTACGAGACTCGATTGAAGATCCGTTATTTTATGAGGGCATTCTTAAGCCTTGTGCCCACGATGTTAGAAATTGCTCCGAGATTTCGGACGGAGAAAGAATTGCATTTGACCGCATTGGTCAAATGGCCGAATTGTTCAAATGTGATTTGTTAATTCTTTCTCCGTCCGAGATCTCGGAGCGATTTCTAGCATCGTAGACGCAAGGCTTTAAGCCCAAAATTCAGACAAACTTGCGCATAGCTGCATAACCATATGCATAAAGAAAATTATCCAATCGTATTGCTATCATATATGGACGCGCGTAATATGCGATTGGGTCCTTTCCTTTCTGCATATGGTTATGCAGCTATGCGTGTCTGGATTGGCCATTACATAATATTATTTTTAAAACGTTGCCAAAAATCTCGAATAACGATATATACCGTAAAAAAATATATAAAGCGACGAATAACGAATACTTTCGCCTCGTTTATCGGGACATGTAATCATGTAATACCCATCGAATGTTAGAGGATAAAAGTTTTTGCCGACGCCCATGGTCACTTTGGTCTCGCGTGGGTGCGTTCGCGTCGGCTTTGTCTATCTTCCGCTTTTTTCCTCTCACGTAGGAAGCGGGCAGGAACGTGGGCAAGGGCGGATATAAAAACGGTACGCTCACGCACGCTGTCATCGAAAAGTCAGATAAACACAAAACGTCTGTCGACTAAGCAATATATACCACTTTTGGGGCTGAGAAGGCGAAGCTATATCGGTGTGATGAATAAATATTCTCCTTCGATATTTTTCCCCCAATACCCGTTACATCTCTAAAGACAGTTTTGTCAATTTTCTTTGAAAGATTGTCTATGATAGAAGTAAAAAGAGCAAATGAGAAACGCGTAACTCTCCTCGCGAAACGCATGTTCCGTCATTTATTTCGAAGTCTCTCCGTTATCTTCGACATTTTTTCGAAGCTTCACCGAAAACTGTCTCACCCTTTCGACAAATTCGGCCCGCAGATATTCTCTGCGTTCAACCAACCTGATTTCCACCCCTGCGTTTCAGTCGGGCGCGCGCGTCGCGCGACGTCCGTTCCGTATGTCGTAACATGGTGGTCTGCGCTTTCTCCGTTATCGCCGCGCGGAACCCACTAGCGAAGCCCCCGCATGCTTGCCGCATGTGCGAGAAAGCCCACGAATTACTTCCGTGTTTATAAAATAAACGAGAGAAGCGTGGCGGATGGAACGAGGGTGCCTTCTCGCTCTTTCCCCTTTCTTTCTCTCTGGTCTGCTTTTACGCGCGAGGGAACATACCGGGTACGCGATCAGGAAGAGACAGAGAAAGGGGAGAGAGAAGGAAAGAGAACGACGTGGCGCATTTCTAAATGTTTTCCTCGCGGACGGTGCCGGCTGTGTTTTCCGTAACAATGGCCCGGACCTGCGCAAGTGTTATTGACGGAGCCGCCACGGTCGACAGCAGGCAGCCCCGACGTGTGATTACCGTGAATTGGGCTGTGCTACGCGATACGGTAATAACAGAGGAAGCAAACAGTCGGAAGTGTCCGTCTCCCTCTCTGATTTTCATCATTCGACGATACGTTTGCGGACAGCCGGGACAGCGGATTAAAAAAATTAAATGCGAATAAAAGAACGCGTATTTTTCAGGTATCAATGGCATTAAAAATCGAGAGAGATATGCGTAATTCACTAGGACGGTATTCCGGGAAAAATATCAGTTGATTCTGTGTCGCATATAGCGCATGATACAGCGGCAAACGTTTGTAACACGATGAAATGTAATTCCGTGACATGCCGTTTGTCGCATCGGCTATTTGCGGATAAATTTTGAATGTTGATCCCGATTTTCATCATAAAGAATTTACTCGAGCGTCTCCGAGTCTGTTATTCCACAATTGGAGAGCTGCATTCGTTTATACCTTGTTAACGTTGATTTGATCGTCCCGAAAATAAATCAGTACTTTGACCTTTACCTTTGTCTCTCTTGAGCGCAATGCCCTGCACGCTAGAGAGGATAAATTGCGGAATCAAGAGGGTTATATTATTCAGGTACAAAAGTCCCCTCTCGGTATTTTCTCTAATCGCGATTAAGGCTTAACGGAAATAACATTTTTCGATCCGTTAAATAAAAAATGCATCGTCCCGCCGTAAAAGCAACGTCGTTATCGACGAGATTTATTTGCATCCGTTACCGAGCAACGTATCTGACACCGTACCTTCCTCAATTTATAACTACAGCTATCAAATAAAACGCAAAGTTCGATAACGCCCCGATATTATAATGGAAATGTTTGCTTCTCGCTTTGACGCGGCGCAATTCGCGATCGGACAATTATTACTTGACTCGCGGTAATTATCAACGAGGCCAGAAATATCCCCTTTTTTTCCGACTAAGTGGACTCTGGAAATCGCGACGGAACTGCGTTTGGACCGCGGGGTAGCCTTTGAAGTATAGCGGCAATCACCGCGCCGCTTGTCTCGCTCTATGAAAGTAATATTTTTTTTTTTTTTTTTTTTTTTTTTTTTACAAACGAGATAGTGCTTTTATTCGGCGTGTTATAAAATACACAGTCGATACACGGTACACATTGTAACGTTTCCTACATATAGCGACAAGCCCTCGCGATCGAGCGATGACACGTGTGTGTGCTCGCGCGCGCGCGCGCGCGCACGCGGAACGTACACGCGTCCGCGCGTAAATACGGCGCGAAACGTTCGGTTAAATTTGCACAGGCTAAATAACCAGATCGCGCCGGGCATTACATTAATTATATTATTAGCGGCGAATCATCCGGGACGGAATCGCAGACGGGTAATTTTGCGTGCGCGCGTCCGATTACGGCGCGCGTATTGTACAACACGGCGCGGCGGCGGCGACGCTTGTTGTTGCAAAATATTTACAAAGGAGAGAACGTAGGCAGTCGATCGATGCTGTCGCATTTATTGACGCACCGTCGTCGATAACTGTGCGCTTTTGTAAGCTTTCCCCGTTCACGGAGTGACAAAGGAGGAAAATTGGCGACAACGAGTGTATTGTTTCTTTCGAAAAAGGGCCGCGGTAAATTTGCACCGATTGATTCGCGTTTAATTTATATTTTCTCATTTAACGCCGTTTAATCGTCCCGGCTTTACACGACCCAGAATACTGTTTGTCGATTAATAAACGGTAAAATCGCGATTGCGTCCGCGTTTCGCGTGTTGCGCGAGAATAAAGCCGCGCCGCGCGAAAGAAGAGCCGTTGGAAATATGTCGAGTTATTTCTTTCACAGCGTCAGCGTCAGCGAGGTGTGTTTCATTGTATCCGGATTGGTAATTGAATTTTTCCGAACCGACTGAAGAGCGCGAAAATTCATCGATAATTCTACGACGAGTTTCCGAGCAAATCGGCGGAAATGCCCGTAATTCTGGGCCCCCGTTAGAATGTAAATTACACCCGGAGCGATCATCCGTCGAGTTAACTGAATTTTCCGTCTCTCTCCATATTATAGGCAGATGGTGAATTACGTTGGCGGGAGAGGGACAGTGAGAAATCTAGCGAGGGACAGGGGGAATCATTAAGCGGAGTTAGTCAACCCGGACCCGGTCTAAATTGCGACAGCCTCATTAACGGCGCGGTGGCGCGCGGCGCGGCGTGTCGAAATTGACAGTATGGACTTACGACTCTGTTTCTCGAAACAATAATCGCGGCGACGCGCGACGTCGCCAGCGTCCTCGAGATGAGGATTTAACGGAGCATATTTTAATATTTTACGATTCAAATTTCAGAACGCGTATCTCTTGCTAGATCATAATCCTTCGCCAGATTAACGTTTAATTGACGTTTTTTTATTTTTTTTTTTTTTAACGATCGATTGACGCAATTGTCACGTTTGTCGTAAAACTTCGAAATATAGCGTGGATAACCTAGATACCCTCCTCCCCTTTGACATCGATATCATCACGTAAACTGTATCGGTAAACTCTTCAATGTATAGAAATAGAAAAAAAATGGCGAATTAGTCCAAGTTTTTATTAGAAGCGCTTATTATCATGTATTCTGGTATTGCAATCATATCACACCGGGTGTATTGCAAATGAGAGCTGGAAATTATAGTCGAAGCGATATCGACTACCTATCATCGCGGTAATGCGCAAATATTAATTATTAAATTATTAATATGCAAGCACTAATTAGTAAATTACCAGTGTGTAAATATCAATTACTAAAGGCGTCACTTGTCTTCCGCGTTACATAATCCATATCGTTATATAACAGCCAGTCCCGACAAGATGCCTACTCTTATCGCGCGCACCCTTGACATTTTGACACGATCTTTAAAAACGATCGATTGACGCAATTGTCGCGCGTCTGTCGTAAATATTCGAAATACAGCGCGGATAACCTAGATACCCTCCTCCCCTTTGACATCGATATCACCGCGAAAACTATATCGACACGCTCCTCCGCCACGGCCAGGATCCGCCGAGATCGTCGTCGACGCGCGGCGTCCGTTCGCATTAATAGCCGGATTACGGCCGCGGCCTATTATTATTCATAACGTATTATGACAATTCCGTTGTGCTTACGCCGCGGTATTTTACGACGAGCGGATCGTCCGCGTATTGCCGCGCGGATATTATTATGTAAAACATCGCGATGCGGCTTAACGTGCGACGGACGCGCTGTATCAACATCGCGCGGAGAAGCTTTAAGTGCTTCCCGCGCGCCCTTAAAAGCTCTCTCGTATGTCTCTCTCTTTCTCCTTCTATATATATATTTTTTTTTCTCTCTCTCTCTCTGTCCCTCTACCGCCCGCGTCCGTCTCCCCCTGCACGTTGCTCCGAACATATTGTACGCTTCTATAAAAACAGGTCGTTTTCGGACTTTTTCGACGACCCCGTTATATAAATTGGGACGGGAAAATGGCCGTGTTGCGAGGCCGCTTTCTCGGATACGCGAAATAGGATCGTGTATCGGAAGCAATCAATTTGGACAAGCCCGGGTCGCGAGTTTCTACGTGCCCTCTAAATAATTTGCGAGCGCGCCGATACGCCGCGCCGCGCCGCGCCAGCCGAGCAGCCGTCCGGTTGTATAACAACCGTCGAATCTCCGTTAATAAAATTCCCGGCGAAGTCGCCGCGGGTGTCCGATAAATTCCTAAGTCTCGCCCGACGGCGGAAATCGTCCCGGGGGCGACGCGCGCGAGTCGATCCGCGATCGATGTAACGGCGTTACAAGCACATTTTCGGAATTGCGGGCAGTCACGGGGGAGTAATAATTCATGGCAGGCTGCATTAAGTGATTACTGAAAATTCGCGGTATTTACCTTACGCCATAATGTCATCCAACTCTGTCGTATCTGTCGGGATTATGTGTGTTTTTCATCGTTCCAATTATTTTGTTATAAGTTATGACTTTTAATGCTGCTTCAACAGCATTTCGACGTCGCGGACAATTATTCTCTTATAGTAACGCGCAGAGGAGGAATAAGTAAATTAAACGAGATATCTTTCCCACACACATGAATATTCGCGCGCGACAAAACGGCCGTTTGAGCGTGGAAATTTTCGTTCTAGATAATAATTCGCGTATACGCGTCTTTTATGTTTACCGCGGTCCCTAATGAAAGGCACTATAATAAAACGTCGCTATATAACTGCGTCGAGCGTCACGCACGGAGCGTAAAACGAGATTGTCAGCCTCGTATCGGCCGCCGGTCTTTTGTGACGCGACGCGCACACGTCAACAGTATCGTGTGTTTTACAATTTACGTTATGACGAGCCCGCATCGTTAAGATGCATTCGTATTGTGCACCGGCGGGACAATAAGAGTCTCATCAGTGACGCGTGATTTCCTGCTGTTTGCAACAATTGTCGCTGCCCTGTTCGCCAAATTAACAAGGTGGGAACGGTCACGTTATTTCCCGAACTCTACATATACGCGATTCCATTGTTATACGATTAATTGCTGAAATATCATTTTACGAAACTTGAGCCACTGAAATGGTCACGGATATAGCGCTTTAATATTATTCGAGTGAAAATGTTAGGGGAATACCCTGTCCACCCTCGTATTCGCGGTTTCAAAATGCCGATCGCACTGAACACGAATGATTTGATGACTCGCTGGTTTACCGCCTTGTTAGGGACCAGCGTTCGTTCCCTCTTGATCACCGCTCGCATTACCGAGGAAATCCGTCTATTTCCCAAATGCTCACGTAGTAACTTCTAAAAAGTAAAAGGCTCGCGGTTTGCTTTGTTATAATTTTTCCAATATAACAATTATACGGTATAATATAATTTTTTCAATATAATAACAATTTTTATAATTATAATAATTGTATTACGTAAATATAAGATTGATAAGTCGGATAATTAACGAGAGAAATGAATGAAAAAGATGTCGTACGCGTAATAGATGAGGCTGCCATGACGCAATACTGCTGTTACGACGCCCATCTGTAATAAAAAAACACGATAATCAGAACGCAAGATGGACAGAACGTAAAACGAAATACGACGAACGGGACATAAAAATAGACAGATCGTAGAACAAAACATGAAATACGTAGAACGTAAACAGACCCTAAGATAAAAAATATATGTACAATACTGGTTGAGTCTATAAAAAATAATGAGATTTGATAAATCACGTAGCGGCGAAATGAAAGGGGCAGAGTCGGGAGGGAGAACCCATGTCAAAAAAAGTAACGAATATATAATATTCAAAAAGTTATATATAATAATACGTATACTACAGGCACCGGTATAACAATATATCGGTGGATATAACAAGGAATATATTTCCCGACGTTGTTTGCAGGAAGATTTGATCCGAGCGAGCGTGTTCGGACAATGTGGATCCGGTTTTACGTGCCTTGTCACGGCTATCCTCCCGAGAAGAGGCGTCCTTTTAAACAATGCACTTTACAATGCGCAATGTCAATAAATATCATAGCCGCAGGCCGCGCGGAATATTTTCCGGAGCGCGAGCAAGAACTAAAATCGCCACCGGCCAAGCGAATATTATCGATGGTACCACGGACACTGCCCGATATGCACCGTACAAACTGATAATTGCTCGGTAAATTGTACCTGGCGAAAGCGTAACGTCGTGAATATTTAATCGATATTAAATTTATATTACATTTCGATAACAATTCCCTCGGCGTCGCGTTTGGGGCGGCGGCCGACATAATTATTTTACAGCGATCGCCGATACGAACAGACAACCGCGAATATCGGCTCGACGCGATGCGTTCTTCTCTCTCTCTCTTTCTCTCTCTTTCTCTCTCTTTCATTTTCGCGATCAACATGCGCTGTTACAGTTTATTATGTATATCGCATTACTTGTTTTGCAAACTACGCCAGAGAGCCTGTCTTCTCTCCATATTACAAAGTACGATATTTATTTCGAACGCGCGTTCTAACGAGACATCGATCGCGCGCAAAGTAGAAGGAGAAAAAAATTCTCTCTGACATCAAGGTATCGAGAGACGGTATTTTCTGTGCTGTCGTTTCCCGCTGATTCGACACTCGAGCTTTCCGCGCTGCCTTCGAAGTGTGTACGTCGAATGGTGGCGGCACGAAGTACAATGCTTCTCGACACAGGAAAATTGCGTTAAAAAATTAAATCCAATTACCTTGTCATATTCGTATAAGCGTTACATTCGCGCTTATTTTATATTTCATCGCTTCAATGTGCACTTTTCCGCGGACCTTGGCGCACTCAAAGGGTAATAATTAGCACGATTACTCAACGTCGCGGTCGCCTCGATTGTGCAAATCGATATTAAACGAAATCGATGCGCCGCGATGTTATTTTAAAATCTCATTAGGAAAACGATGGCTTGTTTAAACACAGCTCTGGTGTAAATCAGTCCGGTGAGCTCATTTTACCGGGCTCGCGCATCCGCGTATAAATCGTGTAAATTACCCATATTTCTATGAAAACCTATCAGCGAATGAAACGGACGCGAGCGCGAGCGCGTGATGATTGCGCTACATATTGCATAGTAATTACAATTCATTAATGATAATTCGTAGCGGAAGTATCTCTCGCTCTCGTGAACCAACGTCAGCCACGTGATGTACGGTCGTAACATTTCCTACCCAGAGACACACACACACGCGCTCATGCACAGAACCCCCCTCCGGTATTTTGCAAAATCGTTACGTCGAAAACGGTTCAGTCCGCGGGCGGAGGAGGAATGTGTGCGAAATACACGTCGTATGTTCCCGCACGGGTGTATTTTTCCCTTGTGAGAGAGCGTATGAAACGCGCCGCGCCACGCCACGCCGGCATTTCGGTGCCGGTTGCGATACACACCGTTATCTCCGAGAGGAGGATGGAAATGCAATTAAGGCCGGAATCAAGTCCGATCGCGTATGCACCAATTATTGACGAAGATCAATGGCCGAGTGCAGCGACGATACGTTAATGAGAATCGATGACAAATTATGACGTCGCGTTCAACGTTAACCCTCGACGTTGCCATATGCCGTGACACTGTATTACCATAATACACCGTAATACCACTAATTGCAATTTCCCTCGAATGCGCGCGCGTACTGTGCACGCGGTAATTTTTTAGTGCACTTCTCTCTCTCTCTCTCTCTCTTTCTCTCATGCACGCGCGCATAATTCTGCGTATGATCATCGCTTTGACCCTTTATCATATCGCGTTTCGTACGTGTGCATATAGTACGCCAGATAGTTATTTCTCCAGTGGTAACGTGAAACTTTAACCGTAAGCTTTTTATAGTTGATTACGTAACAACGGGTCGACGATTCGCGGCGACAATGTCCGGATGTTAAATTATAATTGCCATCGATACGATACACGCTCGGGCAAACGGGCTTTCCGACGTTAATACGCACGCACGACATTACGATCTACGATAACGTCATGCATCTTTAACGTATTCGCCGATACATACGCGTGGACAGCCGTAATTATATTGCGGGGTCACGAGCACAAAATTCGTATCAGCTATGCGCTCGATTAAATTACTCCGAACGCGTATTAACGATTGCGCGCGCGGCTGTACTCTCTTTTTTTCTCTCTCCCCCGTGAAAATCGTGTCGCGCCAGCGCCAGCGCGACACATATTTTTGCGGCCGCGCCTTTGTTTATTATTTACCGCGGCCGCGTGCGTCGTAATGCAGCCGACGAGCAAAGTTGCGTTAAAGTCGATGCCTCGCACGGCGCGTCGCGTACCGAGTGACGCTTATAGCGGGTCAACTGCTATTTTTTTCATCATTGATGCTTTCAGCGGGAAACACCGGTGTCCTCTTCCATCTGACTTATCGCTCCTTTATCGGAAAAAATCAGGCGAGAGCAAAATATTGTGAAAAATGAGAATGACAAGAGGCGACTTCCGAGACGACTATTTTTCCCGGGAACGCTTAGCCTCTATATATAACACGAAAAAAGGAGCATTAAATATTGATGATTTTTAATATTTTAATCGATGATTTATTTATGTATCACGAATTTTGACGACTGTAGCCGGCAATTAAGAAATTAAAAGCGAAAATCTCGTATGAAAAGCGAGATTTGTTCCGCGTTTTTAATTATTTAAATTAGTTGACCCGCATTCGAGGATCGATACAAATTTTCGGAAACTGTACTTTATGTATTTCTGCATGCGGAGTTTTACGATATTTATCGGGAATAAAAGAGAGGCCTGATGTGCCGTTGATGATAAAATCTGGACGTGGCAAGTGGGTCATTGTGCGAAATTACACGTCGCAGATGTCACGAGAGGCTCGATTTCAACTATTTGCACTGCGACGTATGCACCAGCCATAGCTCATAGAATGAAATTAACGTTGTTATAAGATTAAACACACGGCTCTGTAGCGGCTTGCCGTCTGTGTGAACGTGTGTTTGTATCGCGGTGCACGTCGAGAAGTTAAACATTGCGCTCTCGTAGCGTCTTGCGTTTTCTGTAGTAATTCGATTTGCGCGGTCAATGCTGGCTTCAGACATTTAGGGATCCTGTATCTTCGATATACAAAGAGCATATCTAAGGATGAGGAGAGAGTTATGGTATGTGTATAAAAGAACATAAAAAATAATTATTAAAATATTTTTATTAAATTATATACCTACATTAATTATTATAATATTTTAAAATTACTTATTATAATACCAATATTAATTATTATAATATTTTACATATTACACAGAACGCGTGAAATGGCATGAATCTTCAAATAGATTGTCTCGATGATCCGCTGTTTTGGGACCTTCCTCTTAAACCTCCAGACCCGCGCGCGCAGTCGATGAAACAGTGGTCGATTGTTCGCCCGCTAATAGCAGTATTATCGCCGATAGTTATCGCACGGACGCTTTACTGCGCGCGCGGACGCGATAACGATAACAATCGGCCGTATTGTAGTCGCGGGCGATTAAAAAGCGCATTACAAGCAGCGCTATTGCCGGAGGAGTGTTATGACGATTTCATTACCGCGAAATCCTCGTCGAGCGTCGAGTTATGTCCCCGTCGTCGGACGATGTCCGCGTTCGCGTTCGCGTCCGCGAGCCTTTTATTCGCGGGACGTAAAACATCGCGTGTACAGCGCGGTACGCGGTACGTTAATAGCATCGGCGCGAAACTCGGGCTCTCCCGCATTCGCAGACTATAGCCGCATTCCCTCAATGAACGGCGAACATGTTCACCCGGCATTTGCAGGGATCCACCCGTGGTGGATATGGAGAACGAAAAAAAAGTATATCTAGAATACTCCATTGTCAAGGTACTGGCGATTTTGTAGCTTTAAATGTCGATACGTATTACACTAGATAATTATACTTCCTTAATTGGTATAAAATTTGAAACTCGCGATTCTCTCTCTCTCTCTCTCTCTCTCTCTCTCTCTCTCTCTCTCTCTCTCTCTCTCTCTCTCTCTCTCTCTCGACAATGATGTGAAAATTTGTGCATCGCCAGAATTTTCAACGTGCAATGGAAAGCAGCAGCAGCAGCAGCAGCTTTCCAGATTCGTCAAGAAGTTTCAGGACTTTCGACACACACCTCGCGCAGTTTCGCATGTACATGACAGAATAGGCACGCTTCAGAGGGTGGCGAAGGGACGGGTAATAAGTGCGCCGTGGGCTACGCCGGTCTAGGGAAGGATGATAACTGCAGCGGCGCCCATTAACGCGCTCCATTGTACGAACGTTATGCACGCACGTACGTGTCCGCGCTCACGCTAAACAGACGAGCTTCCGAGCGAACGAGCGCGAGCGCACTGTATTTCCAGCGATAATTAATTTCGCCCGTTCTTGGCGGGCTGGAGCCGAGCCGAGCTCGATACGCCATGGTCCTCCCGCAATTTTCGCCGTTACGAAAATGATGACGACACGAGGACAAAATCGCGTCCGCGGACGCCTGGACTCGGTTTACTCCGTTACAGTCTGTCCTTCCCCCCCCCCGTTTCTCTTCTCGCCTGAAAAAAAAATCGCGTAAACGTATCGCGCGTTACCGGCGAATTTTTGTATATACGTCACTCGTGGAACGACGTCCGCGTCGACGTAATTCAGACATATCGCCGGCGCGGCGCCCGCCGCGCGAGATGCCGCGCCGGCGGCGAATATATTTTTACGTTAGTTTAGCGCGCGTTAATTCGCCGCGGCGAGTGCCACGGGGGAACCCGGGAGGCTGCGTCGTGTCCACCACCGACGATGAATTCCCACCGGGGATGCACGCGGTCGTGACATGATGAAAGAATAATATACGCGAGAGGAATAAGGAATAAAATGCAATACGTCGCATCAGCGAGGCGCTCGGTAATATATTTGGCAAACTGTCAATGTGCGTAATAAGTTTATTCATATATGTTTACGTAGTTATTCGTATCTTTTTCAATTTGTTCAGAATATTTTTTTACATCTGACGAGTCCTGTATTCGCTCTTTGCTTTTTGCATCTTGTATTTTCGCACGTTTTCGCAACGTGAAAATTTCGTTCACTTCCGACGACAAATTGTATCCACAGCCATGGTTTATTCATCTTGATTACTGTCCATCTTTCTATTAGTCTAGAGTCTAGATCATGACCTCAATCACAATGCATAAGGAATTAAGAAATAAAAATCTAATAAACCGCACTTGTGATTAACCGATCTTTAGTGCATCCGGTCGACCCGATAGACTTCTGCTTCCGCGAATGACCGACTCGTAAAACTCGTCGCTGGTAATAGCGCCGGAATTGAAAATGATCTTCGATTGCCGCGGTGACAGACCAGCAGCAGGTGCAAACCTCTTCGCTCGCGTATAAAGATTTCCAGGAGCGAAGAATAAGATTCCCACGTTAATACCGCGGAAGTTAGAAGAGCGATTCTACCACGTGCGACACAGTTTTCTCCAAGTTGAGGGATATTAAACGTCATTTCGCTTGAATATACCAGAGGTAGACCTCTCTCGGTCGCGCTTCTTACAGACACATTTCTACCGTCTCGAGAATTTTATTCTCGAGATCGGCTCCCGATAAAGTTGTAAAAATCTCCGGCGATCGCTCGCGTGACCGCTTTCAATTTTTGTTCATCAGCCATTCGCTGCAGTTATCGTCTACTGTTGGCTCCTAGTAGTCCTAGTCGAGTGGCTTCCATCCTCGAGGACGGCTCTCAATAATAAGGAGTCTCCTTAAAATGTTACAGTTATATGAGTATATGTACTCAAGCACACCCAACCAAATTAAGCGACCGACCAATCCAATTATATTCGTATATAGAAATTTTATATATCAAGAATATCCGAGGAGCGCGGGGGTCTCCTCTATTTTCTCGGTGAAAGAATAGCGATGCAGAAGCCGTGAGAATTCCAAAGTCAAGATCCCCGGGCTTCTTCTACCGTTTACACGGGATAATCTGAGCCCTCGAGCAGCGGAAGAGCGTCGTCGTGTGCCGTGGATATAACGCCCATCGCGATACGTCGTGGATAGCGGCGTTATGGCGGGCAAATATTTTACGTGGACCGTACACACATAATTTCGGGACCAATACGATGTAATCTCGACGCGGCGCGGCGCGGCGCTGGCGAGGCGAGAGGCGAGCAGGCCGGTGCGGCGCGGCGCGGCCGTTTGGGTCGGTAATAAAGCCCGCGATACTCTTTCTCGGTATGCAAAATAATGCGATACGCTAGGCACTTTTGTGGGAAAGGTGGCGGTAAGGGGGCGGGAAAGCGGCTCTCGCAGCCCGATGGCGAAAATGGGGAGCTTTCGTGCACCCGCGGCGGAGGCGCGGCGCGCGGGACGGCGCGGGGGGCAAGCTCGGGATGCCGGGGCGAATTTATCGCGTTATTATTGTTATTCTTGTTATCGATTATCCTCGTACAATAAGCGCCGCTCCGTGGCTATGTACACCCGCCGGCACCGTGTCTATATACCGCATAATGTAGTGTATGCGATACCGTAAGCCGAGGGAGAAACGGGAGCGAGAGCGCGAGCGCGACGTGCTGCGCCGTGTCGTATGGAAATAAAGGAAATCCCGCGGTGCACGCGAAAGGTCCCCACGTACGATTTCTGCGGCACGGCGCCGCGGCGCGGCCCGAGGAAAAGTGAAAACGCTTGATAAGTAAAGGGCTTGGCTTGGAAAAATATCAATACGAATAGTGCGTTTGCGCAAGATACCTTAAAGTGGGAAGAAACGGTGCTTGATGAAAATTTATTAGGTAAATAAGGAGAAATTGTAGACGCACGTGCGCGTCTTGGCTGGGGTCGGTTCTCTTAAAGAGGATTCGGGTTTTAACGTCGACGTTCTATAAAATAAATGGAAATAAAAGTGAAACACGCCGCGTAAAATAAAGATCCGGGAAGACAAGATTAAAGAACGAGAAATTCGCGCAATCAAAGGATAAAGAAGAGAGAAAGGGGGAAGAGAGAAAGAGGCGAGACTAATTGCACCGGCGCGCGCGGCAGAGGTCTTATTATCGACGCTAATTCTAAAATGCGTTGTTCGCGTCATTTTAATTTTGTTCTTACGATATTACAAATAAAGGGTGGGAAAGGGATGTGCCCTCCTGTAATATTCTTTCCATTTCGTTATGTAATGCACAGTTTCGTAATCTCCTGCATCAGCGCGGGGAAAATATTCTCTTCTATTTTTCCGCCAGCGGAATTTTTCCGATGTTACTCCGGCGGATTACACGGCGTTGTGTTCCATTCCTTTTATGCACCCGTTTTTTTTTTTTCGTTATTATTGTAAATCGTATGCGTTGGCGTCCCCGACGAAAGGACGGGCGCACACGGGATGTCCTGGGGAACTCTGTTATTTCAGAAACACACTCTTTGGCGTTCGCCAGAACTTTTTGTACCTTACTCCCAGAGCGAGTTAAGATTGCGTAAAAATGAAATCCACCTCGATCTCTGCGGATGATTTTCCGTCGTCTATCTAAAACGTCGAAAACGTTCCCCGTATGGAGATTCGTGGCAGGGATCCACGTCTTTTGGGACATTCTGCGACGTAAAGTTACGCGCCTTTATGGTCGCGATAAACTTTTTGCGTGGCGCAGCCAGTAATTTGTCGCTACGGGGCCCTGCGTAGTAACGTGACCGCGTCGCCCAAAAATTTGAGATTGAAGGGCTCCGGAAGAAAAATGGAGCGCGATAAGGCCGCCGCGCCGGGGGATAGCGCGCTCGAGTTTTCCCTTTTCCCTTTTCGTAGCGATACGCGCCGTATACGCCGGGCGCTTTACTCTTTCATTACATATTCCGTGCCAATCGCGCGTCTCGAGATAATGCGGTACATACGCACCAAGGGGACGCGGGGAAGGAGGGGGGCGACATTAATTCAGGGCTCGATGCGAGTTTAATCGCTCGCACGGTAAACGATAGCGTAATATCGGCGATCACGGATAACGGCGGGCACTTGATGAAAATTAATCGCGAGACAGAAAGGAACGAACGTAAACTTCGTTTACGGCCACGCTCCGTATAAATCCTTCGCCCTTCGTTCTAACCCGCGTACTTTTATCGCCCGATTACGACGCTCGGGAACATGCTTCCGTTGCTCTCAACAGATTATAATTAAATCATACGGCTCGTGCAGCCGATAGCTCTTTAAAAAAATTTATTACTATATACTGTTAATAAGCGTGTTTTATTATTAATATTATGCATCTCACACATACAATCGTGAGTGTACCACGATTAACGTGTAATGTTTTAATAGCGTATTCTGGAGATTAATTGGAACCGAAAATATTAATATGAAAATGTCGAAAATGTTACGATGGCGTTTCGGGTTATAAGCAATTAAAATTGACCAATATTTTGTTGGAACAAAGGTAAATTTTATTTTTCAAATAAATGTGTTAAATTTAATATACTACAGCAGCCTGTACATCAAAATTGATGCGAAACATAAAGAGAGCAGAATACATGTTCGGTATTTATTTTGAATTTATAACACGTCAACCGTTTCTCCTGAAACGCTGGCGCGCTCGTTTTAATGTAACGTAGTACATACTTGCTTACGATGCCGCGATGCTCGCAAGGTCGCCGCGTTACCATTCGTGCGTCGAATCTCGAGCCGACAGGTAGCATTGTCGTTCGCACGGACGAGTCCCAAGTGGGTAGTTAGTCGCGCGTATCATCTCATTATCTCTCGAAACCCGATTGCGACAAGTACCAAAAGATACCAAACACGACATTAACATACGATCACTATAATCAATGAATATAATATATATGTGATCGATCAAATCTCGCATTTGACAACTCTTGAACGTACTGAGGTGATGATCTTATGTATAGACACTTCGTGCGATCTTTTCATTCAAAGTTACAGATGATTTACTTCATCGATGACACGTACGTTTAGACTTTACTTACTTTGAAGTTTTTATCGAACTAAATATAGTTTGTTTGTGTGAATATTGTATTTCAACTGAAAATGCAGAGTAACATATGAATCCCAGCCCGAATATATATTTTCAGACGCTCCATCGCGTCTTGATTAGCTATTATTTCAGTTATAATAATCGCATCTTTCATGGAGAAATATTAACGTGCGTGCGATCGTAACCGTACTTTCGCGAGTGATTGGTGTTAGTAAAGAAGTAGTAACCAGAAACAAGAGAGAAGGAGGAGACCTGAGTGGCAACGGCTGAGCAATCGTGAGGTAAGTAATTTATTATTTTATTAATTTTGAAATTAATTTGATATTATATTGAAAAATAATTCAAGTCATTTATAATTATTTCATGCACGCTATAATTATTTTTCAAAATTTTAATTGTTCAGAAAATTGATATAATTCGGATATTTATATTTTGCAATTCGATGTAATTATAATGCAGTCTAATTCTGCTATTACATCGTATATAGATGAATTACGGTGTATTCTTATTCGAGTTAATGGGTCTGTGAAAATTATATCAGATGCATATAAAGTGCATGCAATTGCATGTTTAAAGTTAAGAGCATGAGAATATTACAGATAAATACCGCATCTCATAGATCCATTACCTTCAAATAGGTGGACTAGAATAGATTAATTTTAATAATTTAATTTTAATATCCTGAAGCTATCGATTTATTATGCACGCGAGAATGCACAAAGCTCATAAAATATATTGATATATGATTGTTTAACATATTTTGATGCATTATCAGCGCATACTATATATACGTATAATATACCCATCATGTAAAATTTTCAGAAAACGCAAAGAATACCACGAGGAGATGATATTCTAATAATATCATAGCAATTTTTATTAACGTATCAAATACATTATAAGCGATAAGTTTTCTGTTTTAAGCAAACGGTAAAAAATTAAGGGAAAAAAGGATAAAGTTATAAATTGAGTGAATAACGCGAGTGAACGGAAGTTCTAAGTAGGCTTAATCGATAGCTTGGATGTCATTTTGTATTTACATGAAATAAATATGAATTAATATTTAGAAAATATGTTAAAAGAAAATTGTTAATATTTAAATATTAAATATTAAATATTAAATTTCATTTTTTCTCTCTCCTCCTTTCTAAATATTTTTTAAATAGAATTCGAGAGATTTGCTTTTGGTCTCTCTATATTTTTCCAGGAGTAAATATTATATAAATTGCTGCACTAGAGAAAGTAATATTCAGGGATTTTTTTCATATGGTACAAAGATAACTAGAGGGACAAGAAATATTGCACATACAATCAAATAGCTTTCCAGTTAATTTATTTAATAAAAAGTGATTATTAATCGTATTTATTATCGTCATAACGTAATTTTATCGCAATCTTTTGTAGCCTATCTACGTTTATGTTTCTTAACGTGACTCTATTTTCTCGTATCACTTAAGATATAATAAAATGTCATGAGGTCTAATAAATATTTTATTACGATGTAGAATTTTTTCTACAACTAATAGGTGTACGTGCGTAAGCGCAGTTACGTATATGATATTACCCGAACACGCAAACTTTACGCGATTTCATTGGCCAACTTCGGTCGCTTATAACTCGAAAACTATTGCGACCCCGACATTTTCGTGTCAGGATTTTCGGCCATAATTAATGTTCGGGACGTGCCACCAAAGTGTCGTACCAGAGACACCGTGTATATTATTATTGCTATCACTATATCATATTACGAGTATCGGGGATTTCGCCGTAACGGTGATGGACGGAGGGTGATTAATTGCGCTGCCGTTTCTTCGAAACGGGCGGCGCGCGCGAGGAGAATCGGTGTTTCTGTTCGCGGAGAGAGAAATCTCTCTTCCTCTTCGCCGTCGGAATTTCTCTCTCGTCGGACGCGCTACGCTCAATTTCCACGCACTCCATTCTTCCCGTCCGACGGTATACGACGAGTATCCCCAATTTTCCCGACCGCCCCACGAACCACCCTTCACTTAACGCCACTTAAGAGAACGTTACGTCAGCGATCGCACCGGCGATCGTTACTCCGCTGCGCTACGCTCCCATATACGTCGTTGTTCCGATAACGGAGATCTCTCCATCTCTCTCCTTCTCTCTCTCTCCTCCCTCCTTCTCCCTTTCTCTCTCCGCTCGTCATTATTTCGCCACAATACCGGTGCCAGGAGCGGCGGGCAAGGAGGATAACCTTTGTTACGCGCGAAATGGAAAACGGTCGGACGATTTTTCAACGTCGATGCCTAGTCCGGTTCGGTTAAGGTCTCTACGCGGCGCGCCAGGTGAACTCGGCGACCTTATCGACGACCAGGTCCGATACGGATTTCCGGTACGACACCCGGTACACGGTCGCAACTGCGGCGAGCGTCAGATGTGTGTGTGTGTGTGTGTGTGTATGTGTGTGCCATGCGGTTGCGTGGGCACGTGCATATACGTTCGCCTGTGCACGCGTATAAGCACCGTAAGACCGTCTGTGTCTGGTGGGACGACTGTGTGCGCGTGCACGATGCGCCTGCGTGCGTGTGCGGTTGTACGACGGACCCAGCCATGACACAGGAGCCAATATTTGTACGGGCGGTTGGCATCAGTTTCCCTGGGCCGCCCCTCGGATCCCCTCGAAAGCGACCTCCGCGTATTTATCGTGCAAACGACCGTCGATCTCGACGGAGCTCGGCCATCAATCTATGAACGCTTAACTTGAAAATTGGAGTGGCCAACGGGGCCACGGTACGTCGCGGTCGGCCGCGAGAAGAAAACCGTCGGCCGTTTCCGACGTTTCCATGTTTTCGGGGAACAATAGATTCACCCGAAACGGATACTCCGAGAAACCTATATATAATGACAGTAAGACGATATTTTCCTTAGAACGTTACGAGGGACGACTCCCCTTTTCCTCTCCTTCGCGAAATTGGGGGATCGATGTTCAATTACTGAGTTAATACCCGAAAATCGAGAGTTCAGCCTCCGACAGACGGATAACAGATATCTCCCCTCATTTTACTTCGGGATCACTTCAATTCGAAACTCTCCGGTCGCCGAGATATATTTAATAGAAATAGAAATTTCGAAATTCCTGACGAACAAGACGAACAAGGAAATACCCGTTAGGAGGAGATCGTTTTCGGGATCTCGCTCTGTCATCGTTATATTGAATCCGGGCGTTCCCGATTTCAATCTTCGCTCACGCGAGGAACGAGGAAGGCGAGTGTTGCTGCCCTGGCGATAGACGATCTTGCGGGGCCTTGTGCGCTGGTCTTTCGCTATCACTCGCTCGTTACTCAGGATCTTTCATTTTATGAGATTACCCCGTCGAACGTTAATCCATTTTGCGCGACTTCGCCTCCCCGAGCGTCGTAAAAATCGTCTATTGTGTTCCGCAGGAGATCGCCCGCCGACTTAGGTAAAGGGCCCTCCCCCCGGACCAACCGGTGCCTTTGTGCGAGCGTCAATTCTTTCGAACGGCGGAATTCACCGTGAGACTTATCCGGGAAATCGGATTTATATTGCAATTTTTCGGGAAAGTTTACGCGAACGCGTTGAGTTACGTACTCGGGAGTCTTACGCGAGTCCGATCCCGTGTAACTCGGGATCCGGCTGTAACACGGTCGTCTTAATACGGCAATTAGGATTAGGATTAATGGAACGACAGGGATTAGAAAGTCGGATCTCGGTGATTTTGTCTCACGCCTCGGGAACAATTTGCATAGGTAGTATTCGAGAAACGTCCGGAATCCTCTGCAACTTAAAAACGTATTCGTGCGTAATGACGTTTTGCATTAGAATTCAGAGACGCAAATCAACGATGAAACTGCGTTTTCTGGTTAATTTCACGTCATTCCGTTTGAAAATTCCGCAATAAAGAACTAGTCGATTGATGGAACGGAAAGGTGCCAATTATACTCGAGTTTCGTACACGTATGCGCGAATACGTCGCGTGGAATTAGCATAATCCGGATGGGCGCGTGCGAGCGTGATCTTTACCCTCCTACTCTTTAAACGCACCTGCTTCGGCAGGATAACGCGTTGACGCAGGAGGACCGTTGACCTCCGGGGCGCAGTGTTTTTATAGCTCGTGGCTTAGGCTCCGGTGCGGAGGTGCATGCGTTCCGTGCAGGTGACGGCAACGTAATTATATATATCAGAGGCGCGATTAAAATGCGAATGCAATATTCACGCGCGCTCGCGCACATGCGAGCGTTCGCGTTTCGGTAATCCTCGCGCGCGCGGGCGCCGTCCGTTTTTTATTCCTCTATCTCTTCCCTCTAATTTCGGGGTGGTTTTTACTTTTTCAAAATAACACTCCTCGCCGAGAGATTGGTACGGGGCACGTCGTTATCATCGCGCGGGCTCGCACGGTTCGCCATATTAAATGATAAATAATAAAACGAATGCAAAATTATCCCCTTTCTGCATTAAAATAACTTTCTGCATTATTCATCGGTACTCTTTTTTTTTTTCGCCGGAATATCACACAAAGCATAACCTGGCGACACGCGCGACGCGTGACGTGAGATCCGCTCGCACGTGTGAACCGCCGGATAAAACAAGAGAAGAGGGCGCGATTTAAATCTCCGTCGTATAATTTGAATTACAAATACAAGGTTACGTGTATACGCTCGATCCCATTCGCCTTTTTTTATATTGCTCGCGAAAGACGCGATATATTGCTATGCGTTCGATAAATGTTACGTGACAAAGAGTTGACTTCCACGTGACGCGAATGATATATATCCCTATTTTAATCCTTATCCTTCTTTTTCTCTCTCCCTCTCTCTTTCTTTCTCTCTGGTGCATTTCAGGGATTTTCGTGAAACACTCTTCGTCAGGTAAAGCTGATGTTGTTACACAGTAGCTGCGATCGAGTGAAAAGGTGACGAGAGATAAAGGTCGACGTATTGTAACGCCCGCGCCGTCAACGTCGCTCGCCGCCGCGCCGTCGCTGTCCGCTGTCTTTTTTTTTTTTCAGCGACGGCGAAAAAAAAAAGAAAGAAGAGGCGAATTACGTCGCGCCAATTTAGGACAACCCGGATAATTTCGCGCACGTCCGGGAGACGTCGAGATTTATATATCTCCCTCATTCGCGGAGACGGACGCTCGTTAGGCGTATCACTCCGTCAAACGGCACGGTAAAAAGCGACGGCGATTGCTAACGGATCGATTATCGATAGCCGTCGGTTGGCTGGCCGCCGCGCCGTTATCGTGTCGGTAGTTGTTTTGCAGTCCGGTCTACGTAATTAGGCTTAATGCACAACGCTGAACCCGACGCTTTACATCGTTGTCCATCGTATTTCTTTTCCCGTCGCCGTCGGTCTTTTTTATCGACACGCTCGTGACTCGGGGAGCAAAACTTGAGAACTAAAGAGAGCTTTTAAATTATTATTTGATGCGAATCGACAGATTGTGTATTGACCGCATTATTCGGCATTTTTCTCTTCCCGTATCGCGGGTATCGTCGAATAAAGCGCTGCAAGCGAAGCGGGTTTCATCCTCTCTCAACAGTGTACACGTAGGTATATAAAATATACCGGCATGGTATATATAGAAGCATATTCCACAAGCGACGCGCGCAAGTAAATCTGGTCATCTTCCGAGTAAGATTCCGCTTGTAATCCGGGCATTGTGCAGCCTTTTCAAATATCGGACGTAAAAAAAATGCGTATATATTCGCCGACTATTCCTCCGAACCTCTAGCGGGAACGTCGATATGAAACTTCGAGTGCCGTAATCCGTGCGCAATTTGAAAATCGGGGAAGTATTCAGTAACTCTTTATCTTGATACTGGAATTTTTGCTCAAGTAATCTCACGCCTTTTCGATCCCCTGCAATTCGAAAAGTTTTCAAGTTTCCCACGGGTTCGCTGTCGAGGGAAGAATCGACTACGGCTTAGTCGAAGGATTTATAGACGAAGGTCGATAGATCTTCGGATACGTTGACAATCCGCTCCGTTAATAGCCCGCGTCATTTATCATACTCGGCGCGGCTGTTCGGCAGTATACCGATGTGTATCGATAATGTGCAAACTATCATGTACGAAACGAGCGCAGACGTGTCTCTAGATGAAAGCGCGATTGTAGCGAGCGATCCACCAAGATCGTGATGTTACCATATAGTCAGTCACAGTAATAGCGCGAGCGAACGAGCGAGCAAAGAGAGTCTCTATTCGGAGTCCGCGGATCCGCGGGATTCGCGATCGCAGATAAAAAGGTCGTGTAAACACACCGCCGTTGCCGACTCACACACACCGCGACCGTATACCCCAACCAACACGCGGATTCCTCGCGTAATATCGCGATCAGGGGTGATTAATGGCGGAGGCGCGCCGTTTAACCACCGCTTTTACATCCTGACACGGGGTGGTGGCCCGGAGGCGATGGTGAATCGCGGGGGCCACGGCCGCGATTCTAAGGGGCGTAGGTAGAGGGGGAAAAGGGTTTCGAGGGGAAGGCGCGGTAAGAATAATACGAGGTCTATAAAGGAAACGTAGAATGGCTGTACAGATAAAGTGCGCAGGAAATCAGCCACTACCCCCGGGCCCCCGGCCAGCAGTGCCAGAGCGCATAATATCCGTGCTTTATTCGCAAATCCTCGCGCCGCGGTAGCGTGGAGGGTGTAGGGGAGGGGGGGGGAGGGAGAGATAGGTAGATAGCGTATATCACGCGAAAAATATAGTTACATTAACTGCAATTTATAATGGATTTCGCCGCCGCGAATTACTCATTGTTCTGCGAGAAGCGTACGGCCCCCGCCGCTCTCGCCTGCTTGTGCTCCTCTGATTTATACTTCTGGTTTACCGGACTATTAACGCCGCGCAACACTGTTAATAATCGCCCCCGGTGCGATCCGCGACTTTTCCTTCGACTCCGGGAACATCGCGATCGATGAGGGACGGTAACTATAGAAATTTTGCGTTTTTGGCCCCGACAGTTTCCGATAAGTTATTCCCGTTTTATTATGCAGAGGTATTTGAGGCATAAAAAGATTGTCGCGCGAATTTCCACTAAGTGTCGATAGTTTGCAAGTTTTACAAACAATTAAAGTCTCGGGGATTTTTACGAATTAATGACTGCGGAATCGATTAATCGCAGTTGATTTTTTGTCCCCGACAGAGATTTATACAGCATTTAATAGCCGGGCTGTTCAATATTAAACGTATCAGAAATAAATTCCCACTCGATGGGAATTAAATATGTATGTATACGCTCTATTAATTTAATAATACGACTATTTTCGAACGAAAAACGTCAACGCGACGAGGAGAGGTCGATTTTAAAACGAATTTTGTGTTCAATTTTAATAACTAGCATATATCCTCTCGCGCGTGCAGCGCCCATGCAAAGGGACGAAAGGAACAAATCCGCTTTTCACGGTAATAATGGCACGTATCCTTTCGCTATCAAGCCGCGATATTGCAATTTCTTGCTTGGATCGTCGACTAAAGCGCTTGCAACACGTTTTCCTGCACCACGCTAGGTTTTTTCCTCGTATAGCACCCGTCTCTCGAGAAACGCGATATGCACTCTGATAAAAATCATTTTCGAATCATTTTAATTCCTCGCTATATGCGTATATGTCAGCCGGAAATTCGGTATGCGGAGATACATTTAAATAAAATATGAGTCAACCTGTGTAACGCCAATATGAATGTAAAAACATATAGAACATTTTATTTTCTTCGAATAAAACTTTAATGATCGGCGAATGAATTGGGAATTTTAATTCGAAAAATTTTTTATAAAAAGTTTATGATGTTTGACGTTGAATATTGAATTTCGTTTAAAAGCGAATTTATCCGAACACGAGAGACAATTATTTATGTATTTGTAATGTTTTAATTCTCTTGTTATAGTATGTACCGTGACTTACTAAGATGTTCCGGGTAAATATAACGTAATAGTCTCCAAATTCATGGCGTTTAATACCGCTGCATCAACCGAGCAGGGTGGAGGGCACAGACAAAACGGTAAACTATCATCTATTAAATTGCAGAACTCGGAGTCGTTAGAGCCGAGCTTACGCGAGTTATGCTTTCGGAGGTAAGATCGCGATTTGTCGTAGAAGACCGAGCTCGCTCGCTCGCTCGCTCGCTCGCTCGCTCGCTCGCGCTGCGCCGCGCCGCGCCGCGCCGTTCCGCTCCGCGTTAATTAATTTGTTAATTAATTCCGAACTATAGAACGCGGCAGTTGGATAATTCTAAAATTCACTTACGGCACGCCGTGCGCGCAACCTTTAGTTACGAACTAATTTATTATGACGATGATTTCCGGCTGGCAAAAGGGGAAACGATGTCGACGTCGCCCGTTAAAGCGCTCGCAAATAGGAGATTCAGCCTTTTCGAAAATCACGGCGAACGAATCACCGGAAGTGTAATAAGCGTGTTTCGTTGCTCGATACGCTTTACGACTCCGCGTCGTCGTCGCGGTGGAACTAAACGCCGAATGGCCATGAGTGCGCGGGCTCTCCATTTTTTTCCTCCTCTCGCTCTTTCCGTAAACAAAAATGCAGGAACTGCAGCGCAACTACAGCGGGAGTCAGCTGCGGCTTAATTAAAAGCGGCGAGGAGTCGGATTATTTTTCTTATTAGCCCCTTAAGGACGCGCGCACCATGCGAATGTGCAATCTACGTTTTGCTGTATTTCCATTTCTCGTGATTGCATGAAGAATGCATTTGTAATTGGCTGCATCGTACCCAATGATACCTTAAAAACGTAAGTAAGATATACGGCAGAAATACGATTAATATGATCGAGATCCAATATCTTTTATTTGCTCCCATTTCCCCAATTCCCGATACAGTGTGTTTATAAAATCGAAAATAATTACGAGAAGAAGGGAAATGTAAATATGATTTGTACGTAAATCTTACGTAAATTTGAAGAAAAATTCTATCTCCAATGTAGGTAATTTCGACTTATAAAGAATATTTTCAGATTTAAAATTGACACGATTGAATCTATATCGTGTTCTCTAAGAAAAGCTTTCAGAAATGGGACTTTTTTATTTAGTAACTATCTGAATAAACTTTTTTAAAACGTGTTTGCTTGACACCAGCGAAGGGGGAGGGACACTTTGATAAAATAGCAGACAATAATAGAGAGTAGACAAGAATATTTCGCGACGCAAACCGCAGGCGTGACAATAAGCAACAGATGTAGGTCAGTATGAGAAAATTTGCGGCAAAATGTTCCGACTAATTTTGCTATATTATCGTTGACATATATCCGAAAAATGGTGCAACGTGTTCAAAAAAGCAAAATTTGAAATGGCAAAATGTCTCGTTTTACGAGTTTGATTTTAGTTAATTTAGTCAATTTACAACGATAAAATTCTATTTCTTCTATTTTTATTTTTTACGATGATACAGTTTATAATTTTTTTTGCTTTTTATATTGATTTTCATTTAAAAAGTATGAGAAATTATATTAGTTAGTCTTCATTAGTGTTCTTGTTTAGACAAAATATTTTCGAGAGAATTCTATTTATTTTTTATTCAGAAACTTTTAAAAATTTCTCGAAGTGTCCACTATTATATAGAAATATAAAATATTCACATGTTCCTCTAAATATATATCTGAAGTTTTGCGGATCCCTTAATTGCTATTACGATCATTCTTTTATAAATAGCGAATCGATCGTGAAGGAATTCAAACAACACTGTAAAAAATATAAGCATGCCTCTGACAATCATCTGAAAATATATGCAATCGTATGCTCTCAAGGACCAATCACAACGCCGGTTGTCGGTGAAAACATGAGTCACGTCACTCGCGATTTTATCCTCACGGCCGCGAGCGGGCACAGAGGCGTGAAGCCCTTGCGACTTTAACCTTCGCTTAAAAATGCAGGAAACACGACCAGACAACGCGTCTAATCATATCGCCAGCCGACGTTAATTCGTTAATTATGCTCAGTAGTTACCTGTTGCGTTGTGTAGGAGTCAATTTTTCGTCGAGCGCCGATGCGACGCGACGCGCGGCATGTAAATTTGCATCCAGACAAAGCCGATCACCGAGCCGGAACCTACGATGTTAAATGAAAATTACTTTACCTCGTCGATGTTCAATCGTCGAAGGTTTCGATTGTTACCACGTGCGAATATTAGAGAAGCGCGAAAATAAAATGGTTTAACTTGGAGCGCAAAGCGTCGACAAAGCGTTATAAATTTAAATGGCCCGTAAAATAAAATGTCGGGCAGCACGCGGCACAGGCGACAATACAAATGGAAGTTTGCCCACTTGTCAGTCAAAGAACGGTACTGGGCAAACGCGCGGTTTCACAAGGAAAAGATACCAAACCGCGAATTGCGTGTGACCGAAAAATTGATAAAATAAAATAGTTTTTGCCCGCATTTTTCTGCCCGTTCGCGTGCTCGGACCTCTCTCTGCATTCTTCCCAAACTTCATTCTTTTAATTCTTTGATTTTCAATTTAGCAAAATCCATTGGTGTTTTCCATTCGTAAGCGTAGCACTTTGTGAAAGTCTTAGTGAAAGAAATTTCCACAGACGGAACAAAATTGTTAGAATAAATGCACAGCACGAGAGACAAAGGCCAAATTCATTTTGCGAACGAATAATTGTCGGAGAAAAGCGAGAGAGAAAGAGAAACAAATTCGCCTAAGTTCCGAGGGAGAGAAAGAAAGAAATGGGGGGAGAGTAGCTGAGCGAATTATACATATATCGCCTGATAGAATCAAGTTATCGAGCTGTAGTTTTCAGAACGAAATCCGTCAGCTGTCATGTTCGGTGATTAAAATATGACACATCCATACATTTTATTTAATCCCACGCGCTTCAGAGCGCCTGCTTTTATTTCGGAAAATGTCAAATATACCGATATATATGAAGCAAGAGAATGTCGGGATGACCTACACGTTATACTAATTGTAAGAGGAAAAGGTTTTATTCCTTCGATCTGAATTTTACAGTATTTATCGAACAAAGCACGCAGCAATGTAAAAATTATTCGCCTCGTATTGATACGCAAGAGTGTTATAATTGTGATTTACCGAAGATGGAAATTTAAATGGACAGGCGGGCTCACACGTTTATGTTTATAAGAACGTAAACGTAATTCCTGAAAAATGTCCAGATACGCGAAAAAAGCAGCGTAATATTTAAATACATCATCTCGATGTAATACAAAATAATAGGTTATTTTCCAATACGTTTCAATAGTTTTCTCGGATATTGGTATCGACGTATGACAACAGCTCAATTTTACGAATTCGACAAGCCACACGGATCACCAAACAGCGCAGTTTCACCTATACGCAGTCATCAAATCGTCCATTTTGCCTGCGGAATCGCACGCAAGCTCCCACGATCAATCCGGATTTAATCCGACCAGTTAACATATATCCGTCTCGCGTGTACCTTTGGCAAATACGAAAATCTTTTTGGATTCCTTCCTAGAGAAGGGATGTGCGCGTGTATATACCCAAGCTCGCTCGAACCCCCTTGTGCAACCAAGTAGCACTGCGAGATTGGATTCGCGAAACAAAGGGCCTTATAATATATGTATTACACGAGTTCTCAACTTGTGACAGTTTCCTGAATAATTTTCGAAGTATCTATCCTTGCCCGAGATATAGGTATTATATAATCTTGCATCTCCCTCTATATATGTATGTATATGTATATAAAATATACATATACATGTATGCGTATGTATAATTATACATACACACGTATTGCATATATATACAGTATACATACAATGTGTATGTATTGTACATATACGTACTTCTCTATGCGCACAGATATCTATACGCGCGTTACACATGTATACCTGAAATATTTAATCGCGGACTCGATTGGCCGCACGCGCGATTTCACCCGGCAATCCGACTCGCGAGATAGCTCGAACTCTCAAAGCTTCATGCTCTCATCCGAGTTGAACCTTTTATCCGCGACGCGTATATATTCCTCTCAGATATCTGACGCGCTGCGCCGGAACTCGGCGCGTCGTATTCCTTCCCTGGTTCGACGATAATATTTAATTTAATTCCACAGTAGCTTCCCGAGGATATGCGCCGTAAAAATCTTTTATGCTCTATAAAAAAAAGGAGGGGAAAGGAGGTAGAATGCAGGAGAGGTGAAAGATGGATAGCTGCGGCGCGTATACCCGCGAGCGACGCGCCGCGCCGGTATGATTTTCGCTTAATTGGCTACGTGGGTCGTTACAATTTTTCAGAGTGCAACCCGCCGGGGCTCTCGCGGGTGTGCATCGGCGCGATACACGAGCGGCCCCGTCGAGAGACTTTTTCTCTGAGGTTAGCATTAATTTAAGTAATAAATCTCATATTCAGTTAAAGCCGATTAAAAGAAATTAATGTCTTATCGTTAGCGATCGCACGCCGAAGAACAATTTCTATTATTATTTCATTTCAATATCTGATTTCTGTTATTTCTACTATTTTATTTTCCTTCATCAGTTTCGCCTGAATCTCTGTAAATGATTATTGCATTTTTTTCTATCGTTGCTTTTTTCCAGATTTAAATTCTACATAAAGATACAAAAATACGAGCGGAATCGGACCGACGCGACGCGACGCGTCGGTGGGCCGACATTTTTCGTCCGGCATCAGATCGCAAAGTTACGATGTAACGTCGTTGTTGAACACTCCGCGTACAACGCGGCCGTATATCTCCGATACTTACTCGCAAGCGAACATGATTGCATCCGTATAGATAGGAATCTCGCCGCGCGCGCGATTTTATCCGGCAATCGGGCGCACATCGAGCGTAAACCTTTACACTTTTATCCGGCCTTAACCTTGTGTCCGCGGCGAAAAACCGGTCCATCGACTTTTCCGCTGAAATAATGATTATGTTCGATTAACGCGCAACGCTGACCGCTCGGAATTTGTATATAAGAAGGATATCGCGTGATTGATTACAGTTCCTGGCCGTGTTATCAAACGCACCGTAATTTTTTATAATTCATTGATTTTCGAACATTAGCTTATAATGGTCATCTATCATTGTTATAATCCATCGAATTATGTTAAGAAACCTGAATTCTATTAAAAAATTAAGGTTAATAATATGGCCAAGGACTGTATTATTCAAAATCGTTCTGAGATATATGTTTAAATACTGGAATGACAAAATCTATAATTTCGTCGGTAATCAATTTTAGTCTTGATTCAGTCCGGTAGTCAATTTTAGTTTTGATTAATTCCTATCGTATTATGCAATTATTTCGTTATAATTTTCTCGTTGTGTTATCGAGGAAATGCTATTTTAGTCGCCATTTTGAGCGTTGATCATATTACGGTCGAATTTAGATAATTCGATTTTCATTGGAGAGTCAATTTTGACTACAAAGCCAAATGATTTTATGTTAATTTATTGACGACCAGAAATACAGTTCTGAATCTCGTTAAATTTCACACTGAATATAGAGGATTTTTTTCTAATACCCGGCGAAATATGATACGCAGCGAGATTAAACTTGTCATAATAATCGAAGGGGGCTCATAATCACGCGCGTACGCGCCGATCGCGCTTTAAAAAAATCACCGTCCGCCCTCGCTCTTATCCGCCATCTCATTGATTTATACTTCTGATTTACTGGACTATTAAAACGCCACGCAACACTATTAACCCTGCGTTTTACGATCTTTTTATTTTTGCGAAAACCTATATTTATGCGACCAATCGTCCGCTTATTTTTTTTACATCGCGAAGAGAAATTATTTTAAATTAAGTTTCGAAAATATTTTAAATTAAAAATATCTATTTGGTGAAACTTTCAAAGCAATGAAACGGTTAGCGAAATAGGATATCAGACGAGCCACGACGGTACGCGTATATTTTTATAAAACGCGCACTCGCGCGCTTTGAAATTTAATAACGTTATAGCTGTGAAATTTGCGGAGACCCATTTTTTTATACTCGTTAATGTAACGAACTACTCGAGTACTCGCGTGGGAACCAAAAATCCGCGGGAACGTAAAATCAAGCGTGTGTGCGAAATTGGCGCGCCTAAAATTCGCCGCGGCGCGGGCGGCGGCGGCGGCGGCGGCGGCGGCGGATTCTACACGCCGATAATCGGTCGCGAGATTGGCGCGCCTAAAATCGACGCGCCTAAAATCCGTTCTCGCAAGCCTTTATCGGCGGCACGAGGCGTGAAATCCGCGCCTGGCCGGATCTCATGATACACCCTCCCGTCGCGTCGCGCCCGCCGTCGTTCCGCGCCGCGCCGCGCGCCGTCCCGGTCGATGATTCTAATTCGCTTCGGCGTTCACCCTAGAGCGGCCATGCACGCATTGCACGTACACGCGCAACCCCGCGCACACGTCGTCGCAGCGTCCACGCGTATGCAGGAAAAGGGGGGAACCGGGGGGGTTGGGGGGTTGGGGGATGGAGGCCGGGCGGAAATTCCGGCCGCCGAGCGATCAGTTTTGCGGATGCGACGTATCCGGTGATTTGGCATTGTTGCCCGCGGCGAGCGTAGCGTCAATGGACGCACGCAGGTAGAACGCGAGCGAGCGAGAGCGAGCACACTCGCGCACGGATGCTCGCGCGCGGCCCCGTGTCATCGCCAGGTGGATCCTCCTTCCAGCTGTACCCCGCGTCCACTGTGCGCTTTTTTTCGCATTCTCTCTCTCTCTCTCTCTTTCTCTTTCTCTCATTTCTCTTTTTTGAGAGGGGGGAGGGAGGCTTTCGCATTCGACGTTTTTTGGCCGGCCAATCGAGTTTCGCCCTGGAACCACCTCTTTGAAGTCCCACTCGCGGAGTGAAGATACCACGTCACTCTCGATGGACGACTTCAAAAGGTACCACCTTTTTGAAGTTACGCTCAGCGGTATGCGTCGCGCTTTCCAAACGATCGTTTTTCCGAGAGAGAGAAAGGGAGAGAGAGAGAGAGATTCAGAAGTCACCGGCCATCCAAACGGTTAGTTCCTTTCGCTCTGCCGCGCTTATCCCTGTATCTCCCGGTCGTGCCGCCGCCCCCCCCCCCCCCATGCGAAAATATCGACCTTTTTCCGCACCCGCGGGCAACGGCGACAGGGATAATAACAGCGAAATGGAAATAAAGTTTTAATTTGATCGTGGGGAAAGCACGATATGGAAATTACGAAGACAGTCGATAGGCGAGATATATAATGTCGACGCCATCGTAACTATCGCGGCGTAATTATCTGACCGTTATAGTTACGTCAGCATTGTAAATCGTTCTATATATTATCCATTGTACAGCGTTAGTCGCGTAAACATAATCTATATTATTAAAGGCGCCACGTTCGCGTCGGGATGGTTTTATCGCGATAGGGCCTTTATTGATGATATTGGCCGCTTCGCTACCCGGTTGCGTTTGTTTGTCGTCGACCGTGGTTTGATGGCCGATACCGAGGCACGGGTCGTAAAAGACGTGGCGCACCGTCGACGATGGGTATTAGCCGGATGGCCGTCGCTCTTGCGTTTATGATCTTTTCGGTCCTTACCGCTCTCTCTCTCTCGCCGCGTGATATTTAAACACATTTGTTTTGCAGCCGGACTTGCGTCGCACCTGACAAATATCACGAGCTGCTAAATTTGTTTAATTTATTTATACGCTTCTCCGTCTATTTACGTGCTCCAATTTACACGTTCCAAGTTAGACCGCGCCGCACAATCTCAAACTCGCCGTGGGATTTTTTTTTATAAAATCCGGCAAAATCCAGATTCAAATGGGTATAAATGAAGCGCTCGAATACTTTTTATTTATTATTAATATAAGGATACGGGAAGCGAAACGAGAATAGTCACTAATAGACGAAAAAAAAAATATAATCTATAAGTTAATTAATCCATTAATCCATGATTATGCAGGACTATTAATTGATTACTGATAATTAATACTATTTATTAATGTATTAATGTATTAATTGTTGTTTACAAAATCATTGTTTAGTTACCGATATGTAGCAATTTTATGCTGATTATGCTCTAATTATATAGAGAGATTATGGAGATCGCGAATGGCCGTCGATTAATAGTCAGTCGTTTCTAGAAATTCGTTCGATTTCCCGTCCCTATACGAGTCACGTCGAGAATTGGACATTTCGCCAATCTTGCGGAAGTCGGAAGAATATCTCGAGATGATAGCGGGGATTGATAACGCGACGCTCGCTGTTGGCGGATCAGAGCGTCGTACCTATTTACCATGAATGGTAATCAGACCTCGCTATCGCGCGCCGGATGAAGACTCTCCCCGGCTCCCCGATACGCCGGAATGTAAAATTTACGTAAATTCCCCTCCCCCCCCCTTTCGCCACCGCGTATCTGCTTAGATTCCGCGAGAACCGGAAATTCTTGCCCCTCTCTCTCTCTCTTTCCGCACGGATAGGATTCTTCTCATAGACTTTTCCTCTTCTCCATCTCCGCGCGAATCTGAAACTCTCTCATCACCCGCGTTAATAAACTGCGTGTGATACGACGCATACGATATCGCTGCCTTGTTTATTCCAAGGATCGAGTTACAAAGTGACTATTATAACTGCAGAAACTTTAATCGCAGGTACGGCAGCGCATAGAGATGAGCAGGATAGAATTTGGTTATAAAACTAAAATTCGACTATAAACTTGAGAATATTATTAAGTTAATATTATTAAGCGTTATTATTAAGTGTTATTATTACGCGCTTTTTATTAGCTACATTAAATATCCTTAAGTGCAGTTACATACATCGCGCAAATAAATTAAATTGCACCATGATACGCGAACAGTATTTATAAACGACAGGAAGAAAAAGAGTAAGAAGTGTATTAATGATTTACGTAACAATATTTATATCTGCAAATTATTTAAATACGAATGGATTTATTATGCTTCTACAATTTGCAAATGTTACCGGAGGAGAAGTGAATGAGGAAAAGAAAGATGATATCTATTATAAAGATATATGATCAGAACGTTGGGGAATTTGATAATTATGAACAGCCAATTGAGACATTTTGTTCCCTCTATACCGATGACATACAGCACGCGATTAGTGCAGTCAATAAGTCTCGCGCGGTCCGGGATCGTTCTCGTTTTTTGCCCGAGTTCCTCGAGCTGGTTTCCCGTTTCCTCTCCTGAAAAGTTGCCGAGTACGAAAGCATGTTCGGGCTCTCTCTCTCTCTCTCTCTCTCTCTCTCTCTCTCTCTCTCTCTCTCTCTCTCTCTCTCTCTCTCTCTCTCTCTCTCTCTCTCTCTCTCTCTCTCTCTCTCTCTTTCTCTCTCGCACGCGCGTCAAAGCTTTCAATTAAATCTTTTTTTCTCACACGAGCCACAGGATGCGAGCGTATACTTTCTACCGGTACCGTAACGACAGAAATAATGCAGCCCTGCGATGACGACGCCGACGCGGCGGTTATTTACCGGACGACTGATCGTATCGTCGCGTGGCCCTCTCGGGCTTCCGCGAGCTCTATTACAAGGGTTGGTAAGGCGACGAGGAAAAACGATGTCGGAGGGAAAGGAAACGGGAGAGGGTGGGTATTCCATTACCCCGTCTGTTTGATCCCAGGGCACTTCTGGTGTGTCGGGCATCGATTCTCTCCGGGGGCCTTCTTTCTCTCTCTTTTTCTCTCTGTCCGTGTCTCTGTCTTTCTCTCTTTGCCGTCGGACCGCCCCTTGTCTGAGGGTATTTAAAAGTACGGCGTACCCCCTACATACGTGTGTGCGGCAATAGGTATCCATTTGCGACGGACTGTAACATCCGTTCCGCCACGAAGAAGGAAAGGGCTTTTCTCTGTCCCTCTCTCTCTCTCTCTCTCTCTCTCTCTCTCTTCCTCTCTGTCTATCTATCTATCTACCTACCTCTCTCGCGGCGGAGAGAGAGTGGTTGGTCCGATGTCGATTACCAGCGAGAAATCAATCGCGGACAAATACGCTCTCGTCGCCGCGCGCTCGCTCGGTTCGCTTTATTTACGACCAGGCGACGCGACGCCGATGCATCTCGCTACGGTATATGTACTGTACCACTTTCCGAAAAGCCAAATCCAAAGAGCGTGAATTTAGGGAGAGAGTAATTACGTCGCAGTATCTTAATTGACTGATAGATGTCTCTCATCATGTATGTAATTATGGTGAAACATTTGATCAAAAGGGATATTAATAACGGATGTAAATTTAACGAACATTCAGAGTAGTAACAATAATAGTTATACAATAGTAAATTACTTTGATTAACATGGCGTTAATTACAATTCTCCGGTTTATAACGGGAATAATTTTACAACTATCTGGAGTGAAACCAAACGAATACAATTGAATAATTGCCCCATTGGCGAAACAAATTTCACGCGTATACGAGATTTTAGCCGAATTTAATCTGCAATATCTGTGGTGTTTCTTGCCACAATGCGAATCCAATTGAAAGGGTCAAGAGACCCTTTAAACCCTTTATTATAGGGTGACTAATTTGTTGTCTCTACGCGCACGCACCCGCCGCGTTTTTTTTACATCGCACCGGTATATTTCGCCGGTTCATGAAATCATACACGATCGTCGCAGTGACTCCAAATATATTACGAAAGACTTCCCAAGTGGTTCCGGTTTCATAATAATCGTGATACGACGAGGGCGCCCTGTACATAAAGAATTTCCCGGAGTGAGTTTGTCTTCGTAGAAAAATTATAAGCGCCGCTGTATGCGCCTCTGTGCATGTGCGCGTGTACGAGACTTCAAGTACGGCTGCCCGCTTTGAAACATTTATACACTTCTTATTGCACGAGGACCGCTGTGTTTCTTCCGAGAAACGAATGCGCTTGGCTCCGATACGTGGCGGCCCCGCGAGCGTTTTCCTTTCCGCAAAAAGGGCGACGATTTAGGGCGATTACATGTACGGGTAAATATGAAACGCCGGGGAAATCGCGGCGTTTCTCTCTCTCTCTCTCTCTCTCTCTCGACGGGGCTATACGCTAAGTACTGTGCAAGTACTGCATGAACCACCTTAACCGCGCGGCGTGTTTATGCAGCACGGCTACGGCTGCGGCACCGCCCGCGATTATTCTGTTACACTCTTCGCGAATTCGCCGTTGCACGTGTCTTGGACGTTTACTCGACTCGCTGGCTTAAACACGCATTTCAGAAAACTGTAGAAATTAATCTCTCTCGCTTACGTGATACAGTCGTACGCTACAATAAAGCCGAGTGTCTCTTCCGGAAAACACGTGCAAATATATTACAGCGTATCTTGTTGCGCTCGTAAAGTTTGAGTGCACTATAAAGGATTGTGACGAGCGGTGGCGAATAGTGATGTAGGGAAGTATTCGAATAATATTCATAATCTAAATTGATTACGCGTTGCATAATTACAGCAAATATTTACACGCATTATGTGCGGGATAATGTTTAGATGAATTATAGAAGTTTGACCAAAATCAAATAACACTATCCAAATGAAATAAATGATATCCAAGTTGAAAGTTTTTTTTTATTAAAGTGATAGGTATATTACAATTTGCAAAAAATGTAATACTCCAAAAATATAGCCATAAAGTCCTGATCTGAATTACAGCGCTTATGGATTGGAACATTTATGGGATGAAATGAAAAGGAGAAATTATTACACATCAAAAGAATCATTAATATAAAATATATTAAGGTATTGGCAGCCTATTGATGTAAATGTCATCGCTAATTTGATATATTTCGCAGAGAAAATCGCCTCAGAATTTATAATTATACAGTGAAAGGGCCATTTTCGTATTAATTTTATTTTTGTTTGACGTTAAAAGCACAGTTCGAATACGTTCGAATGCCTGTGTGTGTGTGTGTGTGTGTCAATAAAGAAAACGTATGTCTGTGAATCTTTATTTTCGAAAAAAATATAATTAAATTACATTATATCATATATCATTTATACATTTCATTCTTTTGCATTCTCTCTCTAATTGACACGGCCACAAAATGTAGGCAGACATTCATTATTTACGGGCGAATCTGTCCCGCCGGGCTGACGCACTCGCCGACGTAATTCTTCCAGCAGTTATTCAACGTACGCTACAATGGAAAAGATAACGGCCAGATCCTCCAGAACTTTCTATCGAGTTCAAAAATTTTCGCCGTTAATCGTCGCCCCGTAGTTTCCGATGTTCTCTATTTCTCTTCCCGCCCCCCCCCCCTATCTCCCGCTTTGTATATCTTTTCCTCTCGACGCGACGTGGCGAACGCTTCTCTGTCGTTGCAATAATAATAACAACAATAATAATAATAATAAAGGACGACAACGTGGATTGCGCGGGCGCGCGTTGTACCGAGGTTCTCTCGAGTGCCCCTCGTCATGCAACGACGCTGAGTATGACGGCCCGCGGGCGCAGGACGGAGGTCGCATGTCGCGCGGCGATAAGTTGCCCCATCACACGTTTCCAAGTTCTCACGCCTTCCCCGAGTTAGTTCACGAGGCAAACTGGTTGCACCGAGGGGGGAGGGGGGGAGGAGCGGCCTGGAACTGCAGAAAGTCGGCGAGACCGCTTTAAAAATTAGCGACCGTCAGTAACGTTCGATCGTCGAGCGTGCCACCCTCTCTCTCTCTCTCTCTCTCTGTCTCTCTCTCTCTCTCTCCATCTCAAAACGGAGTCTCCTTAGTCTCCCGGTCGTGTAATCTGCAGGAAGCCCTAAGGGTAATCCCGAGGGGTAGTCCCACGGCTAACGTGTCATTTTCTCGTCCGCGTTTTCTAATTCCACGCTCGGCCTAGCCGGAGAGGATAGTTTTACGGTGGATGGAAATAACGGCCGGTGCGCCGGCACGTATCGATCGTCCGCCAAATTCACCGTCGTTCGACGTCTCAATTACGCCTATGGAAATATCCGTCCCAATAATTTGTAACGGGGAGTTTAAGGGGACACCGGAGGCACGCGAGGGTACCTTTTGTTATCTCGACTCGTTAAACAGTCTGCCGCCGCTATGCGAACGGTGGGTGTTCGATTATTGGCGTATATCCGCCGCGCGCGGAGGCGAGGTGTTTAACCGCGCAAAAACCGGAAACGAGAACGATTTCTCGTCGGTTTTCAAATTACGAGCAGTTGGCGAAAAGTTCTACACAGTTATATCGCTCTCATTACGTTAAATTAAACTCCGATCCTCCGCGGAAGACGCTGGTCAATTTGCATGAATCACTTACGCCGTAGATAAATATGTATACACCCTGCCACGCGTCTGTGTACATAAATTAATATATAAGTTACTTGCAAAATTGGACGATAGCGCGGGAAACTAAGAAACTCCGCCGGCAACTTCGCCGTCTGGCACCAATTACGTGTATCAGCCTGCGAATATCCTGTATGTCGCCTTTATTACAAACAATTCGAGACACCTGCATGCACCTATGTACTATCACCGCGCGGTCCTTTCTTGCCACTACGACTTCTTATTGCCGCTCGCCTTATCAGTCCGCGATAGTCTATACATATATCGCTCCGCTTTTAAGCACCGATGCTCAGAAACTGGTTTGTGTCCACTAATGCGCTACCTACAGGTTTTAGAATGGGTAAACTAATGTTCGCCGCGCGTGAAAAGTATGAAATAGCTTATATAAATTTTGCAATTTAACACCCGCGTGCCATCGCATTATATATCACGTTGAAATTGCGTTACGATCAGATATTCTGTAATTTATTCCCGTTGCTCGAATAACAAAGCAATATTCATGCACAAAGATTACTTACCGCAGGACGCTAATGCATTTTAATGAAGGGTGGCTGTTTTGTTTAAAAAATAAAAAAATTACGCCACGCGTGGATTCGAACTTCCTGAAATGGGAAAGCCTACTTCGGCACGAAGGGCTCCGATAACCGACCCTGACCGGCCAGGGCTCCCCGGCTCGCACACGTGTCACTTCGCGAAGCAACGCCGGGACGCGCGCGATATTGCATATCGCCATGCGACGCGCGCGTTGCTGCACGTCGAGTTCCGGGATGCCGGGACAGCGCGCGGCGCACCGTGCCACCCGCCCGTGAGAAACGTCGTTCGACGTTTCCCGTCGTGCGACGTGCGTTGTTTTCGGCCCCGACGCGGATATTGGCGAAACGACGTCCCGCCCATTCATCCCGCAATGACGTTTAAATACTTCAGAACGCGCGCCGCGACGTTCCCTCGTTATTGCACGCGCGGGACGTCCGCGAGAAACTCGCGGACGTGAGATGGATGAGGAATCGCGCGTTGTCGCTGTCGTCAGTGTTTCCCAAACTGGCTTCCCGTCCCGCGGCGAGAAAAGTTGGGTATTTCGACCGTCTCTGCGCCCGAATGTGGGACAGAAATACGAACACCGAAAATTCTCATTTTATTGGAAGAGGCCGGAAATTTTTTTTATAGATTAAGAACAGTAGGAGTGTACATGTACATACGAGTTTAAATAATGAATTCTTTGTAACTTGTCCGTTACTGAAAGAATAACTTTGATATTTTTTATAATTTAATACCATATAATTCTATGTGAATGTCATTCGTGATTTTATCACGAATTTTATAATAGCACGGACTTTATTCCACATTTTTTCACGGGTGAGATATTTTTTGCACGCTATGTAATTAAATTACTTCGTTAAAGATTTTAGAAAGCTTATTTTTACGTCATATTTATTTTTACTTCATTTTTTCCGTAAATATTTCCACCGCTTTTTGACATTTTGTATGATTGATAGGGCTTGAAATTTTAATTGAATTATAAAAATTGATTTGCGATGAATATTTCTGATGCATTTAACTATTAATCGATCAGCGATTGAAATATCATAAGTATATTTATTTAATCATGCTACTGAACGAAGTGTATATATACGTATAATATATATGTATGTATAAATATATTATCAATTCGTTACTGTCGACATTGAATAAATTTTGATTAGAAACTAGCCTGTCCCAATCGGTCATTAATTCACTACATACATAAATCTTTAAGATCTCAAATACGGCGACGTTATAGCGTATCACTAATTTAACATTTGTAATTAATTCATGCCGATATCTTGATCGAATCATTAAGGATAGCAATCAGTAACTATTTTATTAGGCCATCAAATGAATTTCCAAAGCGCGTTCCACGCGTATATCTCGTGAGAAAATATAAATGTGAGATACGAGATTCACCAAGAAACTATCTCACACCGTGAAATATTGAGTGCACGTATGATCGCATGTTGCATTTTTTGCAAACATTTTTCCCAGCGTGTATCTTGCTAGCAAGTTAGATGATATTTATCTTTTTTTTTCGTAGTATTCTATTCAGGAATATGTATCGGGCGAAGTCTTTGCAGCTTTTCGGTAAAATATTGCGTGATGATGCGCGCGCGCGCATGTGTGTGTGTTGTGTGTGTATTAATAAAAACGGTAAAATACTAGCAACACGAGACTCATCGAGGTTTAATGGTCCAACGACAAGGCTGCAAACCTGTCTCGTACGCGCGTTAGCGGCGCGCGTTAACGTGGCATTAATGGCTCGTAATTGTATATACGTTAGTTAATTAATTACCCGTG
Organism: Temnothorax nylanderi; assembly: GCF_030848795.1. Classification (NCBI taxonomy): domain Eukaryota; kingdom Metazoa; phylum Arthropoda; class Insecta; order Hymenoptera; family Formicidae; genus Temnothorax; species Temnothorax nylanderi. The sequence continues at coordinate 764,929 of NW_027249114.1, read as the reverse complement.
CCGCGTCGCCCCTCCCCCTCCCCCTTAACCGTACCGTAAAGTTACGTTTAGATACGTCGGAAGTTAATTTCACCGCGCGGAATGTACGATATATATCAAGCTCCGCCAGGATTTCAGATTACGCAAGATTCTGACAATGTTTCGGCGATTCCGTAAATGTGCACACTCCTGAGCGATACGCGATACGCGGCATAAGTGTCTGTTTTGTCGTGATTACAAAACAACGTGGTAATACCCGATGAATATAACGCCGCTAAGATTTATATCGCTGTAAAAACGCCGAAAACCGTGAAAATCGAGGAACTTTGGAGTACGCGGAGTAATTTGGAGACTTATATATCCGTAATTGACAAATTGCGTCCCAAAGTAGCGCAGTTTAGGATACTTTAATGCTCTCTCCGTTTTATTCCCGCGGCAAGATTGCGGCAGTCAATAATGCTCTCGGTGAAAGGAAAATTTTCCAACTCGCGCGATATGCATTTTTCAAGCGCGGATCGGTAACATACGCGAATTCACCGGCGCGGGCACGGGGCGGCGAACGTTAAAGCGAAAATTCATATCGCGATATCCATCTTCTTCGAGGACTTAAAGTATCGGCAAAGATGACTGTAAGAACTCCCGAGAATGGACACGGAAAGTTTTAATCTTTTCAAACTTGTACCGGGTGAGTGGCTCGAACGCGGAACGAACTTCCACACTATCGACGACAGCCACGCGAGCAATAAATCTGTCCAATACATTGAATTCGTCCGCAAAATTTTTCCTGGATTTTCATCCGTCGCGACGACCTTCGACCCGGCACGGCCCGGAACTTCGCGACGGGTAGAGGAAGATGCTGAGGAGTGAAGATGCTCCCCGGTAGTTTCCAAAGTTGTCATTGAAAAAGTTTTATTGTACACGCCGCCCGTTACAACGTCGCTCATTAGTGTCTTCTCGAATATCGAATCGCGAGATACCGTGTAACGTCGTTTCCAGGCTCTCTTATTTTTGCCGTGGAAATATGCAACGTGTATCGCTGCCGGATAATCCGATTTCCTGATTTGAATGAACACAGTGTTTCGAGGGTGCGTCATTTTATAGAAATAAAATGTTGTACCAAGAGTTACCGGGATGAACGACAAAGTAATCCGTCTGGCGAAATAACAAATAGCGTTGCAATTGATAGAGAGAAGGACTCTCACCTGGAATTCTCTAATTAATATTCCGTAACAGAATTTTAATTAGAGATCCGTTTTAATTAGAGTCGAAACGTTTAATAGAAATTAAAGGCCTGCGACGGAAGATGTGTAGCCTCCCATAAAAATCGGCTCCAACTCGGCGGAAGAGGCCATAGTTAAGGTGACATACGGCGGGACAGAGCGTACAGAGCGCTCGGCTGCGCCCGTTAATGCGGGCGAATGTACGAGACCCTTGGAGAGGAGGCCCGAGCCCGAAGTTCCGCGGCGAAATTAGTTTGGGAAACACTGTCGTACGTTTAAAGCGACGCCGTGCAGTCGCGGAGGAGGTCCATCGGAGAAAAAATTACTGCACGGGAAGTTCCTCTCGTTCTCTCGCCCCCCTCCCCCCCTCTTTCCTTCCTTTCCTCCTCCCCCTTCTTTCTCCTTTCCTCGCGAGCACGCGACTTGCTGTCGGGAATGCCGATTAGCGCCACTCGAGGCGTCACGTACCCTCGTAGCAGTCCTCGTGTTTCCTTTTTCTCGCCCGCCTCGGGGACGAGGACGAGACCGACGACGACGACGACGTCTCTTTCGGTCGTGTGTTTGGAGAAACCTCTCTTACGCGAGCACACGGGGATGGGATACGTGAGCGGAGAACAAGACCAGCTCTTGTAGTCTTTAAAGCGGAAGCTGGACTGCGCTTACGGATAGCGCGCGTCACGGATAAAGAGAAATTAAACTGTACAAATATCGCGGAATATTAATAGCAATCGATCGGACCATCAGTTATTATACCTCGCAACCAGTTATATTATAACTCACAGCTTCATTTGATATTGACTTCCTTTTATTAAAATTAAAACTATTTTATCAATACATTATATTTATCCAGAATTACCATTCTATCATATCTAAAAGTACTAAAAGTGGAAGCAAATAATATCATGCTACTTCTACCCATATGATATTACTATTGTGTCGACTAATAGTAGACGTACCAGTCGACTAGCGTACCAGCATATAGGAGCCTCGAGCTATTCTGACCTAGGACGTGCGACGTCACATCTGGAGCGCAATGTGGTCCTTATTAAGGTGTTGTTGGACGAACTCTCTTAGGGCAAGCCAATCCCGTAGGGCGCGGGGCGGTCGCGCGGATTCGAACGTCGACAATTGACCCGTCGCAAGGAGGAGAACGGAGCTTAAGTCGACTTAGGCTTAAGTAGGGAAAATCGCCCGAGATAAGCGTAACAGATTGAAAGGGCCGGAACGGCGCGGGAAATTCACCGCGCGCGAGTACAGCACATCCTGCGACGAGAGAAACGCGCGGGTTGGCTCTCTCCCTCTCTCTCTCTCTTTCGCCGGGAGCTTCTTCGCTAGAATCCCGTAATCCCGAAATCGCTGCGGCATATTCCCCGAGAAGTTTGATTGGCCGAACAATGCCAAGCCGTGCGTGTCGGCAAGTGATCTATACGAGTTGCGATCGCGATCATTTCGCACGGCGGCGTCCTCCCTCAAAGTCGCTCGACACACTCGACGGGGGCACAATGGGGACGAAATGGGGTAGCTTAGCAGCGAAGTAGTTAGAAGTTCTGAATGTTGGAACTTTATAACTTGTCTACATTAGACGTAATAATAATATTATTATAATAACAGCGCACAGTAATAACAGCGCGCTTAATTTTGTTACGCGCGTACGGATCTTACGATAATGTTACGATGTTATTGTAATTGTTGTAATATTAATAATATAGTTAAGTTTATCATCGTATTCTTCGATCTCACGACGGCGCCGTCTTTACACGTGCGAGAGATAACGTAGTCTCGGCGCGTATACGGACTAACGTAACGAAATCGCGAGATCAGGAAGTCGCTTTTTCGCCGTGCATAATCAGTGACGATTCTCCGGCGAACCATCGCATCGAATCTCTCTCTTTTCTCTCCCCTCTCTCCCCCCTCTCTCTCTCATTTCCCTCTCTCGGAATCCAGGTTCGAGCCATTAAAGCCAGATTAAAATAGATTGACTTTGCATCCGCGCAACTTTTCCGGCCTTAATTAGCCCCCTCAGATATAGCGACTATCCAATGCTACGTTCGCATTTGAATACAAAGAAAATTGGTTGAAATCACGACATCGTGGACACAAAGTAGCAAAGGAACATGGAAAGCTGCGATACACCGAATCATTTTCATATAATTAGCAAAACGATGAATTTTCATATCACGAAAAGTAACATGATTGTCATAAAGTAGAAAAATTATCCGTTTGATCGCGGCGATTGCAGCATCGACCGTATATTAATGCCAAGCTGCAAATTTGCGTGATCGTTGAAAATTGCGATTGGCGGAAGGAACGGTGGAAAAATTACGAGGGAAGTAACGTCCAGTCCAATCTTGGATTAAGGAAAACTGTAAGGTAGCAAAAAATATCCATTTAGAGTTCCGCAAGGAAAAGAAGCGGGGAGCGTTGAATGCCCTGTGTAACGTTCTATTTATGTAACGTACAATGCACGTGTAAGCAGGGGGAAGAGAGTTAACTCTGCGGGAGAGAAAGGGGTGGGGGGGGGGAAGGGTGGAAAAGAGTGCCCCCGAGGTTCCATGTAAATGCAGCGCGTAGACGGTAATCGGGTTTATTTTTCTTCGGCGAGGGAAACACGAGTCGTGTTGTCGAGCTATCACGCCGGTTTTGGCTCTCTTTGAACGCGCCGCGGCTTTTTATTTATCTTACGGTCTTATTCAGTCTCAACCTCCGAGGTGGCTTCAGACAAGAGGACGTCGCGCGAAGAGTCTTTCGAGCGGGTCGTCGCCGTCGGATCGATTGTTATCTCGACGAGTTAAGGACGATTCCGTTCACCCTCACAATGGTGCCGATGTGTCCCTCTACCACTGTGACATGCCGACGTTAAGTTCGTACCACGGTTACGACGATCGTAAGACTCTGTAACGAGAATTATTTTTCTTCGGCAGAGATTGTCCTTTTTCCCCCCGAACAAATATTATATCGTTCGTGTGTACGCGATTTTTATTCCGATTTTTCTCTTTTCCCCCCGAGTCACGTCGCTCTCGCGCTTTTTGCCGCAGTCGCCGCAGTCACGGCGTAATTAACATACGCGACTAACGCACGCGATTGTATTATATTTATCTCGCGGTTGATTACTTACGGCCCACCCCCCGATCTCGCCGCCAACTACTTTAGAATCTAGAACGGTAATTGCGAGAGTTTATTCTTTAATCTTTAAGTAGCCTGTATTACAATTATCACTCGAGGCGATAAGATAGTAATTTAATACACGGGCGAACCCGTTTTTCATTTGAATTACGTCGCGACGAAAATTACTGTAATTGCGCGCTGGCGCGGCGACAATTTAATATACACAAACATATTTAATGAGTAAGCAAACAAATATTTTAAAATGATTATATTTACATCGTAATTATACATTACGTGGGAATTCTTCATTATTCAGCTTGATAAAAGGGCGCAAATGCGTCAGTGCCAAAATGATTAAAGACTAAACGTCCAGGATTATATATTACATCATTACCTCCAGCGCTATCATTAGCATAGCATTAATCTCAATTGTGATATTAGGGCCCGTCGTAAAACATTCGAATTCACGATTTCTATCAGGGCCAAATGACTCACCACGTAGTCGACACGGAAGAGAGCTCGTGTGACTAAGCTACCCAGTACATATGTCATCCTATATAACGTCCAGGCGAAAAGTCCTTTCGCCCTAAACTCGACAAAACGAAGTAAATAAATTTCCAGCTGCGCGATAAAAAAATATGAAAGATGTACGAGAGTCCATAAAACATTCGAGATAGTTTTTTAACAACTCTTTTAGAACGTACAATAAATTACGTTAAAAGAAGGAAAGTGTAGGTACTTCTGATACAATTATACAAAGACTGTAAGAACGCGCAAATTAATCGTTTGTTTAGCCTCGATGCAACTTCTTTCAATTTTTATTTTTATCCCAATATCTCGTGCATCGTGAATATTATTTCATTAATTAATTTCATCCAAAGAGAATTGCCAACGAGAATCGATCGCAGAGCTTAATGCAGTTTTATGAGTTTTCCCTTACTGAGATCGGATTTGCAATCGTGACGTTTGTCACGATTAAACCGTGCTCGACATGTAGCCGCGAAAAGGGAAAACGCGAGCTGATCCACCGTGTATGTTTTCGTCTAATAATTCAGCATCGGTGGATGTGGTGTATCGTGCCATAGGATAGCGCGCTAGGGGAAAAATAACCCGCCCCGTGCGAAAAAAAGAGAAGAGGGAGAGGGAGAAAGTGGAAAAAAGTAGAAATATAGAAAGACGGAGGAGGGTGCGCGCACGCGGATATCGAGAATTTATACTGGCGGATCGTACGAGGTGGGACGGGGTGGATGTCACGGCTGTATGAATATGAATAAATATGGAAAATGGACTTAAGTCGGCTAAACCCGTTGGCCCATATTCGGTCGGTCAATCGTTACCGGTTTTTTCGCACGCGACTTTTATTCTGCTTTTATATTTTTTTTTTCCCCCAACGCGCAGATTGGACGCGCGGCGCGCGATTTATACACCTCTGTGCACTCTTGTAAGCGCCGTTCTGTGCAACGCGCGTTGAACGTGCTTACGCTAACACCGTTTTTTTTTTCACGCGGGGGGAAAAATTGTTTAATTGAGCCTTTCGCAGCTTGCACAGCCGTTAAAATATTATGGGGGATACGCGTATTTATTTTTTCTTCGTAGCGTTTAAACGCACAGTTTTACAGATCATCGTTATTATTACGTGCGAAAATGACTCGTGACAAATTCAGATTATTTTAATAAATGAAACAGATTCCCCCCAAAAAGATTGTCACGATTGCTCGCGTATTCGTATCAAGGGACGCTCGGATTTATTATTCGGAGGGTTGGATGTTAAAATTAAAAATTAAGCAAATTAAATAGATAATAAACGCACGCTTTTTGAAAAATTTAGATGGACCGCGAAATCTGTATTCGCTCACGTCTCACGGTTTAATATTAATTTCGTTTCGCTCGCTCGCTCGCTACGGGATGAGTGTAAATAAAACTTTCAATATACGAGACAGCGACGCAAATGAGATTACAGAATTGTTAGAATTAGTTTAAAAAAAAGTAGAGAGAGAGAGAGAGAGAGAGAAAAGCAGATATTTGCAAAGAAGAGAGTATTCCATTATCAAGTTACGCCGAGGTATTACGTCGCTCGCCGATTTTCTCGCGCGAGTAAACGAGACGAATTAATAAGGCGAATCATTAAAATCGGGAAAAATTAACCACCGCTAACAGGAAGGAACAAAGGCGGACGAGACGCCTTTTCCTTCGATCTCTTTTCGCTCGCCGTTATTAATATCCCTATTATTATAATTTTTATTATTACGAGATTATTACTATTTTTATTACTGCGAGAACGGCTTCTTTAGGGCCTCTTCTTGGACTCGACGATTATAGTCGTGAGCGCAAATAGCGCGGTCACGAAAAGGCGAAAAACCGTATATAAACGCCGTTTTCCTTCGGTCCATTCAGCAGTATAAAAGTTTATTCAGATGGAGCGATATCCGACGAGCGACGTAAGAGCGTCTCTCTTATGTACCCCGTAACATAATTTAAATTTCTCAGACCAGTTCTGGGTTGTAAACGTTGAGTGAAATTATTCGTGGGGTAAGTTTGTAATTTACCAGGTCCGCTTTTAAAGGTACGGCGACTTCACATTTCAGACGAGAGAAGCCCGCATCATTGTGGACTCGCGGTCCACTCTTTTCTCGAGTCCTCCTCTCTTTTTTTCTTTTTAACTTTTGCTAAGACTCCTCTCTGTGTTCTAAGACCGTCTGTTCTCGGTTCCGCTTTTATACTCGAGATACGGAACGGTGAAATTGTCCGTTCTGTAAATGCAACGCCGCGTTCAGTCTCGCGAAATATTTTATTTACGAAGCGACGCGTCATCGTTCGCGGGATCGGCTTTCCTCTCCTTCGCGCTTTCCGCTTTTCCGGAAGTAAGTATATATACGCGCGCGTTCTTTGGCGCGACGCGAGAAAAGTTCCCGCTCGGTCGTTTGCGCGCCCTGGGAAATTTCTCTTCGGCGTGAAAACTCGAGAGGACCCTCTCCTGCCCTTCCTGCCCCTCTCGCTTTCCATCGCCGCAGAAGCTGCACTTTTTGGCGCTCTCGCGTAACGCGTCCGAGAGTCAGTAGATAGAATATCGATCGGTCGCTCTCTAATGGTGGAGCACCATTTATATCTTCGTCCCGGTAAAAAGTAATGTCGCCCGCGTTATTGATCTCCGCGGAAAAGAAAGCTTCCTCTTTCTTTCTCCCCACCGTCTTCCGCCTCCGCAGCTTCCTTCTTTCCGCATCCGCGTCCCGTCGTTTATTACTATCGCGGAAACCGGAGCTTTTGTCCCTGCGCGTGTCCGCACACGTGCGATAACACGGACGACGGGCGTCATTCCGCGGCTCTTTGTGGACCTTGCGGGAAAACGTCTGTCACGATTAAGTCACGGCAAAATTACGGGGAATCCATCCGCCAGCCACGCTGAAGATAACGTTACGTCAAACGCGATACGACAAGAAATTATTTTTAGCGCCGTCTCATTATTTCGCGATTTTATCCCATCTCTTCTTGCATTTCCTCGAATTTTGAATATTTGTTCAAAATCACCAAATTATTTATGTAGAATCTTATTACTTGCAATTTCAACGAAATTTCTATTTTAATACTACATGTAATGTTTAGATAGAATAAAAATATTGCGCATTGGAAGGTTAAAAAGTCAATTGGCCGCGTTTTTCTTTTCGGTAAGTCTTTTCTTTTGATCGCTAGTCAGCGATCGACAAACCCTTACTGGCCCTTTGGCCGCGAAATCCCGCACGCTCGTTGATCAATTCCCCGGGGAGTACACGCCGCTAAAACCCTTGTACAACGCTATCACGCGCGGCATTTACCCGGCCGGACCAATCTCGCGACTTAGGAAAGCTGATGGCATCCCCTGAAGCGTCGATAATAAACGAGATGACATCAGTCCCTACCGTGAAATCAATAAATATCAAATCGCACGTGAAGCTGCGCCAATTGCGGCGCCAATCGGGACGGTTAATATTTCTGGAGGAAGTGAGAGAGAGAGAGAGAAGAGGTGGAGCGGAGCGGAGCGAGTTCTATTACTCACGGATGTCGACGGAATTTCACGAGCGTGATTTTTTATGCCACCGGATTTCCGAATACGCGCGAATTATTCAACCTCGTAATCGAGATTCCCGGCAGTCGTTATAGATTTGTCGTGCCTTTTATGAAAATTCACACGAATTTCCGGCGATCGCGCGAAGAGTATATTAGGTCGTTCCGACGTTACAAAGCGCTATAAAGCATGCTTTAAATGGTGCATATTGCGTAATGGTACATGATCCATTTTTGCACGTATTAATTTTTAGACAAAGATTTTTATTTCATTTTTTCAATTTTTAAAAATCACACACGAGCGATATAAAAACCGTAAAATATCTGCTATCTTATATTTAAATTCTATTTTAGATTTATTTGATTTCCGCACGTTTATCTCTTTCTAAATGTTAAATTATTCACTAAATTTTATCTCATATGTGATTTATCTCTAAATTTATACGTATAATCGTCCTAAATTTTACTTTATTTTTATTTCTTTCTCATTATTTAATCATTCTGAATTTAATTCGAACGTTTATCTCTCTCAAATCGAACCGTCGAAAATTTTATCGTGTGTCAGCTCTCGACGGACCATGCAAGACCCGAAGATTGAAACGCCGCGCGGAAGGGTTAACCGGTGTTTACGGCGGCGGTTTGCGAACCAACGCGGCGCGGCGCGGCGCGGCGGCGGCGGCGGTGCATTTCGCGAAGTTTCGCGATGCTCGCTCGCTCTCGCTCGAGTCGTCGGATGCTACATGACTCCGAGAGATGCCGGGCCGAGATAGATTATCGTCGTGATTAGATCTTAATTCGATTCATTTGTCTAAGTCTCGCCGACGCCACGGCGCCGAGAGCGAGAGCGCGGGAGAAGGTGAAGGAGAGAGAGCGAGAGCGAGCGAGAGGGAGAGAGTTCTGATTCACGAAGTTCGGCGTCTGATACATTCCGTGCGGTGTATTAAGCAAATTCCCCGTCATTACAGCGATTCCGCTGCCGCTGTAAACCGTGGGCCGCGCGCGTGGCGTAAAACGCTAATACGGACCTGTTGATTTCGAATCATCTATTTTCGCCGGCTTTGTTAGACCCCTCTCTTTCTCTCCGGCCGCGGCGAGTACGGGAGGGAGGAATGCATTTCGCGACCCCGCCGAAAATGACCCCCCTTCGCAAAATTATGCGCGGTTGTGCGCGTGCAATTTTCTTTATCGCGTGTACCAACTTCGGGGACGTTGGTGACTTAGCGGCGTTTTTACCGCGTGGTTCCCCCCCGCTTATACGCGATACAAGGTACGTAAAAATATAGCCACAAGTCCGGGATCGTATGTAATGTGAAGTGTATAAATTATACCGGGTTGTCTCCGATACACTTATCTATAGAAGCTTTTACAGCAGCAATGTAAGATATCTACTTGACGGTATCGTAAAAAAAGTTCTAAACGGCGATTTATCTTATTTCATCGTTATTTTACGCCCGATGAAACGAGAAATTACATTTAATTTCCTATTCTCTTAGGAGATTTCCCCAACTTCGTCGTTCCTCGACTTTTCCTTTTACCGCTCGCGCGCTTAATAAGAGCACGCTCGCCGACACCATCGATAATACAAATAATTCACGCGGCGCACCCTCGGCTGCGCGCGCGGGCGGCGATTAACAAAAAGCGCATTACAAATTAAAATCGCCGCAACAACGCTCGGCGCGGGCGGAGAGGAAGTCTAACCAACGAGGCACGTCTCTCTCGTGTACGGCACCGGGAGAGATCGGCTTTTCTTGCGCTCGCGATCCTCCTCGGGGAAGATCGCCTAGGCGTCTTCGGGGACGCGCGCCTCCGCGCTCCCCGCCGCCTCGATAAGAAGCTCCCCGGCGTCGTAACACGGAAATTACTGCAACAATAACTCTCGGTACCATAAAACATCGTCGCAGGCGCCTGGCTCGCTATCTCGCGCACGGTTACCCGACGAGACCCGAAACCCGTTCCACTACCCCTCTCGAGCCCCGCCGTGCCCCTTCGGGGTAAGGGCACCACCCCCGTGACTCGCCATCCACGTGGGCGACCCGGACTTAATGTCTCTCTTTCTCTCTCTCTCTCTCTCTCTCTCCCGATGATATCGATCCCGGTAGCGGCTAGCGAGCGGGGACACGCGCTGCGATCTACAGCGCGTCGTTTATTACTATTATATTAAACGTGTCCCTTCCACGGTCCCCTATGGCGGGTACAGTCCCGCGTGACCGTACGACTGCGTGAGCTGAATGGCAGCAGGTCGAGAAAGAGCGAGAGAGATGGAGAGATAGAGAGTTAGCTTCTGTCTCACTCTCGAGAGACTTATGGTGGTTTCCTATCCCCTCGGCATCTCCGCACCAGCCATCGATTCGCCACCATCGTGTCGAGCCCCCGTGCACGACCGGGGTGTTTCCAGCCGACCGCACTTCCGTTAACGACAGATAGCGAACGAGTGGATGAGGCGTGTGCGCGGCGTCGTTCGAGGAAATGTCGAGGGTCCAATAATTCCTTCGAGGAGGAGCGCGGGCGAGATTAACCGCTGATAAGGTATCCCGGTATATCCACGCTATATCGAGGAATAAGCGATATCGGGAGGGAAAAATCTGGGAAAACTTTGAAGAATTTTCCACATTAAAAGATTCTTTAAAAAAAACGATCTATATATGTATATACATTATACTCATTAAACGAGCATGTTTTTCTATCGATTGGGGATGTCGAGCTTTAATCTCCTTCCGTCTGAAATGACTCCGATCCCCTCGATACCTTCGCGAGCACCCTCCGCCCCACGAATTACGGAGGCAGTCACCGGGGAGAAAGCAAGAAGTATTCGTCGCGGGAGAAGGAAGTACGCTCGGTCGAAGCCACCCCGTTATACTATCTCATCTCCGCTATCTCCCGCGCGCGTACGCTACGTCGAGCACACGTCCGCGTTCTCCTTTCCTTCACCCCCCCCTTCGATCCCGTTTCACCCGTCCCCGGGGGTACCCTCTCTGCGCTCTCCGCTAACAACAATGCCCTTTTGCCATCGAGCTGCGACCCTTTAACCCGACACACGACACCGTTTGCCCTCGTCGCGACGCGTTGCGACGCGCGACCCGCGGTTAGCCGACGCAGTCGGCAGATAACCGGCTTCAGGGGATAGTTTTCTGCGACGAGCCGGTGTACGATTTCCGTAAAGCAATACCCCGAGGGGGGTGAAATTAAGCTACCAAGGGACGACCCCGCAACGACACGACACCTGCGACTTGCTTTCCAGCCTTTTTCTTTCTTTCAATCGAATTATACCCCGCGAATCGGAACTATACTCGGGACAAGGTTTCGGTATCGAATGGCTCGAGAAGAATCCCGATTTCGGTCGTATACCGTGCGCGATGTTCCACGTATCCCCTTCGTACTCGAGATTATTCGGGCGATTCGGTGGAATTCGGAGGATTCAAAATGATGATCGGGATTGTGGTCGCGATGTGAACGAGGCCCAACTCCCTCGACAAGTATAATATTAGATTTCAAATATTTATAATGAGAGCAAATTATATATCTGTATACCTTAGAGGTAAAGAATCGTATCTCCATTATTAGAAATTTAGATAAAACAGGTTTTCAAGTTTATTTCTGTGAAAATTTCCAACACGACATTTTCTAAACATTATATCTTAAGAACTAGTAATAATGGACATAAGATCCTTTAGCATTATATAATTTGTATTCTTAGTTTATTGGAAAATGTATTAACTCTAATTTTAACAAAAACTGGAGATTCTTTGCCTTTAAGGTACAGATATAGGCTGTTTTATAATAAAATCAGAGAGCATGTTTGTTACGCTACATTGTTTTCTTAATAGATTTAGTAAGCGTTTTATAACAGATTTGGAGTAAAAAAATATTTCCGAATGATCTATAACTCTCGTACAGCGTGAAGAGATAATTTCTGCACAATCTACCGCTTTTAATTCTTCCGTTTTCACGCCGTTTTCACGTTACCGTGCGCAACAAAGGCAACGCCGTTGAAAAAGCTGTGTTACTTTAAACTCGCCATTGTAAAGACTCGGAATTGACTTTCAGCGATTCGGAATAAAATGGAGGGAACGAGGCGACAGAGCAACAAGCGAAGATTCTCTTTCTCTCTCTTTCATTCATATTATCGAATAAATCTTCAATACTCTCCCCGTCATCTCTCCGCGGCCCTCCCGCCTCCCCCCCCCGCTCAACCCCGCGCCCCTTTTTGCATTGTTCTTCAACGCGCAGCTACAGATATGGATATTGGGAGCTTATTGCAAAAGAATGATGAACTTTTAATCAATCGCAAGCGCGGAGCAGTCGGCAAACTTTTCGCATTTACATTTATTTTTCATTATATTTGTGCATCTTGACGTAGTTTCATCGTTTTTCTCTGATAAATACAGGCGCAGCGGAGCTTAAAGAGAATTTCAAGTGGACGTGAATTCTTAGTCGAGGAAAAAGCTGATTGTAAATACAGCGTTTAAATCGCGTTTGCGAAACGCGTATCTGAGATGAGATATGTACCTCAAACTTTTTACGTTCTTACGATTTCTTACATTCGTGATGAATCGACTAGGACGTGAAATATCTCGGCCTATTTTTTTTTCAATTGCTCAATTATTACTCGCGATCAGCCTCGGAAAGAACTTGATAGAACATTATCTTTCCTAACGTATCTTTAATTTTATGAGTTAAATATATGACGAGCACGTAATTAAAGCTTAAGTATCGTAAAATTATCGTCAGTTTAATCGAGACGAGAAATCCGCGCGCGCGCGCGAAATGAAATGAAAAATTCTTCGTGAATTATTCGACATTCCGAATTATTCGAACAATCCATGAATGACGGGCATCGCGATAATTCCTAGAACAATGTATCTCCGAGGGCCGGGAATATCCGAAGGACGGAGGGGCGGGGGTGGGCGAGAGCTCGCGAGTCGGATTATCGAATCGCGGGATCTCCGCGCTATCTGTCACTATCGCGAGAAAAATGGGCGATAGCGCGCTCCGAAAATTCCCGCTTGTATCGCACGACGGTAGATAAGCAAAACAAACGTCGCCGAACGGTGTCTCGGCAATAATGGAATAACGATAGCGTAGAGCAGGCTGCCCTGGCTGCCTAACTGGCTGGCTGGCTGGCTGGCTGGCTGGCTGGCTGGCTGCACCCGTTCGAAAGGAATTCGTGCGCGAGTACGATCTCCATCATCACGGGCTAGGAAATTAAAAGGTTATCCGTAGAACGAACGGTTATTTCCACGGTATGGGGCGCGCGTTCACTTCGGAAGCCGCGATTGAAAATTCCGTGTCGGGGAACGGTAAATCGTCGAGTTAACTACATCGGCTGCCCTTCGACACGCTCCCCCTATCTCTCCCACTCTCTTTGTCCTTTCCTTTCCCTCTTTCCGCCCTCCATTCGCCGAATGTCCGCCCGGATTGCGAGCGAGAACGGGATATCGCGGGCAGAAAAGTAATGTTCTATCAGCCCCCGTGCGCGCGCTCGCGCGTTTATTAGCGCCATTTTTTGCCGGGTTTCCACGCTCTTATTTGCCTAACGAAAAATACCCGGCTGTAAGGTAATCGGACCTCTCGATCGGCCGCGAAATTGGCGTAGCAGGGTCGGATTTATCGTTGTTCGGAATCCCGGGGCGATCGCGCTATTCCGAGGAACCCCACTCTTATCGGTAACGAAGATTTATCTACGACGAGGCTTGTAAGGTGTTTTGTCTCGCGCCGGCGAATTTGTCATCGGTATCGATTAGAAATTGAACTAGCCATCTAATAAATTATATAATTTTTGTTACGCAAGAAAATCCGTAGTATTTTCTAGAATGTTTAATTTATAATATATTATTTATTGTTAACACACCCGAGGAGATAAGAAGGGAGTATTTTTCTGGTTCACTCTCCGACAATAGATAGAATGGGGTTGTAAAACAATCAGGGAGACAAAAACTTAATTTTATTTCGTATACAGAGGATACACTTCTCTCGAGGGCACAAAGGCCATTGTGGGTGGATTTTCCTTCTCGTGGTTCTCGCCCGCGCGCGATAACCACGCGACCGCCCGCCGCCGCCGCCGCCAGGGTCTGAATCCGACCCTGATCGATACACTCGAGTTGTTTATGCCGCGCGGGATGTGTACGTGGTTTTCCGTGCGACGCGGCACCGCAAATGTAAAACGCCCGGCCATAAAACTCCGCCGGCAGACAGCTGCGATCGCGACTTCGCCGCCGATATATAGCAATGCACGTCGCACACGGCGAAGACGTATGCGACGTTCGCCAATAACGCGGCGAAATCGAGGGACTGTCCAAATATTGTCGGGGCGGCGCGGGAGAATTCCGGGTAGGTAGCCAGAGGTGGGATTGACCGGTCTCCTCCTTTTTCTTCTCTTCCTCCTCCTCCTCCTTTTTATCTTCTGATTTAAGTCACGAGGATCCCCTCGCTTGAAAAATCCTCGGTGAAAGGATCGTGGGCAATCAGTGTCGGCGAACCGATGGCGCGGAAAGCTTGGCCCTCCCTGGGATAACTTATATGAGAGACATTCGGATCTTTTTTCAGAAAATACTGCAGCCACTTCTGCCGACGATTGCGGACTCCTTGTTCCTCGGTCTGACCGGAGTGTGTGCTGGTCCGTTTTCGCTTTTATGCGGACAATGTGTTACGCGAAAATGTTACGAAGCTCTCGAATCTTGATTGAGTGATGATTGTTTGATAAATTCTTGGAAAGCCTTTTTCTTTGAAAATAACTTTTCAATGCGCACATTAAATGCATTGATAATTAAATTTGAGGAATAGAAATTTTAGAAAGGTAAAAATTTTAAAGGTCAAAGTGAACAAAACGATTATATTATTTTCTTCCTCTCAGATATTTTTAGTACGCGAAAATCTTTTAATTTGATATCCTTTAGCCTAGGGATAATAATTGACGTTTTAATTGAGAAGATATTATCGTTAGGCCATAAAACAACGATTGCTTTCATTAAAAAACTGCCGATTCAACATCGAAAATTAGACACAAATCTCCGCCTGATTCAAGCTTCGAGATTAAATGAGTACCGAGATAGGATTTTTCGGCAATTATCCGGCGGAGCTTTATTTAAGAGAGAAGCTTAATACACGAGACTTAATTAACAAGATTATTCAATAACGAACTCTCTCGAAAGTTGCAACCGATGGAAGATTCTCGCTGTAAGAAAAATCGATTCAACAATCTCGTTAAGTAACAACACAACCCGGCTGCTATTTTCCGCCTCTCTCTCTCTCTCTCTCTCTCTCTCTCTCTCTCTCTCTCTCTCTCATTCTTCGCCTTTCGCAGGTATACTACCTGCACACAGAATACGTAAAATGGCGTATCTTACTTTGTTAGTTAGCGAGAGTTACGATCGCGAGATTCTCGTTCAGTTTTCTCGAGTGACAAAGGACAACGGTGGTGGCAATAATTAACACTTTCTGGTCTCCTCGCTTGAATAAACAACGTGCCGTGACGTCGTGTCACGACGCGGATAGATAATTTACGAAGGGCTCCTCGACAACGAGGCGAGAACCTCTGCGGGAAACCCGGAATTACCGCGTTCGAATGAGACGGACTTGAAAGGCGTACGGATGAAACTTATGAAAAGAGAGAGGGATCACCATGGCGACCCCACGATTTCGGCTGCGCTCGCTCATACGAGTACCGAGTGAATTGAAGACCCTTCCGACTGAAAATGCCCGATGAGAAGGCCCGCCTAAGTGCTCGACGTCGGACTGAATTAATGATATCGAACGGTTTTCGATGACGGACGTCACGAAGCACGTCTCGAATAAACTGAAGTCCGTGTGGCCGAGACGTTTCGGATAATTTGACCTGCATTTATTTATTATTTAAGTGTCAGCGATGTAAAGTTTCAAGCAAACTTGCGAGATAGACGAGAACCGACGAGAAGTCGCCGTAATCCTCCTTTACAAATGATAGAAATAAAGCAAGGTATTTTACTAAGTTTATATATATATACATAAACTTAACGATATTATATATGAGTTATTATCGGTTTTAAAGATCGTCTATAAAAAATGCGGGGGTTAAATTCAATAACCGCCTTTCTTCAGAAAATACGATCGTTATAGAGCTGTACGGTAATTAGAGCTTTATCTCGTTTAACGGACAGAAAGAGGAATTTATTAGCCAGAAAGATTGAGAAAGAAGTTAAGGGAGTTCTTCACAAATTATCTATGTAACAATCGTGATTATTGCCATAAACTGACCATCCTTTCCGTCGGAGAGTGGTTTGCTTTGTCCATGGACCAAGGGTTATACGCTCCCGTGAGACGGCGGATTAAAGAAGAGAAATTAATAAGGGAAGATTATGGTTAGAGCGCGCGATGATAAAGGGTAGAGGGAAAGTGAGTTTCTAACGCGAAACGCCCGCATAAAATTATATAACGCGACTTCCTCACCGCGCTCTCTCTCTCGCGGTGCGGTCGTAAAAAAAAAAGGGAAACTTTTCCCCTAACGTTCTCCGCGATAAAGATTCTCCGCCTGGAGATGATGCAGGGAGTAAGTACCCTCGTCCAGTTAATGCGACATTGAGCGCCAACGACGTTTTTTCGACGATGAATGGCCGGAAAAATGAACAGTCTCTCTCGAGGTGGTGGATTTGCCGATTTTCCGGGCTGTGTCTCGCTGAATTCGCGTGGCCGAGTTTGCGGGCCGCAGTTATCGGGTAACGCGATAATGAGTGCCCGAAGTATGTCGGGAGCTTCCTACCGCGGTTTTACCTTTAATAAAGCATTACGCGGAATTCAAAATTTAATTTCTGTGTATCCGGATCGATTTTTCTGGGTATTAACTACTTCGGCGTGCGCATTATTAATTAACGAGCGGAGAATCGGCATTGAGAATCTTGTTGAAGGTATCGAAATCCAGAAAGCGCCGAGGCGTATAAGAGAAGGAATAGCGTAATCTGAGCTGCTTTAGGATAACAAGGGTTATTTAGGGCGAAGGGTTATTCGAGCAACTCGGTGCTGCGCGCGAAACCGACAATCGCCGTCATTAAAACTAATTACTTCCCGTTATTCGGGGGGGGGGGAATATTCGCGCCCATTATCGCGGCCTTAGCCGCGTTTAGCGAACGACAGTGGAATACGGCATGACACGGTTGCGTATTGCGCGCCCGGTGCAGTTAGAGCTCCGGCTGGGGCCCAGGGATGCGGCAGCCTCCACCCTATATCTCAGGATATCAACCCTCAGATTGGGAACAGGCCGTGACTTTATTTATTCGCGACCGCACGGGATAAGCGGGTCGCATCTAATCCCGGGCGCTCCCGGGCCCTCGAGTGCAGCAGCCCGAAGAGAGAGTATCTCTCTCTCTCCGAGAAAACTCGTCCCGTTCCCTCTCCCCCCGCTCTCCCCGTCCAGCATTCGGCGACTCGCCAGAGGTACTCAAGTTTGGTACTTGGCCAATGCGATATGTGATTTACTCCAACCGTCACGATTGACTTCGAACTACATTTCATACGCTAACGATGAAAGAGTCGTATTTTATTTTAATTTATTACATATTTTTCTCACTTTAAATTTTCCTTGTTTGTTTGAATGCTTTTTAAATTTTCTATAATTTATACTTGATTCACGAACATTTTTTTTCGTCCGATCCCTAACCATTCTAATCTCGCGTGAGAGTTATTATAAAATCCATCGTCATTGTTTCCGAGTAACACCGGCCTGCTGTATAGCTCAGCAGCATACGGTAGTGCATTATGTTAATTTCCCTCGTATGAGAACGGCGGATCGAGCGGAATTACGAACGCGGTAAAAAGCCGGAGGCCAATTCCTCGGGTGCGGTAGCGACGGAGCTTCGAAATATAGGAAACAGCGCGGAGTCTCCTGCGGAGACGGGGGGGGGCTGTTTCGATTGGCGAGCCGTGCCGATTCACTCCCGCAGAAACCGATCCAATTATCCGTTACGCCCCGGATCGCGGGGCTGCCGCGTGAGCGAGCGACCGCTTTTATCGCCTCAAATCTGCGGCCCCGCGACACCGCATCGACCCTATCCGCCGCCGCGCCGCGCCGCGCCGGTCCGACGGTGGTCGGTGATGACGGTGGAATACCGTGTATACCGTACGCCTCGGCCTTTTCCATACCGCCCGCGCGCGGGGAACGTGATTTGTCGAACGGTTTACCCGTGGTAGAACTCGTGGCAAATCGTGGGTTCGAGTTCGACGAACCGGATCGCTGTTTACGAGCCGCGCTCTCGCTGCGTTTCTCCCTCTCTTCTTCCCTCGGTTAAATCGACGAGGGGCAGCTTCCGCCAGCTTTATCGCCGATAACACGCGAGAAGGGGAGCAGCAAAAGTGAGAAGAGTCCAACGAAGGAGAGAAGACGACCGATCGAGAGGAAGAACGGGACGGAGAGAGAGAGAGAGAGAGAGAGAGAAGAGAGAAGGAGAAAAGAAAACGAGATAGTTCGGCGAGGGTGATGGCGCGCGAGAGAAGGTAAAGGAGAGTAAGATGGATAGGTCGGGGGTGCGAGAGCGTCGAGGCGAAAGGAAGGGCGTGAGGGCGGAAAGTAAGGTCGAAGAACAGTAACGCGAGAAACGGACAAGAGGGAAACGAAAGCAGAACAGATAGGACGGAGGGAGAAGGCTGATATGAAAGGACAAGAGCATCGGGGGACCAAAGTACGCGCGACGACTTCGTTGTCGGGAAAGCTAGCAGGAGGGATGGATCAAGAGGGAATAAGGGAGAGTAAGACGGAGAGACTGTGCCGGTGGCAGGAGAGGAGGCTGTGAGAAAGGACGAAATATAAAAGTGCACCGAGCGTGAAAGTAATCTCGTGACGCTAAAGCGTCCGCGAACGCGACGGGCTATAACCACCGCCCATGATTCCCATTGACGGCGCTGCGATAAAACAGTAGTTAGGGGTATCAAGGTCCAACATGGAGAACCCGCTTCGTAACGTCTCTATCTTTTACCATCTGCCGCGGGGCGTTTTGCCCAATTAAAAATAATTTATCTCTAAAAACGGAAGTTTACGTCAGTTACGGAAGTACTGTCGAAGCAAACTGCGTACAGGTTTACCAATTATTTAGTGTATACCTGACATACTTAAAATATAAATATTTTATGACGAAAAGTTACATACATATGCAAAGGCAAGAATATCTATAAGTTACTAGATGTATTAAGTCGGATACTGAGTATTACTTATCGTAATTGCCGCGAAGGCAGCATAAAAATTAAGAGAGCATCGCTAATTCCATCTCCGTTAAGTGTTAAGAGATTAATTAAACCTCAATCGCCGAGGCGCGATTTCCCCGAAGGGAAATGCGGTGAGCAACGGTAATTCCCGTTATCATTAAACGTAAGAATGAATACAAGAGAACCGGAAAAACCGCGTCGAGAGGATAGAGAGGAGAGGCGCTGGAAAACTGTGGGGGGAAGAGCGGCGACAGGAAAGGGAAAGAACAGGCCAATCCGGCTGAAAAACAAAGAGCAGACGTGAAAGAGAATGAAAGAGAGAGAAAGGGGAAGGTGTCGGAGGTGGAGGATCACTCGGGAAAAGATACAAAAACAGAGAAAAATGGCGAAACGCCGAGGGAGAAAGAGGAAGACCGGGGAGAAGGATAAAAGGATCAGGAAGAGGAAGGAGACGCGCGAGAAAAACACGTAGTCGAGCAGGACAGAAAGAGTAACAAAAGGGCGACATCGGAGAGCGCGGCAGCGCCAGGCAGGCAAGCAGGCAGGCAGGGAGGGAGGGAGGGAGGAAGGGAGGGTGGTGCTTGGGTTGGGCGAGAGAGAGAAAGAGAGAAAGAGAGGAGGGGGCGGAAAAGCGACAAAAAAGAGCACGCGCGCGCTCTGAAGAGGTGGTGGAGCTGCTGGAAAAACGCGGAGAGGAAAAGCCGAGAGACGAAGGGCGGACAGCGGGAAAGCGGTCGGAGGACGAGGGATATAACAAAAGGACACGCGGCCAAACGTATTAATTATAACCCGTGGCAGTGAGGACTCGATGCGTTGCATTGCGTTACATCGCATTGCATCACATCGCATTGCATCGCATTGAGGAACCATTGCAGAGAGGAGGGGATTGAGGTAGACACAAAACGCGAAACGTCACGTCGAACAATGGCCTCTGATATGCCGATAATACGCGTGCAATCTCGACGATAAGCCAACCAGAAGCGGGGTGCGAGGGAGAGGGGGGGGAGGAGGATTTGACCAGCGATATCGTCAACAGGTAATCACAATAACAAAAGTCGTCAATAACGATGATTAAATGAGGCGTGCGCGTATATAATTTCCGCGCGCCGCAATAAAACCCACATTTGCAGCCGTTAAACACGAATGGAACGTTTCTCTCCTTTTCTCCCTTCCTCCCTCTCTCTCTCTCTCTCTCTCTCTTTCAGTGTCTCTCTCATTCTCTCTCTTCATCTCTCCCTGCGAATTAGCTTTGATAAATTGCAGACTATCTCGCTATTGTTAACGCTGACGGCGTAAACAACGGCGAAATATGCGGATTGACAGCGGCAGGTCTCGCGCTGCTTCCCTCGGAAGGGAGAACCATAATTCTCCGTCTGCTTGTTGAAACGCTTATTATTTCGACGGGTACAAAGCGAACGAGGAGGGAAGAAGGAAAAGGCAGAGTAGGAAGGAATAAAATCTTATCTTGATTCTTAACAAATAGGGCTATTTGAAATAAGTGAGTCTACTAATAAGTTCAAGGGGGTTTATAGTGGGATATCCACTCTGTCAATTTAATGCTCGAGCTTCATTTCGTCAGACATTTCGGGATATTTAAATAATGATAATCTCTTTTTTAGTGGACAAACGCGGCCCGAACCTCCATCATTACTCACTCGCCCCTACATAATATATATTAACGACCCTGTAATGACTATAATAAGTACTAATGAATCTTTAATAAGCATCAGTTAAGTGGAGGTCTACTTTGACATTTTCTTATTGCTGAACACTACGAAGCTCGTTAACCTAGTCCCGTATAGAAGAAAAATTTTTCGTCAGCCGAACAGTCGATCAAACGTCGGCAGCAGATTACACGGACACGAATACGGGAGCGTATATATGTTAAAAAATGTGGCAAACACAAAATGAATCATGTCGCGAAGCGATACCGCTCGCGCGTATAACCCGAGCTCGACCGTGGCTCGTAAAATCGCGCGCGGAAGACAAATCGACGTAGGAGAAAGGGTAGGGCAAAAGGGAAAAGGGGCGAAACGAGCGGAAAAGAGAGACAAATTGGAAGAGCCCGGGGAAAAGGAACGAGTTAGCGGGGGCCGACGTCGGAAGCGATCGGGGAACAATGAGGAGAGTCCGAGCTCAAAGCCAGGAAACCGTGCGTCGGAAAGCGTCGAGAGGACGGGAAGAGAATGGCCGGGAGAAGAGGAGCGAGAAAATAATTGAAGACGAGAAAAAGAGACGAACGAGGAAAGGAGAGGCGCGCGCGCTCTCTCTCTCTCTCTCTCTCTCTCTCTCTCTCCGAGGGACAACGCGAAATAAGCGCGTGGTAAACGAGCGGGCAGAAACGAGCCTCGCCTCGGTGTGAAGAGCGAAAGAGAAAGCGAGAGGAAGCGCGAGGGTGGAAGAGAGAAATCTATTTATTATTCTGCAGCGCGCGGTGCCTCGTCAGGACTGAGGTGCCGGCCAAACGGGACACGTATAAAACTAACGAGGATAACAAAAGCGCGTATGATGACTGACTCAGGAGGTGGCGCGGTTTACCTTATTTTACGATTTATTATTTTCCTCGATTAACTTAAAATAGACGAGAAAGAAAGAGATCTTTCCTCGATAAGAATTTTCGTAGGTAAAAAATAACTCGCGACTTGCGAGCAAATAAAAAGAAAAAAGCAGTTTTGGTAAAATTAATATTAGAGACGTGGGATTTCATTGATTAGAACTGATTTCAAATAAACCTTATTTTAAGGAAAGCTCGGTGATTTTTCCACGTCATTTTTCGTATTTTTGAAAACACGGGAGAAAAACTTTGTGAAAAATAAATGTAAAACTGTGATATCCGTGAAATCCGTATCGATAATTACTTCACTGCGATCTTTTTTTAGTCCATCCGAATCGTTTCAAAATAATTTCGCGCAAAAATCATTACACGTGGATATATAGTCGAATGCGTATTATTATTTTCGATTCGCCTGAAATTAGACCGAACTATATGAGAAATGTAGAATATGTGTGAATCGATCATAACTAGAATATTATACGAATAGAGACGGTATGTAGGCCGGAGGGGCAGGGGGCGAGGGTAAAACGCCGACGGGGAACACCGAAAAGAGGAAAGTCAGCTGTGAGGGTGACGAGAGTGACAGGAGCTGACGGTATAGGGTTTCGAAAAGGCGCGGGGAGGGCGGGGGGGAGGGGCGAGAAGGGGAGAAAGGGGGAATAACGAGTGCCACAGCGCTATCCGTACTGCGGATATATGATTCATTCGGTAGCGCGTTACGAATGATAACTCATGCATATTGAACGGGAACGGCGGGGGGTTCGGATTGTGTTCCGTAATTTAGTCGGCGACGGTACACGCGTTGCGACGCGAGACGACAACGATGACGACTACTTTTGGCAAGCAGAAACGGGAGAACGGCGACGATAGCGTAACGGGTGCGATACGGTGGTTAGCGGCGGTTGGCGGTGGTAGCTGGGGCGCAGGGTGACGATGACGGTGACTACTCCCTCGAATGAATAAGTGCGCGAGCTCGGGGGAACGTCCCTTTTATCAGCGGGGAAGCGCTTTGGCCCCCAAAGAGAGAGAATCGGTGCGCGCTTCCGACTCGGCGGCGCCGTTAATTAGGTCGGAGCTCGACGTCGACGACGACGACGACGACGAAGGCAACGATGATGACGACGACGCAGGCGAGCGAGCGAGTAACGAACAAAAACCAATTTCGACTTAGTTCCCCGCGAAATTTCGACTTGGGAACCTTCCCCGCTAAATGATAATATTTGGTTGCGCGTTCTCGTCTCTCTTTCTCTCTCTCTCTCTCTTTCTCTCTCCTTCTCTGTCTTTCTCATTGGTGCGCATGTTTCCTCTCTCGACCTTTTCGGTAATTTCCTGGTTCTCGCTGCTGCCGGTGCTGATGCATAGGATACACGGAGGAACGAATTCGCCGTGTGAATAAACGCGCCCGAATTTTCCGCAGGTAACTTCGTCGTGCCGTCGTCTTCCGCTTCGAATTTCGAGCGAATCCTCTTCGTTGCCGTCGTCGTCGTCCTCCGCATAAGAAATCGCTTTCTCCCCTGACGCTGCTTGCATTTTGGGACTCCGCGCAGAAACCACGAATATAATAATTTGAAAAACGTTTTTTTCTCTTCTGAAAATATTCTTTCGGCGTTATTAAATATTATTGTATTACATATATATCAAAAAATACTATTACCTTCTTATCTTCTCAAGAAAGAAATGGGTAAAATATGGTTAAAGGTCAAGCCGAATATGATTATATAAAGATAAGATCATATCGCGCCAAATTTCGGATCATATTATATATATAATCATATAAAATTACATTTAGATCTTTTCATATTTAATAATGCATTTTTACATCTGACCATATTGCACCTATTTTTTTCTCGGATTCTTATATTGTGTACACATAATTTACCTAGTTTATTAAAAGTAGATATATTTTACTGTTCAACACATATAGTAATTTTTTAAATATAATAATGAATAATTACATAGAATGCTAAAATGTTTGTTCTAGAAAAACTGACGGCTACTCGCAGTAAAATACAACTTTTGCCGCGTAAAATATTTTTCGGCACCTTTAGGAAAATATTTTCATAAAAGTCATTAAGGATCGATAGTTTTTGCGATGTTTCAAGATTCCCAATGTGAAAAGCTTCGCGCGTCCCGGATCTCCCACCCCCAAAAAAGAAAAAAAAACGGGGTTAGCGCGAATAAATATCGCGCACGGTATTTTTTGATCTCGTTTCTTTCGCCTGCCGTTGAAATTTCACCTGCGCGAACTTCCGCCGAGAGCCGCGAATGATAATATTTTCGGCCGTGCTCGGTTTTCGCAATGAGATTCGCGAGTAACTTCGAGTTTCTCGATAATAACGAAATATATAGGGAGAATTCTTTTTCGAACAATGCACCCGGCATACATAAATAACCGTGGTGTACGGCCTTTTTTTGCGCCCCGGGCCGGGGTTTATTCGCGGTCCCCCCGGCGGGGACGCGCCTCTGAAAATTTCGAGAAACTTTTCCCGGCGCGAACTTGGAGTCGCCCCCGTCCTTTTCTCTCAGGTGCGCGGGGCAAAAAATCAGTTAATATTTCGCCGTGTATTCACGTCGCGTACTCAGTCACGCGAGAGAAGCTTACGGTTTATCCGTTAAAAAATAACGTGTACGATATTTCATCGAAGCTCCGAGGGTTCGACGAGGGAGACAGGAGAGAATGAGAGAACGAGAGAGAGAAAAGGGGGCGGAAATTTTTCAAAAAAAACGCGGGTTAAACCTACATGGCTCAACGAGACGATTGTTTCGCGAAGGAAATTGCTTTTTTTTCGCAATTCCACGAAAACGCATTCGACTGTCGATCGATAATATCTTCGTTCTGGTGAGATCATCTGACCCGTTTTGCCGTTAAAATTAGAAAAGTTCGTTCGGCGAGATCAACTGATTGACAATTTCCATGAAAAATAAATAAATCGCTTACTTCGATACAGATATAATATAATAACGTACGACAGATATAACGTACGACATCAAATAAAAACGAATTTTTCCGAAATACAAGCTTTGCTATTTTTATATTCTTGTAAATAAACAATGAAATTTGATTTTCGATACGTTGTTGTTTTTTGCCGGGGCTTCGATTACAATGGAGCGGGTTGCGCGAAGGAGAAAAAAATACAATGCAGATATCAGAGCGCGCGTCGCTGTCAATCGCCATGCGCCGCGATCGCTGAAGCCGCCTTCTGCGGCGTAAGAAACGTCCGTTTTGCAGTTAATAAGCGTCGCCTCGGTGGCCGTAAGCTTCTCAATAAAAGTCTTTAGCCCTGTGACGTCTTTAATTAAGTCGACGACGACGACGACGACGACAAAGGACGGCTACGAGAAGCGACAGGCCGGGGGCTTCTGACTCGCGATACTTTTTCACCCGACTCGTTACTATAATGAATCCAACCGTGATCCTATATTAATTGGCGGCTCGCTGCGGCGCGACGTTAGCGTAGAGGGAAAAAATAAAAAAAGCCGAAGCGGAACCGTAAAAATCAAGTGGCGGTCCACGAGAGAGAGAGAGAGAGAGAGAGGAGGAGGAGGAAGAAAGGAGAGACGAGGAGGGGAGGGACGAGAGCGAAAAAGAAAATACATGGAAAAGTGCTCCTTTATGCGAGGAGAAGTTGCGCGTTTAATCCTACGTAGATTTCCGTGCTTGGAAGCTAGAGACGTCGTATAAAAGAACGACGGTGGGAAAAGGGGAAAAAATTAGAAGGAGCGGAAAAGAGAAGAGGAGGGAAGAAGCCGGGGCGGACGAGAACGACGCGGTGTATTCAAGGCGTTGGGAGGGAGGAAAGGAGCCGCGCGGAAGGTTGGTTTGCGCGAGAGTCGAGTGCGTGCGGACGCAACTGCCGTTCTAATGCCGCGGTAATTCCTCGCGGTTATTTACGTTGATTAATAAAGGAAAGCCGGGGGAAAACGGACCAGAATTAGCGGCGAGAGCCCCGGCGTTCGTTTCGCCCGTTCGTCCGCCGCAAAAGGAGCCGTAGGGACGAGATTGCGATTGGATTCAGCGTTTTATGATGCCCGACGTTACTCGGGTCCGGGATTCCGCCACGAAAATGGCTCGCTCGTGTTCCGTATTACTACTGCGAAAGCTGGAAATAGAGAATGGTCTAATCTGCGTTTATCTTATCCCCGTAATATTCTCATTTGTAAGTTCCAAAATGTATCGCGGGAGAAATTCTTGTGCATTGAAAACTATTTCGATAATCGTGCTACGATTTAATATTACTTGGGCGTTGAAACTTTCCCGCGTTGTTCATTAGTTGTTAAAGTAATAAATGCTCTTAAAATTGAAAGTCGCCCCTGACACGTCTCGGCTGCTTCGCCGCGCGCCGGAGATAAAACGCGGAAACAGGGGGAGTGACAGGCAAATAAGAATCGCATCGCGGCGCGAGAGAACTCGCAAAAGCAGATTGTCAGTCAAGCGAGAGCTCTCTCGAGCCCGGTTGACTGTAACTTGCTGAATCGCGCGCAGGACGATTAGAAGAGGAACACGGAAAATTGGAAGAAGCGAGCGAGGGAGGAAGGGAAGAGATTCTTTGAAGGTATGAGCGATATCCATATTGTAAGTCGCCTCGAATTTCGGGCCCGTGAACCGCGCTCTCACGAACGCGGCATTGATATTCCCGCGAGAGAGTTTTGTGTAGACGGTAGAAATAGCGGCGACGGGCGAGACGCGGCGCGGGCGCGGCGGTCCGGAGCGGTCTGCAAAAATAAAAGTGTCTTTTCATGTCAGAGTACGGGAATAAAAGATGTCCCGTTTCCTTCCGCGGAATAGCCCGCCGACCTCTGCTGGCCGGCGTGGCGCATTGGATACCGTTGCAGCAGCACTCGGGGCCTTGTAACGTCGTGAAATAGAGAGGGAAGGAGTGGTGAAAACGTGTATAGAGATATTGTTAAAGTGCATCGCGCAGCAATTGAAAAGTTGACAATGGCGTTACATTTATTTTTTTTTTAATATAGAAAAGGAGAGTATACAGAGACTGACTATACGAAACAAAACTCGGACCGGAAGTTATCAATCCATACAATCATATAGCTAGAATCAATGATCGATCGCAAATATGTATACTGTGGAAGAGGGCCTTGCTTTTTGTCATGACGATAATGAGGTGACAGGAGGAACATAATTCTTTCCAGGGATATTTTAAAAAGAATATAGCGCCTTTGTGTGTGTATGTATGTGTGGAAATAAATTTCATAAACTTCACGGTATAATTTAAAGTTTAATAAATTGAAAATGAAGAACGTCTCTCCGTCGCGCTCTTTAAAGTTGAAGAAGCTACGGAATCCGCTGTCGCGGAGAGGCGAAAAGGGAGTGCAAGATTGAGACGGTCATGCCGGTACATTAATTCCTAATACCCGGCAGGACGTCGGCGTAAGGAGCATTAAAGAAAAAAGAGGAGGTTGGGCGGAGGAGGAGGAGGAAGAGACGGGAGAGAAAAAGAAGCTACGGCGGAAAGGTCAAACGGTTCTTAGGAGCGCCCTTTCGACGCGAAGTGCGAGAATGTCTGGCGGTGCAACGGCGGATTTAATACCACCGTAATTCTACCGCGGTTACGTAAGGCGATTAAAACAAAAAAAAAGGATATATAAGAGAGAAAGCACACGGTGAAATGGCGGCGGGTGACGCCGGCCCTCCCCTGTCGGAGGATATCCGGCGGGATGGCGGAAACGCGCGGGTCAACGGCACACAGAGGAGATGAGGCTACGTAAAATGCGATCCTTCGCGAGCAGAAGCGCGCGGGCGAATGCCGATTGATTTAACCGCGAGCGGCCACATTAATTCTGCGCGCTGCGTAAGACGTGGAAAAATCGAGCAT
This sequence comes from Temnothorax nylanderi, assembly GCF_030848795.1. Taxonomy (NCBI): domain Eukaryota; kingdom Metazoa; phylum Arthropoda; class Insecta; order Hymenoptera; family Formicidae; genus Temnothorax; species Temnothorax nylanderi. The sequence continues at coordinate 737,039 of NW_027249114.1, read as the reverse complement.
AACGTGGCGGCGGCACCGCGGGGAGACCCCCGCGGACAGCGGAAAGGTAATTTGATGAAATATCGCGGGCCTTCGGGCGCCGCGCCCGCCGCCGCAGGCAGACGACGCGGAAAGTCGCATTAATTTAAAGGCGATTGTAATGTCGGCACGGGAGAAAAGATTATACTCGAACTTCGCCCAATCGTCGCTATATATATTCACCTGCTCACCCCCCCGCGGCTGGATTCCTTTTTTTTTTTTCTTAATTATGGGCGACCGACGAGTCACCGTCGCCTATAATTAAGCGCATTTGTAACGCCGACGAAAATACAATATTTTGCGAATCGTCACCGAGATCATTAATATATCCGTCCGTCCACTGCGCTTTTGTTTATTTTCTGTTCTTAATTGTCGCGATGCAACCTGCGCTCGTGTCATACTGTCCAGGCCATCATTATTCTTCCTACCGACTAAAAATTATTCTCGTTTTTATTTAGGATCTCGCCCGCGCGCGCGCGCGGCCGACTCAATTTATAATCTGTTTTCATCATTTTTAAACGAGCTTTACTCTCATCTTTCTTCCTCGTTACGTAAAGTGATTTCGCTCGATCTCCAAACGGGCTTACTTTTTCAGGGATAAGCGCGCATTTATACTTAAAGGGCAATTGAAAGAATAATCCCGTCTGTATTTTTTATGAAAACACGCTTCCGTTCGCAAGTTTATTTTTTTTCTCTCTCTCTCTCTCTCTCTCTCTCTCTCTTCTTTTTTTCTTTCCTTTAGAGCGAGAGTGCAGAAAAATCTTTCTTCCTTTTGCAAACTGAAAAAAAAATCCAGCCACTTCATCGTCACGTAGAAAATTACAGTTAATTTTTATCAGCGCTGCCGTGAAATTTCGCGAACTTGGCGAATCGAAGCGCATTGAAGGGGAAGCAGATTGCGAAAGTTTTTCGAAACCTTCGACCCACATTCCGCCTGCTACTGAAACGCATGGTGCAGACATCGTATTGCGCAACGTAACTATTTCTTAGCGAGGAGAGGAGAGCAAACTGGAGAGAGAGTCTCGGGGAATTATTACTTCACTTGTACCTACCTTTTTCTTGCGCGTCGCGCGCGACAGGAAATCGTCCGCCTCGTCCGCCAGCGCAAATGTCGTGGGATTTCAAACGTCACGCGCGGGGATCGAAATTTTTCTCGTTACCGTTCTTCCTCGTTAAGACGCTCGCCGGTATCCCGCGGTCATTTTTTAACGGCGCACTCAACCACGTTAATTTTCCGCCAAGCCTCGGCGACGCGAGCGCGCGCGCGACGGCCATAAATAACGCGGCGAAACGGGCGCGCCGTGTATTTGGAATTCCGGAAAAGGGACTGGCGGGGCCTCTTAGGGTAAAGGGGAAAGGGGAAAGGAGGAGGGCTTGATGCGAACACTCGGGGGAGGACAATTCCGGCGATGTCAAGTACCGCCATCAGTCTCTCGCCTTGAAGTATTCCTGTCTTCGAGTGCATCTCTCTCCAAGCGAGCAGTCGTAATTCAGTTACGCTTGCCTGTAATTGTTGTATACTCGGAGGACTCAATTTTCGTAAACCCGCAGTCGCGTCGCAGACATTTGCCATTAAAACGCGTCGCTTAATTTGTCGCGTCGTGCCACGAGATATCGCGTTACGTCGTTAAAACCCGCAAATACCCAGTAATACTATCATCACAAATACCGGGCGATAAAATCGCGTCAAGTTCAAGAGATCATTGTCTTTCTCTCCGTTATTTTTCCCCGTTGCCGTATAATAAAATTTATTTTTGTCTCCGCTTTGCGTTTAAAAGAGAAAAAATATCGAAGATTGTAGATCCGCGTTACCGTTATAATAATCGCGCTTAATAAGAGGATAATAAGCATTACAGGGATACTCGGGGATGTAAACGTTTCTACCCTGGAATTTTTAATTAACGTAACTTTTCACATTACTGCGAACTGCAAGACGTAACGGCGGCTATTGTTACAGGCTACATTACGTCGACGGATCTGAACAACAGTTTGCGTCTTTGTAAGTGTTATTCTATTCGATTCGGCAGTTATTCTCTCCGCGGAATACCTATCGAACGGTGTGTCGTACGAACAATAGGAAGAATGGGGTTTAAAAACGGATCAAAGTTTATATAGCTGCGCGATTCTGGGCGCAAAAATTCGCGAATAACAGATAAGGGATGGAACTTGGTTCGCGTATCACGGATTGAGTGGTACAATATAAAATGTAATAGAGCTCGCCTCTTGCCTCTTTCTCCTTTTCTTCTTTATATTTAACGCCGTCATTTTATTCGAATAAAAATAAGACAAGAATTTATATTCGCGAACAATGTTGGAGTCAGGCGTGTGTGGTTACGAAGGTACGCCGAATCTCTCGCATTTTACGAATTTTTTAGATTCCTGGTTGAGAGAGAGAGAGAGAGAGGGGGGGGCAGAGAGAGAAAGAAAGTGGCCGGTATCGGAGTTTGGATACGGTCAGCACCGCCGCGCTCCTCGATAATAGGGTTAAATCGGCGGAAATTTATGGACGCTGACCCTTCTGTGTACAATTCATCCCCCAGAGAGATGAAAAAAAGAGGAGAAAAGGGAGGGCGGCGACGGTGGCCGTGGCGGCCGGGCGTACGATCAAATTCATTATGTTCGCATATTTTATGCAGCGGAAGGCTAAAGTTTACGTTAAATTAACCCCCGTCCGTGTTACACGGGGCTCATTGCGGAATGCATGGGGGAGGGGGATGGGCGAAATCGCTCGGTATCGGGTCGTTAAAAGGCAATTTGTTAAAGCCGGTCCTTTCATCGCGCTGCCGTAACACGCGAAGGTTTTCTTTTTCCGCCCCACCCCCTTCCCAAAAAAGGGAGAGAAACTCGAGTCAAGCGTACAGCGTCGCGTTGAGTTACGCGATTGTAAAAGTAAACGTCTATATCGCGCTGCGCGCGCGCGCGCGCATCGGCATACTTAGGACTAATTTCCTACGAGATTTCTTATACCGCTGTAATCTTGCACAAAAGCACGCTATTATTTTAATCGATCGAGACACCCAAGAAAGCAACTCGAGTGTGACGCTTGCGATTTAATTTGACGGTGGTACTAATATAGATGACTTAATGGATTGACCGATCTTCAGAAATTCATTAGCTTTCTGACATTTAGAATGACGAGTGACGGTATATTACTTAATGTACGAAAATATAGCTGGTTCGCATCGAGACGTGTCACTTGTCATTTAAATTTCGAGAGTTACGTTCCGCAACGCGAAATTATACGAATACGTCGAAACACGCCGGACAAAGTGCTAATATAATTTATACGAGCGTGCACAGAGAGAACATACGGGCACTCATATTATTTTATATTAAATCAAGGCGACGTCGCGGCGGCGAGAATGCCGGGAAAAAATGACGAATCGTATCCCCGTACTCCGGATATTAAAGGTTGGGGGGCTTCATCACACAGCCCCGGCAGTTTTATAATAAAATAACAGGCGCAGGGGACATTTATTAAGGAAGTTGCTCGGCGTCGCGTCGCGACGCTGCGAGGCGTTCGTTCGCGTGAAAAAGCCACGGCGCGAATGAGCAAGCCCGATGGATTTCACTGGTCTGGCATCGTCATAAGTCATAAATCTATTTAATATCGAATTTTATTTCTGTTTTAATAAGTTAAACAGTATGAATTATAAAGGAATTTCTTCGTTAAATCATCTTATTTCAGTGAGAAAAATCATATATTTAATGTACGAGAATGTCAAATGTGTCTGTCGCTACTTAAAAGCGAAATGTCAACCGAGAGCGAGGATAATTCTGGAATACGGAGAGCATAATGCAATCAATTATGTTTACGATTGGAATAGATTTCTGCTGACAAAAAACCGATAATGCCGTTAGCGAACCGTATTCGATCCCGTTTAACGCGGAAATATCATTCGTGACAATTGCATTAACTCTGACGCCGCAAATTAGCGGTTCAGCTAATTTGGCCAACTATTCCTGGAGCGAGGGAAAAAAAATACAACAGAAAATCGTCAAAGACACTATTTAATGGCGTCTATTTAAGGAGATTTTGAAGAAAATTAGAAACGTTAAGAATTGCATAACATTTAAATTTATAAAACATAAGCTCTTTTATAAATGTCAGCATGTTAATTTTTTTTTAAATTTTTCTCACCGGTCAGTTTTTGAGAACATTTATAACAAAGCTTGAGATTTTTATATGTCGCGGTAAAAATTGTATACACAATAATGCGTAATTCTTTATGATGTGCATTTTATACAGCGAAGCATTTGAAACAAAAAATTTGAAATGTGACATAAAAGAAGTCTATCTATTTTGTGCTGAGTTTTCGTTATCCTATTTAAATACATTTCGATTGAATGTACGTTTTCATATCGATTTATTACTGCGATTTACTATCGCGGTGCAAATTTTAATATTGCAAGAAATGTGGCCAAATTTTTCAAATCTTTCAAGGCACTATATTTTTAATAGTTATTTTTGTTAATAATTGATATGCAGTATCGAGTTCCTCATTAGAAACCATGTAATAAATCTTGTTATAAATGTTCAAAAACTGATCGGTGAAAAAATGTAAAAAATTCATACTGACATTATTTATAAAAGAGCTTGTGTTTTAAATTTTATGCAATTATTTCTGATTATCCTTATAATCTTCTCTTAATGTGATTCAATATTTTATTTATTGATGTTTTTAAATGAGTTCTCAGGATACGTTAAGCACCGTGTTTGCAATATAGGCAATATTTCTTACATTGATATCTCAAATTTTATTTTTATTTCGATTTACCGTAGTACCGCGGCTCTGCGAATAAAGGAGCGAAAGTTTCGTTTTAAATGGGGCGTAACAGTAGGAACGGAAAAAAAGGACGACACGGTATCGATATATAACTCGGTTCTCGATGTAGCACGCACTTCCTTTGTGCGGGTAAATACGCGTCGACACGCGTGAGAATTCGACCGTTTGTTTCGACGCGCAACGTGATCCAACGACTCCCACGATTATTCGTGTCACGCATTGCCGTAATACGACTGCACTTCGCTAGTGACATGCATTCCGCCCTTGAAGTCTAGAGGCTCCAGATAGAACGCGAAAAGGAATGTGTGTAAAAAGACCGAAAATTGATTCTTCACTTTATATACCTACCGTTGTCTACGTTCACGAAGGCGAGAGGTTTTTTTTCTTTAATTTATCAGTTAAATTAACTTTAATCCTCATAATTTAATTGAATAGAGTTTGCAATTCTGGGGATGGTCTCTCGGTTTTACCGTTGCTATTGTCCTACTTGCAGGAAAATATGGTCACCCTGCCGGAAGCTATAAGCCAGTTTCCTCGTCTTCGCAATGCGCGGACGTAACGAAGCGCAGGAATTATTTCTTATCCCTTGTCGTTTCAGAAATTGCACGGCGCGGTCATGGGCGCCGAGACACGGTCTTCTTCCTGGTTTTTCCGTGGTGCCACGAGAGGAGGAAAAAAAAGTCCGGTTGAAAAATACCGCTTCATTATAATTTTCATGAAACTCTTGTTATGGAGGCAGGGAAATTTTACTGTGCGCTATTAGCAAGATAATTGAAATAATAATCATGAGGAGAGAAGCAAGGAAGTCGCGGGGGAAAAAAATTCCGGCGCGGCGCCCATGCTCGCACTTATTCCCTGCGCTTATCCTTTGTGCTTATCCCTTGTACTTATCCTCTGTCCACCGTAAAGGCGGCAATCAAAAGTACATTTTCACTTAACCCGCTGCACTGGAAATTCCAAGCCGGGTGCTTTGAAGCAGCTCCGCGCAGCTCATATTATTGACGTCTCCCATTAAAATTTATACGGTGACTCAGAAGCCGCTGTATTGTGGAATATTAAATTAAAAAAAAAAAAAAGCTCTTTTCATTACTTAACTTCTCCAGTTGTATACTAGAACCAGAATTATAAAAGTTATGAATTGATTAACGTTATTTCATTTCAAAAAAGATCTACTTTATAAAAGGAATAACTTAATAAAGTACAGAAATAAGAGTTCCAGATTTTTGTGACACACACATAGACACGTATACGTTCGCTCAATAATTCATTTTTTACTGATACTTTTAGTTTCCTTCCTTCAATATAATTTTAAATCAATTTAATTTAAAAATTCTGAAACATTTAGTCTCGTAATATCATTAATCAATATCTCACGGAGTTATTTCAAAATACATATCTCATACTGGAGCGAAATGTCCTATTTTATCGCCTAATAATAATCAGTGTCGTCGATAACTATAGAATCGCGAGAGATACATATTCCAAAATAAACATTTAATTCGGCTTGCTCTCGAACAAGAGCACGTCAAGAAATTAATACCTTGTTTATAAACGTCGTAGACGTCGTCGTTGTTCGCAGCAACCACCTGTTTACCTGACGTTATCGTCATCATCCTCCTACTCTTGGGCTCTGTCGACGCGTTCGCCGCAGATTGTCTCTCCCTCCCCCCCCTCTCCCCCCTTTCTCTGTTTCTCCTAGAAGCACACGGTGGGTTTCGGTGGATTACATACTATTCTCGCGGAATATTCTCGGTGATTCGAATCGTTGGAGCCATCCTCAGAAAAGACAGACGCGTGTCGCAGCTTCTCGTTCTCCCTTGTCGCCGTAGCGTCTCTCGCGGCTCCTTTGATCTCCTTTCCCTCTTCAAGTGACATCACCCGAACGTCGTGCATTTCGCGAAAAGGGATCGCGATCTTCCTAGGTCACGCGCTCGAGTTTTATGTTGTCGAAAAAGAGGAGTACTATGATCCGTCACATATTTTTGAACGACGATGCATCTTCTCACTATTTGAAAAGCATTTGATTAAAGTTTTTGACTTTGACATAATATGACATAATATGAATTATAATTGGATCGTATAATTCAATTTTCTTATCTCTTTCTGTGTACAATAAAATTCCTTTTATTTATTAAAGTTGGAGTAGCGATTATCTTATAATTTGATTGCATTAAATTAGCAAAAATTATTTTGATCCGTAACAAAAAAGGCTAATTGAACAATCGAATAAACGATTTAATTAATTTAAGCGGTTTAAGTAATTTTTTTTATGAACTGTTATAAATTTACACTAACAGTAAGTTGATCGAATTTTTTAAGCCAGGAATAAAAAAGATCTAAGTAAACAATGATAAAGATTAAAAAATTTAAGGAAATTAATTTTGAAAATGAAAGAATCTTTGACTTATATTAATCTTTATGAGGAGAAGAATTATTCTAAATTAGAATGCCGTGAATCTCCGAAATGCGACAACATATCCTATATATTCTCTTCCGTCGTTTTAATTGCGCAGTGCTATTACTCTTCCACCTGATATTTGTTTTCAACAATAGAATTAAATGTTCCACAAAAACAGCTGCGAAAACTGTTACTCCAATTACCCGTGTCTAGTTTAATTTCCTTAAGCAAGATCTTACCGTTGAAAACCCGTTGTCCTCGCGCGCGCATTCGCGTAACGTTCAACACAAGCGTATACCGCTCTCATGATCTTTTCTCTGATCTCACATCCGCCTCTTGTTTGTGTCCGTGTTGCAGAAACAAACGGCCTGAGGATGCTGGAGCTGATAGTGCCGCAGCACGCGGTGCTCGGGCAAAATGTAAGCCTCGAGTGCAACTTTAATCTGGACGGCGAGAAGCTGTACTCGGTCAAGTGGTACAAGGACGGCAACGAGTTCTACCGATTCGTACCCCAGGAGAAGCCACCTGCTCTGAAGTTCGTCCATCCCGGTGTCACGGCAGTCGTAAGGATAGCTAACTATTTTCTATCTCTCTCCCTCTTGCCCACACACTTGCCCCCGTCTCTTCCTCTTGTTTTTCGCGTGAAACTTTAGTTAACGAAAAGCTGAATCAAGAAAGAATGAATCAAAGTTCGTAATCTATGCCAGGCCTATATGTCGGAGACATACATATGATCTCTCCATCGCGTTAAAAAATGGGCTAAGATTTTCCTCATTCCTCAAACATTCCGCACTCTCCGACGAACAAAATCGGAAGGGTTCGACATAAAAACGGCATAAATCCGTGTACTTGTATATAAGATACCCGGCCATTTCTTCGGGGTCTCTCGAGGTCGAATACGACTCTCCGCTCGTTCTCGCGTACGTTCTCGCGTCGAACCCTTATCCAATATCTCGCGCTTCGCGTATCCGACGTGTGTACGTGCGGGCCCCCGATTGATCGTCGTGAATCGCCTTAAACGCGCGCACCTACGATTGAAACCCCCGTAAAAAGAAGGGCTCCCGGGGAGAGTACACGGTGTTTTGATTCCGCGCCGTTTTCCGTCGGAGAGTTCCTCCCGGCGGAGGCGTTCCTTTCCCCCGGGAGTGGCGTCATGATTGACCCACTTTCGGTCGCGCGTACGGACTTGGATTCTTAAATGCGCGTCAATCACGATGGGAGGGAAAATCCCGACTCCCCGGTACTCGACGGCGTAACTATCCCGCGTCTCTGCCCTCATATTTGCGTCGCTTAAAAATAAATCGCGCGTCCCGCCGTTCGCTCTGGGATATTTTTCCCGGTAGGAAAACAAATAGGAGGGCAAATTGTGAACTAGTTTGAAAATACGACCGATGCGATCGACGAGCGGCGGAAATTTCGCTACGCGGGAACGTGCACATGCAGCCGCGCGCGATGGAAAGGGTAATAAAAACATATGCGCGCGCGCGCGCCCACACACACACACACACACACACACACACACAGAGAGAGAGAGAGAGAGAGACCTGGCAGTAATAAAAGTCGTAAATGTCACATTTTCGAAATTCTAGTTTGAAGTCTCTCCCACGGGAGACGTTGCCGCAGTTATGAGCGACGTCTGCAACAGGAGCTTCTTCGCGGGCTTCCTGGTACATAAATAAATAGGGTATCGCATGCAGAAGCGGCCCCACAGCCGAAATTCCCCCGTCTTGGGGCGCGCGCGTGGCCGAAATGGCTTTCCATTCACGTCAAGACGTCGGATTAATGCTGCATTACGCGCGCCGAGCGTCGAATAAACAAAGACGGGAGGCGACCACCGGCACGCGATCTTGGTCATAATGAGCCTTAATATTAACATTAATCACCGCGCGAGATTGGCGCTCGGGAGCGCCCTTAGAAATTATCGGTCTACCCGGTCGTTATCGCTGTTTATAATTACATCGATTAGTATAATGAATCGTGAAATGCGCGCGCGCCCCCCGCGCGCGGAGATGAAAATTGCGAGGATGCCGACGACGATGACCCGACTCCCCTCCCTCTCCCTCCCCGTCCGTCCTCCCTTCCCGCGTTCTTCGCGAAACTAATTTAATGTGGGGGACGTTGTTCGTTAAGCGTGTCGTCGACCGTCGTCGCGGGGGCACGTCTAAAATTGCCTTTCGTCGTCGTTGTCGTCGCCGTCGCCGTCGCCGACGCAAAAGATAACGCATTACAAATTGATCCCGAGGGGGAGTCGCTCTTCCTCGCCACTCCCCCTCCCCCTCCCCCTCCTCCTAGTCGCGTCCTCCCTCTTTTGGGTTAATGATATTTCCAATAATTTCAATTCCTCGTCGACTATATCACTCGCTCGGTTTTCCACGCCATTGAGTGATACGAAAAAATTCCAGTCCCGCGGTACGAAAACTACGCTGTGGAACGAGCCTTCTGTACGTGCTCGAATGGGTGATGGGTGATTCACTGGGCTACGGCAGCGGGGAAATTTCGACGAAAGTTGTCGGAGGGCGGTCCATTTCGCGCGAAAGACGAATATACGAATACATATATCTCTCTCTCTTTCTCTCGATTTCATTCGTTCATTCATCGAGATTTAGAGAGGCGAAATAAAAATCAGACACTTAATCCGGGTCGTTCCTGGAAACTAATGTTGGAAGCGTGGAATTTACCGTTCGCGATATAAGGAATTAATGGGCGGACATTTTGTGGAAATAACGGTTTAATTCTAATATGAGATGATCGAAATTTCACGTGATTTTCCCCACCTCTTTCTTTTCTATTTCTCTCGGTTAGATGGAATGAACAAATTGCATTAGAGAAGATTTTAATTTCTAGCCCCCATGTATCTTGCCGAGTCAGTTCGCGGCAGTTTTCAGCTTGACGAATTGGCTATTATGTCCGCGACCCATCCTCTTTTGTCTCTTTCAGCTTCACGAGTCCAGTCAACGAACGGTCGTCCTACGTTCCGTGAACCTCATGAGCACGGGACGCTACAGATGCGAGGTTTCGGCGGAGGCGCCGTCCTTCCAGACCGTCTCCGATCATTCGGATATGATGGTAATCGGTAAGCAGCGACGGCGAGTAGACTCGTATTAATTAAGAGAAGAGTTTTATCGTTCAAAGAAATCGCGCGCAATAACGGCGATCCGGGCCTCCGCAAACTTGCGGGATATTGCTCGCGTCTTATCCCCCGCGAGAGACGTCTTCTTCCTTGCCTCGATTCTCGTTATCCGGGCAAATGTTGTTGTTATCGCGCGCCGAGCGAGAAAAAGGAGGCCGAAAAAAAGGAAATTGTGTCGACTAATCGTGATTTTATTCGCGTTCGAATTAAAATCAAATCGCGAAAAAGAGGGGATTTATCACGGTCCGGTGTGAGATATGACTTGAAGCGGTTTAATTCCGAGACAAAGATTTATACGTGTCATTTAACGAAGGGATTTCGGTTTCGCGCCGTTCAAGAAGAAGAAGCAGCAGAAGAGAGGATTTTCCCGCCGCGGGATTAGGAATTTTAGCTTTTGTGGCTTTGAAGATTTCATAAGCCACTTAACGCGAAGAGTTAATTAACGTCGCGACGGCTTTGATCTGTGAGAGGGAACGTTATCTGGAACGACCTCCTCAAAAATATCGACCTACGATCGGTGACGAATCACTGACGATTTATCCCGCGGCGGTAATGCGTCTGTGGACTTTCGACTATAACTCTCGCTCGAATTAACGAAGCGTTTTTCGTTAATCTTGCCTTATTATCGTCTCGCGCGCGCGCGCGCGCTCACCAGCAGCGGAGCGTTTCCCTTCATTGACAAACTCGAAACCGATATTCGCTCAATTATTTATCGCAATTTTCCCACGAACTGAATTAAATTTATTGATGTAAAATCCGCCCGTGCCCTTTCATTTTCAATCACTCCGAGCTCGAGTATTACCGCTCTCGCGCAACATTCTTCACAAATTGAAGTCTTGATTAATAATATCGTACGAGAAATATCGACTGGGATGGATTTCCACGGCAACTATGCGGAACCTCTAAAGCCGTTTAAGTCTAAATAAGAATCCGCCACTGATTTTCCATCCAATCTTTTTAATCCACAGAACGGTTTCGATTATTTATTCTCTTTGCCGTGGGGACAAGATCTCGATCGCTAGAGTTTTTTGCGCCAGCCAGCCGGTTATTTCCCCGCGCACGTTCATATATATATATATATATATATATATAGTGTATATAAAGTTAAATGCGTTATATCGAGTGCAATGATTACGGCGAAGTGTTACTCCATTAAAATTTCCGCGCCGGTAAGCGTAAACAAGTTAAGCTCGCCGCAACAAAATTACGGTTCGAGCGGTATTGCGTTAAAATATTCGAGCGGGCGCGCGCGCGCGCGCAAGTTAAAAGCCCCCGTCGCTCGGGTCTAATCGAAGAACATCACGTCCTTTTTGTCACAGCAGATTATTTTACGTGCATCTACATATTTTCCAGCCTTGCCGGAGGACGAACCCGTTATCACGGGCCGACCCGTTTCGGGGAAACATCGTTATCAAGTCGGCGACGTCGTGCGGTTCAATTGCACTTCGGCGAAGTCGAAGCCACATGCCACGCTCAGCTGGTTCATCAACGGCGACCCCGTGAGTGCTCGAGACGCAAAGTGTCTCTCTTCCTCTCTCTCTCTCTCTCCCTCCCTCCCTTTCTCTCTCTCTCTCTCTCTCCCTCTCTGCTTGCGTACCGCAACCGTGAATGTCTTCTCAGGCTGTCGGAAGCGTAAAAGTTTCGCGGCGACGTCATTCGACGTCCGAGATAAGCCACGATCCCGACAAATCCGTCTAGAGTAGTCTAGGGATTCGCGCGCGTTCACGCACGATGCAGTTGAGCAAGAGCTACAGGAAGAGGCCTTATCTGCGAATATTCAAACTAGTTGTATCGTTACTAATACGAACGTATTTCTATGCGTTGCATATCTAATTCCAATTGTTTCTCAATTTTCCAAGGAAGAAAAAGAGTTCAATTATTATCTCGATTTTTTCCGAGATAATAGTTGAAGGGTACAGGGGAAAAACGATCAATGTCCATCCGGAGTAATTTCGAGAAGAACGATATTTTAAGTTTCAAGACATCAGATATCTTAGGAAGCTGTTGTAAAATGTACTGACAGTGAATATCGGTATAGTGTTTATTTAGTGTTTATATTGTATGTTGGACTCTAATGGTTTTTCCCCAGCTTACATCTTTCGGCTTTATTTCCAATAAATTGTAACTGTTCTTGATCAAAACAGATAAGAATTATGAAAGTCCTTTAAAAATTCCATAAGATGACATGATCGGATCAATTTCGACAAAAAGTGAACTTTGATCTTTTTCTCCCGTTATACCCTTCAATTGGAAGATTCAATATTCCATTATTTTTTTATTCCCACCATCATATATATTTATATATAAAATCTTTTATATATGTATTAGTATAATTAAGTTTTAAATTAATGTTTGACTGAAGCGAAATCCACTTCACTTCTCACGGATCGAGGATTCTGCTGCTAAAATATTCATCAGATGTTCCTACAAGTGTCAAAGTTAAATCTTCACGTCTATCTTAATAAGGGCTTTTTTCTCATAATACATCATGTTTTACCGACGTGATACACGTGCCACAAGATTACGTCTGTAAAAGGCACTTTGATATAACTACACGACGAGGAAAAGTCATAACAGTTTCCTCTCTCTCTCTCTCTCTCTCTCTCTCTCTCTCTCTCTCTCTCTCTCTCTCTTCTCTCACCCTCTTCCCCTCTTTTGAGCGTTGTGAAAAGTTTCTTCGCCCTTCGCGGCGAATTTCGTTCTTTCGCAAAAATAACGCACCTCTGCAGCGACCACCGACGTGACCGCTAATGTCTTGTTGATCCGCGATTACGCGCTAACAAAGCTCGAGGATTAATTTTGCAAAGTGCATTCTATGGAGCGCGCGCGTGCGCGCGCTTTCTCATTTTTCACACGCGAACAAATAATTGGTTCTTGGGTAATTAATCTTCGGGTGTTGCGAGCGGACGCTCGCGCGCACTCAAAATTGCCTGATTAGCCTTTGCAACGTTACTTCGTGGCTTATTAAAATTGGGATTACATTTAATCGGTACTCGAATCGATAATCTTAGATAATTCGGGGATAATCCTTATTGTCCGATCCTTATCGTCCGAAATTGTGAAAAAGGTGAAATTCGCTGTCTAACGTGGGAAACGTTGAAACGCGGCCGATGAAACGTTGAATAATTCCATTATCGTGATTAGAATTAGCGTTGTATGTTAGGACGCTTCTTAATTTTTGTCACAGAAGTTGCAACAAAATTTAATGAGAGAGATAACAATCTTCTGCTGAACGATATTAAAAGTTTATATAGTGCCTCTCACAGGAAACTCGCAGGTCAAGAGTCAATTTTCCTGGAACGAAGTAGATTAGATAGATAATGCAGTGTATTTAATTTGCGATGATAAGCACCGACGACGTTATTACATTTTATTTTTTGAAGAAAAAGGAAAATAATATATGTCTTAAGAACACATTAAAATTGTTTTTCAAGATAATCTCGCATGTATCTAGAAATTCAGCAGCGCTCATTTCTTCTTTGCTTATTGAATAGAACATTATCTTGTCCCGATTCCAATTTAACATTTCAACTGAGTGAACCGGTCCACTAATTTTCACTCGTCTGGTCTTTTTGTTTAAAATTCCTGTTTAAAAATAAGAAACGATACCTGCGACGTCGATATTCTTCCAGAAAAGATAGATATGAAAATTTTAGAGACACGTTTTATTACCGACGCCGCGACGGCGCGGCGCGGGCGTTACGTCGAAGGGAACGTCCGTGCCGTCATCACCGTCATCATCGTTCAGAGTCGAGAGAGAGAGAGAGAGAATATACAGTCCCGCTTCTTCACTTCGATTAGGTCGAGCAGCAGTTCTTGAAGCTCCACCCCGTCGTCGTGGACCGGAACGATCTGGAAACCTCCACACTCGGTCTAGAGTTCCGTCTGCGCTCGAAGCACTTCAAGAAGGGAGACTTGAAGATCAAATGCCTGGCGAGGATATATACCGTATATTGGAAATCGAATGAGCTCAGCATAGAGGGTGAGAGGCCTCTGAAGATACCGGTAATGGAGAGCAGGGAGACAAGGGCGCAAGGGCACACGCACGCCGAGCATATCCTAGGTAAAAAAAGAAATCTCTCCCCGGCCGCCCGGCCGGCCCTTGACTAGAGGGGGAGATGACGTAGCGACGAGGGCGAAATGTCTGTTCCGCCGCACGAACACGGGATTTCTTTGTCGCGTCTTTTAATTTAGCTGCCCTTGTTAACCCTCCGTAGAAGAGAGAGATGGATCAAAAATTTTAAAAGGGAAAATTCTTTCCCCTTTAAATTGAAGCTCAATTATTCGAGATATAAACCTAATTTGCATTTAAATGTCCCTTAACAATATTTTAACGTGAAACGTGATACGAGAATAAACAGAAATTGCGGGTCAAAGCTTGATAAATAAAATTAAACGACGCAAATTTTACCTCCCCGTACTATTCGAGTTTTAATTAAATGTTTAAATATTAATTTGTTTAAAGCGATGTTTTTAAAATAATATCAAAATATTAACTTTCCGTGACGTTTTATTTACTTTAATATCAGGATTGAAAACGAGGGTCCGTCTTGAAGAGCCATTTACCCATCCCGCGCGTAAAGGAGGGTAAGAATCGCTTTTCGGGCCTCCGTGAAAAATAAAAAGGAAACTGACGTTTTTCACAAGTTCATGTCGTCAATATTGATTACACGTCCGCAAAAAGTATAGGCTTTGCGGGCGCGCGAGGAGGGCTTATATAGCGACCGAAATAATGGATCCCAGCCCTTTCGGTGTTAACATCTCCAACTCGAGGCCCGTCCTGACGCGCAGATAGTTTAGCAACTCAACGTCGTTTCTCCCCCGATACGCTGTTTTAGTTCTATCGCGCGAGCCAAAGGGTAAACACGTAACTCGTTTCGCGCAAAACCCCGCTTCGGGGGACAGCACCGAGGGAATAAGGAAGGGAATTTTGTTAACATGTGCCGAATCACGAGGAGACTCGCGCGCGAAGCGAGCGATTTGAAAGATTAAGAATCCAATTTCGCGGACACGTGGACTCCGTGTCACTGCGCCTTTTAATTCGGCCGCACTTTTCTTTTAACAGCATTCGCTTAAGCGCAAAATTCGTTTTATCTAAATTCACTTGGCCGCGAGCTTCAACTTCGAAGGTCGAAACTTAGAATTTTTCCGTAATTTTTAATGAAATGTCCCCGCGCCTTCGGGAAACGCGACGTTATCCTCTCTCTTTTTCTTTCTTTTCCAGCGAGCGGAAGCATAGCGCTAGGGCCGTGCGTGGTGCTGGTGATCATGGGACTCCTGATGCTGCGGTAAGGAACGAGGATACCACTCGCCCTTCGTGCTCATCCCCCAGGCCTGTGGAACGCCAACCCTGCCCCCTCCCCCCCGTAATGCGATATGATTACGTAATATAAAATTACCCGTGTTGTTTATATTTTTTATAATTGCAATTAGTGGAGTTAGAGACCACGTAATAATCGTAGACAGACGACACACTATCGAAACTACGTTACGACTTTATACTCGGAACGTTCAGAGGGAGTTTTCGTTGTAAAGGAACGAGATGGGTTCTTTCTCTTCTCTCTCTCTCTCTCTATCTCTCTCTTTCTCTCTCTCTCCAGGGGCGATAAAAGAATTATCGGGAAATTTTGCGGCGACTCGGTCGTTCGATTTTCACGTTACACGAATTACCTACGTCTCACGTCTACAGTGCGCGAAAGACACGACGGACTCCGTTGTTCCGTTCGCAACTCCGTTGTTCGTAATATCTATTCGTCGGGGGGGGGGGGGGGAAGGATTGCCCTGGCCAACACCGATATCTGTCGTTTATCGGTGAAAATTCGGAGCCGCGACTTTTTTTACATTGCTCGCGGCGACTCATGCGTAAAGTGCATAAATCGATCTCTTCGGGTTACACATACACCTCGTCTCTCTGAATATTCCGCTGTGTGCGGCTAGCGCGTATCCTGCCCCCGTTCCTCAAACCCGTGGCGCGGGTCCGCGCGTTTTATTGAATTTTCATTAACCGTGCCGCGTCTGGAAACGCTAGAATGCAAGTGCGCTTTACTTGAGTTTCAAGACAATATAACATTAACGATTTAGCTGTGTACACGGAGGAAGTTTCCCCCCGCAAATTCCCGAATTCGGCATCGGCGTGCGCGGCTTGCGAATATTAAAATATTCTCGATCGTTGTTCTTCAGGTGTTCGTCGAGTAATCGTTAATGAGAATTTTCGATGCTTAAAAATATCCGGAAATGTCCGCTTCATTCTCAATGAAATTAATTTATCGGTACACTGCGCACCCTCGACTCGCCTCGGACGGCAGATATTTAGTTAAGAAAACGAGGGCGACGCACGGCGATGCTGTACTTATAAGTGACGCCGCCGTGTGTGTGCGCGCACCTCTGTAAATCAATAAAATAAACACGAATCGAGAATCATAGGTAGTACATACAACCCAGGCAGTCGACGCAACGCAAACAAAACAAATCGTCGTTTCTGTTCGTCACCGTACCGTAGCCCTTAACGATCTAGTCCGCTATTAATCGTACGTTAACGAGATAATATCCTAGGAATAATTGTACGACGTGTGTGTGTGTGACTGTGTAGCGTGCGTTTACCAAAGATTTTTCGAACTTTTCACGCTAAGCATTCCTAATTGTTAATTAATCACGGTGGCACGGTGTGTAGAGAAGGTTTTTCGTAAATAAAAAAACTTGCCACGCTCTTTTATCTATGGTAGGCTGTAAGGACACACGCTCTCTGTACATATGTACATATATACATATATATTATGTATAAAATTGTAAGCCGGACGATATATACTTGTCTTTAATTTAACGTTCCAAGGTAAAACGCTGGTAATACGGAAGTTACGAAAAAAGGATATCGTTAAACTCTAATCCGCAGAAATATTTTCTTTAGTAAATCACGTAAATCTCTCCAGACATATGTTGTACATCGATCTAATAAAACCGTAATGAAAGTCAATCGAGAGTGATGTTGAATATTTTATTATGCATCTTCGATACGAAACGCTCGTTTAATCAGCTCTTACTTCGAATTTCTCGTACATGTCCCGATTAATTATAAAAATTGTTGCTGAATATTACAAGCTTAAGTATATAATAATAATTCCTATAAATATATGTCTTAAGTTAAGAGTCTTTAAAATCCCATTGTACGACCGCAACGGGAAGGAACGGAATCAGCATAAAGCAAATATCATAAGACAGTCGCGTTGAACAGGCAGCGTTCCGTGAAGAATGGATGTTTTTTCGCGTGAACGTTCGACGACTTAGCCGGGGACTTGGCGAAAAACTTGAGAATCTTCTGCTCGTTGGAGGTCTCCGTCTCCTCCGTTTCTTCCCACTCTACCGTGAACGCTTTCGACTCGAGAATCTGTTCGGCGGTGGACCAGCTGAAGCGGACGAGCTGCGGGAAGCCGAACACCTGGTCCACGTTCGCGGACAGCCAATTTTTCGTCAGCGGATCGGTGGGGTAGCCGCTGCCGTACTCCGCTGCGATGCCCTCGCCCTCGCGAAACCGCCACGCGCGTATCGCGTGATCGCGCGACACCTTGGCGCATATGCTGGCCGCGCTGACGATCGGATAGGTCGCGTCGGCCTTCTTCGCCACGACTATCTTGACGCCGGGAAACACGCCTTCCAGCCGCGCCTGGTAAGACTCGGGCTTGCCGACGGTGTCGACGTAGATCTCGGCGACGTTCACGCCTGCCTCGATCGCTCCCCGGATCAGATTCGTAGCCGACATCATGGAGACCTCGTTGAGCGAGACCTTGGTGCGACGGTACATGCTGTTGGCGATAACGTTGGGCGATATCACGTCGATCGCCCAGCCGATGCTGTCCTTACGCTTGCAGATATCGTCGAATATCTCGTCGCGTTTCTTCTCCGTCAGGCTCTTGGAATCGGCGCAGCCCAGATCGACCAGCAGCTGCTTCTGGGACAACGGGGAGTACGAGATTCCGTATACCATCGGGCCCAAGACCGGGCCGCGACCCGCCTCGTCGACTCCGAGCTGGCATGGCTCGTCCCTGCAGATTTGGGGCACCTGTTTCGCATGGATAAGCAGCCAACAATGCGATTAGGGCCTTACATCTCTCTTATTTTAATATTTGCTCCTACTCTGATAATTAATTCTCGCAAAAATATACGAATTATTACCAGGAAAATATTCTACGTGTAAAAATATGCGAGATTGTGCACAAAAAATATTTAAATTGCAAAAAAATGTGGCAAATGTACAACAATTATTGGTTGCAGTTATAAAAATGTGCAGAACACATCAACGTTTATATTCGAGGACATTTCCAGGGCTGTCAGATATATGTAAAATTACGTATTTCATCAACGTTCTCTTTTCTTTCATTTTATTCGTACGAAAATATTGCATAGAAGTATTTACCGCCGAAAAGTGAACCTTGTTGACGCTGTGGTCACTACATTCGAAAAAGGGATGTAAATCCTCTCTGCGGATGATGCCATTGATTGCCTCGTTGCACAAATCCTTCTTCTCCTCTCGATTGCCATTTTTTATCGGATTTTCATTTTCTTCGTCCATTTTTTACAGTTTTATACCGGCGTAAAAGCTCGATCGAAACAAATCAACCTAACCTAACTAAACATAACCTCAAGTCTTTTTTCAGACATCGCAGATTTCTATCCAGAATACCTCTATATAGAATGTACAGTCTGTGTTCGATTGTTGCTTTTCAAAATTTTATAGCCGAAAATAGCTTTTAATCACTGCCAATATGTATAAAAATATTAAAAATTATATATTATACTATTTATATTAAAATTAATATTAATATGCCAACTTATTTATCCGGTAAACTGTGTGAAACGGTTAAAGAATAAGAAAGATATATTTATTTTCTTGTTTCAATACTGTGTTAGACATCATATAATTATTACATATGTGCGGATGTGCCATGAATCTTTACATGAATTTATATATATAATTCACTCTACTAGAGTGAGAAAGAGAGGAGAAATTGTCGTATTAAATATTTAATTTCAATTGTAATTTTTTTCTGGTAGACGTATTGTTGCTTTAATTATTCCCAGTTATATCCGTTTCAATAACATGTATATATAAATTTAATAGACATTTTGTTTACCCTGATCGCATTCCTTTAATTCCAAACAAATTCCTAAAGAGAAAAAAATATAAACTTGTTTATGTTTTGACGGCGCAAGGCTACAAAAATATAGATACTCGCATGTGGAATTTATATCTGCACGAGCGTTTCTCTGCTAAATCAAAAATTGCGGTTTAACTTGTTATCCTAAGCAGAGGTGGAAGTATCATCAGAACCTGAGACCAAGCAAGCATACAAAATTTAAGCTCCTTTAATTCGAAATCTGATCGACTTCGCTGATTTATAAGTTATACATGACGGACATATCTCCGTGAAAAATGTCACCTGTGAAATCGTTCTCTAACATCGTCAAAAAATATATTCTTCACTTCTCTTAATTTAAAAGCCAAAACTTTTCTCGAAAAATATCTTGATTTATTTTTATCATTAAATTTTAAGTATTACAGTATGAATAGACTTTCATAAAACATTTACTGTACTTACATATACGCTATCCGATACATGAAAATTTGATTAATATACATTTCACGATGTGTATTCAATTTTTGTAAAGATAACTTTTTGATCGATTGCACGCAGGACTGACAATAAAGAAGACACCCATAATGAGCGTGATTGAAGATACCATTTGTCATTGTCGAGCGCGAGTAAAGATGGAAAAAATCAACCATACATGGGCTATTGGCAACTTTCTGGCATATGTTCTGAAGACTTGTCCCAAATTAGTTGCCGACATAATTTCAAACTGTTGTTGTCTTGATATGTGCGTTAGAGATGAAGAGGGTTTACTAGAATTTTATGTCCGTGATCTAGGGAGGAATTTAATTAAAGCTTCTTCGATCTTTATAAAGACTGCTACTGGTTTCAGTACTGGTGACAGAAACTTTGAATACTTTTTCTACGGGTGCTCGCAGAAGAATATGTGTTTTATCTATATCAAAACTTAAAAACGAAAAAGAAACGTTCATCTTCAATAATACACTTACAATGTGTTTTGAGTTCATTCTGTACGTTGATGCATTTAGTAAATGCGTTTCCTATAAACACACATTGAAGGAATTGATAAATTTAGATAATCTTATGAACATATTAAATTTCTAATAGACGATAAGTGTATTTTTATATATAATAAAGCTTTATTATGTTCACAAAGTAAATACTTTGAAAATTTTTGTAAAGAAAATAGAAACTATGAGATAGAAGTAACTGGTATAAAACATGATGTTTTGGACGAATTAGTATTTACTTTAATAATTGGTGGTATATCTACACTAATAGAAATAAATGTAGTAATGTTACGTCAATTGTTTGCATTAGCTGAAAAATATGATATAAAAAATCTTAAATTAATGTGCGAACATCGTATGATACATAATGTAACGGTAACGAATGTTATATCCATGTTAGAAATTGCAAATTTGCATAATGGGAAAGATTTAAAGAAATATGCCGAAGATTTCATCAAATTATTCTTCGAAGATATTGTGCATACTACAGATTTTCAAATTCTGATAAAGAGCTTTCCTAATCTATTAACTGCGATACAAAATGCTCGAATATCCGAAAAATCAATATATTAATTAACGATTAAGAAGCTGAATTGATAATTGAAATTTTATAGAGTCGAACTAAACATTATAAACAATTTTTATACTTGTAATAAAAATAAATATGTACATATCTTTTTTAAATTATACGCTTATATTATATCTTGTAAAATGTGTCTGCTGTATTTAAGATTCAAAGAGAGGATAATAAATCATAAAATTAATATGTTATAAGCAAATCGTCTAAATTTTAAATTATGCAAACTTATTTCTTATAAGATTGTCAGGAGTGGCACCCACGTCGCCAATTCAATACAGGGCCTTCCGATTGGTCGGTCCAGTAGAAAAACTCCAAGCATCGATCGCTGTATGTGTATGGCTGTGGTCCAATGGATGCATTCAGCGGAAAAAGCAGCTCAGTGAGCTCTTAGTAATTCTTTAATATGAATTGATTTTTGCGTTTAGTTCCACGTTGGATCTAAGTGTAGAAACCAATCGTAATAAAGAAGCGCTTATCAAATTATTTTTTCTGTTCAACATTGTCAATGTAAAGAGAGCGACCAATCGCGTATCTTGTTTAAAGGACGAGACGATATGATGTTCCTCATGGCGTCTACATTTTAAATACTTCTTGCGCGATTATGAAATAAATTACTCCTTTGAATCTGAGGATGAAATTTCGAGTCGGAAATTCATGAAGAGGAAGAAAAAAAAAGAAGAATATTGATACTGGATTCTGTTGGAATATAATAACATAATAGAGAAATTTTCTATTCGCTGTATGCGTCAAATTGATAACATTTTTTATAATATAAAAACATATTATGTATGTTTCTCCACGTAATCCGCAGCCATCTGCCGCACGCGAGCTACAGCCTCGGCCGTACCGTACTTTTCCTCGAAATTTATAAATTTCGTGAAGAGAGTTTTCATCTTTCTCGGCGGAAGCGTTTGGACGCACGCACGTTCCAACACCTTCCTGCAAACGCAAGATAAAATTTTATTCAGTAATTATACTTAGTTATTGAATAACTAAGAAATCAGGCCTGAAACGGATATGTCCTAATGATGTATATTTATTATTGCACGCTGTTACTTGTAGTAAAACCGTAGAATCTACGTACCTGGCTAGATCGATGTTCTCGGACTTGATCAGGCAATCGACGTAACACGACCACACGTCGACACGTTTAGGATAAGAGCTCAGGATGTTCTCGAATAACGTTTGCGCTCGTTCCTTGTCTCCCAGCTTGTTCTCCAAATTCGCAAATCGCACCAGCAAGTTTACGTCTGCAAACGCGCGTCACACAATTTTAAACATATAGGATTATCATCGCTAAAATAAGAGGAAGCGACGTGCGTACTTACGCTGAGATACGGGCAAAGATTGTAACGCCCGTTGCATAATCTGCCGCGACTTTTCTTTCATGCCAATTTTCAGCAGCGCACCGCCGCAATCTATCCACGTCTGAGGATCTTGCCTGAACTTGCCGATCACGGTACTGATCAGTTTCTCAAGCTCGGCCCTCCTACCGGCGTCCGCGTGTACGGTCAGCATGTGCATGTACACTTTGTACGCGTCGTTCGTCTTCACGGCCTCCTGGAACACGTCGTTCAGGGACTCGGCGGTGCCGTATCTGGACTCTAGATTCAGCCACGCGTTCCACACGTTCAACCGTTCGTTCTCCTCCCTGAAATTGACCGTTTTGATGGCACGTCTCGCGACCGTCCTCGCCTTGTCGATCTCCGTCGCTTGCAGATGATACGCCATGTACTGTAGCCACACTAACGAGCTGTCGGGGCTCGACAAAACCAATTTATCGAACTGATCGACGGAGCTGGGTGCCTGATTGCTCGCCAGAGCTTCCTCACGCTGGCGAATCTCGCGCTCCTTCTGCCGTTCCTGTTCCCGCCGCTCAGCCGCGCTCAGCTTCTTTTTCTTCTTCCGTTTAGGCTCCTCTTCGGGCTCCTCCTCGTCGTCGCTGGACGTCTCAGCGCTGGCAGTAGCGGCTAATTTTGCCTTCTCGTC
This sequence comes from Temnothorax nylanderi, assembly GCF_030848795.1. NCBI lineage: Eukaryota > Metazoa > Arthropoda > Insecta > Hymenoptera > Formicidae > Temnothorax > Temnothorax nylanderi. The sequence goes on along the minus strand of NW_027249114.1, from coordinate 714,023 downwards.
CCAAGAAAAGCCGCACTCCGGAACGCGCAATCTTCCCGCTGATTTAGTCTCCTCCGTTTCATCTTCGTCGACAGAATCTTCATCCGATTCAGAATTGTCATCTATGTCTTTTATTCTGATCTCCTCCTTGTTGACTTCAATTTCATCTTTCTTCTCATTTTTTTTCTTCAACGATTTCTTCGGGGCTTTCTGCGGCGCTTCCTTCGGAACTTTCTTCGGCGCTTTTTTTGACGGATTTGTAAGATCTACATCGTGTGGCGCAGACACCACCTTCCTCTTCAATTGTTCCTTCTTGGTAGTAGATTGCCCCGCTGTAATCGTGTTCTTTGGAGTTTCGAATGCGGACTTTAGCATGCAAATCGGGACGATATCAGACTCGCTTCCTTTCATTATAACGTACAGTCGAATCTTGGCGTGGACCTTGTAAGGCGTCAGATCGGGAGAATTATCGTTCGCGTGTCGGCGGACGGGTAGTGCCGCCAGATATCCCGCGCCGTTACGTTTCACGACAACGAGTATGAACCACTTGGTGATCATCAGGATCTCTGCTTTTAACGTGACCCCAGTGGGCAATTCTGGCAGCATCCTTTGCTTCGAGCTGATGCCGTTTATTATTCTCGGTAGCAACGACACGTCGACGAGCTCGTGGACGTAATTCTTCCACAGGATCGTACCAAACACTTGGTCCCCTACTTGAGGATTGCCGAAACAATGATCCTTGCGCACGGTAGCCATCAACTGATCGTTCAACTGCAGCACCAAACCGTGCTCAGTTATCTTCTTGACGATGCCGGTAACTTTTTGACCCAGAGTCGCCGACGAAATCGGCCTGCTCTCGTAGTACGTGGTCCTCGCCAGCTCCGACAATTTGCTGAGGTACAAACTCAAGATATCCACCGCGGTCATCATCTTGACCTCGTACTCAGACGGGCTCTCCCACACGTCTTTCAACGACATTGTCAAACTGAGCTCTTTCTCTCGCTTGTTGATTGCTGTGATTTTAACGAATAATATCTGATTCATGTACAATTCCTCGAAATTGCTCACGTTCTTGTACGACACAAATCCGAGCTTGGAGTAATTTTCGATCGGCAAGACAACTCTCACGCCGTCCTGCAATATGTATCGCACCGTGCACGGAATGCAATCGCCTATTTTCAACGAGTCGAAGCTCCTGTATTTCTCCTGCATCACGAAAGTGCGCGACAATATTACGGTCGGCTTTGTGGCGAACACGAGAGCCGAGATCACGTCCCCGGGAGCGCATCTCGACGCAAGTAAGCTGCCGACTTCGATGCACGGAGCCATGTGACCCGCTGGTAAGTAGCTCGTCACAACGTTTTCGTCATCTTCTTTCCGTATCATCAAATATATTCCTTTGACGGACGATTCCGTCACGGTCCCTTCGACCATCTCTCCGATCGAGAAGCTAACGGATTGCTTCTCTTCCTCGGAAACGATTCTCAATTTCATTCTACCGTTGTCCTTTTCCACCGATTCAATGCACACCGTAACTGTCTGGCCAACGGAATAATTCCAATTCATATCACGCGTATCGCGATCCAACGTACTGCGTGGGACCCATCCTTTTACCTTTCCGTAGAATCTCACCAATAAGCCGTTCTTATCTATCATGCTGACCGTACCGTGATATTTCTTTCCGCATTTGGCATCCTCAAAACGATGTAAAACCGGCAACTTACTCTTTATTAGCGACTGCTTCAGCGTGAATTTCACTCGTTTATTATCATTATCAACTTTATCCAGGACTCTCGCCTCGACGGTGTCCCCGGCTTTCAATTTGTGTACAGCGCTTAAGCCGCTATCGGATACGTGTTCAATCGGGACAATTCCCCAAATCCTTCCGACTTGGGCATGTATGACGGAATGAGATGGTTCGATATGGATGATCACGGTGAGAACATCGCCAATATTAAGATCAAAAGCTGAGAAATATTTCTGCCTCAAAATTTCTTCCTCCATTGTACAGACATAAAAGTGCTCCAGCCAGTTGTACGCGAGAATTCTGCATTTATGTGTGGAACCTTCTTTGAATTCGGTCGGAATCTTGGCAAACGGGACATTCGTTCTTCGAAAAGAGATATATCCGCGTAGCCCAGATTTAGATAACTTGAGAATTAGTCCACTGGATTCTCTGTACAGAACATTAGCTCTCTCTACAATATCGCCTATGCGCAACATCTCCTTTTCCGACGTGTCAGCTAATAGACTAAAGTACGCTAATTTCACCGTTGGCAATATGTATAATAATGTACCAGTCACTTCCGTATTATCTGCATACGTAGATAAAGGGTTGTTTAAATAAATTTGATTTATAAATCCAACATTATCCTTCCCAAACGTAACTTGCAGGCCATTGGAAAGCACCTTTGCTACATAAAGCGGCAATTTTGTTCCCGGCACTAAAACGTCCAAAGACACTACGTCATGTGCGTTGACCCTGTCGATCTTTTTCCTTTTAGTCGACAATTTGATGACAGACGTGTTATCTACCGTTTTTATTTCCTTGACAGCACACAAGAGTTGACTGCCTGGAACTACAGAATTTATGATATTAACAAATTATTTTGTAACGAATATTACTTTGTAATGAACGCAACGACACTATTACGTTATGCGGAGAATTAATTACAGTTATACTTACAATATTGCTTTCCTTTCTCAATGTCCTCAGTAGCGACAAATGCTCTGACATTGGCTATGCCTGTATCAACTATATAGCCATGATCCTCTATGCTCTTGACAGTGCAAACCACCTTTGTATCTTTCGCAAGATAACTGGTATGAACATTTTGATTTATTAACTGCGGCTCCATAGATAAGCTGCAGGACCATTTGCTTTCGTTATTTATACTTTTGATGCAGCACGTTACGTAATCGCCAGGTTTAAACAAATCTGGTAAGGGCTTGAAGTCACTCGACTGGACGGCCTTTGCGTCGATTATATCTTGCAACAGATTTGTGTATGATTGGCCGAGATCTGTAGCTTGCACCTGTCCTACAAATCCACCCGGTAGAGACACTATCAAATGGTACTCCGACACTTCAGAAACCCGTCCAAGGAGAATCAGTCCTTCGCGTGGAATCGTTTGACATAGTCGGTCTGCAGTGGTGGGAATAAGATTTGTTTCTTCTACAATTGCGTTATCTTTTCTTTTCTTCGTCTGCGTTTTACGCCTCTTGGATTTAAGCTTCTCCTCAAACGGCTAGGACAAAAGCGTTATTATCAGTTGTGTCATGTAGCTGAATTTTATATAACAATTTATGTCAATAAAATATCGATATTTAAAAAAAAAATTTATATACCTATATCCAGATACAAATATTGATTTAATAATATGGATTACTATAACAAAATGTTACACTTTTTCCCTGAATCTTCTTTAAAATATATAAATTAAAATAAGCTTAAAAGAAATTAAATTAAAATAACTCAAAAACAAAAAAATAAGGAATGAAATTATATATTTACCGCATCTGTAAGCCTCTTGATTCCAGGAGGTTTCTTCCCTCCTCGGGGAAAACTTTCCTGCATCATCTAAAAATATGTCAAATAATTATTATCTAAAATTAATCAAAGGAATCGTTATTAGAATTACAATTAATTAATATCTATAATATAACTTATAACACAATAAGTACTTTTAGGTTAACTGTCGGTTTTCTGTTGCTGAACTGGCTGCACTAGTTTAGAGTTCATCTTTTTCCTTTCAATGTGGATTAAAACAGATAAATTCTGAACTGAAGAGCCAGTTCGACAATAGAAAACAAATCCAATAATATAAGCCATCTGGTCTTGAGATGCTGATAATTAATTATTATAAATTTCGAACGTTATATTATTTTTAGGAATGTTTTATTGCAATTATAATCGTGTACATGCCAAGTCTTTATTTATATAAATTACCTTAACTCAAAATAAATTATGCCGGTAGAAAAATTTCATCGGTGCTCCATGCGGAAAAACGATAAACACGTGCATAACCTAGCATTTTTCAATAATGAACCGCCAGTGTCCGCCAGATGCGAATCATTACAGAAGATTCTGCGACGTTTTCGTCCCTAGGAAACGAATCCTCCAATTGGATATTAGACCGCAGTCTAATGTCGCGGTTGGATTTACTTTTTATTTTCTTCTAAGAATTTTCTCACAATTCCTATGACCATTTCTACTTACCTTTTTTTTAAAATTAGAAAAAGCTAAAAAGTAAATTAAGCTGCATTAATTAAAGTCAAATCTGCATTAGTAGAAATGGACAAAGTCCGTAATTCTGCGCGTCCCGAAGCACATTCGGGAAGAGAGCTAGCCGGCCATAAGAGTCCCTATATAGGGACTCTAGGCCAGGAAAGGCCCGCGGCCTGCGCGTTTGCGGACGCGCCATTATCGGCGAGTCGACGTCGTTCGACGTGGCCCGTGGCAGGATTTTTCGTCACAAGTGGTGCGCGATGAGTCTCGTGGGGAGGTTATTCTGCCTGTTCCTTGTGTTCGCCGGCACGAACGCCGGCGGGCCGATTCTCGTCCTGCTGGACAATCTCGCGATCAAGGAAACCCATTCGATATTCTTCAAGACGTTGCAGGGTACTGGCGCTTCGCCTTTTATCTCTCTGATCGTCGCCGACAGTTCGGCCTGCTGACGGCTGTCTTCGGCAACTGTTTCTCGCGTGCGTTACACGCTGTACACGTCGTCGTGGACGTTGAGACGCGCTTGCGGAATATCAATCACGTCCGAGGGGCGTGGATATTGATAATTGATAGCAAATTCCATATGTTTCCGTCTTTTCTCGTCCATGTACAAAGGCCACGTCAAAACGTAAAATATTGATCCGTTTTCAGATCTCGAAGGATTTTTATGCTATTTTTATCGAGATAAAATACGTATTTGAGTATTTTAAAATTAATTTTATCAATAGCGAAGAATACAAGTATTCGCATATCAATTTTAATGCAATCGGTATAAAACTATATTTATAATATGACATTTACAGTGTTATCTAATTACGGATATATGACTTGTACGTTTTTTTTAAATGTAATTGTTTATTACATTTTTAACAATCAATTGAATAAATTTGATTGATGGAATTAATTAATGACATTAAATAATATATTTGAAAATTGTTACAGACAGCGGTTATGCCTTGACTTTCAAGTCGGCCGACGACCCAACTCTGCAGCTCGCCAAATATGGCGAATATCTATACAAACACCTGATAATCTTCGCACCTACGGTGGAGGAGTTCGGCGGTGCTCTGAGCGTGGACGCGATAACGGAGTTTATAGACGGCGGTGGGAACGTTCTGCTCGCTGGCTCCTCGCAATCTGGCGACGCCGTGCACGAATTGGCTTCGGAGTGCGGCTTGGAGGTAGACGAGGAGGGCTCCACGGTGATCGATCACATGAACTACGATGTTTCCGACGGCGGCCAGCATACCACTATAGTAGCAGATCCAGCGAATCTGATAGACGCTCCGGTTATCGTCGGAAGCAAGAACATCCCTCCGTTGTTGTACCAGGGAACCGGACTGATCGCGGACACGGATAATCCTTTAATTTTACGTTTATTATCAGCATCTACCTCGGCGTACACCTATTATCCGGATCAACCGGTCAAGGAGTATCCACACGGCGTTGGCAAAAATACCTTGCTGATAGCGGCTCTGCAGGCGAGAAATAATGCTCGAGTTTTGTTCTCGGGCTCGCTATTTTTCTTCAGCGACGAGGCATTCACCAGCCCAGTTCAAAAAGGACAAGGTAAAAAAAATAACTAAATTCTTTAGCGAGAAAAAGAGAAGAAAGTGATTTATTAATTTATCTATCTTTTGAAATATCTACGAATTAGTATCTTTAACAATTTTTGCTCAATATGGAACGATCTATATGAGACTTAAGGAAGTTCGATTGTGCTCGCAGGTGGTAAGAGATACGAGAAGTCCGGCAACCAGATGGTGGCCAAGGCGATAGCGCAGTGGGTGTTCAAGGAGAACGGTGTCATACGCGTGTCGTCCGTTCACCACCATCGAGTCGGCGAGACCCAGCCGCCGGCCGCGTATACGATCATGGACGACGTGGTGTACTCGATCGAGGTCGAGCGGCTGTCGGGCGGCAAGTGGGTGCCCTACGAGACGGACGATCTGCAGCTGGAGTTCGTGCGGATCGACCCGTTCGTGCGCATGACCATGAAACCGGTGGGGAACGGCCGCTACGAGGGCAGGTTTAAGATCCCCGACGTGTACGGGGTGTACCAGTTCAAGGTGGACTACACGCGCATCGGACTGACGCATCTTTACAGCACCACCCAGGTCTCGGTGCGCCCGCTGCAGCACACGCAGTACGAACGCTTCATACCGAGCGCGTTCCCGTATTACATAAGCGCGTTCTCCATGATGGCCGGCGTGTTCCTGTTCTCCCTCGTCTTGCTGCACTACAAAGAGGACGCGAAGCCGAAGTCGGAATAACGTCCCGGCGCTCGCGGATGTTATCGTCGTCCGTTTGGATGTCCTCTCTCTCTCTCTCGAAGGCTGCGGTATCGCGTTTTCTTGTTTTCGCGGAAAGTGTGATACTATAGAAGAACTCATAAGGGTAGAAAGTTTTAACTTTTAATACCACTTATTTAATGTCGTTCTACATCTTGGTGCGTGCGATTTTCCGGGTATCCGGTGCTGTTTATTAAACGCAGCACTCTCTATGGATAACGTGACGTTTATGTCGTAAAAAGTCGCGTTCCTGTACGTACATGTTTCAAGATTTTATAATGTTTCTCCACAAAAGAAGACAAAAAAAAAATCGAGAGGAAATTTTTTCATGCAGTTTCCATTTGTTCCCACGTTTCTTCGAGAAATAGAGCACTGTATATAAAACCATTACAATAGATTGTATGTAAGATTGTATTAAAAGATCGCTATAATAATCGGGACGAATAAATGCTAAAAATTATTCGCCATTACTTAATCTTGCAAGCCGTAGGGGGTAAATTTTTCTTTGAGGATTGCAGCCGTGCTTCACGTATATCTTTAATATATTTCGAAATTTATCAGGCTCTGCGTATATAAATAGAATTTCATCGAATTTATATATTTTGAAATATATCTGGGCTTTGTGTATAATTAGAATTTCATCGAATTTATATATTTTGAAATATATCTGGGCTTTGTGTATAATTAGAATTTCATCGAATTTATATATTTTGAAATATATCTAGACTTTGTGTATAATTAGAATTTCATCTACAGTGGCATTGACTCAATCAATTTTTTACTGTTTGATCGTATTTTTTTTTTCGACGATCAATTTTATCCTTATCAGCGTCCGATCTTAAATAATTGATTGTCGCTGTATTTCTTTTACAAGCGACCGATATATGTTACATTTTAATGAATTAATTGTGGGAGGAGTTTTACGGGATAATTTTTCAAATGCGGTAATTTTTCAAGTGCTACCAACGTTCACTTCCTTTACCAACAGTAGCCCGGCCTGGTTCCCCAACGCGCTGATTGGCCCGCGATGATCAGCTGAAACGGCGACGCATTAAACGACCTGGAGGGGGTGGAGGAGAAGGCCGTGAGCCATCGCTCGTCGGGGGGCCAACCGTCAGTTGGCGTAGTTACCTGGTTCTGTTTCTGTTTATCCTTCTGGACCGTGAAACAAGACGCGGGCCAAAATTGGGTGATTCGCCGACGTAGAGGCGTTTCGGACCGCATCCGGGTAAGTATTCGACCACTAATCTACTCCACCTTTGCAATTTATTTCATTTCGTGAAAACGATGAATAATAAAGAGAAAAAAAATTGATCCCTCGACATTTCGGTAGGTAGGTTGTGATCGCTGGCTCATTCTCGCTCCTTTCTATTTTCTCGCGTCTAAAACGCGCGTCTAATCGAGCGTGAATTTTCAGTGCGACAGACCCAAACAAAGGAACAGATTTCCGATTTAAAGTCGTTTTCAGGTGCGTTCTTCGTTTGTGTCGCGCGTAGAAGTGGAAAAACCGTTTCGTTTAAGTCCAGAGTGTCCGGACAAGATCCCTGTCTGTCGACAGCATCGGGAGTCACCGAATATTCGACGTCTGAGAAACCTGAGAAATCATTTCGAATGACGCTCCTTTGGCCGTTCTATCGATTGAGCCTATGATCCGCAAGGAAAGTGAGGCACGGGTCATTGTACTCGGCCGCGAACTCCGTTGCGAGTATAGTCTCTTTCGTCCATTTCCTAAACGGGATCGGAATAACAACAAAATCGAAATAGGCAGTATAGCGTTCTGACAACTTGATACATCGCTGACGCAACGAAAACTTCGAGGAAGCGAGATTCCTAGGTCGCCTGTGAACCGAGCGACCCTCAACCCTTTGTTCTCAGTGTCGTTTCCCGCGGACGAACGCGAATCGCTTGTTTCGTCCTTAATTTATTTCGATCAGCTGCTTTAATGTATAAAAAATGTAATTTCTTTAATTATTTATATATTGTTTTGATTTGTAGAGATTTCAAATTTAAGACTCTAAACAAATTGAATTTTTTTATTAATTAATTTATATTATTTGGACGGATTTGTCGGGATTCCAGATTTAATTTAAGACTTCAAATAAATTTAATCTCTTTGTTAATTGATTTATATTATTTCGACAAATTTGTAGAGATTTAAGGTTCAAGATTTTAAACAAGTTTAATTTCTTCGTTAATTGATTTATTTGAACATATTTTTAGAAATTTTAAATTCAAGGTTCTAAACAAATTTAATTTCTTTGTTAATTGATCTATATTATTTGGACGTATTTGTAGAGATTCCACAAAAATGTAGTTCGCTGATTAGAATTAAGTACTGTCTTGAATGTTTGGAGAATTATATAGACTGCCGCGCGAAACACTACTTATATCGAATCCACTTGGAAACAGGCCCGGCAAAAGGTCAAGATTCTTTGTTCCCGATCGAGCTGAAATTAAATAAAAATCAGTTATATTAATCGCCTTATTCGAATGTCACTGTTCATATTTTTAATTATTTTTATCATCAGCGAATTTTTATAGTTATCGTATGACTTATTCATGTATATAATTTACAGCATTCGCTGCCAGCAGTCGGCCAGTGTGGGATTTACGTCATGTAACACGTGTAACATCCGAAAAATCGATAAACATTTTACGTCGGCCCGCGCGGGTGCGTTGAACCCTCGCAGTATACGTACAACGGATGATGTAACTTTTAACCTCCGCACGACGTAAAAATACCTCGTTCCAATTATCTGATGAAATCTAGGTAAACCAACAGTAATACAGAATCAGCATTCATTATAACAATAGAAATAAAAATTACTCGACGAGTGGTATCTAGCAGAAAAAAATTTTATCAAGTATAATAATTTTCTGATTTAATAATAGACATGTAATATAAATATATATTATATATCGCACGCATTCTGTATTAGAAAAAAAAATTCTTTGCAGAGCCATGAAATTTCTACGTAACCCGGCATCTCTCTTTCGTCATCGTGTAAGCTCTGGAATATTCTGAACGACCTCGAGAGAGATATGGGCTTTAAACACTGCGCTCTCTGTCTTTCTCTTTGCTCCCCTCTTCTCTCAGCTGAATCACGAGGCTCCAATTTGTCACATATTTGACGAGTGATATGTATTTGTTCGGAACGATAGAGAAGTCTTTTCCCGAGCGAAGTTCCACGTGTGGAACTGAACGACAGGTGGTCTGAGCGATCGAACTTCAATTAACTTAATCGACGATTAATTCAAGCGGTAAAATCGCTCGAAACAAAATTTCTAGCTTGTCTCTTCTCTCTTTTTTTTTTTTTAAATCAAGTATAAAGTCATATGAGCATCGTGATATCATTGGGCAGGTAGCTTTTAAACGTCTCACGTTTGTTTTTGACATTTCGCTCTTGTTTACTTGCACTTTTAATCTCTCATTTTACTTTTATCTCTCGCGAAAACAAAAATAATCATCTCATTATTTCCCGTATTCCCGTCAACCCACGATCGAGAGTCGACGCCCACAGTTCGGTTGTAGAACAACGCAGAATTTTTCGACAGAGGATGCGCTTATCTTCGCCGCGTGACGTCAGATCGTGCAAGACTGCCGATTGACGTCATTGGTTTCGCCTAATTTGGAGATGACTCGCCTCGGATATTCACTTTTGTCATATCTACATCGAAAATCATTCCGATTTCTCGTACATTTCTCGCACACTTGACTTTGACATTTGATTTTTCGGTAATAACAGATTCGGGAGATGGCGTGTTTACAATCGTAAACACAGTTTTATCTTTTGTCTGAAGTGGCTATTTACGAAACGTCAAATTGTTTCGTTTATCGAAAATGCACCTGGCTATCTGACGATGTCGACATTCTTCCTTTTCTTTGTTATTTCTCATTTCTGTCGCTTCATATACATTATACCCGATCTGTTCCGCTCTCTCACCTTACTGCGAAGGTGATCGAATAAAAAAAAGAAAAAAAAGAAGAAAAGGAAAGAGAATCCAAGGAACGTGCTTTACCAGTATGGTGCATCCTTGAGACTCTCTCTTTTTAACCAGGTCGCGCGTGCAAAGAGGCACGTAGCATTTTGTTTACATTGTCCACGAACAGCCGTGCTAAAAGAGAAAAAGATTCGTTCGACCTTGCACAATTGTGCGTTTGATCACGCACGACGCCCAATTATTTCACCGTTGAAGACACGAACAGAGACATTTGCGTAACGTTAAATGTTAAATCGCTGTGCGTGCGATTTAACATTTAACGTTGATGAATATTAATTACATATCCCCAGGGGACATATCTTTAAGTAACAATGAAAAGAGAGCTCTGCGATACGTTAAGACCAACTCTTCAGTAAAAAGTTAAGAGATTGCTAGTTAAAGTTGAGATGAAAATGTTGACGTATATTGTCTGTCAAATGCGATAAAAATTGAAAATTTATTGTAATTAAAATATTTGTAGTAATAACAATCATAATAACAGTAGCTTTATCTCTCAGTACATGTATAAAATGTTTTTTTTATAAAAAAAATCGAATTCAAATCGAAATTGGACCCAGCCCAATCTATTATTAAAAGTTTGTGAATTCTGCGATACTCCAGTCATATAGATTTGAAAGCAATGCTATTCTAAAAAAAATAAAACCTTTATTTTTCTACAAGTAAAAACGAGGGTACAGAGCCGCAACAGGGTGTTCGTGTCATAATATTTACTTTATTTTTCTCGTTAACGATACGATTTGTACGGACGCGCAAAGTTTATCACGAATCGTTTATACTCTGTTTACAGATACAAGGCTTGGCCAGCTGCGCCATTCTTGTTGTGTGGTTCTTCTCATCAGCCACACTACATCAGCCAACCCTGGCTGCCGGGTCGTCGTAGTCGGATTGTTGTAGTTAGCTGTTGCGATGTCACACACTGCAGGAATGGACACGGTCTTGCCTGTACCGGATGCCATCCCCCCGCTCGAGAAGCTGCAAGAGGACCTGGTCTCGAATCTGGTCCAGGAGGTCAAATTTCAACCGGACCTCCACCAATTACCTATTACAACAAAGGTGAGAATTGTTTTGCGCGGAAGAAATGGTTAAAATTTTATAAGCAGCATCAATAAAATTATTAACTATGATAAGTTTTATCTGCCACGTCAGTTCAATGCACATTTTGATGCATTACGATTTTAGTGCTCTTAATTTTTAAGATTACAGATTAATAATAATACTTGTTTAATTACCAAACTAATGTCTGTACGTTCCAGGACGATGAGATAACGATTGGTGCTCGGGACAGATCCGCTCATGTACTAAGATGCCTGAAAGTGGTGTACGACTTGTCGTCGGATGTATTCTTCATTGCGATCAATCTGATGGACCGTTTCCTGACGAAAATGAAGGCAAGGCAGAAGCATATGGCCTGCATCAGCGTGTCGGCCTTTTACATAGCCGCCATCCAATGCGCGCAGGAGATAGATGCCGACCATCTAGTCTCGATCTCGCAATGTCGATGCACGGCCGACGACCTGAGACGTATGTCAGGGGTGATACGAGACAAGTTGCAGTGGGTACCCGGTACTCAGCCCACTACCACCTTGACTTTTCTACAGCTGTTCAACAATATGTTTCACGCGGTGGCGAAGCAAATGCATCTCGGTGACGTGTATACCAGCATCATCAAGGTGAGCTATCATCTAATCTATTTATAGGATTTAAAAAAAAAGAAAATGATTATGTTCGTCGATCCCCGACACCAAAGATAAAGATCTAACAGCATTCGAAGTATTTGTTAAGTCGTTGTACGCCAATTTTATAAGTACAGTTTTATTGACACGAAAATTATATGGTCAGACTGCGCTCTCACGGGCACTGTTCGTCCTGTTACAGGAGTCCGAATTGATCCTCAGATTGGAAATGGTGGCTTGCGACGGTAATTGCGCGAGTCTCAGGCAATCTGAGGTGGCTCTGGTATTACTCTGCACTTATTTGGACGCCGCTGTTAATCGGCTGAATGCAAATGCGGACGCCACTGTGTCTGCTGACGGTCCATCTTCACACAACGCGTCCACCATTGCGCCATCCTACCAGTTGCTGAAAGACGAACTCATGCAGTTTGCCATGGGGCTCCAAGAGAAATGCAACGTAAATGTTACCTCATTACTTGGTTTTTTAAGTTTTATTATTTACCTTGAATAGAACACATAAAATGTCGAAATAAATCGTACGGAAAAAATATTTTTGTAAAATTTAAATTCTTTAAATAAATGGAAATTTAAAACAAAGAACAAATTAAGATAAATAGAGCGAAAATAATCACGAGATAATTTGGCTCGCATAATTTATTTGTCGATCTTCAAAGCTCATATTTTTGTCGTGTTTTAGATTTCAGAGGAGAGTTTCTGCTCTACTCATGAGGCAGTGGGCGCCATACTAAGCAAGTATAACGCCCAGGAGCAAACTCCTTACAGGCAGGAACTAATCTGGAAAGTTTCGTCGCGTACCGCAGGTATTTTACGTCCGACCCACAATTTCAGATCCGTGTTACCCGTCATCGCGGAACATGCGCCGATTCCGTCTCCGAGCAGAATCAGGTATCTATCGCCACTTCTTTAGGTCACAATTTAAAAAAATGTCATATATTGTTAAAGCATCGAATTGAATCTTTCTTTCTTTTGCAGAAAAACTCGTAAATACGCTCGACGCCATGGCAATAAGAGACGTTAAAGTGGCACCACCATTTTTTTGAGGTACGGTTTCTATTAAATATTCTGCTGTTGTAAAGATATTTTATAAATTGTTACGAATCTTGGAAATAAATGCTTGTTACATGTTCACTTTTCACTTTTGTTTTCAGAGTACGGCATTGGGATTTTCTTCTAGTGTATCAAGTAAACTACTTTTGATATACTGGATATGTCTGGTCTACGCGTCAAGTAAAAGCGCAGGATTTTCACTTTTTCCAGTACGAAGATCAAAATTTTACTCGAGAGTACAAACGTCGTTTCACGCGTTACAATAATTTCCCTTAGAAGCTCCGTTTGTGTCATCTACTGAAATGTACATACTGGCAAGACATAAGTCTTTTACTGTATAAAATATATATGTTTTGACAGTATGTAAATTCCTCATTAGTCGCACCATATATTAATCTCGGCTCACTTTCTCATCGCATTACACGCATGTATTTCGGAATATTTGTGCAAATATTTTATAAAGAAGACAAGGATTTGAGCCCCTCCCCGTTCCTGCGATAAGATTGAATTGCTGTTATAGGGGTGGGGAGAGGGAGAAGGCGAACAGGTACATAAACACTGTGACGAGCAGACACCTAGTAATCATCTTTAAGAAATATTGAAAATTAATGTGATACAAAAAAAATCCTTTATAGTTATTATCTAATTAGTAAAACAACATCGCTTAGCAAAAACGTATATCTATATATTTACAAGATGTGTTAAAAACGAGGAAAAATTATAAAAGAAAAAGTAATAATAAGAATTGCGAAAGTGTGTTGAAAATTTCGTATAACGTAAAACGGTTATTGGAGGAAAAAAAAGATTATAAAAATTGGTCGGCATACCAATGAGAGTTGAATGCGCTTAAAACCTGTGCTTGCTAGGTTTGACGAAGAAAGAAAACCATTTCGTCAGATCTAGTGTCATTATGTCTCGAAATACGCTTCTCTTTATCGTATCTCCGCGTCGAGAAAACGGAGCAATCGATAAAATAGGTTTATTGCACTCTGAATGAATTTCTTGGCGTGTACGCACATGTCAGATAAATAATGAACGAATAACGGGGAAATCTACGAAATGCACAAATGTGTAATCCAGATTGTTGGAGACGAATTTCGCTGTCGCGTTGCAATATAAAAGAAAAGACGTGATTCTTTTTATGTATATTCCAAAGATAAATCATTGCATTTTCTTTTTTAAAAATTGAATTGTATTCGAATCGCTTCTTTTCTGTATGAGATATCTCGTACGTTTTGAGATTAGCTTTTTCTTACCGTAATAATACAAACGCTTTGTATTGATATCAGCTTTACGATCATTTATTAGCTGATTCGTCGCGATAAAGTAATATAAGAACGTGTCAAAGAAAAGACATGAAGAAATACTCGTAAGTCGTTGTCCTTAAGTCTTAATTGATCGTATAATATAGTATAAATGTGTAGACTGCGTGCATTTTGTGTGTACGCGATCAATTAAGGATTAAGTGCAATCACGAAATATCGAAATGTGAGAAGCGAGTGGACATCGTATAGAAATTCGTCCGCAAGCAGATGAAAGCGCGTGAACGACGCGTCGTAATGCGAGCCAACATAATTCGTAATTTTATTTATTTGGCAAAAACGTTGAATCTTTTATAGACGGTTCCTATATATTCTCATACATAATTTCTCGTCAATTTGTGCTACACACCAAATGCGTTATTTGCGATTCACGGTAGCTCACAATTTGGCGTTCGGGAGCTAGTCCGCGTCGTCTGCGTCTTTGTAACTGAAGAAAAAGGAAAAAAAAGCAATTGTTGGTTCAAATAAGTTTGCAAATCTTAGCCAGTTTACGCTAGTCATAAGTCATACCGTACTTTCATTTCGTGATCTGTGAAAATACATTCTCTTTTTGCCTTGCGGCATCAATACATCGTGCAAATTTTATTCCACGAAGCTTTTTTTTTTTAATTTTCTAACAAATCTTTAATCACCACGCATGGATATTCATAAAGTCACCGGTGTTCTTACTGGAAACGAGCCGAAATGCTCCGCAAGTAATGTAACGGAAACACAATTCAATTGAGCAAAATCACGCATCTCAGGATTATAGCTGGCACTAAGAAGATGTTCTTCTGCAGATGCAGCGTAGCTATTAAAAATTTGAGACTGCAAGAACGAGATGAAGAGTCTGATTTTATAATATTAAATCTATAAGATGAGATAAATTACTTTTTTCTTTTCGGGCAAAGAGAATAGAAAGTCTTGTCACGAGAATATCATTACTATGTGTCGTGTACATATGCTATTTATTTCATCTGAATAATTTTATTGAAAGAGAGCACAAATTTTTACTTGTCGGTATTATATGTTACATATAGTTTCTAATTTTGTTAACACAAGTACGATAACCGTGTTTCTTTCAAAGATCCTTTTACGTAATGTGGAACACGTAAAAGGTAAAACGGTGTATTTACCTTTTACATTGACGACAAAAAATTAATTTGTAATGCACAAAGTTAGTTTATAATAAAATAATAGAAAAATACAATGGAGATAAAGTAATCTATACTGTAATTTTTTGTTTTGCAAAGAGAGACAATCACCATTCGTGTCTGTTCCATGATGAAAGTACATACACATACGTACATATGTCAATGAGCATGTAACAATCTCTAACTAAATACGATATATGTAATGCGTTTAATTATAAGGTCACACGACTCGTGGAGACGTAAATTATAAGATACAAAGAAGACATCGAATTTACTGTACAAATTGGATATATATTTCGTTTCCTTGAAAAAATAACAGGCATGTAAATCTTTGCTAGAGCAACGTGTCCTCTGAACGTATGTACTCTCCAATGTCCGCTTGGTGAAAGCAAATTGTCGCTATCGGATCCGCGTGTTTGCAGTCCGCTGTACTCTTTGCAGCAACGCCAAATCCCTGATATATTAAATAGAAAATGAATGAGCCTTACATCGTTTTATTATCTCTTTCGTTTGTACAACGATGTTAACGAGAGATAATCGACAATGTAATCAAGAAATAATTGTGTATATGATATCACATACCAGTGGCAAATCGTTCATAGAAAGCACGACGACACCCTGATACTGAGAAGTACCTTCCGTTATACGAGCGAGACCTGATTTCATAACGTGATGTCCGTACAGAAACTGTTGCTCCGCCGAGGGTTTCACCCAGATCTTGTGCTAGACAAGGACATTGTTCTTGATAAGTTCTAACTAACGCTTGCTCATATCTCGCGGTAAACATGTTCAACGGCGCACACTCACCTGTGCGTAAGGGGCCAAATAATGTAACGCGGTAACGTGCAGCTTGAACTTCCCCGATTTTGTGAATTTGCCGAAGCAGGTGCCTAAGCTCAACAGGTGATCACCTCCCACGGTATTCGCCAAGGATAATATCCTCTCCGACACATAGTACACCCTGTCCTTTTTCTCCCGAAAGCAGTACATCCCGTCCGGTCGATCAATCAGGTTCTTCACGTTAGCGCCAATGCTGCGTAATTCAATTTATAATTTATTATCAATATTCGTTACACTTATCTACATTTAACTGGAAAATTATGGGAAACGAGTGAATAATTGAGGTTGCCAAGTCACTCACTATTTTGTTAGCTTCTCGAACACGAGCTTCGTTCTTTCCTCCGATAATTGCTTCATCCTTAGAATATACGGGAGAACGTGCGGTCAATTATTTATTTATTTTCTTTGAAAATTTCTACTCCGCGTGATACCTCTGCAGCTCGAACACGTGCAGTGTTGATGTGACGTCATACGACGTGTTCAAAATCGATTTAGAATTTGGACCGTTTGGACGCAGAAAATCGCAGCCTATATCGATTGTCGTTCGATTGTTGATGTCGACCGCGCCGCCGCGTGCCGCGACTGCCCGTCACTGCCCGACTGCCGCGTCACCCGTCTCGGCTCGCGTGATCGTGTCCGCTCGTGTCTCGCCGCCGTCGGGGGAGTATTTTTGCTGAGCTGGTCCCGTGTGTCCCGTGTTTACATCCGGAGGACTCGTCGCGAGATCGGCCCGTCCCTCCCACCGCGTCCCCCCGCCCACTCCGCACGAGTTCTCGGCCGCCAGCCGCCTTTCTCCCGATCGCGATCACGTCGCGGTCGTCGCGGATCCTTCCCGGCACTTTCCCGTCGACGGCGAGAGAGAGAGAGAAAGAGAGAACGAGGCGGACGCGTGGTTTGACGTGGACCTCGTGTTTTGACCCCGTGAAGCTCCACCGGCGCGCACGCGATGAAGGTGACGGTGACGACGCTCAGCGACGACAGCGTGTTCGTCCTCGACGTGAGCGAGGAGCTGGAGCTGGAGAACTTCAAGGCGTTCTGCGAGATCGAGAGCGGCGTGCCGGCCCACGAGATCGTGATCGCGTTCAACGGTAGACCGCTCATGGACGACAAGAAGTCGCTGCGCGACCACGGGATACGCGACGGCGACGCCGTCATCCTCCAGCACATGCACCAGAGCGGCGGCAGCGATCTGAACATGCAAGGACCCTTCAACAGATGTAGGTATCCGAGGGATGGATGGACACCGTGTGTGGTTATGCGGAAATTTCGCTTTAACTTTTTAATAATTTTACTTTTCGAGATGTGGAGCCCGTGTTCTAAATAATTACCTTCGATGTAACCTTATACTGTACAGCCCAAAGAACGTTATTTATCTTTATGCGGTTGTTTATCTTTATTATGCTCCGAGTTGCATCCCAACGGCGTGCTTTATCATTTATCTTGCTGATAGAGCGTTAGATAACGATGGGCCTTGAAGCCTCGGCCTTTGACTTCCGCTTAATTATACATGCCTTTGTCAATCTTGGCTATTCAGCCTCCAATACCTACTTCAAAAACAATGTCAATTTATTTTTATCTTTCTCCCCTTTGTGCCTGTACTTGGCAACATATGTCTTGCCGGAAATAAAATGAACGTACTAAATTTGAAGAAACATCGCTCTAGCCATTCCAATACTGGACTTCAGTTCCATCAGAATTCCCGGGACCAGCAATAATCAGCGCCCGTCGCCGATCGCGAACAACAGAGTACAAAATCCCCGCAGCGAGGACGATCCGGCTATGATAAAGAACATGTTCCTGGCTAATCCGGATCAGCTGGCGCTGCTGAAGCAGAATAATCCCAGATTGGCCGACGCGCTGCTGTCGGGAAATCTTGGTGAGCAACAGTTTCGAATATTACAGCTTAACGTTGCGTTTTGCACCTTTGGCCTAAATATCCGTGCGTTATAGATAGATTTTCGACTGTACTCAGAGAGCAGATAGCCGCTCGAGAAGAACGGCAAGCGCAACGGCTGAGAATGATGAACGCCGATCCATTCGACACCGAAGCGCAGCGGCTGATCGCCGAAGAGATCAGGCAGAAGAATATCGAGGCAAATATGGAGGCCGCGATGGAGTACAATCCCGAAACCTTCGGCACCGTCGTTATGTTGTATATTAATTGTAAAGTCAACGGATTTCCGGTTAAGGCATTTATTGACTCAGGTAAATTGCCGGGCGAAGCGCTACCTCCGGTAGCAAGTGGAAACGCGTCGATTTTCCACGCGCATCTCGAGAAAAACAAAGTCTTTGTGCAAGTCTTTCTTCGATCTTTATTGTATCGTGCTTGGGATTATTTTTAAGTATCTTTGTTCTTCTGTTATACATCTCGGGAGAGGGAGAGGGCGGCTGAGTAAATGTCTATTTTTAAACGTATACATCTCGAATAATCATTCTGCACGGCATGCAGAAAAACAATTTAATTTTAGAACGCCTGACCTCTGTCCGCGAAAACAGGAAAAAAAAGGCTGAATCTTGATTTAAATATATTCGAATGTATTTCGATCTCGATCCTAGAAATAACAAATGCGGAAAGGTTGTTTTTGGAGAAAATGCATTTTGCAAAATTGACTCTAAGCATCGTAACGTCAACAAGCCATTATTTTTGTGACCCAAGGTGCACAAACTACTATTATGTCCGCTGCCTGCGCCGAGAGATGCCACATTATGCGTCTAGTCGACACAAGGTGGGCGGGAGTCGCCAAAGGCGTTGGAGTACAACGCATAATCGGTCGTATACACATGGTACAAATACAGATCGGCAACGACCATCTGACAACATCCTTCAGCGTCCTCGAAGAACAGCCTATGGACATGCTGTTGGGCTTGGACATGCTCAAAAGACATCAGTGTTGCATAGACTTGAAGAAGAATGTCTTGAAAATCGGAACTACAGGCACTGAAACTACATTTCTGGCGGAAGGTGTGTTTCTTCCTTTCTTTGTAACTAATAAGACATTTTTAAGATTAATTAATTTTGAGCAGACGTGTGAGATTAAGAAACATTGGCGAATATTAATAATTTATTAATCATTGTTTTTACAGGCGATTTACCGGAGTGTGCAAAATTGAGCGGAAACAGCGATGAATCTATAGACGACAGGGATCTCCAGCGAGCTCTCGAGGATAGTACGAGGGATGCTAAGAAACAGAGGCAGCAGCACGGTAAGTATGTATCAGCCCAGGCTATCCTTTTAATCCTCTCGTCCTTTTATTCCACTCCATTTATTAAAATTAAAAAAAATATTTAACTTTATCTTTCCCCTATGCGCCTGGTCTGTTTTTAGTATATTTCTACCAATGCTTATTCTTTAAATAAATTTAAATTACTTGATTTTTGTTCTCGACAGCAGCTCAAAGCTATGAACATTTAATTTGCACGATTATTTGAAGCATTTGATATTTTATTTGCCTCTTTTTTAAAGAAGATGCAACTTTCCTCGTCAATGATAAATGTTTTCATTGAAATTTGTTAGACGGGCAAGGCAGCAGTAATCATGGGTCATCAAGACCCGCCGCCGCCTTAGAGACTACAATCTATCCGCATGATCCGTTCACGGAAGCCACGGTTAAGGAACTGGAGGCCCTGAGTTTCACCAGGGCACAAGTCATTGCGGAATTGCGTAGGTTTAACGGGGATAAAACGCAGGCTACCGCCGCGCTGTTTGCGAAATCATTAAAATTTTGAAAGTTGTCACGTGCGATTCGAGTACGCGAGCTATCGTGAAAGAGGAGACAGGCATAGATCGAAAATTGTGAATATAAGATAGGCAATAAAAGGATGGAGAGGATAAACAACGTTCGAAACAATTGTTAAGTATTTTCGTCATCAACAGCTGTTTGATATACTTCTAATTACAGTTGATACTCCGTTCTGTGAAATCGTTGGAATTCGAACTTGTTAATATGAAACTTCCCCGTAATCTCCATTCTAATGGTACATTTATTCTAACATCATTTGAATGAAAATGTTATTATGGTCTGTCTGTTATTTGCTTCCTAATACATACAGTCACATAAAGGAGAGCGCTAGGGAAGAACATCATTTTTTGAGATTTCAACCGATTCACAAAACGGGGAAGGTACACTACGATATGGTCCTTTAGTAAACGTAGATTTGACACCGTGGTCATTAGCGGTGATATCGAAAAATTTTTATACCTCGGAAACAAATGGAAGAACATTGAAAAACGCTGGAGAATACGCGCATTAGATTGAATCTTATAAAAGTTCCAAGTGTTAAGATGATGAGAAGTTATATTTGAAGTAATACTTCCTTGTATATTTTCTTACGCATACGCGCAACGCCTAATTGCATTATTTCCAAAGTATATATATTGTGTAAATAAAATATATATACTATTGTGCTATGTTACAACTGATTAAAAGAGGAATTAAATTGTTACGTGACCTAATACTTAATGTAATAAATTGCAGTATGCATACTTACAAGATATAATTATACATTAAATATCAAGATTTAGTTTGGATGCCACATGATCTTGTAAAATAAGACTTGTGTATACGTATAATTGCGCTGAGGAGAGTCAGCATAAATAAGCGATAAGATTTTTCTACCCCTCGAAAGATGCATGTATCTTTCGCGGTATTCTTTGTAGTTTTTTCATTTACGCGGTGAATATGGACAAATGTATATATCTAGTATTAATAGACTCTAAATAAATCGAGCACGAAATGGGATAGACAGAATCTTTGCGCTAGAACATCGACTTTATGGCTTGATAATGTTTCAGAGACTTGAATTTGATGTTGGACTCAGCTCAAACTCAGTTCCTCATTGTTTACCGAAGAAATACTGACTTTGTACATAAAATGATAATGAAAGGCGAATAGAAAGATTTTCCATTTTTTAAATAAGATATTTGTTACACGATAGCAGTTACGAAGAAACGTCTCCTATGCAGGTGTGTATCCAACTTACAGATAATGTCGATTTTATACTGCTATTTTTTTTTGACAAGGTATTTGGTACATTGTAATTTTTTTGTCATAAATAAAACATGAACAATATGGCGTGATTTATTTACCAACTGAACATTAATTTAGCGAAAGCTGTTAAACGATAATAATACATGTATGTATTGTAGTTATATATTTCCAAGATAATTTCAACGGAAGTAATTTAACCTTCATTTATGATTTACAATCTAAACAATATGGAGTGTGCTGGAATAGCCCAATGGGAAAGCAGTTGCTTTAAAGCAGCAATTAAACAAGCAATTCCAGTTTGATTTTAGTTCTACTATTCCGCACATTATATAAGAAATTTTTAATGAATGATAGAAATAATAACACAAACACAAAATACGAGGGTAATACATTATGATCTTATAGGAAAAGATCCAAAAGAAAGGAAAAGAAAAATCACATTTAATAACATTTATTACATATCTGTATTTTTATCTTTCGGATACATCATTCTGGACGAAAGAAGGATTCGCACATAAATTTTAAATGAATAACATTCATTTAGAAAAGTACCATTTAAGTATTCATTTAAAGAAGGTAATAACATTTATTTATAAGTCTTACTGTCTTTTTATACGCGATAATCAGGCAATTCGCTTTATTTGTAACTTACAAAAACGGTACCAAAAAAATCTTCGCTGATAATAACACTTTTGTTGAAGTCATGTTTCCTCATTAATTATCAGGCAACTCGCTGTCCGTCCACTTGAGATTCACGATTTTCCCCGTGCGAGCGGACTCCTCGCAGGCCGTAGCGATCTTACTCACCGCCAGGATCTCCTTCGACTTGACCAGCGACTCAGCCTTACCGTGCACCACATCGATGAAGTGATCCAACTCTCTTCGATAGCCGTTCATGTAACGGCTAGCAAACGAGAACCAGATCGGGGCGGTGGTCGGCCCCTGCAGGTCATACTGCCGCTGAACGGAGTTCGTCTGCCCGTTGTCGGCTTGCACCATGCCCTTCGGACCGAAGACCTCCAGTCGTTGATCGTATCCGTACGGGCTGAGGTGCGACACATCGATCAAGCCGACGGTCCCTGACGGGAAGTGCATGGTCACCGCAACCGTGTCGAAGTCCCCGATCGTCTTGATCTCCGGGTCATTCGCGTCGGCCAGGACCGCAACCTGCAATCGTATTTCCCATAATTTTTTTGTACAGTCAACGACGATTTGTACAATTTTTTAAATCTTTCAAGATAATTACGAAAGATAAAAATTCGCGTTTTCCCAAGATATTAACTGCTACATATAGACACACGAAGTTGCTGTATATGTGAATATGTAAAAATCGCACCTTGTCTGGGTATTCCCCGATAACCCAGGTAACTACATCGATATCGTGGATCATGGTGTCGTGGAAGATCCCGCTGCAAGTTTTCAAGTACTCTAAGGGGAGCAGGGGAGAATCACGAGAGACCGTTTTAATTGTATGGACGTGTCCGACCTCCCCGTTGCGAACACGGTCTCGCACGTTCGAGTAGCTCGGATCGAATCGCCGCTGGAACGCGCAAAACAGCGGCTTACCGGCTTTCTTGGCTGTTTCGTAGACTTTGGCGGTGTCCGAGATATTCTCCGCTATAGGCTTCTCGCAGAAGACCGCCTTCTTCGCTTCCAGAGCTTTAATAACGATATCCTTGTGCGTGTAAGCCGGCGACGCCACGATGACCGCGTTAACGCTTTACGAATCATGAAAAGCGAGAATTATATATGTTTGTTTGTATATAGATATGAATTTGCGTTATAGATATAGATCTATATTATCTGGTTATAAATGTAATCTATATTGATATATTCTATAATACATAATTTACATTATAGATATAATATTATGCTTAATTTTTAATTTAACTTTAATTCTACTTTTAAATTTATTTAACTTTTAGCTTGATTATTATCGTATCGGTAGCGCTTTTCCATTTTCATACAGCCACTTACTTGGGGTCTTTGAATATCTTGTCAGATTGCTTGCTATTTAGGAAGGTAACGTTGTCCAAACGCCAGTACTTCCGCAAACTTTCCCACTTGTTCTCGAGATCATCAACAATGTATAAAAGCTGGACACGTGTATTAGAAATTATATTCGATATATGTATCGTCCCGGCGTGACCCACACCGAACAGAGCCAATTTAACTATAGGTTCCTCCCGGTTATCTGTCTTCAGGGCGAGGTTTTCTATATATCTACGAAAGATCTTTCTCTTAGTAAAAGAATATCAGAAACAGAAACAAGACTCAAAGATATCTCGAATATATTTCCGCCCTCAAAGGCGAAAGTAAAAAACCGCGCTCACATATGTAAAAGTCATTTACAAGCTCAATTGCCAAGATCACGAATCAGACGGGATAAAGGTCGATTCAGACACAGCCGTGCCGTACCCGTACCGTATCACGGACAGAAACATTAGACAAGGATTCCTATTGTCTCCATCCTTGTCTAATGTGTCTCCAGCCTTGTCTAATGTTAACGATACGGATACGGTACGGGTACGGCACGGCTGTGTCTGAATCGACCCTAAACGAATAAAATTAGTTCATTACGATTAATAGATAATTTCCTTTTCAGGACCAGAATTTTATCAAACGTACATCCATCTCGCTCGTCGTGTCGGCTTCAATTTTAAGTTACAAATCAAATTGTAGCAATAAAATTTTAGGAACGTGAAAGTGTAAACGCGTTCTTCGGAGATTTTTTCGTCGAAAGGATCTTAGTTGAGTATTCATGACGTATCAGTGCGAACTTATATAATACTCTCGCGCGATGATACAAGAATTAATTACTCACTTGCTATAGATATAATCTTCCGCAGGTGGTGGACTCTTTGGCTTGAGGTATGGAGACATCCCTTTGAACTTCACAGTTGCCATTGTTATTACGAATTGTATATACTTCGATTATCCCGAAATAGCTGTTGCGACCGAAAGACCGGTTTATGGCCAACGATGCTTCGATAATAGCTTCTTATATACGTAGAGACGAACGGAAGTGGGGGGCTGTTTACTGTGACGAATATCGTTTGGAAATAGATAAAAGATAAATTTTCTAATCTCTTAAATAACATATTGCTGGTCGGCAATGCATAAACGATATAAATTATAAAAGGATTTCTGCTAAACAGAATTATCGTTTCTAGCCGATAAGGATTGTCTAAAAATTCCTCCTTGATTCTATAAATACCTTCACCGTTTTTATTTTTATTCTTAATAGCAAATAACATAACATATCCTAACAATCTTCTTAACAAATATAAAGAGATGAGTATAAAAGTTTCTTGCAATATGAATTATTGAATAATTAATTGAAATATCTAATCTTTATTATGTGATTTTTTTTTGTTAACAGGTGATGTGTTTCTCGCACGAAACACATGTTAAAAAAAATTAACTTGGAATTAAAACAGTTTAATTCGATTGTTCCAAATGTATATAAAAAAAAAAGCTTGTTGGCATCTTAAAATACATTTTTACTAATTATTAATGTGCTTCGCTGCTACAAAAGCGTCATTTAACCGATGCTTGACTGCTAGAAAAGCTTCCAGATGGTTCTATCCGTTCATTAAACTTATTCACGAGCCACAATGAGAGAAGTGCTGCGATGCAGTCGTCCAGAAAGCGAGACAAAGAGAGACAGAGAGACGAAGACGAAGTAAAAAATGATGACAGAGAGGACTTTAAAATGTTTCCAACATGGTCGACTATGCTGACGGTTTAATCATAAAACAGACTTGATTTATCTACGAGATATATATTTACGTAATGTATTTCTATTAGATTATGCAATTACGTTCGTAATTCTGCATAATTATCGAGCGATGCCGCTGTATTTGTTCAAATCGTTATCACAGTGACATGATGACATGTATCGAACGGAGGACCTTATCTCTGTAATTACGCTAGCCATTTGTTCATTATAATTTTAGGAGAAACCGTAAAAACTACGCCTTATAACAATTAGACGTACTTCTGATTGTTTTCCAGTGTGGCCTTTAAAACAGAAATAGCTGTTATAAAAGCTAAGATTATGTATACGAGTTAATATTGTCGATAAACAACTTGTAAATTTCCATATGCAATATATCATTAGGAAGGACAAGGGGTTATCCTCGATGAATCGCGTGTTACATTTCTTATCTTATCGTATCTTTGGAATCAAAATAGTGGATTGTAAAAAGTCGCAAGTCATGCGCCTTAATTTTTGCTTTTAAATTTAAGCACTTTAAATAAATACTTAAAGTAATTTTATTTTATGTTTCAGTGTGCCCCGTTTTCGACAAAAACTCCCTTATCGTCCGATTAACGGGTCACCGTGCGAAATCGCGATCTAACTCGGTTTTCTCTTACCTTCGTTGCCCATCAGCTTGGCGTTCGCCAGGAACGCGAAGAGCACAATTGAACGCATGCTCCCGTAGAAACGGTAAGCGCGAACGAACGACCGTGAGAGTCAGCATAAATAATTAAGCGATAAGATTTTTCTACACACCCCTCGAAAGATGCATGTATCTTTCGCGGTATTCTTTGTAGTTTTTTCATTTACGTGGTGAATTATGGACAAATGTATATATCTAGTATTAATAGACTCTAAATAAATCGAGCACGAAATGCCACGAAATGGGATAGACAGAATCTTTTGCGCTAGAACATCGACTTTATGGCTTGATAATGTTTCAGAGACTTGAATTTGATGTTGGACTCAGCTCAAACTCAGTTTTTCATTATTTACCGAAGAAATACGACTTTTTATATAAAATGATAATTGAATAATGAAAGGCGAATAAAAAGATTTTCCATTTTTTAAATAAGATATTTGTTACACGATAGCAGCTATGAAGAAACATCTCCTACGCAGGTGTGTATCCAACTTACAGATAATGTCGATTTTATACTGCTATTTTTCTTTTGACAAGGTATTTGGTACATTATTGTAATTTTTTTGTCATAAATAAAACATGAACAATATGGCATGATTTATTTACCAACTGAACATTAATTTAGCGAAAGCTGTTAAACGATAATAATATATGTTTATATATGTACGTATTGTAGTTATATATTTCCAAGATAATTTCAACGGAAGTAATTTAACCTTCATTTATGATTTACAATCTAAACAATATGGAGTGTACTGGAATAGCCCAATGGGAAAGCAGTTGCTTTAAAGCAGCAATTAAACAAACAATTCCAGTTTGATTTCAGTTCTACTATTCCGCACATTATATAAGAAATTTTTAATGAATGATAGAAATAATAACACAAACACAAAATACGAGGGTAATAAATTGTGATCTTATAGGAAAAGATCCAAAAGAAAGAAAAAGAAAAATCACATTTAATAACATTTATTACATATCTGTATTTTTATCTTTCGGATACATCATTCTGGATGAAAGAAGGATTCGCACATAAATTTTAAATGAATAACATTCATTTAGAAAAGTACCATTTAAGTATTTATTTAAAGAAGGTAATAACATTTATTTATAAGTTTTACTGTCTTTTTATACGCGATAATCAGGCAATCCGCTTTATTTGTAACTTACAAAAACGGTACCAAAAAAATCTTTGCTGATAATAACACTTTTGTTGAAGTCATGTTTCCTCATTAATTATCAGGCAACTCGCTGTCCGTCCACTTGAGATTCACGATTTTCCCCGTGCGAGCGGACTCTTCGCAGGCCGTAGCGATCTTACTCACCGCCAGGATCTCCTTCGACTTGACCAGCGACTCAGCCTTACCGTGCATCACATCGATGAAGTGATCGAACTCTCTTCGATAGCCGTTCATGAAACGGCTAGCAAACGAGAACCAGATCGGGGCGGTGGTCGGCCCCTGCAGGTCATACTGCCGCTGAACGGAGTTCGGCTGCTCGTTGTCGGCTTGCACCATGCCGTTCGGACCGAAGGCCTCCAGTCGTTGATCGTATCCGTACGAGCTGTTGCGCGACAAATCGATCAAGCCGACGGTCCCTGACGGGAAGTGCATGGTCACCGCAACGGTGTCGAAGTCCCCGATCGCCTTGATCTCCGGGACATTCGCGTCGGCCAGGACCGCAACCTGCAATCGTATTTCCCATAATTTTTTTGGACAGTCAACGGCGATTCGTACAATTTTTTTTAATCTTTCAAGATAATTACGAAACATAAAAATTCGCGTTTTCCCAAGATATTAACTGCTATATATACACACACGAAGTTGCTGTATATGTAAATATGTAAAAATCGCACCTTGTCTGGATATTCCCCGATAACCCAGGTAACCATATCGATATCGTGGACCAGGCAGTCGTGGAAGATCCCGCCGGACATTTTCAAGTACTCCAAAGTGGGCAGGGGAGAGTCACGAGAGACCGTTTTAATTGTATGGACGTGTCCGACCTCCCCGTTGCGAACACGGTCTCGCACGTTCGAGTAGCCCGGATCGAATCGCCGGTTGAACGCGCAGAACAGCGGCTTGCCGGCTTTCTTGGCTATTTCGTAGCATTTGGCGGTGTCCGAGATATTCTCCGCTATGGGCTTCTCGCAGAAGACCGCCTTCTTCGCTTCCAGAGCTTTAATAACGATATCCTCGTGCGTGTAAGTCGGCGACGCCACGACGACCGCGTTAACGCTTTACGAATCATGAAAAGCGAGAATTATATATGTTTGTTTGTATAGATATGAATTTGCGTTGTAGATATAGATCTATATTATCTGGTTATAAATGTAACCTATATTGATATAATCTATAATACATAATTTACAATTATAGATATAAGTCCATATTATAGCACTTAATTTATTATGCTTAATTTTTAATTTAACTTTAATTCTACTTTTAAATTTATTTAACTTTTAGCTTGATTATCGTATCGGTAGCGCTTTTCCATTTTCATACAGCCACTTACTTGTGGTCTTTGAATATCTTGTCAGATTGCTTGCTATTTAGGAAGGTAACGTTGTCCAAACGCCAGTACTTCTGCAAATTTTTCCAGTTGCTCTCGAGATCATCAACAATGTATAAAAGCTGGACACGTGTATCAGAAACTATATTCGATAAATGTATCGAACCGGCGCGACCCACGCCGAACAGAGCCACTTTCACTATCGGTTCCTCCCGGTTATCTGTCTTCAGGGCAAGGTTTTCTATATACCTACGAAAGATCTTTCCCTTAGTAAAAGAATAACAGAAACAAGACTCAAAGATATCTCGAATATATTTCCGCCCTGAAAGGCGAAAGTAAAACAACGCGTTAATTGTGGCGCTCACATATGTAAAAGTCATTTACAAGATCAATTGCCAAGGTCACGAATCAGACGGGATAAACAAATAAAATTAATTCATTACGATTAATAGATAATTTCCATTTCAGGACCAGAATTTTATCAAACGTACATCCATCTCGCTCGTCGTGTCGACTTTAAATTGAAGTTACAAATCAAATTGTAGCAATAAAATTTTAGGAACGTGAAAGTAAACGCGTTCTTCGGAGATTTTTTCGTCGAAAGGATCTTAGAGTTGAGTATTCATGACGTATCAGTGCGAACTTATATAATACTCTCGCGCGATGATACAAGAATTAATTACTCACTTGCTATAGATATAATCTTCCGCAGGTGGTGGACTCTTTGGCTTGAGGTATGGAGACATCCCTTTGAACTTCACAGTTGCCATTGTTATTACGAACTGTATATACTTCGATTATCCCGAAATAGCTGTTGCGACCGAAAGACCGGTTTATGGCCAACGATGCTTCGATAATAGCTTCTTATATACGTAGAGACGAACGGAAGTGGGGGCTGCTTACTGTGACGAATATCGTTTGGAAATAAATAAAAGATAATAGATGGAAAAGGAAATAGATAAACTTTCTAATCTCTCAAAACATATTATTGCTGGTCGGCAATGCATAACGATATAAATTATAAAAGGATTTCTGTTAAACAGAATTATCGTTTCTAGCCGGATAAGGATTGTCTAAATTCCTCCTTGATTCTCTAAATAACTTCACCGTTTTTATTTTTTTCTTAATAGCAAATAACATAACATACCCTGACAATCTTCTTAACAAATATAAAGAGATGAGTATAAAAGTTTCTTGCCATATGAATTATTGAATAATTAATTAAAATATCTAATCTTTA
Organism: Temnothorax nylanderi; assembly: GCF_030848795.1. Lineage (NCBI taxonomy): Eukaryota > Metazoa > Arthropoda > Insecta > Hymenoptera > Formicidae > Temnothorax > Temnothorax nylanderi. The sequence continues at coordinate 684,344 of NW_027249114.1, read as the reverse complement.
TTATAATGTGATTTTTTTGTTAACAGGTGATGTGTTTCTCGCACGAAACATATGTTAAAAAAAATTAACTTGGAATTAAAACAGTTTAATTCGATTGTTCCAAATGTATATAAAAAAAAAAGCTTGTTGGCATCTTAAAATACATTTTTACAAATTATTAATGTGCTTCGCTGCTACAAAAGCGTCATTTAACCGATGCTTGACTGCTAGAAAGGCTTCCAGATGGTTCTATCCGTTTATTAAACTTATTCACGAGCCACAATGAGAGAAGTGCTGCTCGTCCAGAAAGCGAGACAAAGAGAGATAGAGAGACGAAGACGAAGTAAAATGATGACAGAGAAGACTCTAAAATGTTTCCAGCATGGTCGACTATGCTGACGGTTTAATCATAAAACAGACTTGATTTATCTACGAGATATATATTTACGTAATGTATTTCTATAAGATTATGCAATTACGTTCGTAATTCTGCATAATTATCTAGCGATGCCGCTGTATTTGTTCAAATCGTTATCACAGTGACATGATGACATGTATCGAACGGAGGACCTTATCTCTGTAATTACGCTAGCCATTTGTTCATTATAATTTTAGGAGAAACCGTAAAAACTACGCCTTATAACAATTAGACGTACTTCTGATTGTTTTCCAGTGTGGCCTTTAAAAGAGAAATAGCTGTTATAAAAGCTGAGATTATGTATACGAGTTAATATTGTCGATAAACAACTTGTAAATTTCCATATGCAATATCATTAGGAAGGACAAGGGGTTATCGATGAATCGCGTTACATATCGTATCTTTGGAATAAAAATAGTGGATTGTAAAAAGTGTCGCAAGTCATGCATCACGCACATTAATTAGACCGCACGCAAATCAAGATCACGTAAAAAGAAAAAGGGAATAAGAAATTTGCTCGAACGAATTACATAATTTATTCAGATAACGAAAATTAAATAACAAGCAACAGCAACAAATTCACGAGCGTAGAATGCGCGTTCACCAGAATCGACGCCCGCGTTCGTTGATAAGATTTAATTAAACGGCATTTTAATTAAGTGCCCTCTCGACGCTCCTCTCATTCTGAAATCAAGTAGGACACATGTTTTTATCGTGCGACAATGATCACGTTCGGCAGATGCAAACTAGATGAGATCGATTTTTGGGAAACGAATTTAATTGATTTTCTTTCAATCAATCACGAAGCGTGAGCATATTAATCCCATCTTTTGCTCCGCAATTGCATTTGCCGAACGTGTCTAATGTCAAAAAAGGAAATTTGTGACGACACCACCGACTGTGCCAGCGAGAAACTCAAAATACAACTTAATTTTTAATTACAACTTCAATTCGAGAACGACAGAATTCTTCGGCGAAAGATTTGTGATTATCGGCCGACGAAAATTTCGTGAATATTTTCAAGAAAGGAAATGAAGACAACGTTTGCTACAGTTTTTTTTTTTATTAGCTAGCACACACTGGTATCTCACAATTCGTCGTTTGCCTTACGATATCCTTGCTTCGGCACGAAAGCAACCTCGTCCCCGTAGCCTTCCACGTACGCCGACCTTTTTCTTCTGTCGCCTCCCGGATCGGCGTCGATGAGAGCTATACTGGATCTAGTCGGTCTGTTAAACGAAAGTACCGTTATCACGTGAAACATTTTGTAAAATTTCCGTCGTATCTCATGGAGATATTCCTTAATAAACTTGATATTAATTTCTCTCTGTGAAAACTTTAACTTCAATTTAATGTTGAAGTTATTGAATTGTACATTATTCGATTTTGAAGGAATAAGTTTGCGAGAAAATAAATGGCGACATTTTATTCTTTAATTAATTAACATATATAGCATTATAATGGAAACAATAGCGTGTCCAAGAGAATCACGTGAGAAGAGAATAACAAAGCGGTTTAAATAAAATATTTTTAATTTACTAGTATTTTTCACATTGAAATAATAATTGCCGATGTTTTTTTACGTAGTTTACTCCACGCACCGTAGAAAGAATTGATTGTATCTCCGTTAAACTTATGAATAATTGAAAGTACATGTTAATCATATCGAAAGTAAGTTGAATTAATAAAGAAATAGCTAGTTACCTTTTTTCACTCCCATTAAGATCCGCCGTTACCGTGCGAACACGCGGCGTCGAGAAGTCGCATTCTAACGTAAAAGCGGCGTCACCAGGTGTTAACAGCTCGTCATCGTGCTGAATCACCACGACGTTGCTGTATTTTTCACCGTCCTTTCACCGAAATAAAAGAGATAGAAAAATATTAAACGATACAAATAATCAGTAAATACTTGATCTTGAAACACCACAAATTGTCATAAATGAAATATATATATATATATATACCGAGTAAGTAAATAAAGTTCTCCAATCTATTTTGTGAATAATTTCTCGTAGAGACAGGAAGTAATTGTAGCCTATTATTAAGGAACTGATAAAACATTAACAAACAATTAAAAGTTCCATATGAAAAAATTATTCATATGCCGACTTTCCTGTTGCATTATTTATTTATATTAATGAATGAAAATGTGAGAGAGAGAAATTTTAGAGATTAATCGCAAGATATATACATTCGAAAATGTGATAGAATAAGTTGCACTTTCTATGGATAATTCATTATATTATTTCTAATATACAGTAGTGATTCACTTGATGACAGTGAACTCGATCGAGTGTTTAGAAAATAAGAAATTGTTTATAAGCTTTATTACTTTCGGAACATGTAACGTAAAAGAAAATGAAGGTTTTTCTGCGAGAAAGAGATCCACGCTTTTTCGAGCGCTTAATGACTCGTTCTGTCGATAAAGGCTATAATATTGCATAATAACGATATGTTTAATTGAGAGAAAGCATTAATAGGATAAACGCGATAATTTACGTACCCTTTCAGTGTCACATTTGTGTAGAGGGATGCTCATGGTGAAACTTCTACCGCGAACCGGATCGAGGAAGCAGGACGGCTCTCGGGAATGGAAGCTACCCCGCGTGTAGATCACCCCCGAGAAGTCCTCCGTAGTTTTAAGCTCGACGGTCATCCTTTCGGCGCCGCATCGCAGCCCCACGCGATCGTACCCCTCGGTGGACGCACCTATCCGTATGTCTTTAGACAGATCCTGCTGCCAGATCTCTTCTGCAATCGCGCAATCAGTCTGAGATTTTTTTTTTTAATAAAGTTTAATAAATGTCAGAAACGAAGATGCAACGGCGATTTATTTTAATTTTGCAGAAACTTGGGAATAATTAATTTTGAATGAAAAGAAGATTTAAAAAAAACATTCTGAATTTTTGCTTTTAAATTTAAGCACTTTAAATAAGTACTTAAAGTAATTTTATTTTATGTTTCAGTGTGCCCCGTTTTCGACAAAAACTCCCTTATCGTCGGACTAACGGGTGTCACCGTGCGAAATCGCGATCTAACTCGGTTTTTTCTCTCACCTGCGTTGCCCATCAGCTTGGCGTTCGCCAGGAACGCGAGGAGCGCAATTGAACGCATGGTCCCGTAGAAACGGTAAGCGCGAACGAACGACCGTGAACTGGCGAGGCGATAAACCTCTAGTTTGCTCAATGCCAACGTGCCCGTCTGCCGCCGTTACCTGTCTCGGGGTGACTTTCTTCCCTCTCCATCCTGCCCACTCCACGTTAATTCGCATTATTCCGGAATCGGATACTTTCACCGCGTGACAAAACGAACACGCGTCTTTTCTTCGCTTTTCCTCCTTTTTCTCTTATTTACGTGTCGCGGTCATTACACGGATCATCGATCATTGTCGCGACTCGTTGACTCGGAGCTGCAGACTCTGGTACCATTTTTTTTTTTGTAAATTTACGCAAATTATTTACGTATTAACTTATTATATCGATTTACGAGAAAGTAAAACCGCTTTTTTCTGCATTTATATAAAAAAATCTCTGAATTACTTGGAATTATTTATTTATCAGGTCTTCTGTTTTCAAGAATAGTAATACAAATGAGAAATGTAAAGTTTTATTTTTTATCTTTCTTTTAAAAATCTATTTTAGTCATGAAAATATATATTCTTCTAATATATTTTCTATATTTAATACTTCGTCGATTATATATATGATATAAATATCATAATGTTTTCTGAGTGTATAATAAAAAACATATAATATAGTACAAATACAAAATTATAATATATATTAAATACATAAATATGAATAATTTTAATAAAAATTAACGTCTTGTTTTGCTATATCAGTTTCGCTATCAGTTTTCTGTTCAATATTTCTTAATTGCGGTTTAAATGTGAATTCGCGGATTCAACTCTTCGGATACCAAAGCCCGGGTAATTCAAACGTTGCATTATCCAGATATTTCTAGCCCCTGGGCTACATGCGTTCCGATATTCACTGCCAGTACTGAAAATCTGTAGTTTATGTCACGTATACTGTAGCGATTTTCAGTACTGGCAGTGAATATCGGAAGGAAGAATACTGTGTTTTCGTGAAGTTGGTAGAATTGTGTGATATCAGTAGCCACGAGACGAGCTCCATTTCACAAGTCACGTTTATCTACGCGGGCACCTGAACGATAAACATGTCTGCCAGCCGTGTGTCGCAAATTTTATTCTCGCGGGTGTCGCACGCCGCTCGAAAACCGCAGCAATTCGTCGCGCCCGCTATCAGGTATTATTCCTGTAAGTATCCGAATATCATCTGCGAACACGCGATCCCTTCTCCATTCGCGTCGAACATCACCGGCCGGTCAGCTGGCCGCGACATTGTTTTCATATGGTACACCCGCTATAACCGTTACATTCATTACGCTGTCAGGAAACTTGTTTTCGAGCCTGCATAAAAGGAATTTGTTTGCGTACTGCATATTAATCTCAATCAAGATGGAATATAAGACAGATTTCTTATGAATTATGATTATTTTTTTTTTGTCACATCGTGCATATAATTTTTAATTTGCAACATTGTGCGGTTTTAAGAAAACGATTCAGTCAATTGCCATAATAAATACGTGCGCGGCGTTGATAACAAGTGCTATACCTACGTCACGAAATGATTATCGCTTTGCTCGTACTCTTTGAGAATTATATCTATATTTGTATAATCTTGTATAGATTTTGAAATAGAAATAATCTCGATATCTCGTATGATAAGGGCGATCTATGCCTGTACTGGCCCTGTAGCAACGTTCAGGGGGTTAATCGAGATTAAATGCGCCAAGCAGCAAACATGCCGTTCCATTTATTTTCCTTCGAACGCACATCTGATCTCGAGCGCGCAAAACTACTTTTCAGTCAGAATATCTATAAAATTTATGCAAATCCTTGAAGGCAATTAAATTATATATAATTCTTTACGCAGTTTGCGTAAAATAATTTACTAAAAATTTTGAAATGTTAAAAACAAAATCATGCTTTAAACTAGACAAGAAGTTAAAAGATCTTCCGTTCTCTCCTGAGACACCCTGTACATGGTACAAACCTTGTTATTCGTAGCTCAATGCACGCATTCCTGCCGTTATCTTCTTGACGATGATGATCGTTCTCGATTGCATAATATAAAGAAGATGATATTGATTATGACAAAACTGCAATTGTTAAATGCCTGATAAATAACTTATATTTTTCCAAAACATCGAACGTCGATCATTAATATTAATTCTATCTATATATATGGTGTGCTACAGATAATATACGTACCAAAAAAAACAGCATTTTATTTTTTTTCGTTCCGGAATGCATTATTTAAATATAATTATCAATGATATCTTTTTCTAGTTGCGCATTAATTATCCGCAAGAAATATACAAATCATATGGGAAGCCAGCCTGTTATATTACAACTCTAATAATCGCATTTCGGCTAAATACAGCAACGCTATAATTAGACTTTTTATAATAAAAATTATATATAATATATATATAGTAAAAATTTCGTTATTACCCGAATACTTGAAATTTTATTACGGTCGAAAATGTTATCTTGCTAATCATTATTTATTTTTTAATAAAAACCTAGATAGATATAAGTAATATAATTTTTATCTCTTTAGCTTTTTTAATAAAAAAAAGTCTGTTCTAATCTGATTTGATACAGGCCAAACTAGCAATTACGAGTTCATTAAGGTGGAGACTGCGGGTGAAAAGAAGAATGTGGGCATTGTCACCTTGAACAGGCCAAAGGCCTTAAATGCTTTGTGCAATCAATTGATGACCGAAGTAAATCATGCTTTGGATCATTTAAACTCAGATTCGTCCATCGCTGCTGTCGTCATTACCGGAAACGAAAAGGCATTCGCTGCTGGTAAGACTATTCGCCAACTTTATTTCACTGCAGTAATATTATTTTCTAACAATACAATATATCGGGAAAGTAAACGGATATTATTCTTGGCATCTTTATTATAATATAGAGACGTATAGAGAGAGATGTATCTAATTATTCTCATAGGTGCGGACATCAAGGAAATGAAGGATAATTCATTCGCATCGAATCTGAGGGAAAACTTTATAGCTCACTGGAACGGAGTTGCCAAAAGCAGGAAACCCATAATTGCTGCTGTAAACGGTTACGCTGTAAGTAACGGAGTACCTTTGGAAAAGTATTTGCCAAAGAAGAAATGCAATGAACCGATAGCATGCATTTTCGTTTCGTAGTTGGGTGGAGGAAACGAGCTCGCAATGATGTGTGATATTATTTACGCCGGCGAGAATGCCAAGTTTGGTCAACCCGAAATCGCTATCGGTACGATTCCCGGCGCAGGCGGCACCCAACGGCTGCCCAGGATTATCGGCAAAAGTAAGGCTATGGAAATGGTACTCACCGGCAATATGATCTCCGCGGAGGAAGCAGAGAAGAGCGGTAAGTTAAAGATAACACTTGATTGTAACCAGAAGGAACTTAAGTTACTTGTACACATACATATTTTATACACATTTTTTATTTTATACTGATTGTTTTGTTTTTGCATTTTTTAAATGCAAATCAATTAATCAATTTTAATCTTAATATTGTATTCTACTCATATTTTTCATCCCATAAATCGAGCTAGTTCTTAGTACTTCTTATGTATTATTATTTAAATAAATATAAAAAAATAATATGTTATATGTTTCAACCTATATAAGGTCATCTTCAGTGTATGATAATAAATAGTGGTAATTTGGTATTTATTTAAAATCTATATATATACATATATATTTTTTAGAATATAAATTTTGAATCTAAATTATCTAAATTTATATGATAATACATAACAAGCACAAGAACTAGTTCGGTTCATTTTATCTCCTTTGATCTTAATTTACTGAAGCTTGAATTACTTTAATTTTTTTTAATACTAAGTTTTTTTTATCTTATCTATCTAGGTTTGGTCAGCAAAATCTTTCCAACTGATAAAGTCGTCGAAGAAGCCGTGAAATTGGGCGAAAAGATTGCATCTCACTCACCATTGGTTGTGACGATAGCCAAAGAAGCTGTTAATGCCGGTAAAAATAATATTTAAGGGATTGCTTAAGTAATTTGATGTAATCCAAACTGGTACGTGACGTATCTAATTTCAATTCGTTAATTTTAGCATATGAAACTACATTGCAACAGGGACTTCTGTTTGAAAAGAGAATGTTCCACAGCACTTTCTCTCTGGTAAGAAATCCGTTTGTGATTATTAGTAATCTAAATATTCTAAATAATCAGTGAGAAGAATGGATTTATTCGTAAGTTAAAATTAATTTTTTTTTCAGGCGGACAGAAAAGAAGGAATGACGGCTTTCCTGGAGAAGCGCTCACCAAAATACACAAATGAGTAGATTTCAGTTATCTCTATCCGTAAAAGAAGAGACGCGAAGAAGTGTTAATGAATATTTTTAAGATTATTTTTATACTTTTTTGTAATAAGAATTTATCTACAACATATCTTGCCTTTCGCTTTTAACTGACTGATAAATCTATCAAACTGCTGTTTGATTCTCTCTCTCACTCTCTCTAAAAAAAAAGGAGAGAGTCTGTTCGTCAGTTAAGGAGTTAGACATGAGATATTACCTGTTATATTTGTTACGACATATACATATGTATATATGCTGCAATAAATCTTTTGCAAGAAACGATGCAATGATTGGCGTAACGTCTAAATGCAAGAACAGGCACAACGTCTAAATGAGACTTTTATTCGAGTATATTACTGCTCTTACATAACGTGGGTCTCGAGTATGATACATTTAAAGCTAATATATATAGCGTTGCAGTTAATATTAAAAGGAATAATAATTATTATTATTATTACCATAGTAGAAAGTGAAGATTAGATGAGAATATGTGAACCGTTATCGATGTCGCGAGTGACGATATCTATAATACTAACGAGATACCTCGAAAAACGGTAGGAACAACAGGATTTCAGTAAACGTCAACATAGCTTAAGTTAGAGTGTATAGCGGAAAATGCAATGCGTCACACTTAAACGACGTAATCCAGTAAGTTCCTTACATGTATCGTACATGTTTCTCAGATAAAAAGCCTTAAGGCTCTGAATTATCGCGAACTGGTAGTAAAAGTAGTTAAAAAATATTTTACTTTCGAGTTTGTTTACAAAGAATACGATATCAAATTTTGCCAGTAAGAAAATCGATCGGCTCTCACGAGTGTACGTCTTAGCGTCGTTGACTAGCTAATACTAACCGGTGCGCACACCGTACGCACCACTTTTACGCTTATTACAGATCACCCATAACTGCCTCTGCCGCATTCTTACATTAAGAGAAATTAAACTAACTATCCTTAAATACTACGCACACACTCGTGTTTCGCTGCCTCTGTTTTTACTCTTTACATTTTTTTTAAGTACGTGTCAGAAGATGGGAGTTACATTATCGGGCACACATCGATCGTTACATTTCAAGTCGGGAAGTTTTAAGAAGTTCCTCCGATGTTTCAAAAGAGTATACATACAGCGGAATTGTTTGGACAATCCTTAAATAGATCTGTTCGTTCTAGCTGCACTTTAATTTTTCTCTTGAATATTTGTTTGTAATAAGTTTCGAACAGTAGTTACTAAAATATAAATTGTATGTATATAAGACAAAATGTAATACAAATTGTTACGTCATAGAACAGGCCTACAGCTGGTTTGCACATTTCAGCCGATCTTATACTTACTGTATACATTCTCCCTCCTCGCGTTTCGTAGCATCTAGGCTGTTTGCGGAAACATAAGATGCTTGAGCTCAGGGATGGTATTACATTGAGAAAAAAAATTGACTGTACGAGCGGACTAAATTTGTATAATTGTTGATCCAATGGTTTATTCAACAATTATTAAGTTGTACTAAGAGAGGTATAGTCATTCTATATAGTTTATTCATGTCATCCATCAAAATTTTTTAATCAAGAATTAGTTAATTTAACTAATGTGTAGTTAAACCAACTAATGTTGTGAATACACCAGCGCACACTCGCCCAAGTTTCACACAGGCATGCGATTTATAAGTTAATACCTTCTCTTAGCTTAGCTCGTACCTTTTATAGCTCCGCGAACAACATATATGCTACGAAACGAGAGGAGTGAAGTTAACAGTAAGCAATATCGGCCGTAAAGCGCAAATCTGCTGTAGACCTGTATGTCATTTTGTATCAATCAGGACAAACTTATTTTAACTTCTTTTTCGACATATCATCTTTCGTCAGTTAATATATATTGTATATAGGACATTGTTGTATAATTATGTTCTACCATCCAATTCAACCTCAAGAATGGATTCCAATTCTTTTATGGTTTCGGGAAGCATTTTAGAACGATTATCAGGCTCCATAAACCATGACCTGGCCATTGTACGAGTTGTTGGAGTTTGATCAAAATTGTACAAATCGCGGAATATTGGGCAGGCATATTTTTCCTCCTCGTTTCTCTCTCTCTCTCTCGCTTTTTTTAAAAGCTTGAATATATAGCCATGTCATTTTAAATACGGAGACTGCAGCTAAAATTGCATTTGCGAATTATTATTTCATTGCTCCAATGCTAGTCTAAATACTTAGCATCGCTAATGAGAAATCGAGGGCTCTAAACGTAAAGTAACATCAATTTTTGTCTTTCTTCAAAATGGAAAGTACATATGTCTTTTTCGTATTTTACAAATTAAATCCTTATCCGAATTTTTCTTATTTTGTAATTTAAGAAAGATATATTGTCGGGGTCTTTCGGGGTCCGCAATAAATACGTACGGTGATATGTCGTGGTAACAAATGATAAAAAAACGCTGGTCCAAAATTTGTACGTTCAAATCTCTTGGTCCTCGGTCTTGTGCGCGGATCGAATTTCGGGAACCTCTTAAAATTCGACGGATGGATCGTCTCGGGGGAGAGGGAGAGGTGAAGATGAATTGGTTGTTTATGTATATCACAGTTGCAAGCTCTGCCTCGTTAATTACGCTGGTAAAAATTATCGAGATTACGGAGAATATGAAGTACCGGTACTCTCTCCTCGCGCTGGGGTTTCTGCCGCTGGGATTTACCGTTTGTTGCGATTCTTCATGGTGAAGCGTCTCCAGAAGTTGCCGCTCTTCTTCGTCGGCGTCGAGGTGGGCGCCTCGTACGCGTAGCTGGACTCGTCATCCGTATCCTGGGCGCTGGACGCCTCTCTGATCGGCGATCCACCGTGTCCCGAATCCCTGTCACCATCCGTCCCATTTTTCTCCAGACCTGCAAGATATGGATTTATATCAAAATCCAAAGTCGAGTACATCTTTTTTTTTTGCTAAAACTTAAGATACGAGGTAGATTTTATTTCGCAAATAAATTACCCTTTGAATCCAATTTGATCTTCTGATAGTCAGTTCTCAGAAATGTAGGAAATATTTTATAACTTCTTTTTCTTAAAGAAATATTACAATTTCTTCTTGAAGGAGTTATGTAAATTCTGATGACATTTAAATACGAAGTTATTTGCTCTGATATTTCAAGGCGAGATATATTAAATTGTAGTAAAAATTATCTGCTAACTTATTACATCTTGAAGAGATCTCGAAACAATTAAAAATAAGAAACTTCCTAATTAGTGGCCTAAGGGGCATTGAGGGATTAATTTTGATAAAAGTAGATCTCTTACCGCCACCGCGCAGCATGTCGAGGAACGTGCTCTCAGCATTGCCACGCGTGCGTCCCTGCTTCTGGGACGGCGTGCCGAAGCTCAGACTCTGGATATTGATCTCTGCCTTGAGCTGCTCCGGCGGGATGTCGTCCACGCGAAACTCATTCGGGTCCTCGACGAAGGCCTGCTGCAGGTCGCGCATGATCTTCTTCCGTATGGTCTTCTTCATGGAGAGATGCCGTTCCAGGTGCTTCACGTCGCTCTCCGTCAGCGTCTTGCTGTTGTCGCGGCGACGCGACTTCTTCTTCTTGCTGTTCTTCGGGCTCTCCTCCTCACCGGACGTGGAGCCCACCGACACGGCGCTATCGTGGCCGGGCGCCTTCTCCTCGGCCTGGCCGCGTGCGTTCTCCCATTTGCTGCCGAAGCCAAAGATGTCCCGCAGATGAGGGATGTTTCGGTCCACGGTCTGTTGTCTCGCCATGGCGATCTCGGGTCGTGTGAGTGGCAAGGGTGGCCTCGGATGGCAAGAATCACCCTCGAGAGCTGACCCTCCTTGCGATTTCTTCTCCTAAAAAAAAATCCAAAAGATACAATTAGCAAATAACTACGAAATTAAGTGAGAGCGATTGAGTAAATTGGCAGATAATATTGCAAAAAGAATCGCGGCGAAACTTCATCTACGAAGAAATATCGCCTCTCGAGACAATAAAGTTCACGCGATTACTTCGAGAGTTTCGGGCTCGTTCGCGGCCGATCCCTGCGATCGATATCGGGGATCGCGGAATCGCGCGCCCACGTTTTCCTTCTTTGCCGTGCTTTCCACCACGAGCAGTCTCGGTTTTATTTATAACGGCTTGAGTATAGTACCGGCCCACGGGTATTCGACCGAGATGATTGTATCCTCGCGCTGCCACTATAACATCCTGAGTGTCGTGAATCTTTGATGTTATCGAGGGTTTTGATTCTCTCAGCTTTATATCCCTCCTTAAAATGATATACATATAAAACAAAATTTTTATCGTATTAATCCTCCCCTATTAATCCTGGATTAACAAAATTTAGAATCTCTTCTTTCTCGCTGTTTTTTCTGCATTTCCTTTTTCCAATAAAAATTTAGAGACATTTGAATAGATAAATAACATTTTGTTATTTTTAACTACCTATGTCCCATAATTTATTATTTTAGTACAAAATAGTATTATTTTAATAATTGGTTTACTTAAGTTAACGACATATTGAGTAAAAACGACTGAAATAGAATATAATTTGACGTTACGAATTTAACAGTGTACGTAATTAATAAGATAAAAATAACAATTAGCCATTTCGAAATACCGTTTATGAAATTGTCAAGTCATCATAGCTGCGGTTTGTGTTTCTTATTTCGCGATTAGATCTCCAAAACTGGCGCGAGTCGAGCCCATATTGCGTGGGTGCGCAAAAGTCCGATCGCTTCTGCCATATGGATCGTATTCTAATCGATGCGCCGATTTAAAGTCGCGGTTGTTTGCGCAAGTAACAAGTAACCGACGCACGTATGCAGCTTGCATAGTTTAAATATTATTTCGCAATACGCGCGTACACGCGGGCAGCTGGTGGCCGACGGTGGCGATTTATCTTCGGCTGTCCAGTCGGTCGACCGTTCTCCAGATTTTCCGTCGCAACCGCGTACGGACCGCAACGCGACGGCGCGCGTTGCGTTTTCCGGTTCGACGGAGAACTCGTTTACGGGAGGAGAGAGAAAAAAAAATGCCGTCCGGATATCTATATACGACCGGGATAGGATTGCGCATTGTGAATCAGTCAGCCGCGACCTGTGACCCGGCGGGCCGTAAACGAGAGGCCCTGTTTTCGAGCAATCGAAAACCCTCCACGCTCTGCGGGGCATCCGAGATTAAATATCGAACGACGAATGGGATATTTCATTTCGTCTATAAATGTCCAATAATAAACGATCTGCCGTGAATCTGGCCGTATAACGTTATCGGAATCTTGAATTATTAGGAAATAACCCTTTCTTTAAGCGTTATCGAAATATCGAATTATCAGAATATCGATTTAACGCAACCGCTACTAAATCAGATAAAAGACTTTGGGGGGGGGGGGGAACTTGATGCACTTGACTGCAGATAAATTTGATTCCACCATCATGTTGTGACTCATCCACGATATAAATGGCGGTTCTCCCTCGATGCTGTGTCAGAGCACCATAAGTCGGACCAATGTCACTGTCACGATTTTTCATGCTGCACGTGAGTCATTTAGTCGTTCAGGCCTTGCTCCGCATCTTGGGAAATTACATGCGTGAAACGTGCTGGGCATTCCTCACGGCAATTTTCACGCATATTCATGCCATGTTCGCTTAATTGCGTTTATCATCTACTTCGAGAAGCGTACAAAGTGCTTCTTTCACGTTCTCACGTGATAGAGAACTGTAACTTGAATTTTAATTCAATTTTAAATTTATATTATTTAATTATTAAATAAATTCCAATTTAATATATTTAACGAAGACCTATCAAGCATTGTACGTCTGCTTCTCAATCTATGAAAAGCTCCTAAAGAAGACCAATTGATTCGAATTGAATCTTGAAAGAATCGAGAAAGGTGTCGCGCGCCAGGAGATGCGGGTGCGTCGCGCCTGTACCCTTCGTAACGCGTATTCTCCGCCACTGTAATCACCGTACGCGACCACAATCGAGGTGGTTGGGCAACGAGGAGACGAGGAATACGGTCCTCTCTCTTTCTCTCTCGCTTCACCTGGGTATAGCAGCCGCCGCCGCCGCTGCTTGGCAACCAGAACCGACTCGCCGCGACGAAACGAACGATACGGCGAGATACCGGTCGCCACGCCGTGAACCAGAGACCTTTCACGTTCCCTTCGCGTCGGCTCTGTTATCTAACGATGTATATATGAGCGTTACGTTCGGCCAGCCGCCACGGCGGACTCAGCGCCTGGTAATCCAAGGATTCGCGAGCGCAACTCCTCTACTAACTTTGCAGCTGCGGAAACGCTACAAATTACTATTGTTCTAATCCTGTAATTTCCATATAAACCAGCCGGAGAAAATAGCGATGACGAAAGTTAATAACTAGGAGTTTCTGTCGATGAATAATTATGAATTGTCATCTTCAAGTCTTCAACGCATCAATTAAAATTTATATCCAAAATAATTGAGGTCAAGTACCACATAAAGTTACGGAGAACGCGTTAGCAACCTCATTAGCACATAGAGTGCTCATTTTAAAAATGGGATTTGAGACTGTTTGGAAATGAGTTTTTCATTTAATGATATTCCAAGTGTTTCTCGTATTATTTTTTTTCGGCCAAGATACCGCAGGTCCGCAGGCATGCAGAAGAGAGTACGGCGAGTGTTTCGGAGATTATTCTGGAAGACGATGCGTCGGGAGAGATTTCGGTACAACAACCTCCCGCACGCCCACGGGGCTAGGTATGGTGCCCATAATGCATACAGCGACGGCCACGATGTACCGTAAGGCCGCCGGTGCCTTCACGCATGGCAGACCGAAGCGAGTCGAAGCGAGCCGGGCAGGACGTGGAGAACGGGCGCGCGCCGCGTATCGATTCGTTCTTTCTCTACGAGTCGAATCGAACGCGGACGCGTCGCGACGCGCCGCGCCGCGTGCATCAATAACGCCACGCATCGCGCATCCTACGAGCGTATCGACCTGAAAACGCGGCGGCCGTTCGTAGAATCAAGATCTGAATTCTCGTGGATCTGGGACGAGCTTATATACAATCTCGCGCCGCGTTATGAGGAACGGGGCAATTTATTTCTAATTCAAGTTATTCTTTATTGCAAATTTGATTTGAATTTAATAAAGAAGAGAAAGAAAGGAGGAGAGAAAAAGGGAGGACTCATTTGAAAGTCTATATTTTTATTTTAGATCAATATTTTAATATTCATCTTTCACCATCGAACTCTATCGATTATTGAAGCATAATTCTAAAAATAAAGTGCTTTAATTTCAAAATTAATATTTTACCAGCATTTCACCCCTGCTCTAATTAATTAAATCGCTCAGTAACCTGACTAATAACTTTTCCGGTGTGTCTTCGACAGATTCGCACGAACGACTGCAGTTACGCATGTTCAAGCGAGGTCGGGTAATATCTCCGTTATCGCGCGCGCACGAGAGCCCGAGGTTAAGCCTTTCACGAAGGAATAATATCTCAGAGCGGTTTTTACAAACGTATACTCGGTCCAGTCGAGCTTGAAACCTTTTATTGTCTTTTTTTACAGTCGTGTCTTACGTTAAATCAACAATTTCAACAATATTAGTTTCCATTGTCGCAGAGGAAGATACATAACTTTATGGGGTCCCGAAAAGACCGTTCAATTTACCTGCCCAACTCGGCAGTGTCGCGGAATAAAGCATTATTCACGCACCATCAGCTTCATTTTGTCAGGACGACGATTGCGGCATTTACCGCGAAGACCCCGATCGATTTCCAAAAGGACGATCGATGCCTCGCGATCGGCACGGCCAATTAAATCGCCTGACGACAACGTCTGGATGACTACTTGCCGGCGCGACCGGTCCTACCACTCCGTCCGCTACTGCTCGGCGAATTTTCGTGTCACACCGCGATCGACAGCGTCGTTATGAATTCATAACGACATACGGCCGAGCCGTCCGACGCGAGAAATTAACGACCGGGGAGAATGCAGGATAACTGTTATTCCTATATCCTCCTCGCCAACGGCGGCGATCTCCTCGATCTATAATTTGCGGAAACGAGTCGCCCGAGTTATGCCCGATTTCGTGCCTCTTCTTCGACTTCTTTAACTGTTTGATAAAACGTTGTTTATGTTACGAAAGTTTACTGCTATTGTTCTTGTAAATTTTTTAAAAGAAATATTTGATATTTCGCCTCTTTAATATTGGAATCTATTTTTAGTGTAATATTAAAATTACAATTTCATAGAATTGTCCTAATTCTTTAATTTATACAAATGTTATTTAAATTGTTGCGTGTAATATGTAAAAATACATGCATAGATAAACGCTCAAAAACTGTCATAATCAAATACGTAATTTTGAGCGAAAAATGCTATGATAATATAGATATGTTCACAAATGTTTACCGTTGTAATACTACCGCAGCGTTGTTATTTATACATGTCGTAGTAATTAATAACGACGGAACTACGTACGTACGTGTATTATAAGACGTCCTACATGAAAGATGTATGAAGTACTAAGTAGTACACGTTCGTGCGATGTGCGATCGATCGTTTCGTACAACATCGAATAAATAATAAATCATACATGCACGTTTTGAGGAAAGCGAAGTAATTTCTCACCAAACAATAAGCGTAATGCCCTGTGAGCATTTCATGACATTAGAATGCAATAAATTGTCCTTGATAAAACATATTTTTTTCTTGCAAAATAAAATAAATAAAATTTTGGAATCAATTTCCTCTTAACAAAACTTTAATTCGACATTATTTTTTATTTTCGTTCATTTTGAATATCTTGAGAATCAAATCAAAATGTTAAAATTCAAAATTTTTATTTTAAAATTTTGTTTTTTCTCCGATTTAATGTTCTGGTTTGCAATTTTTCGGCAAATGTCCAGAGATTTTTTGTTAAGAAGGTATTATAACTCCGGATATCCAAGAATACAGCTATAAACTGAAGTTCCTGATTTTAGTTTAGTGGTGATCTGTCAAACAAAATAATATCCGGCTTCAACAATCGCACCTTTCAATCGAACCGTCCAATCCAATCGGGGAGCGTTTTGATCCAAGGGTGTCACAAGCACGTCACACATCGCACCGTTCCGCACATTTTCCCGCAAAAAAGTTGCATCGTCGGCAACGTTCAAGGCTCGATCAATAACCAGCAGATCGAAACCCAACGCGAAACACTTGCCGCGAAGATCGTGGCGAGACTGAACGCGTTGCCGTGCTGAGCCGAGCCGAGCCGCGCCGAGCCGCGACTTTCACTTCGATCATCGAGAGGCCCCTTCCCGACACGCTTATTCGCGATGCACCCACGCTCTCGTGTCTCGATCGCGACATGCTCGCGCGAAGAACGAGGCACGATCGCGATATGATGAGTCTGCCGTGGAATATGCTCCGATTTTCCGTATTTACGTGATAAAAACTGATAAAAACTGAAGAATAGTTAATAATAATATAAATTATAATTGACAAGGTTAGATAAAATTAAATCTCTTTACAAACAATGACAAAATTTAAAATTGTTGCAGGATGTCCTTGTAATTTAATATATCTGTTTTCTATAAAATAGAAAATTTCCAGACGACAGCACGAAATTATGATTCCTTCTTTTAAAGGAATTTATGATTTCCTGATTTCATACACGATTAATTAATCAGCGTTATTGCCATTGTATTAAATATGTAGTTTTAATGATCAAAGTTTATGCAAGCAATTAATCGATGTATTCACGAATATTATATATTACCTTCTTTGTTATAACGCGATGCCGGAAAGGGCCGAAAACGAGGAAAATCTTGACCCAGTGAGTCAGGACGTTGTAAAAGATGATATCGCCGGAGCTGCTTCTCGTAACTCACATTGTACGCATGCAAATCTTCCTTTCTATGTTAATCAGGTTAACAGGCTTTCATCTCGACGCGTTCGATATGCCACGATTAGCCGCGGGGGCGAAACGTACGGGAGACAAAGGATAGTAAAACGCGCGTCTCTGCACCGGACGCGCAAATCGCGCGCAGCCGGCCGCGGCGCGCTGATCTTATCCGACGGTCGCAGTTTCCACGATCGGGGTGCATCGGGCCTGCGGTAACGCGAATTAGAGCTAAATGGGCCCCCCCCCCCTCGTGTGAGAAAGGTCACGCATCACTGGGTTACCGAGTCGAAAAAGAAAAACGAAGTTGCTCCGATTGTTGCCGGTCGCGGCTGCGAATTTCTCACGCGGAGCGCGGAGTCATCCGCAAAAGTCTGTGACACCAATCAGACGACCGAAGGACAGAAGGGCGCGAGAAATGCGTGCAGGTGTAAAACGGCAGCTTTACAAATTCGCAAATTGGCTTTTGCCTCGGTTTCACACCGGAAGAATAATTTACGTGCGAAAGTGGCGGTTCTTTCGACCGATTTCTCTTTAAAAATTAGAAAGAAACCAATCTCGAAATCGAACACATTAAATTTCTTCACGTAGAAGGCGTAGTTAGATCGCTGCCGTATACTAAATCCCTCGGTGATAAATAAATCATTCGATAAAACCCGACGTGAAACCCGAAGTAAATCCCCGTGCGAAAGAAGCCTCGGCAGTTTATTATCTCGCTCTACCTGAACGCGTTCCTGCGCGAAGGAAAAAGTCAGGCACGTTTCGTTGTCCCGCGGCCGCGCGGATCGCGTGCGCGGATCTATATCGGCGTTTCCACGATCTCTCGCCCGGGCACACGCTCCTCCTCGGTGGTTTTTTTTTCGATACAGTCAGACGGTCGCTCGCAGTTGGATTTCCAGGTGGATTCACCGCTTCCGCGGTGAATGGCTAAGGCGCGCGCGTTTCGGAATAAACGAAAGCAGCGAACCGATTTCTTACGTAAAGTCTTTCCTTTCTTTCTTTCCGCACAGCTTCTGTTGAGGGATGATACGTCGGTCGCTCGAGATTTTTGTACGCGTAGATTTCGAAACGAAAACGATCGGTTCGGTAGACGGTAGAGTTTCGTAAGAGAACGCAATTTGCGGCGGGGAAAAAAAATATCGCGGCTAATAATCTTGTAATTCCCCTAATATATAGGGCGTGATTGCCAAACGTTGCAAATTGTCCCCTCCCTAATTTAAAGTCGATTTTACCTACTTTGCTTCGGTGAAACTTGATTCTAATTTTTACACTTTTGTAATTTTCTATTACAAATGTTATTAAGAGTCTTAATAACTCTCCGTAAATTACCATCCCACCACGATCGAAAGATAATTGTAACAATTAACAATTTATAATTCATAAACAACGATAATTGCTCGGTCGGCCGACGTTAATAACATTTTCTCGGTGCACTCCGCTACGAGTTCATTAGGATTCTCATTGCGTTTTATTGTGCCGCCGCCGGTTTCTTTCACACCGTTGGATGTGTCTATTTCTATATTGCTAACAAAACGGGTTGTCGTGTTAATTACGCGGTGAAAAGTAATTAGAACCGCCATGCTTATTTTCGAGCTAATAGTAGAAACAGTATCTTTATGTTAAATCTCCTCCTTTCACTAATAACGCAACATCTTAAAATTCGAAATAATAAGCAAGCTAATATAATTTAAATTAATTAAATATTTTATAAAGACAATAATAATTTTAAAAAATAGATATCGAGAATAGTTTCGAGGGAGCTTACTGGGAATTACCGGTGGAATAGCCACAAGAAGATTAACCCCGCAATTTGTGAGAATGTAAAATGTAAAACAATATTTAAAACGGACGACCGGTTGCGAGATTATTTGCTAATTCTGATAGCGGGAGCGCCGCTTTTTCTCGGCTGCATGCCGCGTATTTATTTATTATTGTGCCGTTATTATATAGCGTTATCAATTACTCCGTACACTCGGCCGTCGCCGACACGTAACCGAACCGTGGCTGATTATGGCGCCCACAGCAGCTGTTCGCTTCTATCGGTGCGCTGTAGTCCGTTCCTTGACTTCTCTCTACGTTGTACAGTTACTTCGGGTGAAAGGTGAGAGCCCTTCCCGCACCTCACGGCGAAAAGAAGAAGAGGAAGAGATGCGATGGAAGGAAAAAGATTTTAAACAACAGCTCGCTGTAAATTAGGTAAAAAAAAACCTTAATTAAGGAAAATAATCGTTCCGAAGCATCCTGTATTTTATACCCTTATTCTGTCAAACGACCGAGCGACGTAAAATAAATTAATCTCACACTTCCGAGCTGAGAAATGCGTTCCGCTCAGCGACATGGGGCTTAACTTGCATTTGCGATACTGAGTGATAATTAGGCTAATTATAGAAGCGGCGCGCGACGTTTCTCTATCAGGTGTCTCAGAAAGACGACGGCGATTGCCGCTACTTATCCACCGTCTATTAAAATCAGAAAAAGGAGAGATGAGAAAAGGCGTGTGAACCCGTTCTCCTAAGGTTACGACCTAACCCGACGATCGCGGCGAAGGTTCCCCGGCCGGGCCGAGGAAACCGGTATTAGAGTCAATGAGAACTGGCTGTTTGCCCGGAGAATATGATGTCACTTTCGTCGAGCGCGCTTGTACTATCCCCGAGTCGACACAGGAAAAAGAGAGAAACAACGAGTAACAATACACGAGATGAATAGCAAACGCGTGAATTATGACGTTACAAGGCGATCGACTTGCTCCGATTTTTCTCGCGTTTTTCCTTGACACTTTTCCGCGCAAAACATTTAATTGACATCTTGTAAGAGATGTACTAAAAGTAATTTTTGCAATAGATCCTAAAGATTCTTCTCCGAAGATTTTCTGCCAAAGAGATAAAATAAAGACGTGCATATTAAAATTTTATAAGTATATATAAGTAAACGTATATTTATATTTGAGAGTTGATCTCTTATGTAACGCTATGTTTTTAAAAGAAGATAACATTGACGTTTATATTCGGAAAATTGATCGCCCGGAAGAGAATTAAATACCACGTTACCGCATTTCCTCGATGCTACGGTTGCACGAATGTACTTTGACGGATGTTGACTTTGACGGTAGTTAATATACTATGCTTAGTTTGTATAAACTGAGCGAAATTAAATTTCCGTTTGACACGTTTGGTCAATTAGAACACATTATATGTATAGAAGCTCAAACTCGGACTTTTTAATTTTATTATAATAATTTTATAATAATAATTTTTCATAAATGTTTGTATACAAATTTATGTAAAAAAAACACTAACATAATCTTTAAATAATAAAATTCTAACAAAATATTAATGAGACAACTTAATATTAATATTAAAATATTATTAATAAAATTACTGAATTAATAACTAATGAAATACCTAATAAAACTCACAACAAGATTTTAAAATTTATATAAATACATAATATGTAATTAGATACTTATCGGAAATTTTTATATAACCCAATTATATAACAATTTTGATTCGTTATAATTTTTAAGTAATTGCAAAACATAATAACAAGAAAGAGAATCTGTAAAGTCGATTCTAAAAGTAAAATTTTCATTTCGTTGCGCACAATTATCCTCCATAAATGCCAAGACTATCATGTATAACAGTCAGCGAAAGGTCAACGATCATTATCGAAGTTAGTAGAGTATCGCGCCCATTAGGGAAGGAAATTCGGGGATCGTCCCAGGTCTTCTGACTGTCCGGCGAACAAAGGAAATAAGTTTACCGAACGCGACTGAGAGACAATGCCGCCGCCTCCTCGTCCGTCGGTTTTGCTCCCCGGAGGCGGCCTGCTGTGTGTGCACGCTACACCGAGCAGAAACTCCGATCTACGTTACATAAGAGAAAAGTGTAAGCGGTGGTGCGCCGCCGCTGCCGCGCGTTATGCCATTGCAAGTTCTTCTCGCCTCGCGCAGCTGAATCACCCGCGCGTCGAAAACCAGACGGATTTAATTATAGACGTGATCAAGTATTTTCCCAAAAGAGTCTCGAGTATTTCTCTTTCAACCACGCGATATGATAAATCTTAGCGCTCATTGCGCAAGTGCAGGGAGAAGTGCTCGCGTACTTTGTCACACGGCGAACGCTCGCGTTCCGCTTGCGAAAAGATAAGATATAAAATTAAACCTTGCATTCAATTGATTGTTGACGCTTTTTGCGCTTATCAGGAAGGCATTAATGATTTCCGGCTCAGTGTTATCTTTTTTTCTTTCTTCTCGTTACGAACGCGACGGATATTATACGCGTCGTGAGCGACGCGATCGCGAGTTGTTGAAACTTCCTCCGCGACCCCGATATTTAAGCACCGCGATTCGATTTAGGTATACTCGAGATTCTCGGCAACCTCATGATAGGTACCGTCGTACATATAACGAGACCATTCTGCAAGAACAAAAGGAAGAGGCGCGCGGAGAATCAACGATCGCTCTCACCCGCGCCGATTCAATAATACTCGCGTTTTCCCTCTCGCGTGCACGAGAGTCGACTACTCTCTCATCAAACCTCTCAATCCATTTCATTTATTCGCGATCGGTCGTTTTGTTCGTAATTTGAAAAATATTATTCGCGAATGCATTTGAAAAACGATCCGCGCACGAATGCACCGTGGTTTATAACAATATTGTAGGAAAAAAGTCAATAAAGAGCAAAAATGTAAGCCGCTTGTAGTGATAAAACGAATAAAAGTAGCTTTTTGTCGTTATCGTTTCTCGGGATTATTTCCGTGGTGCGCTTTGCGTAATCCCGCTTCACGCTCATTAGACTTCACGCTTATCAGTCGATTGCAACCACCGTGAACGACAAGAGATCCGAGCGCTTTTGCGCTAATTGCGCACGATTTTCTAATTTATTTATGCTGTTATGATCCTGTGGGATCTGAATGACGTGTCTGGTAGCTTTCTCGAATCAAACTTGATTCGACTAGCTGCGTAATAACGGAAAAGGTCGAAACAGATTAATCGGCGAGAATGTCACCGACCAGAAGCTGATTTTAATAAATTTTTTAAAATAAACATTTTAACCATTAAATACTCTCGCTTATGAAGCTCGAACTGAAAACGCGCGGTTTTGCAAATCTGTAAAGGATCTTCTCTAGCCTTTCTGGCCCTTCTTTCTCTTCTGTGTGAGAAGGCCCAGAAGATCATTATTTATTTTAGCACAGAATGCTATGAAAAATTATTAAAGAGTTAGTGTTAATATTATATAATTATTTAATGATCAAAATGTTTTATTTTAAATTTTGTTAATAAATATAATATAAATCAGTATATATTGCGTGCGAGTCTTTCGAACATATAATACAGACGTTTATGTTATCTCCTCGTTCGTTTTCTTTTTTTGTTACCTAACGTTGCTCATTTAATCTTCATGTCTGTCATATCTGCAGGTGTGAACTTGGCCTCGCAGGTGTTCTCGCTACACCTTCTTTTCCAACGTGTAATCCGTTTCTCGCATTGCGTGACGATTGCGCCCACGAGACAAACGTACGACCCGCCGCGATCCTTCGCACCGCGGCAACTTTCCATCCTTTCTTTTCTGAATCCTCGCGATTTAATAGGCCTCCAGTACGGCCTCGATTTACGGTACAACAATGGCGCGGCGCGCAATGGAAATGCATTTATAATTTTCCCCCTGCGGGAAAACCCGCGCGATAAACCGGATGACAAATGGCGTTTCTCTAAGTGCCCGTCCGCCATTTCTCAGCCGCGTATTAATTCAGCTGCGGGCTTCCGGTAAGAATATCGGCGTGAACCAGTCATAATAAATTACCTTCCGTCCCTGCACAGAATAGATATTTAGAAAATAAATGATGATCACCGGTATTGATAAATGTCCCCGCTCATCGCTCGAAGTCGTACATCGATCTTCATTATCAGTGAGAATTAGTTTTTGGAAAAATAAAGCTGAAAGGGCGTTTGGCGCCGTTTGGTGATCGCACGGAATCGACATCGGGAAATTTGAGGAACTAGCTTTTTGTAAAATAATAAAATAATATTCATTGCAATAAATTTTAAACGTACCGCTTAAAAGTTTTAAAGTAAGATAGGATTGTATACATAGAAATATTTAAATAGTAGAAAATTTTATTACGTTAATGTTTAAATTCTAATATGCATATGCACGGGTTGTATGTTAAAAGGATGATATGTTTGAGCGACGGCAGAAGATATATACAAGAAGTCGTTTTGTGATTATGTTACATCCTTTGTATTATTTCTGTCATTACTATAATTTCTCAGCAGTCCTGAGCCCGATTTTTGCGCCAATTTCGTCCTTTCTAATTGAAGGATGTTGAAAGAACACGACTTCCTCTTGACTATGTATAACCCGGTAATCGCACGTGCCATCACTGGGAATGAATCTAGATTTCGTGGATTGCGCGGTACGTAGCTCATTAAATCATCAACTTGGTCGATCCAAGGACTCAAGCCGTCGAGGACGCGCATCATCGAGGTCCGCGAGTCATCCCGCTCGATCCTTGATTCGCTACATCGTTTTTTTTCCTTCTCATCCTTCTGGGTGACGGGGTCGAGATCTTTTCATTCCTCTTTAAGCTTTGAATCGTGCGGATAAACTATTAAATTGTTGCACATAAACGGATTTGGAAGTCAGGGTTTCGTAGAAGGTCCTCATAAAACAGGTGTTTTTGACATAATTTTTTTTAAATTAAGCATAATTTTCTTAAAAATATTTTCAATGCCGCATACATTGTAATTAATTTCGCGAAGAAAAATGACGGAGAAATTCGAACAACATTATTTTACTGTTTCTGCATAGATTATAATGTTGTAGGAATAAATGTACCGTACATTAATAATGTAAAAATGTAAATGGCTGTGTAATAATAATATAAATTTACACATAAAGGAAAAACCGTATTAATATAAAAGAATAAATATCAGTAAATATAATGCAATTCTCTTTTTTCCCTCTATTACAATTCCTTCTGTCTTCAAAGCTCATATATTCTCCTGCCACTCGTAAAACACTCCGAAGAACATAACTACTTCACATATTCCAGTGGAAATGCATTTGATTCCCTCTAAAAGCATCTGAGAAGCGACTCTAATACGGCATTTCACGCGCGAATCAATAAAAAGTTCTATGCTCATCCTCGTCGAGTTCTGCTTCGAGTAACATCTGCATTTCGCGAATACCGTAGTCCTTTATGCCAGTCAGCAACCGGGATCGTCATTATGCATTCACGGCGAAACGATCAATCGCGCGAATTTGGAAACGCTTTTATGAATTTCATTGCGACCGGCTGGCATTTTTATTAACACCGTGGCCGTACAACGATGAAACGGATATTATTTTTAACGATCGTCCTACAGCGACTTTATTCGCGTTCTTTCTCTTGTCCCCTTGGTAAGCTCTCCGTCACCGGGGTGATACGAATTTAATTGCGTCTAATGAAAATTTAATGCCGGCGGAGATTCCGCACGTTTCTCTGTGTTTAATGGGCTCGGGATTCGTCAGTGGTGGCACTGAAGGAAAATCGTGCAATTTATGAAAAATTTATATGTATAAGGCACGTGTCTCTTGACTGGATGTACAGTTTTATCGTTCCAATTATAATTAAAAGCAGTAAAACAAATATGAACATCTGTCTTCGCTAAAAAAATATGACTAATGAAAATACTTGAACGGTTCATTCGGTTTATCATGTTCGAATACTTTTGTGATTTAAAATCACGAAAAATCAATTTTTACACTTGACGATATAAAATCAGTGATTTCATATCGTCAAATGTAAAAATATTAAATATAGTCGTCCGTTTTATTATCGCGCATTAATAACGTGTTTGATAACGAAAGTTATACAATTAAGATATGTAAGGTGAGTAAATTGAGAAAATAATTGCTAATAATTTGCGATAATAATGAATACCGAGAAAATAACGAGACATTTAATTTCAAGAGGGCTGTAACGACATAATAAATTGCGCGTGAAACGACTTCCACCTCTCGCAGAGGTGTCGTTAATCTCGTCAAATATTAGCCGCAACGCGCATCGGGACCAAGCGGAGGAATCCTCGCGATGGTTCAACGTACTCGAGGCGAGATTAATTGAAAGTGGAGACAAACACCTCGGCTTGCCTCGCAACGATATTGTTGCGCGGAAAGCCAACGTGGAAACAAGACAGGCGACGCTTGCTTTCGTGAAGGAAGTCGTTTGTTGGTCGGACGAATCGGACCTTGGGGAGAGAGCCCACCTTAGAGAGTAGACGAGGCCTTAAAGGAGGCCTCAAAGAGTATAACACGCAATGCCGAGAGGAAGGAAGAGAGGATCGAAGAGAACGAAAGAGAGAAAGAGAAAGAGAGAAAAATAAGTCGTCGCGCGTTTCTATGTGGTACCGTTCGACCATCGACCACCGGCCGCGCGAGCCAACCAGCTATCGCTTCATGGAATTTATCCTAACGATCATCAACCTCTTACTTATATATCCTAGTTTCGATCATCTGCGAAATCTCGATCCCTTGCAACTACCTGGTTTGCCTTATTTCGTTTCTGCGAGAAGAAATACAAATGCGAAAGTTACGAAGATGATTTTCACAGACGTTTTAGTTAATTCTAAACTATCGATTCGCGCAAGGATAATTGGAGAATTGTAGTACGTATAAAAGCGTCAGTGTCAAGGCTGTAGAATTTGCTGAACAAAGGTCATCATTTTACAATATATCTTCTTCGTTCGAAAAAAAAAGAAAAAAAAACAAGTATTCTTTGCTCTCTGCCACGCCACAAGCCACCGTTTCCCACGTTAACGAACTGTCGCGAGGTTCTGGTCGGCTGGGCCGGTGAATTATAATGAATCCATCGAGCTACACACCGCGGTGTGCAATTTCACCTTGATTTAAGCAAACGACGCATTAGCAAGCATAACAACGGGATCGCCTGACAATTTAAGAACATTCTATAACATTAGAAACCACCTGTAAACAACAAGTACCATTTTTATTAATTAGAAGATTCCTCGTAAGTGTTATATTTTTTAATATCTTAAGTCTGTATTAATTTAAAATAAGATTTGCTTCTTGGTACTGATGTAATATTAATATTAAATAACAATTTACTCAAGCACGATACGAACGCCAGGGTCATCGATTGATAAATGACCTGCTCTTACAATTCGAATTCAATAGCGATCGCGCCCCGTCATCGCGGTCTTTCTGCTAAATTAATGCGCGCGCGAGCACAATTTTGAGCTCATCAAGGTAAGCGAGTTCGCGATGACGAACCGTTTACGGCGCGTATGGCTCTGTAATTTTGCGCGTGGCTTAACGACATGCGCAAAAACGCTGCAAAATGGAGTAATGCGTACGGCAACTGGTTAGTTATCGCGCGAGACAACGTATAACGAGTGTTGTGCACGAGCGTAAGCACGTGTATATTCATTGCGCGATTATTAGGTCAAATCGAGTATTAATAACGTACAGACACATTAGCTATATTAGGCTTCACGCGGACTTTCACCAGGCAAAACACATTGTCGAAGATAAAGCTTACGCGTTTCATGATTAATTATTTCTTTAGTTTCTTATGAAGTAATAATAGTTTTCAAAAATTTTGCGATAAAATATCTGCGTGAAACACTTGAAATCACAGGGCGGTAGCCTCTGGCGCGATCGATGATAATCGGCAAGCTCGACGATATATACAGGGTGTTCCGCTTACAGATCGAACGTTGATGACAGATTTTTCCAACACGACAGAAATTCTCGAAATAAAAATCCAAGATGTCTAAGCAGCAAAAGTTTTCGAGTTATAAGTATACCGAAAATCAATTAAGTAAAAGTTTAAGAGCTTTCCGCAAGCTTTCATCCATAAATAAACTTTCACTCTTTGCTATGTTGAATAAATTTTGGTTAAATAGAATATCAATTAGTCCTGATATTCAAAAGAATATGTCGAATGATAAATTTTTATAGGATTATATAGGATTCGACCGTGAATTCGAAGATTCTGCCATTAGCGGTTAATGATCCGGCGGGAGGAAGCGGGACACCCTGTATGCGAGTCCCTTTTTCTCTCGGCATCGCGATACTGCATACTGGATGCTGCGCGGACCGTTATGCAACCTGCGGCGCGCAAACAGCGAGCGGGCGGCCGGCCGGCCGGTCTTTGCTCGCGCCGAGATTCCCGTTGGCCTGTCCCCGTGTCATCCTGCACGCTGGCTGCAGGAGCACCCCGACGACGACAGCGGCGAAGCCACAAAGGCGAACCGTCCGCGACTATATCGACACGAGTATACACACGTGTCGGATGCTGCGAGAACGCGAGCTTTCATCTCGGATGCGAGCGAGTTAGCGGCGATCGAATTTCGCGACTTTTGCGTGAATGGTAACGTTCATCGAAACTAAATATTTTCAAGAGAAATAAGACTGTCGAGCTTCTTGAAGAGAAAAAAAAAACAAAGAAAAAAGTATCTCGGGCAAAAATGATCTTTTATTTCTGCCTCTCTTCTCTCACTCAGCCTCTCACTTCTAAAATAACACCTGCGAGAATTGATCCGCCCATCAGGATCACCTTTCGCGGCCTCGAAC
The DNA here is from genome assembly GCF_030848795.1 of Temnothorax nylanderi. Lineage (NCBI taxonomy): Eukaryota > Metazoa > Arthropoda > Insecta > Hymenoptera > Formicidae > Temnothorax > Temnothorax nylanderi. Next base: position 656,109 of record NW_027249114.1, on the reverse strand, counting down.
CTTTTATTTCTGTCCGCGCGGTTCAAGTACATCAATACATTTAGCGTAATCTCGGGGGAATAATTGCACGTAATGCGTCTGCTAGCGCGGCGCGCGGGTTGCGCAACATAATCAAAAGATAATAACGGAGATAATCGCGATCCGGTTGTGTACGAATAAAATTTCATAACTTTATCTCGTCCGGCGCGCTTCTCTCACCCAGGTCTTATAACGGGTTGCGCCGGGAGATACGGCAGCTATAAAATTTGTAAACGCCCCGGCATCACGAAATCGTTAAAAGCACCGTCGGCGTCGGTGCCGGCACGAACCGGGGAGGATAGTAACCGATTCTACCACTGGTTTACTGTTATTGCAATAAACGCTGCGTTGAGACACGACCGAGACTGCTTTCCTTAAACTTTCCGAGCTGCAAAACAAGCAAAATCCGTGAACAGTTTGTACATAATGCGTAGGTTTTATGTAAGTGCTTCTGAGAATTTTGGAATAAAAAGTTAAATAATAAACATATTTTCTTAATTAACGACATTTCTTTACTATCTATAATTTACCGTCTCGTCTTGCTGCCATTAACTTTTTTATTCCGTCTTTGTCAGAGATTTATCGTATCCGCGTAGAGAAAACATTCGTAAATTTATGTGAGCTATAATAATATCTTTTAAAATAACAGCCACGTATACTTGTTTGCTTATTCTGTAGCGCGAATTTTTATTCAAAACGAAAAATTGAGTAGAATTTTCATTTCTGACTTGTCACAATTTTCTCAAATTCTTTCGAGTTACAGTATATTTTCTTCTAAGATGCGAAATAATTCATTCATTTATTTCGCAAGTGATCTCGATCCAGTTTCGAAAGTTTTTTTAAGATTTACATTAATCTTTTTAAAACTCGTAACGTCTAAAATAACCCAGAATGCTTTCAGAATTGGCGGTTCGTACGATTTTTAATAACTTGCCTTTGTTTTACACGCGATCGTTTTTATCGCGAGCGAGTCGCTGTTCCGTCGTCAGCTTTCGCGATGTCTGTTTAACACGTCCACACACTCCACAACGATCTCACCGAGAGAGCTTAATGCTAGATATAACGTTCCCGATACAGCCCGTACACATTCGACTGCACTCGAACGGCGGCGCGAGTATTACGACATGACCGCCGGGTTACCCAAGATGCGCGACGTGTCCGGTAGTTTCTCCCAGTTCCACTGGCTGAACAACCGAAGAGAGGATCCGTGAATACATTCCCACAGGTATATACGCCCATTTCGATGACCGGCCACTCGTCACGGACTCGCACCCGACGGCTTTTCGAGAAATCGGCCGCCGATGCCGGCGCAAAAAGCACCTCGAGAACGCGTGCGAATCGTGTATCAGCGAATGATCGCTATATAATACTTGCAGGGTTTTCTAAAATTATTGTTTTTACGATAAATGCTGCGTTTCTGTCCTTTTTAACATAATCAAACAACATTGGAAAGAAGATCGGCTTAAAAAAAAGGTCGAATCTAAATTCGATTATAGATTAATTAACTTCGATTTGATTCATCCAAGAAAATGAAAGACAACTCACAAAACTTAATAATATTCAACGTCTGTAAATTAAGTGTTAGAACTAATGATAGTATTTCTTAGAACTAATGACAGTTCGTTCGCCATTTCTTTTTCCCATTAAAAATTCCAAGTATAGCATGCTTGTCACGTCGAGTCGCATCGCGAATTTTTCCAGTTATTAATTGCCGTTAATTATCGCTATTCATTTCCCAGATATTTCTCCCCATCTCGCGTGGCCTACCCTCGACCGACCGATCGCCGTGACATTTGTACGCCGATCCACTTCGTTCGTGACGTGGAGGCTCAATCATCCGTCCGTGATCCCCGGTTCTTTGCACCGGCGTCGGTACCTTAGTCGCTCTTTCTCTCTCTCTCTCTCTCTCTCTCTCTCTCTCGCTCTCTTTTCCCTGTCAATCTCTCCTCGCTCGGTGCGTGTGCCTCTCGCTTTCGCACTGGATCACCTTGGTCCATGGGCCAGCACGCCACCCTCCCCCCCTTTACCCCCTAACTACTGCCTACACGATCGAATCTCGCATAAAACTGATGGTAAATGCAACTGCGAGACCGAAACCTCAACGGGATAGAAACTCGAGTTATCGTGTGTACAAATTACCGGAAAAGATGGTATTTCTCGCAGCTGCAGAATAAACTAACACGATATATTTATATATGGAAATTTTCTATAAATATCTAGACAGATAAATTAATTTACTCTGAAGAAATAAGTCTAAGAACCACGAATGATAGTTTAAAGTACGGCAGTATAGAATATAATGGCTATAACGTATGTGAATCATACATAAAAAAGGTATAGAAGGCTTAGTGAGATAATATTAATAGATATGTAAGAATATAGGAAGGAAGCCGCGGATTTTCCTTCATTATTCAAAGTCATTATCCTAAATAAAATATTTAATTAGTTGAATCAACAGTAATAGTCACCGCGTCACTATTTTATGAAGTAAAATATGCGAACAAAGATATAGAGAGAGATTATTGTTAAATAATTTAACAAAAAATTTTCCTTTAATTAGGCTAATTGTCGAGTTATTTGGAATCATACACGCGACAAGCTGAAACGCGAAGTGATAAAGTGTGCGAAATTCGATCGAGATAAAGACCGAGCTGTGCGAATAAAAATCGCGCAATAGTGCGTAATTAGGGAAAAGCTACGTATACGATTTACATCAGAATGAAATTATCGAACGAAGAAATTCGCATTTCTTCCGGAAACTTCGTTCTGCCTTTCGCACTCGGCACGTTCATTTCCTCTCATCTCTCGCACGAGAAGTAAAAATAGTAAATGCACTCATTACGCGTAACAATTTATGTCCTTTTGACATGAAGTTGCGATCACGTGCCGGAATGTTCATAATATCTGATTTTCACGTGGCACTGCATTTACTTTCGTTTACCACGAAAACACTACCGATTCCATTAAGAAAAATAAATAAAAAGCTTGTGGCGAGGATGAGACGGCAATTCTTCTTGCTAAAAATATGAGATTTTAAATCGTCATTGATTTCTACTTTTTTCTACATCTTAGCATTAAGTACTTTACTTTAATTTTATGGAAATAAATTCTGTAAAATTTGAATTACAGAAATATAAAATTTATAGAATTAAAAAAAATTACTTTCGATTTTGAATAAAATTATTAAAATAATATTCATAGAAGATTCAAAACGTAATATATAGGAAAAGTATTAAAATTTTTAAGATAAACCTGATAACATCTTTGTCTCTTGAAAATAAGTTATTCGTCTTTAATTATCAGGATTCGACTGGTCAAAGTACCAGTTAATTATCTCCCTGATTAATTATTTCCTGTTATCTTTGAATTTCCAGTTAATTAATCGCATCCGCAATTAGGGCTCCCATAAAATTTTCAGCGATGAAGGATCGGCTCGAAATTCACCGGGGAATCTATAATCGAGAGAAAGTGCGCGACTTCCGATGCGCTTCGTGTGCACTTCACGTTGCAGCTCGCGATGCACAGCGAAAAGGAACAGGCGGTTATAAAGAACGAGCGACGCTCCCACGAGCTGCAGCCACAGCCGCAACTTCGTCTCGACGTGATCTCTGTTTAGTCACTCTCGGCTATGACCGTCGTTTACTCTAACTCTTTCCTTTTGTTCGTCCTTTGCCGTCCGTTCGCGCCTTCTCCCTCATTCCACTTCTTTCTCTTTCTCGACGCTCCTTTCCCTTATGGCTCGCTCCAACGACTAGTCGAGGCCTCCATAAATGTCACTTTCGCAAATCCCCAGAACGCCCAATTCCCAGAACAGGAGATTTATTTCAGAAATTTATTTTTAAGAGACTTTTATCTCGGTGGCGATCATGGCGCAGAAAGATGTGCGCTGCTTTAATGAATCGAAAAGATTTCAGTTCAAATCTTCCGACCAAAAATCGGTTTTTATTCGATCGCCATACCCCTCGAAAGGTAACGGCAACCCACCGAGAGTATCTCTTGCCACGAGCACTCCTCTATATTTGAGGATTGGTCCTCCAGTTTGGGGGTTGGATGCTAAACTAACAACCTGCCCCATTAAAAAAATTATGAGAGGTCTCGGATTTGATGATGAAGGCAAAACTTCAGGAGGCCCATGGCTCGATCTTAAGCTGTAGTGCCACTGAAGAAGATGACGAGCTTCTCTTGAAAATTTAGCAATTTAAAGAATAACTATAATATAATATATAATAATAGGATAACTATATTCTTATATATCTGGTAATACTAACAAGAAAAATATATAAGTAATATATTATTCTATCGAGTTTTTTTCCTGCATTGTAAAACTATTATATTCAATGCTATTATATTCAACGTTACGTATAAAAAAAAATATGGGAAACTCTTAATGATTCAAATAATCGATGATTGTTCGGTCTCAGTGGCGAACCGGAGGGAACGGAGAACGAAGGGAATTCCGTTTCTCTCGGCGAGCCGCGTCGTATTTTTAGGCGGACTCTTCACCGAAGTAGAAAGGGCCGTGCCGAGTCTGCCGGAAAAACAAAACGATTTCGCCGTCCACTTCCAGCGAACGTTTCAGCTGTCCCGTTCGCTCGCGTTTCGGTCCAAGACTTAAAACGTTCCAGTCGTCAAGCATTCCGTCTGACAAGCTGCATTAGCGGTAACAGGGTCTTCGTAATTTTGATCGTCGCGATAGCAGTTCAATATTTCAATTTCCATTAACTCTTGACGCGTTCGAACAGGTATCGCGAATTAAAAGTTAGATTACGAAAGGCAAAAGCCTGGAAACGCTTAATTGCTACTTTCGCAAATACCAAGTATAGTAACTTCAAATAATTCTTATAATTTTTTAAATAAAAAAAATGACAACTATGTAAACATGTTTCCTAATTAGAGATAAAATCGTGAAAATAGCTCTCTTGACTCATCATCAATGTATTGATCGAGCGTCGAATGACGAAAGATGTATCGTTTGCACCGGATAGCTGCAATCTCCGGGGGCTGATTAATTTCGTCAACGATATTATACGCACCCCCCATGGACGCACCCCATACAAAATACGAGCATGACTCACCATTTCGGCCGTGCCAATATCCGGCTGGCTTCGCTGGCCGGAAGGAAAGCCACACTTGCGATCGCGCAGCAAACGATATTGTCTCGCAATTGCAAAATATCCAGGAAAAACTCGTTTGCATCAAGGCCATAAAGTGACGAGTGGTTACTTTAATAGAAACACTTCATAGAGAAACAGAATGGAGGGGAAAAAAATAAAATAAAAAAATAAAATTTATTAAATAGAACTTATTCAAATGAAAATTGTTAAATAAATATCCTTTAGATAAAAATATATGTGCAATATATACAACAATATTTCAAGCTAAAAATTATACGTATAAGATGTTCAACTATAATTGAACGTTATCAAATATAAAAATATCGATAGAAATAATTATTGCAGAATTTTTTGTAAGTTAAGTTTGTTAAAATTTTCTCCCTAGTTTTTCTCTTAAATTTCTTTTTTATCAACTAACTTTTATCTAAATTGTCAAACATTCCACATATAATTAAAGTCCATATTTAAGGCCCTGCCTTCAAAGAAATTCAGACTAGCTTCTCTTTTTATCGGTGATGCTGTTTTCTCCTTCACGGTCGAGAATACGGCGTTCTTTGTTTCCGCGGTACCGATTCCGTGCGTGAAAAAAAGGAGAACGGGAAGGAGGACAGAAGGACGAGCGTAGGAGCGTAGGAAGACAATGGGATCCTCGAGGAGAGCATCGGACAGGCGCTTCTATTCAAGGCTCCGCTTCGCGACGTGACGGAAACGCGAGGACAAGACGATAGGATTTTGCTCCGCGAGCAGGATTTTTCCTCAATGACGAAACGAGATGCGCAACATATCACTGATTGCGAAGAAGATAGAAGAAGTCACGTGGACGAGATGCTGTTTCAAGAAAATTATGCAAACTCGCGAATGCGCATCATTTATGGATGAATATCGATTTAAACGATGTCTCTTAAATCTTTCAGAACCACTTATTTAAAAAAAAAGTTACACAGAGCGATAAATAAATTTTTATTGTAGAAATACTTGAAATTAAAAACAGATATTGTTTCTAATTTGATAAATGATGCATTATATATGGGAATTGTTATGCAATACCTTGATGTCTTGCAATAAATGTTTTTTTTTTTAATAAGATAAATGTGTACACATTTTTAAAGATTTTACGAGACAAATTTTTGAAACTTTATTCGACGACTGAATTATGTAATGCTATTTTTTAAAGAAATCTCTCTTTTTAGAAGAGTTTTATTCATAAAAATATGAAGTGACATAATTGCATATTTTTTCAATATTTTAGAAAAAATAGTTCTAAACAGCGTGGGCACATGCACCTACATCATAATCATCGAGCGGCGATATTTCCTCAATTTCATTCAGGAACGCGTTTATAAATACATCGCACGCGTCGATCGATTGAGCGTTGCGGCGAAGGGTCGAGGATGCGACGCAAATAAAAATGTCGCTTTTTCTCTTTTACACGACGACCATGTGTAAAGTCCCTCCGGGGTTTGCAGAAGGTCAAGGAGTTACAGAACGATCGATCGTCGCGATGGGCACAGGCGAAGCGTCGCGGTAATTAACAATATATCGCGGGGAATAACGCGACTAATAATACGCGGTTGAATTTTATCTCAGACCTTTCGCGAAAGGGCATTCATTATTACAGCCGGGTCAATGAATCTGGCTAGCTATGACAGTCGACGCTCGATAAAAATGACCGGTGCGTGAGGTGCGTCGCAGTGTATTTTTTTTTAAGTGCCACGTGTTTCAAAAACTTCTCAAGAAAATGTAATAAAAATATAATCCCGCGTTTGAAAACAGCTTTTCTATGCAGGCGCATTAAATGCCAGGAGATGGATTTCGTTGCAATTAATTGCAGTCACGATTAATAACCACATAAATCAATTATTAATTAATTAAGTGCACTTTATACATGTTATGGCGGGCGAATGAGGTGGGAGGAGGCGCGAGTAACGTTATCTATATTATATAGTTTCTCATTCATGGTTATAACAGAAAATATTTTGATTATTAATAATTTGCTGCTAAAATTATTGGTTAGCTAAAACGCTAAATTCCTAATTATTGGATATCTTTAACTGATGATAATGTGCGATTAATTCTAAAATATTGGCCTTTAATTAATGATCACGTTAAATTAACGTTAATTCATTGTGCCCAATTAAAGTTAGCGTTATATTTATTGCCGTCTAATTGTGTTAAACACAAATTGAGTTAAGCGTAATTAGCGTTGATTAACGTTGATCTTTCGGTGAAAGGCCACCATTTTCGGTCAACCATTTTCGGCCCCCTCGAAGCAAACCAACGCGCAACAATGAGGGTCCGTAGAGATCGGTCAAGCATGTACTTTTTTAGGTCAGGGGTCACACGCGAGTGAACCTAACGGCGACAACCAACAGTTCCGCGTCGCATTCTTCTAATCATTAAAGATCTTTTAAAAGTAGCTATTTATAAAAGAAAAAAATTGATCAAAACTGCGAATTTTCAACATTTTAAAAGAGTGAAATAGAAAGTAACCGTATCATTAAGATATAAATGAACTACATGAATAAATTAATCAAGAGTATACAAGATTTCAGTGTTTTTAATATCTGAAATACTCGGTCAAATTTTATATAGGGTAGTTTGTCGATTTGATTATTCGGACAAAGTATAAGTAGAATTTTATAATTCTAGCCTAATATTAGCCTTGGCTTCTCCTATTTTAATTTCGAGGGTCCTCATATTACTTTATTTAATTTTATAATTGTTCGTATGCACAGAACCCTTACAGGAATTTAATACTGGAAGTGATTATTTTGCTAGTGATTAATTATTTATTTTGAGTATTAAAAGCATTAAAAACAGTGCTCAAAATAAGTAATTAAACATTTGCCAAAATAATCACCTACAGTATTAAATTTCTGTAAGGGAATGCGTACAAAATTCAGTTTCATACGTCGCGTTTCGATCTCGACTCGAGACTCGCGGTTCCTCAGGATTCGCGGAGAAAGGCTTCGCATTAGGGTCGCCTCTATAGAAACGGATATTAGAAAACGGCTCTATACGGCGCAATTTTAAACCTCCTTACGATCGACGTCACGTCGGCCTCGGATTAGCTGACAAATCGCGTGCATCGATAACGCCGCGTATACCCCGCGACCGCCATCAGCCTCGATCCCGCTCGTCCAAGGATAGATATCCCCGTGTGTCGAGGTCTCGACAGACAATCGCTGACAATGCGACTGTCGTGCGGTTCTAAGCGAGAGTGCTCGGATTTTGCGAACCTACGCCCACCGCGAGCCACGCTTTCGCTCAAAATTACGCCCACGTATAAAGACTTTTGGGAAGGGAATTGCAGGTAAATCGGAGATTGATGTTGAAATTTCGACATGTTCGCATTCAACGGCTACACAAATGTGAGATTTATGGTATTATTTAAATCCGTGACTAATACATCGATGCTGGTATGAGGGTAAAACATCGATCTCGCGATCGAGCAAACTTTTGTGATAAAAACACGGTTACCTAATTTAAAAAATTCTCATGTAAATTTTTATATAAATAATTAAAGTTACGTGGATTCGACAGTGTGGCTTTTTTCTCGAATCTATTATCGCAATAATATTGTAATTTTTATATTATAATATTTTAACATTCGTATTATAAAAGTTAACATTTATATTGTTAAATAGTAAGTTGTATCATTTATGAAACTTCGTTTGATTCTTAAACGTCATAGAATCCTGGCCACTTTCTTCCTCGTGTCTTCAAAGGCACGAAAAAATATTGAACCGTGTCGCTTATGAAAGCAAAGTTCAACGCAAGTCGGAGTCGCTTTCCTCGATCGAGTCCTCAAACGCGGCATCGTTTCTGCGCATCTCTCGCGTTATTCACCTCGCACATTTGCAACTCTCGTCGATAATAACGAACCTCCCTCTCCCCCCCCCCTCTCGATCTCAATTACACCCCTCGACTTCGGTCGATGAAAAATTTTATCGGTCGGCGAGTAACATCGCGCTAATTGGAGTTCGCTCTTTAATATTCAAACAGTCGCGCGAATTTCCATGAAATCGTCGTATATATGCGCGTCGCTTTTCATCCCGTTGTACCTCGATCGACATTGTAATCTCGGTAAAAGCCTTACGAGATTTATGCAAAGAAAGCTGTAATCGGACTCGACTTGTTTAGCGCACTTTGTACACGTTACGGCGGGTAAATGAGGTGCGACGGGGAGTGAGTGAATTAAATTATAAATCAGAAACTCCCAGATCACGGAATTTTTAGTAACAGCGCTATATCAAAGGTGTAATAATTTTTTAACAGAACTATCGAATACAAATAGCCCTTTTTATTATTGCAAACGACTCGAAAAATAAGAATTTCGATAAATCGTGCGTCAGTAGCAAGAGGATATCGCTAGATCCTTCATTTGTTAACATTTCATCTTATTCGTCGGCCAACTTCAGGTGATGGGATTTCGCTTTGACGGAACTTCAGGCCGATGCTTTGTTCCTCGGCGAACTTCAAGCGAAATTTGAATCTGCCGCGAGATTCTTATCTCAAGCGTATAAGTACCTAATGCCAAGATTTCGAAATTTCGCGGAGAAGAATGACGCTCACAATAAAATTCGAACGAGGAATCGTCTCGCTCATCCTCGCGTTCGATCATAGGCCTGTTCTTTCACGTTGGAGAGAGAAAAAGATAAAAGGTGAACCGCGTACAAGAAGTTCACCCAAAAAGAACAGGCCTCTCATCGAACATTTCGCGTTATACTCCCTCGATTCACCCTTCCGCTCTGCCGACTTCGCCCGCCCATCAAATTATTGCAAATCGACCGACTTACCGGAAGAGCCGGCGCTCCCTGGACGTCCGCTCGCTCCTGCTGCTCTCCGCCGCCGCCGCAGACGCGGGTGAAATTACCGCACCACGCGAACGTGAAAGACCGCGCCTGGCCGCACGCGAATCGCGGGGGTGAGCGTTCGTTGAGTACTCCTCGGAGGATCGGAGCTCTCGCTCGGGGTACGGAATACTCGGCGCCGAACGCGTATCGACGGTCGCGAGGCTGCTACGAGACTGCACGGCACGGAGTGGACTAGTGGAGTGCACGGGTGAAACGGCCGCGTCGCCGCGCCGCGTCAATGAAAGCGCGCCGCCCCACCTCACCCCACCCCGCTCCCCCCCCCCCCCCCGCCGCGCCGCCCGCCGCCCACCGCCAATCGCGTCCCGCCAAGCCGCCCCGTCGCGCAGGGCTGCCGCGCGCACCTTCGCACCGGCGACCGGCGACCGGCGACGGCGACGGCGGCGACACACGGCACCGTGAAGTTCGCCGAATAACAATAAACGGAAACAAGAGTTCTTCTCTACCCGCTTGCGTTGCGCGTTTTATTTGAATGTAAACTGCTCCTCAAGGTTTACGTAGTAGCTTTCAAGTACTCGCGATGAAGGAGCAAATATAAGTAAATGAATTTTCAAATTGGAGCTTCTAAAATCGACCTGAAATTTTTAGAAACTCCACCCTGCGTACAAATGTTGCGCGTTTCATTCAAACGTATAACTGTCTCGAGTTTTTGCAATATAAAAAAAAAGTAAACAGACAAGTGAATTTTTCAAATTGGAGCCATGATCGTACTTTTAAGCGAACTGTCCGCGTTACCTTTTAATATTCCCTTGTCTTATCTATCTCTTCGCGCCGACGAATTTCATTTCGTTCTGCAATTCGCGTAGGAGCGGCGCGATGTGCGAATAATTTTCACAAAGTTTCACAACGACACTCGCACAACACACCGGAAGCGTCAGTATATTGCACAGCTGGTTTAGTAATTGCATAAAGGAGAAACCTCGGTTTTGATTAAGATTTCATTAAGAAAATTTGCTATCTGATATGGATCCTATCGCGCAAAAGAACTAATTAAAAAAAAAGGAAAATATTTTCTAGCCTCAAGTAAAATTACGTTATTGAGGCTATAACATGTGTTCCTTAAATATGCACATTTATTTCGCGATTGATACAACAAAAGGAAAAGCTAACGCCCCTCGCTAAGAAAAACTTAATTATATAATTCGCGTTACATGATTTTCCATATTACAAATGAAATAATCACGCGCGAGTTTAATATCCCTTCTATTTGTAATATTAAAAATAACAGTATCTAGTCCGATTTAAATACTCGGGATTTTGAAGTATAAAAATCTAAGATTAATTTAAAACAAAATAAAATAACGAAGAATCCCGCAGATCCCGCACGATCCTTTAATCTTTCTTTCGCGTTGATAAAGTTTGGTACTTTTATCCAAGATTTTAATAATTTAATGGAAAATAAGTAACTTTTAATTCAATTTAAAACGAAATAAGATAACGAAGAATCACTATAACCTTTCAATCTTTCTTTTATTAACAAAACTTAATGCTTTTATCCAAGATTTTAATAATTTAATGAAAAAGAAGTAAGTTTCAATTAAATTTAAAGCGAAATAAAATAACGAAGAATCATGCGTGACTCTTCGATCTTTCATTTGTTAAAAACTTGATGCTTTTATCCAAAATTGTAATAACTTAATGAAAAATAAGTAGATTTTAATTACTCACTATCTCGAGGCATCCATCTAATCTAACGATAGATCATAGACAGCTTCAACCAGTCGCGTGCAGTGCACCTACGCATTTCAGGTATCGACGTCACCTGTTTTTAATCGTTGTTTTCCGCAGCTCACGTATCGTCTGCAAGCAAAAAAAAAAAAGATTTACCTCATTTAAAAGACTTTCGAGAGTGGCGGGTAAAAAACTTCCTCGGTAGTTTGCGAGTTCGCGGTTATCCAATCGCGCTCTTAAGCATTCGTTTCCTTATTCGGTTCCTTATTGCGTCCCATTGTCCTCGTCGTAATGTGCTCTCTCGCCTACCTATCTGCGGGTTAACATACAACAGGCCTAGATGCTTCCTAGGTTCATAAAAGAATTTCTCCGACCCTTCCTCCTGCGACCGTATTACGCAAAATCGATACGCAAAAAGTCCTGAGTGAATATCGTGACGCAGCTCTTTTGTAAACGTCATCGTGCACTCGCTATTTTAAACGTTATTACGTCAAGGAATATGCAATACTTTTATACATTGATTACACGGCTATTTTACACGTTAACATCGATTTATGACGTAGACAACGTAAGGCGACGTAATAAGCGTTCCAAGTTCATCCCATTCAAGAGAGAGATTTTTAATGAAACCCTACAAGATATTCCGTGTAACATAATGGTGCTTTTAATAAAACTCGATAATGCGGGTTTTTTGTTATACAATTCGGTATATAAAAGAAGAATCGTCGCAATACTTATAAAGAAAACAGCACAATTTCAACTCCAATTTATAAAAGAATGCAATAGGCTTTCAATATAATAGCGATACGAGATTTCTTATTGTATAAATTCTCTTAGTATGAAATAATTATTCTCTATTCTTGAGCATCGCCATTGTACGGCTCACCTTGTTGTGTTACGCAACCGGCGAAGTTGCTTAGTAATGTTTCAATGTGACAAATGATAAATAACATCGGAACTATCGAAAAGAAAGGCACCGACCTTTTTGGCGTCGTCCAACGTTGTGGGAACATAGTGGGCATTGATCGCTTGCGCCATAGTACAGTAGTCACGATACAGAACATATTGATCCTTCAACCAACGTCTGATCGCCAAAACTCTCTCCCGAAACTGATCGTCCGGCTTCAATTCCAAGTCGTTTACGTCTGAAAGAAAAAGAATATTCCGTACTTTCGAGACATGCGAATAAGCCGAGGGTATATACGCGCAGGCTATATTTGAGAATATATTTCGAATGCATTTGTGCATAATGCCTCTATTTAAATGCGAAATGAATTTAATGCATTCGTCATACGACTTTACGCCGCTGTCGGTCTACAGTCCTCATTGTTCCGATACAATGCGGATTCCTTCTATTCAATGCTAGAGTCGCAATTGTCGGCGCATTCGCCGCGGCACGACTCACCACCTCGGGCGCGTTCATTAAGATGACATAAAATGAATCGAAATGGAAAAATGCACGAATGGAAAAATGTACGAATGGAATCTTTAATTAAACAGAGGAATTTTTAGTTCAAGATAAACACATAGGCAATATAATAATTGTCGACCTACTTGTCGCGGAGAAAGAAAATTAAATGAATCTTTTTATCGAAACTAGAAACCAAATAGTAATAATCGACATTATAGTTATCCATAAATAATTATACAAATTATTATTTATAAAGATAGATTTGTGTGAAAGATGCCTTTGTTCAAATTTATAAAATTACCAGGCTGCGTAAATTCCGCGATCTTCGGGAATTCCAGAGGTCTGAAATAGCTGCGAGTGGAGCCCGACTCTAGTCTTAAGTCTTTCAGTTCGTGTAGATATTTTTGGAGGTCTTCCCGTTCTTGCTGCAGTCGCAGTTCGACAATCTGCTTCCGAAGTCCGCGCGTTTGTTTTCCGTCAAGCCTCGAAGCTTTGTCTTCCTTACGACCTCCCGTGTTGTCGCGAGCTCCGGCTGACTTTGAATTCATTATTCTCGCTCTTTTCTTCTTCCCTTTGGTGTTGTGTTCGCGACAATTGTGATTAGACTGAAAACGTTATTAGAGATGACGAAGTAGCGGCTTTTCTTGCCAAAATACGCATCATGTAATCATTGCATAATGATTTCTCGACAAAAATATATATTTAAACACCTGGGCTTTCGAATGAGTTACTTATGTATTCCCAAACTAGCATTCAATCGCGAAATAAAAACTTAGAATAATAAGTTCAAAAAATTTTCATTAAAAAAAATCTATTAATTATTTAGAAAAAGATTTGATAGAAAAAAATAGAGGCTACTGCGATATTACATAAATCAATACAAATTGTGCAACGCCAATACTTGCCACTTTATTTTTCTCCGAAGAGCGGCAATTTTCGTTTTCTTCTTTCGCCGTCACTTTTCTCGTTTTCAACGCATTCTGGGTTTCAGACACGGTTCTGCAGTCGGACGGGCTTTCCGATGCTTTTATCGCGACTTTCGCGCTCGCGATAAAATCATGTCTCTTGGCCAACGCGTCTCTGTGCGATTTTCTCAGCACATATTCGACGTTCTGTGAAATCCGTTGATCCAACCTCTCCTCGAAAACATGTTCTCTCCCCTTCTCGTTCGCCTCTAACGACGAATTAGATTTTGCCGACTTGATCGAGTCCTCGTCGCTCGCCACCGGCAATCCGGTGACATCTATCATCGCGCGTTCCCTCGCTCTGTTCGATGCCTCCCCGCGCTCTTTCCGGCCGCTTTCTTGCCGGACAGTAGTCATCCTCGGAGAGTTTTTCCTCTCATCTGTCTTCGTCACGTCGCCGGTCGACGACTCCGAGGAATCCGATGTGTTCTTATTGGAACTTCCGACTGAAAGATTCGTCAGACCAATTGCATTATCATCTTAAAATCATCGTCAGGACGATAGAATTTCTTGATTAACAAGAATCTTAAGGCAACAAAATATTTTAATGAATATTTAAGATTATCTACTGTAAAAGAACAATTATACCGCGGCGATTGCATGACGTATTGTTCTGCAATTTAATTACGGTTCACAAATATTGCAGAAATATTTTATTAACCCGATAAATTAGTTATTACATACGCGTAGTAATGAAGTAAATCATAAATTATAAAACTTTACTAATTGCCAATATTTTCACTTAATGTTGTCTCAGAATTGAAAATCTTTGTATCAGTTTTACAATTGAATATTTACTTGTTCCATTTAAATTAATTTTTTCACGAAATTCTATTTTGAAATAAATTTCCTAATATCTTGACACTACGTTGGAGTAACTCCAATTCTGACGCTGCCATCGATTATTTATAACGTTTTATTTATTTTACCACTTGAAGAGTTCTCGTCTCGAAACGACGCCTCTCGACGCTGATAACGTTTCCTCTGGTTCTCCGAACTCGAACCAGCGGATTGTGGCAATTTTATCGAGCGCGCGGTAACGTTATCTGGATTTGCGACGATGCTCTCGAAGCCGTTGACGTAGTTCGACGATCCCGGATCGGCCTTGGTTGAACTTGGTTTCGGCATCGGATTGAGTGTGATGACTAGCCCGTCCCTACGGCCGAATAAAACATTCCGCAAAATCATTTTCACGTTGATAAAGGTTTGGTCGTTTCAAAAATATCGACGGTCATACTTGTGATAATAAATCACTGATAACTATCACGGCATATGCCATGAGCTGTTCAAACTTTTTCCGCTGTTAAATTAAAGCACTCTACAAACTTATCTTATGTATAACAATATGTTTCGAGAATCAATCATATTTGCAGACTTAATTAATTATATTTAATTAATTATATTTTAATTTCTATAGCAATAAAATTAAGTTGTTAAAATTGGCAACAGACATTAATTGTTCTTATTCATTGTCTTTGTTATTATTCTTGAAATAATAAAGTTCATTAATGTATATATAATCAAAATAACAATATATTTACGGAAGATATTTATTGAATATTTATTGAGAAAGTAATTGGCAAATAATAATATATTAAACTACCTGTGCTCCTTATTAGTGTCTTGATAAGACCTGTATTCTACAATGTCGATTTTCTTCTCGCTAGATCCCGCTGCATCGGCCACTTCTTTCTTTCTATTAATCATTTTCTCGCGCTGCGATAGAATGGTCGAGCTTGAAATGTCCTCGAAAGTATCATTTGCATATCCGCTTTCAGCCATCAGACCTCTCAAACTGTTTGAAGCTGTCACAGAAACGTTTCCATCTGTTAGACGTTTATAGTCCTCGAGAACGGAGTCTCCAATTTTAGAGTTTTCTTCGGCGCGGGAAAGTTCCGAAATAATTTCACTGCCGTTCTCCATCGTGCCGATCGACTCCTCGACAACGCCATCGTCGTGCAAAGATCCCGATTCGTTCGTATCGTCTTGAACTTTAGGATCCACCTCTTTCGGAGTTTTCGTGATCGTTTTATCCTCGATCGAATGCTTTTTCAGGTCGAGGCGTACCCTGGAAATTTTCTCGTTCGATTTTCCAGACAATCTCAAGCGCTTCGCGATCGACGAATTGTCAGACGGCGCTTTCCCCCTCGAGATTTCAGATGATTTGACGGATTCCCTTCTTCCCTCGGACCTCGCGGCCGTTCTCGTTCTCACCTCGCGTCCGGAAGATCTGTCGCTGGCCGTGGAAGAGTTTTGCCGCGACGTTTTCGAGCGCAACAGTGATTTTGACGGAGTCACCGAGTCATCGAGTACGCTTTCGATCAAACTGTTCTCCTGAATTGTCATTATGTCCGAGGTAAGACTTTCATGCTTTCCTGCGGAACGCGGCGATTTATCGTCTAATGGCACTGCGACATCAAGATCGATCTCGGCGACGTTTTCGGCAGGTCTAAATGCGTCTGCTTTGTCCGGCGTCGATCTCTCACTCCTCGATGAAAGTTTCGTTTCCTTCGGGTGTCCTTCGAATCGAGTATCCGGCATTTTTATGTTGATCTTAGACCTCATGGCTTTCCTCGGTGATTCCGCCGAGGGATTCTCCGAAGGAACTATGGAAACGCTGCTTATCGAGCTGTCCGAGTCCTAGAATTACAGAGTATTACTTTAATGTCACAATCACTGCCACTTTCCTTTCAAAAAGAAATTTAATCATAATCCAATTAATTATCTCTCTAAAATATTAGATTTAAATGACAGCATGTTACACAGAATGTTAGAAATAAAAATATATATTGTATATTACGGAAAATGTAAAATGCAACTAAACTACAATAGCGATTTAAAATTATTTGATTTTTCTTTAGCACCTGGGAAAATTATAATTTTAAATAACGGGACATAGAAACGAAAATATATGTATATTGTACATTACAAAAATATAAAATGCAGCTAAACTATATTAGCGATTTAAAAATATTCAATTCTTTACAATATCATAATTTTAATATTAATTTTTTAACACTAGAAAATTTATTTTACAGACTGGACTCACACAGGCTATTTTGTTTTCTTTTCTTTGGAATATTCACCTCTTTCCATTTCTGCTCCTTGCGTTTCGTCTTGTATTTCTCCTCGATCTCTTTCAGGCGCGCCAGTGCCGCGTTCGCTTTCGAGGAGAGCATTTTTCATCTTTTTCTTTTCCTTTAGATCCCTTGTATGTTCAGTCGCTAAATTTAGCTAACAAACTCTCTACTGTTAGCTCGATGTACATCACTTGTAAATTTCAATTATTCACGAGGCAACGAGAGGCGAGTACCTTGATTTTGAAGTGAGTCACGGTAAGTTATTGTATTCGTTCTCGCCATGCCAAGTTTGCTTTCTCGTTGCCGAGGAAACGCTTGATATATATATCGACGGCCATCGAGAGTCCATTTAGGCCCATTAAATGCGAAATGTGTGTACAGAATTATTTATCGCGCTTTCGAGGTGCGAATGAAATCTCGATAACGATCGATTAATTACATTTTTACGAGAAACTTAAATATTTATTGATACGAGTATGGCGTGACACATACATATTTCAAACGTTCTGTCAGTCTTTTATTAGTTAAAAATATCAAAAAGGTTACAGTTAATCGACGTTAATGAAACCGGCCCATAAGAGGTAAATAGCTAAAGCTTCAAAAGATACATGATGGGCCTTTTTGAGTGTCGATCTCTTATATCTCTTCCGATTCCGAATCCCTCTCTTCATGGTCTGTCTCCTCGTCCGATGAGAGCACTGGCATGATCTGCTCCAAAGTCGTCGAAGCCTCAATCACCTCCTCAAATAGGCCGATGAGCGCCTGGCGCGCCAGCGGCAGCGCCGCCTCCGGCGCCTGCGTGATCTGCTGCATGATCTGCCGCATGATATGCTGCAAAGTCTTCAAAGCCTGAATCGTCTTCTGAAGTACGCAGATGAGACTCTCTTCATGGTCTGTCGCCTCGTCCGATGAGAGCACTGGCACGGGCGCCTGCGTCGGCGGCGCCTGCATGATCTGCTGCAAAGTCATCAAAGCCTGAAACATCTCCTGAAGTACGCAGATGAGCGCCTGCGGCGACGACCACGGAACCTCGTCGTACATGATCTGCTGCATGATCTGCCGCAAAGTCTTCAAAGCCTGAATCATCTCCGGAAGTACGCAGATGAGACACTTCATCGGTCCGGCCTGTCCAGGTTCAGTTTGATACCAGAAATGCTGATGTTGCGAGGGGTCCATTTTCTCTTAGGTATTCAATAAATAAAGATGTTCTCTGTGAGGTGTGCCTCCTCTGGTTGGACCCACTTTCTTTGGAAGTTCAAGAACTTCTTTCCCCTTAGTTGCCACTTAGCAGCACCGGTGACCACCGTTATAACGCGGGGGTTAGGACAATGTATTTCAACACCTAAAGAGCCAAAAAGTTTAAAGAACAATCTTGCTTTTGACGCCGGGTTTCATTATACGCGTAAAATACCTAATAACGATCGAGAACTGAAGAGAAGAAAATTGAAAGGGCCGCCAGCGAATTTTCCTCTCCAAGAAATTGCGAAATACCTTCGTGACCTTCGGCAACGGCGGGAAATTCCTTCGGCAACTCAATCGGTCTAAGCTCGGCCGTTTCTCTTCGGTTTTCTTCTGCCGGTGCCCGCTGCCGTATCGACGCCGGATAAGCGGCTATACGCGCGACAAATCAGCGCTGACGTAGTTTCGCGCGGCGGCGCGGCGCGGCGCGGCGCACCGCTGGTAAGCGTGGTCGGCGCCGATTGGCCGGCGCGCCTCCGCCAATCGGCGCCCTCCATCTGTCTACCTCGACGGCCGCTAAACTCGCCAACCACGTCCGCGGAGCGGGCATTATCGGCCAGTTCGTCGTGGCGGCAGGTACATTTACGTAGTCGTCGGTTTCCTCGGACTCACGTCGTCCTCATCGGCGTCCGAATAATGCGGTCCCCCTGCGCGTTCGTCGTTCTCCTAGCCCTCTCCGCGGCTACGGCGGAGGTGTATCTGGACGAGAAGTTCAGCGATGGTGAGTAGACGCTATTCATTTTCTCGAAGAAGACCGGGCCCGGCGCGGCCGCGAAGAACCGTTCACGCGCGGCGGCGGCGGCGGCGGCGGTAGCAACGGCGGCGGCTTCTCCCTTTTGCCACGAAGACCGTCGCGAATCGGGGGCCCCCGGCCCCGCGGTCTCGCGACGAACCACACCCTCGGTTGATCTTCGCCGAGGCGCGTTCTCCCATACCTTCCTTCCTTCCGACCGACGGGCGGAAACGCCGGCCGGAGATACGAAGATCACGGGAACGCGACGACGTGTCGCGCAGGAAAGGACGTGGACGCGGCACGGCGGCGGCGGCGGCCTCTCCTTGGTAACCGCACGCCCTGCCGCGTTCCTAACGCTCCGTTCCGTCCCGCCGCCGGCCGACCGTCGCTCGTCCACGTATCTCTCGCGCGAGATCGCTCTCGCGACAGTTAACACGCGGGGAATCGTCAAGGAGCGTGTCCGTGACACATCGTGCTTCCGCCATATCGGCCATATGTGCGCCGGGGAAAAAGAGAGAGAGAGAGAGAGAGAAAGAGAGAAAAAGAAACAGGACGGACGGACGGCGGGCGGGCGGACGGGCGAGGAAAGGATCGAGAGAGGCCGAGGCGAGCGACACGCAGTCGGAAGCGTCGTCTCCCCACGTCTCTCGTGGCACGTCGCCGCCGTCGGCCGTCGCCTACATGACGCCGCACAAGATCGATCCGTCGATCTGTGCGCTCGACCGCCGGAGCGGCGAACGCGGCGACCGCGGATCGGAGCAACTCCGCTTTTCGGGGACCCCAAGGAACTCCGAACTCCGATCCGAGGCGAGATCGCGAGCTCTACAGGTCCGTTCGCGTCACCACGTAATTCCCTACGCCTCCTCTTCCCTGCGCCTCCATTTCGTTTTTCTCTCTTTCTCTCTCCCTCTTTCCTTCTCTGTCTATTTCGCTCGCGCGAAGCCTCCGCGCCGAGACTGTCTTCACTCCGAGTGCGGAAAATACGAACGGATTTTCCCGTTAAATTCAGGATCCCGCAGGCAAGCGAGAGAATTCCTTTTGCACTTTGCCCTTCTTTAAATGCGCAAGATATGAAAGAACGACGATGACGGACCTTGATTTCCTTTTTTATAGCTTTTTTTTTGCGCGTCGAGTGGACAGGGATACTCCGACCTCGGATGGACGGAGGAAAAGGATTACAGCCTGCGTTCGTTTATTCCTATTACACGTAACGTGTATCATAACAATTTTATTTTCCCAATAGCTCTCAATGTGAATAGACGAACGCAGGCAAAGAGGAAACAGATCTCTTATGTTTTACCGGTGACAATGGAAGCGCGATGATTTAGCTTCGTTTTTTCTTACCTCTCTTGTGTATGTCGCTGAAATTAAATGTTATCTTTTCGCTTCTCGACAGCCGGTACAGTTATATCGCCTTCTTAATTTTTAACCGGTTCTCAACCCCCACCTCGTTCATCTTCTCCCTCGGGGACGCGGTATAGGGATAAACATACCTGTGAGCACGTTGCTGCTTTATATTAATTGTTTCAAATGAATTGAGATTTCGGGAAATACATGCAATTTGTCTCGGCGGAAGATAAGGCAAGATTGCAAATACGTTACAGTTTCGTCGGTAATCTTTTTAACGGGTTTTCGATAATTGATTAGAATAATATATATGATAAAATATATTAAAATAAAGAGATATTGAAATCTTGATTAAATATATATATCTTGTTAAATAAATTGGATGCATATTTAGTTATAGTAAAATATACGTTAAAAATTGTTTTATTGATTCACGAAAGAATTGTCAATATTTCAGATTCATGGGAAAAGAATTGGATCTATTCCGAGCATCCCGGCAAGGAGTTCGGAAAGTTCGTTTTAAGCTACGGAAAGTTCTGGAACGATCAGGAAAATGATAAAGGTACTTGAAAAGAAACATAGATAATTCCTTACAGGGTGTCAAGTTCGCTTATCTAACGAGCCTATCTTGTCAAATTTTGCTCAGGTATCCAGACGTCGCAAGACGCGAGGTTTTATGCTCTCAGTAGGAAATTTACTCCGTTTGGCAATAAGGACAAGAACCTTGTTGTTCAGTTTACTGTGAAACACGAACAGAACATCGACTGCGGAGGCGGATATGTTAAAGTGTTCGACTGTTCTCTCGACCAGAAGGATATGCATGGCGAGAGTCCGTACGAAATCATGTTTGGTAAGTTTCCTTATCAGAAGAACTATGCTGTTGATAACGAATAATCAGATCCCGAGCCTAAGAGTCACTGGTCATACAACCAGTGTATGACAAGTGCTATAGGAACTCGGAGAGAAATACTCTTTCATTATGCCCTGTGATATGGTAATTGTACGTATCGCAGGCACCAGAAAAGATACATTCATTACGGAAACTAATTAGCTTAGATAAAGCTCGAGTTACCTTGCGTAACGACAACTTCACCTAACTTAGAAATAATTACATGCGAAATACCGGAAATACGTGCATAAAAATTATATTTATGCATATATTGTGCATAAATATGTATATTTAACTTATCTCTATTATTAGTTATTGATTTCAAAACTATGTGATATATTTTGTTTCTTTAGGACCGGATATTTGTGGACCTGGAACTAAGAAGGTCCACGTTATCTTCAGTTACAAAGGGCAGAACCTTTTAATCAACAAAGATATTCGTTGCAAAGACGACATTTACACGCATTTGTACACTCTAATTGTCAAACCCGATAACACCTACCAGGTAAATATGCGCTATGTTCGTGTAAAGTTGCAGTCATTGTAAATGCTAT
The DNA here is from genome assembly GCF_030848795.1 of Temnothorax nylanderi. Classification (NCBI taxonomy): domain Eukaryota; kingdom Metazoa; phylum Arthropoda; class Insecta; order Hymenoptera; family Formicidae; genus Temnothorax; species Temnothorax nylanderi. The sequence goes on along the minus strand of NW_027249114.1, from coordinate 634,214 downwards.
CGAACCTAGAGTCACATGTTCTCACTGATTGCCGTGGAGGATAGGTGCTACAGGATCTCGTAGAACAAAGATTATCTTGTTTGTTAACTGTATAGGGAGTGATACCGCTCACTATATGCATACGGCAAAGATCAACACGTCGATAATATCGCTACTTTGCTAGACGAAAAGTTATCTTGTTCGACGATTCTTCAACAAAATCATTTTTCAGGTGCTTATTGACAACGAGGAAGTCGAATCCGGCGAGTTGGAGGCAGATTGGAGCTTCCTACCTGCGAAAAAGGTTAAGGATCCATCTCAGAGCAAGCCTGCCGATTGGGATGACAAACCCAGTATCGATGATCCCAATGATAAGAAGCCTGAGGATTGGGAGAAGCCCGAGCATATTCCCGACCCCGAAGCGGTGAAACCTGAGGATTGGGACGACGAGATGGACGGAGAATGGGAAGCGCCCATGATCGATAATCCTGATTACAAGGTCCGTACACTGAAACTGACGTGCATTCGAAGGATTTATCAGGTACTTTCCTCATCTATCGTTACTTTTAAAATTATGTAATTTTTCAGGGTGAATGGAAACCGAAACAAATCGAGAATCCCAACTACAAGGGACCCTGGATCCATCCCGAGATCGATAACCCCGAATACACACCCGATCCTGAGTTGTACAAGCGTGACGAGATCTGCGCTATCGGTTTTGACCTGTGGCAAGTTAAGTCCGGTACCATTTTCGATAACGTTTTGATCACCGACGATCCGGAGGCCGCACGCAAATTCGGAGAGGAAGTCTGGAAACCCACTTTCGTAAGCATATTACAGTTTTTTTTCCTATCATTTATTTGTTACCGATATGATCAACTCATGATTGACTCGTCATAGATATCTAAATTTTAAATGACAAACTAATTGGAAAATATTTTGCTTATTCCGTGAATCGTAGGAAGGTGAAAAGAAGATGAAGGAAGCGCAGGATGAGGAGGAGAGGAAGCGAAGAGATTTGGAGGCCAAGGAAAATACAGATAATAAGGACGATGAGGACGATGAAGAAGTAGACGAAGAGGAGAACAGCATTCACCCAGAAACCGATGTAAGTGTCAACTCTATGTACCTTACACGTCGTTAATAAGATTTTATGACTATACTGGCGCATGATGTTCATATCTTCTCTGATATCTGACGAGAAAAATTGGAATTCCTCGTTTCTGAATGTAAACATTCCAATAGTTCCTTTCGATTTCGGTACGAATCAACGATATTAACGACTTTGTTTCCTTGTTTATTTTGCAGGAGCGTGACGAATTGTAAATAAGTGTGTCGCGTGTGGACACAAACACAGACTGTATTCCAGGAGCTACGTGGTCGCGACACGCACTAATTCCTCCCACAGGCACAAAATTTTAATCTGAAGACACACAATAGCAAGAGTGCAGGATAATACTCGTCGATTACGTCGCCCGTCGCATTGTCCATGAGAGTATCACATTGAATTCTGTTTTAAACTTCTGAAGCAAGTCTCGCCCGATTTTCTCAACGTTTTGCTAGTGTTTTTGGCCTTCGATCGCAGCGCCTAAAACATTCTTAGCCCAAGAAACTTTCTATTCGAGTGAGTCTATTATCCTGAAATATTACACGCTTAAATCAAGTGATCGATATTTCTGCGAAGTGTGTGCTGGAATACGGAAGAACAAATATTAGAAATTAGAAAGAAAAAAAAAGAGAAGTGTAGAGAAGAAAGAAACGAGAAGAGAGTCGTCTAAGCCCGTGTCCACCATCGGCGCAGCTCCACAAAAGACTCTAAGTTGTTCCGTTTTTGTTTGTCAAGTGTTTTTATATACATTAAAAAGTAATTGAGATGTAATTTAAATAACACGATGCTATTATATATAATATATACATTATTTCAATTTCCGTACAATGTACGCGCGCGTAATTCAAAGAAAGAGAAAACTCGCTCCAATGATAAGAAGAAAAAACGTAAGAATGATAGATGTGTGCAAATGTGACCGAGTGATAACAATTGGTATGATTATGTATCAGAGGCAGTCCAATAACCATGTAATAAAATAAATAAGACTTTTCTAGATGTGCTCAGGCGTTTATTTTCGCGGGGTCTCAAGCGAAACCCAATCCTGTTGCTGATCCATTTTCATCATTTGTAGCAATGTGTACGAATCGATTGTGCAAATAGCTTCCAGTTATTACCATTTGTATATGTACATGCATATACACGCTATTTTATTATATCATGTTCGCGTATGGTTAATCTTGTGTAACTCCACTTTTATATCGGAAAATAAACTGACATCATTTTTCTTCGAAACAACTATCTCGTGACTTACGAATTACTTTTTTCTTTTTTGGTATAGCGTGACTTAATAGAATAACAATTAAGACTTTTTAATCGACTCGATTGGCTCATCGTCATGAGAAATCGACCATTGGTTTTGGTCAGATTAATCATCAAGACATTTCGACCATGGGTTTTGGTCCTTCTAAATTGATGTAATTTTGAAATTTATATATAAGCATCGTATTTAAATAATTTAATTTATTGCGAAAAATATTACCTCAGCCAGGGTCGAAATTCTTGATGATTAATCTGCCCAAAACCAATGATCGATTTGTCATGGCGATGATAGCCAATTTATTAAAAAGTCTTAATTGTTAATTATTTGTTGGCGTAATAAATGTACTTATTCGGTTTAATAGAACAAGTTTATCTCGTGAATTGACGAGCTAACAGATCTGCGACGATATAAGATAAATTTGTGACACATTCGCTCACAGAGCGAATAAAAAAAAATTTATATTATAAATAACAAAAATAATAATTTTATCAAAGTATGGTCGACGTCGAAATGGTTGAGATATTACTTTTTAATGTAATTCTCCTACATGCGACATTCGATAGAATTTGTTTTGTGAAACAGTTAGAAAACAAATCATTTTCGACGTTGACTATACATACAAATAACTTATTTTGCGTGATTTTTATCTACCTATCTAACTTCAGTCTGCTTCGTCCTTGCGTTCAAGTCGCCACTAATTAGCGTGAAACGTGTCTTCTCGGCTTTTTCCATAATTAATTTTATAAAAGAAAGAAAATTCTATACGCATTGTGTCGAAAGCCAGTCGAGACCCTGCAATGTACCACTGGCATTGCTAACTAATGATGAGCCCTGAATGTGCCATATTCTCGCACAACAAAGTTTATGCAAGCCGAATACATCGATCAGCTCCTCCACGCTCGCACAGCCAGGAACGTCCTGTAAAAATATTTTTTTTTATTGGAACTCTTATGCAATACAATCCAAATAATAATATATAATTTGGTTATATAATTAAATTACAATCGTATTATGCGATATCAACGTGAAAAAAATATTACATGTAAGTATTGAACAAATTTTACGATGTAAATGAGAAAACGTTATATTTACCTGTTTATTAGCATAGATTAAAAGTAGAGCATCCTTCAATTCTCGTTCATAAAGTATCTTCGATAATTCTTTCCGTGCCTCGTCGAAGCGAGACCTGTCGCTAGCGTCAACCACGAAAATAATTGCTTGCGTGTTATGGTAGTAATGCTTCCACAGTGGCCTAAACTTTTGATGACCGCTGACGTCCCAGAGAGTAAATACAAGATTCATGTACTCCAAGCTTTCAACGTTGAAACCGATAGTGGGAATCGGTGGACTTGGCAGCGTGACGCCTCGCATGGCAGATAAAATGCTCGTTTTTCCTGCCCCGTCTAATCCCAGGATCACTACGCGCATATCGATCTTCGTCCCAATGTGTATCCTGTTATCCTATCATAAAGATAAAGCGATAGAAAGGAATTTATGAAGTGTGTTAAGATAAAAAAAAAGATAAAATATTAGATAGAGCAAATCACATAATTTAATACCACTGATTTTTTCTGTTGAAAAAACTGAAAGTACTTGAAACAAAAAGAAACGAAGATCAATATATAAATTTACTAGAATTATTTTACAATATCGTTCTGAACCAAATTATTTAAAATAAAAGGGTTTATCCTACAATTTAAAAAACTACGGTAATCAGAATGTTATATAATTCAAAATAAAAATTATTTACGAACCCTGCTAAATATAATAGGAATGGAGGACTCGGGACTGAGAAAATCCGGTCCTAATTGCGCATAATGTTGCTGCTGTTGCTCCAATGTCGCCAGCACTTCCTTGACCTTTTCCGAGCTGCTCAACAAGTTCCAGTCCTCGGAATCAAGTATGCTTTCGCATTGGATGCACACACCGGCAACTTGCGACCGCGTGGTCGTGAGATCCTTCTGCTGCTGCCTCAGCGCGCAAAGCCTACCGCGAGTCTCCGTCTCGATGTACGCCATCGCTGTTTTCTCCTGTTCGGCCAGAACAGCGCGTAATTCCTCAAAATGGTATCGTACTCTCCTCCTCGCATCTTCGATCGCCCAACCTTCCAATTCTTCGATTACTATTTCTGAAAATACAAGGATATAAATTGAAAAAAGACGAAATGATGGAAATACGGTTTAGAAAACCGTTTAAAAATACTGAGAATTTTTAAACAATTTTTATTGAATTATCTTGGCCGTATATTCTTTTTTCTAAATCTAAATTGTATCTAATCTCAACAGATATATTAGATACAATTTTAGAGGAAAAAAAAACAGAGACAAATACCTATCTTGTGTGCGGTATCTCTCATGCTCTCCATAAACTGAGTCATCTTCTGCAATGCCGCAATAATGGACTTTCTGATGTTCTCTGCTTCTTCCTCGACCAAAGCCGGCTATAATTTAAGACATAGATAAGATATGGCAGGAATGTGTGTGTACCAACGTACAAAGAAGGAGATTATAGATGACGTTACCTTGTGGGTACTGTGTTTGCCGTACTCTTTGCATAAATAGCACATCAAGGAGTTGTGGCAGCCTTCTTGCGTACACGTGAACTCGGCCACGTGCGCCGTGTGTATCGGACAACGAGGCTTCTCGCGCGGCTTCTCGGACAGCGGCACGCGTCTGTGTTTGCCCAGCGTCTTGGACGAGTGGGTGGTGGTGTCGCAAGCCTCGCACAGATGCGTGGCGCAGACGGTACAGTAGAGGACTGCCGTGTGTGCCTCGTCCTCGTCGCAGGACAGATTCGACTGAAGCCTCTCGCGCTCCAGCACCAACGTTTTCTGACTGCTGGACTGCTCCAGTCGCTCGAGCAGCTCGATAAGCGCAAAGTTCTTCTTCAGGCTGTAGACGCTGTTCTCGTGAATGGCGGTGGGCTGCCGATCAAAGGGACACAGCAGAAACTGCTGCTCCGACATGCAAGTCCTCAACCGCAACAAGCACGAGTGGCACACCGTGTGCCCGCAGTGCAACAAACGCGGCACCTTCACGCCGTCCACCGTGAAAACCTCCTCGCAAACACGACATTCCAGCACCTGCCAATATTCCGGGCATCTTGTACGCTTAATCGAATAATATACTTAAATCAAATCATCTTTAGCTTAATAAGCTTATGTATATAATTACTAAGTTTCTAATTGTAAGTACAGTTTGACTTTGGGTGACAGCGCTCAAATTCCAATGAATTTAATTGACAAAATGCTTACAGTAAAATTTCCAACAATACAATTCGTCATTCCTAATCAATTAATTTATAAGAAAATTAACAATTCCATCCATATTAACAAAATATTGCAGGTATCAGGCAAGTTAATCGGAGTCTGATCGAAGTCGCCCTTGATGCCTTCTCGTTTCTCAAATCCAGACGTTTCTTACGTTTGATTTCGGCGCCGTTTTCAGCGAATGCTTCATGTATTTACTCAGTCGATTCGCGTCCTCGTCCATCGCGGCCATCTGACGTCCCGTGTCTCTCGTCCCGGAGTTCCGACTGCGATCGGACTGCTGATAGAGGTTAGCTTTAAATGGCAAAATCCGCTCGGCGCCTGAAAGCTGGTTTAAATCGTTACGCCGGGGCGAGGAGACCGCGGAGCGGAATGGCGCAGCGATGCCGTATATGTTTTTACATTCTGATTTATTCGCGGATATTTTCCACCACCGAGTCCATCCGCTTCGTCCCTTTCACAAAAACGACTGCAATATACACATTGCACAATTTGCTACGATTTCCGTGACTCCCGTCCCGTATTCCGTGTCGTAGAGTTTCATAAATCTGACTTTCGTTCCTGATTGGCTAGCCCGTCTTACGGCGCACGGAAGGGGGGCAAAGCATTCTCCTTCTTCCGTACGAAAAATCTACAAGTTGATTGGTCAAAAGCCGTGCAATAGTCAATCAACCACCAATCAACTTGCAACTTTTCTACAAGAGCGAAATTTGCGCACGCGTTTCTCTTGCGAATGAATTCAAGATCAAGAATCGAATCCCTGATTCGCAAAACTTACATTCCAATTTTATTTTTATATACTCCGAAAATTTTGTTCTCTGCAATATTCGCGCTTCTACAAGAAATACGCAAAACTACGCGAAAGACTCGTCTTTTGCTTCTTAATCTTCTTCATGAAATATATAAGCTCGAATTATACAAGATATCCCCGAAATGTTCGTAAATGCCGTTCGCTGCAGTATCGAGAAACGCTATCGAGAGTCGGTCTCGAAAATCGTATTTGTAAATATTACTGGAAGGGGGGGGAGAGAGTGGACGCTACAAATATTCTTCTTACATATTTTCTCCCTTTCGCTTCAATTTTTTTAATGTTAATTCCGAGACTCACTCCCCTATAGACCGAGACACCTTTGCGGACAGCCGCAGATGTTAATCGCGACGTGCTCCGTGAGAACCGCGCGGAGTTAACCTCACATTCGAACTTTGCGATCCGAAATACAAGAATCCAAAGAATCTCCCACCGGCGAATTATGATGGATTTCCTGAAACAGCCGGCATTTATAGTAGGAGATATCGACGAGGACATCAATCTGTCGGTGCCAGCTTCTTCCGGGGAGGAGTATATTAAACGAGTGGTGTAAGCTGGTGTCTTCTTGTCTCAGCTCTTCCTTCCCTTTCAGGAAAAGTGTATCTAAGGGCAATTGTATTGCAGCTCAATTCTTTTTACATATATATACATACATTCTCCTAAAGTTTTCACCTTTATTTCCTCAAACTGAATATAAGCTTGATTTATGTGGTAAAAATAGAAAAAAAAGTTTATATGTTGTAAATAAGAGATGTCAAGTCTCATGCTTTCTATGTTTTTTTCTTCTTTTTTCTCACAAAACGGCAAATATATATCTTCTTTGTTGAAGAGAGATGGCTAATAATGAACACAGCACTTGCGATTGGGAAATAATAAGCTAACGATTAAATATTGTTTGATTGATGCTGCAGAATAGAAGCTAGACAATGTGCGGATGTAGTGGTGGCCGATTTGGATCCGTCGTGTATGAAAGAGCCCACGAAAGCTTACGTTGAGACCGTAAGTTTTAATTCCTAATAAATCACGCATAAACTTCACAACTATGGAGTCAATGTGACTGCTAAAAGTTAGCAGGGTGTGTTCAAGCGCCGGCAAGCCTCAAACCAACCGTGGAGTGGCAGCAATATCAGGTTTCAGACTTCTCCAAGTTAAGACTGTACATAAGCCAACTAAAGGACGAGATACTAATAGGCAAGCGCAAGTGGAGACCACCTGACATTCATTTGGTATGTAGGTTTAGTGCACTTGTCTGAAATTTGAAATTTTAGAGTTATTTTGTTCAACTTGGCTTTTCTTCGACGTTGCAGCCAGACATAGACGATCAAAATGCTTGGGTCAGCTTCTGTTTAAGTAGCGAGGAGAAGATCAAACCTACACTGAATACCCTGTTCTGTTTTAATCAATCGAACGTGGAGCAAGTACTTGAATATCTGGTGCAATTCGTGGAGACTGAAAGGAAAATCGAATACACAATAGGCCAGTGGATCTATGCGTTACTCGCGATCTTGGAGCAACCATTGCAGCCTGACACTTGTTCCTGCCTGCGTTCATTAGCACGAGCGTGTTCCGTCATTCGCGCTGATTCTGTAATATTTATTATTTGATCAAGTTAATTCTGTCTTAACACATTGGAATTAAATCAACCAATATCGTTTTATGCTTTAGAAAGAGGGAAGAGAAAATATCGAGAGCCTTGCCTTATTTTGACAACAGGCTTAATTCAATTGCTTTTTTATTGTGGGTGCAAAAATTTCTAGATCGAACGTGTTTCGATAACATAAAGAAAGATATATTCTTTAAACAAGTAAAAGATTAAAATGCTTATCCTTTTCTTTAACTCGAACTGTGTAGTATGTCTAAAAAAGTCTTAAAAAATTCAGGACAGATAAGATTTAGATAGTTGCATTTAATCCTAAAGGCATAGAGTATGAGTCAATATTTTTCGTTTAGAATGGTAAATGATAGAGAATGTTTTCATAAGATAAGAATAGAATTTCCACTATTAAACTATAAAAAATATATTGGTTCCTTTAATTCCAAAGCATTAATTTTTAAATTTTACAAAGAAAAGTTCAGTTAGATTATTGTTAGGAGCTGACATATATTACTGATATTGTTAAAATAATATGGAGGAACGAAGAGATGGGGGGGACAAGAGGGAAACTCTTTCTATTAACGCTGAATTTCTATTAACAAAACATTTTTATTGCATAACTTCCTGTTTACGCTGCTGCTATGTCGTTCCCGATATTAGAAAAGGTTCAGGCGATAATAAAAACTCGCGTTTGTCGGATTACAAAAGGTTGAGAAAATAAGACTGAACTTTTCTTCTATATCTAGCTCGTCGTCTCGTTAATATCTACAAAAGTCCACGTCAGAATTTACTAACGCCGTCTGTGCCATCTCGCTACTTTTCTTTTCTTTTTTTTTTTTTTAGAGAGAATTGGACGCGCAGGAACTAGGGGCGCTGAATTTATTCATCTGTCTAGTAGCGAGATACTTTCGTCAATTGGACTTGGCAGATCCTTGACAACTTCCCATCGTGCATATGATATAATTATTATGACGCGGTATGACATATACCTGTATACATACAACGATTTTTTTTAATAAACTCCACACAAGATTATATCCTGACCTTAATTTCAAACGTAGAGAATAGTATAGTTAAGTTTCTCGAGTCTCGCTTAATCATTACGCATCGCGCATTAAATTACACAGTACCAATTATTAGAGGGGGCTCGATATATAAGGCAATGCTTGAATTAAATAAACTCGTATTACAACAATCAATCGGTAAGCGAAAATTGGATAACCTTGAGTGATACTTAAGCTACGTTCTCTTGGTCCTGGAGTAACGCAGTGGCTAGTCTCTCTAGATCATCGTAACTAAGATTGTTCACTTTGTTTTTCAAGTCCTTTATCAGCTCGTTGACTATGGACTCGGTCTCGGACACCGTGTAGTAATGCCTGAGCACTCGCGAGACCTCTTCTCTCAGCAGATGAATGCCCGTTTTCTGTTGGGGTAAGGCCCTCGCCTCGCTGGAGCCCTCCTCCGCCTTCTTGATCACCAAGAGATTTAATTTACTGCCATCTTTGATTCCAGGATAAAAACTCAGCGGATTCTCGTCTGAAGCCACCAAACAGAAACGGTCGTAGCGAGAAATCGTAGCGATAGCGTAACGCTAGATAAGACCTAGAATATCCTTACCCGCCAAGGTCTTCCCAGTGAGCAACAATCTTTGTTGTGGTACATCGATGCCCAAGAGATCGCTCACTTTGTGCTTCAACTCCAACACTGTCTCTGACGGTAATATCTAAAATCACGTGTATAACGATTTGAAGACAATTTCTACGACAAGGTTCTCGAAAAAAAGGAGACGTTCAAGACTTGAGAGGAAAAATAACTAAACGTTAGAAGGAAGACTCATCCGAAAGACGAACCATGGCTATCTTAATTTCTCGCTTAACGGACGTTCGAGCGCACAAATTTATTTAAGATAACGACGAACGTCGACTTGGTTTCACGATTGCAAATATTAGTCGACGGCGAGGTTCAGATCACGGTAGGAAATCGCGGATGCCTCGCGAGGAAACGGAGGGAGAGGCGGCTGCGCCGCTCGACAGCCATGCCGTACTCACGTCAACGACGCACTCTTTCCCCTGCAGCTTCTTCACGATCACTTTCATGATGAGCGGCCGACGAGGATCTCGCGCGCGAGTCTGGAGTCGGGGACGAGTGGACGATGCGGACGACGCGCTTCGAGGACGCGTTGGAAAGGACGCGCGTGTGCCCCAGGCGGGAAATTCAGGTTTCGCGATGGAACAGCGGTGTCTCCGGCTGGATCGGCGAGGACTGGCGCATCTTACGCCGCCGGAGAGGTTATATTTTGCGTACGCACGACTCGCGGCGGCACGGCGTCATCGGCGTCATCGACTACCACCACCTCCTGCCAGTCCTGCCACGGGAGCGGCGACGCGACGCGGGTATCGATACTGGCGTGACCGCCGCCCGAGCGGATATCGATAGCGACTCGTGACAATTCCTCCGATCGTCGGTGCACCTCACTCGCATGATACTCCGGTCTACTCGGAGAGTCGACGTTGAGCGTTGAGCCTCTGACGCGCGCGAATTTATGTCTCCCCGTTTTCCCTGCTCGACCTCCTTTCCTTCCCTCTTTCTCTCTCTCTTTTTTTTTCTATCGCGGATCGGCCCTCTCTGCTCTCTGTCTCTCGGTTCTATGCAGTTCTATGCACGTCGGGGACGGGGACGTCGGAGTAGCGACCTGTGCGGCGACTCCGTGAGAGTCAAGTGAGAGTTTACTCCGTGCTGCTAACTTCATCATTTTATCGTCAATTTCGATTTATTTATATATTAATTGCCAATTTCGATTTATTTATTTATCGATCAAACTTTGCTTAATAACTGTATTGAAACACGTATCAGTCTTTTAAATATATATATATATATATATATATATATATATATATATATATATATTCGTTTATTGAGATCTCAGTTTTATACACACCACATTCTTAAACATTTAAATATTTTTATTAAACAAATACAACCAAGTTTAGTTTTTTCACCAAGTGCTCTCACACTTGACCGGAAAATAGCATTACTTTTCGGGATAATGATGTATTTTATGATTGACATGATTATTTTGCATGTGATTATCCTATTGTTTCATAAACATGTATATACATATGGGCCCAATATTTAAAATTTAAAATTGCAATTTGATTATTATCATCCGGATTTTATTATCTATCGAGTGATAACTGTAATTTCGTGGCAATATATGATATTATTGCGTAAATATGAATTCTTATTTATGAAGCAATATTTGACACAGATTTATTATGTGCAATAATAAATCATGAACTAATATACGCGTTAAAAACTAATTATTCAGATATTTCTGTTAATAATCGAAAAATTTATATCTGTAGTCGATAATATCGATATTCTTCATCTCGATATTTTTTATCTCCGATATAATGCTCCGAGCGATCACTCCGATGTCTGTTAACCTAACCAGACGACCAGACCTAGCCGACCCGGTTGTAAAGCGAGTAAAAATTAATAGAATGCGGTGATGCGCATCCATATGTTTGGAAATACAATCTCTATACCGAAAAATGTTCAGTGTACATTTGAAGATTGTATAACAACGCCGATTGTACCTCTGTCTAATTGAAATCTCACTCCTCGATAATATTCGGCATTTTCTCCGACATGCTACGAGGATTTAACCTTCAAAATTGTGGACAGGAAAAATAAATGTTTTTACGATGTTAAAATGTTTAATTGAAAGGAACGAGATACTTGACCAGCGAACAGGTTGTCATTTGTACATTAACAGCAATTGTAAATTAACAGCAAGTTAAAATTATTTAATATATATCTTGTTAATTAATATTTTAATTGTTTATTTAAATAATTTAAGTGTTCATTATTGTTTACAGTCCAATAAAAATTGACGTGCACGATGGGGGAGATAAACGTGTCTTTTCAAATCGACACCGACAATCGGGAGAATTTTTCGTCTGCCATCGCGTTCCATACCTTCAAGAAGCAGAGAGATGCCTTCTACGACATACTAAGAATTTGGGAGGAGAATCATTTGGTCCAAGGATGGGTGTTCCAGATCGCTCTTGGTGGCAAGATAAGAAACACGTTGACGTTGCATAATGACTGCACGAATTATTATCACATCGCTAGGTTATTCAAGTCACAATTGCTAATATCGTGCATACAGAATGGACGTCAGGTAAGTCCAAAGCTATTAATATTCTTTCTTTATTATGTCGCTGTAATTTTCCCAATAATAAAGCAATCGTGTATCATTGATTGCAGGATGACGTAGTGGACGACGAGAGCTTGAATTTCCTGAAAGCTTTAAAACATGTTAACCCTGAAAAATTGACTCAACTCAGTAAGAGATTTGTGACTCCATTACCGTCACAAAGTCAGAGTGTCGGCCCTTCGTTTCCCGGCATGCAGGAATTTTTCAAAGATTTTATATTGCATGCGTTTAATCCGATATTTTATACGCATTTGGAGAACTGTTTTGTACATGAGATAATGGAGTTGAACGACACCCAGTTTGCTAATAGTGAAATAGAAGACTCGGGTACATTTTTCATTGATTTAGCGATTTAATGACCGTTTATATTTAATGAAAATTTTTAGAAATACCGCTTTTTTCTCTTCGCAGAGACAATGGTTGACGATCAAACGCAGCGGAATTTTATTACTTGTTTAGCCAGCTTGAGACTTCTTGCGAAAGTATTAGGACTTTTAGTATCATTGCCATACAGATCTGAATCTAATACCACTAAGGAGATTTTAATGACACAAGTAGAGATAAGAAGCAAGGTACATAAAAATTATGATCAAACGTTAAAAGCAGCCTTCCAAATTCTCTTCAAATAATCTTTTCAATTGTTTCGTTCTCCAGGTATTACCATCACTGAACTTACAAGCGTGTATTCAGAGCGCCATAGTCGAAGGTAAACTATCGCTGACGGTACCTTGGATAGTAAAATATCTAGCCATGATGGACATAGTGTCGCTTCGACTGCCGTATTATAAGCAGATCTTAGAACTATTGTATTACATTTATCATGCTATCAATCAGACCGATCTTTCCGCTCCTGATTGCCTTATTTCTCAACAATCGGCTGTGCTGCTCAAGTCCAGCCTGTGTTGGTTGTTCGAGCTACCAAACTTTCCCAGAGATTTCTATATTGCCTGGCAAAAGACTTGCAAGATCAAGGAACTGAAGAGTCTCAAACAGATGGAAAAATTCTCAACAAAACAGATGGAGAAGAAAAGAAATTCGCATTCCGCCGATTGTTCGATTCCCGTCAAAAGCAGTCTCGATAAATTAGATATAATTACTGATCGCACGATGCGTATGTGCTGTCCGCGAGTGGAATCGACTCTTTCTGCGTTTCACGGAAACGGGACGAGTTTGAATGCTAATTCCAACAAGCACATTACACCCGTTACCAGCCAATTACGTAAATTAGGAGGTACTACTCGCGCAAAACACCTGGAGGTACTTTTTTGTTTAATATATCATATATTTCCAACTTGCTACTATGTTGCTATATGTATTACTGTTTTTGCAGCTGCAACTGGAAGAAGCTTTTTTCCACGGTCAACCGGCTTCTACTCGAAAGACTGTTGATTTCGTTTCTGAAAGAGTCGCGTCAACCTGCGTGAAACATATATGCAACACTCTATTGACTTCATCACGAGAAGCAAATTTAAATTCTTTTAGGAAGATTTTGAAACACAAGAACATCGAGAAGGACTCGGATGAGCAGGGTGAACTGTCGAGAAATTACTTTAACGAATTTAAGGTGATATTTCCGCGCGATTGTAAGGAAAACTTCATGTTATACAGGAAGAGATTAAGCGTTTAAATCGCAGTATGTATTTAGGCTTTGCTCCTGAGCGACATGAATATATTGGCCAACAACGCGTCAAGAGAATTGAAGGATCAGTGTGAGAAAACAATCCCGACGATTTGCGAGACGCGAGTCGCGGCATCGATAGAATCTTTATTGGCAGAGGACTCTCTAACGTCAGTGAAGGAAATGTGCATCAAGATCGCGACTAGAATGGCGATGGAACGAATAAATCAGTGGATTCAATCGCATATTGCCGGTGATTCTTTGTTTATAAAGGACATGGAACTTGAGATTAATAGGTTCTTTCGGAACAGTAGTCCTGTGCATTCTAATAAGCAAGAAAAGGATCACAATACAGATGCTCCTAGCCCTACTGTTATAATGGACGAGCTTCGAGTAAGAAATACATTTTTCCAAACTAAAACAATTATTAATTTCTATCGTTTTTAAAATTAACGACTCTAAACTATTAATATTTACATATATTTCTACCTGTGTTTGTTTATAGGCACTAATGTGGCATATGTTAGATAACAACGGCGCAGATTTAACTATATCGTCTGTATTGGATATTTTAGACAAACTGTATCAATCGTTCAGTCAAAGAGGTGATTTATTACCAGGTCCACAGAAAATTTTGTATTTCCTCAGTTTGGATTTCGCGCTGTTTTTAGGTATGTGTAAGAATAACTGAAATGTCAAGAGTGATAAAATTACACGCGACCACAATATTTCACATTTTTAGTGGCGTACAGGACGGATCTCTTTACGCGAGAGGTTCAGGACAAATTAATTAAAATATGGTCGTCGGATAATCTAAGAAATGACGAAGACGAATCGCCTATGCATAGAATTCTCTGTTCAAGAAATATTATATTACTGATGCAACCGCAGAACGACGCAACGTGGCCGATTTTTGGCAAATTTCTGAAGAAATTATTAGAAACAAATATACTCGACGGAGACAGTCTGAGTGATCAGTGTGTGGCTTTATTTAGACAAGACTGGCCTGTGGTAAGTGTACGCGCGATATAATTATTTGAGATGAGATAATGAAATAAATAAAATAAAAAAATATTCGTATTATTTTCTGTAATTTTAGTATTATAAAAGTAATATATAAAATTTAAAAAGATTTTTTTAAACTATAAAAATTGAAGATATAAGTATGTAATATATAATTAGACAGTATATTTTCACGAAGTATTCTTAACGACTCGTGTTTTAAAGCGTTACTTTAAATTCCTGACGCGTATCGTATATCTACTGTTAACATCGATTTTCTCGTTCACAGCCTTTGTTAAAACTTTTATCGAAGTGCCTGTCCGAGGCCATTGAGGGTTACAAAGCCAATGACGAAGCGACAGAGAAAGTCAAGTACCTTCTTGGCTGGATAGCAGAAACATATCACGAGATTGAATTTTGCGACGATGATGATCCATAGACTGATTGTGAGGCATAATAGGTAATTAACAATACTGCGATAATTGCGAAAGTATGACTTTGTTGAGATAAATTTCTGTAAATATTATTATTAATTCTTGTGCATATACATATATATGTATATATAGTGTTGTATATTACAATATGAAGCATTCTTGTTTTGTATATGTGTGATTCGCGTATGATTCGCTACGGATATGTATATGGACGAGTATTTTATTAGTAGAAAAATAAATTTTAACTTTTTGTACACGACGATTATTAAATACATGATTATTCGATTATTTTATAATCGATATTCACACCGGCAACGTTCCTTTACGCCGTGTTTCCCATGTCTTCGTTTGTGCGCGTCGAGATAGCTCGTCGAGGTCAGCGGGGGACACGGCTTTGTCGAAACCTCCGGGGCACTCCTTGTTATGCGACAAGTTTGTAGCTCTCTTTTGTCCCTCGCAAATTACGTTATCCATTTTGTTCCATCCCCGCGACTCCGAATGCTGGAGTATTGCCCTGTCCCATACAATGAAATCAGATTATTGTACCTTCAGGCTCGGTAGACAGTCGTGTGATGAGATATGCATTATCGAAGTCACGCTCTCCTATCAGATACATGTGAGTAAACCGTTAATTAAAAAGTGATTTAGCTTGAATGATTTAAACTTTTTTTCTACACGTTTGCATCGTGTTGTTCTAAATAAATAGGATATTAATAAGTAGTTAAATATCAATCTCAAGCGAGACAATTTGGATTTATGTCAATCAATATGTTTGCTGAAAGTAATGAACCTTCGTTGAGTGGATCTTTTGATGGTCTAACTTGTTAATAAACACTGGTTTAACGAGGATCGCGTTTCGCCTTGATTAACACGCATTCAATTTTAAGACGCTCGCGAAGTAGCTTTTTAAAAAAATCATGTTGAAGTATGTCACAGCTTCGAATGTCCGTGTCTCTGAGATTCACCCCGAGGGTGCTTTTCCATCTTGCTGAAGTAATATAACGCGCACCGTTATCACTGTCAGGCGCACGCTGCGACAACTGGGGATGTCAGGGTTGGCTATAAATCTCACGGGGCTTGCGTAATTTGTTAATGTGAGACCCCTTATATAACTAACAATAAGATTAGCAAACGCAACGTGATTATTTTATTTTAATATAGACTTTACAAATTATAAATTACTATATTATAGAAATATTGTAGAAATTGAATTATTCATGTTCTGGTTTATCTGTTTCATCATACAAAAATAGAAATTTGTTTCTAGTGCCAATGTTAATTGTGCAACTAGCATCTGATTTCTCGTCTGTGCGCGAAGGCTGGAAATCAGCGGGTCGATAGTGCTCAAAGACCCGTCTTTTTGAACGTTGCTGTTACATCCAGGCACATTGTCCTGGCGCAACGAGGGTGGGCCTTTTGTCCTTTCGAAATTGGGTCATCCACCTCCGTTCCATTACCATAACTCTCAATGGTCGTCCACCATCTCGCCCGATGGTGATATCTAATCTTGGCCCGTTGCTCGCGAGCGAGTGACCGCAAATTTTCCGCTCTCGTGAGCGACAGGCAGACATTTCCTCCCGTAATTCGTCGACGATCTATTGACGATCTATCAATATGGATGGAAGAATTAAAATCGCACTCAAAAAAAGAATGGCAATAATATTAGTGTTAATTGTAAGATGTTAAATCTAACGAATTCGTTATTAACCAATGGAACTTTATCCAACAAATACATACTATTTGAGTGCCTAAGTATATCAATGATTATTAATTTTATTACTCGACAATAATTTTTTTAATAAAATTGAATTGTATTAAAAATTTATTTTTATTAAAAAAATAGTTTGCCGATTTTATTTGCGAGTAAAAATTAAGTAATAAATTTTTTAAATTTTTTGCCGGGCATTAAATACGCAAACAAATTATTTTACTTATTTATCTATTTTTATCTTATAATTATTATTTACTATATTGAAAAACGACAATATTACTATTATAATAAAATATAAACTATGATTTCTAGCTTACTTTCAAGTTATTAAAATTATTTTTAATTATTGGATTATTAAAAGTTAAGCGGGCTGAAGTCGCGTCAGTCGCGAAACTTTAAATTAATTTGAAATTTTGCGAAGGATTAAGTAGTCAGTGATTTTCGCTTGCAACATGTTGTCGACGAGTTATCTTGCATGCACGAAATATTGTTATTGCCACATTGCGCCACGTGTAGTGCGCAAAAATTTCGTGCCATAAATCCAACTCGCGCGATATAATTTTACGCGATTTTTCGAGCACGGAAACGCGACCCATTTCGAATATCCGTTTGTTTTTCGGTCCTTTTTTTTCATTTACCGTACCGTAACTGCACAGCACCGAGATCCGTCACGCATCGGAAATGTAAATATTCAAAAAAGCAAAACACAGATATAACGTTGAAGAAAAATTTAAAGGGCATGATAATGCGAAGTATTCCGGTAATAATGAAATATTTTGAAACGCATATTTATTGTATTTTCTAAGATTAATGAAATTAACTGAAAGATACATTTCTGAATTTTCTATCAATATATTTCAACATCTTTAGTGAACTTTTAACTCTTGACTCAATTACAATGAGGAAACTTTGTCGTCTAACTTGGGTAGTGTAGGAAGAAACGGGAAGAATCTTTAGATAATGTTTCTGCAATTTTGCGAGCATACTTCTTAATACGTTTCTCGAAATGATTAATTTAGCTACGTTGTCCAAACTTGAGCGTGGGTCGGAAGATACGATCTTTCGATCTTCTACGTGACATTTTTGCAATTTCGCGAGCATACTTCTTAATACATTCCTCGAAATAATTAATTTTTAAGTGCAGCTTTGCGACTTTTCGTGCACTCTCCTTTATAAAGTTATTTTTAAACTGAAAACGCGTGACTTTGCATCTAAAGGGCCTTCTCTGTATTAAATATTAAAGAATTTAAACCAATTTAAATTAATACCTTGAGTTAAATAATATTTTGTTATTTTTAACTACCATGTGGGTGTCGAAATTTATGATTTTAATACAAAACAGTAATATTTTAATTATTGGTTTAGTTAAATTAACGGGATATTGAGTAGGAGCATTGCGGCGACCTATAGGAATGGTTAAAATTAAATAACTCAAATGAAATATAATTTGATAATTGATACTATGAATTTAACAGTGTATAAGATCATTATTTATTAAAAAAAATAGAACGTTACGTAAAATTGCGCGTTTAAGAGTTAATTAGAACTACGCGAAAGTGAGTAATTTTTAAGACGCGAAAGAATCGCGCCGGGGGGTATACGCAATCGAATGCCCCGGCTCCCCTCAGAGAGATTGGGCAAACTTCACGGCGTGTGACGCGCGTACATGCGCGGCGCAGTTCCGCGCGCGCGTTCGCGGAGCGCGAACGAGTTCCTCGCAGTCGTGATCCGCGGTCCGTCGCGTTCGCATTCGCTTTCCGTCTTCCCGTTCCGGCTCCTCGCCCGTCCGCGATCTATCGAGGGAATATGACCGATCGGCTCGTGAATTAATCCGGTTTTTATTTCGCCCGCGATCGGCGCGATCGCGATCGCCCGCTGACGACAAGGTGAGTTAGCCGTCGGTCGACGCCGCGCTTCGTGGACGCTTCACCGCTAGGCGCGATTCGAGAAGAGCAATGTTGACAAGCGGTGACGAGTGACCGGTAAACGAAAACGGGAGTCGGAATCTCGCGTGGAATCTTGACGGTCGCGCTTGCGAGGACGATATCGAGAGGTAAAAATCTCATCGCATTTTTTCGATTTGAACGCGACACTCGAGTCGAGTATATTAGACGTATTGTTGTCAGATGCGGTCGCGTTCAACGCTAAATCGCATGCATCGATGTGAATTTACTTCTATCGGCCGGGGGCATTCGATCTCGTCGCGAGCGAGAGTCGCGCGAAAATCTCGTCGCAACGAGGCCCACCGGACATTATTCGGTGTAGATTCCGTTGAATTCGCAACCGCCATTTTTGCCGGCTGAGATCGGCACGTCGCGCGCGGTATCGTAGTTTGAATTCGGCGAAAGTAACTCCCCCCCTCCCGCCTTTCGGACTTCGAGACACCGCGATACGATATACGATTCGATTCGAATTTCAGTTCTCGCGAATTATCGATCGACGCCATATTTGATGGAGTAATCCGTTAAGCGGGTCGCTTGCTTTATCAACTTTTTTATATCGTTGTGTAAAATCTTTGCAGACACGTTACGTGACCGCCGTCACCCGCGACGGTTCTCCACCGGTGACGGAGCTCCACGGCGAAAGAAGTAAGGAACTCGGCGAGCCTGGAAACCTGCATGAGGCGCGTAACAGACGCAGTTATATGAATTCGGACGCGCGGCGGGGCGTCCTCGATCGTGCCGCGGTCGCGGAGCGATAAGGGCGAGCGTCCCCCTTTGTTCGACGTGCCGGCCGGTGCCGCCGGTCCCGTCGGGGCACGCGAAGCGACCGGGCCGTTTCGCGCTTACACGTGGCTCGTCACATGGATCATCGTCTGCCGCGAAACATGAGCGACGTAGCCGCGTCCGTCCGTTGATCCGTCGATCCTGCCATCTTGTCGTTCGACGGTGTCCTTGTCAAGAGCGCGAGGTAAGGTCTTTTTAACTCTCCAGTTAAGAAAAACATTAGAATTTTAGTTTCTGTTTGACGCGTTGAATTTGACGCCGATTGACGATTGACTGCGCTACGTCGTGAATAAATTAAGATGAGATGTGTATAAAGAAAACGACAATAACGCACTCATTCGTAGACAAGTATGTGTGTAAGTATATACGAATATATAAATTGTAATCAATTTAGGCAGTTGCGGCGCCAATAACAGCGAGCAAAATAAACATGGATGTTTATGCAAAGTAATATTCGCTGTCTCTCGTTAAATGTAAAATTTTTGCTTGAAATGTTGCAGTGTCAATTGGCATTTTATGTATTTAAAGTACAAAAGTCAATATATTTCTATTTGCTTCGAAATAATATTGGTTAAAAGCGTGAGGTAAGTCTTAACTCTCATCTCAGCTGGGGAAAAACATTGTTTTTAGTCTCTATTTGACGCGTTAGACGTCGATCGATTGACTGCGCTATACGTCGTAAAAAAGAATATAAAAATGAGATGTGTGTAAAAAAACGACGATAACGCACTCATTGATAGACACACGTATGTGTACCATGTAAGTATAAATATATAAATTGTAATCAATTTAGGCTTTAGGCGCTTGTGTGCATCGTCGATAGAGCGAGCAAAATGAAATGGATATTATGGAAAATTAATATTCGTTGTCTCTTATTAAACGTAAAATTTTTATTTGAAATGTTGCAATATCAATCGTTAATCGGCACTTAACGTATTTAAAATACAAAGGTTAGAAGGCAATATATTTTTATATTGATTACCATTAATTCGCTTCGAAATAATATTTTAACGACAGACATATCCTGTGAAAAAGATTTTCATAAATTTGAATTGTAAAATTTTACGCAAATAACTCGTGATATCTTGTAACAGTATTTATCAGAATATTTTCCGGTGAGAAATTTTCTTTAAAAAATGCTCGGGCTTTATTTGACCTCAATATTTACTGGAAAAATGATTTTTTAAATATGTTGAAACGTATACATCTGACTGGACATGAAAGGGGTAAAAGACCGTCATGTCAGTTCGTTGTAAGGCCGAATTATGCAGTCCGATAAATCGTCAATCCATCGTGCCGCGATTCGCTCTCTACAGACACACGGCGAATGGTCCAAAAATGCCGCGGAAAGTTTCGAGGATAGTAAAGCTCGGAAACCAAATAAAACGGCGCATGGATATTAACTTGCGTCGAACATTCGTCGAGCACAGGGCCCATATTTTGTGCACGCTTGCCGACAACTATCGGTTCGATGAGCGTCGTTGAGCAGGTTTTTCATATCGTATAAAAGCTGCGCCGACGCTGTTAACGACACCGACGACTGTCGTTAAGCGTGTACGGAATTGGGCCCCGGGGCTTGAGAATAGTTGCTCGATATATTGCCACGTATTTTCAGTATGCGTTTCGGGTGTACGATTGATAACCGGCACGTGACGAATCGATACGCGGAACTATCATCGAATACCGTTAAACATTATTACGCAGTTGCACCAGTTGCCAACTGGTGCTGATTGGTACAGTTAACGCGACATGTCGCACTTGCAATCGATCGCTCGTAGATCGCGTTTGTCATTGCATCAGACATTTAATGGTTCGAAACGTTATATTTCATTCGGCTTTAGTACACCAATTTCGTGATACCACTTTACGGTGGATAAATGTTGCAAAAAGTTACATACAAAATAAGTACAAATTTTCCTCCCTTTAATAATGGAATTTAATCAACTTCAATTTTCGCGACTTGAGAAAATACAGAAATTTATTGGTATTAATTACGCTATTTTTATTTCGATATCGATTTGCAACATTTTCATAAAATTTTAAGAATAGATAAAAAAAACTTCAATTTTAGATTAACTTACTCATACAATTCATATAATCTGTATTTTCAGAAATTTATCCTTAAATTATAGGAATTAATTTAATAGATATTAATAATTAAAATATGAAAATTAGAAAAAATGATGAGAATCAATAAACTCTAAATATTTGTAAAGAAATTTTTATTGTTTTTGAGGTGGAATAATGACTTTTGGGACAGTCTGCATATATAATTTATATTATATTATAAGGGATTATTGGTACACGACAAGGAAGAAGAGAAAAGTTTTCGTGTAGGAAAATATTGTGCAAATATTAATTAGATATACGGGCGACTATGTGCAAAAATAAATTTCGCACAAACGAGGGAAGCACGACTTTCGCGCGCTTTTACTTCATGAATGTCGGATAAAGGCTCGGAAGCCCGTTAACGTTTCACCATTAACGTTATACAGCTTCCCAGGGGAAGACGTCGTGAGAGGTCTCAAGATAGATGATGAAACGTTATTGCGTGAAGAGTATTGTCATGAAGAAAGGAAAGTCATGTTACATGCAAAGTTTCTCGCTCTTCGCCTAATTAGCGGATAAAGTGGAAAGTTTAAAGCATGGAATGTGACTTTAGCAAAAATAACAAACAAAGAAATTTGCAGACATTTTTGTTAAAACAACATAATTACTTTAACAAATAATATTATATTCGTAAATGTGTCGATTTTATGTTAAAGATTTATATTAATTAATTTTAATTACATTAATTAAATAAATAAATTGTGGCAGTATTAGCATCAATATTTATTTAATAATAAATTTGGAATGGTATTATCAATTCGCTAATAGTACATGCAACTTATGAGAAAAAGAAACATTTACAATGGATCTGGATAATGGTTGAATAAGGAACAAGTATGAGAAATACTTAAAAGAACATTTGCATTCATGTTCCCGCAAAGTTTGGATTATTGATCGAAGATTTTAAAACGGTTGATTTAATTAAAACTTGATGGTTGAGCTAACAAGTTCAAAATTAGTGCACGGCGTATTATTATCAATTTAAAATTCTCATTTGCTAGCCAGAGTTCATGAGAAAGACTGATCGATTTGCTGCTACGTGGAAAACTTTTGCCCGTACATTGTTGCCCGAAGTTGACAATGTAAATGTTATGCTCACAATTAACGAGTTAATGATATTTAATCGGCCAACATTGCCGTTGAGTATATCTTGTATACGATTTTGCGGCACGTCCATGTTTCCCAGAATAAAGTTCGCGTTCGCATAAATTATAAAATCATACACATTGAATTCAGCACGTCGAAAATAATGAAATCCAATTTTGTTTGGATAAATAAGTGCTTGACAAATGTATACATACGCGTGAAAAACAGAAACATTTAGTATCTACATCGTTAAACGCATCGTCTTATTACATTATTTACATTATTTTAAAATAAAATATACAATATATGTATATATTTAAAAACGAACTTTATTCGGTTTGACGATGATATTGGTAAAGACGATATGCGTTGTCGTGTGTCGACGTGCGCCAGTAGAACGAATTGAAACAAGTCCGACGCCGACGGTTGCTGGAGGTCGACTCGGATGAGTTAAGATCGTGGTTTGCACGGCTTGGGTAAATAATTTGTGGGGAAATCGTTACACGTGGAAATGAGACAAGCAATACAACTCGGAGATAATTGATTTTACCGCGTTGATTGAAATTTATGAGTTGGAAATGATGTAAGCTTAAAACACGCGCGTCGGAATGATTGTTATTATTTCATCAAGAAAGCACCTCGCGCTTTCTATCGTTTCGTTTACTTAAATTTGTTGTAACTGTTGGAAAGATTTGTAGAGAGATATAATTACGTTACAGTCAAATAAATGCTTCTAGTATTATTCTTTATATTTAGATGTAATAGAAGTAATCTTATAGGCCAGTCATATTAGACATCGAACCTTCCAATTAATCTTCCCAGGTTGCAACCACCATGAATCGCTTTGATTTGAGGTGCTATAAGTGGGATTTATTTTGCTTCGCAAAATTGGGAGGTTAACCCCCTAAATTTGTATAATATGACTGGCCTATTATACATCTAGTAACTTTGTACTTTATTCTTATGACAAGAAAATGAAATTATAAAATTATATATGATATACGATATAAAGTGTTTTCGTTCTAGTAACGCTAGACCAAAGTTTATACTCTCAGGACCGTATTCTGATATCGTCCAGACACATAACAGTAACGCGAGCAGCGGTCCGAATAAATATTACGCAAGGCTGTTTTCTCGAGTGCGGTAATCCCTGATATCCCCAGCGTTTCGAGTTGTCAAAATCCACGCCCGCGAGAGTTAATGGTCTCCGCTGCTAATTAAAATTTGCGGCGACGGAGGCCGAAGCTATCGTAAACGTTTATTAATTTGTTCTTCCCTTAGTTTAATCGGAGCCGGGTAAATGGCGAAAATATTTGCGCTGCCGCGGGCATAAATTTAATTTCAGTTAATTAAACCTCACTTTCTATCTTCCATTATCTTTCTCTTCCCTTAATTAAACATGCGGTAATTAAAAATTCAAAAGCGCGAGTGTCCCCACGCTCGTTCCCTTACGTATATGAATTGTCCTTTCTTTTCTGCCTTTATGTTTGCTTTTCATTTGTATTCGGGTCTAATAATTGGATTTACTCTATTGCAGATGTTGGCATAACGTCGACATGGAGACGTTATACACCGGCGCGATTCACGGTTTTCCGCAGCCCGGCGGCGGAATAGCTAATGGCGTTTCCACGGGAATCGCAAGTTCCTTCGACCAGGACGGTGTGCTTAGCCTCATCGTCGTCCTCGGAGGAAGTCTGTCCCTGGTGGCCCTGGTGTTTGCGTTCATCACATATAGGTAAGTTCAACTTCAGGCAGACAAAGTAGCCATTTAATATTCGATATTATGGAATTTTCTATCGGATACGAAAGAGTCGAAAGAACGCGTCGCTAACGCTAAAGAATATGTCAATAATTGTACAATAAAATATGATGACAGAATGCAAGAATATTAGAATTGTTAAAATAGAATAGCATAAAATATGATAATCATTTATAATATCCATAATATTAGAATAATTAGAAAATTCCATCTTTATACTTTCTATCTCTCGAGATACAATTATCGCGCGAGAGACTATTCTCTTGTCTAATTATTATTATCAGTAAAGAAGGAAGAACTTAATGAAATTCGTCAATTAATTAATCTTCACGTCCTGAATTTTTTTTATTCCCGCTACGTCCCAGATTAATTGTTTGTTATTTTACATTGTTCCATTTGTATCCTAGATCACTCGACAAAGAATTTAATCGGATTAGTTTGTAACGGGATAAAAATAATGATATCGTATCCGGTTTTCTTCTCTGTGAATTTTACTAGAGGCAAAATGGTTAACGATATTATAAAAATGAAAAGAATTAAAAAATTTAATGATTGTCTGTTAATTGCACGTTTTCTATCTTGCGAATTGCCATTCCGCGTGTTACATTCCCTAAAAATGTGCAGCAATTTATCTGAGAAATCGGTCAGAAAATTCCCACAATACGCCAGTCACGTTTTCTCTATATCCTCCTATTTTCGGCACGTCGGCGATTTCACTCGCGGTTCTTATGGATCGCCAATTCGTTCGTCACAGAGCTAATCGGTGTACCTTTACGTTGAAAGACGATACCGCCGGAATACTAAACGACTTTACGAGCACTTCGGCCTCCTTCCCATGACCTCGTTCTCGTCCTTCGAAGGGAATTCTTTTTCCTGCATTTTTCCTGCGATCTAATTTCTCAATATCGTATTTATATGGCCAGCGTGCTTTAGAATTTTTATCCTGCCGATAATCGAAAAATCGATAGCTCGCGTTCCTTTTTGTCATTCCGACCTTCACCTTCAAACATGAATTAAACCGTTGACGAAGAAACGTGAATGCTGGATGGACACACGGAGGAAAATCGGTAAGGAAGAGGGAGAGAGAGAGAGAGAGAGAGAAAGTTTCACGATTGATCATGTCTTATTCCGGAAATTGCCGGGAAATGGGAAAGCGCAACCACGACGTTTCCCTTCGCGCATCACGATTCGATCGATTGAGGAGAAACTGACCGATCTTCGATACGGTAGAGAAAGTTGGACAAAAGCTATCGTCGTAAATGGCGTCGATAAAACGTGCCGTTCTTCGATGTTTTATCCTTATCCCATTCTCCTACTCAATGTAAATCCTTCCCATATTTCGCTTCCGAGAGATTTCGATCATGAAGATCGACGAAAATTTCTTAGTATAATGGAGATAGTCACCGATATCAGAAAATATCCGTAATATCGGCACAATATCCACACTTCTCTTTCGATATCTTCACTCACACCTATACATATAACTCTCGCTTTTCTTAAGGTAGTAAATTAGCGAAGGTACGATAAGCAAAAGTTATATGTCCGAGAATTTTCGAATTTTTTACCGAGTCTCGTCGAGTTCAACAGGTCTCCATACGCTTTTCTACCAGGATTTTGAACTTATAACGCAGTTTCCTTGCTATGAGCTTGCTGAGTGCCGATATTTCTAAGCGAGACGAGTTCACATTTTTCATAAATTATTACTATTTTATGTTTAACGATATTTTGCAGGCGTTATTACTATGTTAGTTTTACTAGTTAAAAATATTTAATTAATTTATTAAATTAATTATTTAATTAATTAAATATTTATTATTACTTTTAATCAAATTAATTTATTATTTTAACTTTACTAATATCATAAAGCAATTTTGCAAGTTAATTTTTAAGCACTTGCTTTTTTTCATTGTCCATATAATAAAGGAAAGCATCGTAACCGCGATTTTACTATTTATTTTTCACTAATGAAGTTTCTCTTGTCTTCTCTCCTTCTTCCGCAAATACCAGTTTCACTACTGTTTCTGTGGCTCACTAGATTCGAGGCAGGAATAATTTCGCGCTGAAAATATTATATTTTCTTAGAGGAAAAATAGTAAAAGCTGGGCAGGAAAGCCGTTAGTTGGCGGGATAAGCCGGTCAAATAATCTTCGTGTCTGCCCTCTGCAATAAAACCGCCTTCTCTTTCTCTCCCTATTTGATTTTCCGTACGTATTCCCGTTCTTATCCCGCTTTTTCTCCGTATTTTCCGAAGAAAGAGAGGAAAATCGCTCAATGTCGACAGTCACGTTCGTTTATTCAGATTACATATATTCAACGATATTTCAATATCACGAACGAACTGTTAGCTTTTCATTACGACGGTACGTATTACTATTTTCATTTCTTTATTTATTATCTATTTTTACTATTCTTTTTACTTTATTACTACTTTACAGTTATTTCATTTATTTATCTTTCTTTGTTGTCGAGAAAGGGGCGCGCTTCCTGCACATCACGTATTTTGATTATATTATCTTATATAATTATTCTTATATGCATTTCAATATCTTTTTTTTTTGAAAAATGCGATTCTCGGGCAATGCATCGTTATATTACGCGAAAAGATAAACCGTAGTATTTTTCAACACCTTTTTTTACTTATTTTTATTTCTCTAACAATAAACTGGATATAGTATAAACGGAATACTCGACCTTGTTACTTGCGGTCATGACTAAATTCAAATTTTCTTTTTTTGAGGGCCTGTGTATTTAATCAGTGATCGATGATATTCAACGCCTATTGAGTATCACAACGCTCATTGATACCACTCGTTTATTTCATTTAGCGATTGGGGGTGTCTGACAGGGCTTCTGGAATTGACCTCTATTATAAAACGATTCTGTTTTGCATAATTTTCTTTCCAAAATTTAGTTTCATTTTACAGTATAACCGGATTATACGAACGATATAAAGACTCGATAATTAAAATTAAAATTTAAATTGTTAATCTTTTATAAAAAGGAAACCTCTTAGAGAGGAGATGAAAAAATGGGCTATTTCGTTTTTCGTACTTTTTAAATTGAAAAAATGTTTTAGAAACTATTTATGTAATATTAAATTATTATTCATAAATACAAAACTAAATGATTATTCGACCTGAAGATTAAATAGCGAATAACGAACGATAGAAAATAATCGCATTTATAATTTCGATCACGGATGTTAGAATTCGAGTGTCGAGAGAATACTTGAGAACTGAATAAAACTGAATACCGTAATATTATACTGTAATATCTGAAATGCAATATTCCACGACGACTTCCATATGAGGAGTATTTTAATTTCCGTTATTCTGTTACGTGACTGGGCGGGTTCGTGCGAATATACATACCCACACACGCGCGAGTCCTTTAAATATGGGCTTTTTACCGGACGCTATTGTGGAAAACGAGATTACGATGTACATCGAGTAAGCTACCCATACATTACGATGATTACAAATTTAATGCTTCCATTTCGAGCGCGTGTTAATAGCTAGATTAAGCTCGCCGCACAATGCCGTGTAAAAACTTTTAATTTAAAGAAACATCACGCACATCCAGTTTTTACCTATGTAAATTATATTAGAATAGAATGATAATAATAGACGTCTAATTCGTTAACACGTAGAAAGGAAGAAATCAAGATACGCAGTTCAATTTCGCGAGCAATTTAATGGGACAAAATTCTATTATAAGTGGACATTTGCCCCTTTAGGGAGACTCGCCAATGTTACTTTAATGCGGTAGGGCAAGTACGAAATTTTCGACTAAAAGCACCAAAATCTAATATATTGAGGCATAATCTTATTATCTAAAATTAATCAAGATTAAAACGTGAACCTAATCGTGATAGCGTGCGTTAATATAAAGTTAAGATTTAATTAATACATTTACTTTTATTTTAAAATATAGATAAAGAAGCTCCTCACTTTACTATATCAAGCTACCAATTGAAAAGAATTATATGCATGATTGAATTTGAGCACATGCGGTAATTAAATATCATCCAATTTGCTGGCTTTATTTTAATACGCAACATTCGTGAATATATACACGCAGATGATAAGGAAAGTACCGGTTGAAATACATTCCAGAAGAACATATGATATCTCCGTTGAAGATATCTTTGTTATGTTATTAATGCCGCTATTGCAGGCTCGGCGTGCAATTTCAAGTCCATTATTCATGCGTCACGCGAATTCGAGCCACAATTCGGCAATCCCTCTCACGATTATCCGCCAAATTTCCAAACGAGGAGCCTGATAATTCATACCGTCGCCCAGCGCGCCGCATTATTCCGCACGATTCGTTACAATTTCCGATAATCAACCGATATTCTCGCGGGATGTGCAAATTCGTTTTACAGGCGTTCATTTTCGCTGAAAAACGGAGATCGCAGTCAATACGTTAACTGCTCGATTAACGACGTTGCACGACATTAATTGTTACCTAATTGATCACTTTGCGACGCAGGTATCTGGCTAATATCTTTTGTCGTTTATTTAAAGTAGTGGTAAGACTATAAGAGTTTTCAGTAACAAAATTTGCATTATATGTACATTCAGAAAATTGTACTTATTTCTGTATCGAAATATTAATTATTGTTATTTGAATTGAATTAAAGATTTTATCTGCAGTTATTTGCTTTGAAATAAATGTAAATTTAACACAAATGTAAAAAAAATAGATAGGCATTTGCTAAAAATAGAATTGAATTCTATTTCTGAAGATTCAAAGCTCCATATCAAAGCATAGTTCGATCGTTAATTGACTCCATCATAATCGCATAATTACGCCATTAAGCGTGCCCACGCTGCTTTATCATAGGTCCCCTATTAGACACCAACGGTTAATTAAATGTTCGTACTCGGAAAGTCGAGCGGTATTGTGTTACATAGTACGGAAATTATGTTAAGCGGGGTTTCATGTTCCGGCGAGGTGGGCGACTGCAATTAAGCGCATCTTGCGCCGCATCGCATCGAACCGGAACGAGAGAACGCAGGCCGTGAACGGAGATGAGAGTGGAGGGCAGGGTGGGAGGGTGGAGCGTTTAACTTCGTTTTCACGTTACCCTTAACGACGTTAAAATCGCTGTGACAATCTATCGCCGGGGCAATATCGTTAAGCCGTCTATCGTTACACCCGATAGATTTCACCCCGCACCGGCGAAATTCATCTTTGTTAATGGACTGTCCCTTGACTAACGGAATAGCGAGGGAATATCCGGCTGATATACGCGCGACGTGTGCCGATGACGAGCTCGTTCGCACGAGAGAATTCGCCATACAAAGGAGATTAATTTGAAATACTGTTACATACGTCTGACAAATCGCGATTTTAAATCTCACATTATTATTGGCATTTTATTATATTACCACCAGTTTTTTATATTATCTTTCATAGTACAAAGTGATGATGCATTCGAAATGACGTAAATATAAAACGCATAAAAAAATTGATTTGGTAAAAATACCTTTGCTAAATTTAACATATATTTTAATTTTATAAATATTGTTTACCAGAGAATATAATAGCTCGATATTCCACTATTAAAAACTAGGTTGTTGCAAATTGCTTATCTGGACCATAAAGCTTCTCAAGCATTCTCCCTTTTCCTCCTTTCTTTGTTTTCCGTTAGAACTTACTCTTTATAGCTTGATTCTAATATTACTTCCAGCGCTTCGAATAAATTTATTCAGCAAAATCCGATAAATAATTTAACAATCTTCTCTATCTCTATCTCTTCGTTTTATTACTTCTCTTCTTCATCTTATTATTATTATCATGCAAAATTCACTCCATATACTTATGCTGTAGAGCAATCTATGATAGAGCAACACTATGGCACACGGAAGATATTTTGTATATATATATATATATATATGTGTATGTATATATATGGTCTTCCATATATCTGGGTTAAAATAATTAACATATCGTATAACGATACGGGGGTACGCTTCCGTGGGAGCCCCAAGAGGGTAATTTCTTCCCCCGAATGTATCCCGGGATAATTCGAAGCGCGCTTCCTTAACGCGCTCATCCCGATAAACGGGTTATCGAGTTGCCGCGTATTGTTAGATTACGTAATTTGAGTTTAATCTCCGCGTAATTAGGGATGTACATCTACGGTAGTTTGCCGCGTCGCGTCGCGTCGCGTCGGGGGAACGGATGGCGGAGATACATTATGCAACTTGCACCGCTCGACTCGCGTCCCGTCGCGTTATCGTCGTGTAATAGCGTGTAAGACTGGTATCGATTTTTTTACTTGCAACTTTTTGGGATACTAATTCCCTGGGATAATAATTATCAGGCGTGTAATGAGAGTACAAGTGTGATATATTTTTTTACAAAATAGGTTTTTAAATAATCTTCTTGACGTTTTTAAAACACTTTGCTCGTTTTCGCGTATGCAAATCCTCGCTTGTTACTTTTCTTTTTATCTTTAATAGCGTTTCTCAAACATTACTCGGGATATTTATCGAAAGGATTAATGGGCCAGCTTAATCGTCTTGTCGCGACGATACAAGTTACACTGCTTTCATGATATTGCCGCAGGTCGTTCCGGTGCGCCGACACCTGGTCGGTTAATCGCTTCGAAGCCGCTTCGGCGAGACCGCTTAAACTCGCGAACTCCGATTGCGTTATTCCGGAACTTTAGCGAGTTGCAATTGCGGCGACGATATGGTCGGGACTAGCCTAACTTTTTGGATTTATGATCACGATCTCCGTTTAAATCCGCAGAGATTGATCGGTCCAGCCAGTTTGTGCCCCGAATCAAATCGATATCCGCGCATGAAGCAGAAGATGTTTACACAGGTTATCGTAGAATTGATTGCATGTGCATTACGTACATTATACACTGTTCTAATTATTTTTCCTATGAATTGTTATCAAAATGTTATATATTTTCTAAATAAAGCAATTTATTCGGTATTAAATATTGTCAAAAAAGAGAAAACTTGCTAAATTATCAGAACATCCAAAGATTTATCAACCAAAATTGGATCTTCTTTACGGATTATTTAATTTTTATTAAATTGCACTTCTTATCATGTAGCATACTTATATATAAAATTTTCATACTTCTCCAGCGCGGTTTCTTTTTTCGGTTTTTACCACTTATCAATTAAGCAAACGTCTAAGTAAAAGATACCCTTCGAATAATCAATTTTCTGTCTGTCGTCGCGTGTTGGAATTAATTCGAGTGCTGATTGCTAGTGAGTTAAACGTCAGACGAAGCCGCGCTTTAATCGAGCCCGCCTCCTCGCAGTTTCGCAACTTCGGAAGGCGGTGGCGGCGGCGGCGGCTCTCGTTATCCTCATCAGGGTGATGTAGACGACCCGATTCGGTTTGTCGGCAAAGTTCAACCACAAACGCCGACTGCGGTTCTGTTCACGACGGAATATTTCGGACTCAAGAATTGGCGAATCGCGCAAATCGCGAATTCCTATATTTGTAATCTACCAGACGATTCGAGTTCTTATTTTGTCTTTCGCAAAAGCCTCAGTTGGGCTTAAAACGTTTGCAGACATGCCTTCCCGAGCTGTAATAAATGAAACTTATTCTTTAAATTGAAATTAAGGCACAAAAACTTTATATCGTTCATTCGTTTCTCATTTAAATTCTTGTATCGTTTACTGAATTCAGTATTTTGAAATTTGATTGATAATAATTGCTCTACCTTTATCCTAATTAGCCAAGTTAAAATGCGCGAGGGACACTGTAATCCCAATCCGTAATGCATACCCTGCCAAGTACCGAGTGTTGGTTCATTATGCTCGAAGTCCGTATAATCATTTATTTAAACGCGACGTACATGTCAATCCCATCGGCCATTTAATTAAATGCCACGGGGGCATGAAAATTATTTTGATGAGCGCGCTTGTGATGACGCGGCCGAATTGCGTTCTGTTTTGCACAATATATGCTGCAAATATGTATGCATTCGGCACACACGTTGCCGATTAATTACATTTAATGTTCACGATGTAAATAAGTGACAGACGAATATTACGTATAATAATTTTAATAATAAAGATATACCTATATAATATAATATTGTCCAAAGTAAAATTAAAATACAAAACTCAAGGAAATTAAAATCTTGCACCTCTACAACACTTTTGAAATCAAAACTAAATTTAATTATATTTGATGTAATAGATACGAGTGTCTCTATTCTACAGTTACTTTCTACATTGTATTGTTACTCTTTGTTATTTAGAGAGCCTTGTATCTTTGAGGTTTTTTTCTTAGTGACAAATATTAACGGTTATAAATTTATCCTTCTTAGAGCTATTCAATCACGATTCGATTAAATATTAATATAGTAATAATAACACGCGGAATATAGGATTTCCATTTGCTGTAATTAATTACGGTAATGACGTATGGACCATATGTCACTTTATTGCACGACTAAATCCCATGCGACTGAAAAAGACTAAACCGGCTGTAACGTTTCGATCGGCCATTTATGCGCTTCATGAATAAATGAATAACACGCCGTCTCCGAGGTTCGTTTCGAGGAGGAAGTAGTTCATATCAACGCTCGTGCAGCTGGTCGAGCTAGAAACATGTTTATCCACTTTCTCGTTTGCATCTTGAAGTAAAGTCCCGCATCCGCAGCGGTTAATCCGCGGGGATTAATTATTTACGAAGCATTTTAACTGTTTATACTTGCAGAGAGAGAGAGAGAGAGAGAGAGAGAGAGAGAGAGAGAGAGAGAGAGAGAGAGAGAGAGAGAGAGAGAGAGAGAGAGAGAGAGAGAGAGAGAGAGAGAGAGAGAGAGAGAGAGAGAGAGAGAGAGAGAGAGAGAGAGAGAGAGAGAGAGAGAGAGAGCCATCCCTCTTTGATTAGATTTCTTCTGGAAGAACTTACGCGAATCAGAATAAAATAAAAAAACTTAGCAAATTATGATAATTGCATTACGATTGCAATTATTTATATTTTTTATTTTACATATTTTCAACGTTTTTTAATTTTATTTTATCTTATAATCTTTTAATATATCACTAATTCTGAAAACTATTTAAACTTTTTTTGCCTTACATGCTAAATTTTATTTTATTATTAAATTCTGTGCCTGTATGTTAAACTTTCATGTAATATTGTACATTTGAATTCGACCGCGAACATTTCGCGAACATAAGCAAAAGAATAAAATAAGAATGAACATTATTTAACATATGTATAAGATGTTAAATTATTCAACGTTCTTCTATGACTCGATCGAGTCAATTCGACTTCGCTAAAGATATAATAGCCGACGATATCATCTTGTCGGCCGCACCATCGTTTTCCTCTACTTGCCTTTATTCTTCTCGCGAAAAGACCTAATCCTCTCTCGACTCTAAATCTCTCCGTGCACTTAATTCGCCTCGCTCGCTCGCGAAGCCGCGAGGGGAGTCAAGGGGCGGTATAATGGCTTTAAAAAGCTCATGGGGAAAAGACGTGGCGGTGATTGTCTGGCGAGACGGAGAAGACGAGTAAAGGCTAAAGTAAAGCGGAGATTTTTGCCCGAGTAAGCGGCTTACGAAGACTATGTCGTAGCCTCTGAAGCGCGATATGTGTGTGAGATCGGTGACCCACAAGAAAGACGCGTTACAAATACGTTTTTGAAAGAGCGGCTTTCCCGGCTTGAACAGGAAAATTTGCAGTTGGACAATTATAATCGACGTTTTTTAATTGACATATAGATAAATCTGTACACGGAAAAAAAATGAAGTTGCTTCAATTAACCGTCGACGTCACGGGCTGCCCCACAAGAATATATAGTTAATTCAATTGGATATTATTGGACCAAATATTTAAATTATTGTAATTATCTGATGTTTGTGTTCATTAATATTGATGTTGCATCAATAAATTTTATCTCAATAACACTGATGCTGTTGATATAAAAAATGATGCTGTTGATAGATCTTTAGAAACATATAATACATTTTAATTGGTGTGTATACATTTAATTAATATAATATAATATAATATAATTTATACTCAAAAGGTTTAAATTTTAAATTAAAAAAATTTTTGACAATGATTAGAAATTTTGTTTGAGGAATGTACAATCATATGAATTAGACATGAATTTGATGCATCTAAATAATACTTTTCTCATTTTCCATTACTAACGATAATAATAATAATAATTATCAAAAACAGAAGTTTAATATAACCCAATAAAATATTTTAGTTGCTAAAATCGCTCAATCATTCTAATAATATTATAAGCAGCTATAATTCCTGAAACATTGCGGTTATCAAACCCGGTCAGGCAACTCACGTACAACAATGCTGTCCGTGGTTACGTGCGATCGCGACTCTGCCAAAACGATGCGAAACATCCCCACAAACTCTCCCTCGAAATTCCTGATCGGCTCACTCGATATCTCGGCTTCTCCCCTCTCTCCTTCTTCTACCTCTTTCTCCTTTTTTTTCTGGCAAGGAAAGGCAATTCTGCCAGTCTTCGAAAGCTTAGGTACATAATGGAGATTTAAAATCTTCGATCCGCGTATGTCCGCGAAGAGAAGAAATTTAAATTTCAGATCAACCGCGTACGCTTTTGTTCGCGCGTTGAACTTTCGCAAAAAGAGAAATTGGCGGCGGAAAAAAAAAGAAAAAAAGATAATCGGGGGAAAGAGGGGAAAGATTCCGCGGTGGCACGTCGATTTTTTCGTGGGTGAAATATCAATTTTGCAAAGGCGGGCGGAAAAATTTTAATTAAACACCGCAGCGAGCGCGCTCAACGAACACGATTGAAAAGTTAGCTCGGACTGTTTTGTTGCCGTCGCTCTGCTCCAATACCTTCCAAACTTCAGCCAATTTTTTTCAATGAATTTAAATGTTCGTTTTTATGACATAATGTACTTTCTCTCTTATATTTCGAGCGCGGAAGTGTGCTCGACGAATTTCTCGTTGCAGCATTCACAGCAGTTCGAAATATTAAATTAGCAATTGATACGAAGCGAGTTTATTAAAGTCTTAATATTTTTTCTCAGCATCACATCTTCATTTATAGGATACTTTGAATTGAGTATATCTTGTTACATCTTGCATATTTAAAATATTCTGCAGTGATATCAATGATGGTAGTTAAAATATTGGAATAAAATATTGACGTCCAATATGAATATATATATATATATGAATCAAAATTTTGCATTCAGAGTTACGGTGATGTGAAAATTTTGCTGATTTAAAAAAGCTGGTCGCTCGGGAAACATTAATATTACATTACAAAGGATTTGTATTCTACATACATCTGCATACTCACTTGTTCACTATAGCAATTCTTGACAATTGTATGAATAACTAAATGTCATAGATGCACAAGGAAATTTTGATGTCTGAATATTCCTAAATCGCACAAATGGCAAACTGGCATTTTATAAACGCCAGACATCTACCTATATATATTCTATATGCATCTATTTTTTTCTTTCCCTCCGTATTTATCAAAAGGACTTTTATTATGGCATCTTTCATCGTTAGTTAGTTTACCTTGAAATGAAACAGAGCTGCTGCTATGATTTGCGTTGAATTTTAGTAGAATAATTTACACAGAATAATCTATTCTCAAATATAGAATTCGAAAAGACATACGGTTATATCAAGAATTATGAAGACATTTTCGAGTTAAAGCTGTCGATATACAGGGCTGGGAAATTGTGGGCTGAACACCTTTGGCATTTACCCCTTCGTGTAATATACAAGTTTGGAGCCCTTCTCACGCGCATTCTCGCTCGCTCGCGTCAATCTATATTCTTGCGCGCCGGAGTTGATTCTTATTCTTACGTGAGGCCTTGCGCAAACGCTTCTAATCCGCGCATCAAACGAGGCTTATGCCCGCCGGCGAGCAATTTCGAGAGACTTTGGGAGAATTCGCCGCGCACTCGCGTACATGGCATAAGCAAACGCTTAAAATGGCAAATCCCGAACCGTCGGCGAAGTTGGACTAGTTTAGTTTCGCAAAAGCCACACACATCGCCCTCGTAATCTCTCGTGACCTATCGCCGTTATGTTTTCTCACGTCTCCAGAATAATGTCTCGTTCCCGACGCGCGCGTATATCGATTGTCCTAAATCTCACGTTACGAATTTCGGCGTTCGCCTGCTCATTTGCACGCGAGAATTCATTCCATTTATCATTTCTCATTTCTCTGAACTCTATTACAGCCCTTAGTATATCTGAAATCTTTTCTTTTAAATTTTTTAAATCAGATTAAAAGACATAATATAAGCAACAGATTAGGATATACTATATACTATGTACTATAATATACTATATTATTTTGCGTGTATATAAATAATTGGACACAAATATTTCGTAACGATATTTTTGTGGAAAAAAAATCAACGTGGCAAAAAGTGTGGTCTTTCAATGGCATAGGATTAATAAAAGTTGATGAGTATCGGTTTGGAACTGTCACCGTCAAATCAGAGATATGATATCGTAAAAAAAAATAATATTGGAGATGATAGATTGTCTCTCTGATCTGGTTGCGTAAAATTCGATATGCGATATGTGATTTTACGCACGCGCTTAAAGGTGACCGATTTGGATTCCATTATAAATGATGGGAAGATTATTTTTATGCTTTAAAAATAACTCACGCAAATAAAGAATTGAAACTTTTTTAAAAGTATGTTGATTCTATTAATTATAAAGAATGCGCGGCTTGAAAATTTTAGTTTGTATACCTATTTATATTATGTCATAAAGTTATTTTATTTTCAATGAACAATCATTGAAGCGTAATTCTGACCTCCCGTCGTATACACGATGTTTAATACGCTTTATTGTATCTCCATATTGCATATTGAGTTATATGGATGCCGGTGCGGATGCAAATTAGCTTCTTTGATGCTGCCAATCATTATTCGCGCATGCATGTCAGTATTAATAATCGCGTAAGGTCAGAAACGAACGTTCAGAAACCACTAATTTGCTGAGAGTGCCTTTCGACAAGGGCAATTTATCGATTAACAGGGCAGAAATTGACAGTAATTTATCGCATGATTAAATTTAAACAACGTTTAATATGGTTAATCTCCTAGAAATTAATATTTAAAATATCATGCAACTTTAAATGTTTAATTAGCTATTTTATTACGAGATATTATAGAAAAAAACTGTTTCCTAGTTTCAACGCCTTCATTAAGTTCGCGTAATTAGCTCAAAGTTATTCATGTAATTAATGTAAATCAGTATTATCAATTAACACTTAATTAGCAATTCTATCTCACGAGAGAGATAATATCCAGATCCAAATTCTATTGAAAATTTGTACAACTATTCAAGATTATTCATATAGTTATCGTAATTAATGGTACATGTAGTTGGTGGTTTTATTTGAAGATAACGTTTCGTTAGCATACAAAGTTTATGCACAACTGACTCAGAACTCCCTATATGCACTTTGAAACTGACAGAACGTTTTTGCGAGATCAAAATGCTCATCGAACGAGAAACACGATGCCGTTCGTTGATGCCGAGGTGTTAATTTGATCAAAAAAGCCTTTATAAGCTATGTAGACATACTTGAAGTACATTGGTGGCATACATGACGTTAACACGATAATAATATCGCTTCACTATGCAGCTATTCCTGCTACGTTTCTAGGAAAAGCTGTAATTAATTAAATTAATGTCGGTTGCTTCTAGCAGACTTCATCAAGATGTCGTGAAAGATGCGTATCGAATCTTAGCCTAAAGACTATTAAAGTGCAAGATCTTATCAAACGGAGACCATTAAAGTAAATGGAAATGTTGCCTTTGAACCTTATCTCGCCGGGAGAATTAAAAGTTGTTAAACTTTCGCTTTGTTGAATTAATTACATTTGCCGTTTCATCTTTCCTGCCATAATGACAAAGTTCTTATGATACTTTATGATGAATTTAGTTTCTCTCACGTGCGCGCTAATTGTAAGTAAATCTTTACGCGAGAGCGTTTTATATATTTGTGATAATATTATTCTTATCTCGAGCGAAACATTATTTAAATGTTTTCGTCTTACAGAATTTGGTGATCAAATCAATAATAATGACTGTCACTTATTATAATTCTTGTTATGATCCCTGTCTGCCTCTTTATAATTTTATATAATACGTCGAAGTCATGTGTCGATATTTCGAACAATATCAGATTGACTTATAGCGAATTCGGTTGGACGCACCAGTGCGCACTCAGTGCACATTAACGCCGTCGTACACAAATCAAAGTGTATGTTTAATATAAATGGATTAAGTCACGAAATCCGCAATATTCTTTATTGTACTATTTGGTAAAATATGTATTAGGCATTTTATCAGTCGAAATATTTGCATTTTACTTTAAATGTTAGAGATTAAATCAGTGTACAACAGCTTTAATGTGCACTGAGTGCGCACTGGTGCGTCCAACCGAATTCGCTATTAGTCAAAATTGCTGTCAAAATTGCATTGGTAAGTACCTACTCGGAATAGCTTGCTAAATCGGAATATTAATCGTGAGAAGGAGAGAGAAGAATATATATATCGTGAATATACACACAAACACACACACACACACACACACATAGTATATATCCTAGACGTTTCCATCCAGTTAATTCAATTGCGAGACACTTTGTGACTCCAAAGACGTCTCCGTCGTAGAGCTCCATTGAAAAGTGATCGATCGATTGGATCGAATCTCGTTTCTTTCAGGAAATCAAAGACGCGACGCGCGCGAAGTTCTGAAAGGTTGTTTAATGTTCTCCGAAGATGTAACATGTAACGTGCGATGCGCTTCGTTTATGAAGAAAAATTACGAGCAACATAAATTATGTCGCGATTTATTAAACTATTATTTTGTACTTGCCTTTGAGTTTAGTTTATCTATATATTTTTTAATATGTTTCGCTGCTAATTAAAATGTGAGATAAACGGCTACTTTGCTATTTATGAGCCAATAATGGTTTAATGAACTGTGTCTTCCTTCTTAATATTCAATAAAAAAGCTATTTACCGAGATATTGAAGCGGATAAAAAAGTATTTTTTATTTAATTTAAAATTTACTTTTTTACTCCAATAGTTAACTTAAAATAATAACAAATACATTTTTAGAATAAAGTAACAAAAGTAAATAAAGTAACAAAACTTATACTCTAAGTTTAAGTTATAATTTATAATTTAAGAATTATATTCTGTATTTAATCTTGAAATTTATTTCTTAACTAAGTATATATTTCAGACTTTAATATTCAAAACCTTTGAGAAATCTTTATTCTAATTAGCAATATTTAAATGTTTATCTAAAATTTATAATTACTAAAACTCGAGATTTTCATTATGCACAAATAGCTTGACATCAAATTGAAATTATTGTCCTTTGTATTACTGCTTTGTATCATCGCTATGCAATTAGCAGGATGACTTAAGCTAAGGGAAGATGCGATATTGCCGAAATTAATTAACCAAGGCTGTCGATGTAACTACCTCCAATTAAGATAATCGACCGAAAGATCTATTTCAATTATCGAAGACGATCCATTAGGAATCGAAAAAAGTTTGGCTAGATTATCTCGCGGTCATCATACTTAAATTTATGAGCAAGAATATTCCGAATAATAATATCATATGGACTAACTAAGCGACGAAGGGTTCCGAAAGAAGGTCTTGGTAACGGTTTTCTTCTGCAAGCTTGTCGATACGTATGCTCATATATGCATGGTGAACGGACTTTGGAATTTCGCCACGGAAATTGGTTGCATACTGCGAACCAGACTGGCGAAACGTGCCGTGTTATATCATATATGCAACGTATCGCATAGGGCTGAACTTGCCCCGGCTAAAAATCTAAAAAGCACACGTTCTGCGGCATACGTTCTGCAGCACACTTCTCCGGTCATTGTAATAATAAAAAAAATGCAATTTCTGAAAAATTTTGATATTCTGTTGATTTGATTTAAGCGTTTTAGCGTACTAAAAATATAAGGAACATCAAAGAATACAATATAATATAATATATAAATGTTATATGAAACCAATATAATATATAACAATTTTACTTTTTAAATGAGATATATTATTATATGTATCTCATTTATCTTGTTATTTTCTCGCAAATGGAATTAAATTCATAACACGTACACAGTATGATTAGCGCAGTAATTCGTTCTCGCGAGCTTATTACTTTATTACCGCGGGATTTATCATTCGTCGCGTTTGAAGCCTTGGCGGTGAGCGAATTAAGCGACACGCGTAAAATCGCTCGCGAACAGACAAAAGTTATCATAATTGCATTGTTACTGTGCGTCACGCGCGACATCATTTCCCCGCTTAATTATAGAGGAACTTAGTTTCGAAGCTGAAAGCCGTGCGCGAAAGTACAGAATGCCGCTAATTCTAACGCGGGCCAGGCGATGATTTACTATGAGAGTTATCGCGGGTGCACTTATATGTATATATACCGCGGTGTAAATTATTACTCGCGCCGATAACAACTGCAGAATTGTTGAAACTCCGCAACACATTTGCAATGAATTTTATGTGATTCGTCATGAAAGCCGCCCAATTGCCGCCGAAAATTTCGGCGTGAACTTTGCTCCACGAGACAAAACGCGAAATGATCGTTAATTTTAACCGCGTTATTATGCTTCCATCACGATCTGAGTTTTACGAAACGATGAGAGAATCTTGGGTACTTAATTTTACATAGAAAAGGATACTTTAATTTGTCACAAGACAGTTCCTATAGTAATTAAAGACAAATCATCTCTCGTTAAGAAATGGTTTTAATTTCTTTATTAGTTTATTTTCTTATAAGACAAAGAATTGGGAAGGGAAAATGTCAGTAAGCATTTTGTGCCGATATATACATCGTCATATCGTCTTCGCGCAAACAAAGGAGGGGCGAGATAGAGCTGACTTTAATTAATTGAAATGCACCGGGGAGCGATATCCGAAGGAGATTAAAGCGACTCTCATAATGGGATTTTTTGCGGTCTTTATTGCGTCCGCTATCGCATTGCGACGTAGCTTATCATCTATATATGAAGTATTTGCAACGTCTATTTGCGATACGCGATTGGTTTGAACATTTTACACCGCAATTACCAGGAAACTAATTTGAACGTTCTTTAACATTTTTCATTACACTTCATCGTTTGGCATTTAATCGTCGCGTTTATTCTTCGAACAGCACTATTGTGTGCTGGCCGTAGTTTCCATTAATATACGGAGAGCACGTTTAAGAAATCATAATACGTCAACGTATTCATGATTGACCAATAAAATTCTTATATATGTAAAATATAAATATAAATTCTGTACCGAAGTGTTGTATGTAAATGGAGTGTTTAACGTTTTGTGGCGTTGTGTTACGGTCGGTTTCATACGATCGATTGTTATCGCCGTCATCGCGAATCGGCGTGCTCGTTCTGACGGATTAATTGTCTCGCGCTCGGGCGATAATTATTCATAGTGCAATACCACCAACTTGCGGTAACTTGCGGCACGCCATTAGAATTCATGCTGCATTACAAACGCGAAGTCGGACGAGCGAGCTCCGACGAGCGCGATGAGGATCGATAAAATCCTTTCGCGTATTCTCGCGTGCCGCGGAAGGAAGGAAGGAAGGAATGGAATGTACGGGGCCCGCTTATCTCGTTATCATCTATGTACATTCGGATCGATGAAAGGTCAAGGACGCACTGTTTTTCCCCACCTGCCTTTCTTCTTTGTCTTCGCGAGCGAGGTCGAAACGATTTTCAGAAGTCTTGGCAAGAGCCAGGATTGCATTTTAATTGCGTTTATGCCACAAACCTTGGTTATTAAATCGCGATACTGTTGTTAATGTTTCCGTGGAGGAAGATTTATTATATCAAAGAAATATGGTCTAAAAATTCTAAAATATTCATAAATTGAAAGTGTAAAAGCGAAATTCAGACATCTTCATTTTATTTATTTTGCTTATACTTATATATTAGTTTTATTTTTTTAGTCTTCCGAATTTTATAAGAATTTAGGTTATTATCGCAGAAATAAATTAAAAAAACTTATATGGTCCGTATACGATTAGAGTACCTGTGCGCGTGAGAGATTTTAGCTGTAACATAAATTTTGGAAAATATACTGTTTTGCTTTGGCATCTCTTAAATATAAAGTGTGAACATAAAACGGAGAAAAAGACTAATTGTCGATAATTTCCAGAAACTACAACTGGAGATAAACGAATTATACCTCCTTGGATGTTAAGTGCATTACAAGAGTGATTCACCGTGGCGCAAAATTATTTCTCTCTTGATACGATCTAACTTCACGTCACGAAATGTTATCAGTCGGTTAATGTATCTTGCACGATGCATTTCCGCGAAAGGCGGTTCTTAGTTGGCTCAGGGTGAATCGCCCGCAGCGCTCGCGATCAGTCCACTTTCCGACGAGTATGCTTCCCGCTTCCTAGGTAATTTTCTTACGAGTTTCGCCTTTCAAAACGAGTTCGAACTTTAATGAAGACGAACGTTGAGGAAGAAAGTTGTCGTCGCCTCGGGGCGCCCGAGCTTTTATGCAAAACGTAAGTTTCCCGGCTTGTGAATCGATTTGCCTTATTTTATAGCCACATATGCGACGAAGTTGCTGTATCGTAAAAGAAGGAAGTTCGTATGTGTGAACATAATTTTTGTCCGCTAAGCTGCGGGAAAAAATTGTTACGTAAGAGTCGAATCTCATCCTCCATCATTGATATTTATATTTGCCATCAAACTAATGTAAATCGATTAATTACTGTTAAGATTGATATAAAATGCAATTAGCACTTTTTAGGCATT
The DNA here is from genome assembly GCF_030848795.1 of Temnothorax nylanderi. Taxonomy (NCBI): domain Eukaryota; kingdom Metazoa; phylum Arthropoda; class Insecta; order Hymenoptera; family Formicidae; genus Temnothorax; species Temnothorax nylanderi. Next base: position 590,716 of record NW_027249114.1, on the reverse strand, counting down.
ATAATATTTTAATCATTACATACTTTATATAAATATTTTTGTTTTCTCAAACTATATATTATTATATTCGTCAGAGTCGTCAGACCATACAATCGTCTTTCTTCTTCTGCAATATACAATAGTTTATACGTGAAGATCAATGGCTTATCATATTATTTACGCCACAATCGCTCTGCCTCATGAATCTCCCGGAGATTAGATATCGATGCCATTTAGCCGATTCCAAGTTTTAAAGCTTGTTTGACCGCCCAGGGAGGACACGATATATATCGCGGCATTCTCGCGATTGAAAACGCCTGTCTTCGATCGATTCCAACTTCTGGCTAAGATTTTAACGGCATCTATCTCTCTCTCTCTCTCTCTTTCTCTTCCCCCTTCGCTCTCTCTGGAGCGCACTCGATATCTGCCAGCATCCGGGCAGAATTGTTAAGCCGACTGGCTCCTGACCTAATTAATCACAGATCTGCCAATCCATCGCGGACTTCCGCCTTATGGACTAACCGCGATATTCGAGATTCGACAGACTGGAGTGGCACTTTTCAATTTTACTGGCGATTGCATTGAATACTAGCTGTATATTCATGCAGTGCTTTTCATTTTTTTATTATGTTTTTTCAAAGATCGCAAGGTTGTAAACTTCTTTTCAAAGGCAATAGAATTGAAAAGTTAATGTAGTGATATAATTGAAAAGTTATAATACTGATTCGTGCGGACGAAGAATGAAATTTCGCGATGATTTTTGCGTATATGGCGGGGAGTCGATACTGTAATTAGCGCAGGACCATTTGACCAAATATGATAAGCCCTCTTTGTGGCGAAAATAAATATTTGACATCGTAAATGCATCGCACGTCAGGTAAGGTAAATATTTGATAGGTGAGCTTATTGGGGATTTTTATCTGTGTACCGCGTTATTAATTCTGGATTATATTGCGGTGGTATTAAATTTGATATCAGCCCTGTATATATATATATATATTTTTTTTCTTTCCATATACTTCTATTTCATAGAATAACGTAAAAAATCTGTTAACAATGACTGAAATAAAAAAATAATTTCTTAATATTTAACTAGACGAATACAACATTATAATTTCATATATTTTATCGGATTCTAATTGATACTGTCATAATAGCACGTAATAGTTATGCGACACACATTTAATCACAATAAATTAAAGAGCTAGACGATCGATAAGATATATAACTTCGAATAAACGCACATTCATCAAAGATCTGACTTCGCAATACTCTTGGGATTCTTTAAGCTCCGCTGGGATTTTGCAATGACAGTGATAAAGATCGCCCTAGTGGTCCAGGATCGCGTCCTGGAATTCCAGCACTCGAGAAAGGACAAACGATGCGAAAGTTCGCCGCTGGGCTTCTTTTAAACTCACGTTGACCCAAGTTCTTTCGCAACGTGGCGAAGATCTTAAAGGGATTTTTCGCCGAGGTGGCGACGAAGCGAAATAAACTTGAGTGCTGCTCCCGAATGCCAGCACGTAAACAGCGCGAAGTTCGTAGCTTAGTTTTTTAACGGGACAACTCCGAGTAATGGTGTTACTTTATGTAAATAAATGCGAACTCGGGGTAGCTCTTATGAGCTTTCTGAAAAGTTGCTCACTTGATGAATGTTTGTATGTTTGTTACGGTAGTATATCTAACGTAAGTTTTACTTTCAAATAATTTTCGTGGAAAATAAATATATCTGACCTCGATAATCTCAATTACGTTCTTTGTGGCAGAGATGTCTGATCAAGCGTTGGCTTCTTCTACTGAAATCTTTTAAAGCGTGAACAAAACTACTCAGAAAGAGAGTTCCACGGTAGATTGTATAAATTTCTTGAGAACATTAATAAAAAGAGCAATCTCTAGAGATATTTGAGATCAATTCCCTCCGTCTTTCTCTATTAAATTTTTTGTATATGATATTAAAACTGAAAGAAGAGAAGTTTCACGCCCTGGCGCAAATAACGAGCGCATTAAGAACGCTCATTTCTTCTTCTCACGTTTCTGAGTAAACGGAGAAGATTCTGCAGTCTCAAGCACACAAATACACAAAACACACACACACACACACACCCGCCCCCACGCACACAAGGAAGCGTGTAGCGGGGCAATAGCGGAGAGCGGAGAGCGATAACGCGGGGCACATGGGAATTATATTACGGATTTAATGGAAGCCGACGTTAAACCGTGAAATGCTTCTGTCCATTAGCGGAGGTAGTCCCGAGATTCCGCGTGGTGTACCCCATCGGGGGTGAGCGTCGTGATAATAATTGAATTAAATTATCAGAAGTTCGGCCACGATTATCGTCGTGAGGAAAATTTTACGTCAGAATTCGAGAGCCACGAGGATTCAACGTCGCGGCATTTTCCCTCGGCGAGTTAATTTACGCTATTTAACTTTGCTCCTATCCTTGCGAGAATAAAATATTTGCTTTGTAACATAATTTTCATAATAATGAGTATGATCCTGTGTTTGTTAGAGTATTATGAATATTGTATGTAGGTATATCTCTTTCTTAAGAGCGGAAGTTCCGATTTTAAATTTTGATTTTTTCTCTTTTCTACACTGAATTCGCAATTGTCATTTTAGTTAGGAAAGCTCGATTTTAAATTCAAAAAACCTAAATGTTAAATTAAAATTTAAGTTTAAAGGTTGTCAAATATGACGGTTGAATTATTTTGAATTATTTGAATTATTTTAGGTTGAATTATTTTAATGTGAAATAATAGTTAAGATAATTGGAATACACATCGTTAAATTGCATTTATACAATTGCACGGCAAATTGCACGAAACAAAGTTTTGAATGGTCGACATTCTCCCCATCTCACGTCACGAAATAGCATTCATTCGATTGTTACCGCGAAACCACTTGTAGCTTCGTAGATTTATTTCGCCAGGCTCGCCTTTTTGTTTCTTCCTCGCTCATTAATCGCAACATTGAAAATGGACTTGAAAAATAAAGAAAGAGAAAACATGACAGCGAAGACAAAAGCCGCGATTCTTTCTAACTGCGTCTCTCGCATTATATTATAACACACGCATTGTTCGTTGCATAGCTGCAACTTTATTCCGGCTGAATTTACATTCCAACGCTTATTGTTAGCTGGCTTCTAATTACAACATACCGCACCGTAACTGATATCGTTGTAACATTTTTATAACAATTTTTGCATTTACATTCACGTACTTCCGTTTTGCTCTTTAAAATCATATTTCTTTTCATGGTTGACTTTGTATGGAGTTACTACAATTTTTCACATATCAAAGCGGTTTCCTATTTTCGCTTTTATAATAAATTATATTATATTTAAAATAAAATTATATTTCTGTTATTAAAAAAGATATTAAAAATTGTAGGTAATAAATTATTAATATGATCTAATTATTACAAAATAAAAATCTTTAATATTTAATTATGAAGCGTAATATTGATTAGTCACAGATACAATTTTTTAAGAGAATCAGATGCAATCATACTATCAAAAATTCCTTACATTAACAATCAATTTCTAGTAATAAAAGAACGTAGTATAACTAACATATATTCAAGATCACAACTGTAATTTTTTTGTGCCGCTACCATCCGGATAAATTTAGATCTCGGTATAGCATACGACACTTGACGGACAGGAACTTAGTTTCTCGAATCCTCCGACTATCTCATCACGTTTTTCGACGTCGACGTCCACGCGACGGACAATGCGATAATCTCGAGACGCTTGGATAATCATCGCCGAAGAAATCTTGGGACACGATTCACGAAAATGAAATCTCGAGATTTCATCTTTATTGCAGCGTCACCTCGATCGCTGTCTCAGAATTGCTATAGCATCTTCCACGATGTGGAGGAGATCTTTATCGACCCGTTATTATCGGAGTTTTCCTGGCCGAGATTTTCATTTGAATCTTGATATCTGGAGGCATAGTGTCAACGTGATAATGATAGGAATTGTTAACAACTGCGATATGTCGACATATGAAATAGTTACGTGAAAAAAAATTTGAGAAATGGTAGACTGCATAACATTGTTTTACGAAATAAAACTCGAGTAAATTTTTAATTTAAAGGATTTACTTTACTTTGAAAAGATTTATTTTCAAAGTAACGAAATTAATTTCACACAAAAGAAAGTAAAAACTTTTTTAACTTAATGAGATTTTTATTAACGAAGCGTTGTATTATCGCGCATTTATTTATATTATTTTCTTTCGCTTTGTGTTTTAATAACGTGTAACCTTTAAGAAATTTCGCAATTATAATATTTGCGCTAGTACGTACATGATTTTATCGAAAAGTAATCCCAATATGTAAACTAAACGAATACACGTTGATCTACGCGAGAGTTTTCCTTCGTTACGAGCGTCACGGTAAACGTTACGCACGCCGTCATAAAATGGGCGAGCGTATGCTTCTACGAAAATAAAATATTTATCTTTCGGATCACGACTCGTACGTATGTAGCTCGTTCGAGCGCAGCGTTGCGTTCTTTACACAAGCTTCTGGATATATTGGATATCCTTTCGAATCCCATCTCCCGATAAGAAGACGAAATAAAGCTTCGAGAGAAACGGAAATTAGATGAATTATTTCTTATGCACTGACAATAATATTAATATTAATTTCGCATTTTTTTATAGGTTGAAATTTTTTATTTGAAAAAATATTACAATATAACTATTGTTATACATTCAAGGTTCTCTCGCGTGTAGTTAGACTAGTTAGCAGTCAAAAACTCAGTGCTGCATCCGCGCATTCGCGAAATAAACGCCCACACAGGGTTTACGGTAAAGATCGCTTCATTAATAGAGAAATACAACACGGCTTGCGCAACACGTCTGTACAGCTCAACGGTTTGACTTCAAATTATAGTGTCCGTTTATCAACGGCAGTTCGTCGTAAAGGACAGCGCTTCGCGATTTCTTCTGTCCGGATCTACTGAACGTCTCAGCACGGGCGTAACACAATGTTCAGATATTTTTCTTGATGCGCAATTTCTTTAATTGGACGTCATTTCTGACACGAGGCTGGTAACAGCCGACTTAAATAACTTGGTAATTACAGGCAGATTAAAGTTCCGTTAAATTATAAAGCGCTTTATGCGAAGCTTGCGAAGTTAATTAGCGATCGTCCCGTTGACGAGACCAAGTTTTCGCTTTAGAAATTCAGATGATTGATACGTGCGAGTCTAGTAAAACAGCCAAGAAGAAAGAACGAGAGAGATACGATTTCATGGCAAGTATGAAAAGTCAGCTGGTTATAAAGCGACAACGTGATACGCGAACGAAAGAGATGGGGATGACGCGACGCGACGGGTTGAATTTCAAAAGCTCTCCGCAGCTCTTGCTTTCCTCGTGTTTTACGGACTGGAAACGGCGAGAAGCCTGTGCTGGGCGCAATTTATACTTCTTAACTCGACAAGCGTACCGCGAAATAACGCGCGGTGTCTACGCGTAGGAATCTCGAAAGCATCTACTGCGATTTTCATGGCCGGGAAGTCGCGAAATAGTCTAACCAATAGTCCAAAATGTGTCGCGAGATGATTTATTCTTTTATTAATCCCCCTTTTAAGTAAGATCATTATTTCTACTTTTGTTTTTTGCTGTTAGTTATATCAATTGCTATGCTTTTAGATAGTTATTCTTTTTTAGTTAGAAAAATAGCACGTAAAAAATGAGTTAAAAATTATTATACGACGAATTAAGAATATTTTTCTAATTTAAATATGAAAAGAAAATTATTTTTTAGGTTCTTGTGTGTCAAATTAAAAATAAAATTGTTATCTTTTTCACATGTTACACAAAATTCCAATATATCTGCAAAGTTGGCTAACAAGAAATCGCGATATAAATATTTAAAGAAATTCAATGTTATGAGACGGCGAAATTCCAACTTACCATTTCAAATTAATTCCCCATAGAGGAAATGGTTACCATCGGCAATCGTTGAAGTACGCTGGACTTCGTTAGATAAGTGAGAACCTCGCAATGCGTTACTATTTGCGAAATCTATGAGATCTGAAATCACACCATTTGCGCGTGCGTTTTCAAGTAACTTCCTGCGGTCGTAAATTTTCAATGACCCAACGGGAAAATAAAGTTTAACCGTAGCAACGATTGCGCTACGTTCTTTTCCACCCGGTGGTGTAGTCAAGCATTTCCCGTTGGAAAAATAATGCAACATTTAGCGGCGCAGCCGGATTTTATTCTCTTTATGAGAGCCGGAAAGTTTAAGTTATAATTTAAATTGAATAGTGGTTAACACTTTGCGGATTTGATGAAAAGGATTTAACTCGCTACAATTTAAAACTTTATTTTGTTGTCTTACCGTTGTGGAAGTTATCTTCTTTATTTTTATATAAATCATTCCTTACAATATTGCAACAAGTTTTTGATAGTATCATTATCGAATTCGTCTCGCAGAGAAGAAAAAATCATGTTTTCAAACGTTTTAAAGATGCTCATTTAACGAAAATTGTATGAATATAATGCTACTATCTTCACAGATTTTTAAACTAGAATCTGTGATTTTTTTTTTTTTTAGGAAATTGGACTGGATTTAAATTAGATTTCAGAAATTTTTTAATAAAAATACATAATTATCACTATTGTTTCTACTTTTCTCGGCAAAATTGCTTTATTATTCATGTGCCAACGGTTTTTCTCGTTGTAGAAAAAGCATCGCATTTCACGCATCCGCGCGTTTCGATCGAAAAGTGTGCTCGATGCGTCGAATTAGAAGTTGATTTTTGATGGTCGCGCCGTTTAAAACACTGGGTCCTCGGGATTTCCATTGCAAATCCGTCTCGCGCGCGCGTAATAAAAACAACCGCTCTGTAAAATTCGATTCGTTTGCGACGCGTCTCGGTAGTGACGCGAAATAACGGAACCGTGGAATCTACGAGCGAGCGACAGCTGCGCAATGACACTGCCGAATGTCACAAACTGTCCAAGTTTCAAGATGATTTTGGCAACTTTTGAATGATAAAAATTAACTAAATTATTAATTAAATATCACTCACTAAAATCAGAATTGGAAATATTAAAATTAAAATTGAGATTTTAAAGACAATTGAACAATTTAATTAATTTAATAGACTTCGTGCAATAAAGACAATGAATTTATAATAAGTATCGTAAGTATAATAAGTATAGTTATTAAATAATAACCTAATAACTATAATATTCGATCTGTTCTGGGCTGCTTATAAACGCTTTGATGCTTATAAGCATTATAAGCATTATAAGCATTATAAGATGCTTACAATTCTTAACATGTAAATCGTGGAAATATTATTTCCATAATTCCTGTGTTTTTAAGATCAGATACGTAAGCTTTTTTTGTTACGGGCTTTGCTGGTGAAAGGATTCGGGCTAACAAGCTTGAAAGTTTCATGTCGACAAACTTGAAGGAACCGTTACGGGTCTCCCCCCGGGTGCGATTTATATCTAAAAGGGAGCGAAAGAGGATCTCATCATCTTAAAGGACTTTCCTCGTACGACGATCGGTTTTTTCTGTTGGTCTTCGGAAATGCGAAGTAAAGTCGAGCGCCGTCGTTGCCGCGACAGTTTCACCCACGACATGCCTCTTTACGATCCCCGTCGGTGGTAAAAACGTTATAGCATCCCCGATTGTTCGCCATTAGTGGCGTCTGCGATGTCAAAACAACATCACATTCCACTATCGGCCTTATATCACACGAAATTGGGGTGCAAACCTTTGACGAAGAAATAAAATAATGGAAGGAGCGAGACTGACAGAAATATTAAAATAATATAGACATTGTAGACGATAAGAAGTGCATTATTAAGTTACGTTAATAAAGGTAAATATTTATCCTTACGAACCCACCCTCGATGACTTTCTCCTTCACATATATTATAAAGGTTATCCTCCTGAATAACCTTCAGAAAGTTTTAACCGTCGCTAAGGGTAAATATTTACCAATATTATTTCTCATAAGATTTACAGTTATAGCTATATAATAATAAAAATAATAGGTAATAGATAATAACGATAATAACGATTTCATTTCCAAGAAGGTACGATATAAGGGACCGTGTCTCTCTGTCTGGAATTTTCGACTGAAATTTCGATGATTTCTTAATTCTATATCGCTCTTCTTCCCCTCTTCCCGAAAATGCTTCTCTGTCAATTGAAATTTGACGTGCAGACAATTTCTATCGACAACCTGGCATTTCAGTTCAAAGGCAGTTTCACGAAGGCCAAGTAACTCAAATTGACGATCTCCCGAATTCTGCCTGCTGGTATCCTTTATCGAAAATTCGATCAAACTGTCTTGAATATGTGATTACAGTGGCTTCTACCATCGATATCCAATAATGCTTCGATAGCTGTCTCGTTAGCTTTTGCGTGGCCGCTTTTTGATAAAGTCGTCATCGAGATGAAAGTTCGCGGAAAATATCCGTATATTTTCGGATTTCGCAAATATTTCTGGCCTTAAAGTTAACCATAAATACGATAAATCGTGAGAAAAGCAAGAGAGAGAGAGAGAGAGAGAGAGAGAAAGGAGGGGAAACATGAGAACTGTGAGTTCGAAATTATTTGATAAGCAAATATTTGAGTATGTTATTGCACTTTTATCAAGTTTGTCTTATAGATAAACACGAACGTTCATGTATCAAGCCCGAGGTAAGTAAGTACATAATTAGTATATTGCGGGAAAAACATTAGACGGGGGCAGGAAAGTTTCGCGCAAGTCGATCCACGACGTAAGAGAGGTCTTGCCCTCTTCTCAGGGGAAGAACGGATCGGGAAATTTTGGGCGCGAAGTTGTTAGGTAACTTGTAAGTCCGGCTTAGTTTCTCGAAGTTGCCTCCGACGAAAACTTGGTGCCTTTGCCATTCCTAGTATAAATTAGATTCGGATGAGTGATAATAAGATAAATAATAATAAAAACGAAAATTAGGTTACTAGTTATTAGTCTCATGGGTAGTAAGTAATGGGCGAAAGTTTCTTTGCTCTAAGGGAAATTTGACCGGTGTAAAGTTCGAAATTTAATTTAGCCAAGATATTCTATATACATCTATAAAATATGATTACATTTTTTATATATTAATGGCGTTTCGCAATATACGATTGATGGTTTTTAGGTCAAAGATTAAAAATTAAGATTAGGAGCTTTCGCACGTCATTATAGGTTCAATGAAAAAAGCGGAGTCTTTCCCAAGTTCCGATCGCGGCTGTCGGAGCCTTGATAAATCGCGACGCAATGTCGCTGCTTATCAGCGACGTTGCCCTTAATGGCGCTGTCGTCCTTCGAGATATCAGCATTAGCGGCTGGAACTCAGACGTTTATTGCGCAACTTTCGAGGCTATTGCTAGGTGAATATATCGAGTTATATTCCAATTGCATTACAAATTTTCACACGTGATGAGATTAAAAACACTTGTTAAATAATATCTTTTTGCACGAAAAGTAAATTGGGATATTTATTAAAATATAGGTAGCTGCATTTCGCATCAGTTTTTATGTTCCTTCGTTTATTTACGAATTATTTACGCATTATTAAAAGCAGATGTAAATGATTAAAATTGTTTTCCGCATACATATTATGTCATGTAAAACAGGTGACTTAAAATGAATACTACAGGATTAACCCCTTAATTATCTCTCAAGTTTGTGTCGATGATACAATTAGCCTTGAGATATAATTTCTTCTCAAATTTGGACTCAAAGTTATGACTGAGATAGATGAGATGGGCGGATAATAATGAAGTTTGTCGAATAGCTATGTACGAAGAAGCCGCCGTGAGATAATCAAATTTGACGTTAAATGGCTCTCGTTAAGGGGTGAGAAATAAAGGACGGTTTTAAGGAAAATCTCCGGAGAGTCGGTCCGGAGGTGGGTTTCGACTGTCCCTGTTGAAAGTCTACGCGCGATCTCTCGTTCCGCGCGTCCACCTTCGTGAATAATTCATAAAACGATAAAACTTTCAATGCCGAGTACCTACTGGCAAAAAAGCGTCGACAGACGCAAAAGTCGAGGGATCATTATCGTTTTTCATTGCCGCTTCAGTCAAGGCCGCCTTGGGAAATATTTGCAATATACTCGTATTAATGGCGTAAAGCGCGATTGGAAAGCTCGCTTGCGTTCATATTTTATTAAACTCGCCGATTATATGTAATTACAATTGCATTCTAATTATACATAAAGCATAGTATATAATATCAGAATAATCCGTATATTAACTAAACTAATAATTATTAATCGTACAATAGTCATTGAAGCTTTGTCTTCAATTCGTTTGCAACGAGGATATTAAAAGCATGAATTTTATTCATTTTAATTAATATTGCATTAATATTGCATAATTGATATTACTCATATATTATGCATATCCTTATTTAATATATTACATTTCGTTAGTTTTGGCGCGAGATATTTCCTTCGGGTCGATGCAACATAATTTTAATAAAGAAAGGACGGATCGCGCGCGAGAGCCTACGTGCGGCTTAGCCTCTCATATTGGTGATGTATCAAGTACATGCATGCGTGATGTACGTACACAATGTGGATTTATGCCTCTCGCTTCCAGCTGGCGACCTAGAAAAGGGGATGCCGATATTCCCCTCTGCATAAACCGAATATCGATGCCACGCAAACGGCGAATAAATCAAACAAATTCGCGAAGTCTGTGCATTTCTCGTCATACTAATATGAATTTATGCGCTGTATTTGCGAGACACCGTTCTGTAAAAAAAAAAGAATAGATGGTGACATTTTATTGTAAGAAAATATATATAATTAATGTAAAAGAATATTCTTTTATATTTTATTATATTTCATAAAGTTGTTGTGTTTGATGGAGTCTTGAAATTTTCTTACAGAGCTGACAATTACATACAGAGCTAAGTACTTGTAATAAAATTGACTTAGTAATTCTAATATCACTATTTATCATGAAAAATTGTCGTACCGCTTAAAAATATATATCTCTTAAAAAGCTTCCGAATTATTGAACCGTTCTTTTTCCTTTCTTTCTTCTCTATATAGCATTTTTTTTCTTAGATATTAAATCGCTACGTTTCAGGTCGTCCTTTAGAGACTGCGTTTTACCGACAATTTTTACGGTAATTTTTCAAGGGTGATACCTCAAGCTCGATCTTTGCTACGGATATAAGTTCGTTATTCTTGCCTTTGCCCCATCGCCTTATTATTAATCACATTTTTTTGCGGTAGCCGTTCTTTGACCGGAATACTTCGCTTTCGTTCATCTTTGAGATGAAAGAGAGATAGTTCTCGTTTGTAACTTTTCTCTATCGCGATCGTTCCTTTGTTTCCGTCAGCGGGCGGATTCCTTCCCGCTAGAAACCGTTCGGCAACGATTTATGAATTATTCACGGAACGGACGAATTATTCACGAGGATGATTGCACGAACGGTTCGCGACACTTAATTGTAGGCAACCGAAAAGCGGGGCAAATCCATAATTTAAGAGTATACCTCCGATCCTCGTCGCGGCTCGCTTACACTCTGATTGTAATAAATATAGAGCGACACGTTTTAATTTCCTTATTAATTAAAATTTCTCTCTTTTAATATGATGGGAAAGATATGAAAATATAAATCTGTCGTATAATAATGATGACGATGCTTTTGTGTCGCTTTTAGATAAGATTTTCCATTTTTCGATATTTTATTTGTACATTGTTAATATATTATTATTGTAATAATCATTAATATTATCGTTATAACTTTTAAAAATCTATTGAAGCTTAATAACGCTATAATTTCTTCATTAACAAACTAATCAAAGATTTGAGTAGAGTCAAAAAAGTATGTCGTTTTAAAACTAAGAGAAGATTCAAATTTTTTACTTTTCGTAATTTTACCAAAATTATCGTCTTTTAAATTTAAACTGCACTGCCTTTCGGTTGATACACGAGGGCGAATGCAACTGGTACCTCTTCGCTTGCAAGACACGTCATTGCCGATTACCAAACTTATTTCTTTGCGCGAACTCTCGTACGATTGTTGAACGTTTAACTTTCGCGATATCGAGATATCTCTCCCACGAACGTGTGCTATTGCGCGGACGTAATATATTATGTTCACCCTCACATTCTCTCCGCGTCTATTCTTTATATTACGTTATCATTCTAACAAGAATAATGTAACGTGCTCGTGGGCAAGCATTCGAATATTTACGATTCTTTATTCGATTTCACAGAAATTCGATATTTTCTGCTGTAAATACTTTTCTTTAATGATCCTTTCGCTAATCATTTTCCGAAAATGATAAATTATTTCTTAATTAAAATTCAAGTTAAGATATATTTAGGAAAGAGTTAATATTTAATTACAAAAGCTTTGTGTGAACATTATTTTTCTTTTATTGTCTGAATAAAGCTTTACCCTATATTTATTAATAAGTCAGTGAATCTTTTACTAATTGGCTGTATTTGTGTTTTAGCCTCTTCTCCGACTTGAGAAGCCTAGCAGGGACAACCCTGATGAATCTCTTGGCAGCCCTTTTCATGGTTCAGCTATTGTTCATCGTAGGAGCTGGAGGAGTACAGGTATTTTTTACGTTTTTCTATTTTTATCTTATAAAACAATTACCTCGTCTATTATACAAAATCCTTTTCTGAAGAATCTTAGGTTTATATATATGAAAAACTTATAAATACCGTAGCTACACCTTATGCAAAATACAACTATAAAATGTAATAACATTCTTCGCATACATCACGAATAATGGGTGATTATTAAAAAACTATTTGAAAGTATCATATTTATCAAGAAAATTCGCTTGACATGTCATACCTGACAGATTTGAACTGTAATGGTTACCCAGATATAACTAGAAAAAAGTTAGAACTACGTTGATACAACATTTTTCATTTAAAATTACCTCTCGTGTCTGTTAGTGAAATATTTGTGTTTCCTCCGCGGATCCTTCTCTGTACAAACATAATGCGAAAATCGACTTAGATCCGTCGAGGTGTGAATTCCGGTGGCTGCTTTCGGTTCTTCCGCTTTCACAGAGATAAAGATGAGAGATAGAGAGAAAGAGAAATTCCGTTTCGTGCTCAGCACATCGGCGAGAGTTGCGAGAAAAGCTTTCGTCGGGACTTCCACCGTCTAATGTTCTGCACTTGAATCCCCTTTAATTAAGCTCCAGAATCCGCAAGCTCGTCGCGAAACGCGACAGATTCCTGAATCCTTCTTTTTTCGCTCTTTTGTCCGTTCCTTCTTTCGTTTCGCTCGGAAACATCCAAGGAGCGATGTCAGGCGTTCTCGTATACGAGGATGCCTAACATTGTCACTCGAATTCTCCCGGCGAAATGCGATGCCGGTTACCGACAAACCGGGAGAAAGCATTCCGGACTCTCTCTCTCGAGCGACTATATCGCGGACGGGAGGAGAGAAAAGTTGTAGGAAGACGTTGGGAAGCGTCGATTAGAAACTCAAAGCGGAAATTAGCGGGCATTCTTATTTCCAAGTTTTAATTGCGTGTCGGTGACGTCGGGCTTTTCGCCACTGACGACATCAGGATTCGTGCCAAAAATTTTTCTCATCTATTTTTATTGCGGATTTTAATATCGCGCATGATATCGTTAATTTTGTCATGCTACCCTGGCGGTCGCGTTGAATTAGCTATAAATTGCTTTAATGACTCCGATGAGATTAAAAAGGGCATTATTGATCATCCTATTTTTACGCTGTTTAATCATCCGTATTATTGAGGTATACTATTTTTGTAATTATTTTTAATTCGAAATAATGAAAAATATACATCAATTAACTTTGTTGATTAAATTTACTGGAAATTTGATCATCGCGATTTCATTATCGTTTTTACTAACGTAATGAAGCAAGTTTTGTTTTTCACGTGAAATGTTAGAGCGTAATATATACAGAAAATTTATACAATGTTACCATTAAATCTTAAAAAACTATTAGGTCTTCCATAAACTATAATTTAAATTACTCGAAAATGTGATAAAAACATAATTGCAATTTAGTAATTTACAACATTTCTTAGAATAATAACATAATAGTTTCTCTTTAAAGGGACGCGCTTACAAGCAAATATCCTTTGCGAATTTTATTGAGCACACGTTGCGATGTTTAATTACTAGCCACGTATAATAATGACGCATAAAAAATAAAAGACGCAAAATGCCACGTGCCAGTCTCGTCAGTCGTAAAAACATCGTGAATATTATTCACTGGGCAAAAGTAAATTTCATTGCATTCTTCCCGCGGAAATGAAAAACGTATATATGCCATGCCTGCTTTGAAAAGAACAGAGAGGAGAATTTCTCTTAGATTTAACAACGAAGAAACAAGCGCGCTCTCGTTTCTTCACCTTTAGATAAAGAAAAGACTCACTGCACTTGCAACGGATATATTTTTCTTTACAGAAATAGAGACAGAACACATATTATATGTATATAAAATAAAAATACACATATATACGTGCATATATAATATATGCGTGCCGAAAAAATCCGCATGGAAACGAGATTCTTTTTAGGTCAAATGTTATTCATCGCAGTTGCAAATCGTGGCCTTTGATCTTTGAAGATCCTCTAATGGGATACATTTCGTTTTAAAAATATAGCCGAAACACGAGATCTTTTCATATGCGAGTAACATATGAAGAGATCTCGTGTTTTGCCTATATTTTTAAAACGAAATGTATCCCATGTAATATATAATTCAAGTTCATATTTTCGGCTTCATATTCATTAATTCTGATGTGAAGCTATCGTAACAGAATATTTTCATCTTTTTTTTGCTTGATATTTACCAAAGTAGAGAAAATTCCTGAATATAAAATTCCATATATGATACGGGCAAAATTAATTATATATTTTTTCTTTCAATCTAAATAATTAATTTATAAATATATATGACACATTTAATTTAAAACATCATAAGTCTAGCAAGTATTTTGTGCAAATTTCACAGAAGAATTTATCGGTTTTTTGTATAATGAAATCTGTATCATTTTTTTATTTTATTCAATTTTATTTAATTAATATCATCCACACACACGGGAAATAGCCGTATAATAAAATTTGTGAGACGTATTTCTTTTTCGAATTTCCTAACCATCAAAAAATAGAACTAATTGGCCCTTAAATTTTATTCTATCAATAAATAACGGATAGAGGACGAATAAAAAGAAAGTAAACCGGAAATATATCGGCGATTTTACGCATGAACAAAAAGAAGAGAAGGTTATTTAAGTCGAGTTAGTGTTTTTTCTACGAGGTGCTAAATTTCATGACCACGAACTGGGCAAAGCTCGCCGCCAAGAAAGACCCTACACGCGAGCAATATATCTCGTCGTACTCGTACATGCAGCAGAGGCGAGAAAAAAAAAGATTCATCTCAACGGAGGTGTACGAGCGAACGCGTTAGATGTTACGAGGTCAGAATGCCGTCCCTTCGAGACAAGCCGCCCTTCCGTGTAACTCCCTAATTGCGGTCTTGTCTTGTGTCAGTATGTATAAGACGAATTTGCATTGAATGTATGTATGTATGAGCGAGTTTCTAACATAATATTAAACTTGATGCAAATATAAAATCATATTGCAAGGAAAAATTGATGTGACATTAAAATAATGTTACAGTACAGGGATATGTAATAGAAATCGATTAAATATTATTATGCATACAATACACCTCGCAATTATACATCGTGCAATTTTAACAGCACACACTATTCTGACAATTAATAACTCGTTATATTTTAGAGATTAATTATAATCGAAAATCCTGATAGCTCTCGAAGCATTAGTTTACGAATCATAAGTTGGATAAATGCTGCCCAATGATCGTGCACAATACAAGTAACTACGCTTACACGCATATACCGATCTATCATCTGTTATTGATTTTCTCAGTTCAGATAATATTGGATTTTCCTGCTCAGCTATTTTGCATTTACATGCTTGCTACATGCAGGTTGATACACATACACTACTGACTACAGCAATCAGCTGCTTTTGACAGATTGATCATCAGTAGCAAAGTTTAGATGACACGTGCAAATTATATAATCTGTTTTTTTAATGGATATATAAATGATAACGTACACTGCACGCTATTGTATACGCAAGATTACCGGGCGGCAATTTGTGTGGCAAGCCCGCCCATTATTATCTCTTTGCACGAGATACGAGCATTTTCTGTGAATAATTATTTAGCGGGTAACGTTTATCAATATGCGCAACCGATTAACTCCACAATTAATTCGCTAACGTAAACGTGTCGAAGCGACGGCAATTTTTCGAAGCCACATCGCGCGTTTTACTCGTTAGATGTTAATAGGAGTCAAAGCGATAGGGAATGGAAAATTTTAATCACCATTCCGTTGCGACATTTACGAGCGATAATTATTTCCTCAATCGATGCCTAGACTCGAATATATTTTTGCGCTTTGAACTTTTCGCCGATGTAAACGTAATTTATCCACAATTTTCGGACTGACGCGTGCTGAATACATGTAGCTCGCTGGTCGAGCGATTCGAGTAACAAAAGGACGTGATAAACTCGACCGATTTATTAATAATTAATTTAAAATGCAAAGAACAGAATGTTCAGTGTGAATTTATTTTACGAAACGTTTAATGTCGCGGAATAGCAAATCGATTGGCACGCAACCTTGGTTTGTCTCTTGCATGTTAAAACTTGCTAATGATGGCCAACTTAACAATATCAGCTGGTTGTTATTGATTACTCTATTATTTGTAACACACGCTTAAACTTCAACCTAACCTTGACATTTTCGCTTCAAATTTTACTAATTTTCGGTACTAATTAATCTCTAGAACACGTTGTTGAAGTACACTGCTTGTACGATATCTTGCATAATTATAATTAAAAGATATAAGGAATAAAACTATAAGATTATTTTAGCTGCATTTCGATATTTACTGTTAGCAACTGTCAGTACTGAAAATCTATGGTATACGTGACGTAAAATATAGAAATATATAGATTTTTAGTACTGACAGTGAATATCGGAATACAGCCATAAAGAAGAAGAGTTATTTTTATAGATTTAAATATTATAGATTTAACAATGAAATATATACTATTCTGACTAGCAGCTCAATGTACGACTGGTGATATATCAGCATTTTGAAAAGTCGACAAGTTTGTGAAATAGCTTGACATTATTTTTTATCCGACAAGAGATATCCGACAATAGAATATCAATAACGATATTTTCCGTCGACAAGACAGATGCAATGAGCAGGGGAGGAGTTTATTAGAGACGGCAAAATCCCACTTCGTCATACCGCTTGACGGAGATAAATCTCCGTCGGTTGTGTGTGTAATTTCACGGCCGTCACGAAGCAATTCGGCTTTATTGTTACCCGCCTCGGGGATTCGTGAGAAGAGGGGCGCAAAATAAATTAATTCAACCCGCGAGACCCCTCGCGCATTTTCTTGGTCCCGATTTCGAGTAGTTTTGACATGCGGTGCTCGTTTCTGCGAAAATCGAAGAGAGTAAAAAAGAATGGGGGCAATAAAGAAAAAAGAAAAAGAAAAAGATTTATTATAGTCCGGGGCAAGTATCGGCAAAATGAAGAATATAGATAGCTAGAAAAGTTAAGATAAATATTGCACAAGAATATTGAAAGTATTATAAGTAAAGTAGTAGTGAAACAAGCGAAAAGTTAACAAAAAAGTTGGCTTTTTACTATATCCCGATATAATTAAAAACTTTTTTTTATTGTAACTAGGAGAACGCAAAAGATTTTTAATAACCGCAGTAGAGAATATGATAGAAAAGAATCTGCGAATGTTATTAGGAATTTATTATAAAATAAATAAAATTTTAGAATAAAAAAAGAAGTGCCATTTTGCTAATGTTACCTAGCTACTACAAAAAGAAACAAGCTTTCTAAATTCTCATTTACCGAAGCATTATTACATATCCAAATATATCATGGATGTAGACGAAGCAACTTCCATGTTTACATTGTATACTTTACATTCCTACGGCGTTTCCGGTTCCGTCCAATAGAGCAGTAGTGCATTCCGTGTGCAGCTCGCAATCTCGATATATCGCCGTCCCGCATTAAGTCAGACACGTTTACGAGCTCTGTACCACAGCTAGGGATGCTGGCAGGCGAGATAAAGTTTTGCGGGCGAGATAACGTTTTGGTCGGAATTAAAAGGTACGAACGGGAGGGATATTAATCCATCCTAATGTTCCTTCCAATCTATCTGAAGTCCTTGTTAATAGTGTTTGCAACGATGTTAATACGTGAAAGCTTTATGCTGGAATGCTAAATTAATCATTATACTTAATTTCAATTAATAAATAGGTTTTATGTAATAATTATAAAATATAAAATTGCGCTTATAAATTATCATCAATTTTGAAATAGGTAAATATTATTATAAATAAATATTAAATTATAATTTCATTAATAAATAAAAATAACGTATTAATAAAATAAATATTTTAATGGTTCAGGTATATAGACTATAGACACTTTCTATTATATGCATACGTGTAATCAAGAAAAGGGTATTAAATATCAATAACTTGATCCTTGTTACAAGAAAACTACACTGAGAAAAAATTTGTCTGCATATTAGTAAATATTAGTTTGCATACAACTGTGACTCCATTTACTAAAATGAAGAAATTTTTCCTTTTTATTGGTATATATGTGTATTTACTGAGAAAAAACTATACTAATAAAAAGGAAAATTTTCTTCATTTTAGTAAATAGAGTTACAGTTGTATGCAAACTAATATTTACTAAAATGCAGAAAATTTTTTCTCTCAGTATATCGTTTACTACTAATATAAATCACGATTTTATAAACGCTGTTTAAAATATGCTTGTTACAAAAAAGTATTTAATATTATAAATTTGTTGAAAATTGATATTAAAGATTTACGTATGATTTAATAATATGGTCTGCGTGTGTACGTGAAATTGTAAATTCATCGCAAAAACAATTCTTGCGCGAGAACATTCGTGTTAAAAGAAGATTGATAGCGAATACCAAGGATTCGGACTTGTCGGTGATTTACAGCCTCCCATCACGTGTGATATTAAAGGTTATTTCTTGGGCGGGGAAGTTTAATAACGCGCGCATTAAATCACTATAATTAGTACGATTATGCGTATCGTAGAAGCGTTGTTTCTCCTACATTTAGGAATATGATATATCACATCCTGCATTAATGTTTCTGAGGGGATCGTTGGAAATAAAATGGGGATTAAGTAAATCTACCACAGCAAGCAATTCTGAGAAATTTTAATATCCGATTACGGTATAACGTCTGTAATCGATACACCATGAAAAATATCTGCGGATTATTTTTAAATAATAATAGAAAAGTGACAAAAAAGGAATTAGCGAAAGATGTAAATTTTTGTGAAATTTGAGTATGGTAAAATAAAGTGTCATATGTTAACGCGTAACTCGTGATTAAAATAATACGATTATTCGTTGCAAAACAATGCAATGCACTTTTGACAATGCTCGGTGAAATTTCGTTGAAAATCAAGAAATTTTACCAATTTTATCGCTAAGCATAAAACAGCATGTTTTACAATTAATTTGCATAAAATCTTGAGCAAATATTTGAACTTTATCTTAATAAGATTTTTAACATAGAAAATTATCTAATAAACTATAAAAATAGAAAAATAGAATATTTACTAAGGAATGAGAAAAATTAATCTGCTCCAACTGGATAATCTCGTTTCTAATATACAGAATATTATCATAAAAACTTAATTACACAAAAGTTTCATTGCCAAGTCTTTTGACAAATTTTAAATATTTATGAAGCATCTTGTACGCTCGTTTATCGTTGCATATAATGAGCCACGAGAATGTGCTTTTGTGGAAAGAGCTTTGCGATGTTTCAGTGGGGAAAAGCATGTAATTTACGGTGCGAGGGATGTATAATAATTTAGCTAAAACTAGGCGTTGCAAGTTTCTTTTATATTAGGACGCGCTAACTTTTTGTTACGTTATAATTACGAAAAATGCGGGACTAAAATTTTCCTGAAATTCGCAAACTGACCCAAAATTTCGTCCCGAAATTCCGGTGCGCGGAAATTCACTTAAGGAAGAATGCTATTTATGGAGCTGCGTAAATCACGATCAACCGCCAGGCAATGAATGCTAGAATGAGAACGCAACTTACCTAAAAATCGGGTGATGGGGTAATTCGGATAACTGAATACAAGATATTCTCATCCTGTATAATCTCTTACGATGGAACTACAGAATGTTACGTTCCTTCAAATTCAATTAAATTTACAAATGTTTAGAGAATTAATTAATTTTTATTTTATGTCGATTTCTTACATATTATTTTATTATCAATATTGTTTTTATTAATTTTATCGCTGAATGGTACATTAATAGGAGGAGATAATATATATGTTGTTTCTGGATAAAAATCTTTCTGATATCTATATTATTTTTCGATTAAAGATTTAAGTAGTTTTATTTATTTTAATACGACAAACATTATACGTTTGATAAATGATCGATTTAACATCTGATTCTAAATCATCGCTAGCCTGACAAACAGCGAGAATACAGCGCGAAAAAAAGAGAAAGAACGTTATATGTCTGTCTTTGTTTATTCGCTAGCCGAAGCTCCGAGCGCACACGTATGTGCCTCTTTGCGTGTGTGTGCATCCCCGCCACCCGATTGTCGGGTGAGCCACGACCTCATTCTGGCCAATTCTGGCATTGTTGTCGCCAACACACGTTGGTTTTGTCGGTCCCAATCTTGCGGCTCCTGCGGGAGTAAAGTGATTTTCGCGGCAAGTCTTACGATTTAGAGGAACAATCCTATGGAGATTTGTCTCGAGATAACGGAGAAAACCCCGAAGAGAAATCCAACTTGAGCGACACGGATCGGGAGAGTTGCAACGCCGAAAACGTGTGTAAGAACTTTGCGTCTGTCCCCGACACGTGGAAATGCAACTGCAATATACCGACATCGGAAACTCACGTTCTGTCAGGAAACCGAGTTGCCTCTCGCGGGAGATCGCCAATTCGAATTTGCTCGAAAACTCGAGTGATATTGGTACCTGGCAAAGGTAAAACTTTTCGGGAAAGAGAAGGAAATTAAATATCTGTTATGGAGACTTTTCGGGGCATTTAAAATTTATGAAAAATTCGTGTCCGCGACTAATAAAAATAACGGATTTCTTTTACAATATTTAATTAAACTCATTCTGTCCACTCATTACACAATAACAGTTATTTAGTTTCACCTGCTTCTGAATATATTATATCACTGTATATTATTGTCTCAAAATTATCATATGGTTATCACATTATTGTTTGATTAAATATCGAAGAAGGACCAGCCGTCACGAGATAAGTTTCACAAGGGAAAAGTTTTTCCCCTTTTTTAGGAGAAGAAAATCTCACTCTGTTCTGAGACTGTATAAAAAGACTAACGAAGATTTCCACCGGTTCCATTGAGTAGTTTTTAATTAAGCGCGAAATGGCCGAGGGACAAAGCGGCGGCAACTTACGAATGGTAATGGAGCTCTTAGATCAACTTGCTCTTCTCATCGGCGCCGAGCAAAATAAAATTACTGATCAGAATGGAAAATCAATCACACATCTCTTCTCCTCCCGTTCCCTCTTGCTCGCACCTTTAGGATACGAATTAAAGCCACGACCCGAATGTAATTTTTGTCCTAAACTCCCACGCAGGCTCGGTCGATCTTAGATAATGGCCCATGAAGATTGCACGGATCTCGCTGCATAATTTATGGTAACGTAAGTTTTCCTTCGACGGTGAACATATCTTCTATGACTGTGATTCTTTTAACCTCCTTAAATTACCATTGCCCCATTTTCGAAACTGTATTCAAAGCTCTTCGAAATTCTACGAATTCCAAAGAAAAGTTAAAGTAATAGAGTCGCGCTTAAGTGTTTTTCGCGAGTTGGAAGCACGCCTTGCGTCCTCGATTGTGTTTACTTTTGTTTCAAAATAAATTATTCCGACATTTACATTTATAAATCTTTAACGGCTCAGTTAAAATTTAATTAAAATTGCTTTAGCTAGAATTTAATCGAGAGAGAGAGAGAGAGAGAGAGAGGGGGGGGGAGATGTGTGTCCGTGGCATTATTCACGCGACTGCTTATTATTGTTGCACGCCCGTCCAGAAACAAAGCCTTGCATTGTTGCATTGTACGTCAGGGCATTTTCTCATCGACGCGAGGTGTCAGGTGCGAAACGCGTGGCCTTGTTATCCGCGCCAGTTATCGATTACACCGAGCTTTGTTGCCAGGGATTTTTAACAATAAGGGCCTGTCGGCGCGCCTGCAATTTAACGATTGGCCGACTGACACCTCCATCCGCGTCTCGCGGCGGGCGCGCGAGAAATTACGACGGAATCGCGTTGTGAAACGCGACGCGGTTATGCGGGCGATTTGAAAGGCGCGCCTGTATTTTTGCTGCGCAATAAAATATCCGGGACTCTTATCGGAAACGAAATTACAAATTCACATGTTCAAGTTTCTAAAGATTATAAATCATTTCTAAAATTGTCAAAGTGATTGATAGCTCCGTTTACATCTATTACGAGTATCGGTGAAACCTTCATACGTTTCGTAGACACGTTTCTTTTGTGATTTGTGCTAGAATCTATTTTCTATCGTGTGTCCCTATTTATTCTCTGCATTTCATTCGATTTGGCAATCACGTGGAGAATACTTTTGCCGCGTATTGCGTTCTCATTTTGAGAGTAAACATACCGAATTGCCGAAAGTGCTCCGATGAGTAACGAAAAAATTCCAATCGCGAGCAAACGGCTCGGAGCGATGGCGAGATAACTGGTCATGATTTCGTTACTGCGTGATTGGCGCAGTGTAAATAAAACCTGTTTCTTCTGTCCGCGATACTTTTTGGAACTCGGCATTTTTCAGCGGCAAATTCATCTAAAATTCGTCCAATTCGCGTCTAGTCCGAATCCGCTTTTTTTCCCCGCGTTCACATCGTTTTCGCGAAATTGTACGTTATGAAATTGTACCGAAAATCCGCATTGCAGTAGACGCGCTTGTAAACTAGCGAGCTTTCACGAACTAATGGACGTCAAGAAATTTTTTTGTTCGTGTATCTCTAAGCTGTTACAAAAATAAATATCGATTCTTTATTTTTTGTTAAATCTAAATATAATTGATACTCTTGCGTAAGCTATCGATTATTTGTCGTTGATAGCCGTTTTCGTTAAATTCATATACGCCGTAATATGATTTTTAAATATTAAAGTAAACTCACGCAACGTATACCTGTAACATATGTACATATTTGAATTTTATTCATCATTGAATTTTACTCACACGATTTCGCATTATGCGGGTCACGAATCCTGGATTTGTCACTAGCCGAGTAAACGGACAGCCGTTTATTCAAATAGCTTTCCTAGATAATGTTGTACATACACGGTGTATTATAATAACGTGAAACTCGGTCCAGAGGGTAATTTCAATGAATTTGAAACTGCCTTAGCAATTGCACGCGTATTTTATACGCGTATTTTATACATTTCGAAACATCAAGTACATAAAAATACTCGAGATACTTGATACTAGCATTTCAAAAATTGTCTTGAAAAATAACGATTAAGTCGTTGAGGAAAAAGTCTGATTCCCGATTAAATCTATTTTTGAAAGTGGATTCACTCGGACACATGTAATGTTACAGATACACCCTGTACATATCCACAAGTGCAACACGGTCTCGTATGTTCAAGTATCTCGTGCATTACCTCGATGGTGCGCGAAGGTTTCTTGCTTCATTTCATCGTAACGACCGCTTTTACGGCGACTTACATTCTTGCGCGGTCACGTCTCGCCTGTAAGGTGGTTCACGACGTTCCGCTCTCCTTCATCGAAACTTTCCCATCTCTTTTCTTTATTATACCCTCCAGTGATCGCGCCAGTGCACCGAGTGCACCGGCTAGTTAATGCGACGGTGGTGTTGCAGAAACGCTTCTCATCGTTCACCCTAAGCTACCATTTTTATATAACTATGCATTCGAAGTCTCTCATAATTTCGGACGGTGTCTCTTTTAGAAAATTATTTGTAAATGTGTTTATTACGCTGTACAAAATGTACATATTATACACATTTATACATATGCTATATATTTTTTATAAAATAATATATATATTTATAGTTTGTTTTAAAAATTATATAAAATATATGGCAGTATTGTATAAAACTCAGGATAAAATTTAGTAAATGTGTCACAAAGGTAAGTGGGTGAATAAAATAAGTTAAGGAATTTGCCGTCGTACATTTTACAAATATTTTACATGCATGGAAAGAACGGTTTTGCTGAAGTATCTAAAAATTTAGCTAGATACAGATCTGAAAATAATTTTGTTGGACCATCAAAATAATTATGTAGAACACTCAAACTGATTGCTAAAATGTCAAAATTTTTTACAGCATTATTATCATATTTCAGCGACCTACTATAATTATTTTGATGGTGCAACAAAATTATGTGTGGGTCTGTTCTATTTTCCGAGCAGTTGCAATTTTTTTTTACGTCACTACGATAAATATTTATTTGCAAAAAATAGAAATTACTGACGCAAAGGCTCGCAGCAGATGTGTTCACAAACGATCTCGCGCGTGACACAAAGTTCGTTTTCATCGAGATCTCATTTTATGGCCGTCAACAACGTCACAAAAAATTCATTCGCGCGATATTGTCGCGAAAACGTTTGCGAGAGGTGACGCAGCATTGATAAAAGGATAGCTTTTAACAGGCTGAATGCTACGGAATTCTTGTCAACGGAAAAGAAAATTACTATGTTTAATATTATACTTGAAATTTGATAATAAATATTCCGACTAAAAATAATGAGACTCTTATAATTTTATAATATACTTTATAATTTAGCTTTTAACTAGTAAGGAATATAAAAGTTATATGTTTCAATTACGTACAGGTGGACCTTACTTCAACAGAATTTTAATGTAAGACTTACTAGGGAAAACTTACCAACCCAGAAATTCTAATTTTATGAAACTGCGTAAATTAAGTGGGATAAGTGAATTTGAAAATTCTATTGGTGCCATAAAACAATTTTAAAGGGTGGAATAATTTCTTATACTGTGCAAAGTGTCGCACGATACTCGTCATAGTTTGATCAGTGTAATTCGCACGCGATCGTGTTTTTGCGAATGCAATAATGAATATTATGAATAATCTATTTAACCTAGGAAAAAAAGGAAGAAGAGGCAAACAACTCTGCTGTTATATATCGGTTGGTGAGCTACAAAATAACTTTTATTTTATCTTGAGTTGACAATGATGTACAAAAATGTTAAATCTATGATGTATCTAAATTTATGTCTCATGTCAGCTAATTAATGAGGGAAATTAGAGAATAATATTAAAGAAATAAGCATCGCTCGTAAGAGTCGTGATAAAACAATAATTATAATTCCATGTATGTATGCAAAATTACATTATCGGTTTGGCGAAGTCCCTTATTAATTACAAAGATACATGTAATATTAAAAACCGGTAAACTTTAGTAAATAATAATTCTTCTTAATGTTTTCAGCAAAGAATTGACTTTAAATTTATTATTTAAATTATTGACTAGAATCTATAGTGTCTGAGACACCTTATATATTAGCTTTCCGTTTATTACCCCCTTTGCGTAAATAATAAAGAAGCGATGCGCTACCTTACCTTACCGTTTCTTGAGAGGTGCCCTGCATCATAGGGAGAGAGACTCGCTTAAGTCGACGACCTTTATCGAGGACATTTACGTTTTTTAACCACATCGTCGTCGATGATTCAGCTCGTGCGGAAGCACGTGCTCGGCGGTAATTAATCGATAATTAATAGATGAGGGCTCATTTGCTCTTGCACACTCGCCGCTCCGTTTAGGTTCTGGTCGTGGCAGACGAGACGACGGCCCTTTAATTAGCAGGTGACTTCATCGAGAGGGTATTTTTACGTCCGCAAATCAATTTATCCCCGTACGAAGGTATATCGGTAACTGTGCCACGCTATAAATCGCTCCGCTGAGCTTCTTCTGGCTATCTTATCCTCTTCTTGAGAGATTTAGTAGCGCGCTGGGACTCAATTTTTGATTTACATTTAATGCTCGAATTACGTCCAATGTTTTTCGGATACAATATAATTATGGTAACGCAAGCAGCTCAGATACGAAATTTTTCTTTTAACAAACATTACATTTCTATCATTAGTCGTTAAATTATATACTTTTTTAATTGTAATTTTGTGTAATATTTATTTGATTTCTTAATATTCTTTTTTACGTATTTGCGTGTCGTTAACTCAAGAAAGTTCAGAAATTTTCTAGCGAACCTTTCCGTCATCTAGTGCGATATCCGGTAAAAAATCTGCTTCCTGCAAGATTTGTACAGTTTCTTCCGAATCGCTCGCGAACGATCGCGATTTACGTGTGATCCATAATTCAAGATTTATTCACTTTCCGATAAACCCCAACTCGCTGATAGGAGTTTTACTAGTAAAGCCGAAGCTTTATTCCTGAAATCGCTTTGTTCTCGACGCGTGTTCGAAAGCATCTCGGTTACGACGATGACGATTGAGCCGATAATGTGGATTAATTGATACACCGCGATCCGCGGGTCGCTTGGTGCGAGAGCTGCTTTTAACGGACAAGTTAATTGCTTCATTAGGAGAAGCACGATCTCTCTGTCTCTCTTTCTCTGGTTGCAATTACGGGATGCAACGGTTTCCTTTTTCCAGTGTCCATTTCCGCCGCGCGTTCGTCCGATCAAACGTAACGACGGGCGGATGAAACGGCTAATCTCAATCATCGATATATCATGTTTCGCAATATATGCTCGAGACTCACATTCCCGATATCGTCTCTAGAGATCGTCACATTTGGATTACGTAACACAGTTACAATATGAATATATCCAGGACTATATGAAATTATTAATATATGTTACATACGTAATAATAATAATTTTGCTCTAGTACAAATACGTATTGTTACGCTCGTATTGAGACGCCCGATAGATACGAGTCAGAGAAGTCGCGAAGCGTCCCCTTAGTCGCTGTTGATCAACAGTCGCCTTGAAGATTCGGACCGGAGTCTTTGTACTGTTCGGACGTACTAGCTCCGTGCTTCCTTCCTGTAAACAAGTTGTGAATAAACGTGCTTTTTTTACTTCGGAAAAGGGAGTTTCCTTTTCTATGCGAGTCCGGGAGCGCGCGGTCGCGAGAGAGTGTGTAAGGCTTGTTAGAAAGGCGCTCAGCGCAATAATACATTGATAAATGTTACAGAAATTGCTACTTATTACGTTAAACTAGCTTTTTAAATATACAATTTATAAATGTTCAGTCTCATAAATACTAAAGTGTATTTGATAGAACAGATTTGATTAATAGAGATATATCGTTTGTAAGGATTACAATAAATTATCAAGATAAATTCTCTATTGGAGGATGCCTTCCATTGTTGTAAATGCGAGTCGGTTAGTGGATTGCATGCAAAAGGATAGTCGAGCGTTATCATCTATCTCGGATAAGCTTATATTAAAAAGTTTCCCAAAGCACGGGTTATCATAGCGGGAACATAAATTCGCGGCATCGCATAGAGAAACTTTGTTCTCTCCCATATACACCTGCTGTTTACGAGTTGCGATATGAAAGCCGTATTTAATTCCAAGTTGTTGCAGTTTTTCTTTCACGCAGTTTTGTAAAAGCTGTGGGTAATAATGTTCCTGCGATTTTATTGAGAAATTCAATGAATGTCGATTGATTTCAAAACCAATGATTGCAGAGAACGGTTAAACTCTTTAATAAGAAATGTATTCGAACTTGGATAAAGTCTACGATGTAATTAAACTTTTCATGCTGCTTCAGCAGTGTAAGCGCGAAAAGAAATTGCTGAGCTGGAAACCAAATTAAATTCAAGATCTTGAATAATCGACAGACTCTGTACGATTATAAAAAGTTTCATATAATTCGTGAGCATTGTCACGAAGTTTGTATAGCGCAATCAATTCTACTTGCGTCACAGAAGGAGGAGGGCACGATATATGTACCTACAGTGTGATAAAAGTGTTCGTTAAAAGCATGCGAGAAACACAATTGAGCTTTCGAGAATAATTGATTTCAGAATAAGCCGCGACCGTTTCTCGATCGTGTATCGACAGCGCCATTTTTCTTTCTCTTTTTTCCCCCCTTTCTTCACGACGCGCGACAGCGTTCCGAGTTACGCGTATGACACGTTTTATTGATTTTGTTATCCGCTAATGTAAACGCATCGCGGCAGAATCGTGGGTGGTGTTCTTTTTTTTTTCGCAAGCTCGCAAGGTGTGTTCTCTCTCCCCGCGCGCGTTTCATTATCCCTGCGGAATATTCATGTTTTCCACGCTCTCGTTTATTCCCTCTCTGTATTTATCCCGGTCAGTTTTTTTTTTGTTTGCGAACATCCGCGCAAATACACTCGCTGGGGAGAATTATTCTTTTGATTCGATATTCCCATTTTTACGCCCTTCGCATTTTTTTCAAATTGATTATCGATATTTTCACGACGTTCACAACTTTCAGAATTTTAACAATTGTTCATCTAGTTCGGCGGTTGTACGTAGTTTTTCAATTATTCATTGAAATTCAATTACTTTGCAGATATATGAAAACGTCATTTTCAATGTTGTTTTTTGTGAAAAATTCCTTGTCTATGCAAAAACCTGTTTTCAAACTATTTCTATTTAATACTTTAATAGTTGAAGAGAATTTTATATAGAAAAATTTTCTCTCTCCGCAGTAGGATTCTTTAATTTCGCGTTACAAGCAGAATGTTTTCTCTCTAACGATATCTCTCCGAAGAAGGAAGTGAAATTGCCCCTTCGTAGAATAGAAAAAAGTTCTTGTAGTTAAGAGAGCTAATACGACGCATTTTCTTTTTCAATTTCCGAGGAGAACGTTATCGTAGATTCCAATTTTTTGATCGCAAGTTTTTCGGATGTAACGAGTTCGTTCGTCGGTGTAGAAGCAAAATTGGAACCCGGATGGTTAAATCAAGCGTGTCGGAGGGCGACGCGCGCTCTCTCGTTCGTCCGGGGGTGTTTTTGCGACGTTTCTTACCGCGTGTACTCGCCTCTGCGAGTAACTAACGTCAAGTAAATTCCCGTTTCCCGGCGGTATAATGAATTACGACGTGGACCCGCGTAATCCCCGGGATCGGAAAATTATTTATGACCGCGTGAGCGAACTTAATAACCGGTGACGGCGACATCGATGTAGAAAAATCGTCAGTCTCGGGGATCTCATTAATCTCTCGCCGTCGTTTTATATTCGCGCATAAATCACAGTTATACGTCGGATTGTGCGCCTTCTCCTTCCCTTTTTTTTTTATCGAAAAGCTAACGGTACACCATCGTTGTCTCCGAAGTCTGATATTGGACCGGAAGGTCTTTTCAAGAATGAAAAAATTCTTCAGCACCCTTGAATACATTTACTTTTCCTCCTTCATTAAATAAAATGGCCGAATTATTCTTTTCTTCTATATTAGAGAAGCTAACGGCATGTTTTTTAAATCGAGCGTGTTATATTACCCGAAGGATTTCTTAGAAATTCTCCGTGAAAAAGAAAATATGATGTGAAAGATTAGATTTTCGGTCGCTTTCATTTAGAGGAGTTGTTAAACGAAAGTCTGTCAGGCCAATTTATATTCGAAACTCTTCTTGCTATCTGGCATCCTTCAGTCCAAGCAAAACCGTTAATTCTTATTAAACACACACGTATGCACAGACTTTGCCGACGAGGATAGTGCAGTAGAGGAAAAGCTAATTTGTTTCGGGTGCAAATACTGCGAGCGCTGTAATACGGTAATTTGCAGCCCCCTGAGGATGAGCGAAGAATTCCTCGACGAAAAGAGCAACGCGTGTAGTGAAAAACAAGGGATGTTGAATAGCATAATTAACCATCCGACAGAGTTATTATGCATTTATTAAACGATGCAAACAATATTTTTATGATAAAAGAGTTCTATGTTATCACTTATATTATCATACATTTATATTATACATATGATTGATAATGCAATGATTTATAACGCAGTGATTTATAATATTAAATTGTATGTTAGATTAAATAGCTTTTGCGTCGTTACTAAATAATTTTGAATTGTTTTTAAATAGCTTTTGTATAGATTCCATTTTTTTAGTTACTAACACGAGAACAGTTTGTTTTTTTCAAATTGTTGGTTTATCGATATAAATTCTCGAGAGGAACGCGTTTCGTCCGTCGCAAAATTCTTTTTAACAAGGCCACCGCGAAAACGTGATACTGGTGCGAAGAAAAACAGCCGGTCGCTTTTCGTACGTGAAATGCGTGTATTGAAGCATTTTGCGTAAGGGAGACAGGAAAATGGAGGGAAAGATAAAAAGAGGGTGAAACGACGTTTTGCGGTTTTTGTGTTACGGGACAAAGAAGAAATCCCTCTGTTTTTGCGCTATGTTCCCTAATGGCCTTCAGATAAACGTGTATAATAGATGAGAGCTCGTTTTGGTAGCTAGATTCTCTATCTTCGTAACTCGATGATTCTCGTATTTGTATCGATCGATGCAATTTGAGCCAAGAAAATGATACATAAGTACTCACACGCACAAAATAAAATAAAATAAAATAGAACGAGTAAAAAGACGAAAATTTAAAGATCAATTTTTATATCCATATCTTGTTCTAAATAAGAAACTGATTCTTTCTGTAAATTGAGATATTAAAAATATATTTTTTCTCCTTTTCTTAAATATAACGTATAAAGAGTGGCAGCTCCACTTTTTATTACTATATAAAGTTATCATCACAGGCTTTTATATTATCTCTCTTAGAAGTAACGATCATAGAATCGCGAGCTGAGAGTTTAAATTTGTCAATTAAAAGTTGAAAACTAAAAAGTTGGGAGTTTATATTTTTCTCAGATACATAAATTATTTTATTTCAATGTGCCGCTATTTAAATCGTTATTTATTTAGATTATCTACATAATAGCAGCGGTGCTTCTGTCTTCAGCAAGATGTGGTAAAATCTTTTGAAAATTTTTTAGCAAAGTTTTATGACAACCGCGTTATTTTATGGAAACACAAAATACTCTCTTTCTGTGAAATAATCCAGCTGTTAAAACGTAGATAAAAGTAGAGCTTTCTATCCGCCGATAAAAATCGCGTACCCGATTCTCGCGTGCACGACGCTCGCTTTGCAAGGCGGCTTATACATTTCCGATATTAACTTCGCTATAATCCCCGTCGGAAGAGACACGGCTTAAATCGATCGCGTATATATCTGTCTGCGTCCCCTCGAGATTGAGATCGTCGTGTGATGAAAAGTCCTCACGTGGAAAGGACATCTTTCCTTTATCCGTATTTCATCTGCGTATTCTGCGAATACGCGAAATTGAAGATCCAGAGATAGTAATTTATTTTCTTACGCAGCCATGAGATCAGTTGAAAGCTCTATCGTTTTTTTTTTCTTTCAGCGAGATCGAGAGAGGATGAAAATCGGGCTACATACATTTTTCTAAATCCTGAACAGCCCTTATAAATTCTTCATTATTTCATAATCTTCACGCTTCCGTATAGGTCCTTATTATTTACTTTTTATTTCATTTTTTCTTACTTTTTATATTACTTAAATAAAAATGAATGAGTAACGCATTGTACGAAAAATACATGAGAGAACATTTGATTATTTTTTTATTATTTACTTGAATTAGTAGTTATTATTTAGTTGATGATAAGTGGTGCGATCATCTTTTATATATGTTCGCAAAAATTGTTTGTAATGCCATTTCCAATATTTTTGCATCAATGAGAAATGTCATAAGCTATACTACGCTTGTGTCCAATTTTAAACGGAGGAATTAGGGGATTTGGAAACGGGCGGTAATATCGTTTTACCAGTTTTTAATAAATGGACGACTCGTACAGAGAAATAAAAACTTTGCCAATTACGGTTACGACCAAACAGCCAAACGGTACTCGCGGGGATGCGCCCGTTAAAATCTCACGGTAATTCCATACTAGATAAAACGATCACCATTTCTCGGATTTATATGAATCGTTTGACCAATTTCCCGCGAATTTTTCCTAAATAAAAGTATCGAAGCATGGCTTTTAACTTATAAATGATTAAAGATGAAATGCTTCTCACAAATTATTTATCAGGAATATAAATAGAAAAGAAATATATAATAGCTATTGTTTTAAATAGTAAATTAATAACAAAATTTGTGCATGTATTAATTTTAGGAATAACACTTATTTTCGCAGAATTTTAATCGAAAGCTTTGTTACATTTTGCAATATGTATTTAATTATAAATAATACAAATATATTTAATAACAGAATAATATTTGTAGTAAAAACGATAAAATACAAAATATAACAATGCGGTAAAATATGTGACACGCGAATGCAGCGCGTTTAGTTGATATCCCATAGGCAACTCTCTCTGAAGTCACCTCAAAGAGGAATCGATTTTCATTGATGACGAGATCAAATCTCGTCGTCCAACATCCTACGTGGCTCTTAGACACGAGGATAATCCAGAGCTTACTCACGTACTGAAAGGCGACCAAGTCGAGCTTTCGCGCGTCTTTCGGCCGCTTCTTTTACTCTCGCGCGTGTGACGTAGCTTCGAATAATTCAGAATTCTCCAAAGGATTTCTCGTCCACTGTTCGACTTTTTTTTTTAAAGTTCATCTGAAATACTTTGTTCGATCAATTAAGGACTTCAATAGACTGGTCCAGTCTATCTCGATTTTAACGGATACACGAACTCGTCGAAAGCGACGGTGATTTGCGCGAAAAGAGAAAAGGATGATTTCGGTGGTGGAGGTACAAATAGAATACTGACCGTGAAATTGCAAAATAAGAAAAAAAAAAAAAGGAAAGTGGCATTGCTATTTCATCACGTTTTGAAAAGTTCAGCATGTTTCAAAATCTGCATCTGTGATTCTCAGAATAACATCAATTCTCGAAACTTTTGACAAAATATATAATTTCTCCATTAATTTACTTACTTGGCATTTAATATAATGACTTAAATTGCAAAGACATATGTATATAATAATTGTTAACTATTATGATTGATTTACTAAATTTAATAAATAACTGAAAGAAAAGTTACAACGGAAAATTTCAGGTAGTAAAATTTTGCAGGGCAAAATTTTGCCTGAGGTAACATTTTTTACAAAAATATTTTTATCTTTTACAAGAATAAACAATTTTTATTTTTTACAAAAACATTACTATGCCATACGCACCTGCGAGAAATTGTTTTGAGAAAGTGATATTTTGCAATACCTAATGTGTTCCATGTGAACGTGGCATGCCTCCATGCTCGAGTTACACCGCCGTTGTTGCAGTCGTGTCTCTGATTTAACCCGATATCGCTGCCGGTCTGAAATTTAAGCTTGTTCTCGACGTTAACCTCATTAACACGATCTGGAGGCCCGCGTTAGTTACCGTTCCCGACATCCGCAATAAAACGTTATTTCTATCCGCGACAGTCAGCGAGGCCAGGTATATTATCGGTCCGACTAAAAATAGGTTTCTTCACTTCGCGGTGGCGACTACATACAGCTTCTGGAATCGCGCGCGCTGGTCGACATTTCGAAAATTATTTCCAGCGACATTTCCGACAATCTCACAGCTGCAACCACACCGAACGAAGTCTAGTTCGTCGATGTTTCACGCCGGCAACAATAACACAATTCTCGGGTACGACGAATGTTGCTTCATTACGTGTGCGAGAATTCATTTCAGCGTGGTGCGCATTGTTGCAAGAACGATTCGTCGTGCCGTCGAGACTTGGTGATATTATTGAGTCAAATTAAATTGCGGCAACAATAACTGCGGTTGCATGCGTACCGAAATGTGTGCCGAAACTACCGGCAGAATTGTATCCATAGCGGAATAATCCTCGAGGACTGGCACGAGGGTTTATTGAATTCTGAAGCGAAAATTCGGTCGAATAAGAATGTTGCCCGAGAACTCGCGGAGAAATAACTTGAAACTTTACATCGCGGTGAGTTTCGTGTATGCCGCGAATTCGCGTTATAACGAAATTCCCGAAGAGAGAGTTCTCGTAATATCGAGACCCAAGAAAGCGAAAGATAAACTACGTTATATTACTTCGCCGCGGTATTTTGCCGGAAGTACTAATTTCATAATTGGATTTTGCTCACAATTCGATCGTTCGTGCATACGCAGAGAGAAATTGAATTTTATATTCGCACGTAGAAAATATTTTTCATCCGGATGTTGGAAACGGGACTCTCGGATAGAATAACAATCGAATATCGAGCGATTAATAAATCGCAGAAAAATTGCATAGAATATTGCTTCGATGGTAAAAATGGTTTATCTAAAGTTAGTATAGCGTATCGATCCGATCTTTGCTTTAATTAAGGTTCCTATCTCATTTTACGCTTGGATATGTGTTACGAACGATATACGAGTTGAGCTGCCATTCTAAATGTTATTCAACGGCCCGACTGGATAAGATGAAAATGGGACGTCGGACGGAGGATTTAATGGTGCGCAAGAATCGCCCGTAGATGGATATCATTTCAAGACATATGTCCATGTAAAATCTGTCCTCTGACGTAACCCGTTGGTTCGCTCGATGCAATTTCGCTTTGCAGACCGACCCTTTGTATCCCGGCGTGAGCTGCGAATTCCAGAAAGGCATCCACGCGCGCGCCCTCCAATTTATTTCCGCTTCCGTTTCGATGCGCGAGCACATATCTATCCCTCCGTGCGATTGCTGCGACCGTGCATCGACGAGAGAAGTATCGTATGCAACGGGTGTGGTATCGTTTACTACGAAAAAGTCCGCAACGGCTTCTCTTTCAGCGTCGCGTTGCACGTTGCAGTAAATCGCTCACGTAGTTGATTTGACAAAGGTGAACACCGACTACGTGTACAAGCTTTTTCAATATTTCAGTATTCATGTACATATGTATACTGAAATTTTGAAGAAGCTTGTGTCAGTTCATTTAATGTGGGACCATCTTCTATCGCGGATAAACTAAGCCGTTTATTCTGGAATACATATCTTAAATGGGACAATTATTAGATTTTAAGTTTATGATAGGAAAATTACCACAAATTTAAGTTTCAATATTTATCGAGAAGATTATCCTAAAATCGCACACCTAGGGTGATTAAAGTTTCAAATTTCTGATTCCATCTAATTTTACACCCTTTACCTTAAACGATAAATTCTAATTCGAGAAATTCTATTTCATGCTTCAATTATTTCGATTCCTGAAATAGGCCCGCGCTTTGACCTGAACTATCGCAGGATAACAATTGTATAATTATCGAGCGTTCAAATTGGTTGCAATAACATGTTAGCTATTATTCCGCATTACAACAATGCTAAACTGATTACGCGGTATGGATGGAAGTTTATTTTGAACCGAATTTCATGGTGTGGGTATGTTACATATCTGTTGCGGCAAATTATTTCGGCCGCGAAGGTACAACGAGAGAATTAAGGGCTTTCATATAGCATTAATACCAATAATATTAATGACGCGCTATTTACCCAATACGGGCCTGTTCTAAATTAGCGAGTCAACGTGGTGTTTGTTAACGTTGGTGTTAATCGATTATTTCGTGATATTGCGCGGGATATATTGACCGGCATTGTGGGATTTTCAACGTGAATAATTCGCCGGCTATATATATCCGTAGTCGCGAGCCATGCGTTTAGGCTACTATCCCGAATTACTCATATTCGCCGTTCATCATAGGGCAAATTGACGGTGACGTTTATCCGCGCTGGAAAATATTGCCGGGCGATTCCATTCGTGTATGTACGAAATTCATGGCCCACTATAACCCATAAATCAAATGAGAAGGAACGAATATCTTACGCCATTCACCGTTCGATGCGTACAGATTTATTTTCTTCATATTTATATTTTTCATTTATTAAGAATAATGATCTTCTTTAATTTTTGCATTTTTACAACGTGAAAAATTATCAGAATCAATCTTATATTTTTCTCATTTTTGCTTTTACTTAAAAATAAAAATCTTTTACATTTTTCGTCATTGTGTGTATCACTTGACAAAAAAAAAAGACGTACAAATATTGACTTCTTATTATTTTCTCAGTCCTGAAATTTTTCTTGTGTTATAATTCGGTTATGTCTACACGCGTTGTGATATTTGTATTAGAATCGCATTTTCTGATGATAATCCAGAATTAATTTCGTTTTTAAACGAGTATAATATCATCTCTCAAACACACATACAAAGATATTAATTGCGTTGCCTTAATCGCGAACAAATTGCAGATTTTCTTTCTAAATCACTCTTTCTTTCTTTCTAAAGTTATAACTTCAATAAAGTTCTGGGTTATTACGAGCCATTGAAGGTCTCCGTTTGCGTCACGGGGAACGTTGACTTTTATTACGGAGATAATTCCGGAGATTTGTGCGGACAATCAAACACAATGTTCGCCGTTTGATTTCAGGATTCGGAGCTCTGCATTTCGCTCGGTCTGAGTCTGCAGTATCTCCGGGTGTCGGTGGTCTGCTGGTTGGCGGCGATGTGCCACCACCTGTACGCCACCGTGGCGTCGCTGCCGCGCCGGGACGACCCACCGACGTACATAAAGTACAGCCTGTTCGCCTGGGGCGCGCCGTTGATCAGTCTCGCCCTGGCGACTCTCTTGCAGAGCCGCGAAAGCCACGATTTCTGGGACGTCGTTGATCTCACTCCCTTCAACTGCTGGTAAGATTTCAGTTGTTGTTGACAAGCTGTTAACTGAACATATCTTGTTAATCCGAGATTTGTTTTCTATTATATTGATAATATACGTTTAATTTGTTGCAAATTAAGTACAATATAAAAATAAGGAAAGATAACAAGAAACTGGTATACGAGATTATAATATAATCGAATAATTAATTATTCTTAAAGTTCTTATAATGAAATAATTTTTTGTATGATTTCAAGATCTTAAAAAAAAAGACTTATTCACTTTTAATGTTAAATATATTCCATTTTTGCGTTAATCTCTTTTTTAATTAAATTATTAGCTTGAACTTCTGCATTACTCCCTTTTTATTTTCATTTGTATTTATCCGCTTGCCTGAAACTTCTTGACACGGCTCATTTGCTTCTCTTCCATTTTCACGAAGTGAGAGAGCTCGTTCTCTGAATCCTTTATATCATTTCGCTTTATTCTCTTGTTCGCATTTTACATGTCTGACTAGATTTCCGCGGATCTCACAACGTTTATTTTCAGTTCCATTCAAGAATCACGGATTCTATTTAACAATAGGATAAATATTATATTCTAGTATGACTAGGTTTGTGCGGATCTCACAATGTTTATTTTCGGTTCTATTCAAGAATCACGGATTCTATTTAACAATAGGACAAATAGTGTATATTCTTCCCTCAAAAAATACAATCTGTGAAGCACGTAAAACAAACCGAAAATTGGCTGTAAAGCAAATAAAAATGTAAAATATTGAAACAAAAGATTTTACCATAACACCCAATATTATTTTAATATTTTATTTATCCGGCGCAAAGAACAATACATCTATTATGATTTAACTTTATATTATTTTAACCGCAATAACTCCCATTTTTAACTTGGCAAAATTAAAAAAAAACGTATTGTTAACAGTTACATTTTATATTTATCTACGCGATTTGCAGAGTGATTTGTCAGTTTGTTCCATCTGTTCCTCGGGTTGGGAGAAAATCGTTTTCCCCGTCGGCTAAAACTTACCGCACCGCGAAAATTGCCAGGCATTTGCGTCTCTCTTCGTGAGCGCGTGAGTTAATGCAGCTCTCTGTTCCTAATATGCGCATTCCGTCGTGCTCGCGTTCCGCTGCTGCGACCCACTTTATTCGCCGGGGGTTGCCAGCGAAGGGGTAGGTGGAGACGAAACGGCAGCGCGCGCGCGGTAACGATGATGGGGGCTCGGTTTTCCCCAAGCCGCAAAGAATCCTCCGGCGGAAGAGCGAACGGAGTTCTTTTTCCACGCTCGAACTCGTCGAGATATTGGACGGGGGATGAGCGGAAACGTCGCGGTTCGTCGGAAACGTCCTCCGGAGGAATGTTGCGTGTATACAGCGCACAGATCATTTATTTATTTCCAGATTCTTCCGCCCACCGTATCCCATCTCTCTCTCTCTCTTTCTTTCTCTTTCTCTTTCCACCTGCCTCTGTCCCACGGCGAAATCCCGTCGAACGACCAATTTTCGTTAAATCAGATTCGCCCGACGGCGAACCGGAATACCGTACCAGAACGAGATCCTTGCTATTTTTCAAAGCAAGGTATTCGATAAGAGCATGTATATCGTGTATCATTGGTAGGTAGATATGCGATATTTTTCTTTTTACCTCTGTGGCAAAATAATATATTCCAAGCTGCTTATTACTTGCTTTACAACATTAAATATATTAATAAAATATAAATTAAAAAATGCAGAGATTTTTCTTTGCTTGCTTTTGCAAAGCAATTATACGTGACAGTATTAATTTTGGATATTAAACATTTTTAAGAAGAAATAGGAGATTAAGATATTAAATTTCTTCAAAATTAATTAACATGTGTTTAATATTAATTAATGATAATATGTATCATGTATTAAAATTTCTTTTACCTATATTGTGCAAGTCTGAGATACCGTGAAAATAATTTTCTTCCTCAAAAATTCGTTCGCGTGGGCGCGTTCAACTTTCAAGATTCATTCGCGTATTTTTCCTCTTTTCTTCGTCATAATTCAAGATTGTTGACGTAGGTATTAAGGATCTAATCTGGCTTTTAATCTCTCGGCGTTTTCCGAGAAGAAGGTGAAGTTGACGTAATTGTAACGAAATCAATAATGGGTACTCGTAATAATTCCAATATTCAACGTAAAAATTCCACTGTTGTGAGCATTAAAAAAAATAAAAAATTTTAAAAAGGATAAAACTAGAATTAAAATCTTGCGAAGTAGAAAATATCAGTATTTCAATGTAGTTTCGTGCCATAAAATTTCGAACTAAAAATGGTTTTTAGAAATGACTTGAATTTTTACGTTCCAAGTTGTTCGCACTCTGTATATTTCTTTTATTGTTATAATTATGCACATTGTTATGCATGAGTAATCCTGTCGATTTTATTTTGTATTTAAATTTTGTGTTCTTTACAATGATTTCCATTCGGAAGTTCTCGAGGGAGGCGTTTTCGCAGTCTCGTTTCGTCTGCTTGTGAATATCCGAGATGCAATCGAGGAAAATAAACGGCGGGAAATATTTCTTTCGATGCGACATGTATAAAAATCGAACTGCCGACGTGTGCAAAGTAGGCGAGTGCCGAAAATAGGTATTCGATATCGCCGAAGTGCTTCCCGATAAAATCGCGCGTTTTGTAGACACTCGCTCTTTGACCCAATCTGTTCTCGCTGAAGAAAACGACGAGATTTTGGGTATTTCTTCCGCGTGTTCCTGAATGCGATTTATAGGGTGAGACTTAATAAACGAGAGTTGATAAATATTTCCGTCATCTTTCCTCACGTTTCTCCCGTTTCATAAGAATTGCAACGCCGAATTGAATTTTTATGCGATGAGCAATTTTTTAGCTACGCTATATTTTTCAGGCACTTTATTTGGTGTACCTACATTTTTTCGTGTGCATTTATCATAGAAATTGTTATATAATTAATTAAATCAATGCGAATACGTGTTTATAAAAATAAGCTCCGTATTAGATATCTTTTTTATTTACGGATATTTAATTTTTCTTTACTTTTATTAATTTTAGGTTTCTGGGAGCCACGGCGACAGTTTACGCGTATGGTTTACCGGTCGTCCTGCTACTATTAATTTCCGGTTACTACCTCGTCAAGGCTGCAATCGTGTCAAGGTATATCTTTTTATTACAATTGTGTCAGGACATCCTTTTATTACGATCCAATATTACGATCTAATATTAATTTAATAACTGATTAGATCTTTCAAACAAAAAAAAATAATAATAATATATTTACGTAACGTGCAATATAACGTGCGTATAATGTATTCCTAACATTTCCGTTATTATTAATTACGGGCTCCGAATACGTTTTCCTTGCGTTTTACGCGTAAAACTCGCGGATTGTATACAGTTTGTTACTCTTAGGGTGACTCATACATTTTCATTCTCGTAATTTCAAACTTTGCTTTTCCGAACTATCGCGGCCCGAAAGTTTTCGCGTACGCCCCCCTTTTCTCGGTCATGGATTACGTCACACGTCGCGTAAGTCGCGCTCGTATACATGCAGGTACACGTGCAGCATGCAGCTCGAGATAAAACAACGCGAGAAGATGAAGAGGAGGCGGGCGTTGCAGCTAATGCTCTTCCTGAAGGTCAGTCTGATCGTCGGTCTGGTGGCCGGTTGCGGGGTGGCGTCCAGGGTCTGGAAAATTCCTTTTCTATGGGCGGTTTTCTGCACGGGCCATTCCCTCCAGGTATGTAGAGCAAAGATATGCGGGGTGCAAAAAAGCACACACACGGACCATTTCGCATCAGGTACATAAGCGAGATATGGGGTGCATAAAAAGAGTCTCGGAGGCGGAAGATTCACCGAGATGCCATTTCTATCCCAGTTCTCCTTTCCTAACGATGTACCATATACGACCGCAATATTTCCGACGCAATTTCGATGGATTATCGCAGTATACGACTGCGAGTATACGAGCGCGCGTTAGAGCCTGACGTTGAAAGATGAGAAATCATTAACTCCCCGCAAGTGACATCGTATTTCGTCGCGTGTCTGATTTCTTTAAATTCAAAAAATTCATGAACTGAGTATTATATATTTTTGAAAATTACATATTTTTATGGACCATTTTTGAAATCGTTGGGCAGATTATTATTCGGACTGTTATTCGAGCCATTATTCGGCACCATTATGTGCGCGCGGACCGTCACGTGGACCATTATTCGGACCATTATTCAAACTACATTCTCTTCCCGTCGTTCGATCACAATTTATCTCAAACTAAATTTAAAATTTAATTTGATTTCTTGTAAATGCAAATATGCCAATTATCACGCGGTTCGGTATTCGCTGACGATGGCGCCGATATTACACCGACTTCATTTTCCAACATTGAGAGATCTCGGTCGAGTCCTCGACGACGCTCAGCGTCGCGCCGCATAAAGAGGCGAAAAGGGCAAACGCAGGAACGCGCGGAATCTC
Source organism: Temnothorax nylanderi (assembly GCF_030848795.1). NCBI lineage: Eukaryota > Metazoa > Arthropoda > Insecta > Hymenoptera > Formicidae > Temnothorax > Temnothorax nylanderi. The sequence goes on along the minus strand of NW_027249114.1, from coordinate 549,463 downwards.
TTTCCCTCGTCCTTTTCCGACAAGTTCCTCGAGGAACTTTCCGTCCCTGACGCGTTCGATCTCGCGTCAAGCGTAAATGGCTTTTCACACAGCGTGCTTCTCTCTCTCTTCCTACACATATATAGCGCGCCTCCATATTTCTTCCTGCGAGCTGAGTTTGCCGAGTCGAGTGTTCTTCAGTAGCGGAAGCTTTTCGCGATCAACGAATCTCGAAAGGATAGAAGACGTGCCGATCTCCCTTCTTACTTCACTTTACTCGGTCTGCGCCCAATTGCACGCTTTCATCCTGTCGTGTTCGTCTTTCCTTCAGTTCCTTCCTCAGTTTCTACCTTTTATCGCATCGAGAATTTGAGACAGTTGCAATTTTTCGAATAAAAATCTCTCGAGTTTTTTTTTTTTTTTAAATCAATCAGTAATTAAGCACTTATTTGAATTATATTTTTAATATTGTGTACATTTTTTCCCCTTGGCTCCTCGTTTCTTATCTTTCCCTCTTTCCAGTGGCACTCGAGACTTCAAGACGTTTATGATTTCTTAAAGTATAAATCTTTTTATTATAAATACATATATACATGTAATAACGTAATAGAAAGATTTACTGTTTTAAGAAATCACAAACTTCTTGAATTCCTATCATATATACACGTACACTCTTTCGTCATTAGTAGGGACAAGAATTTAGAACAGATAATTTTTAATTTCTCTAAATGTATAGATTTCAAGCTTTCCTACTATTTTTTTTTTAAGATGACTTAAGTTAGCCATGCTTCTTTGGTGTGTAATTCAATGGTACAGCTTTATCTAACTTGTTGTTATATTACACATGTGACGATTCTATTACACAGGGATCGGCAGTGGCACTCTCCGTCGCGTGTAACTGCAGGGTCCTGAAAGTCTATGCCAGAAAATCGCACAAACAACAAGACCATCAGGTACGAGCCCTCGCTGAGAGAAAGTTTCGTTTGTCCCCAACTTCGATTAAATCCTCTCCTTGATACTCCGATTGCCTGCTGCTTTTCTTCACTTATGGTGCAGTTGTTTCGTATTACTTTATTTCGTGTCACTTTGAAACATTGATTTTGACGAGTGATTAATTAATCCTTATCAATTTTTAATTGTCGCTGTCTTTCCTACTTGTAACTGCTCTTGTTAAGACGACTCCAGAACATTTAATTCTCTTTTTAACATTGTCAGAAATCCTCGAAAATATCGCGAATATTTCTTGAATAACATGTTGATTTGGAATAATCTATGAGTCTGAAGAAAGACAAGCTTCGTGGTTTCCTATACGAAGCTCGAAGGAATTAAGTTTTAATGGGTTAACAGCGGTTACAAATTTCTCGAGTCGAAAATACGCGTGTCTGACCTTCCAGCTTGCCGCTTTTCACTGAGAAAGATTCTCCTGCGCAAATTATTTAATCTAGTTGATTGCGGTGCGTTCTCGTTTTCCAGGTCAGACTGAATTAAACTGTCGCGTTTCTTCTGCTCCTTATTTCAGTTATCCAATTCTATGTCTCGGTTTATCGAGATATCTGAATTTATTTGTCGCATCAACGTCTAATACCCAAGAAACCTACAGCTTATCTACTTCGGACCTAGGCAAAATATCCCGATCCTCAGTTTTCCTCTCCTTTATCTCGAAAAAGAAAGTCACTTTAACAACAAACATTTTTATTTGAGAATGCAATTTATTAATATACAAGGATGTACAGTATTGCTGGTAGCTAGATTTATCGTTGGTAACAGAAACTCTCTCGTCTTCGTCGTTATTTATGTGGCTTAGACAAGCGCTTAGTTTGCCTAGACACAGAGTAAGCCTTCGATACAGCGTGCGACCTGACGTTGACGTTGCAGATCGCAAAATCGAGCAGTAGCATGCAGCTGCTCGCACCAGCACCGGATCCGGTTTAGGCGGATCCTGAGGCGACCCTCCGGAACGGAACGGACAGGAACGAAGAGGAAAATCAACGAGTGGCGACGGCTGGTGTCTCTTTCTCCGCGAGCCATAACTATTTTTACATCGAAAATATACTGACATTTCCCTCTTAACTTTGCCGTTTCTCTCTGTGACCGCGATTTTCCTCCGTGACGTGCGATTTCAGCCTCGATTGCTTCAACTGTTCCTTTCAACGCGATCTTTTTTTCGTTGTCTAAGATAGGTAGAAGGCTCTTTCAGAAAACTTGTAATTTGTGGAAACTGAAAGGAATTGAAAAGGAGGAGGTAGAAAATTTGTAAAACTTTCGATCGATGGATGTTGATAATATTCTGAGTTGTTATTTTCGATAATTCATGGCAGAGTTGTAAAAAGATGTACGTCGCATTACAGTTCAATATAATTCTCGCTCTGGTCATTAAACATTACTTGGTCGTTATTATTCTCAGAGGCTCGAAAGGGCTGGAAATTCGAGTCCTCTTGCACGCGCGAGCTGTACTAATCCACTCGTGGACTGTAATTATTATTAATCGTGTTCCATGTGAGGCTTGCACAAACAATCCTAATTTTGACGACTCATTATGCGATCCATTATTTATTACGCCCTACAAATCTCGATAAACTCTCGAGCAATGAATTATAACTATTATACTTAGCGCAAGTTCTAAAAAAGTAAAAAAGTAAGAAGAAGAGTCAAACTTCTCGAGAGAAGGCAAATTATAAACTTCAACTGTTCAAAGTTTTTAAAATAATGCTGAGAACTCGGAGAATTAACTATAGTTCACTAAAGCGGATTGTTCCTCGGACACGAAGTTATTAATTATTTCTGCGTATGGTAAATTATTGAACGCTAAGGAAACATGAATTTAAATGAATATGGATAATTAACTCTTAATTGAACTGAACTGAAAATTCGTCAACTCCAACGTATCCTAAATGAGCTTAATTTAAGAGAGATCGATTATAATTAATTTCTCATTTTGATCTTACGCGCATTCGGCAAGTTACAGCGACTGATTTACGAGACTCGAATCGCACGTTTTCCGTAGTCCCAATCGCATTCTGCAAGTCGATTACATATGATGTTGCGCGATGTTACAACGCGAGGGACAATTTAATACGGTTCCGATATGACTAATGATTTTACGCTTCAGCGAGAAGCGCAAGCAGCGGGAAATATGCAGTAATGCGTTGCAACCATCCCTAATGTGATATGCATATCGTGTTAAATACATTATAACTGTATATATAATTCCGTGAGTGACGAATAGTCGTCATCTTAATTATTTTCTGTGTACAGTGTCGCTCGGTAAACTTCAATTTGTGATCCAGAAACATAATTATATAATTATTACCTTGCTATAACTTTTCTTGGGATTTGATTAATTAGTAAAAGTATCATTGTTGAATTTAGTGATTTGTCGTAATGCTATAATTCCTCATATTACTTTGAGATAAATATGTATTATCTCGATAATACAAATATTTCTCACTATAAAAACGAATAATGAGATAAATGTACACACAGAGAGTTGAAAAAAAAATATCACTTATATATTTCTATATCTAGTATTTTTCTCAGAGAAAATGTTCAATTTTTTGACGAAAGCTCTTTGGACGAATTTATCGCAAATTTTTAATACCTGATGTTAAATATCGCGAATTTCCGTAAACACGAGCACAGTACAAACAAGAAAAATGATTTTTCTTTTCAAACATGACCTAGATTTGCCGGATTGTCCCGTGGGGGATTAATCCAGTCTTCCGGCTCTCCACAATAGAATTTTAATGCGCAACAGGAAAAGTTATATGGTTTCATATCAAATCTCTGGATCTCGAAACTGGGACGAGCGATACGTAGGTTGGATATCGTCATCGTGATCGCTGTTAGCGTGACTTTCTCGCGATGATGAATACCATAGGCGTGAAAGCGACGTCATACACCGTGATTCAATTTGCAGAAGTCACTTAAGGGATGAAGTTCCGTGAATTCTAATAGAAGGCACCGTCGGTCGTTTACGCGATTTACTTCGAAATCTTGTGTCCCTTTGCGTTTAGGAGACCCCGTTTAACCCGGGGTCCGGTGATCGATCGATCGAAGGGTTGGCTTTCCTCCGCCTCACGCGTTGCTCGACGCTCCGGCAACAAATGCGGCGGCGGACTGAAACCACCGTGCCATGGCGTGGCGCGTTGGTGATGTATCGATACCTATTGCTCCCATTTCGCGAGCGAGGAAAGCATTCGAACGCCATCGTTTCTTCCCGCTGAATGGCATCTAATCAAGGACGAGAGCGGTGTATAAATTGGGCGCGCTACGAGCACCGACATTTGATTAAAGTGTGTGTGTATATAAATATATGTGAAAGATGCTATATATAATATATATATATATATAAAAGAAGAGAGTTTATATATATATAAGATGGTTGAGAGAAAATACAGTAAATAGTACTTTAATTCTTGGTAAGAGAGTGACGGTTGAAAATGTTCTATTATACTACGAGAGTAAATGAATGTTCAGGTATCTGTTGAAAATAAGAAATTTTTTAAATATATATTAGCTATCTCTCTCAACATCGTGATAAGTATATTTAGCGGCAGTGATAGTTAGTCTGTGTTTTAAGCCGTTTGAATTAATCAAAATCTCGGATTAGATATCAGCTCCCTTTCCGAGCCGCAAATAACGTAGTCGAAATGATGGCGTACGATTGCGTTTGTTTAACTGCATATCGGAACACTGTGAAGGTATATATGAAATGGGTCGAGGAATGAAACGCAGTTGGTTTACTATCGGACGTTTGATCCGTTAACGAACGAGAAACACGGGCGAGTGAAACACAGTAAGTACTCAATGTAGGCCGACATATCAGTGTTGAATAATGCCCTTGAATTTTCTAAACATCGTGCGGACCGAATGCCGGACGCGCGTGATCGTTTGCCCGAAATTTCGTCCCTGCGAGGTTTGCTTGATCGATACACGTCCGCGAATCCACCGCCTGTGTACATAACATCGACGAGAGGAGGATATTCGTCGAATCGTGCTTCGAGAGTCGCGCGATTAATCGCCGTCTATCTCGCGACGGGGAGGTTTCTGTCAATCGATGAATAATTAGGAGCAATTATGACGGTAATTGCGACGTTGAGATAATTGTGGACCTTTGTATATGTTCCGATAATTCAACGGATAACAGATTTTATCCGTTTTAACGGATAATCATTGTAAATTTGCTAAGAATTATAATTGCACATTTAGTTCTTTGTAATATATACCTACAATTTTATTAAGCTATTAATAACGTTAACCACTATTATTCTAATATTATACATCAATATTCATTTTTTTATTTTAGCTTCTGACTTTTGTCGTCAATTATGTCATTGGAACATATCACAATATTATCTTCTCTTGTCATAATTATTTCTGAGCCGCATAAAACCATAGACTTGAAGATATTGAAGCGTTAAAAATTTTTGATTTCGAAGATACTTATTATAATTTCTTAAATTAATTAATTTTATTTCGTTAATTTAATTAATAAGAAGGTAATTCGTCATTTGTCTACCTACTTTTTATGAGAAGGATATAACTTACAGGATATATATTATCGAGTTCAAAACTGACATATCTCCATTTCTTTTATATCTTTCTTATTTTCTTAGGATATGTTATCGAGTTCTTTCGTCTTCTATGATTTAGTGATGCCATGAGCGGAGAGAAATTTGCACAATACAAGTAATATCTAAAATCCGGAGACAAATACGTTTCCTGTAAAGGGTTCTAATCTTCCTGTCGCGAGACGCACGTGTCATATGGAACATATCGAGGCGTGTATCCTCCATCGTGGATGCCCCATCGATCGCTCAATCGTGGCGTTACACGTTCACGCAAACGAACCCAGACCAGATTCCGCATACGCAAGCTTGTCTGTATCCTCGGTCAACGTCGCGGTATCAAGCATATCCTGCGAACGCGGTATCGACCAATCGACTAACGTGTGAACGTATATAGAGAGACGTATGATTATCGATCTCTCTCATCCGAGAGAAATCCGTGTGCGTGTTATGTGTGTCTTGCGCGTATATGGCCCGCGTATATCCGCGCGATCGCGTACGCGGTGGTTTCGCGGCCGGCATTCCCCCGCGACGCAATTAACGCCCCGATAATGATCGGTGCAACTCTGCGTTAATGCTTATGTAATCGCGACACGTGTGTACATACGTGTAGAGACGCATGTAATCACGGCGAAATAAATATTTTGAAACCTAAAGGAGAGGCAGAGGCTCTCGTCTCTCCGAGTCTGCGTCGTCGGGCTCGTTCCCGGTTTTTCACCACTTCCGTACGATTTCCTGATCTCCTTGACCGCCCGAACGGAAAATCCGTCGAACGACGTAAGCGAGTAATGGAGTCCTCGGGCGGATCCTTTGCCGATTTGTTTTACAGCACCGCGATAAGAGCGGAAGAGCGAGCGCCTCGTGTTCGGCGATTATTTTTCCTTTATTACTTCGCGAGATTTAGGGAAGAAGATTTTATTACACCCGGGGTAAGGATTTGTTCCTCTCGCGAGTCTAATATATCTGTCTGCCTCTCGGAGGGTGTCCCAGACGTTCTCGCTTCCCGTTATACTTTGTTTCTCGCAGCGCACTGAATCTTCCGACGACGAAAATACGTGGAAACTAAAGGGGAGGGAAAAAATATTGAGATAATACCGCGCGGTGTACAATGCACGGGGGGTGTAGGAGGATTAATGCTTATAGCCCAGGGCACTTCATCCGAGCTATCGATTTTCCGAAATACCGAATATGGAATACGGATGACTCGGTTTAGTGCCTTTCGAGCGAGTGGAAGAGCGGCTCGTCCGTGTCATTTCTCTCCCCGTTCTCTCTCCCAAACGGACCTGACATTTAATTATCGGGAATGATCGGCCGACGGTCCGCGACGCGACCAAGTGCATTCGTTTTCAACCCGCCCTTTCGCTGCAATGCACGATTTGACGACGGGCGACAAGCGCTTTTCAAGTGCGTTTTATTCCGGAAAACGTGTTTCGCACGCAATACATTTCTTTTTTTTCACTCACAAATTTCCAACGAACATGTAGTGAAATATTCATTATTTCACTACATTACCTTATCTACGTTATAATATGTATTAAAAAAAATTATAGAAAAATAAATTTTTGAAGTTTTCAAATAAGTTTTGAACGCTCGGTATTTGCCGGACGATAACAACGATGTGGCCGTATCGACATGGAATCGTGATGGAAGATGAAATAATAGCGACGTGATAATGTCTTTCTTCATAATACAGACCCGCCCTGCTCTCGATATTAATTTCCACAAGATGGGAAAAAAACTTAATAACGCGTCCCATCCTGCACTCGCCATTACCCGCGCTAATTTCTCCTTAATTAACTCCGTATAATTACGCGCAGGCTGGACTTATCTCGTGAATTCGTAATTCCGCGCGAGGAGACGTCCTCGAGCGGAGTTAATTAGAGCATTTCAAGCGCGTCCCCCCTCTTACCGGAGGCAGAGGAAAAGATATTCTGGACCAAGTTGGTTGTTGTTACTCCGAGGATGCTCGGTCCGACAATGGCATTCGTTAACGTTCTCAAGACTTAATGCAGGGTCGTTAAAGAGAATGCTCTAGCGTCGTCCTTTACGATGTCGTATATATAAGTAACTGTGGATTTCTGGCACAATGATCGACACCTCCGCGTGTTCCCCGTTACGCTATTCAAGCGAGAAAGACGCTATTGAAACGAATCCGTATATACTCTCAAAGCCGCTCACTCAAGTTTCCTTCAACAGATAGGCACTGACGCAATTTTTTTTCCACTGGAATTGGGAAACCCTTCACCGATTTATTGTAAGTTATAAATGATGCTTGATGATGCTCGAACACATTTTCAACCGCGCCGGACAAAGGAAGATAAATGAGGATTGTATTTCAATGAATTATTATTGAGTGGAGTCTTAAAAGGTAAAAAATTAATTATAGAGTATAGAGTTATCCAGCATTGAAAATTTTGGCGAAGCAGTAAACATTAAAAACGGAGACAAAATATTTGAGAACTAGTCTTGACACAATTTTTTATTGTGTTTTGACTATTTTGAATTTTGTTAAAAAATATTATTGTATGCCGAGTGAACGAAGTTATTTTTATAACTGAAACGAATTTTCATTATTTTATTTTTAAATTGCAAAAAAACAAGTGTCTTTTCTGTTCGAATAAAACAAGTTAGTAACCAACAGATTAATGGTTTTTCTCCGCTACTGCGCTGTGGAAATTGGATTACCTCGGAAGCAGTAGTCAAGAAGGAAAGGGAAATACTGGATTAAAGACACGTCCATCTATGGGCATTGAATAGAACGAAATGGGTGCATCGTAATTCTTAGCTCTCCAAAAAACGGGAAGATTAAAGTGAAATTTTGTAGAACAGATATAACTTTATAAATTAATTTATCATTAATACGGAATAAATATATTATATCATGAATGTTGAAATGTTACGTCAAGAAAAACGTAGGTAATATAAATTTCATATTATGGAGTTTACATGTTTAAAATATAAATAAAAAACTTTATTTACACTATTTGCATATCATATTTACATATGAGATATTATAGATATCATACTCATATTTACACATGATGTAGAATAATTTATTAATTTTATAATATGAAATCAGAAACATCTCTTCCCTTACGTTAATGATAAATTGTGATAAAAATTTTATTCCAGAAATATAAATAATATGTAAATTCTATATTTCATTTAAAAAAAAAACGTATAAGATCAATCTTAGATATTTACTTATACATATTTGAGAGTTTTTAGGAAGTAAATAACGATATATAGCTCTCGAATAAAATCTCATGTATGCAAACCTTCGTCAGATTCTTACTCATATAATAATTCTTGACTCATGTTTCATTTGTGTTTACAAGCGCCGAATGTATGGGCGGATGTTGTTATTGTGACATAGAGTATTGGTCGCTTTCTAAACTCCGGAATACGTTCTGCAGCGAACAGAAGATACCTTGTCGGCGCCAGGATGTCTGGAGTCGTCTCTGACATCGACCCGCTCTCTTTCTCTCGCGAGGAACCAAGGTCATCCATCGAACTGACCTATAATCCCGATTCGCGAATCGCGCATGACCATGTGCCCGTTATCATCGCGCAGTGCGTTTACTTCATCGCAGATATCCCATTCGAGGCATCTGTTTTTCGGCAGATATCCTCAGATAGAAGACAACGAATAATATCGATAGTTATATTTCCTTACAGGGCGATATAGGATCTCGACATTCTCTATTTAAAGTTCAGATGTACGAAATGTCAAAAGACTCGATTTAGAAAGCCGACGTAAAAGGTCTGATCTTTTTCTCCGGTAAATCCCACATTTATCTTTGAACTTCGCTAGATCTAATCCTCAATCCCGAAATTTGCTTTGAGTTCAAGGATTAAGATAAAAAATTTCATCTTTTTCCTCATCCTGTCGTACGCGCAACTTATTTATGTAAGTTTTCGCAGTTTAAGAACCAACTTTCGCTTTATTCGCACGGGATCTCGCGCGAAATTTCTGCAAATTGCAGCTTCCTTCTTTTTTCTTATTCTACAAATCTACATCATCCCGACGAAGCACTTGGAAAAGTAATAGCAATTATTATTTGCGTTGGTGCGTCGACAGTAATTCCGATAAAGTGCGCTTCTATCCGGCGCGAGGGTTTTCGTTTCATTTCGTGTTTCCCCGAGAGTAGAAACAACTAGTCTCCCTCCGTTTTTCCCGTCAATGAAATACGTTTCTCCCAGAGTAGTCGCGGGCGAGTTTTATTTTTCTCGTGCTTTCGCCGGTGCATCGCGCTTGAAAATCGCGCTGCAGAAAATAACAGGTGGTTTTCTCGCGCACTTAAACGCTGGCGTATCCGATGGCGCTCAGCCACCATCTGTGCGCTAAAATCTGATAAATAAAACAAACGCTCGCCGCTTTATTTCCACGGTCGTGGTTGCAACGGTAAGAAAAGCCAGAAGCTTTTGCATATTTTTGGAGCGTTTCACGGTATAAATTTTTAATTACATTATCTACGCATGCAGTTTTACAATGGAAATATATAGCCGAACGTTTTATTTTTATCTTGAGAAACCTTTTGAAAAAATTACAGAGTAACTTCTTTGTTTCATAATTTTCTGATATTCATAAAAAACATGATAAAGACATTTTCTAAACATTGATCAGATTTGTTATAGAATTACAGGATTTATTTGAGACATTAGAATCTTTTTGCTTTTACGATGCACTGTAATCAAGAAAAACAATCAATGAACGACAGCTGACAAAATAACGATGAACAAATATCCCGTCAGAGAGACGTCATAAATTTCAGGGTTCTGTTATTTCGTCGGCCCGTTAAAAGGGGATTTATTGCGAGGTAAATGCAAAAGTGATATTTCAATGTTGACCAACGCAACGCATTGCGGGATACCAAGGATATCGCGCGACGCTCCGCTGTAAAATCGTTTATAGCCAGCCTGGCGGAATTTTTATTTGCGCCCCTATACCGGCAACGCGCGATGAAATATGTATATTTACGAGAATACGTACTTTACGAGAATCCCTTTCTTTCTTTTTTTTTTCCTTTAACGATCCGCTATCATTGTGCCGCGGTAGTAGCGACTGCGACCGTAATTCCGCCCTCGCGAGAAATTGAAAACTCGTGTATTTTACCCCGCAAGGATAACATTCCCTTCCGTTAGTATCGAGCACACGGGAGATGCTATGCCGCAGACAATTATCCTCGTACGCAGTTGCCAACTTCCGTACTTTATTAAGTCGCGCGCGATGTGTCCCACTCGCACAATGAAAACTCCCTCAAGGCGGCGTTAAATTAGATATAGCGATCTGCTGCCTTTATGACGTCTGTTGAAAATGATGAAAGAGGGAGAACTCGACCAAGCTTTTCGCGCTTCCTACAAGGCCATAAATATCAAGCGAAAATTAGAGATATCGAGCCGTACGCGTTACTCTGCAGCTACTATTGATTGTTACAATTATCAATTGTGAAAGAGGTAACACGTCGAAGAAATAATTCATTTCGACATAAATTATAATAAAAGATTACACTTCTTTAACTTCGCATATGGCGCCGCAATTCAATATAAATGATGGATCGGTGACTTCAGAAATATATCAGGCGTTCTTCATTTTTCGCGAGGGTATAAATCTTTTTCTTATTTTCCTCGGAGATTTTTTTGCGTGCTTTTTCCGCGCAAAGTATATAATTGTAACGAATCGAAACTTATATCCAACCAAACGATAAAGCGAGATGGAAAACCAAAAAAGAGAATGGGATAATAAAAAAATGTGAAAGAGCGATCGACGAGAGGATAGTTAGGAAAAGATAGGAGAAGAGAGAGGCCTCGTGGGAAGCAAAACACGTGCAAAAACGTTAAGAAGATCAGTAAAATAAATGCGCAGAATATAGAGAGGTCGGTGCAATGTGTGCTTTACGTCGCGTCATTCATTTCGACGCAATTCAAATTGTTGTCAGTGGCAAAATAGCTCGAGCAGTTGTCAAAAGAAAGACCCTTGAGCTTTCTGCACACTTTTTTTCTAATTGTGCGGACGATTATATCTTCATAATATTTCGAAATTTTAAGATAAGGTTTTATAAATCCGTCCGAATGGATATTTCAGAGTAATTATACTTTCAGACGAAAGCATTTTTTAAAAACCGATTTTTTTACTCCATCTAAATGTAGGTATGCATTGAAAGATAATTGAAACTATTTCTTTTTCATCAAAGAGTTAATTTGTGATACTTCCGTGACAGTATCAGCGAAATAATAATAGTAATGAAATAATAACTAACATGTTTAATTTGTGATAATTAACAACACTAGTTAGCTGCGACGCGGTGACGTAGTTGTAAACATACATGCCGTATTATTAATTATTGTATAATAAATAATTATTAAATGTACTCTATACGCTATACGCGTTAATTAAACTTCAGAACAATAAGAGACCCGCAAATTATTAGTCGCAAATTTACAAGTTGACAATGAAAAGGTCCTTTCTTCGAGCGTTTGCCGTTTAAATTTCAACTGTTATTATATTACGTATACGTAATATAATGACAGTTAAATTGTATATAATAAAAAATATATATATTAATATATAAAATAAAACATTTTTTATATATTAATTTTAATAATGACACATTATTCGTCTAGAACACAGCAATAAGTAATTAATTTCTTCAATCAGGAATTAAATTCTGTTCTACATTAATTAAATTACAAACATAAGTGAATAAATCAACAAGTTTGCAAACTTGCGCTTACAAACTTTCGTATTAAGTTAAAAGCGACTGTCCTGTGTCTGGACATTCAACATTAGCATAGCTTTCTTGTTTGATGCCGGTAGCATTAATCGTACTACGTAACTTTAGTCTACCAAGTCCATTGACATCGCTGTACAGTGCACAATCCGATACCGTAGTCAGCGTTTTATTCGTTGACAGCTGTCTGGAGTCAAAGACTTCAGTCTCGAACACAAGCGCTAAGGCAAGCAAAGGTACCCGCGCCCAGCTTGGTAGTTCGGCTGAATTAACAATAAGGAGGCAGCCTGAGGGACTTGCACCGTGTTTGATTTCGGCAAAAGTACCTTATGACGTTTGCTGAAACCGTGCAATTGTATCTTATGACGTTTGCCGAAACCGTGCAATTTATGTCCGCGCGCATTCCGCTTTTGACGACCCCTCGAGCTTTTTCTTTTTACGCTCTACGGACTCGAAGTTTGCGCGAAACGTGAAATATGAATATGGCTCAAGTAATCGCGAACGCAAACGTTCGCGACGAATGCGTTGTATATGAATTGTTTATCCCGGAAGCGCCGTCGTCGCTTCCTTGAAAATTCTGCTCGGACAAATGTAAATATTTTAATTATTACTACTCCCCATACGCGGTTTGATGTTTTACATTTCAAAATACATCTTGACGCTGCTTCAATCGTCACTTGACGCATAATGGACGTAAACTTCACTGACAATATTGCACGTGCCATCCCATCGCGTTTATAGAGTCAGCACGAAATCCGTAGCGGTGAATCGATTCCGGTCGCGACACTGCGACTTCATAAAATTTCGCTATCGCAATTCGGAACGTGAAAATTTTTCGAAGCGAAAATGGCAGTTCACGTCCGGCAAAAAACGCACGTATGGCGAAACGTTATGACATTTTAGAGAAATATTGTCTTCTCCAATTCTACTTTAACATTTCGATCTCTATTTTACAGCACATTTCAATTTGGATAATATGTATTATAAGTAAACTATTGACAGACGAGGCTAAAAGAATGTTTCGCTTATAATAACGGGGCTTTTATTTAATGTGATAATTATTTAAATAATTGGTTAGATTTACTACTAATTTGAACCTTTATAAGCCAATGTTGGTAATTAATTATGTGATAAGTGAAACACATCTGTCTTACGCATTACTTTACTACAATCCGATTTGTATTATTAATTTGCAAAAATTTAATGCTTCTATAAATTACGATAGAATAGGATCGAGATCTTTTCTAATATTTCTGATTGAATCTGTTACTGGCATGCTATAATGCGTTACAGTACAAAAAGTTTTAGACGATGTAACAATTCCAATGTTTAACATAATTGGAAATGCTTCTTTCATTTGGATAGTTTCATAATTAAAGCGAGAAATTAAAGAGGGCTGACATACAGGGGAGAAAACCGCGCTTCTGTAAAAGATTTTTATGGCACGATAAAAAGCACATATAGCATCCCCAATGCATCGAAAAGCGACAGCTTTTCGTCACATATCGCTAGGGTGAAATAGGATTCGTTACGCGCCGGAAATCCGTTTCATTGAGAAGATTCAATAAAAACGCGCATGTGAAGCCCGATTTTTTAAAAATCTGCACAAATAAATCTCAAAACTCTGGGAGCTGTGTACCTTTTTTTTTTGTTCATCGTACGTGATAAAACATTCGAAACGAAAAAGTCAGGAAAAATCGCATTCGGTGATACATGAAGCGTGGAGGGCGATATGGTCTTGACAAAAGTAGGAGATATATAACGTTGGGAAGGCATAAATTCAAGTAATCTCTGGTAATTAGAAATTTTTCACAATATATGGAGTAACTCAACCGCAGAAACTGGCGCTGTTGTGTCAAAAAAGAGAGAATAACTTTAGGAATAAAGTGACTCTTACGAAAAATGTACCTTCTTTCAGCTAAAACTGCTAAAACTCAGCTTTTCATATTAGGAATTATAAGAAACAAGATAGTTTATTACACTATTACATTATTATTTTATACAATTATAATAATTCAGTGATTGCAACAAAAACTGGTAAACTGTTACTATTATTCTCTGATTATATTATTCATCAAATTATTTTTATTGTTTGATTCACGCACGCTTTATTTAACAACTCACGACAGCACATTCTTTTCAAAACTACACGTGAATTAAATATAATACATAACTGAATATTATTGTATTACTATCAATACGAAACAAAACGCGAGTAAATGCAAATCGGATAAAAGTAAACAAATTGCAAATGCAGCAAATATGATTATTCAATCAGTTTGCGAATGCATATTCAGCTTTCGCCCGTGTACGAGAATACATTCATTACGCGCCGATGCAATTACATATTCCTTTTAGCAAGTTCTCGAGAAAGATGCCAGGAGACTTGCATTTCCGCGCGAGAAACGTTAGACATTTCTCGCAAGGCAATTCGCGAAAAGATAAGTCGATTTTACGTTTAATTCCGTTATTCGTTGTTTAAGGACAAAGTAATAGGATTTTTATTTGAAGAGATTTTCCTCTCTTTAATTTTATTTTTCTCAAGTGCGATACATATTATTCCCTCATTAATGACGAGATTTGTACTGGCATTGAAATATTAAGATTGAAGCTACTATCTTGCCACGTTATTCGCGCGAGAGGAAAGTCAAATATGGCATGTCGGCACGTTCCCGCGAGGACGTACGTGTTCCAACGTATCCTCATTACATATTACGACTGCACATGTTCCGTATGCGCGCCATACGCTCCTTCCGCACCGGAGGTACTCTCGTCGCAATTTCCTCGTCACATAGCTAAATGGTTCTAACTGGTGTTGTGTCTGACGCCAGTCATTTCGAATGCTATAGAACAATGACAGCAACACATGGAACTTAACAAAGATTGAGGAAGATTGAGGATTCAGGATTCTCTTAGCGATATGGAAAGCGCCACTCACACGAAACACTTGACAATAGTTTAAATGCCACTCTTGGAATTCTTTTTTTTTTATAAAAAATGCACGAAATGTAATAATGACGATATAATATATAGAAACATTCAAGTCATAATAATGAAAAATTTTATTGATTTCTTGAAAATAAAACGAGAGATTTCGATAAACACATTTTATACTCGTTGAAAAGAATTATATAATATGTGCAAGTTTAGAAAACAAAAATATAATATTTAATACTTGCAATATAACTTTTAATATATTACGTTTGTCATGAAAACTCATTCGTGACACGTGTCATTCATATAAATGTGTATGTATATATATATATGTAATATATATTACATTATATATATACATATATATAATTATTATACAAATTGATATCACAAATATCGTTTGATACACCGAGTGTCACCTGGCAATCGAGACATGAAACCGCAAGGTGTTTATCGACTGCAAGTACGTCATATACGATTTCCCGATGCAAATTGTCTTGTAAAATGTTATATGCTGCTTCCACAAATAATTATATCACGAATCTATTATTTTCACAAAAGAGATAATTTATTTTTGTTTTGTCGTGGGACAAAATTTTATTTTAGTATTAGGAATTTTTTTTATGCGACTCGTGAATGAAAAGAAATCACACAGAACTTATTATAATAATTACAATATTTATTATCACAAACTATGAATTACATCGTACACAGTAATGTAAGAAAAGCCCGTTCGACGATAATTTATTCCAGTCCCCTCCAGTTGGCTCTGTCGCGCGGTGAAATCACAATCGCTACGAATATCTATTGACAGATTATAACGCATTAATGGATCTTTACGTGATTGCGTAGAAAATTCGCCTTCGCAAAGAGGACCGAAACACTCTTTTGAGAATCGTGATTTACAGTGAGATTTTTCCCTCAGGCCTCTCCGTCGCCTATTTATTATTATACACGATATGTCGCCTGAAAATTTCATGAAGAAGGCACCCTTTGACAGTGAAAATTATACACTTAAAAATAGATAAAAATTATATTGTTTTTCATAAAACTACTATATACACTCACAAACTAATGAAATTGTAGATGCTATAAAATCTTCATATCTCGTGCTATCCCGTTTTTTTTTTTTTTTCAGCTCACTTAACGTCTCACGCGTATTATAAAGTGCTCGTGTGATCTTCGAAAAATTTTGTCGTAAAATATATTTTTGTATATAAAAAAACACAATCATATAGTTATAACTATATAATTATAGAGCATGTATATAATTATTTAAATATACATATTTTTTAATACATATATATCTAAATAATTATACATAATTTTATATATGTATAGAATTATTAATATATGTAATTATATAATTATAACTACATAAATTATATAATTATATATATTTATGGGTGTTTTGTGTGATGATAAATTGGGACGATAAAACTACAGTTCGTACGTGGCTCCGCAGTTCACTTTCGAGAAACGTGCACGCTTTGGAATGTGGCGACGACAATGCAAATGATTCTAGGACGCATTTTCGATCGATGTAAGTTGAATTATAAATAATTTAGAGGTATTCCTCTCTCTCTCTTTGTCGACTGCTCGAAGAGCTCACCGAACTGTAGTCGAGCCCATCGAACTTCACCACGCTAGATCGGAACTTTCGATTTTTCGTCAATTTTTTTTTCTTTTTTTTTCGTTACTTTCCCAAAACGTTGCTCTCTTCTTGCTGTGAACATTACGTATATATAAAACAATTACTGCAATTTGCCTAACGATTAAAAAAAAAAGAAAACGAATTCTTAAACAATAACAAGGTATACCATGTGCTGCTAAGAATCACATAAATGCTCGACGTTCCCGATCGTCGTCTCCGTGTCTCGATATTACGATCATCCTCTTCCGACATCGCGAGAAACCGTAAACGCGTTTTCCAAAATGTTGGTCCGTCGGAACGACACCGGCTTTTGCCTCCGCAGCTTATGTCATCGATCGTGTTTCAAAGCACGATTTAATATCGGTGTACGTCATTTCGCCGAGTACAATTTTCGACGCCACTGCGAAAATATATCTTGTGTCGAACATCGCGTTTCATCTATTCGAATAAGCATAAGACTAATGATTCTGTATAGTTTTGACATCTAAATGAACTCGGCAAAATTGTACCAATATTAATCGTTGCTTTGAAGGCGCTACTGTCGCAAACGGTTCATAATGTCTCAAAAATCTTCTCCGTTTAGTACGATCACGCGGAGCGATCTTTTCATTTGTCAGAGTGAATTTATGTATATATACGTCGCACCGATTGATAGCGCATTATATTCACGTCGTAAGTGAATAGTTAATAGACATTTCATAATTTCCAGCGGAATAAATTTTCTCTTAGCTAGTCTTAATTATTCTCATATACGTAATTTTTTCTCTCATATCGTTAAAATATCATCATATGTACGATAAAATCTCTCATATGTAATATTCTTGTATACAGTCAAATTATTAAAATATCAATATGTACTCTCGACATATGGTCAAATCTAGAAGAATTAAAAGGGTATATTCGCTTGTCGCTTGTCAATTAGTCGATTCCGCCTGGAATTCGTCGCATGAGAAAAGCGATTATTTCGTATTTGACGCAAACCTGACGAGCAACGGGGTCATCGCGAGTAGACGTTCTGCGACGCGTTGCACTCCCGCAGACTTACTCGACATGTTCGGCTACAATTAATAGGAAATTTACTCAACAGTTTCGCATTGACTGTGACTGGATCTCCGTTGACACCTCATCACATATGAATAGTCGCGGCCGTATAACGAGCTTCGCCTCTTCGCCAGCTCCATTGGCTCGGACGATACTGAAAGGTCAATTCCGTGATAGATGAGATTAGTAAACGCAAAATTAACATATCTCGTATTAAGAAACGTCCGTTAAGAATATCCCGTATTAAGTAAGGCCATAAGTGGAAAATCCATATTTAATAGCGAATTAAAGCGAAAAACAATTATTGATATTCCAATGATTATACAGAATAAAATTAATAAATTTACATAAATTAACAAGAGAGATCAACAATCAATATTTAATTTTCAATGGGTAATAATAAAGAGGAAGCAAGTAAATATTTTAATCAGCAATAATATCAATGCAAACAGTGATAATGGAAAAGAACAACAAACAGAGAAAAACAGTGATCATTACTCGTTTATATACTATTACTACAATTTAATGATATAATTTGAAGAGAACTAGTCTTACCCTGATCAGCATCTGTCCCGATGCGCTGTGAGGGTTGCGATAAGCGTATACTCCCCAACCCGCGAGACCCACCACTAAAGCGACGACGGTGAGAATGCCGATTATTCCCGAAACGCCCATATTCACCTTGTTCGAAGCTAAAAAAGAAACAGAATAAATTGCTTAATGCGACGAATTTAATTACTAGTCGCGTTATCCTGGACTTGAAGAGAAAAGAGAGATTATTAGAGCAAATCAATTAACGATCAAACGAGCTCCGAGGTCAAACTAAGAAGTTGTGGAACTTACGCGGACTAATTTCAACCGGTTCCAACATAAGACTACAAATTAACAAATCGCATTTTCTGTATAAAATTTGAAGTTTTACATCGCGCGTGCGAATTTACGCGCGTAAGAATCTTATGCGTCTTGCCACAAATTCAATTAATAACTCGATGCCGCAACAAACGTTAAATGAGAGTACTTACGAGGGCTCTCCAAGGAAGATATGCTGCCAGATCGCTCTTGCTTCGCGCCCATCTCGTTGGTGGCGATCGACTCCTCTGGATGCACGTGGCCATCGTGGTCATACTGATCGCCCCTGTAGGTTGTAATCTGCGCCGGACAATTGTCCATCTCCTTGATGTTACGTACGTCGCAACCCTTCAGCAGCCACTCCTGCCTCTGTCGGGACGTGCCGGTGCTGCATTTGTTCAACTCCCGGCACCACTTGCAATCGAACTCGGGCACCTTCGTCAGGCAGTCCCGGCAGTTGTCGAAATTCAGGCACGTGGGCAATGCTTTCAGGTAGATGACCGTGCAGTTCTTTATGTCCTGCCGGTTGAAGTTGACACGGTGGTACTCGTAAATGGTTTTCCGCCGTACGACTGCGAAGCGAGATCAGCGAATTGAGTTTTCGAGGTGTATCGAGGTGTAAATTCGACATTTAAATACATCAAATGATAAAGATAACATCTTGTAAATTTCTGTCTCGTAACTTTTATTACGGAAGTGGTAGACCTATGTCCGTCATCGTAGAAACTCATAGGAATTGTTTTACTTTGTATGCGAGCACACAGATAATTTCCGGTCGCTTCTAGGACGTCGAGACCGAGTCCAGTTAACATCGTCGCCTATTCGCGCAGTAGTTTCTCTGCGTCCGATGATCAATAGCGATGACGCAGATATTATCCCGCGATAGTTACGCAATGGACAAACGGACAAATTGAGTAATAAGCGAGCGAACACTCACAGAACACGGTTCGGTCCATGATATAGGCGTCGCTGAGGCCGACCTTGACGGGATGCATCGTGTCCACGATTTTCTCGACCAGGAGCGGTATCACCGAATAGACGAACACGATGTCTCCGTTCTGATGCAAGGTCACCTGGAAAGTGAACGCGCCGGCTTTCGGCCTGTCCTGCAGCACCACCTTCTCCCATTCGACCGTAAACGCCGTACCTGTAGCACAAATCAAAAAGGGAATATAACAATCTCGCGGCGCGATCAGGGCACGACTACGTTTTGCGCCGCGCCGCGTTTCTTTGCCACCGGTTGCTTGACGAGGCGTGTAATTACGATCGGCAAATCGTCGCGCCGATTTATTCTTCCTCTCTCACCCTCCGTCTCCCCTAGAGGCTGCTGATTGACTACTGACGCGATCGCTTTGCGACACGATTAGTTCGGCGAGGCGAAAGGATTTAGAAAATCAGCTTATTCGAAAAGAATTCGAAAAGCCTGTCGAATGTTTTCAAAAAAGCATGCGGAATTTTAGGAGAACTCGCTTATCGTAATAAGATTTCTTTAAATCTTAAAGGCGTAAATTATTTAAAATATAGCCACACGGCAAACGCAAACACGCGAAGGATTTCTTAAATGACTCGGCCGTAATGGGCCTCCGATGGCAATGATTGACTTCGGAAGAAAATGTAAGAACGAACGTCCTTCAGATGGCACGAAAATACCGTCCGTTCGAGATTCCGATGACTCACCATTGTCAGCGTACTTGACGTAGCTGGCGTTCGACAGGCGGGTATCGAAATTCGCCATGAGCGGTGCAATGTACTGGGTGGCGGCCAGCCAACTGTGCACGTAGTCGCCGGTGTAGAGAAAACCGCCGGTGGCGATAGTGATATTGCGCACGTTATAGCCGTAGAATGGGAAATCAAACTTCAGCTTAACGGTCTGCAACATCGTAGAAATCGCAGCTCAATTCTGAAACTTATCCTTAGCGGAATTAACGATTAACCGATCTTACGTTTCTCTTACATGTAAGTTCTAATTAATCTTTCACTGCAACAGGGATTGAATATTCCAAACGTATATATACGTCATATCTGTATTTATACCAATCGCTTTTTTCTTTAATTATTATAAAAAATGAAAAAAGAACGCTACATAATAATCGCCATTTTCTATATCGTTTTCACTTTCTCACGACAGTCGCTATATAATGCGAAATAATGACAAGCGAGTCTCACCGCGGCACGTCGATGGCTTTGACTAAGCAGATGATTGACCCTAAGATCCGGGTGGTTGTCCATGTCGACCCAGTACTTTTTGCAGATACCGTCGTTGACGATAAAAGTGCTGTTGTAATACTGATGCGTGTCGTAAACCGTCTTGGTGATATTGTTCTGCGTAAGCGTAGTGTTAGTCACGTCGGAGAATTTGCTAATGGAAATATCGCCGATGTCGTCGGATTTTATGGCATCGTCTGCCGTGTCCTTTGCCGCCGACGGTTTCGGCTGCTCTACCTCGCCGACGTCGGTGATATTGCGAATCGACAGGGTGCGATTTGCCCATGCGTGTAGTGTCGCCTGCGAACGGATGCAGAATTGTTAAACAGTCACGTATATCTGTACAATTGACAAGGGGAGAGAAGTTTCGCTTTACGTACGAATCTCTGGACGTAAAAACAACTCGATAAATCCACCACTAATACCTACCGCGTCGGTTGCAGGATTTGCTGCCTGCGACGCCTTCTTTTTAAAATCCGGCTTGAGACTGGAAATAGAATCAGATGGCCGTACAGTGGTGGAAGTGGCTTCGCCGGTCGAATAAGCCGTGGAATATGTTACGTCGGGGGATGCGTTGGTCGTGTTCGACGTCGCCGGTTGTGTTGGCGAAGCTTGTTGCTGTTGCTGCGGTTGCTGTAGCTGCGGCTGCTGCTGTTGCTGCTGCTGCTGTTGCGATGGCAGTTGCTGCGGTTGCTGCTGCGGTTGCTGATGCTGCTGCTGCTGCTGCTGTTGCTGTGGTTGCTGCTGCTGCGGTTGCGGCTGCGCCGATGATTGATCCTTAAGTGGTTCTTCTTTCTGCTCAGTCGTCACCACCAATTTGTCAGGCGTTGCACGGCGCATCCTCCCTACATTCTCGTCGATTAGTCTGATATGTAAAGACTGGTGATCGAACGA
This sequence comes from Temnothorax nylanderi, assembly GCF_030848795.1. Lineage (NCBI taxonomy): Eukaryota > Metazoa > Arthropoda > Insecta > Hymenoptera > Formicidae > Temnothorax > Temnothorax nylanderi. The sequence goes on along the minus strand of NW_027249114.1, from coordinate 527,609 downwards.
TGACTTGGCGTTCCACCCGGCGTAACTGTAGTAAGAGTGATCTGCAATACAGGTGAAAGCGTATTCTATATTATGCCGTCAAAATCTTGAGAAGAATATTGAAAAGAAATATTTTCTAATATCGAAATGCATATTATTATATTTTAATCTTTCCTCATCTTTTCAAGAAAGATTAAAATAAGAAAATAACATTAAGAAATTTAATTTGAAATTTGCAGAATAAATTTTAAATAATCTCCAGAATTGTTTAGACGAAGAATAAATTCCGGTCTACTTTAGAATCGATCTTTAATGGATTGAAGTGATTTATTATTTATGAATTAATCTTTCTTAACTAATAACACAAGCTTATAATCCACTTATTGAATGCAGTGAATAAAGAGCTCAGCAGATAATATTATAAATAGGTCATATTCTTTTCTCACAATCTGGTGAACAACCGAGATTGCTTATTAGTCAAAATTAAAATTCGAGTTGAATGCAGTTAATTAATTAATTAATTAATGATTAATTATTGAAAGGAAATAATTGATTAATTTTAGTGTGTTTTTTATATTTGATTCTTCTATCTAACAGTCAAGCTTGTGGAGAGAGATACGTGCCGTATCTATCGCGAGCGAAAGAACTCGTCTCGACTCGTCCTTGAGCACGCGTTGCAATTACGATACTACGACTGATTATTGAATGATGACTAGGACCAATCTATGACAAATACATGACTGTGTTGCATCGCGCGTGCATTGTCTCCGGTTCGCACAGGCTCGCAGAGAGTGATTCCCTTCGAGGGGATCGGGTGTCCATTTAACCGATGCATCAACGTCAAGCCCATCGCCGGTGTCCGAGATCAGTGCCATGAAACGCGGATTAACCTCGATTTCTACGCTCGCGATAGCCGCGGCGCGATTAATGGACAGTTCGGGGGCAAAAGTGGCACGGGACAAACTTTTCACAACCCATCGTTCACATTAAATTCGTTGTTAGGATCCTTAGAACGAGCAGTTACTATCATGCGCGTATCTTTTAACATATTCTGCATATTCTAGTTGCAATTCACCGGCAGCGACATAAATTATATGTCTCAAATTATATTTCTTTATTTCATGGGCTAGTTTTACTAACGCTAATTAAATTTTGAAGTCAATGTTTGCTATATAGAATGTTTCGTAATAGATAGCACAATAATCAGAACAGTGGTTCTACATGAAAAATAGATAGAAGATATACAAAATATTTCATACGAGATTTTCTTTTCGGAAAAATTGGGAAAAAATTTTTTCTATATATTTTTTACTTATTTTTTTGTAGATTCATTACCTCTCTGATTGCACTGACTATTACGAGACACACTGCGCCAAACATATTCAGCTGAGTGAAATTGAGAATAATTGCTTTTGGTAAATAGATTTATTAATAAATCGTGATTACTGAATTCCGCGTCGTAAAAGAACGTGTGTAGAATCGTCGGCGAAGAGGAACGGGAAGTTAGGCGGCACGATCGACCGGATAGAGCAATAATTGACGATCCGACAAATCGGAGCGAACGTACAAGCTTGACGTCAATGTAAAAGCGCAAGCCAAAACCAATCAACCCCGCGGTAGCCTGTTATCTTGGAAAGTTCTCTTTCCCTTATCATTCCGAAACTATCACCCTTTAATAATCCTAAATTATCTGAAACGTGATTTTTCCTTCAGGAAATTTAAATTCTGTACCATAATTTACCCCATGATTTAAATTTCAAAATAATCTTTATCGCAGATATTTTCTGAAAAATTACCAAACGCGTGCGAGGGAAAGTATAATCTGAATAATCGTTAAACGCTAGTTTGCATAATAATGTCTGCTCGTCATCCGTTGAATAAACAGAAATATAAAAATAAAATAATTGTAAATAATCAACTCATAAAATAGCTCTGTTGAAAAACTGCAATCAAAACGGGCTTGGGGAACTTTCACCGAATGAGTCAATTCTCAGATACGAGCAAGTTTCATTAGCCGTGCACTAGCGAATCGACTCGATTTCTTAACAGCAGCGGCGAATCGTAAAGTCGCTTCGCCGAATTGCGCAGATCGTAAACGCAGGTGAATTGGGCAACGTGTGAAGCTGCGTCGCGGAAAGGTTTCCTCGAATCCGAGGCGAGCGAGATCGGCGCGAACGCGATGTTTTCTACCCACGCGAATTACTAACAAGAAGTTGCATGTTGCATGTCACTGTTTTCACGCACAAACTGCGTCGTCGCGATTCAATCGTCACATCGATGCAATCGCGACAGCCATTATTCGCGAGATAGCTATATAATAACTGTTTTAATTGTATAATCGTATTATTTCAAATACATAAAATCCACGAATCGTAATGTAAATTTATGAGGTTCGCGCGACTGACTTTCACGTTTCATAACGTTTCGTAGACCAATTTGGCGCGATATCGGTGATATACGTATGACACGCGTGGACAGCGTGTAAAACTTTCGCGCGAATATAATACGCTTGTAGAAAGGTACACCTGAACAAATTAAATTGAACAGAAGCGGAGCAAAGCAGTCGAGCGCATAGAGCGCTTACGTATTTGTGCCTCCCACGTTATTGCTTTAACGTTTATTTGCCGCAATTATTGAGAGACCGCGGGTCACGAAGAGAATTGCGAGATACGCCGCGAGTTGCGACACACGCGCCAGAAATATTTGTTTTATTCCACAACGTTCGATCTCGCTTCGTTTCGCGCGGGTATGTTTTCCATTCTTTTGTTCCCGGCGATGTTCCGCCGTTAAAGACCAGACAGCGCGCAGCCTTGGACGAAAACGCGCGGCAGTAAATGTTAAAATTAAAACGACGCTATCGGTGAATGTCAATGCGGTGGCGAAGTTAAACGTCGCATTTTAAATAGCGCCGCCTAAAAGGCTGAAGAACGATTCCCTACGTCACGAGCGAAAACGAATCGGAAAGGAAACATTTTACATTTACGGTAAATGAGTACAATTCGATCGCATGAAGTCGCTTGACATTAATTAGCTCGGGTGATAATACTCGTATACGAGAAATACGAGTGTCTGGCGCAGCCACGTCGATTTGTGCGCGCATCGAAGTGCAATGCACCGCGTATCTCGCACGACACAAGCGCAATCAATATTTACGTGACACTCATTAGACGTCCGACGTGTGTAAGATTTTTAAAGATAACTTTATATATGATATCCGTCGCTGATTAAAAGACGCGTCGGCAAGATAAAGGGAACGCCTCGGCGTCTTGACGCCTCCACATGTACGCGCGACATATTTTTAGACGACGCGAGTGAAAGGATGCTCCTACATTGCAATTTTTACGCCTTGAATAACCGAGAATAGATTACGTGTCCCTCGAAATTATTTAGCGATGTGACTGAAAAAAATTGAGATAGAGCCAAAATAATGGGGAAGGAAAACAAACACAGAAATCTGTAGACAAATATTTTTCCTCGAAACCATTCATGGAGTCCATCCGGTTAACTAAAAATGATTTTTATCAGTTTGAAGCGAAATTGTGTAGCAAACATGCACCGATGATAACGGTTATAAAACGATTAAAAACGATGACAATTACTTTTATCGCCGGGAAATAATGCAGTATCATATTTACCCGCTGGTCTCTGCCATCATTAACCTGATTATTCTAATTATCGTATATAAAAGCACTTACGCGCCGCTGACCCGATTGCAAACCTCGAAGACATTTCTTTATCACATTTCTCAATGAAAAAGAAAAAAATTAATTACAGACAATTTACGATTAAAGGCAAAATAAAAAGCTTGGCTAAGAAAAACTTATGTGATATCAATTTTTGTGAGAAGAATTTTTAGGCGACTTTGGGGAATTCCAAGCTTACACATGGAAGGGTTAATCGTTCGAGGAATAAACATAACTGTACATGCGAAACGCTGGCCACCTTTTTCCCACGATGTTGCTTGACGAGGTTTTAATGAACTACAGATTGAACGAATCGCTGAATATGGAATATGGCTTTCATTAGATCGGGCAGACGCGCGCGTGATAAAAATAGCCCTTCTCTCCGAAGAGTCCGTTCGCAATTTCGCGCACCCGTGTCCTCGTTCTAAATCTTTTTAAGGATATTCAGTTGTGTCGCGCGATCGACGACGAGTCCTTGAATTCATTCGCGACGATTAATCGACTTTAACGCGACCACCAATAAGTCATCGGTATTTACGAAGCTTATCGGCTTTAATATAAACATGACACGCAAAAGATGAAATAAATTACAGAAAGTCACGTTTCTTTCCCCCGAAAAATAGAATTAAATAAACGAATTTTTCTTAATTCTTAGTTCTGCAAATAATAATTCTGCGTAATAAGAATTTATATTAAAATTTTCTTGTTTAAAATATTCTCTTTAAGTTTTTGCATGTATGTATATTATACGCATAACATATATATTAGAGCTGACATAGATCACGATTTCACGATATCGTGATATCGTGAAAACGGTGTAGACCTACCTCACTTAGATCGATCATTTCTCATGGCATATTTTGTTTACTGGGTTGGTAATAGCATGCGTGAAAGGTTTTCCATGTACGTCCGATAATAGGGCGCGCCCATTAATCTCATTACGATCACGCTTTTTCCGCTTCCTTTCACATTTTGCCGTGATCCGCGATATCAGGGCGGAAACGACACGACAATCAATGTCAATGTTACGCGCGCCGCCATCAAGCCGCCCACATCCGAGGACGTTCCTTCCTTTCCGAGCGAAGTATACGGAATGTGTCAACGAAATTCGCGATCAAACGGGAGAAAAAATTGAGATTGAGGAGGGAAAGGAACACGAGGATTGTGAAACTCTTGAATTAATACACAAATATCGATGACGAAATGTATTTATGAAATCTATAACAAAACAGCATTTTCATCGATGACTCCATCGATGACTTGCGTGATTCGGCGCAAAAAAATCTGCGGTTCAAATGTCAGATAATAAGAAGCGCCGCGAGAGATAAAAGCGCGCGAGCAATCGAAATATTTCCCAATCTTTCCGGCCACGCTTTTCCGGTGTAAAAATACCAGAGAATCCAAAGGAATTGGTAACGCAAGCCGCACCTTGAATAAGATATTTTAAACAATCTATATATGTTCAATTATTTTTCTATGTTCCGTGAAATTTTACCACGGCTTGCATTAACAGATAAATTATTATACAATTTATATAACATTTTATATCAAATATCTATCAAGATAAATAGGGCGGGGCATGATATCCGACACTATGGCACAATTCATCACGATGATAAAGTTAGAGAGACAATTCTTGCGGATAACGGACAACCTGTCTCCGCAAACTGTATCCGAGATAAATTACATCAATCACGCCAATATCGCAGTTTACGCAGGACCGCGGACTAACGAGATAACGAACAAGAATGAAATTGAAGCGACTCGTATAAACTCTTAATGATCTAACATGCCAATAATCGCCAATTATAGCTATGACGGTTGGTTTGTACACGTCTCGCAATGTTTAGCTTGTCGTCATTTTACAATTAGACCTCTTCAGAGCTCCATCGTGCATTCTTCATTATTCCGATAAAATTACTTGCATTCTTCATTATTCCGATAAAATTACTTAGACTTCTCGTGATTTTTTATCGTATCATAGAAATTTTATTATTGTAATTTCAATGCTAAAAAGAGTGTGGTACCTTGAAACTGGAAAAAACAAATGGCACATTTTTAAATTATGTCATAGAATGATTTTTCTGTACTTAACGAGATCAACAGTGGTAAAAATTCGATAATTTTTCCATTTAACGATACCTAACATAATTTAATTTATATAACAATATCTAATTTAATCTAATCTATATCTATGTAAGATAATTTTATTATAGCTATTTTCGCGAAGCGAATTCGAAATAATGGTCGGCGCGATTCAACTCGAGAAAAGCGCAACCGTTGTCCCATAAGATAAGGCGACTACTCTTGCGGTGAAAAGTCAAATGGAAAAAGTGCAGAAAAGACCGGGTATGCAAATATATGGTATGTGCATTTGTAGGTGCTCGTTCAAGATAACGCGCGCGCCTCTTTCTTTTTCTGTTTCTCCCTCCCTCGACAAACAAGTAGATGCGGGTTGACTTTAAAGCCTGATAGCTGATAACGAGTCAAGTGGCTGAAAAGGTTTCGAGAGAACGCTGTTACGCCGGAGAAAGCGCGAATTGCGACGAGTAATTCGGATGCTCTTAAATTCGCGAAATTAAAATAGAAAATTCGAAAGAATACTTCAACGGCGATATTTTTTAGATAAAAACGCATCGAGAAAATCAATATTTTTTCGCGACCGTGAAAATAAAATCTGAATTGAAAGATTTGCGCGCAAGCACCGAGAAAATTTTGTAGCAAATTTCAAAGAAAATAATGCTTGTGTTGTAACACGAGAGTAGTCTAAAATTAGAAAGGTTGCATTACTTCTCTCCAATTGCATTATACTTCTAAATATTTGAAATATGGGAAATAATCTGTAATTACTTATCTATTCGATTTGCGATCGGCATAACGGCGAAGAAGCATAACGCACATCTATATCTCGTTATCAGAGATATCGATGCGATTCTATTTATTATAAAATCGCTAGTCATTCTATTCTAATCTAGAGAGCGATAAGATTCGCGGTAATTGTATAATGCAAACCGACGTTCAAAGTCCTGAATATTCTAACGGGGGCAGAGGGACGTTGGAAGATTGTACAAAGATGAAACGAAGTATCGGTCTCGACCGCAGAATGCGTCATCTGACGCCATTTGCTTTCGCCAATGCCAAATACGAGCGAGCGCGCATACATTACGACGATCACGAAGGCGGTGTTAACACGCAGAAGACGACGGCATATCAACGATTCGATTGAGAACCCAAACAAGACGTTCGACTTCCAGACGTCGCCTTCAAGGAGGAGAAAATACTCGCTCGCGCCGGCAGAAAACACTCGTGCATCCGTCGTCGCGAGAATAACTTTATCATGAATTATATTCCTCGTAATCGTGTTTTTATCGAACGCCTAATTATCCGCCTCGTATCATGCTCTTATCGATAAACAACATTAATAATGAACACGCTGTTATTCTCCCATATAATATTAGGGTCGTGCAGTAATTTTCATCATAATCAATTAATATTATCTTCATTTTCGGGGGATACTCCAAAAATATTGGATATCAAAAGACCTACGTTATTCGTAAATTTCGAGTCATATTGATTATTCATTGATACAAATTTTTTCATTTCTTTTAAATATCCGTTTTCGTTACTGAACGTTAAATCACGAAAAGCTCGAGGCAAGTACAAGATTCCAGCATAAATAATTTAAAATTCTTCAAGTTATTTGCATTAGAATTTGCAATCGGTGGAACACGAACGTCCCCCCCCCCCTCTCGTCCGGGTTGTAGAACACAGTCAAAGAAACCAGTTTTTAAAACGTGACTCATGATTGTCCCCCGTATCATAGGAGAAACCCCATAAAAATAGCTCGGAACCCGTTCTGGCATTGGCGATTCGCGACGCGAGAAAATGCACGGGTTATTTTAAGTTACGTCGCAGTTTCTAGATGCAGTAGCAAATAAGAGTATACGGGGTGTCCCAGATTCCATGCGTCTAACGGCCAGTTCCGTCCGATTTGGAGTTTATATTCTTGTTTCGCCAAAATAACGGGCACCAAACGATGGTTTTGAATTAATGAATTGAAACACTCGATATTCTTCTCGGTATTCCCTATTGACGTGAAAATTTAAATTATTGCAAAATATTAAGTTGTTGCGAAAAATCATATTTATTACATTCGTCAAATAAAGATGGAGACAAAATTTCAATATATAGCACAATCAGAGAACAAAATTGTCGTCACTGGATTTTAATATACTTTTTTCATATCTAGAGAGAAATCTTTCTGTCTCAATTTTCTGAGGAACTTCAGTTTTCTATTCAATTTTTTTTATTTAATGCAAATATAATTTGAAAAAACATTTAAAACTGAGCTCTTGCATGAACTTAATATCTCGATTTTAATTGATCCATTTGTCATATGCAATTTAAGATAATTCTATTTGTTATACCGGTTATAATTATCAACATATTCTTTTATTGCGAAATTTTCATAATCCATGCATTTATAATCAATACACCCATGAATGGTCCCGTAAAGCCAAGTATATCCGGAACACGTAATCGCCGCCTGTAACGACGCTATTTTTATACGCCGACAGTTATGTCGGTGATACGGATAAGACACCCAAGAGGTTGCGTAAACTCTATCATCCGGAAGTGACACGATAGACTGACACACATCCTGCCCCTATATTAATGCAAATATTCTCTCTCTCTAACCCTGCCTGTCGTGCTTCTTATTATTATAGCTGTTCTTCTATTCTAATCTTCTTATAAAATATTAATTCCATTATAATATACAATCTTCTATTTATTTTTTATTAATTACAATGAAATTTTTAGATAAAATATAATACTCAATATATCCATGTAAAATGCTACAATCTGTTTTCTCGGAAATTCTTCACAAATAACAATAAGACCATTTCGTGATGTTTTAAAGTATGCTGTGATTTTGCGGAACAAATAGCTACCGGAAGATTGCTTCCTTTTCTAAATAGAAACATGAATTTTCATTCCCCCTTCCTCCCTTCTCCCTTCTCGTCCTTTCATCTTTCAATATCTCGTTGTAATATCGCAGCTTCTACCACCGCAATTAAATCGTATCCGTCGTTTCTCGAATCGTATCGACGGAAGGGATCGTTAAACTGTATACACAATGTAACAGTATCGCCGTGAGATATTACCATTCCCATTTTACTTTTTTCTTGCCGTCTCGTCTCTTGAAAATTCTATACAATTTATAACGCTCTGCATTGAATGATGCTCGAGGAAAGATCTCATCTCAGTTCCGAGTATCGTCAATATTATTGAGGAAAAATAACGTTCGACGCAGCGAATATCTTCTGCGTCGCATTTCTAATTTGAGTGTTCTCTATTGACTTGCAGAACCGTTATACAAAGTTTTATCGGAATTTATACATTGTTAGAAGTATCCTTATTTGATAAAACCGTTTTAAAAACTCTCTAAATTAAATATTCAGATATATTTAATTTTAGTAGAAAAAATTTGGAATATATTGCTTTCTGATGATCTTCTCATGCGAGAGACATATATAATTTCTCTTATTTACACGATATAAAAGGGGAGAAATATTGTAGAACAAAGGTTTACAACAGCAGTCGTTGTCGGAAGTGTAACAGTTTAATGACACGTGAGAAATTCTCACAATCGCCCGTCCACGCTTCACTGCATACGTAAACGCGATGCCAGGGATTTTTCTTCCTGTCTTGCGTGATGCTTTGCCATCCATCGATGGCCACAGACTGGTAATCTTGGAACCATCGGCGAATCGAAAATCGGTCATTTCCTCACGAAGCAAACTCTAAATTATCTGTTAACCGTCATTAGAACAGAAGAACAAATATATAATGCTCTGTTGTAATTTATATTATACTGCAGGTATCAAAGAAATTAATTTTGGCGCCTCCGGTTTACACTTTTCTTTCGGGTTTCCTTATAATCCAAATAAATAAAAATAGAACGATAGATTGAGATCTTTTTGCGAGCTATATCACGTATTACTTCCGCCGGATGCGACGATGAGACATTTATTTAAATAGGAGGAATTTTTTTATTTTTATCTTTCCTTTTTCTCTTTCTCTAAATATGACTATTATAAAATAATCTCATTATTCTCTCTCTAGCGCCAGCTGTCTTTTTCGCATTTTTTTATATTTCATAATTTTATAACATCTTGCAAATTATCCTCTTCCCCTAATTGTTATTTGATATAACTCGTATCAAAGTTTCGTCTTAAAAAGTTCGGGGAAGAAACTCGTTTCGTCCCGAAGAGTCTCTCGTTTCGTTGTGTAATTGAAACGCGACGATCCGACACGCTTGATCGCACCTATACATTGCGGGCTATATATTAAACGCATCCGCGACGGTAACGCATAATTGAAGAGTCGTTAAAAAGGATCAAAACCCGACATGGTCAATGGACCGGCCAATGGCATACGCATTTCGGTCTGACCGTAATACATATAACGAACGTGTCGTAACTCACAATGCCGCTAACTATTACGACCATCGGTGATCGTACGTAGGATGCACGATAAACCCTTCGTAACGACAATGTACGCGGATCATGCTAACAAGATTCGCCTGCATTCTATATTGGATATTTTCGAACAAGCGTAGTTCGCTGTAATCAGAAAAAGTTCTCGATTAACAAATGCTCTTTTTATTAATCAAAATTTTATAGAATAATTTATATATCTGTATTTATGTTAATAATGCATACTAAAATTTATGTAAACGAAATAAATAGCAAGAAAGGATTCGCAAGTCAAACGCAATAATTAGCTTACATGCCTAAATTTTTAATTAAGAATTTGATAAATAATATAATACGATTCTCTTGTTTACACGACATGTCAAAATTTATTGTGTGACTATAATGTCTTGAAATTAAGAAAGTATAATTTAAAACAGCAAAGAACAAACGTTTTCTATGTGGCTTTTATATCGAGAAATTATAAAATCGAGTTTCTTCGTACTTAAAAATTCGCTTTATTGATTCCTTTGCAGCGCGTAGATAAACGATCAATATGAACAGCATTCAAAAGCGATTTTCTTGTCTTGAAGTAATACATGATTTTGGTTTCGGCGCGAGTTTCCCAACGTCAAGCACATCGACACGCCAGACGGATTTTCAGGCCAGCGAGCGACATAATGACACGAGCGCGACGCAAGCGTCGTCATTGTCGTCATCGTCGACGGCGCGTTTGCCACCAGCCGTTACCGTCACGAAATCGGTCTCCCTCCGTCTTCTCCCGGAGTATGAAAATATAAAAAAAAAAAACAGGAAAAGAGAGAAAGAGACGTAGAACACAAATCGTACGAGAAGAGAGCAGCGGCGAGGGCCAAAGACCTCTCCTCTCTGTTCTGTTTCTCTGAAAAGTCCATTCCTTCGTCCGTTCGTGAGTGTCGCGGTTTTCGGTGAAAGCGACCATTGTTCGTCCCCATGTGTCTTCTTTCTGGTCCGAGAAAAGGAATAAAACGGGGAGGAACACGGATTCCTGCTCTTGCACCAGAACGCGAACGAATCCGGACGATTGTGTGTTGCATGTTGGAGAATAGATTTAACATCGCCATGCGCGACTTCGCGTACAGAGATAAAAGCTACTTTAATAAGTCGCATGAGCCAAATTAAATCTTCATATTAAATTAAAAGCGTCGCATTTCAAAAATTGTTCTATTTTGACGTTAATCTAATTGAAAAACATTCATATCTATTTTCATTTGTATTTCTCATGATAATTTATCGTAATAATATTTTTGTAATTTGCGAATGTTGCTCTCGAAATTTAATATAATTAGTTGTAACAATATCATAAATTTAATTTGTGAGTGCTGGCTAATGGTTTTATTATGGTTATCATAGCAGAGTGTAATGTATTTTTAACTTAGCGTAAAGTGACTAATTTGACTAATTACACATTTTTGCGCGCGGCACATTCCGAGCTTTCAAGGTGTTTCAAGGCTTGAAAAATGGTCCCGAAATGAAGACGTTTTCGCTGGTGGAAAGGACGTCTCGACTCGAGCCGAGACAAACGGGACGGTTTTGCGTCAGTCGCGCGATGCTTACGTAAACGCAAGGACGTGACCGCGTGGTCGCGAAGGAAACGGCAGGCGACTTTTCATAGCCTGGCACACCTGTCGCCAGCGGTCTCCTTCGTCGACGACGAGGAAATATCCGCGTGATACGTCAGCGCGACACGCTCCGATGGCTTTTCCGACGCGCAATCGCGCTCGTTAGCGTGCTCGAAAATTATTATCACATTCCGTACCGACTAAATAGATAGTACCGATAGATAAGCGCGAATTACGAGATAACGCTAAACGCAACACTGAATTTTGGAACTCTATTGTCCGCGAGGTTGTTACTTGATGCAACAACCTCGAAATCTGACAAAATGCAAGTGGAGGGTTAGGGGAATAAGGAAAATTTGGAATTATAAGTTATTTATTTAATATTATATAAATGGACAATTATAGATGCATCTAGTAACACTTTGAATGTTAATGCAGTCTGCCTTAAAAGCATCATACGCTAAAAATAAGTACCTATTATCGATATCTTTATTTTTATCCTTATTAGATTCAATAATCATCAATCAAGGAATTGAAAAATGACAATCTCACAATAAGTCAAATTGTAATTAATAATTCTAACGTGTGTCAGATTAATATTCATTACAATACTGGCAGGTAGTGTTATTACCGTCGGGATAGTTGCAACATATTACAATTAATATGTCGCACTAATAATTGTTCAATTAATGACGCGTCATCTACGATTACGTTGCACGATTGGCGCGGATAATGCACGAGTGTCTCTCGCGGTATTGCACAACTGCGATGACGATCATAAAAATAACTTCGATCCGTTCAATGGAATCTGCAAGTAATATAACTCAGTAAATATGCATTGAATAATACATACGTATATTATAATTATATGTTTATTAGGTGAATAAATTGAAAGCTACGTAAATTAAATAAATATAGTAAAAATTTTTGAAAATAATAAATGAGCAAATGGTATAAACGATTTTAAGATCAACTTGCGCGATAAGATGCAGTGCGGTCACCGACGATTTTTATCAGTCCGGCAATTAGATTCGTATTTAATAGACCTTTCGAAATCTCTATGTAGCAATCGCGCGCTCCCGGCGGTAATTAGCTTTCTATTTATCGGTATTATAGTTCGCGAGAACTACGCTAATGAATACGGCAGAAAGGACGGATCGGACGTCTCATGATTCGTTCTGACACGGAGTCGAGACACCGTCTTTCTTTCTTCGTCAGGAGCCGGCAAACGGTACATTTGCCCCAATTAATCGGACAACGGAATTGTGAGAGAAATGTAAATGACTCGTGCCTGTTCTCATGCCTGAAATTAATCGCGAACTACAATGAAATCGCCCTTACTCAAGAATAACTCCTAATTGGGATAATTGCTTCAATGAGTGAAAAAAAAATCGGTATACGATATATTTGAGTAAAACTATATTACGTTATGACAGCATAATTTTTTTATAATAATTTATAATATTAATGCAATAAGAAATTTTAATAGTTTATGGGAAAAAACCGGCTTGCAACTTTTAAGTTTCGTTGTCCTTGTAGTCAGCTTTTGTCTAGCTTTAATTCTTAATAGATAGTTAATAGTTACACAGATAATATATACGCGCACACATACGCAACGGAAACGTATGTCGGTAACGACATCCTTAGAATAAATTCCGAAGAAGTTTTTATGCATGTATCTTAATTATCATCACGATGCACACATTTACGCTTTTATAGTTCGCGATTGCAAGAAATTTCTATGCAAACGTATGCAGAAAATAGTTACATTTTCTTTCTCGCCTCCGTAATTGCGTCTCGTCAGTCATTTCTGGTCCTTCGGCTGAAATTAATTACGTCTTGGCCGTGCTTACATTCGTTGCAGCGTGCAGCGTCGATCGCGCGATCGCTGGCGTGCATGTGGCGTACCGGCGCGGTCGTGTAAATATTTGCGCGCGTACAGCGACTAATTTATCCCCGCGCGCGAGAGGAACTTCTGAATTCGTCGAAACGCCGAACGCGATGGAAGCCAGAGACCCGCGTCTGCCCGGCAAGAAATAAGCCGCGTCGTCACGGCGAATTTCCGTCCGCGGCGAGAGCGGTGAAAGCCGAGAAATGGACCGCAAAATCTTTCTTCGCTCGCAAAACAGTTAATATTTAAATGAACCCGAAGAATTCTTTCTAGAGGTCGCAACTCTTTTACTATTTCATATTTACCTGAGAAAGTTATCAACGAGAGATACGCGAAAATAAATACGTGTATACGCCATATACATATCTGAATAAAATTACATTAAATTATAATAATAGAAATTATTGTAACAATGTGACAAAGAACTAAATAATTTAATAATATAATATTATTATAATTTCGTATATTTGATTCAGATTTCTATTTATTCGCTAATATTCTATGTAAATTCGTGATCTTTTAATTTAGAACTATAATATATTTATGTTTCCTTCCAGGAAACATAAATATGTTAAAAATGAGCAAGTTCGTTAACTTACAGACGACGGATGATAGCAGTAGATATAGTAACAGGCAAGAGAATTGCAAGCGCGATTCGCTCAATGAGCAGATAGCAACAGAAAACGGAATTGTAAGCAAGATTCGCTCGACGAGCAAACACATGGTAATGTGAACGACGATGCTAGCTACTTTGCATCGCGTATACGTAACTGATCACCAACGGCACGTGGTAATAACGACATCGTATATAAGCTCAAGATGCGGAGAATAAAAAAAAATTACGAGGATAAAATTACAATTTGTCTTCTAAATATATCTATCTTGCTGAAAGATATTAAAATCACAGCGCACTCAGCAGAGATTTACAGCATTTGAACTTTGCATGAATTGTATTAAATTACTCACGTCTTAAAACAGACATTTTTGAGATGCCTCTGGCACAACACGTGTTGCCTAAAAATTGATGATAAGGCAACGCTCTTTGTTTCGCGATACTTTTTTGATAAATCAAATTCTCCTTTGTCATTCGCGCTGACGAGACCTCTCCATTTAATACCCGTAGATGATCCGTCCTATTGAAGCGAGCAATGTATTGCAAGGTACGCAATTCCGTTTGGTCAATCGCTGAAAGACCTTTTACCATTAACGAGGTCGATGGGGTGATACCAACCGCTAACGTTCTTCGACGTTTGAATTGACTTCGTTCACGGAGAAGAACCCTCTCGACTCGATCGCGTTATCGACTTAAACTTTTATCTTTGCCCGGCATTCAGAATTATCACGAATGATTTTTATTATGTCATTAATGCGTAGAATTAGTCATGAGCATAATGATAATTTATAAGTAGCTAGATTTACAACAAGTATATAGCTTACATAAGTTTGTACGTATTGCGCCTTGTTATTTTTAATAAAATGCTAATCTAGACTCGAAATTGTGCGCGAGAGTTGCACGAAATGCACTTAATGCACATACATCGCTTAATTACTTAATCACTCAAGCAAAAAGCAGTAATTATCCACATATCTAATTATCTATTACAAGGACATGGCAGTGACTTCCAACAATGCTCGACAATGACTTTAGTACCCCAGAATTTATTAGCGATTTATTCAGCCAACAAAAAGTTATTTACTTTTCGGTAACTATACATTTACAGAGATGCACATACATTATAAAGTAGAATTGGTAATAAAATGGATATAAAATCTTATCTCTTCGTCAGTCTTTGCATAACATTCAAAATTATTGCAAATTATTTTTATATTATCAATATACAATAGATAATTAGTCATGAGCGACTGGTTCATTCTCGACATTATTAAATAAAAATTAAAAACTGAAATTAGATAAACATATTTTATAAAGCCTTTTAATCGACGTACCGAAAATGTTGAATTTAATTCGAATTGCGTAAATTAAATTATTCTCGTTCATGTTGTTCATGTTGTTCCGCCGGATAATTTTAACATTCTCGCGGTCAAAATATTAATAATCCGCGTCTTATTTTAAAGATGCATCTGAATACACGCGGTCTATTCTCGGCGCGGTTGGCGCGACGCGTCTGGTCGGATACAATCTAATAATGTTGAGAATGAATTGAGCCAATCGCCCATATCGGAGCCGGCACACTAATAAGGGCTGCACATCGCGAGAGTCGTGCGACGAAGATACACTTCGCGAGTCGAGCGCGCGGCGCCAGAGCCACTTATCGACCTTCTATAGACGTCAAAAGAATGCCGATGTAATAATTAATGAGAAAAAGTGTCCGGATTATTTATCCCGCCCCAGTAACTCGCCGTATCGCTTAGCGCGCGGTACATGCTCGAGTGATCGTCGTTTCTCCCCGACAGATTCCGCATTGAAGAGCCGCAAAATATTTCACGCAAAAATATTATCGTAAAGTTTAAAACACGGTAATTAAAAGATATATATTTTATAAATTTATACACGTTTTATGAAAATTAAATATTCTAACAATAAGATGAAATAGCTGTACAACATGCATTTTTAAAACGTGAAATTGTCTTAATAAAATAATACTATAAAGTTTTAATGCAAGAATGATATCGTAATTATAATTAACATAATTAATATTTTATCGCAAAAGCATCGTATCGTAAATTTCACCGCAAGACACAGCTGAAATACTTCACGGTAAATACGGGCAAGTTCCTACACAATGTTTTAACGTAAACGCGATCCTTATAGCACTTTAACATAAACGCGGTGGCGATAAATCGTCGGCGAAAATACCTTCGTGACGGGGGACGGAAGGGACCTACGGGTATTGTACGTGCAGCAGCGTCTGGCTTCCGGCGTAGAACGACACACGCGATGATCACCACCTACGCGTGACGAGACGAGCGCGTGCACGCGCGCGCGCGCGAACGAGCGCGCTTGTAAAGACGACGATCTTACGCGCTCGCGCTCATCGGCTCGGCTCGGCTCGGCTCGAGTGCAACGAACTCACAATTTCGCGCCCGTGGCTGCATTCTTCCGGCGCAATCGCGACGCGCGAATTGCCATCCGATTGCAGCGTCTTTAACCCTTTATCCGCGCCAACCTCCTCTTGAGATGAAAAGACCACTGCTCTCTCTCTCTCTCTCTCTCTCTCTCTCTCGAACCGAGATAGCTGCTCGGAATATTCAGACGAAAATATTTCGAATATTTTAACATTTCGATCTATGTAGGTTCAATTTATCACGCGAAATGGCGATTGGCATCAAAAACCACGAAATCTGATATTCGCGACGAGCGTCGTAATTACGGCATTCGAATCTCGGGTAAATACACGCGTCGATATTATATTTCTGTGCAAATACAAAATAATTCGGGTAAAAGCGGAAAAAACCCTCGATTATTCGCCGTCCGATTATTCGACGTGAAATCATCCATTTAATAATTTATGGAACGGCGAGTATACGCGCGAGGCACGGACCAATCAACTATAATCGGTAGGACCATTCGCACAAGGCGAACGACTTAATGACCGTATAAAATGGGCCACGTGGGTGTCCGGTTATGTGCCCGCGCGCGCTGCGCCCTTTCCTCACCGCGAAATTTCTCCGGCACACATCCTCCGTCGGACGGCTTTTCATCGCTCTTGTTAATTTTAGAAACGGGTTACAATCGCGAACGCGCGCAATCGCGGTTGCGTAACCCGTCTTTGTAACCCCGCCTCCATAAAGATCGTTTAACTGCCCGCTCGTTTAATTCTAATTTTAAACAAACGCAAACGCAAAGGAATTGTTCAAAATAAGGTATTGGATTTAAGAAGCAAGATATAACTTTTTTTCAACCTGGTGAAAGTATCTTGAAAACTAAAACTATATATAAATTAAATAAAAATCTATCGCCTGGATCTATATAAATTTCTATAAAATTCCGAATTTGTTACCAACATTTTTACGTACACTTAATTGAATAGAAATAAGATAAATATTTTATTGAGGGATTTATTGCATAACATTATGCTGTGTGTAGTTACATACAAGGAGTTTACGTTGGAGATAACGATTGCTTAACAAAGCGCATTAAGGATATCTCTCATTAAGCAAAGTCACATGATAAGGCCGACGCGTGGCGCCGGTCTTAATCTAGACCCGCGCATGCGTATGCGTATATATACGTATGTTTACATACGTGTGTATAATACATTAGAATATGAGCGGAGTATAAGCTTACAAGGAGCAGCGGCTTAAGATACTATGTCATAGACATTCATGCACGCTACACCACTTGCCGGCAAATTTCATGCAGGTATAAACATCCTGTACAAAATGTCCCAAACGTTCTTCTTTAATTATACAATTACCCTGCAAGCGTAATGATGCGTGAACGCGGTGGCGTTATTTTTGAACGGCATGTTTTAATTTTAAAAAGCTATTTAAAAAGACGCTACATTTGTCACGCTTCGATCGGTACCGGCATGTACATACGTGTGGATTACACTACATTACGGGGTATCGAGCGACGTATCGGCGATATATGTTACCGAAACCGGATACGAGCGCGCGTACGCATCTTCGTCAACGAGCGAGTATGGCGTGCAATATGCGTGCACCGACGACCGCCCATAAAAGCGCGTGTAATAAAGGGAGTTAACGCACTAGCGACATATGCCAGACTGGCGCGAGAGGAACGTTACATTCAAACATTTTTTATAGATTTAAAAAAAAAACGAAATGTATTATTGCATTTCTTCTCAAATCTATTTTTAACGAATTCTATTTTTAATAAAATTCCATTCCTTTTTACATATCTCGTAAAATAAAACGTTTGAAGAACTGGAATACGACTGCATAAAATATGTAGAATACGCACGCACACATAAACGTATCAGAGTACACAGAGCATAGTCAAATTATAAATAGAATTCTGTTGCGAATTCTGACGCGAGAGAATTGTAGGTCGCCTAAGGTGCGCCTTAAATAACGGAACATCTCTGAGAAAAGTCTGGAGCAATGGTAAACAGAAAATTGTACGACATATACAAATGCGCCTTGCGGTTTAATCTAATTGTCGGTTTTGCCTGATAAGGAGAGAACGAAGCCACGAGTGTTTCAGCTTTTCGCAGTACTGCGGTTCGTGGCAGTTAGCATGATTACGAAAAGTCACAACGTTTCAGATTATTCCAACAAGAAATCAACAAGAATCAGGTGTCGTACCTAAAAGTGCCTTGATCATCAAAATTGATTTTTTCCGGACATTATCTGCATGCTTATTCATTTCGGGACATTTCTGTATGCATTTCGTATATCACGTGAGTGAGAGATATACCAGACGTGTATGTAAGGTGCAAGGTGTCACGGCTTTGAGTTACATACGGAAGTATTGTTATTATTACACACTTCGAGTAAACATAGGGAAGCAACCTGACACAATCTTGTTACGGACATACAAGACTCCTGTTATTATAAATATTTCTATTTTTAAGCCCTCTTTAGCCTATACACACAAAAATAACTATGCAAACTACTGTTAAGCTCGAAATTAGATTGTTAAAGCTCGCGGCCTTAAAATTTTCCTTCTCTAAAGGCTTCTATGAATGATATTTTCTCATACAATGAACACCACCGCCGACTATCGATCCCATCGACGGGGACACTGACTTCTTCGGTTCACGTACGCGTCTTCCGCGGGGCGAACGAGGTCACCGCGAGTGTAAGTCCGAACGGAACGCGCCGCGTTAGCGAAAATAGAGCGATCCGAAGCCGCGGTAGTACGAAAGGTGTAACGACGAGCGGTGGTCGAGGAGAGTGCGTTGAACTTTCTACGTCGATGGAAATATGACAAAAGCCGTGACTCATGGATGAGCTGTCGGCGCACGTTCGTCCGTTCCGTCCGTCCGTCCGTTTATTCGTTCGCCGTGAGTCGCCAGTGAAGTGGATAGAAGCAACTCGTATACCGCGCGATTACTTGCCACCTCTCTCCATATCTCCCGGAAAATATGCGCCGAAAGGCAAGATCGATGAGAAATGATAAGAAGCTTGTTCCTCCTCGTCGCGACGGCGAAAGTGACATATACATATAGCAGCGCGTAATAGTATACCAGAAGTCTTTACGATGCGATTTACGGCGGAATTTCCGCGATACCACAAATTGGGAAAATTATTTTTTTTTTTTTTTAAGTACATCTAGAATCTGAATCGCTTTGATTATTTTATTTACCTCCAAGAATGTTTGAAGGAATCTTATGTCGAAATAAAGCAGGAAAATTGTAAAAGTAATTTGATGAGGTAACATTTTTCTATCGTGCTTGATTTTCAAATAACAGAGAGGTAATTCCAGAGTTTTATTACTTGAAACATAATATCGAAAAATTTAATTAAAGATCCATTTCAAAAGTTTTCCATTTTTTATATTAAATGTTTAATATTAAATATCTTTAAAGTTTAATTTTAAAACGTTATAACATTCTCGAGAAATTAAATAATGTTTATAATTATTTAATTGCTATTCAGAAATTTTATTTCTGAAACTCTTTCTCTCTCTCTTTATCAGATATAGATATTTCTATAAGTTATTTATAAAAAGTTATTTGTGCCTTCTCACAACTCCACAATTCTTTTTGGTATCTATTTAGACATGCGCAATCTACGCGTGTATCAACGAATGTACAAGCAAATAATGATTCTATAATGTATGCATATGAGAATTAGAAAAAAAAAAACCGTGATTGTCGGACTATGCAATTAGGTAAGAGAAATCTAGAAGAATCTAATAAAACACTTACGATTGCATCATATACGTAATACAAACGGAAAGTAGACAGAAACACAAAAAATTGTTAGAAACCGAAATAATTGCGATTTTTCGTAATTGTGTTTATCAGCTTCCCTTCCACCTCGTCGTGAGTCGAAATCTCGATATCGCGAACGTGTCATTTACGTCGTATTATTTAATCCCGCGGACGCGTTGCATTGGAAAAAGCGAGATTATGCACGCGGACAAGCCAAGTGTTACGAGGACAAATTTCTACACTTCGCGGAGAGCGTTTCCGCGCTCGGATCGCTTCGCGAGAAATATCGGGTGGCGCGAAAGTCCATTCCGCGGAATTTCGCATTCTTAAACGGCTGACGAACGTGCCTTTGTCTTTACGCGAAGATCGATTGTTTCAGTTCGGCGGCTCTCTTCTGGGAAGAACAATTTTTACTCTTGACTAATGGTGCTTGTCCACCTGCGAGTAAAAACTCTCGAGAGTAGTTCTCGAGAGTGATTTTCGTAAATGGAGAGTACCTTTAGGTACTCTCAGGAGTATGTCCATGTGCGAGAATCACTCTCGAGAGCTACTATCGAGAGTTTTTACTCGCAGGTGGACAAGCACCATAATCATCCCTAATCGTCTTTCCTTACGGGAATTGTTCGTGGAATTTTTCTGTATAGAAAACAAACCTGATAACGACTCGATAAGCCTAGAAATATGTCTTTCGTTTAAAAAATAATATGATTCTATTTTTGAGAACGCGTATATAGTTTCTTTTATAAACTCAAGCCGCTCCACGCGATCGTAGAAAGATTATAAATTACGAATTATGAATATCCAACGACGTTATAATTGGACGCGGAAATAATTGCATTCGCAAAATTCAAAAAGCTAAATTACGTACGTGATTTTGCATATTAAATTCAACCGGCTAAAAAGAGACTCGCTACTTGCGGTTAACTTTTTAACATAATTTAATAGCCCCCAAGATAAGCGCGCATCTTTCGTGGCCAGGCGTTTTCATCGGCGGAATTAAAGTGCCATGGCGCACTTTAAAATTGCGTTCGCCGCCGTGGAATTACGCGAGATCTAATTACGCGCTCAGCTGGACGAGGCGTTTCGTGCTCGTAGAACGAATTAAGTGTTACCGAGACCGAACGTCACGAATGGTATCGCGCCGCGTCCCGCCGCAACTTGCGCGATTACTTTTCGGAGTGAACGCGTTAAATTAGAGTTTCCCCGGCATATCCCGTATCATCGTTCCCTGCTTTCCCACCGTAAACCGGTGCTTCGCGCGCGACGACGACTCGTTTATACTCGAGAGACTCGTAAACAAGACGCCAGTCAAAATCGATCTCGCGAATTAAACGACCTCAAGTCGACCTGAGGTGTCTCAATGGAATGTCGGACAAACAAATATTTTACAAACAAAACGAGACAAATCGATCCTTTAATTAGTTCTAAATACAGAGGTACCACCTCGTAATTGAAATAAATTAACGTAACATTAAATTAACGATATGTTGGCGTGCCAACTGCGTTATCTGGACGCACACGTGCATACCGCCTCGGGCAGTGCGAATTCAGAGGTCACGGGCGCTTATCTAAATTTATTCACGTTGCTTTGTTTACCGAAGTTTCTCTCTTGAAATGCGGATACGTGGTCCACTGCGACTGACTGCGACTATCACCGATAACCGAGCGCGATAAGCGTTCAGATACGATGGTAGCACTACGGCATGCGTATAAAGATAAAAGAGACAGGTGAGGGACACATGTACATTCTCCTGAATTATTAAGCGTTAATGGACCGAGCCTCGGCAGGATTTACGTTTTACTTTTATTTTTTTTTTTTTTTTTACCTTTGCCTATGCGACCTACGAAACACCGAGTTGTCTTCGTTATTTCGATCACGTCGCGTGAATTGCAATTCGAATACTAGAATTAAATTCCACGCCTTTAGGGCCAATTCGTATTTCTTTTCTAAAATAATATATGTTAACGAGTGCAACACAAGGAACTCCATCGTTGGATGCATTTGTTGTGAATCCAAAAATTGGACTCATAAGAATGAGACTTTAGTACAGTATTCTCGTATTCGCGGTGTTACTTTTACTCAAATGTAATTTCAGCTGATGCGACACGTACTGTAGAAGTGTCGTATCGCGTTACAAGCTAATCTATCGATTTCTGCAAAATACTCCGCCCGCGTATGCATTATGGATAGCGGCCGCTTGTTGCATCGCATAACATACTTGCGGGAGAGTTTGCCATTCACGCATTATGAAGTATTTCTGTTATTGATTCTTTAACTGACAAGACAATGCCTTGCATTTCGGGAGCAGTGCATAATATCGCATAATTTCACGAAGCTTTTTTTTAACTTTTTGAAGATAATTTTCGATAAAAATATGAGGGAAGAATTTTATTTAAAAAAGTTCTATAGTTTTAATTTAATGATAAAATTGTGTTGTTATGATATGATGTTATCGATAATATATATCACATCTGCTACACACACAAGAGCTTAATAACCGTCAATTGCAATCTGCAAACGGCTGCTATATAAACGAGCGAAGATGCAATAATAGACGTATGAGCCTTTCAACACACACGATTGACATTTTTCTCAGCTACATCCGCGAAACATATTTTTCTGCCTTTCCGACCTCGTACTTATAAAGCGACTTCTCATTCGTGACAAATTGCCTTTGTGTCTCTATATCAGTTACCATCTGCAAAAGAAAAAAATGACTTGCGTGCACGCGACAACGTTATTATAAACGAAAAAGAAGGCGGGAATTTATGGAAATTATTGCCTTGATGTTCCGGGTGTTGAGTAATCGCTCGATAAGAATGAAGTATGTGTCAATAATGTAAATACGTCTTCGCACGTTCGGACGTCCTTTCAAGGATCTCGCCGAAAAATGTTTACGAAATCGGAATTCTGAATTAGTTTCTCAGGAATTTACATTAATTCGTATCTAATTATAACCCCTGCAATTTAATTTAAGGAATTCCGCGACTAAAGATAAAGAAAGGTAATTCTATAATATACAGGGTGTTTAAAAAAAGTGTTATATATTTTGACAGCAGGTAGTAGGTATTCATCAAAACAAGAAGGAACTGTCTAGTAAACATGGGTCGTAAGTCAAATACCTATTAAGACCAGTTTTTATCGTACACTATAGGACGTGCTCTCGACGCGACAATACCCAACCCAGACATTTAACGGGAAATGGATTGGTGGTCTAATAATTTGACCTGTCCGAGATCCCCTGACCTTTAATTAGATTTTTGGCTATGCCGACATTTAAAGACCTAGTTGTTTTCAACACTCATCGATGACGTACAAACAGGAATATGCGTGTCAGCAAAACCGAAAGCAACCAGGTGTATTAGTATGAGTGATTCTCTGAGACGTAGGGTCTGAAGGATGTGTGGCAATGAATGGGAACTACGTAGAGCACCTCCTATAGTATGCAATAGAGAAACTCCATATCTTAACAGGTATTTAATTTAAAACCTATGTTTACTGGACATTTTTTCTTTTGTCTTTGACGAATACTATCTGCTCTCAAAATATGTAACACTTTTGTTTAAACACCCTGTATATATTATATCCATCACGCAAGCCTGACAATGCAAATATTCTATTGCCTTTAATATTACTAACGATTTTTCTGACGTAATGTAATTCAAGAATTGCTCGTAATAGAATCGCCAATTTGCGAAAGCGTTTAAACGCGAACTCGCGATGTCAACAACTGACAACAGCTTTTGACATTCTGCAACGTTCTGATGACACCACTGACACCGACGATTCCGACGTCGACAATATAAGCCGATGCCTCGACCGCTTCCGACGACAGTCAGTCGCGAATGTCGCAAGACTCGCAATTCCCGCAATTCGAAGGCACACGCGGCGAATAAAAGGGGCACAACACCGAGCGACGGTGCCCCCCCTCCCCCTCGAGCAAGTAGCAGACGATTTCGCAATCGCGAGATCAAGGTGCGTCAACGGTATGCGGAGAGTGATCCAGAGATAACCCTTTGAGTTATCACTCACGAATTCGCCGTATTGTTATCCCCAGCGACGAAAGGGTTACAAAACTGTAGCGTGCGAAAATTCCTCTCGCGCCTTGGCGTCGGAGAATCTACGATAGCTGGTAGCGATCTTAACGAGAGGGAACGATAAAAAGATGTATCGTATAGCGCAGTCCCTTTTTAATAAGCGAACCGAACAACGTGTTCCAGCGACAAAGTAATTACGGCGTCGCGTGACGCTCGTAATTTCAGTGGAAAAACAACCTATTAAATCGAAGGGCTCGCGGCAACCAACATCAGCGTGATAAGCGACACGATAGTTATGCGCAGCGGAGGGAGGGAAGGCTCATAACACAATGCTCGTTCATAATATACGATATCTAGGTATACGGTAATCTTGAAAACTCGACGGGGGCCTCTCGCGTTTCTTCCTTCATTTATCTCGCGTTACGCTGATCGGAGTCTGCCAATTATTTCGCGGATACTCGCGACGTGCCATCGATCCTCGTCTCTACGACCGTTAACGCGTACGATCGCTCGGCGTCTTTGGCCGTGAGCGAGCGAGAGAGCGCGACCTTATTCCGGAGACAAGCGTTCCCGATCCCGTTGCATCAGCGGATGAACATGAGGCAGCCATGAATGAGGACGAAGGGGTCGCCGGGATCACGCAGGGAGCGGCGTCAAAAAAGGTCTAAGACCCAGACAAGCGACCGGATTTTTTCTCTTCCTTTCTCTCGTCGCCCTCTCTCTCTCTCTCTCATACACTCTTCCTTTCTTCTTTTCTCGCCCTTTACCTGCCTTTACCCCCCTAGCCATCTGCGAGAATTCTTTTATCTGACCCCCCCGCTTCGTTTCCTTCTCGGGGAGTAAACGAAGATGTTTTGAAAATAAAAAGAAAAACGAAATGGTTTAGATATCGGCTGTTCTGTCGCTTATTCGCTCGCTCCACAGCGCCGTCGTCGTACGTTTCTCTTCCTCTCCTGCGAGCGCCGCCGCTCACGTCGTATCTCGCGCTCGCGCCTTCCCCGCCCGATCCGAAAAGAATCCTCCGCGATACGCAACAGGTTATCGAAAGGCGCCCGTGTGCGCACTAGCCGCGGCGCATATGTAAGAAAATATGTAAATGACATTTGTATACACGCCCGCGCGCGCATGTATACACACACACACACACACACACACACACACACACACACACACACACACACACCTCAACACACAGACATAGGCCACGCACGACACTCACCGTGCTCGGCGACCGCCAAGGATCCGGCCAGGAGAGCGCACAGGACGACGAGCAGCAGCGGGATCCGCGTCGGCCTTCCACGTTCATTCGCACCGTCAAAGTAGCACCACCGTTTCTCCTCACGCGCCATAATTGCGTCAACGTCGGCACGACGAGGGGTTTCTACTCCGTCTTGTATTTCCGCTTCGCGTGGAAGGGCTTCGCGCGAAAGCTAAAACCCAAACACGGGCGTCGCGAGTCTCCCCTCGATAGCGCGCTCGCCGACGAGGCGAGTCTTACGAAGCGGAGCGCGACGGAAAAGCGGCGAGCGAGTAAGCGCGCGCGCGCGCGCACGCTTGCGGCAGCGGCGGCGGCGGCGACGGCGGCGGCGGCGGAAGAACGTGGAAGGACGGAGCGAGGGACGCACAAAGGCGCGGGTGGCGAAGGGAGAACCGGATGGAGAGGAAAGACAGAGGGAATCGAAGGGTGACTCGCGAAAAAGAAAGGGAGCGAGAAGACGGGGGGAAGAAAATAAAAGGGCGAAGGGAGAGACGGGGAGAGGGGGGGGGGAAAGGGAGGCCGAGTGCGCCGCCGCGTGAACGAGCGAGCGGGTTCTCCTCTCGCGGGGAAGCGGATGCTCCGGAAACGGTTTCGGTGCTCCGGAAAAAGCGCGTCTCCTTCGACCGCTCCGCGTAGCGTAGCTCCGCTTTTGCTCGCGCGGAAACTGTTGCGCGTCGCTCAGGAGAGAAAGAAAGAGAACGGGAGGAAAAAGCGATTCGCCGAGAGAGCGATTCGCTAGCGGGTCGCGCGGCACACTGACGCGAGGACGGAGCGGAGACGATCGAGCGAGTCTACTGGGCTCGCGAGAGGCTAGTCGCTAGTCCTGAAGCGCGCGGCTCGCTCTTCAAACCGGTACCGTCGGACGACGGCGGACCACGACGGCGGCGACGGCGACAGCACTCGCTTGCGACGCGAACGGCATGCTCGCTCTCACTACTTCACTAGTCGCTCGCCGCGCTCGCCAGTCTCTCTCGCGACTCTCGCCCACTCCGAAGCGGCCTCGAGAGTATCTAGATTATCTAGATGGTCTCATCTAGATGAAGCGCGCTTCGCACGCCAGATAACGCGCCAGATATCGCTCGCGCGAGGTGTCCCGACTCGCGCCGTTGAACCGATGATCTTTGTACAGATAGTACAGAATAGTACAGAATAGTACGTCCTTCTCAGGAATCAAAAAAGTGAAGAAATTAAAAGTAATTGAAGACTAATTAGTAAAATGGACGAAGACATAAGCGTATAAAAATGAAGAAGCGATATATTAATAATGGGTTAATTGCTGATGAGATAAGATGATTTTCTTCTCTCGAGCTTGGAGTATATTTATAAACGCGTGTAGGTCACTTCGATCAGTTACTGTTAAATAAAAAATGACATTTCCTTGACGCTACCTCTTCTTGTCGACAAGGAAGACAACTATTGTATCGAAGTAAGATAACACTAGCTTCGTCACAAGAAGAGGATGTTTTGCTGCAATCGATTCTTTAATTTCGTGTATTTTTATCAAATTGTTATTTGATGACGTAAGCAACGCGCAGGCTATCGATTGAGACTTTCGATTGCGCGTTCGTCTGCGAATCGGTGTTCATAGAACGGAGAACTCGCGGAAGCGACTTCGAACGAAGAGAAGATCTCTTCGCGGGGCGAATCGGGGGGTGACACCGGAGATATCTTCGTGAAATCGCTCCGAGGATCCTCCAGATGCGAAGTGTCGATCAATTGATGCTGCCCGAGAATCACCTGGAAAATATTATTTCATTCAATTTTACTCTGAAAAAATATCACGCGAATAGAATAGCGCCCCAATGTAAGCGAGTAAAATTGATAAAATATTTGTACATTTATCGTAAAATTACTCAGACTTACAGAATTGTACAATTAAAACGGGAAAGAGCCTTTTCAACTTTCAAATAAAAATATAACGGA
This sequence comes from Temnothorax nylanderi, assembly GCF_030848795.1. Taxonomy (NCBI): domain Eukaryota; kingdom Metazoa; phylum Arthropoda; class Insecta; order Hymenoptera; family Formicidae; genus Temnothorax; species Temnothorax nylanderi. The sequence continues at coordinate 499,954 of NW_027249114.1, read as the reverse complement.
ACTAAATTAGAATCTAATATTATTATATAAAATTAAGACAAAAATTCAAGGTAAAATCCATCTTATTATTTTAGTGTATCGATATTAGTGTAACGATGGTATTGCACATCAACTGTTGTTCTTTAATTCTCTAATGTGTCCATTTCTATCAATGTAGATTAACTTTAAACTCGGTTTAATTTATGCTTCCCAGGTAGCAGAGTGACGTATTAATTCTGTCTTAATGACGTTTTTAACGTCAGGTAGCAGGTTTCCTGGGTTTTTATCTTTTTCTCTTTTTAGTGTTAGAAAAGGATAAAAAGTACGTCAAACCGAGAAAGTTAATCCACCCTGATATAGAAATGGACATAAATCTTTTATTTTACCGTGACGTTCGTCTTATCTGAAAACGTTCGATGACACCGCTCGGCGTCGGCGTCGCGCGGGAACGAGAGGGCCGCGCGCACTTGTCGCCTCTGCCGATCTTTCTTCCGCAGCATGTACGATCTGTCGGTCGTGCGACGGATGCGGTCCACCTCGTCCAACGCCTCCAGGGTCGGCGCCAGCCTGGCGTCGCGTATCCTCGCGAGCTCGTCCCTCTCCGAGATCTCATCCGCGCGCCTGACCGTCGCGGTCAGCTTCTTCTGGCGGTCCTCGATTAGGAAGCCCCATGAACGGTGCCACTGCACCATGTGGGCGATCAGATGTGCGTCCACGCTCAGCGGGGTGACGCCGGTCTGCTCCAGGTATCTGCTGAGCTCCGTCCACATCTGGCCGAGTTTCAGTCGTAGATACATGTCGATGCAGCACAGCGTTATCTGAAAAAAAAGGTTCAGATAACTGATTGTTTTAATATTATATGAAAAAAATTTAATATTACACACTATGTTCAAACATTCGACATTAGAAATTCGCATGTTATTTTATATTTTTATTAGTTTTTTTTATATCATTACTGGTTTAGAAATAAAAAGTCTTACGTGATCTTTCGTTGGTAGTTTGTCGAGTAGAATTTTGTAATGCTCTCTGGCGGTTTTGTATTTGTCGCCGTCTCTCTCGATGATTTTCAAAATACTGAAGATTTTCGATCGCACCGAACCGATCATGTCGATTATAGTGGGACTAACGTCTTCCGTAAGCTGCGAACGATAGGTGTCTGTCCACTGCTTAGTGCCCATCTGAGGAAATTCAGGATCTGAAATTGCAAACAAAAAGTTAATCGCGACTACGAAATTACAAAAAAAATTTATTTAACCTTTCTGTTTAGATTTCTCCTTAATTTATACATAAGTAATCGAGAAAATCTCTGGACATATTTTTTTTGCGTCTAGAATCTTTCAATAATTTTCATAAAATATTACAAAATTCAAACAATACTAAATTAAAGTAGATTTTCCGTGAGGAAAAATCTCCGTACGGAGCTCGACATTCTGATTCGCGAGATGCACCTGCTATGGAATCGTCGGCGCGTCTCTTGATACCGACCCTGTCTTCCTCTTCTCGCCAGATAGTCGCGAGCAAGGATATCAAACCTGTCTTCTTATCGGCGCCTCTCCAGGTGCAGAGACACGGGCCGCAAAAGGTGCTGTCGCACATATCGGTCAGCGCACCGAGATACAAACATCTCACGGGATAGCTCACGATCTCGACAATATCCAGCATGGAGTACAGTCCGCCGTTTCTCAAGAAAATCTGGAGACTCCCAGAACATGGCACCACGCACTTCCAAATGTAAGCGCCTATCGCTAACAGAAGTCTGTCAACAAATAATAAGAAATCAATACTTAATGTTTCTCTACTTCTATCTTTTATTTCAATATGTAACGTTTTTAAATTTTAATATCCTCAATATTTATAATTGTTGGTGAGTATTTTATATAACTTGTTAATTAGTTTAACAAGTTAGTTAATTGATATAAAAAATTACTATAACGTAGAAGCAATATTTATGTAAAATTGTAAATCATATTTGCCACGGCGAACGTTACCGCTGATCCACTTGGAAGTCCTCGTCTTTTTTATACAAGCACTTTGCGAATATCTCTAAGACGAGCTCAATGCTTCGTTCTTCGCACAGCTGTTGAACAGACGTTTGTTTTTTCACGAGACCTTCTAGGGCGATCAGCAGCAACGTTAAGATTCGTTGCCTCCTCATCGTGAGCTTATTTAGACACACTATATTGCTGGTTAATTCTGAAAAATTCAAAGGAAACATATTTTATTAAAAATTCAAGAATTATTTAAAAAATTGTAACACTTTTTATATTTGGTATATCAGTATGAAATATATTTTGTGATATCTCGTACTAATTAATAACGGGATCATTCCATGTTTTTGGAAATTCTCCAGAAGAAGAGCGTCGGCCTGCAGGATTATCGAGCAGACGGTTCTCGTAAAAATCATCGCGAGATGCTCGTCGAATTCCACGTTCAAAATTCGCTCGTGCATCGCCAGTAATCTGTGAGTATTAAAATCTATTTTATTTGATTTCTCTACTAAAATCCGATTAATTTTTCATCTCTCTTTTTTTTTTACGTAAAAGTGCCTCTGCGCTTCACAAATTCCGTCTCTAATCGTGGCGCTAACAGTGATAAAATATGCATCGCGTGCTCCAACAGAATCAGTGACGCAGAAGATCCTTTATCCTTTTTATTGCTCATGCAGGATTTAATAATCCGGAGAATAATCGGCATAATCATCGCTTTTTTCATTATCTAAAAAATTAAAAAGCTTTCCGTTAATACATTTTTAAAAATTTTAAAATGAGTTACGTTTTTTGCTAAAATAGGTTTTGAAATTGAATATTCAAACTCGAAAAAGTTATATTAAAAAATAATAAGTTTAAAAAAATTGTTATACTCTTTTTTGAATTTCTCTTTTATTATAATATTATTCAAAATTTATGAGATAAAATTGATGAGAATAATTTACAAAGACGTAAACGTCGATATCGGCGAGATGAGCGATGATCATCAGCAGGGTTTTTTTGAAGAAGAGATCCTCTTCATTGTCGGAGAACTTCACACTTTCTGTCCATATTTTAGTACTGCCGGATTCAATTGCGGGTAAAAGATTGACGACATCCTCCGCGATACCGCTACTGACAAGATCCCACGAGGATAGAGTCACGATTCCAGCGAGGATCAATGCGGCAATGTCGTTTCTGATCCTCAAATTGACGGCGCAATATTGACCGCGAAGTATCTGCCGCTTGAAGGAATATCTTAAGCCCCTGTACTGCGTCAGAAATCGTATATTTTATGCTTAATGACTCGTCCTTATTAAAGAAAAACTACCTAACAAATTCATAAATAACACCCAAATAATAAAGAAATAATATCTAAGTTAAAAAAAAAGTACATATATACAACAAAAATAAATAACATTTATTCTGTGGTTATTTTTCTCTCACTTTATTTTTATATTTTTAATTGCCAATAAAGGCGTGTTAACGATAAATAATACCACATGGCGCATTGCTTGAGCGATGGAAGGTCCTTCAGGTGTTCCGGTAGTGTATTCGGAGATAACACCGATCTCATGAGGCTCCACAAGAGTTTCATTATCAAGAGCATGACGTCCCACGAATATTCCTCTCCCTCGAGGGGTATGTCCGGCGGTCTGGTGCAGCGCGGCTGCGTCGCGTAAGGAAGATCCATCCTGGTGAATAGCGTGTTCAGTATACCGGCCTGCAGCATCCTGTAACCTTTATTCGGGGATGTACGAAAGCTGTAACCCACGCATGTAAAGAGAATGAGAAATGCCAGAGGCATTTTCCTCCGCGGCTAAACCGCCCTCGCTTTAACGTTCAGGCATCCATGCGCGCGTTATCCGTCGGAATAATATTTGAATAAATTATGCGCTTGTGAAAAGCATTCAGTATGGTCTGCTAGACTGCATTAGAACATTCTTTTTAATAATAAATTCAAATTATATAACTTTAAAAAGAGATTTTTGAAAAATATTCTCTCTGCTTGAAACGTTTAGGAGAAATTTATTTAAACTGAATTGAAATGATAGGGTAATGTTTTTATAATAATTTAAGCAATATATAAAATATTTCGGTACTCTCGATTCGCGAATACTCACAGCATTGATTCGAGATCGAGGCGAGCATGTAGGCCAATTCCAATATCTTCTGGTACATCCTCAGCATAGCAGCTTCGAGTAATTCAACGATGATAATCGGCAATTTAGAATTCTCCATAGCTCGACGACGAAAATCCAGTTTCACTGCCGCGACGTTCTTTGGTTTCGTTTTGATTAATAAACAATCAAGAGCCGCGTGAATCCGTTGAACATCTTCCTCGTCGGGCAAAATTGTCAGAAGATAACCCAGCAACGTGAAATAATGTTCCATTACGGCGGAGCTAACGAGACTCTCGGAAGTGTGTTTCAGCAAAGGCGGCTGACTGCATAACTGCAACATCCTGTCCAGATGCGCCCGATAGTCGTTGGCTTCCCTGGTCTTCCAGGCTAGAAATTCTAGCACCCTCATTACAGCCGGCAGGTGTTTGACTGGCTGAAAGACGTCTTTGAGGAAACATACTGAGAAAATGATTAGGAAACATCAAATAAATTGGAGCACCTTGTGCGAGTGAAAGCAAAGTGAGTATTAGTAAAAGTATAAAAATTAATTTATAATAAGTCATTTTACATACTAATTTTTAAATAATGCTTCTGTTAAAAGTGATATTATTTAAGGCCTCAAAAGTATTTTATTAATTAGATAATTGTCAATACTCGCATTTATCGTTTATTTATCTACAATTATTCCCGAAAATAAATGTAGATCTCCTAAATTATATTTAAAAACAGATATAACGTATTTTTTTTTTTTTTTTTCAAAAGTCAGCGAGCCCCAATAGATCTTAATCAAAGAGATTTTTATTTCTAACTTGTGCAAAGGATACGTAACCGTCGTCGCCGATCTCACGCAGATAATCAGACAAAAGTCGTGATATTCGTGCGACATTATCGCTGGTGACGGGATCGGACACGAGTTTTCGCAGCTTCTCCACGGTATAATCCGCATCTATTCGGCGACATTTTTCCGCGTCGTTCAAATGTGATACGGGAAAATCGTAGATCACGTATTTCGGACAGGCGGACTCCACGGCGGTGAAACGACGATCCTGTCGTTTCCGCTCCATTTGTGTTAAATTATTCACGAAAGACAGTTATATAAATTACATACATCGTACTCGACGATCTTGCTCGAACATTAATCGTCGATAATAAATTAACTTCGCGTCGCGAATCGACTGTATCTTGTTCCGCGCGATACACCGTGACCGATTCCGGTTCTTCCACGGTGATACGTTATCGGTAAATTAAGACGGCTCGAGTCTCGACGAGATGAGAGACGCTTCAAAAGGAAAGATCCGCGCGCCGAACCGGTAACACGTGTTCGGCGATTAATTAGAAACCAACGTTCGCATTAAAACTCCAATTGCATAATATGATAGCAGTTATATCGATCAGATTTATTGGAATGTAAAAGGACATTAATTTTCACGGGTGAATGAAAATAACGAAAATATATTCTCCGTATCTCATTAATTATTATTTTATTTAAATCTTTGTCACAATATAAGCTGTTAATTACAGAAAGATATGTTAATTTATTATTTAAAAATATGTTAATGTAGAGGTAATACAACAATATGCAATGTTCTTGAAAAATGAAAACTCTGGTTTACGGAATCACGCGTGAGATACGTGTATTATATAAATCTCGTTTGCACAAAGAAAGCAGCGTAGGTAAAGATAATAGCAGATCATGGTCCACGAACTGGCGCTCCCTGGGCGCTGACACGCCAACTCACGAGCGGATGATACGGGCCTTTCCTTTCTCCTTCAAATTATGCGATTCAAAAAAATTCTCTTATGATGGTGCACTCCAACGTCGCGTCGTTCTAATCTAGATGCGAAAGATGCTCTTGCAAATCGACACTTGTTCTCAATTAGCATCTCTAGAAATAAAGTCGCGAAATTATCCCCATGTCTCGCGAGAAAACTCAACATGTGTTTAAGAAGCTTAACCGTAATCGGCAGGTGTCTTCACACACACACATATCCACGTACAAGTAATAGAACTCACTTGTACAGGATGTCGAAAGAATTACAGACACAAATTTTATTCTTAGATTTCTTTAACAAAGTTGAAATAAAATTAAATATCGTTTCATTAAATATTATTAAATATCGTTTTCCTTTATAGTTCTCTAATTTCTTGCAGTTTTAGTAAATATTTTAGTAATTGAATAAAAAAATGTCGATATAAATAAAAATTAAATCGATAAAAATAAAAATTGAATAAAACTGTAAAAATTTTGATCGAGTAAAATCTGTTTTGTACATGTGAAATTAAATGAGTAAGAATTTTTATTATTGTTGCGCAATCACAGGAGATTATTTTGTGAAAAAGACGGTCATCTTCATGGCTTATAATTTAAAAAGGAAATTTCTTCGGACCGATTCTCCTAAGAACCCTCTTAAAGTTTATACTTGCAATTTCCTGACACCTTGTATAGTAAGATTCCTATCAGAGAGAAAGAGAGAATTCTATATTAACGCCAACAGCGATGCACGCGCGTTTGCTTTTCCGGAAAGCGGGAAAATTTCATTGACTACACGGGAAAACTCGGCTTTGTTCTCCGACTCCGTTTCGTTTCGCGTCGCGACATGTCACTGATCGCCGCGAGACTTTGGTCAGATGCGCCGAGTAGGCGATCGGTTCTACGACGGTTACAGTCGCAATCGCATACAGACACGCAATCGTATACAATATACACGCATGCACGCACGGACGCACTCACACGCGAGCGAGTGAACGTGCGCGCAGGGCCGACGCCAAGCTGGAGTACAAACGACCGTAGATTTTTCATGCGATATATAAATGTATATTCTAAATCTGAACAATGGATAACGAAATTACTAGTCTCGTTAAATCGCTATAATCAAATTTCTTTTTCGTGTCTAAATAAAATTATATAATGCGAAACTAACAAACATTGACGAGTAAGACTAACGATTAAAAAAACGAACAATTAAAAACAACAAAGAACAACAATGAAACTGACAATTAATTTACAACTTTTTAATTTTTTATTATAAATACAAGGTTTGTAGCTTGAAATAAGATGCTATGCTAAGTTGTGGTGGAAAAAATGAAATAATACAAATGTATGAGTGCGTGATTTCAAAGTTACATGGCGTTATAGACATAGAGGATTAAATTAGAGGAATAATAAGAACTAATTAATTAAAAAGGCGCAACTGTCATGATTACTCAATAGATAATGATTACATGTTTGCTAATTGGACTGGAATTAAAAATAGGACAATATTTGTAATTAAATCTTATATTTAAGATATCGTCTCGAATCTCGAGCGTTTTAACTGGATGGAAGACTGGACTTGAAATAATCTTAAAATATTAGATCGGATTACAAATATTGCTCGTAATTGTAGATTTAATTATTACAATTGTATTACATACAAAATTACGTAGACTACGCGTCTATAATTGCGTGAATACATATTCGCGAATCGTACGGACGGTCAAAGATGGAAATAAATTCACAGGATTCGATTTCAGGGACTTTAGACGAAGGGCGTCAAGATCCTCGCTTACATCACCATCCGCGCACAGGTGTGAGCGCGCGCACGCGCGCGTTGCGGCCGCTCGCGTGCGCGCGTGGTGTGGTGTGGGGTCGGAGCGGGCGAGAGCGGAGCGGCGCGGCGACGACGGCGGCAGTCGCGACGCTGACGTGAGCCCGGTGTATCGCGCGGAGCGCGAGGTTTCGCTCGCGGTTTTCGTCTCGTGCACGCGAGCGAAGGCGGGATATACCTTGATTCGAGTGCCCCGAGGTGATTACCGAGATCCGAATTGTGATATCGAGAATTTCGCGCGGAGATGTGACCGATCGTTCGACGTCGGCGACCTTGGCGGGACGGTGAGTGACCTCTCTCTCTCTGCGACGCCGCTCTTCTTCCTCCTCTTTTGCGCCGCCACGGAGCACACACGCGTGTGTGCGAAAGCCTCTTCTTCTTCTTCTTCCTTCTCTGCTCCTTCCCCTCCCCCTCGTTTGCACGCCGCTGCATAGGCGCTTTCCCACGGGAAAAGTGACCTTTTAATTGCCACGCCGGTTGCCGGTTAACGAACCGAGGCTCGTTAACATCGAACGTCCTCTCTTTCCCGCGTGGTTTTTCCACCGACGCGAGAAACGCGCAGGCTGTCAATCGATGACAGGTCGCGGTCGGTTGGAATTGACTTGTAGAAAAAATACTATAATATTAAAAAATAAAAGTCATCAAGAATATGAGACACTTAACTGTCGTTTATAAAGCATGAAAAATTTATCTATAAAAATTTTGATACTTAAAAATTTGAAAATTTGGAGACTTTTAAACGTGAAATTTTGGTGATTGGGAGAATCTGAAGTTTTATTATTTGAAACTCCTTTTGATAAAAGAGGAAGAAAGAAAGAAAGACAATTCTGTTATTTTTTATTATTTTACTTTAATAACTATAAACGTATCTTGCATAATTCTTCCTTGACATCACACATAATGTTTTGATGTTTATAATATGTAATGGATATATGTGTGTACGTAATATATAGTTAAAGTTAAACCATGAAAGCATAGTTGAAAAAAGGATTAATTAAAAGATTATTTTACTGTTTTATAAATTTATTTTAACAAACGTTTATGAAGAAACGCACTTTACGAGACTTATCATCGAATTTAAAATTGAAGGAATTTACAGAAGATTACAGAAAGAATAAAGTTAGTCGATTTTAAAATCTTGTGGCTCAATATTGAATTTAAAATGATCAACTTGCTTCATATCTGTTATCACCCTTCCGAGCGTCCGAGAAATCTCCCTTTAAATTCGAAAGAGAAAAAGTCGTCAAAAAGACTCGGGCGAGATCTCGCCCCGAGAGAGGAGACGCGCAGGGTCTCGGGGGAAATCCGATTCGGGGAAGACCTAAAACGAAAGGCCTACGCGAGAGCGTCGGGGAGAAAGCCTCCCCCGGTATACGACACGCGTTGCGACGCGTGCGTTCCTCGGGCGAGCGAATCAATATTTGGAGGGTAGGCGTTTGCGTCCCGACGAACGGCGTCGAGGCCGACGGAACGTGAGTCACTCACCCCTCGTCCGAGAAAGAGAGAGCGAAAGGGGGCTGCTGACCTCTCTTTCGCCCCCTTTTTCTCCGTGTGCCGACACGGCCCTCGCGCAGCAGCCCTCGTTACGAAAGTCTCGTTGTTTTTCGCAGACTTAAGCCGTTCGCACATTTTTATTTTTATATTCTTTTGTTTTAATTTTAACTTCATAGTCGCATGGATCTTCTGAAGATCTACTTTTTATAAGTGTGACAACACAAGATAAATATCGTATTAGTTATATTATATTAATTTTGATTTTTTTTATTGTTTTTAGGTTAATTCAATTGATTATTTAAAACTTATTTTAACAGAATTCTCAATTATTAAAAATTCACGTTATACTTATAAAGCCTGATTGTATTAGATACTTGTGTATAAAATTATGTTATTAAATTTAATTTATATATAATATAGAAAATTGAACGATTCAAAGAAATAACTATCAGTCTCAATATTTTCTCTAAGGATACGAAAATCGAATCGAAACTGTTCCAGAGAATCTTATTGTTAGTATCTTATAGTCTTCAGAATACCCTATAAGATAAATTCATCCTTCGTTTCTCCGGCGAACCCGCGGATCAATGCATATGGATATCTCTAATTGAGACACTCGTCGGATTTTCGGATGTCCCCGGTCAAACTACTCAGCCACCCGTTATGAGCGTGCTGGCGCTAATTTACAAGCAGGCTCTCCGCAGGAGCGTGAAGCGCGCCAAGTACGTGCGCGCCTAAAGCAAACCCGTTCGCGCGAGGGACGCGCACGTACTCGCGGCGGTGGCGGTGGGAACAGGTTCCATAAAATCGACCGTTCTTCCGTGGAACCCTTATCCGTGCCGGGCATCTTCGGTGCCCGTTTCATCGCGCACCGCCGCGCATCGATACGGGCCACCGCTTTGAGAACCTCCTCGCCGGATTTTTCGGCTTCGAAACGATTCTCTCGAGATAATCTCGAGATACGGCTCCGCGTCGTATAAATCTGGCTGAGTCAACCGGAGATATCGAGGACTGTCGTCAGGTTTCGTAAGTGGCAATGAAAGAGTCAGGTGATCCGAGGAATACGTAAAAATTCTTTGATAATTAAATTTGCATATTTCCGAACATTGCATTACCGTATCCATAAACTCCAATCATGCGTTTCCAGTTCAAAGACTGTTATGTAATTAAAAGAAGACGATAATATCTCTTAAGATTTCGTGAGCGATTATTTTTGCAACGACTGTGAACTTGCATGCACGTTATTGGAATGATATACTGTTATGCGGGAAATCGAAGGACGCCGAAACGCTACCCTCGCCGGCGCGGCGCGCCGGTGATGTCGATGCGTGTTTCGCGAGGCGCCGCGCACCGTCCGTCGCGTCGGCGACGAAAAACACTGGCCGTGGCGGTCGTATACGCGTCGCGAATCGATTCCGATCGGATCTGTGTGTGCCCCTGAGTTTATTCCACGCCCAAGCAAATCCGACGACGATCCCGTTCCCCCTTCTGGCTACCGGTAACGAGCGAAACGAATATACCTCGCGGTAATTCCCTCTTCCTCCCTTTTCTCCGACCTTACCGTTACGCGAATATGGTTTTGTACTCTCGGCGTAACGGTGCGCATTGTATACGACCGTCGGCGTCGCGGAAATGAAGAAATTTCTCTACCGAGCGTATTGCGATCGTATTGTCACCGTGAAAGAATGCAACGCATCGGAGTACGTTCCTCTCTGCGCCCCCTTTTTCCGCGCTGTCATTCGCACGTCTTTTCCTCCGACAATGAGCGGGGTGTCGGCGAGTTAACTTCGCCGCTGGAAGCCACAGCTGGAAAATCTCCCCGGCAATTGTGTCTATTAAGATCAAGTGAATCCGAACGGAGTATATATATATATGTATCTTAATTTTCAATAAATCTGTTTGCAAGCGCGTAACTTCGAAACTTAAATTATTATCGCAGAAAATTAAAGTAATTAAAATAACTCAGATTTATGTCCAGATGTAGTTTAGCGATAACGACATTAAAAAGGTAAAAGAGCGATTAATGATTTACACGGTTTGATAAGTCTAACAATGATGCGAGAGAGTTGCGTATTAGATACGCTAGCGTGCTCGATCGCGTGACTCTCGGATCTTTGCTTCTTTTTCTAACTCGCAGATTTCCTTTCATCAATCAAAATTAATGTGCAGAAATAGGGGATAAATCCAAGAGAAAAATCGCGCGACGTTTACACGTGATTTTGAAATCCCAATGGGACATCAAGCGTGCCAGCACGATCGATCGCGTGACTCTCTAAATCGCTACAATTTTTCTTTCTATTTCCCGCGTCAGACACAAGATTTCTCTGTTATCCGTAATTCTGTATTTAAATAAAAGTTTAACACAAATAGCGTGCCAAGTGCGGCCGATTGCGAGGACTCTCGAAACGTTTATCTTTTTCTCTCCACAGCATCGTTCACGCATACGATACTCCCGTCAGCTCCGCCGGCATCGCGCGATCTCTTTCGCGTCGCTTCTCTCCTAACGCTCATCGTTCGCGCTATCGCCCGAGTAAACTCGCTCGCTCGACGAGGACTCTCCTCGGAAAGAATGGAAGATCCTCGAGTCAAGTCGAGTCCAGTCTCCTCGGGAGATCTCGCTCGCCGGTCTCTCTTCGAAGTCGCGACCTTGAGCGGGAACCACGTACACCGGTTATTGTAATAGCCAGGCCGAGGGCCGTCCCTCGCGTGTTCGCGTCCATCGGGCGGACGGACCAGCCGAGCCGGTGGTTGCAGAAGAAAGTTGGCGGGCATAGAGAAACGGAGAAAGAGAGAGAGAAAGAGAGAGAGAGAGAGAGAGACGAACGAACGAGAAAACGAGAAGAAGAAGAAGAAGCGAAGGGAGAGTCGCTGACACCGGCCGCCAAGAGGAGGACGCCTCTGGCGATTCATCAGAGTCGTCCGGGATGTTTTTTTCGTCGAAATAATCACCGGGCCGATTCTTACCGATCCCTGCGTGCCTGCCTGTTCTGCCCTTCCTCCCCTCGCCCGTCCCGCTCGCGTACCTACGCAATCATAATGAGATGCGATCCCGAACGATTCTTCTCTCCGAGGCCGTTTATTACGGCATAGGAGATTACTTATAGGGGAGAAAAATTTCGCTCGACGAAATTTCGCTTCGCGAAAGGCGTACGTTGAGTCTTCTTCGCATCCCACTCGCGAGATACTCGCCCGCCGAGAGGATATCGTTAATCGAGGAACGCGTATGCGTGGTATGCGAGATCGTTCGTAGGCCGCTCCACCAACGGGCGAGGAGGATACGACCGTGCGACGCGCGCGCGTGCATCTCTTCCGCGTCGCATTCTTCGGCAGGAGGCCGTTCCATAAATCTGTGCGATCGTTCGACGAGTTTCCTGCGTACGCGCACGCAGATTATCCGCAGAAATAAACTGTATCTCGCAATCTTCCCTTTATAGATAACGGAATCGGCATCAGCTTCCTCCGAGAAAGACAGCGGGGAACCTCGGATTTATTAGTGCGCTTTTTATAATGGAAGATTAAAATTTTTTTTGTGATTTACATATAATTTAAATATGACTTTTTAATTTGCGAAAATTGATTTAGCTCTATTTTAAGTCTAAGAAGGTTTGGCAAAAAAATTTAGCTATTTTAGGAACATATTTTAAGAGTATAGCTGATTGAGAAAGCGGCAAAGTTTTTAAAAGCGAACTTAATCTTTGATATTCATGAAGAAAGAATTCACTTCCTTCTTTAAATATCTGTTCTCAAACTATCAAACATATTCTCAACATTTCCAAATTTAGATTTCATAATAAAAGTTTAGCTACGTCTTTCCCTCTTTCGGAGGAGAGTCGATTGGTAAATAGAGACAAATACTTTTTATTATAGCCATTTGTAGGCTGAGTACCTTCGGTAGCCTGCGCTACGACGACTCGGTAATCACATAAATGTCCGGAAGACCGGTCTCCCGCGCATATATGTCTCTATTAAAACGGTGAAATCGCGCCGTTTCTTCCGTGGTAGGACCCGTCCGAGATAACAGGCTCAGGCTGATTCACCGAAACAGCGTACCGACCCCGACGCACGCATTTCGGGACCTGAAAGGGTCCAGAGGAAGGCGCGCGAGATAATTGTCGGGACCGGATTCCACGACAAGTTGAAGCCCTTCTCGATGTAATTAATAGTTACACCAGTGGGCCAGCCAGTTTCATTTAATAATAAAATAGCACGCCCTTCGCGACGACCTGAAAAGGGGAGAGATAATTTGATGGAATATCTTTTATATACGTGCGCATTTTTTATCTACAACCTTCGGAGAATATTTCTGAGAAAATACTTTTGGTGAAAATAATCCCTTTATTTTTGTTTTAAGGAATAATATTTATTAGAACAATTTTTATTTAATTAATCACGATCGTGAAGATTATTCAATATCGGAATAGTGTACCATACGTAGTAAATGAACGAGATTCCTCGCGTCAACAACTATTGGGCTTTTAGAGATAAGAAACAGACGGTGCGTTAACGTTAAAAGATCGATCGTCTGAAAGCCGCGAGAAATTTCTATAATATCTCGGGGAGATGCCGAGCGCAGCCTTCGGCTGAAGTATTTTTCGAGACGATGGCAAGATAACCACGCGTCTAAGAGCTTTAAAAATCTGCTTGGTCAGGCGGAAAAATTAATGTCCCCACTTAGGCGAAAGATATCTAAATGGTAATGATGCACTAGTAGCGCGGATAATTCTAATAATCACTTTAAAACGTTATGGTTTTTTCTCTTTTCCTGATGCTCTGTGAAAAGTTCTTTTCTATTTTAAATGCAGTGCCAATATAAGCGAATGTCTTAACAATTATAAAACAATTATAAAACTTGTATGAATCTTCAACTAATGTGTAATAAAATCTTTTTATTGAATGGAGATACTTCTCTCTGATATATCAAATAAACAAGATTAGTAATTTTTGAATTCGTTTAGCTTTAACAACAAACAGAGATTCTGGCTCGAGGAAGTTAAAGTTAAAACAAACTTATATCTCTTTTCATGCGAAAAAGTGTCGTGCTCGAATTACCAAGCGACAGTACACAATACGACGTGGCGGCCCTTTTTCCTCGCCCTTTCTTCATCACGTTACCTGTGGATAAGTCTCTAACCGTCGCGGCGGGGGCCCGGAGGCTCGATTGGGTCCGCGTGCCGGTGCGCCGGCCGTACGGATTGTACCGAGAACCGGATCGGCTAGATCCCCCCGGGCGACGTAGAGGACACGATCGTCCGATCCGGATCGGCTGGACCGAGGTAAAGTATCGGACTATCGCGCTCGCTCTCGGCCACGGTCCATTCTGATGGTCGCCGGGATCTCTCGCGGGGACCGACGAGCGGAATAATCTCGCCGCGCCGCACGAAACGGGAGGATGGACCCCGCCGCATCTTCACGCGATTGCACGGTGCATTGCGTCGCATCGCGGACTAAAGTTTCTCGGTCTGCTCGACGAGTTGCACGCGAGATTCTGCACACAGGCGTTTCGCCATTTGAACGCTTACGTTGGATGCAATAGCGTTCAACGGGAAGACCTAGCAATGTTGAAATCAGATTGACGAGTTTCACAAAGAGATTCTTTCTGATATTTTTTTTAATCTGCATATCTGCGTGCTAGAGAGCTTTCTCCGATTATAGAAACATAATAATCTATCTTAGAAATAAACTGTTCAAGTTATGGTGACACGTTTAAAAGACACGGTACTCGTATCGCTCAGATGAATTAGTTTCTTTTTTGTATCAGAATAAGATTTAAAATAGACAGAAATTTGAAAAATGTCACGTTTTGTATTTAGCTTTAAAGTGCGTTTTCTCAATCTCATCAAGGCTGTAGAGAAGCCTAAGATCTCTGTACATAATTGATTAACCTATACGAATCGTCGTTCTTTCTGACACGCTTAAAAAGTCGTCGCGTTAACATCGACGAACCATAGGAGCAACAAATCGGTCCGATCGAACGAGATGCGGTTTGCGGGTACTTGTTATAGCAGTCGTTGATCTAGAGACGCAACGATCGAGTCTCGAGACGCTCGAGTACAGGAATCAAATGGCTATGTTTATTGTGTGGTAAACGTCAAGCTCTTCCCTCTTCATTTGGAAATCTTACTTTAGTCAAACATGCTTCGGATTAAGACATCTTGGGAACTCCGACAACGTCATAAAAGATCTAACGGCACTACGTTCCATTTGTTCATCCACACCATTCTATCACGTTCAATTTTTTCCGTGCCGATTCTTTCGATTTCGGTTTCTATATTTTCATCGATGCGTTCGTGGTCGCTCGCCGCAGATAGCGAATAGCCCGGATCTTACAGTTATTTCTTTAAAAAGTATACGCCCTGGAATCAAACGGCTCATTGAATTTCTCGGGGTGTGAAATTGAATTCTCGGTTATGTAGGACAGGCACAATAAGATGAGCAAAATAGACGGCTGGAATTCATATCAGAACTTCTCCTCGTGTAGCTTATGATATCAAGCCGCATTGTGCGCGACTTTTTGTCAATGCAGCTTCATATATTCAGGTATTTTTAATATCTGATGAATAGCATCTAGTTTTATCAACAACAATTTTCAAAATGTACGACGCAAATGTGGACAGAGGAATGTTTTTCATTTAGCGACTCTCGTCCGCCCCGCGAATTCGCTATTTTATATATTTCAACAAATCCGAAAAATTCGTTTCAAATTATGCGCCATGCAATTTAATACTCTTTTCCTTCCTCTTTCGAAATTTTATTGAGAAAGTAATTTAATTAATTAATCATTTTTCTATAATTTTTTATGTGTAACCAATTCGCAATAGAAAGTTAGTATACACTTACATTAATTCACACAATACATCTTAATTATTATAGAATTATTAAATTATTCTTGCGTGTACGAAAATGAAAGGAGTCGTTGGGATAATATAGAGGTAATTCTTTTCTCCGGACAACTTAGAATTATTGCGATAACTGTAATTAAAGAAAGCAACTCTTTTCATCAAAGAGGGGTAGATAATTATCTGTTCTTCAATTGACTTGCAAATTCTATTATCTATCATTTAATATAAAGAAAACGTTATATTTTGAATTGTATGAGAGACAGAGTATGTGCTGCATAAGCAGACAGATGTGCAACGAGGATCACGATGAACTCAAGATAAAGATCGCGGTCTTCCGTTCTTCCGAGCGTAACAGCGGACGTCGCATTCCTGCATATTAGACCTGCCATTGTTCCTCAAAGTTAGATGTCAAGGGCGCACATTCGAAAAGGACACTCGTACACCTTAAGCTTTCTCCGACATTTATTTTGAAAGTAGATATCACTCACATATGTAAAATTATTACTTTCGAATGTTTTAATCGTAACATAATAAGATGAGCTGTAATGATATCGTGAGACGACTAATTACCCCGTCGACTTAAACCGGTCTGACTGAGAATCAGCGATGATATCTCCTACATATTGTAATCGGAGAAATTTTTCTTGTGCCTCTTCACAAGACACGAGTACGCGCGATTCCGTTGCTCGCGATCGACTTTCTCAGGATCGCGCGCGCGTGCGCGCGCGCTGAAGTCGAGCGTGAAAGAAAAAGGCCCGGAGCCCGTCGACCGAATTGAAGCGCGATACGCGATGTAAGCATGCGTGTAACACGAATCTAGCCGACGAAAGGCCGATATATCTTTGGGGCACCACGCTGCGAGGGCACGGCCGGAAGCAGTTCTCGTTTCCCACGTCTTGTACTGACGATGGAAGGTGGCTTCTCGCGCGAGGGGGGAAACGCGTGCACCTCGAAAACCGCCGTCCGGCAATTATGATACTTCGCCGTAGCGAGAAGACGATTAAACTCGAGCGAAATACGGCGTAAGAACGAGACTCCGTCGTCACGTCCTTATATACGCCGACGACTGGTCCTTACCCGCGCGACCCGTCTTCCAGGTCGAGTTAAAGACTGCGCGAGGGACAAGAAGAAGTCCACGCGAGATTAATTCCAGTCGCGATGTTATCCGTCGTGATTTACTATCACCCTTCGCTTTTCTCGATTCCGATATTTTATCGAACTCGAGTTACCTCGAAGTAATCACTTGAAAGAAGCAAAAAGTTGCCTTTTTTCTAATTATTCTAATGAAAAAAAAGTTATCTTTATTATTTTAATAAGTAAGTTACCTTCCTAACTACCGCTAATGACTATTCCATCGATTTTAATTGTAATGACGAGTTGGCCTCGCGAATTTTTAAGCAATCTTTCCTCGGCAAAAGACTCGACATCGATATATCTTTCCCCAGGTGAATCCCGGCGCATCGGCGTATTAAATCCGCGAAGGACCCGCGAAGACAGGTAGATTATGGGACATGCGTCAGGAAGAGGACAGCACAGACCGCAGGATCGCACGGATTGAGTGCGTGTCGTCATGGCGAGGTGGAGATGGATGCTGCTGATCCTCGCGACCGTCTGGACGCTGGGCGATGGCTACCTGGCGGTGCTACCGTCCAGCACGCCCGTCGGCACCGTCGTCTTCGAGGCCGGGGTACCGCAGCTGGGCGGTCGTCGCAAGTACGAGGCGTCCAGCGAGCGCACCGCTTGGTTCGCTCGGAAGCTCCTCAAGGTCCATCCACACACGGGCCGCGTGACCCTGGCGAGGACGCTCAGCTGCGACGGTCTCCAGTACCCGCGTGTCTTCACCTTCTACGTCGACTCGACGAGCTCCCGCCTCGGTAGACCCACCATCGACTATTACAGCTTGCCGCTGAGGATCCTGATCACCGGATGCGGCGGGGAGAATCGCGACCTGGCGGCCACCAGGGGCTGGATGGCGGAGACTCTGGCCTCTTACGCGATGCCCAGCACCGACAGGTTGGTATCGGATATTCAGGTTTAAATAAAATTTAGATAAGACTGAGCTAGTGACTCGTAATATCGGTTTCTAATTTGTTTGACAAAATATAACTGCAGCGATAAAGTATAAGCACTTGAAAAGTAAAAAAAGAAACTGTTCTGGAAAAGCAGAATTTGGTCAGAATGGTACATTAATTAAATTTCGTTTGTTATAGTTAGAATATTTATTGTTAGCCGTACAAAATAAATCCGTATAAATCTACCAATAATCTTATTGTTAAACTTCAGATTTCAGTATTTAGCGTAGCAAGTTTAATGTTCTAAATAATAGGAAAAAAATAATCCACACAACTGTTGACCCCGTTAAAAATGTAACCATTATTTTTACTATTTAACTCTTCGTATTTGAATCTCAAAGCAACATTTTATTGCATGAAGAGCACATGGGAGAAGATAACAATTTCTTTTTTGATAGAAAATTTGCCTTCGATATATTATAATTTATAATCAAAAGAAAAAGAATTAACATTCAGCTTTGCAAAGGATTAAAATTCATAGCTGAAGATTCAATTACATCGATAGGTTTACCGAGGTATGCCTACGGACGTCTCAACTGGTGGCAGCTCTCCGCGACTTTCTGCCGCAGACGGCATTGAAGGAATGCGAAACGAGATGGGGTGGAGTGGCGGACCCCAGGTTCCTCGTGGAAGGCGCCGCCGGGGACCTGGTTTCCGCCACCGAGCAGTGCCTGGTCGATCCGTTGTGGAAGGTCTCGGTCAGCATGAACTTGCGCTGCGCCGGCGATTCGCGTCTGACCGATGCCGAGCATCGGCTGAAGATCGTGTTCCATCACCGTCAGCTGGACGACACCGATCTGGGCAGGAGGGTCAGGCGAGAGCTCAAGAATCAATCGCCGTATTTCGAGCAGCCGCTCTACGTCGCCGCGGTGGAGGAGGAAAGGGAGCCGGGGGTGTATGTGACTTCGGTGAGGGCTAGAGATCCCGAGAACGGCGCCGTACGGTATTCCATGAGCTCGCTGATAGACGCGAGGTCACAGGCTTTATTGGCTCTCGATCCGGTGACCGGAAGAGTGACGACCCGTGCCAGATTGGACAGGGAGAACGTCGACGTGCACTATTTTCGGGTGCGTATCGAATTCCAGAAGTAAAAAAGAATAAAAATTGAATGAGAAATATAAGCCTTGCTCTAACAATAAAAATAAATTTAATGAGAAGCGTTATTCAAGAGACACGCGTCTCTCCTCTTTCTAAAAAACGTATTAACGAATCTACGGTTAAAATGAAAACTGTAAAGGTTTTTAGTCAAGATAAATACAAATCTCGTTTGTCGAATAGGTGTTGGCGGTGGACGACTCGTTTCCTCCGCGCACCGGCACAACGACTCTTCAAGTTAACGTGTTGGATACGAATGATCACACGCCCAGCTTTGAGGGGCCGGAATACGACGCGTCAGTGCGCGAAGGTGTTCCCGTAGGTTCCACAGTGATTACGGTCAAGGCTACGGATCAGGATACCGGAAGAAACGCCGAAGTGGAATACTCTATCGTCTCCATCACGGCGAGCGGCAGCACCACGCATACGGAGGATGCGGCGACATTCAGAATCGATCCCAGGTTAGTGTTACAGATATATTTAAGAATCGTGCGAAATGTGTGTCACTTCGCATGATCTTTGCATTGACAAGACACATCTTTGTGTATATCTCAGATCCGGCGTGGTTACCACGCGGACTGCGCTCGACCGCGAGCAAACCGAGATTTACACGGTAGTGCTCAGCGCCACGGATCAAGCGACACCTCCTTCGGCGCGACGTAGCGCGAACGCGACCCTGGTGGTGCGTGTTCTGGACGACAACGACAACTACCCGCAGTTCACCGAGCGCACGTACTCGGCGGCCGTGCCGGAAGACCTGGACTACACGACTAACCCGGTGATAGCCCGTATCAGGGCGACGGACGCGGATGCTGGCGCCAACGCGGCCGTCCGCTACGCCATCATCGGCGGCAACACGCAGAACACCTTCTCGATCGACTCGATGAGCGGCGACGTCGCCCTGGTGAAGCCACTCGACTACGAGTCCACCAGGAGCTACAAGATCGTCATACGCGCCCAGGACGGCGGCTCGCCCGCGCGTTCCAATACCACCCAGCTGCTCGTGATGGTTAGAGATGTGAACGACAACGCGCCGAGATTCTACACCAGCCACTTCCAGGAATCAGTGTCGGAAAACGTGCCGTTAGGATATTCGGTCCTGAGGGTGCAAGCGTACGACGCTGACGAGGGTAACAACGCGCTCATCAGGTACACCATCGGCGCGCGCGACTTCACCGGCGCGTCCACGGAGAACTTCCCCATCACCGTGAACGCGGAGACTGGCTGGATCTATACGACGAAGCAGTTAGATCGCGAACAGTGCTCAAGGTATTAATCTCTCCCGTCGATTATTATTAAATTGTTATTTAACCGACGTTGATAAAAGTTTGTAGAAAACTAATATTTAAAGCTAGTGTTAGAAAAATATATAAAATAATTCGCGTTCGCACTTTAATAGTCTTACTTCAGATTCTTTAGCAAGCTCTTTTACGAGAAATTCTCATTTCTATTTCAGGTACCAATTCACCGTGATCGCGGCGGATTCTGGTGAGGAACCAAAATCTGCGAGCGCGACAGTAATTCTGACGGTGACCGACGTGAACGATAACGATCCTTACTTCGAGCCAAAGAATTACGAGGCTGTGGTATCCGAGGACGATCCGCCGGGCACCCCGGTCGCCTCGGTGACCGCCACCGACCCGGACGAGGACGCCAGGATCCATTACGAGATCACGGGCGGCAACACGCGCGGCCGCTTCTCCATCGCGTCGCAGAACGGCCGTGGCCTCATCACCGTCGCCCAGCCACTCGACTACAAACAGGAGAAGCGGTTTGTGCTGACGGTGACGGCGTCGGACAGCGGTGGCCGCACCGACACCGCCCTGGTCTACGTCAACGTGTCGGACGCCAACAACTTCTCGCCGGTATTCGAGAACGCGCCGTACTCGGTCTCGGTGTTCGAGGACGCGCCGATCGGCGTGACCGTCCTAGTGGTGAGCGCCACCGATTCCGACGTCGGCAAGAACGCCCAGATCACGTACAGCCTGGCAACTGACAACGGCGAGCAGACCGTCACCGAGTTCACCATCAATCCACAGACTGGCGCGATCACGACGACGAAGGCGCTCGATCGCGAGCTGGTACCCTCGTACTTGTTGACGGTGACCGCCCGAGATGGCGGAGTGCCATCAATGTCGGACACCACTGATGTGGAAATTTCCGTTACGGATGTAAATGACAACGCGCCGGTCTTCGAGGCGCCGCAATACCAGGGTTCGATTCCCGAGGACGTTTTGGTAGGCACTAGCGTGCTGAGGGTAGCGGCGACTGATGCGGATACCGATCTCAACGGCCGGGTAAATATAACTTTCTCTGATAAAAAAAAATAATGCTACATAATATAATTTGATAAACGAGGAATATGGTACATCAAATGGCTCTCTTATATAAATAAATACGAATTTTAATATTTTTAATAAAAATCTCGAATTTGAGATATAATTAGCAAATTATAGAATACAGTCAACTGATTGCTTTTATCACTTTTTCAAGTGAAACGACGATTATAAATATTGAATAATTTTAATAATTAAATCATTAACTCTGAATAAATATTATAAATTACACTTATAAAGAAATAAAGCTTAATAAATAGCAGCAAGACTACAAATTTTTAATACTCTTTCCATTCTTCTTTCTAATAAACTCAATATGATTGACCTAGGTAAGGTACGCTCTAGAGGACGACGGCGACGGCGCGTTTGCGATTGACTCTACGACAGGCATCATCAGGACCGCGAAACCGCTGGACCGAGAATCGGTGGCACATTACATCTTGAGGGCCGTCGCCATAGACCGCGGCTCGCCCGCACTCTCGTCCGTCGTTCCCGTCGCTGTCAAGATCGAGGACATAAATGACTCACCGCCCGCCTTCGAGAAGGACAAGATCGTTCTTTACATCGCCGAGAACTCGCCGATCGGTTCGACCGTAGGCGAGATCTACGCTCATGATCCGGACGAAGGACCCAACGCTGTGGTGCAGTACAGCATCATCGGCGGCGAGGACTCCAACAGCTTCAGTCTGAATATCCGCCAAGGCGCCGATCGGGCCGAGTTAATCACCCTTGAGGAACTCGACTACGAGTCGCCGAAAAAGAAGTTTGAACTCGTGGTGCGAGCCGCGTCGCCGCCGCTACGCTCGGACGCGGTAGTGCAGATCCTGGTGACCGATGTGAACGACAATGCACCGATACTCAAGGATTTCCAAATCATCTTCAACAATTTCAAGGACTTCTTCCCGACCACGCCGATCGGCCGGATACCAGCGGTGGACGCCGACGTGACGGACAATCTCGTTTACAGCATCCTCGCAGGCAACAACGCGAATCTGATCGATCTCAACAGGACCACCGGCGAGATCCGGTTGTCGCCGCAACTCAACACCAACGTGCCGCGAGTGGCTACTATGGAGGTTGCCGTGACGGACGGCATCAACGAGGCAAAGGCCACGATGACGTTGTCGGTGCGACTGATCACCGACGAGATGCTGCTAAATTCGATCACAGTAAGACTGGACGACATGACGGTGGAGGCATTTCTCAGCCCTCTTCTGGGTTACTTCCTGGACGGCTTGGCAGCCATCATTCCGTGCCCACGCGAGAACATCTTCCTCTTCAGTGTCCAGGAAGACGCGAACGTGCATGGCAAGATTCTGAACGTGAGCTTCTCGGCGCGCAGGGTCGAGCCGGGCACGGTTGACGAGTTTTACAGTCCGCAGTTTCTTCAGGAACGGGTATATCTCAACCGCGGTATCCTGGCGAGATTGGCGACGGTCACCGTTCTGCCCTTCGACGATAATCTCTGCGTCCGCGAACCTTGTCTGAACTTCGAGGAGTGCCTGACAGTGCTCAAGTTCGGCAACGCTTCCGGCTTCGCCAGCAGTGACACGGTTCTCTTTCGGCCTATCTATCCGGTGACCACGTTCGCGTGCAGGTGCGCCCGTGGCTTTACCGGCAGTCGCGAAGCTTACATGTGCGACACCGAGGTGAACCTGTGCTACTCGAACCCCTGCATTAACGGCGGCACCTGCCACAGACGAGAGGGTGGGTACTCGTGCACCTGCCGGCCGGACTTTACCGGGGTAAACTGCGAGATCTCGCTGGACCGCGACGTTTGCTTTCCCAACGTTTGCAAGGGCGGCTCTCAGTGCACCGTGAAGAATACCGGCGGCTTTACCTGCGAGGGTTGCCCCGTGTCCGCTCTGGAGAGCGTAACGCCTCTCTGCGAGTTGAGGGCACGCAGTTTCGGCCCGGCAACATTCCTCACCTTCGCTTCCCTCAAGCAACGTCATCGTCTTCATCTTAGACTGAAATTCGCTACCGAATTAGCCGATGGTCTGCTGCTCTACAACGGGAGGTACAACGAACGACACGACTTCATCGCCCTGGAGATCGTGGACTCGCGCGTGCAGTTTAGCTTCTCCCTCGGTGACGAAGTGACGAGGGCGACGGCGAGTATTCCCGGCGGGGTCTCAGACGGTCGGTGGCACGATGTGGTGGTCTCGTACATCAACCGGACGGTGACGGTGTCTCTGGACGATTGCGACGTCGCGCTCGCTTTAAAGCACGGGGAGAAACTGGGTCCGAGATGGGCCTGCGCCGGCAGAAGCGAGAGAATCCTCGAAGAACGTTGCGGGCTTGTCACCGAAACCTGCCACAGGTTCCTGGACTTGACTGGACCGTTGCAGCTGGGCGGTCTGCCGGCGATTCCATCCAGCTTCCAGATCCGGAACAAGGACTACGTCGGATGCATCAGCGATCTCTACATCGATCACGTTTTCGTCGACTTGAACTCCTTCGTGGCCGACAATGGAACGAATGCCGGTTGCCCCGAGAAGGCCGCCTTCTGCGCCTCGTCGCCCTGCAGGAACAACGGCAAATGCCGGGAGATCTGGTCGGGTTTCGTATGCGAGTGCGAACACAACTTTGCCGGGCCTACCTGCGCCGAGGAGATCGGCGCACCGTACGGCTTTCACGGCGACGGTATGCTCGGCTTCAACCCGTTACTGCGACCTATTCAGTTACCGTGGATGACGGCTTTGAGTCTCCGAACTCGCGCACGACAGGCATTCGTCATGAGCGTGCAGATCGGCCAGAACAGCTCGGTCCTGTTGGAAATCCGAGACGACAAGCTGGTCGTCTCGCTGGACGGCGCCGATGTAATCCGAACTAGCGGTACAGTTGCGGATGGCGAGTGGCATCGCGTGGAAGTCGTCTGGCAGAGCGGCCACGTGTTCCTGGACACGGACTATCGCGAACGACCTGTGACCGTGCCGCTACCAGCCAAGCTGCAGGGTCTGTACGTCGGCAGAATCCTCGTGGGCGGTCCAGACCAAGCGACCAACGTCGATCTGCCGTTCTTCGACGGCTGTCTGCAGGACGTACGAATCGGTACCAATCAGAGCGTCCTTCAGCGGCCGACCGTCCAGGAGAACGTCGACTCCGGTTGCCCGTCCGAGACCCAGTGCAGCTTGGAATGCCCGCAAGCGTCGGTCTGCATCGCGCAGTGGCGGTCGAGCGAGTGTGTATGCGCGGCTGGCCGAGTCGGTCGCGACTGCGAACGTGTCTGCAACCTCGAGCCCTGCAACGACGCCGGCACCTGCATCGAGGATGCGACCGACGTGCGGCGGGGTTATCGATGCGAGTGCGATTCCTCCGACATATCCGGAGATTACTGCGAGACGAAGAGTGAGCAGCCTTGTCCGGCGACATGGTGGGGCTCCCCAATCTGCGGGCCCTGCCACTGCGACGAGACCAAGGGCTACGACCCCGCTTGCAACAAGACCACCGGCGAGTGTCACTGCAAGGAGAATCATTATCAGCCAAACGGACGAAAGGAGTGCATTCCGTGCGAGTGCTACACAACTGGCAGCTTCGGGCCTCGTTGCGACAGCGAAACTGGTCAATGCCGCTGTCGGACTGGGGTGATCGGTCGTTCGTGCACGGACTGCCCAAATCCTTACGCCGAGGTGAGAGAGTGGAATAAAATGTTAAATTAAGAATAAGAATTCCCATCAAAAAAGCAAAACCTATTACAAGGTCAATTGATGAAATATATTGTAGTTAGTATTTTCTTGGGACTTCTAAATATACTGAATTTACTTTTAAAATAAAATAGTACCGTCTCTAATAATAATTTTATTTTAGAAAGATCCTTAGCAATGTTAATTAAAACGTCGATATTTATTTAATAAATTAGGTGACTCTGAGAGGCTGTGAGGTGGTCTACGACGGCTGTCCCAGATCGTACTCGGACGGCTTGTGGTGGCCGCGGACTCTCTTCGGGATGACGGCCATCGAGGACTGTCCCGGCACCGCCGAAGGCAAGACCTCCAGATCCTGCGACGACAAGTTGGGCGGCTGGCAACCGCCCGATCTCTTTAACTGCACCTCGGAGGCCTTCGTCGAGCAACGATACCAGCTGGCGGCTCTGGAGACCAAGGATCTCATGCTAAACACGTACGTGGCCGTGAAGATGGCGAAGGACGTTCATAGGGCGGTAAATATTACCAGAGATATGTACGGGGCGGATCTTTTGGTGGCGGAATCTTTGCTGGTGGCATTGCTGCGTTACGAAGAAAGCTTGGTGGGTCTGAACCTGACTCACAGCCAGGACAAGGATTATGTATCCCACCTAGTCGGAATAGCCGGAGCAATTTTGCGGTCCAAATACAAGGAAAAATGGGAAAAGATAGGAGAACTTAACGGAGACAGCCCCGATAAGATTCTGGACGCTATGGCGAGGTACTTGAAGACTTTAACGGCATCTCAACATGACACTTTTACCAATCCCTTCGAAGTAGTCGACGATAACGTTGGTGAGTGATCCTACCTTCCTTTCAATTTTATTATCTTAATTAATAAAACAATTTGTTTTAGAATTTTCATAAACTATTTAGTACTTTTAGATACTTTGTTATTTCTAGGTATTTGTTGTTACTTCGAGTTTCTCTATTGAAATTAATACAATTTTTTTACTTTACAACATTTTTACAAAAATAAATCTGCGCACGATACACGGCAATGATAAAATTTAATTAAATAGTAATTTTAAAATACATAAAATAACACATGCTCTGCTAAAAGTATATTGCATTTTATTGCGCGAAGAAATTATTTTTTATTTTATTTTTACTAAATTATATGCGTCACATTTTAGTGCTAGGTCTAGACGTCGTAACGTCAGAAAGTCTCTTCGGTTACGAGGCCGCCGAGTACAAGGAAGATCTCACCTTATCAACAGCGAGGCCCGTGGAAGCCGACCGGAAGATCGTTCTGCCCGACACCTCTGCTTTTCTGAGCTCTTCGACACACTTTGGTCCATCCATTAGCTTCCCAAAGTACAACAACTACATGGCTGATCCCAACAGATTCGATCCGCATTCGAAGATCCAGGTGCCGCTCAACACGTTAGGTATCAAACCCCTCATACAGGGTGAGCTGAATGTCAAGAACAGTCTGAGCAATCATAAGGCTGTGCTGAGTTACGTGCAATACAAAGAACTCGGTGCTCTCTTGCCGCAAAGGTGCGTTACATTGCTTATATCAATTAATTATTTTTCTTAACGTGATAAGAATTAATTATTTATCTTATTAATTATTATATTTATTGAATCGTAGATTCGATGACTCGGTGGCAGTTAGATGGGGAGTAGAAGTAGCAGTTGGATCGCCTGTAATGACCGTTTCGGTGTTGGTTCCCTCGGATGACGGCTATGAGTCCTTGACAGGAATCCCTTTGCAGTCACCGGTTCAGGTCAGACTTTGGCTTACCGAAAACGATGATTTCAAGACCAGAACAAATCCGCAGTGCGTTCATTGGAGCACGGCGAGGGGGTAAGAAAAGTTAATTGATTTCTCACTGAATTAAGAAGTTCTAATTTTTTATGAAAAATTAATTTAATCTAACAATAGATTTAATTGGTACAATTTATTTGTACAGAAATTAGAATTTCATTTTATTCAATTTTATAGTAATCTGCATAAAATAATTTCTTTAATAAATTTCAGAGTCGGCGAATGGAGCCGAATGGGCTGCACGACGGAAGTCGAAGACAATTCCCTATCCTTCGGCACTATCGTGAACTGCTCTTGCATGCAACTGTCCACCTTCGCCATACTGACAGACGTTCTCGACCTCGAATACGTTCCCGAGCCATCCTTGCTAGAGGATGTCACCAGTTACAGCGCGTTCATGCTCGCCTTGCCGCTGCTATTATCCGCTCTCCTGATCCTGGCGTTGATCCGCGGCGGTGGCACCAATTCCAACAGTATCCACAAGAATCTGGTGTTGTGCGTTCTCGTGGCGGAAATCCTGTACCTGGTCGCGCTCAAGGCCAGAAATCCTCTCATCTCCAACGAATTCCCGTGCAAGCTCACAGCGATAGGACTGCATTACGCTTGGTTGAGCACCTTCGCCTGGACCCTCGTAGACTCCGTTCATCTCTATCGGATGCTGACAGAAATGAGAGACGTGAACCACGGCCAGATGAGATTTTATTACACTATGGGGTATGGTCTGCCGGCTGTCATCGTTGGACTTACTATCGGCGTCAGAGCCGATCAGTACGGAAATTTCTACTTGTAAGTTGATTTTAGTGATTTATTTCTTGAATATATTTTCAAAAATGTCTACTTTTAAAACCTCAAAATCCAGAAGTTTATACTGTTATAACATTAAAAGTTACATTATTAAGTAAATAATAATATTAAAGATAATAAAATTAAAGATTTAAATTAAATAAGATGAGACAATAATATAATTGTAAGTTTAGTGACAATCTGTATTATAATATTATTCTTTCACGATTTATCACAATTATTAGAATATAATTTCGAACTTTTAAATAAACGTTTTCTAGTTACATAAATTTTTATTTGGTTTTCCAGCTGCTGGCTGTCCATTTACGAGACCGTGATCTGGTCGCTCATAGGGCCCGTCTGCGCGGCCGTGTTGGTAAACTTCTGCATTCTCGTAATGTGCATCCGCGCAGCGTTTACTCTGAAGGAGCACATCATGGGTTTCGGAAATCTGCGGACGCTCTTATGGCTGTCTGTAGCCTCGTTACCTTTGCTGGGATCGACATGGACTCTGGCGGTTCTAAATGCGTCGGAGAACTCGTCGATGCTATCGTACTTGCTGAGTGTCGCTATCGTGGTCCACGCGGCATTCAGTCTGATCGGTTACTGCTTCATCAACGGCAGGGTGAGGAAAAATTTGTATCAAAGTCTGTTGAGGTGTATCGGCAAAAAGACGCCTTTGCTAGAAGGGAGCATGGGCAACGGAAGTAGCAGTCAGAATGTAAACGGCCATTCGGTACGTAATTTAAAATTTATCTCTTGTTATACAAAATGAATCAAACATTGAGCGCATTAACATTGACGATTACGTTTCAGCGTTCGGCGCTAGCTTATTCTTCGACCTACAACGGAGCGGAAGCCGTGTGCAAGAGAGTCCACGTCGGCGTTTCCACGAGCAGCACGACTTCAAGAAGTACAAATAAAACAGGCTCAAGCCCTTATCGCAGTGATACGCACTTAAGACACACGTCAACGTCCACGAGCAATTACAATAGCGATCGAGATCCGTACTTGTCGTCGAGGAGTCATCGATCAGCGCTACACTCTCGACAAGGTATATCTTTTAAAGACAGCAGACGAAGAAATTTACTAGCTATATTAAAGTTGATTTATAAATATAAAGTTGAATCAATTGATTAGATAATTCTTAGAATCTTCAAGTTAATGTCACGTAACGTTTCCAGAATCTACGGAAGTGAGGGGTCAGCGCAGAGAATCGGAATCAGACTCCGACGGCTCGCAGGCCGAAGGAGGCGGCAGGAGCCTGGACCTCGCCAGTTCGCATAGCTCCGATGAAGACGACGTCACGTCGAGATCTCACAGAAACATGGGGGTGTCCACGCAGCAGCACGTCGCCCACAGCTACCTGCCCAACATTCACACCAATCCTGCCGAACACTTGAACATACTTTGTTCGAACGCCGAATTGTTCCCCAACATCAAACCCATTTACGCCCCCCGATGGAGCTCCCAACTGCCAGAAGCGTACTTATCGTCAAATGGTGAGATTACACATAAGTTTAAATTAAGAACAAAAAAGAAAACAACGTGTAAAAAAGTCTTAAATCATAATACAAAAAATAGATGATTGTAAAAAGGTACGGAAACCAAATAAAGAGACATATGAAATTAAATTAAATCAAATTGAATAATTTAAATGTCTTATAATATACAATTATAAAAAAGATATAAGGTCTGGTGATGGGGTTTTTGAGAACAGTTAAGAAATAATACTATTCATTGCAGTGATGGACGTGCGCGGTAGCCAATGGTCCGGCGGCACCATGTCAGACAACGAGATGGCCTCGAACAAGACCTCGAGCCCGAACCCGCTGCCGTATCCGGAGATGAGCTCGCCGCAGAAGAACCAGCCGGACGAGAACTACTCGGAAGGTGAAGAGAAGATGCACCATCTGGGCGAAAAGTATCTGTTTCCATATACCGCCGAGGAGGACCACACAGTGTCGCCCACCCCGTACATGCTGTCCATGTCGTCGCGCATCCTCGCCTCCAGCATGAGCCATCACTCGCAGACCTCGAATCACGAGAACCTGAGCGGTTCCGAGCAGCGTTACGGCAGCCTGAAACGCGGCCAAAGTCTGCACGGCTCCCAGCATGACAACCTCAGCGGTTCCGAGAGGTATGGCAGTCTGAAACGCGGCAAGATGGGCACCCCCACCGTTCTGGAGGACAGGCCCGAGTACATCCTGCCGATGAGCGGCAGGATACTATCCAGCTCGTTGACCCATGACCTGCAGCACAGCAACGAGTTGGCGGCGCTCAGACAGCAACAGCAACAGCAGCAGCAGCAGCAGCAATACGAGCAGACTATCACTGAGACCGAGTGAGTAGTACGAATATATATATCACCCTTGGATTTGGGATATTTATCTTTTAATCGGGTATCGGATGGCTTTATAAATAGACGCAAAGTAGAGAGCTTGAATGAGCTTTTTATGTACAATGGATTTGATGCTTGAATCAAAAATATAAAGATAACATTTTAAAGAGAAAACATTTTAAATTGCTTTCATAGAGTTTTTTTTACACATATATCGCCTATGAAAATAATATCTTTTTTTAAGAGTAATATATAAAGAGTAGCTTCTCTCAGCAAATCTTAAAATGAATATACATACTTTAGAAATGAAAAATGGAGTCATGAGAGCTTACAATAAAAATTGACAAAGTCGTAGAAATAAAACCACGTAGTCACATTTGGATAAAAATAGAAACCTTTATATAAACGATTATCCAAGAAGTTCTTGCGTTCATTGACATATAAAACAATTTACAAAAAGACAATACAAATACGTTACATCAAGTGCATGTAAAAAAAGGTGGGCGACGGGCTAACATACTTAAGTTACAGCGTTTCTTGTTTTAGCGCAGTCTCGTAACACTTCTTTTAATTCATTCTGGTTTTTCTTTGGTTTCCCGTGTTTCCCCTTGCTGTATGCGCAAAAGGTGGCGTTGGAACGTTCTAACATAACTGTATCTTTTCTGTGATCCGTGCTTGCCCTGACGACTGTCGAATCATCAGCGAGGAGGTAAGCGACGTTATAAATCTACAAATCGCCCTGCAAACCGCAACGATTGTCTCTGTCGCTAATTTTTTTCTTCGTGTCTCGAAATATACCAGCTGGGTCGGAACTAATCGCAAATTGTCGCTGTTGCAGGAAGGATACTAATGCGGAAACGTCCGTCTGACGAGGTTCGTGCCACGAACGAGAACAACGTACAAAGTAATTTAGTTTACGCCTAGCTTAAGTGTCCAACGCGCAATAAAGACTCGAACGATCGTCGATATATATATTTTAAGAAGCGGCCATGACTGTACTTACATACTTAGCCATATTAATTAGCATGTATGTGTGAGTGCCTGTTTATATATTGCATATGGAAGGTCTATCAGAGTAATCTCGAGAGATAATACTCACATTAAAATATATTCCAATGATCTGATATAATTATTTAACATATATATGTATATATCATGATATATTATATGTATAATATATAATACATAATATATATAATACATTAATTTTATAATATATATACATATATATTTGTAATTATAATGTATATTGTATATATAACAATATATATTATAATTACAAATCGGCAATTATTGCATCATTGGAAAATATCTCGATGTCTCATATTTATTCAGTGTTACACGGTTGGAGGATTCAGAATGCAAAGAGAAAATAAAGTTTATAGATCGTATTTTGAATACAATATTTTGTATTTGAGTATAGAAGGTATAGAAAATTACGGAGTAAAATCAACTGAATCGTTCAATCACTCTGATCGACCCGACATAATAAATTGCGCTTGTTATTATTTTTATGTAGGAGCGATTCGGCTCCGACTTAGTGAATGCTCCGATTCTCAATGAATGATTGCTTCTGCAATGATGTTCAGGAAGATACGGAGGACGAAAATGATCTCCAATCATTATCGCGTACTCATTAATTAATCTCATTCCATCCTATCTTAAATTCTCCCTCTCCTTGAGCTCAGTACTGTGCAATGTATACATTCCACTGTCATCCTTAATTATGTATCAATACTTCAGAGAACGAAGCTAGAGAGGTCGAAACAAAAAAATGTCATGAACGTTTAGCTCATTTAGACTTAATTTTTCCGTATGACATTTTTTTCTTCATTTGAGCTCTATATTCATCCTTCAAAGTATTAACATATAATTAAAGATCATCCCGTATATGTATAATTTTAGATTCCATTTACTTTTTTTTTTATAGAAGTTTACAATCTTTCTCTTTATTTTACATGCCATGAAAAGGAAGAAAAAGTAGCGTAAGTCAAAGCGTACAATCATGCGGCGCATTTTTTCATACTTTTGTATATACACTCATACGAGACGAGAAGAGAAAAAAGAACTGTGACAAAATACATAATTTATATACCCCTCAGTATTTCGGGGTAAGGTTCATTTCTTTCCAACCACACCCGTAACCGTAAATTGGCAACATCACTCCACACAGCCTGCAGCAATATGATTGATTTAAAAATTATCTTTATTTTCTCGTCGAAAATATAAATAAATTACAAAATATATAGTGTCGGTGTGGTATGTGTGGATCGATATACTCGGAAGAGCAATGTTTCTTTTATGTGAAGTCGATATATATGTATATATATATACCGCGATTCGATCGCCGATCACGTCCAGATAAGCTCAATCTATCGAGAGAAGCTTCTTGCTGGACGTTTTCGGTGTTCAAGGGCGATTATTACGCATTTTTTTTTTACCTTCCCTTTCTATTTCTCTACGAAGGTACGTATATACGCGAGTTTGATACTGTCCGTTGTGATTTCGGATTTGTTTACGATTTGATTCGGCTTAGAGTACGCTATCAGCTACGCGCGGAGTCATGTGCAAATAGAAATCTCGATAAACGACAGATCCGAGTCCGCGTTCCGCTCTTGTTAGACACGACGACAACGACGACGACAATAAATGACAACGATGATATTCTTATGCTTATCTTAAGTTACTGATTTAAGAGAATCCGCCCGACGACTCGAGGGACAAATCGAGTACAGGAATCGCGCCTGACCATAATGGCACATACACATCACTAAAATACTAAACGCTAGAGACTAGGGGGGGGGGGGATATCGTCACTACACGGTGCTCTCCGTATCGGACGCCACGGAGAGCGTCTGCATCTTCGGCACGGAATAATTCTCCGAGTGGCCGTGGTTCTGCGTCCTGTTGGATACTCTTTCCAGGGTTGAAGGAGCTGATGGAGTGTCCTGATGAGCCTTGGGAGGGATCGGCGGAGGGCTCACCTGTAAAAGGGAATTAATCGAAACATTACTATATCATCTTGATTTATGAATGGAGATATCTATTGGCATTATTTGAATATCCGTTTATAAAAACATGTAATATATTTAATCTTAAAATTTGAAAAATTTCTAAGAATGACGTTTAATTAAATTTTTATTGAAAGAAATACTTCAATTTTAGTTCACCCAAAGAGATGTTCTATACACATTTATTTTTTATAAATATATATTTTAGTGTATATATGCAAATATTTTCGGCTATTCACCTCTTGATTAGGGAGAGAATGCGAGCCTTGGAATGTGCCGCTAGCAAAGCTGCCAGTGGAAACGTTGAGTGCGCTTATCACAGATGGTGGTGAGATGTTCATGATATCGTTACATCGAGAGCGCGGTTCGAAGTCCTCGTAGCCTAGGTTGTTTAGGTTCGTCAGATGTGATTGGAAGTCCAGCAGACTGGCAGTGGAGATGCCGCTGTCGCGTAGGTCGTTCGGTTCGTTTCTCGGTTCCGTGATTTCGGCGTCGTCGTCGGTGCTCCACTCCGTATTCGTACGTTTGTGCGTTAAACCGCGTTTCGGCGGTGCCGGCGGTACTACCGTGTTCGTGTTCGAATCCCTCTTGTCTAGCACTGAAACAGAAAATGTGCGCGAGTTGCGATGTATTTTCGTGGAGAATTTATTCCTGACAGCTTGTCATATTAAATTTCATTATAGTCTAATAATAAATATAATAAATAATATTGAATACAGAAAATATTAATCTAATTTGCTCATAGAATGACAATGAAGAAATTAACTTACTGCAACCCCTGGGTGGTAGCGGCGGGGCGGGCTCGGGTCCGGGTTCGCTCCACGAGCTTCTGAGGCCACCTTGATCCACGCCATCAGTAGGAGTAGGCAAGGAATGCCTCAGTGGCAGTTTTGGACTCAGCGGCTTACTGAGAGATCTCTGATGCGTGGGCCTAGGCGGGGTTGTGCCGTAACCGACGGAACGCGGTCGCACTTCTCGCTGCGGGATAGGCGGCGGCACACCGTCCACTTTCGTGTAGAAGCCTTCGTCCTCGGGAAGGCCATCGCTGTCGGCGTGCGACGATCTAGAACCGGCGGTTTCCAGAGTGGCTGGACGCTGCTTGTCGTTGACCGGCAAGGGTGGTAGGGGCGAACTAGGAGAGCAAAGATACGATTAGAGTAAGAAACAAACAAGCTCTATAAGAGTATATAGAATATAATTACTTTACGATGCTGTCTTGATGAATGGTTCTCTGCCTGGCCAACGGACCGAGGCCTTGCTTGAGCTGGGTGAACCTCTCGATTAGCCTCTTATGCAACGGTTGGACCCCGGCCGGCGCGATCTGACCGTGCAACACCAGGCCGGATTCTAACACACTCATCTGATCCAGTATTAACCCCTTCAATCGATTAACATGCGGCACCATTTCGGGATTCTGTCGGGCAAACTCCGGAGTGAGAAAGGCCTCCTGATATTTCGTGATACCGCCCATTACGTTAGCGTCAATGATACCCTGCAGCCGCATGCTGAATGGATTGATATTTCTGTGTGGCTCCGCGGTATACTGTGCCACCAGCCGCCTCAGCTCCCTCTCCACGCTCTGCATAGTCTCGCAGGCGTACTGTACCGGTGCCAACAACTCCGACCGCTTCTCGATCACTTCGAACCATCTGAGGATCCCTGGCAGTTTAGCCTCCGTTGTCAACAACGTCCTCTCGATCCACAATGATTTGAACTCATTCTCGC
The DNA here is from genome assembly GCF_030848795.1 of Temnothorax nylanderi. Taxonomy (NCBI): domain Eukaryota; kingdom Metazoa; phylum Arthropoda; class Insecta; order Hymenoptera; family Formicidae; genus Temnothorax; species Temnothorax nylanderi. Next base: position 465,141 of record NW_027249114.1, on the reverse strand, counting down.
GGTCCACCGGGCCGCGATGCAATGGCCGGTCAAATGTGAACTTGCGAACGTCGTTCACCAAGTAGAAGGCGACCACGCGTTCTGGAACTTCGACGCCGCTGCAAGCCAGGCTGCCCTCCTCGGGGACCGGTTTCACATTGCAAATTTGGATATCTACAAAAATGCGGTATATACAATGATTAGATAAAATATACTTATTTATAAAAGACTGTCGATTCCCAAATTATTGGGACTTTTATAATTAAAAAAAAAATTAATAACTCTGATCTCACACTTACATTGACCCTCAGATGTAAGGATACTCTCGTCAGGCGGTGAATTCTTCATTAAAATTTGCGCACAGGGAAACTCGGTTTGCAACCGCTGCGTAAACGCCCCTATTCGTTCGTATTCCAGACCACGATAAATAAACAACTTGTTCTACAATGAAAGACACAAATAACATTTTTAAAGCGTCTATTTCACAAGAAGTAATGCTAGAAGCCGAAACTCAAACTTTCATAAAATATTTCTATAGAATAGAATCGTGTTTGTGTGTGTGAATTACTTGATACCGAGAATGTCTTTAAAAGTCGCCTTGGATTATACATTAAACTCACTCTGACGAAAAGCGGGAAGCTGAGGCCGTAAAATCCAACGCGGAAGTACTCCGGTTCCGGGCGTAGTTGCGTCAGGATGTTATCCAGGAATTTAGCTTGTAACTTCAACACGTGACTAAGCTTGGCATAATCGTACAGCCTAGTCTCGTACAGGATCGCCAGCTCCTTGCACAAGGGTATACCCTTTTCCCAGCACTTGCCACGATCGAGATAGTGAATGATTTTATGATAGAGTAGCTCTTTGCGCTGCCATTCCGGTTGCTGAGGATGAGCGTGATCGGATGGCAGGATGGTCGAGCCCCAGCCCAGCTGATCGGCGTAGAGTTTCATCGTGAAGCCCGCTTCCGTATAATTCTCGGCGGCCAGATGTAGATCGTGCAGCTTGTAGATGTAGCGCAGGTACATCTCCTTCCGGTTGAACTCATTCTTGTAGAAGTTCTGCAAAAACAGCAGAAGTATCCCCATGTTACACTCTGATAGGGATTCGCTTCTAGTAGTTGATGATTTAAGAATGATAAAATTTCCATTGGAGAGCGCAAACACGAGTGCTAAGTGTTATGCAAGGAGTGACCATATATCACAAGCACCAAATATATATCCGCTGAGTATACACGTGGCGGTCATGTGTCATATCGCAACGGTTTAACGTTAGTTGAAGTTAATTAACGCGCTAAATAAGAGAAGTGACTTGTGTATAGCAGCTTTGCGCCACGCATTCTTTGATTGCACCCGCAGTATATTATTCTTACTAATAAGTAATAAGTAATCACGCGAATTTTATTAGGTTTACTGTATCGACAGTCCTCAAATTTTTCTTTGACACGTTACCAATAGATTCACGGTGCACGACATGCGTTTATCGCGATTCTCGTCACCCTGAATGACGCTTCTGTAATCGAGAAGCCTTTCCAATAAACGCGTGACAGACGTTATAAAGGCCGTGCCACTGTCCTTCCAAGTTGGATCCTCGGACTGCACTCTGTCTAGTAATCTGTAAGCGGATGTAAGAGGAAATTAATTAAAGCTAAAACATCTACCATAAAGTCGCATTCGACTGTAAATGTTGCACTTACACAGCGCTAAGATGTTCCCTAAAGCGGCATGAAATTGTAAATAAAATAAGTATTACGTAATACTTTCACGAAACGAACACGAACAAGAAAATGCTACGTAATTGTAATAATGACATCTATTTGTGTAATACAAAAGTGTGGTAGCAAAAGTAAAAAATTATTCTATTAAAAATAAGTAATTTAAAACATTTTAGAAATAGAAAGTATAATACAACAGAAAGTAATTTTTATTTCAATATCTGATGAAATTAATATCTCTTCTTGAGATCTCTGTTTTTAGGCGTTTTAAATATATAAGATTTCGAGATTTAAGATCATTAGAAATGTCTATAAATTCAATTGAACCAAGCAACATAGACTTACATAGTATTAAACAACTGCCTGTACTCATCGTCACCCTTGTTCTCGCTGATAAGAATGTCGAGTTTGTCGATCAGCTCGGATTCCACGGACTTGAAGCTTCCACGAGCTCGCTGCTCGCACTCCATCATATCGAAGAAAATATGCAGGGTTGCCTTGCGGAGCTCGCTCTCCGGCACCAAGGTGACTTCGAGGAAAGGCCCTACCATGCCCGGTATGAACTCGAGCTTACGCTCGCCCAAATGCGACCACATAGACAATATCTGAAAGCCCATGAGTACCCTCATATCACCGTACTTCTCGACAATCTTCTCCCGTTTGACTTCGGAGAATTGTTCGAGCTGGAGCGACGGCTGGGTGAGGTAAGCCACCGCCAGATTGAAGTACGTGGACCAGAGCTGCGAGTCGAAACTGCCATGGAGGAAACGGAAAGCGAGCGGCTGCGCGAGTTCCTGCAGCGACCTCAGGATGACATTATTGGCCTGCATCCTGATGACCAGCCAGTCTGGCGGAAATACCTCCTGGCGCACAAGGTCGCGCAGCACCAGGAATACCCGTAGCAGAAAGTCTTTGAGGGGTTTCCGGTCGCCGGTGTGCGTCAACTCTTCCCAAAGTCGCGCGTAATGATACTCGTCGAGCAGCTGAAGCAATCCGATAAGACAGCCGACGAGACAGCCGAGGACCGGTCCATTGGCATTTATCACGATCAGTATCGTCTGTATGAGCACATCGAGCACCGACAGACAGAGCGTCTCGACGTCGTGGTGTATGCAGTTGTTGACCTTGTTCGTGTCCCTGCCACGCTTATGCAAGAAGCTGAGTATCTCGCCCAGGATATCGGTGCAGGATCGTAATTCCTCCCTGCGTGCCAGATGGATGCGTAAGTGCCGACATATGGTGACAAGTAACATGTTCCGACTCTCGTCGTCCTTGCGGAACAGGCTGGACGCGGTAAGATTTTTAATGGCAACCAGTTTGGCTTGCGTGAGCTGCAACGGCGGCTCCCGCAGCACCGAGTCCAGCATTGAACAGGTGAGTTTGGCAACTTCGAGGACCGGCAGCACCGCTACTAGCTGCTCGAACACCGCCGCGATCGACAGCAATAACGCGATTTGCGACAGCAGCACCATTTCATAAGGAATGCCCAACATCTTGTTGAGGGCTGCGAATACGCAATACAGGTCGCGTTTAAAACTGTCCTCATATTGACCGGCGGTCGCGCGAGCAAATAGCAGCCGGCTTTGGATGATAAACTTGAAAATATACTCGAGAGAGCGGAAACACTTCATGATCGGCTCCTGCTTCTCCGCGGCGGTTACCCAGTCGGCGCAATGTTGCACGCTGCTGAGAAGACCTTTGTATACCAAAGCCGCGGCGAAATGATCCGAGATATAAGCGTCCATCACTGGCTTGAAATGTTCGAACTTGGAGTCCTCCAACAAGCTAAAGATAGACACGAGTACTTGGAACACTAGGCCGGAGTGCGCCGTGGAGTTGCCATCCTCGGTGTGAAACATGGCGAAGAGCGCGTCGAGAATGTCCTGTAGGAACTTGACCAGCTCTTCGCCGTCCAGTCGAAGAACGCGACCGAGAGCCTCGGATATTCGCTCGGGATGAGCTTTCCATTGCAGCAAACTGAGTAGATCGACGTTCTGTGTTAACTTGGTACTGCAGAGCAGGGTATGTACGAATACAGTCTCCTTGGGCGATCTAGAGAAAGCTGGTGGATCTGGAAAGCAACAAGACAATAATTGCATGAATACTGTTTCTTTTAAAAACACTTTACACTTATATTAACACAATTTTATGCGTTTATTTTTTGTTTATAAGATAATCTCTATATATATATATATATATATATATATAAATGAATGTATGTATGTATGGCGGAGGATCGATGGAGTGGACGCCGGCCGGCGGAGGGTTGGCGGAGGATCGGCGGAGTGGACGCCGGCCGGCGTGATAGATCTAATGATAGATAATTAATTTTTAGAATTATTAATTCTTTATTTTATTCACATTAAACTTTAATTGAATATTATCCAAAGAAATCTTTATTTTATTAAGGAGCTTGGACTTACTTGTGGCGCACGGCTCTCTCGTGTTACTCGGCAACGATAGGTAACTCAGGGAATCCAACTTCGCGCGCTCCTCGCATTTGTAAATATACAACTCATGCGGACCATCCTGAAGAGTAGCACCTCCGGGTTCCATCAGCCGTACGAACGCGAAGGCGAAAAGTTTCTTATCGTTCTTCTCGCGTGCTGCGACACAGGAGTTTTCTCGTTGTGAAAAAGTAAATGAAAATTGTAGAGAATAGGTGGAAAGATAGAAGATAAGCGGAGAACTTTTAAGAGAAGGCGGAAGACCAGAGTCAGATCGATATCTATTGGGACTCACTGGAGCAATGCCGAAACTCGAAACGCACGTGGCTCCCGTAGAACTTGTCGATGGGTATCGCCAATCTCACAGTTTCCGCCCACGATGGGCTGTTGTGATGGTATATGACCAAGCTCTGATATTCGGAATTACCGTCCATCCCCGCGGCTCCAAACAGGCACTCTTCCAAGGGCTGGCCGTCCGTGTCCAGGACCAGGATTGTCACCTAATTTTATCGCAACAGACAGTACAAAATATTAAATTTTATAAAAATAATGTTATAAAAATAATTTATTTTTTATCAAGATCGTGTTTTAATGATATTTTAATTTATTTAAATTTATATAATAATTGTACATTTTCTTAAATTGAGATATTGCATATTGGAAATACTCTCACGCAACATGTACAACAGAGAACAGATACGTATTAAGAGTCTTCGAAAATTTTATCTCACCTCGATATTCTTGCCAGTAGACTTTCCGCCGCGTTCGAATTCGCCCCGTTCCAGCTTCAGATACAGATCGTTACGCACATCGCCCGGCATAATCACGTCCGAGAAGCCGAGCTTCCTCGTGAGGCAGATATTTTTGAAAAGCAACGGATTCTCCTCCCGAACCTGAGAGAGCTCGCCGTGCAGCATACGAAGGGATACGACTATTCCATAATTGGGCTGTCCGGGTAAAGGCGAGCACTTGTTGTTACGTATGATTTGTTCGTGCAGCTGGTGAAACTCCTTCTCTTCCCCCTGATACACCTGCAGGCAAGTGGAAACCCTTTCAATTAAATCCGTCTCGTTCAAATTTGCTTATTGGGTGTTATCAAAAAATCAAGAAAACTAAAAAAATAACTCAAGTAAATGTCAATCAATTTACACGATATATGCACGGAAAAAAAATGAAGTTGCTTCAATTAAACGTCAACGTCACGGGCTGCCACAAGCATAAATAGTTAATTCAATTGGATATTATTGGGGACCAAATATTTAAATTACTAAAACAATTATCTGATGTTTTTTGTTCATTAATATTGATGTCACATCAATAAATTTTATCTCGATAACACTGATGCTGTTGATACATCATTTTTCTTCCGTGTGAACTAACAAGTTCCTTTATCTGCTTACTTTGAAGGTCATCTCGAGTTCCTCCGCGTGATCTTGGGCGGCTTCCGCCAGGGAGAGAACCGCCACCCCGTGGGGCCGCCTGTAAATCGCGGTCCCGGCCTTGTTCTTGCTGGAATCGGAGTACAGCATCCGGCCGCAGCGCATCACGTGGGCGATCATATAGAGATCGCGGCTCAAGTCGGAATTGCCCAGATCCGTGAAGATGGTGCAATTGCTATGCATCTTCTCCACGTAATTTGAGAAGCCCTCCTTGCTGATGCGCACCAGGAAACGCTCGCTCAGGTACTGCTGCCGCTTGGCGTCGAACAGGGAGAAGTAGATCTCGGTGTCCTCGCCGACCGAGTGGCCGAAGTCCCTCATGCAGAAATACAGGTGATGGGTAAGGACCTTTCGGTGCTCCTTGCGAGCCCGCAGCGTGCCGCGGGCGGACGCGCCCTGCGAGTTCTCGGCACTTTGCACATGCTGCAACCCCCCCCCCCCCCGCGGGAAGAGATCGGGATTAATGGCATGTAAACAACATTATTTATTTATTTATAATTATTATATTATATATAATTTATTCATAGCGGGTCGCCTCAGTTCTTCGACCCTAAACTTTAGATTTACTGAATTAGAAATGCTGTGTTTTAAGGAGATAAACCAGCCAGAATTCCAATATTTATATATAGACAAGTATTAGAGGATATTAACTAAAAATGTACTGCTTAATTACTGGCGATAGATGCAATATGTTGGTAGAAAAAAATTGTCTGAGATTTTAAACAAGCTACGCTCGTCCATAAATTATGAATATTATGACGAACTGGTTATCTTATTTGTATTTACAAGAAGGTAGGCTCGCTAAACCGAAGTAACTGTATCCCTCCGCACGTAGCGAGATTGAACGATGCCACCTTCGTGGTCAGCATTCTAATGAACTCCAGCTCTCATCACTGTTGCGCACTGCGTTTGACCCTTCCTTTTTTTCTATCGCGGCTATATATATTGTTATTCGATATTCGCGAGCCTATACGATCGGTTCGCGAAGGAGGTATTATTTTATTCGTAATCACCACATGATATAGTTCCACGACAGACATAGTATCCGGCTCCACCATATGAGCACCTTGGCGTGGCACCAGGTCCAAGCCGAGCTTCCTGAAACATGGCAAAGTAAAGAGGGTCGTGAGAAGTATAGAATTAAATATTCTTTTTAATCCAAAAGCCGATAAAAAATATTTCGCTATCAATTAATACGTTATAATTAAGAAATGTACAATCGATTACTTTATAATTATTTTATAATATTATTAGATAGATCTTTATAATACAAGATTGTCTAAAGAATTCTTTATTGTTATTGAAGAATAATACTGCCAAGAGTTATTTATTTATAGTTACGTTGTATATAAAATATAATTAAAATTCATCGATACTGCGCGCATAAATATAACAACGCGATTCTTATTTCCGAGCACGTAAAAATACGTCATGATAAGGGGAATATTTTTAATTTATGCCGTTAACCGATGGTCTGTACTCGCCGCTACCTAAAAAAAGAATTATCCAATCTTGGTGCAACAAAGTACCTTACATAATATCGTATAAGCGAGAAGAATTTTCCGTTCGGTTATTTCCATATCAAAGGAAGACCCTTCGGTACGGGAGGGAATACCTCAGGGTCGGATTTACATATTTATTAAATATCTAAATAAGCTCAGGATCTGATTAAAATAAGATATATTAACAATGATTCCCCAATAACAATCTCCTGCAATTTACTTTTAATTAATTTTATTATGTTTACATTTCTTTCGTTTTATAAAGTGGGAACGGCCCACCCTCTCGTGATTCAAAGGCACGAAAGACCAAAGTCCACCCTCCGTATTTTTAATTGTCCCCTCGAGACGGGAGTGTCGACGAATGAGATTCGCCGGGGGGTGGTACCCCGGGGTGGACGACGGGGAAATGAGCAACGGGGGCACGCATGTGAGATATAGGATTATTACACGTCGCTGATTAAGGCGTACGTTGCATCACACTTTGGGAGGTTCGCTTTCGAGAGTGGGGCCTCGGAGAGAGAGAGAGAGAAGCGGCTACTTAACTTCTCGTGACCCCGGCGCGCGGGGGCCGGACCGGGCTGGGCCCCCGCATGCCATGGGGCCGACGTGTTCTCGAACGCGTTGAGAAGGCCCTACTCCCCATGCGCGGAGGGCACCGTCGCGTCGCCCCGCAGGAATGCAGATACATGCCGGGTACGCGAGTCGTTTCTCTTTTTTTTTCCTCGTGTGTGCGTACACGTATGCACGGGGATATACGAATCCGTAGAAAGCCGCAAGGTTTATGCTTATCCGGAAAAGAAACGGGGTCTTCGTGTGCTGCTAATTCCTAAGAAGCAATCCTTGGCGAGTTTCTGCAGAAAACTCAATTACAACGTCACTTTGTGCCACGATCTATTTAAGATACTAATATAAGATAAGATAAAAGATAAGAATAATTGTAACACAAATAGAATAACGAGAAAATTAAGAATGATGAATTTAAATTCAAAATTATATACAAATTATACAATCTGATATGCAATATTAATTTAGAAATATTATTCTTGTCATATTATATTGTAGCAAAAGGGAAAATCCCCGATAATTAATATTCGAAAAATTTCAATGGAATGGAGCTTTATTTCGACAGGCTCGTTCGATTATTATTATCATTGTTATCCTAATGATAATTAATTTCACAATTAATTAACAGCTTCATAATTTCAACATAACAAGGTTTTATTTCGTTCTCCCCGCAAAGAGACTTATCTCATCGACACATTTAATTGCGTACCGTTATCTATATGACCGTGTCATTAACGTTCGACGGTGTAATGAATTTTGCGATTAGTTACGCGTCTGTAACAACACATCGTCAAGAGTCTAGGATTTCGCATAATTTTCTCAAACATTCTAAGCCTCGTTCGTCACGTTCGGGGCATTAAAGTTCCGTCATAATGGACTTTTGCTGTCACAAAATTCTGTTTATCGTTCAATATTTGCGCGAACGTAAAATTTACATTGAGATAACGAGATTTTATACTCAAATATAAATCATATTTAAATATCTTTTGCGTCATTTCGCTTCTCTTGTGCGCGATATTTCCGTCCATATTTTTTCGCGTATAAAGCGAACTCTATTTCCATTTCTGCGAATATCGAGGAGAAATACGATTCAAATAGGTAATAATCGAGCGCCGACTTGGGTTTAGTACATTCAAACGATCCTCGCAAACGGACTTTAATCGTCCGACGAGAGAAGCATGATAATTATTCGCCGGTGGTTTGCGTAGCTTCGCCGCGCCGATTCGATTGTTATTAATCGCTAAAATCGGACGTCGTACGGGAGGCTGCAAGCACGGCGGTAAGAAAGTCCTTTCATAAATCTGACCTGACAGTCCTTTAAGCTTCTCTCGGCGAGCGTTTAACCCGACCGCACAGTACCGTAACTACTAACTACTAATCCAGGAGGCGCAGGACTAATGAGAAAATTATTCCACGCCAATCGTACACGCTGCTTACTTCTGCTCCGCGTTCTGCTCGCGGTCGCTTTCGCTTGATTTCTGCATTCGCTCGTTGATCACGTAATATGTTTTCATTCGCGTTCAATTTAACATTTATTATTTTCTCGTAGTAATGCATTATTCAGAATTTTCATACATTATTCAGGATTTTTTCCAAGTAATAATTTCATAAATGCAATATGATTATTGCAACCTCAATGAAATTCGCGTGCAGAGTAGTAAATACGGAATAAAATTTGAAAAAAATAGCACTTCGGAAATCAGGTAAAAAATGAGCAATTTTAATTTCCGAATATAAATAAAATATAACTGAGAACACGCGGATACAAAATGCTTTCACTATCTCCAGCAATAAATCAGTCCACAATTTAACGAAATAATACATTATTCACAATTTTCATACATTATTCAGGATTTTTTCATGATATTCCGCGTAATAATTTCATAAGTTCAATACGATTGTTGCAACTTCGCGTAATGCGGAATAATATATAAATACGGAGTAAAATAAAAAAATAGCACTTCAAAAATCATGTAAAAAAGAACAGTTTTAATTTCCGAACATATAAATAGAATTAAATCGAATATAACTGAGAACACGCGGATATAAAATGTCTTCACACTATCTCCAGCGATAAATCAGTCCGCAATTTGACGAAATTCCACCTCGCTAAACATCTATAAATTTCCGGGCTTAGACGTAGAGGACCGTAAAAAAAGCAATTGGCAATGAGGTTCGTTTTCATACAGAGAGAGAGAGAGAGAGAGAGAGAGAGAGAGAGAGAGAGAGAGAGAGAGAGAGAGAGAGAGAGAGAGAGAGAGAGAGAGAGAGAGAGAACATCGAGCTGCCTTTCACGAGTTCGATGTTAAAGCAAGATTAAATTAAGTGGTAGGTTCGAGAGAGTTGAGAGGAGAGCGCGGCTCCGTGGCGCACTGGCTTGTTTTATCTTTTATTTTTTTGCGGTCCAGACTCTCTCGAACCTGAGAATTTCCCGCCCTCCGTACGGCTACGTCACTAATCGAGGTGATTCAGTCAGCGGATCCTGCACCCTCGCCGCCACCGAGTCGGTCCGCTGGAATGGACCCTACTGCATACGCAAATCGACTCAATCTGGAGTATTAGGATTATAAGGAATCATACTTGTCTAATTAGGTTCAATAGCAAAAATCAAGAGTTGTATTCAAGAAGAGTTGTATCCATTTTCAATTATCCAAAAAAACGTAGTAGAGAACATATAACAATCTGCAAAGTACAATAAACATTGCCTGCGTAAAACAATTATTGATATTACGAGTGATATTCATATTCTGCAATAACAGTGATACATTTTTAAATAAAAAAAAAACAAGTTGTTTTTAATCACAATTTATTATCGATCGATATACATTAGTGAAACATTTCCAGGCACAATCTTTTGCTGAACAGAAGAAAGTAAATCGACGTTCTTTACATAAGAGCAATCGAGGTGGGCATCGTGCACGGTTCGCACGATCCTGCAGGCCCCGAAAGCTCTCCCTCCAGGGGCCTCATGATGGAATGCAGGTGAGCAGGCAGACTTCGATGCGTGGAGACAGGTTCAGGCAATGTCCGCCGCCGCCGCCGCCGCCACCACCACCACCGCCGCCACCACCGCCACCGCGTCGTCGGGACCTATGCCCCATTCTAAAGATATCGGATATATTCCAGCGGACATCGTGGGCCTTTTCTGCAGCGACCGGCCCCACGAGGACGAGTCCGAGTCTCCCTCTCCTCTCCGTCGCGGGATGACGAATTCGTTCGGCCAATGGCCCGTGTCGAGGCCCCGCTCGACACGTGGAGCCCCGAGGACGACGATGGGAAGCTAAGTTCGCTTCCCCGTCGATGGAGCTTCGGAAGTTCGACGACTTCCTCGCCCACGTCGTACGAGAGGACCGTTCGACCTCTCTCTTTCTCTATCGAGCGAGGGAGCATCGAACTATACCTGCCGCCTCTCGGGATATCGACGTTACCTGAGTCGCGCCGGCTTATTTCGTCAACGAGGAAGAATGATTAGATCTCACGGATTAAATCGCGCTTGCGTTGTATATTCCTTCGAGGAACGGTAACGCACGAGGAAAAAATATATGTATATAAATACTTAGAAGCGAGAGAGTGAAAATAGAAGAGAGTGAAAATAATATATACAAGATAATCTATTTTACACTCTTACTAGCGGTAATTATTTATGCCTCTGTGTAAATTCAAGCTTCCTTGTAACTTGCTTAAAAAAATCTTGTAATTTCAAGAAAACGTTTGTAATAATAAGGAATTTTTGTGGCAAAGGTATTTAACCTTCTGGTACGTCAATCTATGCCAATATTGAACAATTAAGGTTACAGAGGATAATATTTCATCCGAGAGACCGTTTAGTTTCCCAATTTAACGTCTCGCGGGAGGGGGGGAGTCCCTTTCAGCCAGGGATATCATTGGCTGGAGAAATCCATCGCAGCCTCGGCTTTTCCTCTTCATTAGGCAGGAGATGTCAGTTCAGAAGCTCGTCCTTTCTCGCGTCGCTCAGGGAGGTTTCAGTTACCGTTCGGTAGCTCTAAACGCTATAATTACGTCGGTGCTCCTGGGAAGTCCGTCCCGCGGACTTCCCGTTCCGACTCTCGGACGCGCAGTCCACTCTCTCTCTCTCTCTCTCTCTTCTTCTTCTTCTTCTTCTCCCTCCCTCTCTCTCACTTACCCTGTGGCTCTTAGAGCGGAGTCGATGTAATCCCTTGACGTGATTCAACATCGAAATATCGACGGGCGAGTCGTACCGTAGGATATTAGCATCGCCTCCAGCACGGAATGTACAACTATGCATTAGCATAGAGGACATCGTGCGCCTCGAGCCGATCCTCCTTCGCGATCGTTGGTTGCCAGGTCCGCAGAGCGCGGATAATCGCTTGCAGAACGACGAGCGTTCTGAGTCACACGTTCTGCGTCGCTTTGAAATATTCTAACTCCCACACAGAAAAAAAAAGAAGTGCCAAATCAAGATTTATATGCTCGTATATACGCAACGATCTATAATCTTGAAAATGAGATTATATAAACAAAGAAAACTTGCTTCAATAAAGTCATTTATATAGTTCAACCAAGAAAAAAATTTTAATTCTTATAAGAAGATTATATAGGTCGTTGCGTATATACGAGCATCTGTATAAGTTTCTTAATTTGACACTTCTTTTTTTTCTCCGCGGACTAAACGACTCCTTTTCACGAGAGACAAAAATAAACTTGGAAAATTACTAGAAAATCTGAGCTAATTCGACATCTAGTTTATATACTTAAAATATACTATAAATGCAAGCTGCAGTTAGATTTACTCGTCACGTAACTGAAACGTCGCGTTTAGAAACAATTATATGAGACGACAGGAGGATTTCGAATATTCGCGATCTCATCAACCGCGCTCGCGATTGCGCCACGCGTGCCCCCCTTAAAAGCCGGACAGGTGGTTCACACGCGATCGGCTGTGCCCCGCTTCGGCGCGGCAGCGTGCCGGCCGGAGTTATTCGCGTGACCGTGTAAAACGGCCTTAATGGGAGTGTTTCCTGATCCCGGAACGAGTAACGAGACTCGTACGTACAGTAAAGGGTTCGTGGGAAGACGAACGTCGAGGCTGGGCTTCGCTCGAGGGTACGTACACTATGTACCCGCGCGCGAGCACATGCACACTCGCGCATTCGTCCACCCACACACCCACAAAGCATACAGCCGACACGGTACATCGTGCCGCATTCGGAGAGCCGTATAGTCTCCGTGCTCTCCGTGCACGGACTGCCGTATGCGCCGGCATTATACGGCAGAAGGCAGCTTCAATAGATGTCAGGGCCAAATCTCCGATTTCCCCCCACGGTCTCAATTAGACGGAATGACGAGCGATTAAGCGCGATTGACCGCGAGCTTATCGCGGCTTTTCTCGACGATAACGGCTCTCGCGATGCTCGCTTTTCCCAAAGGCGAATTCTCTCGCGAGATCTCTCGCCGAATCCACGCGAGTAACGTTGGAGTTGTATTTGTAGAAATACGACTTGTCGTGTCTTCGCACGTAAACATCGAATTTAAAAAATATCTAATTTTTAATTAAATTGTAATTAGCCTTTCTGTATAATAAAGCAGACGGTCAAAGATGATGTAATTAATATACTGTTAGTATTAAACTAAATTTTTTAAACCAACATCCCTATTTTTGCTCGTCTTTGGCTGTTTACCTTATTATATAGAAAAGCTAATTATATTTTAATTGAAAATATCGGATATTTTTTTAGCTTATAATACGAGCGGTTTCTTTTCATAATTTAATAATTTCATTCGTATCTTTATTACTTGAATTCCTCACTGAGCCTCAATGAATATAATCGCTGTAATTATTATTTTAACTGCATTTGTAATATGCGATAGTTCAAACACACATAGACCAGAGATATTGCTTCCGGTCCGAGGAAAGGGTTATACGCTTTGCGCCGCCATCCGGCGGAGTTCAAAGGGTTTCAAGCATTCATTAGGGGTATCCTGCCTAGCGGACGATGTCGGGACGCTACGTGATATCCCTGAAAAGCGGAAAACCGCGGATTTAACAGCGCCGCGCGATCTCTCGCAGTGAGTTCCTCGATCCGCAACACGGAGTTCTAGAAAGGACAGGAAAGGGCCTCCCTCTTGTACGACGATTTCCGCTCCCAGGTGCACGCTTATTAACGCCGACGAGATCGCCGCCATTCATTAATTTCCCTCGCCCGACTCGGTAGCCGTGGAACTCTCCACGGAGTCCTTTCCTCTCTCCCTCCTCGGGGCCCCACAAACCCCGTGCCGTAGTGGGCCTCGACGCGGCGCGGCGCCGAGGTTGCGGCAGAAAGAAAGGGTAGATCTTAAGGCGATTTTACACGACTCGCTTCGCAGCGATCGCCACGAATGAGTAATTCAAGATGAATGCGTTTATCAGATACTCTTGTATCGTGAGACTCTTGGAATCTCTTCCTAATATCTTACGTATCTTGAAATTATATTTGTTTCCAGTATCAAAAAAGTTTATCATTATAATGTCTTAAGATTGTCTAAGACATGTTTCATAAGTTCGAAAATATTTAGTGTCTTAATATTTGTCAAAACATCTAATTGTCGAAAATTTTATATAATGATCATTATTAAAAGATCTATATGCATGTATCACGAATATATCACTAATAATGTATATTTTCTAATTTTTAAAGGTAAAATGTCTCGAAAAAATTGATAAAGTATCAGGAGAGCATAATTGGTAAAGAGTTAAAATCCCAAGAATTGTCTAAAGTTTCAAGAATTTAAGAAGGCAACCGGAAGAGATCGAATGCGAAGAATCAAGCGACAAAGACGAACGAGAGGCAAAGGCGAAGAGATGGAGAGATCTCTGGCTCTGTTCTGTTCGGCCGCGAGGCACACGCTCATTAGAAATAATAATAATTGCCGCGAGACGTGGATAATGAATGTTACCGCCGTCGCCGCGTAGTTCGACGCCGTTAACAGGGGAGTAACTTTAACCGCGTCGCGCCGACAACCGACAATTAGGTGTAGATCGAATATACACCGCTCATGGGACACGCTGATAACGATGTCCTTCGCTACCTCGTCGCGACCAATCACACATCTCCCTACCCAATCGAGGCCTCTCGTCAAAGTGCGCCAGCAATCAGACGTTCGGGATTAAAATCCATTTATAGCATTACTAAATCCTTATATAAATCTGTCACATTGTTTATATTATAGCCGTATAGCGAGTAGTGTGAACTACAGAAATAATTGGCTAAACTATAATTAGAAAGTTCTAGTTGGAAAAACAACAGTAATTAATTTATTAATAGGATTAACGAAATATTATATACAATATCAAAGATTAAATATTAAAAATGGTCACGTATTTCAAATGAATTATACCGTCTTACGTTGCTTAATTTAAAAAATATATATTTGGCACCAAAGTCTCAAAACTGTTACAAAGGTCGCATGCATAATTAAACTTTTCTTTGAAGGAATTTGGCCTAAGGTCCAAAATCATTGTTGCTTAACCTTTCAGAAAAAAAACTCGCAATTTTAGTTTCTAAATCTTTACGAATAGCTTTCAAGCAACGATCGTTGCGACATTTCACTCCCGATATATCGAAACTCTTTGAAAACGTGCTTGTAAATTTCCCACGGCGAAACACGTCGAAACCCATAGGTATCTAATAAGTCAGGATACCTGAAAAGTGTTAGATACTTCGGGAATTCCAGATAGCGAGTTAATACCTAAAATTGGGAAGAAAGAAACTTTAGGATGAATAAAGTTTGAGTGGACAACATTCCGATTTCGATGAAAACGATAACTATTCATTGTCAGCAGAACGGGAAAAGTGCGCATAAAAAGATTGCAAGACAAAATAATTCAAATAAATGAAATCATTAAACACGCCTTAAAACACATGTCCAATTAAATTGAACAGATGCCTTCGAGAAAACGTATGACTTCGTCAAACGGCAACGACATTAGCAAAGCGTGTAACAGTAGCGCAATCTTAATTGCATCTAATATGGCGATTACATCGTTAATGGTAGCGCCGCGCGATAACAACGATAATAATAAACGCAGGAAGAAAGAGAGGAGGACCGGAGGAAAGACACAGGAGGAAATGTACAAACGCCAGCCTTTAAAGAGCTGGAAGCGACCCCCCTTGAGCGTGAAGGGCGAGGGGGGGAGGAAGGGAACAGGTTCCCGGCATAGTTACCGCGTATTCACCGAGCTGAAAACCTTGGGCCTCATCTGGAGCGACAGAGAAGAAGAAGAAGAAGAAGAAGAAGAAGAAGAAGAAGAGAGAGAGAGAGAGAGAGAGAGAGAGAGAGAGAGAGAGAGCAGCTGAAAGCGAGAAAGGAAAAAGAAAAGAAAGAGAGAGAAAGAAGGGGAGGAGGGGGCAGGATATTTGCTCATCTCGCTCCAGTCGAGATGCTGCAGACACACGATAAAGGTTGAGAAAGCAAAGGTGAGTTCACACGATGTGCGTATCGCGCCCAAGGAGTCGCGGAATCCATCGGGAGAACCCGCACGCGCGCGCGACCAGTTGGGCCCTTGGTCCTTGAACTCGTTGCGACCGCTCGTCGCGAAAACGGTACCTTTTTTTATTGGCACGTCCCGCGCGCAGCGCGAGCTTCTGCCAAGATCCTGCTGGTCCCCAAAACTTCGAAGGAAAAGAGAATGAATTTATACGAATTAAGAGACACGCTCTCGCGAGAACGAGAGAGATGAGTGATGAGACGCTTGGCGTATTCATGATTGCTATGTGATGTAGTTTCATTATTGCGAATAAAAAATAGCGATTTATCGTTAATTTATTTCCATTTATGCCGGAGAATGTGCTGGTGCACGGTTGCCCATTCCTCTCGGATCGAAGAGAGCGGCGGAATGTTTTAAGCGCGACGAGTTAATTCGCGTCTCCCGCTGAATTTCTCGGAGAGGGAAGAAAGCGCGCAGCGAGACAGATTATTTCGGAACGGCGCGGCAGGAAACGCGAGCGTAGCTGCATTTCCGCGATTTCTGCTAACGTAATATTTCATAACAGTCCCGCTCGTAAGGCATGCAAATCCCCATTCCCCGAGTTGCCTCCGTAAGCGCTTCAACGTTTTCATATTTCCGACGCGCGAGAGTCGCAAAGGTCCGCGAGGAGAGGCGCGGCGCTGAAATTAACGCTCATTCGTTCATATCCTTCATTTGCGGAATTCGCGTCGCTTAAAAATTCATTATCGCGTCCTTGGTATATCCTCGTTACACACAATTTTTTCAATATCGCGCATCTCCCGTCGACAAAATCTCGCGAGACCGCGCGTCGTAGAGTCGAAAAGTCGAAACGCGAAAGAAAGAAAAAAAAACAATCGTACCAACGTGGAAATTCGAGGGCGCGCGATCTCGGGTGGGGAAACGCTGTTACGCACCTGGCGCTCCCTCCTCCTCGCCCCGGCCGAGCTCCCGGTCTGGGAGCAAGATGGCGGAGTGGTGGGGCCCCGGAGCGAGGCACTTCGCCATTCGCGTCAGTCGTTTTCCGGGCCCAGTCGGCGCGTCGGGCGTTGCGAGTCTCGTTCAGGAACGCGTTCGCGTCGCGGAACAGGAGAAAGGAGGAGAAAAAGAGAGAGAGAGAAAGAGATAGAGGAGGAGGAACGCGTCGCTCCGGAGAGCGCTCTCTCCGTTCCGATTTTTCTTCCTCCTCGTCCGAATACTCCGAATCGCAGTGCGCATTTTCGTGTCTCCTTCCTTTTCGCGCCCCCGCATTCGTCCATCGGGGGAAAAACCCGCGAGGCGAGTTTTTCGAGGGTCGGTCGATCGATCGATCGATCGCTCGCTCGAGGAGAAAAAGTGCGATTCCCGGCTGTCTCTCCCGTGGGAGAAGAGACTCCGACCGGCGACTGGCGCGGCGATTCCCTAACCGAATCGGCGCGTTGCTCCTGTGCGCAGCTTAGGGCCCCCGGCGGCCACGCAGGCAGGCCCGAAACGAAAATCCGAGGGTTAGTTGCTGCACCGACGGCGAACGGCCACGACATCGGGGGTTGGCGACGGCAACGGCGTTTCACCGAGGGACTCGACGTTGCACCACGAGCGGAAGGTATTGTCCGACGAAAGGGAAAGATGAGGTCGCCAGGTGGTTTTTCGAATAAAAGAAAAACCGGCGGTTTTCCGGCGAGAACCGATCGCGCGATCGGTATATCGGTATCAAAACGCACAGGATCCGTATGGGAACGTGGATTTTCGATCAATGAAACAATAACGCTACGATAACCAATGTAAACAAAACGCGCGACGTGGTCGAGAGACAGACCCGTCGTCTCGACGTCTCTCTCGATTGTTATTGGAGTCCGGGGGGGTTGGATTCGGGAAACGTTCGAGATTCCGGCAGGATCGAGATTTTTTGCGCTCACGCGGAGCGCAGTTGACGCAACGA
Source organism: Temnothorax nylanderi (assembly GCF_030848795.1). Classification (NCBI taxonomy): domain Eukaryota; kingdom Metazoa; phylum Arthropoda; class Insecta; order Hymenoptera; family Formicidae; genus Temnothorax; species Temnothorax nylanderi. The sequence continues at coordinate 447,117 of NW_027249114.1, read as the reverse complement.
ACGCGAGTATCCGTAAATCGGAAATCGAATTCGCCAGGAAACTGATAAAAATTGAAATTTGCTATGCTGTTCGCGTTCATCGAGGCAAGTTGCTCGCCTCGTGTTCATTCGCTCGGTAGCATTCCAGCTGGAGATCCAGCTTTAAGATGGATCCGAGAAAGAAGCCGGAGCGAGCTAATGAAGACGAACGATCGCGAACGAACATGAGCGTCACGTGCACTTTTCCTTTCCGAAAAGATGCGTTCTCGTTTATATTCATCGTTAATATTGATCGTTCATCGTTATATTTATCGTTAACATTGATCGTTATATTCATCAAAACGAATCCGTTTGCGCTCGTTCGTGCTCATTCTGATCTGGACCAAGCCTCGATTACGGAATTTACGGATGCTGCTCCACGACTATACTGTCGGCGGTTGCGCAGCGTCGCTCGATCGCTCCTCGACAGGCAGCCTCAACGAGCGCGGCTCGCCGCAACTCATATAGCCGAGAGAGGAACGCGCGCGTCTTCCTCGGCAGCCGCGTACTTAATCGACCTCAATTGGCAAGGCAGCCGAGACTCCGGGTTGAAACGACCGAACGATCGTTGGAGCCGATCCGATATATATCGGCTCGCGCAAGCCTCAGAATGAGTAATCCCTCTTTCACCGCGCACTCGTGCGCGCACCACACACGATTCCTGTTACCTGCGTAACGAAGTGCACTTACGAGGCACAAACTCTCGCGTTACGTTGTTCCACCGACGCTGACTCGCCGCTTCTAATCGGCGACGATGCTCTCTCGTTTCTCGCTATTCGACATATTCCACGTAATTACGCGCGTTTCGAAGTACACGTCTTTTCACACTTTATGAAATGTACAGCCTCGTATTTATTTTCGACCTTAAAACACATGTCTTACCCAACGATTTATTGGATTAGATTTATTAGATTAGATTCTCTAAATTTATTAGATTCTCTAAATCTCGATATCAGTTTCGATGCATGTCGTTTAACTGCGTGTAATAAAAATTATATTAATGATTATTAAATTATTTATTAAGTTTGCTCGGAGTGATATATTTGTCTCCCTGCGAGGAATTTTAACTTTTCCGCGAGCGTTAACGGTTCGTCGAGGAATGCGGAGTTTCGGAGCAGGTCAAACTCTGATGCATTGTCAAAAGAGTTTCAGGGAAGGTCAACAGAGCCCTTTCCGGAAATCGGCAGGGTCCTCCCTAAATGGCAGGCGTCTTGACTCGAGCTTCGACAGAAACAGGGAGAAGCGACTCGACTCGTTTCTCGAGCGCCGAGCGGTTCGCTTTCTCGTGCCGCGGCTACTGTGTTCCGCTCGAGCGAGAGCGGCTCGTGGCTCGCGCGCGATCAACGTGAAAAAGAAAGATCAACTCACACGCGATCGACAGATCGCCCACGAGTCGCGTGAGAGATACATATAATATAAAATACGAAAATGAAGCGTGACGAATTAAGGAAACGTGGCGTGAAGACACGAAGTGGAAGGCTTACTGAATTTGACGTTAATAACTTTGAAACAGAGAGTAGAGGTGTCCGCAGTATGCGATGAGATAATAAAGATTTCCCGAAATACGTGAGATTCATCTCCCGTCATTGGAAGATTAATCACTCGGAGAAACACCTGCGACGATAAAGTTAAACCGCGATGTTTAACGCAGTAGAATAATAAGCATTCATCACTATCTTTTTGTACGTATTTCACTTCCGCTGGTTTATCTTCCCATGTTTGATGTTTTTATGACACGTCACATTTCCAATCACGAGGAACGGCACGTACGCTTCCTCGTGATGCATTGTTTCGACAGCTCGAGCGAGTAGACGCGATCCTGGCGCGGTAGATAGGACCACTTCCCAGTTTCCCGGGCGTGATAAGACGACGATAAAGAACCGACGGGAGGACCTTGCGCCTTGATACCGGGGATTCTGATGTGTGTGCACACACAACATTATTTGCCGCCTCCGCGTTTCGTGAAAGACGTTAAATTCTCCGTCGCTCCGCCTCGCTACTCTCAACGTTAGAAACGAGCGTGTAAATACCGTAAAGGAGTAGGCGTCTCTCGTAGAGAAAAATAATCCTGCGAGCCTCTCGAGAAGCCTATGTGATTACTTTATTTTTAACACCTGGCACGCGCGGAAAAAATGTATACATATTACACAATAGGAAATAATGGAGTAAAACGATAAAATAAATGAATAAGAATAAAATGTTTGTCGCACATCTTTATGGCATTAAAATTACAATTTTATTTTATTATTTTAGCGAGTGCTGCCGTCTCGGTAGAGTTTTTATTTTGAGTTGTGCCCCGATGATTTGAAATAATACCTTCAATTATCGTACAGCATTATCTATAGTTTGAACGGGAAGGAAAATAAATTGCTACCAATTTTAAGGTTAATCAGTGTTGACCGTGAGAAAACAATGGTCTGCCTCTAATCTCTCGAGTTACACACACTCGAAAGAGTCGAAAGACCGTTTCTGACGTTGATTTCTCGACATCTGCGGTTTAAAGAAAGCCTCCGCGGTCGATTTCTCAACAGCCGTCACTTTCAAGGCCCACGAAAGAACGGACCGTTCCTTCCGAATCGTAAATCAAAATGAATATTGTCTGCAAATCTATTGTGTCCAACAAAAATATTCGACATTAATTAACAGAATTTCCTTACAACTCGTAAAGAAACACAATTATCGGGAATAGGAACAATTTATAACTCGCGAAACTAAGTGTTAAGAATATAATTAGCCTACAAGGAAGACAAAACAATTGGAGAACGTTAAAAGTAAAATTATAATAATTAATTTTTGAGCTTTAGTAAATCTTCAATCTACTATATAAAGTTCAACAATTGTTGCGCTTTGTTTTGCACAATTTCCCGTAATATTACAGAGGTACGTTATAAACGCAGGATGACGGTCTAATTAACTACCATTAACATTTATCTTATTTATCGTTATTACATTCTTTGTCGTCTCTCGCTTCTCACGATCCCGAGACACGTGAGAGGGGCTATTAACCTCCTCCCCGCGCCATCGTCTTCATTCATTTTTCGCATCTTACGCGCGAGTGAATCGATGTGCATGCGTGCCTATCGAGCGTGTCAGTAAAGCGTAGCGCTTGTACTATGCCGAGGCGCTATGAAATATTAACGCGATGATGTTCGCCGACGTGCAGAATGACGTTCGCGTCCGGAGCCGAGCGAAGGCACGAAATACAATGTGCGTATATGAGACGTCACGCGAAACCTCGCGAACCGCACCAATCCTTAGGATCGCAATACATACGTATGACTTCGCGTAAAAATATCACGATTCCGTATGCGTTTGTGTGAGCGATGTGTAATCACACATCTGAAACAATTTACGAAATTTTTTAATATAATAAAGAGAGATTTTCAGAAGTGATCAATTATACGCTTTTTATAAATCTCTTAATTCTGGCACCAGAACGCACGATTAATTTATAACTGTATTAATTTTCCATCTTTTATTTTATGAAGTAGACCAGTTTGAGAGATTTTTGAGAGGCTCAATTAAAGATTTTATGAAAAAGTATTGATTTTATGAAAAAGTATTGATTTTATGAAAAAGTATTGATTCAATTTGTGAGCTAATATATATTAAATTAAACCAATGAGAAGAAATTAAAAAGAATCTTGTTTGAGCTACATTTTTTTTTTTTACATGTCACCGTATAGAAGGTAGAATTGCGATTTATCCCGCGTACTACGTAGCACAGCCGCGAAAAGAACAATTCGGCTGCACAGTAATTAACATAATTCGTCCGGCCTCGTTCTCCATTTATCGTATACAATTATCGCGAACGACCATAATCTCCGTCGCTCGCGTCATCAACACACGCTGCTGCCGCGAGAAGAGCGGGCGCGCGAGAGGAATCCGCCCGAGGTGGAAACGTTTCGCGAAAAACTCGTGGAACGGAGCGCGAAAATAATATTTCGCGGATATATATATCGCGGGCGAGTTCCCCGCCTTTCACCCGACGTTCGTTCGACGAAGCGAATAAAATTACCCCTTCACTCCTCGGCCGCATTCATTGTACGGCGCGTATCGGTTCGATGCGATCGACAGCAGGACGATATCCCGGTATCTCGATTACGATCGGCTTCCTCGCCCATCGCGAGGTGACGGGCTTAAAAATCGCGCCGCGCTGAGGATAAATCGCGTTTTCCCACGTGCGCCCTTTAACACCGCGCCGGTCTATACCCCGGTAGCTCTGAGCGATTTTCTGAGAACTTCCATCTGTGAGAGCGTGATCTTTGCGAGGAACCTGCCTACAAAAGCCAAGGACATGCTTTCATGAGCGAGATGGAAGGCCATGCACTCGCATCCTCCTGAATTTTTGAAGGAAAAGAGAAAATGAGCGAAGAAGCACTGATACGAAAGTAACTCTTTTGGAGTGATTTTTTGTTGAGATTTTATGAAAAATCGCGCAACTCTCCATGATGGAATTATCCCCTAATAAAAATATATATTTTACGAGTTTATAGAATATCAGGGTTTTTTTTTATAAGAATATTTATTATTTAAGTATTTCAAGTCGCTTCGCATTTCTCGAGGCTGACCCATCTCTTACTCTGAAGAAGGCCACTGGAAATTTTATTAGAACGTCCGTCCGCTGTTTCGTCAACGTTGTGTTCGTTCAAGGAGTAGTATAAAGAAACTTGGCAGATAAGACGTCGAAGAGCGTGCCGCGGAGAGCTCGCGTACAAGACACGTAACTGTAAATTCCCTTTCCACTCACGCGATGAAGTTGCCAAGACTCGTCCTTTCGCCGCGAACAAACGAAGGAAAAGCTATTCGCACGCACGTCACGCGTGCCTTTCGTGCACGGTACGAAAAAATCTTTTTTCGCATGCGCGACAAAAATTCGACGGGTCCGCGCGATCTGTCGCGATTTGACAATCGAACGGCTGCACAAAATGTTCGGAACGTTACAAAAGCACTTCTAATTTTGGAGAAATTGATACGAAAATTCGAACGGAATGAAATATTACATCGTTCCTCGATACAAACGATTACTTTTATCTATCGTACTAAATATTATTCTTTTGAAATGATAAATATTAGCTAAAGAACGATGGGGTCTTCCCCCCTCCTCTCATAGAGGGGGGCTACTGGGCCACATACCGGGCTTTCTGCCCGGGAACCCAGTAGGCGAAGATTTTCCCCGCGTCAAAAAAAAAAAAAAAAAAGCTAAAGAACGATAAAAAAATCAGACATTTATTTCTTCGCGATTTTTGGCCCGATAAATTTACCTGTATTTCATTCGGGTTGCAATATTCACGGAAAATTCATCATGTTTCTATCAGTAGGGTATATCGTGGCGAACGTTGATTGATGAAGGCGCGCCCGTGGATTCAATGTACGATTACAGTCATCGCCGCTCGCTTGTTACTCGGCGAATTCCTAATAAAGCATCGACCGAGTGAGCCTCGTGCACAATTACAAGCGTAATACGAAGGAATCGCGCGGACAACGGGCTCCCATTATGTATCCCGCCAGACGATACATTTTATTCGCGTGACTTAAGAGAGTGATCAAAAGTTTCGTTAACTCGAGTTGTTAATGACCCAAGAGAAGCGAGAAACTTTCGCGATGTATTTTCATCCTCGTGACACGAGAATATCTTTCTTCGTTATGAATGCAAATTCGAAGGAAACGATTCTCACGGGATTTAAACACGCGAAATGTCAAGCAAGCTTCGATTCGACGCACCGAGTACGTGCGGACAGCTGATACTAAGAGCGGTATACGCGTGTGTTTCCCCGTGTGACGCGGGGAGACACACAATTACTCGGATGGCGATTATAAAACTCGTATCTTGATCGCGGCGTGTGCAGCATGGCGAATGGCCGTTGATACAATAATTTACGACACGTTGCGCTAATTCGCTCACTGTCGAGGGCGACCGTTTATCCACGGCCAAGCGTGTTATTAATTCATACATGCGATCATAACTATCACTTTACGATATACCGGTCAACGGGATCGGACTGTAATTCAGGCTCTGAGTTAAAGAGTCGTTTTTTTTTTTTTACGTATCGATTTCTTTTCGTTCCACTTACCGCTGTAATTACTTGAAAAACTAATTAAACGACGAGATTGTAAATTAGATATCGCGAAATGTACTTTTGCGAGATACCTTTGTATTTTATATTAATTAATTTATTATTGCGCGCGAGACGTAAAATGGCAAGAAATTATTTATTTACCATGTCAGACGTTATTTTGTAACAAGAATTTTCAAAGAGAATTATTATTGCGTCAACTGGTGCAAAATTACAGTCGCGTCCGGGAAGAAATGTGATTCATGCGGAGGAAAGTCCTTAACAGCCTCGACTGGTTTCCGAGAAGTCTCCCTTGAATCACATTTCTCAACGACGTGTCCGTTACTCAACGAAGACAGCTGAAGCGTCATTTTCCGCGTGTTCATCGCATGATAAAAAAATTTGCACCGTCACAAGTAATAATTTACAAAATCATCACATGACACAAATATATGAATATCAGAAATGTCATAATAATTCATTTTTCATTATGAATACAGGCAATGTAACATCGGCGCAATAATAATACAGTGGAATGTCATTGACGATGCACTCTTGAATCCGCAAAATAATATTAGTACAATGTTAGGTCTCGTATCGCGATATGAGATTCAAATTGATATCGATCAATATTAAATCCGAATTTAATCGCGGCTTTCAATGTTAGTGACGCGTATGCGAGTGAATCGAGTCCACGTTTCGAGTGATCCCCGTATCGGCAAATAAACGGTCGAGTACATAAATCACATCCCGATTACATACGCGCTCGGTGCTGCCTCTCTCTCTCTCTCTGTATTAGCAACTGTTATTAGTTCGCACATGTATGCGTAAATCACGTTACTATGACCGCGATCGTTGTTTCGACCTACAAATCGCTCCAGTTTCTATATCATGCCGGCGCAACCGGCACGCATAAATCACTCTCGTATTACCTGTTAACCATTGAATCGACAGAGCTTCGCTGCGCGTCTCCGTATCTGGTTCCGTAAACCGTAAGACCGTCGGATTTTTACGGTCTCTTTCGATCCTCTCTAAAAGGAATCTTCCGATATTTAACTCATTCATTATACATTCATCTTTCGTCACTAAACTCTCATAAACATGTCGCTTTAGTATCGCAAAGTAAATTTATAATTCTTAAATCTTGTGCCTCGTTAATAACGCGCGTAAAAGACTTGTTCAATATTTCCTAAGTGATTTTTAGCGATACGTGATGTATCGGACATCTCTCGGAAACTGCGGAGATTAACGTTAGAGAACTTCGGGAACGCAAATAAAGAGCGAGTAGTTAAACAAAATTCCAATTTAGCGGCGGTAATAAAGTTTTAAGAGAGTCAACGATCCGCCATTTTCTCATTAGTTGAGATACTTTGAACTCCGGAAATTACATTAATTATACATAGAACACTAATATTATAATATTACAGTATTCATCTGTTCAGAAATAGCTACGAGAGTTTCTTCTTTCCGTCTGCGCTTTTTATACCTGCTCTTTTTTTTTCTCCCATTTCGCACAAACCGCAGGCGATACTACGGACAAAACCGGTGTCCCGGATCCGCGTTGCCGGACAAAGGATCTCCATTTTTCTCGATCGTGTATTAGCAACTCGAATCCGGCGCGTCGGCCGGCGTCGGCGTCGACGGCCGGTGCGGTGGTCTCTCTCGCAGCCGCCGCGCGCGATCGCGCGATCCGAAACCTGTTTTCTGCATCCGTAACCCGATACGGACAATTCGTACGAGATCGAGCCGCGGCGGCACCGGCGATCGTGAGAAGAAAGCCGTCTTCGGAAACCACCAGTCGACCAGTGGATTCGCGAGGCTTCGTTATTCGAGCTTTCGCCCATTCACAAATGACCAATTTAACACCCTTATTCGACAGTGTTCGATTAGCGACGTAATTTGCCGAAATTTCGATGATAAAAAGAGCGCGATCGCCCGAAAGATCCAAGAAGAATGTCAAAATTAACGGTGTAATTTATTATTATTATTATTATTATTATAACGATGATGTGATTGCACGACTGCAGATGATACAATTATTGAGATTCAATAATATTGACGATGTGAAAGGAAGGAAAAGATACATTTGGCATTTTGCATTTTATTCTCCCCGAGTTGAGTAACGTTCGTGGAAATTCGCTTGATTTAGTAACCAAAAACTTCGGTCGTGCATGAACAGAAGCGACGAGCGGCGGCGACGACGACAAAATTCCGCTCCGTGCTCACGACGGGATTTATTGCCGCGATAGAACATAAACCTCTTTTCACTATATACGTATATATGTACCTACGATTGCGCAACGCCGTAAAAATCGTATTCCGACTAGCCAGAGACGTGTAATTGAAATTGGTTTTACGGCTACAACACTTAGAAAGCAACATGTATATACTTCGTGATAAATCAATAAATAATATACGGAATAAATAATAAATGATGCATAAAATAATAGTAAATTAAAGTGTAATGCAAGAAGAATAAACACAATATACATAAATGTACGCTATGCAATAAGAGAGTGAGGTAATGGATAAAACAAAACAAATTGCGTAACAATTACTAATTATTTTTACCGTCATTCGCAATATGGTAGATAAATGTATAATAGCTCGTGTCTCCGCGAAATTGCATAATTCCGGGAAATATTGCCTAATATATCGTTTCTATTAAATGTCGCGCATGGTAGTTGCAAGAATAATGATTAATCAAGGCGGGGGCATGTGTAAAAGGGTATCGGCCTTTCTCGTCGTCGTCGTCGTCGTCGTCATCGTTCACTTCACGTAGTTGTACCCCACTCTATCCGAGAAACCAGCAGCAGCCAACTGGTTTAACTTGGCCGGTTCCCCCTCGCCACGAGAAGCATGACGAAGGCATTCGAAAATTTGTATGCCTCCGAGGAAACATTGTTTCCGTATGAAACATTGTTTCATTTCTTTCACGACTGGTATCGTGTTCGTTGCGGGTTGCGGATGACGCGCCGCGTAAGCTTCGTTGCTTAAAGGAGACATACCAAAAACGTTCGTCATCGAAGGTGATTACGAGACAATTAGGCCGCATTAGTTCTGCGAAATTGTTCTACGACCTACGTTACGGAATATTGCAAGAAAAACATTTGCGCAATTGTGTGCCTTTTCATTTAGATAATATCTATACATATATCCGACAGGTTCTACATAATTACTGTCTCGAAATAGAACCGTGCAACATTTAAAAAAATATATGATTAGACGTGAAGAGTAATTTATTAATGTATGGAAATCTCGCATCTAAAATCAATTCTTGCGAGCAGTGCGCTATACGATCGTAAATCTGCTGACGGTTCAAAATTTCACGCACACCGCGTGTGTACAAAGTTAGCACCTTTTGCGGTCAGAATAACGAAGTCTACATAGTAAAGTTCGCGATCTTGGTATTCGTTCTACGACGCATAGGCGAACATTCTCGCTAACAAAAGATTCCCCACGTAGAGCGACTTCTCGCAGCGGACTGTCAATTAATTAAGTAATAAAATTCCGATCAACCGGGATACGAGCTCATCTAATCACTCTTGAATTTTATGGAGAATATTCTGTCGCTCGAAACACTTTTGTAAAGAGAGACAGGTATTCGAGGCTTGGCAAACTTGTTGAGAGAATTTTTTCGTATACAACATGTTAAAAATGTCTTCATGAAAAAAATCCCGGTAATATCAAGAACTAAAAAAACTGTATGAAATTTTGCAATTATAGCAGAATTATAGCGTTCAGAATTTTTATTGTTATGGAGTGATACCATTTTATATTTTAATTATCTGCGACGTCTTTTATGTTATAATTAATAACCGTATAGTGCCAGACGCATTTATACGCGCATCTATCCTTTGTGCGGTCGTGATATTAATTAATCATTACGTCATGCATTAACGAGAATATACTTCTCGTGACTGCGGAATAACGAGCGTGTTCTTTAGATGCGCGCGTATTAACGCAAGTCGGACAAGGCCCAGCCCTCTATGCTCCTATTATTATCACGCATGAAATATAGTTGCAAAGCCACAACAGCTCGAGATAAAAACGTAAGCTGTTTTCGCGCGTCAATTTCTTTTTAGATACGAAAGAGGATTTTTTTTTCTATAAACCTTGAAACAATAGCAACGATACAATATATCAAATTTTTCTTTCAAATTCGTCTATATTCTATAAGATCAAAAAATGAGGGTTGAAAATCCAGATACGAGAGATAACTTAATCGTTTCGGATTTCTCCACGCATGAAAAACGGGCCTTTGTTATGACTGTACCTCTGCAAAATGCGCGTTTAAGGTGGATGCTTTCCGAGGCATCGAGCACGTGTCGTTCAACAGAAACCAAACCCGACGGTGACGAAAACCGAGAGGGTGGCAACCCGGGCATTCCAGTGTCGCGCATCGGGCTATTGTTTCCCGACGAGACAATCTACGGGTCGAGGTGTGTGGCGCTTAGGACGGGTTCCTCTCGCTCACTCATTCTCTTTGTATATCGATCTCCTCATACACCATCTGCCATTTCCGGTCGCGAGCGCGACGTTATTACCACGGGCATATACCACGGGGCGGTGAAGGGACCCTTTTCGCCGAGGGTTCCGTGGGTTTTCGAAAGGGCGGCACAGGGGGAAAACAGCCGCGAATCGTCATCCCGCGTTACTCGCGTCTGACAATCTCGTCGAATGAAAGCGCGGCGAAGCGCTTCCGCTTTTGTTCGCTAAAAGCGCCGAAGGAACGGGAATAGTCGTATTGCGAATAGGTGAACGACATTTGTACGTATTCAAAGTCAAAAGAGTTTGCCCGTAGAAACGAAAAGTTAACGAAAACTATTTCCTAAAGCTGTCGCCTAAATTCTCATCTTAAAAAGCTTTGAGTTTTTTTTTTTACGAATATTTCAAATAAAAGATTTTGACAAGAGACGTCGCGATCGGTCGATCTAGATTCTATAATCTAGCAACTAAACTTCTGTCGTTAATTACATCGCTTATCGTAATATCGCAGATCGAAATTCAATTAGTTCCTCAAATAGCGCAATTGGGGATCGTCGCCGGAAGGATCGAATAAGATTGATAGTTCGGCTCTTATATACGGAATGCAGTTTGCCATGGAGTACTATTTACTACCGCAGTCTACAGTTGAATTAATTACGAGGTGATCTACTGCACTGGCATGGAACTCTGCACAGCCTCGTCTCTCTTTCCTAAGCAATACTTACGCGATTCAGTCATTATGAATTACTGACTTATACGATAAGAATGCTAATGCCTGCCGGCATCTGATTCAATGAAACGCACTTCTAATCGCGATCGGCCAGCTGCCATTCATTAGGCATAACGGGAACGTAATCCGATTCGTCAATCGAAGACAGCTTTTGCCTCGTTCGTACTCCTCAACTCCTTTTTGCTCTAAATTCATTTCCATAAAACTTAAGAGTCGTATGTGAAAAAAATATGCCGACAAATAGAAAGTCTTTGCGTTCTTTTAGATTAACAATTTTTAAAATAACGTAATCGAATTTTTTTTATTATTTTTCTCATTAGGGAAAACTTCAGCAGTTAATGGCTTTTTAATTATGAATAATAAAGTCGAAAATGAAGCGTCGGGGATCAAAGTAAACAGGAAGAGCATGTCTTTCATTTAATTTTATGTACGCGTCGCCTTAGCAAAATGTTAATTTAAAACTCGATTGCTAAAATAAAAATGAGAAACTTATGAAAGAGAGTGATAAAAGATATTATATAGCATTCCCGAAGTTTTAAGCCAATTTCTCGTTCATTGACGATTCCGTCGATGATGATATAAATGAAGCGCTTCTTTTTTTTTACAGATTAAACGAAAATGGCGGTGTTTGGTTTGGTCTCGGCGGTCGCCGGCTTCGTCAAGGTGCGATATCTGATCGACAAGGCCATTATCGACAACATGATCTTCAGAATGCATTACAGGATCACATCGGCCATTCTCTTCCTCTGCTGCATCATCGTCACTGCCAATAACTTGATAGGTAAGGTACCCTCTTTCAATATCGGCCGCGTTGTCGAAGCTTCTTCGCCGGCACGAGGGAATTCTAAAGAGCCTTGAAAGTCTTCTAGAAACACCATCGAGGAAACTTTCTTGTGCTGCGATTACGTTTGATTTTTATCGACGACACTCGAAAACACGAAGTGGAGATTATTATTATCGACGATTATTATTACCTCAATAGTTTCCTCAAACCTAAAGTGGAGTTACTTAAATAAAAAATGAGAATTTATCGCGCGCAGTACAATAGCAAATATACGATAAATGTGAAGAATTTTAAAATCATATAGAAGTGCAGACGAAAGGCTCGGTGATATTCCGCAACGCGAAGACCGAGTTTAAAAATAGACGTCGCGATGAGAATCGTTTAATCTGTCCGGGTGGGACGTCGCCAGGTTAAAGATCAACAGCGACCACTTGCATCGCAAGCCGAGCGCAGCCGGCCGCCACCTAATCAGACGGTGATTAGGGACTCGAACGGAGGCGTGACGATGACATCGCGTCGCGTCTCACTCGAGAAAGTACGTTTTACGTCGGTGAGGGAGACCGTGGGTCTTCGAACACAAATTCTACACCTTATCGCCCATGTGACGAAGACGATGTTTTAACGTCGCGGCGAACGCGGTTGATCAGAAGCCGCGTTCGCACCTACAACGAACGCACCTAACGATCATAATATACCACTCGGTGTATGCCTTTCTTATTACGGTTGTCTGCGAATCGAGGTCGAGTCGTGCGACGTGATTAATGACGAGTGGATCTCTTTGATTACGCGAGATGAAGCAGTCGGGAGGTAGCAATTATGCTGTAAATGATTACGTGTATGTAACACTGGGAGAGAACGTACTCTCCTGTCTACTCCTCGTTGGCACTGTCGTCGGGATCGAGATGCGAGTACGACAAATGTATTGTATGAATTAAACAATTGTACGGAAATTTATTATACGGCAGTGATAATTCATCGTAATTCCGACCCGCGAAATTAGGCATATTCCAAAGACTCCGCGATCTCGAGATTACACAGGATGATCAAATAAACGGTGTAGCGTTGCGTAACTTAATTGCCCATAAGCGGCACGATGCGAAACATCTGGCACGCATGTGTGCCACACATTACGCGGCACACATGCGACTTGCATTTGCAAAATGAAAAATCTCGGGGAAATCTATCCATCCTATACCAACTATGTTTCCCACCCTCATTTCTCCCCAATGCATCAGTGTATATCAATTTTTCGTTATATAAAACAATAACGATTTTATCTCTTTTTGTAACGTGCTGTAAAAAACTGATATTCTGTAAAAAAAATGGTTTTACGTTTCTTTTACATTTCTAAAAGTAACGTTGAAATTTTTTGTTTACTATATCAAAAATTCATGGTCTTTTCGAATATTTTCTTATTTAGGAGTTCAAAAATATTCGACGCTTCTCATAAATTTCTTTATTAATTTTTTATTACCTAAATCCGTTGCTTTTGTTAATAAATTAATGAATATTATTAATTCAATTGCTTCGACTTTATAAAAAAAACTTGAAGGAACAATAGCGCAGAAAGTATATCTGCGATACGTGAATGTTGCTAATAAAAAAACAAATAATACTATCTAGACTTGTGTGAATAAAACGCAGAGTATTGCGAATTTAATGCTTGGAAGATGCATCAGCATATTATCAAGACGCTAGGTAAGATACTTGATGCTCGGGTTTCGAGTGTGTAGACACTGTGGGTAGACAATTGCGCAGCATCCACGACGCATCCGCGGCGCATCACGTGTCATGTATAAAAAAAATTATCTTTGCGAGCGCGATAATGTCTGCCTCTGATGTTCGCTAATCATGAGGGATTAACGTGCATTACGGCAATCCCGCAGGATAACTCCAGTGTTCAGGAGATAAATGCGCGAGGTAGATGTACGAGAAGCTTCAGAATTACAGAATTATAACTTATTTCATACCTATATAATTATGCGATTTATAAGTCAAAATACAGAACAAAATTCTGTTTATAATTTTATATACCGTATGATACGAAAAACTTCTCAAGAATTATTCAAAAAATATACCTACATATGTATATGTACAAAATATATATATGAAAATATTCACAAAATATACACAAAATACACGGCACATAAAATTATAAACACTCCATCCTGACGCGAATTATAAATCATGTACAGTAGACTTTCGACATTTTAAGATTCGAAAGGTTCGAGCTACTCTGGGTTTCTTCACGTAACTTACGCGTTATATCTCGCATCTAACTGGTAAATATACAGAGAGAGATCATCGATTTCATCGATCGTGATCGTAAAACGGCCGCGGCCTGTAATCGTTTGTCTTTCCTTCGCAGGCGATCCCATCAACTGCCTGTCGGAATTGCCCTCCGGCCATGTGATCAACACGTATTGCTGGATCACGTACACGTTCACGCTGCCGCAGAACAACGCGAAGCCCGTGGGTACCCACGTGGCCCATCCGGGTCTGGGTGGCGATTACGGGGAGAAGAGGTACCACTCGTACTACCAGTGGGTGCCGTTCATGCTGTTCTTCCAGGGCGTGCTCTTCTACTTGCCGCACTGGATGTGGAAGCAGTGGGAGGAGGGTAAGATCAGGATGATATCCGAGGGCATGAGGGGCGCCATGGTCGAGACTAAGCAGGAGCGGCAGTCGAAGACCGAAAGACTGGTCCAGTACCTCATGGAGACCATGCACCTGCATAATAGCTACGCTGCCGGATACTTCTTCTGCGAGATCCTCAATTTTGTCAATACCGTGAGTATACGTTTGGAAAATGCTGTAGTATTTAAACCTCGTTTTTTTTAAACATATTCATGTAATTTCTAATTCCATCGCTGTAGAATGTCTCTAAGTTATCCTAAGATTGTAAAATCACGCAAGACATAAAAATATCACTTTTACAAAGAGAAAGAGTAGAGTCAAGCTCTTCGTATTTAATTGATACGATATCTTCGCTCCAGGTCGGCAACATATTCTTCGTGGACACCTTCCTGGGCGGCGCTTTTCTTACATACGGCACGGATGTGATAAAGTTTAGCAACATGAATCAAGAGCAACGTACCGACCCGATGATCGAGGTGTTCCCGCGCGTGACGAAATGCACCTTCCACAAATTTGGTGCCTCTGGTACAATTCAGAAGTTGGACGCGCTCTGTATTCTCGCGCTCAATATTCTCAACGAGAAAATCTACATTTTCCTGTGGTTCTGGTTCATCATATTGGCGGTCTTTTCCGGCCTGGCGGTGCTGTACAGCATGGCCATAGTGTTGATGCCCAGCACGCGCGAAACGATCCTCAAGAAGCGCTTCAAATTTGGCACACCAACTTCGGTTAACTTGCTCATCCGAAAGACTCAGGTAGGATTTTTTTTAAATTGCTTATAACTTTAAGCTCGCGCAGAGAATGCCCTTTTAAAAGGTGCCGACGGAACATTTGTTCCGAGTAATATAACACAGTAGTAAAATTTATTCATCCTGGACCGTCAAAATATATTTTTAAAAGTTTTGCTTCACCGGATGATTATCATAAACGCGGTAATCCACTTAAGAATTTAATAGAAACTTTCAAATGAAAGTTGAGGAGCTCTGTAGCTGTCGGCACGAAGCAACTTTTGTAAACGAAGTCTCCGCGGATAATGTAATAGGAGACAGAAAAGTGTCTTCTGAAATGAAATTACAATTTTACATTTCAACGCGACGTTTCATTCTGTAATTTAAAAAAGAAAATCGAATTTTGCAGGTCGGCGACTTCCTGATGCTTCACCTGCTGGGCCAGAACATGAATCTCATGATGTTCAACGAGATGCTGGACGAGTTGTGCCGCCGTGTACAATTCGGTAGCGGTAGCGACGCGTCGCCGACGTCGGTGCCGTCGGCGCCCAGTACCCTCGAGATGTCACCGATATATCCGGAGATCGAGAAATATGCCAAGGACACCGAGATCTAAATGCGAGAAGAGGCCTCGGCGACTCGGCCGTCATCGCTTTCCTCCACTGCCCTTCTCCCCCTTTTACTTCTTCGTATTGTGATAATATCGAGGGCGGTTCTCAATGCCGTCGTCTCGGTGCCAATAAAGAGACAGGTTCGTGCCGCGCCGTCGATTACCTTACCGCGAGCGCTTGTAAAACCGTACCGGACGTCGCTCCTCGACGTCTCCCTGCTGCCCATCGGGGCTCATGTTCAATGCGGTCTTATTATCGTGACACTCGTAAAGCGTAAGCCCGAGCCGGCATTAAAAAGCGTTGATCCTTGTCTCCCGTCAACGAGGAGTTTCGCTCATTACTGCGCGCTCGTTAAAACGCGAGACCAGTCCTTGACATTTATGTCCAACGAGACTTTCAATCGGAGATTTCTGAATGGGGAGACCACTACGTGCCTTTGTGAAATGCAACGCTAATCTTTATTTTCTCTGTCTAATCGTATTTTTCATTCAACAAGATCATTATGCGAATCATCTCCGATTGGTGCTTCATTCGAAAGTTTCATTATACTCGCTCGTGTATAAAATAATACATCAATAAATTAGTGCTAGCGCGCGAATCACCTCATCAGCTTTTTCGTTGTAACTTTTGTCATTACGAGATGTTCATTTAACATTGTTTGCTACAATGCAATTCTAATATCTGAGTTTGGATTGGAGAAACAGCATGAAAGCTAACCTTCGTCACCTCCTTCAGCCAACAGTCGTTACGAGATTTTCATGTGCCGTAAAAACAAAGTCGGGGACGTGTAAGATCGCACAAGCCAACGAGGCTTCTTGCCGATTATTTCTACGAGAGATTTCCATTATGTTACTTAGTTTTTCTTTTCCTAGAGATATTTCCGCTTGAGCGGTGCAGTGCGGATCGTAGCGAGAATTACATAACGAGCATTGTGTTTCGACATGTCGAAGACACGTTTGATTGTCTTACACTGACTGCAGCGGCACGAACCGAACGTTAGATTATCAAATATATAAATATAGACGATAACGCGCGATGCTCTCGCATCATAAGACGTACGCACGTGTAACTGTTTACAATCGTTAAGTCGCAACAAGTTTCCAAATGTGATAGAGTCATACATTCCCACTCGCCGTAAGATCGAATCATTTTGATTATTAATCGTCTGTTTCATGTCAACATGTCAATGCCGATTTATTTTGCGGTAACTTGAGGAGAGTAACGGCCACACGTGAGACGTACGAATTGATAACGGTGCTCCTTGACTCCCGTTCAAGTCATAAATGCAACATTCCTTTCACTACTGAGCAGAAGACAAAGCAGGCATCGAAGCGGTATCGTGGATATATACTACTGCATTACTTTTGATACTTGCTTTTGCGATACGTAACAAGTGCTCCGCAGATCGCTTATATTAATTAGGGAGCGCGGCAATAATTTACTCGAAGTGACGTAGAACATTCATTCATTAGCCTATTGTGATGAGAAATATATCGATGTACATCATACATATTTTCTCATCACAATCGCATAGAAATTAAAAAAGACACAGGTGGAACATGCTGCTCAACAACGAATTCTCTAATCCTTTAAACAATTGTACGAATATATTGTATGTATATTAAGTATATATGGACATCCGAAGGTTTTCGTGCAAAAAGCGATTTATTTGACGCTTAATGTCCGAACGAATGCACGCGAAATCTGCAAATCGCAGAATATCGCGCGATTATTAACAACGAAGACGTAAAGATATCGCAAATTATTTTACATCATAGATGCAAAGTAATTACACTGCCTATAGTAGCCTAATGAAGATAAAATAGCATGTCAATATTCTGATAAGCAAAAGGAATAGAAAAGAAGAAACGAACGTTCATGCATTCCATGACTCGTTATTTTTTTCTATTTCTTTACAAGTATTTTCACGCGACTGGCGCTAAGATTGCAGTGTAACGAGAATTGAAGCAAGTAGTATAATTGAAATTCGACTGAAAAAGAAAGAACTATACATACAAGCGATCATGTTGATCGCAATGTGTAGTCAACATTTCGCGTTTAGTGTCTTCTTTTTCTTGCAGATCGCTATAGACGATCTCCGCACATCTTAAGAAGTGAATCAAAACAATGTTTGCGCGAACATAATATTAGTTCCTGAACCGTGAAAATTAATTACGCCGAAAACAAAGGGAAAAAATGATTTAAATTTAAAACACAACATAAAGCAGAAAGAAGATCTGTTAAGACATATAAATAGAGTTTCTTCACATGACCGTATTTCGCGATATATTATATCTTGCGATACATAAAAATTGATCTACGCGTGCGTGCGCGCGCGCGTTTTTAATGATATAATTAAGTACTTCATTAACCTTAATTGGGATTACTTTAACTTGTTCACGAAAGAACGATATCGTCCCCGAATATTATGCTGTCTCCTAAGTAGACTTTACTTTCCGCGATTAATTATCACGTACGCGGTAATCTTCCTTCCTGTTAATAGAAACAATATAAACTTTCCCTCGACGCTCGAATACATTCCCCACGTCCTCTCGTCCGCGAAGATGATGTATAAGCACCACCGACATAATAACATTATGTATAATGACAATAATATAATACGCTACGACCCTTTCCCTTTACGGTATCCGTAACCCGTTAGATTACCGACAATCGCGCTCTGAGTGATATCTTAAGATAGTTTAAGATGAACGAGAGAGAGGGAGAGAAAGAGAGAGCGAGAGAAAGAGAGATCAATTATAGGTGTAATAGGTGTAATAGTTCGTAATAGTTGTTCGTAAAATATGTGCCTTCTATATACACATATATGTATATAGAATACGAGACAAAAGATTATACATTAGCATATTCTTTAGGAGGAGCGAAACGCTTCCCCTGAAACTCGCGTTTTGATGAGAGGAAGACTGCCGACATGTGCAACGTCGTTATAGCGATTATAGCGATTAATATGAAAGAGAATGACAGAGAATAAAAGAAATTCCTGCCAACAGTGTCGTCTATTATTCGCTTTTATCCGGCAATCGCGCGCGCAAGCGAACTTAATTAGCGCATGGTCACGCGAGAGCGAATCTATTCCGAAGTTCTCTTCCTCAGCTGTAGTAAGCTGAAACTATTCGGTGCAATATTGCTATCTATAATTGCACAAAAGACCACTTTGCGCGCAATTATTTGACTAAAATGTTTTTCCAATAAACATTGATTTTTATATATATTTTATATATATATTCTAGATTGGAAAATATAAATTTTGATATTTTCGTTTCTAGCTGTTCGTAACTGCAGTACCATGATTGCTAATAAAAATCAATACGTTTGCGCCAATGGCGAAACACAGTGAATATCATGCTCCGATGATATTATTATCGATGTGCCATCGTTAGAGAAAATTGGCGCGAATCGACCAGTGATTAAAGAAACTCAATAAATCTCTCCCTCATAAAAGTATGAATGAAAGGGATGGTTCTCTCTCCCCGACCTCGTTCCTGCGGCGCGTGCCGCGAATTTAATGCGGAATAGCGAAGAACTTTTTGCCGACTTACCGATTCCCCCAGTCCACTTTATTGATTATCCTCAGCTTCAACTCCCGCGTCTGATCGGTGGTGAGGGTGCCGGCCAAAAGTTGCCGCCGCTGTTCCAATAGCTCCCGCATCACTTTACGCAACGCATTGAACTTGTACTCCTCGCGCTCCTGCATCAGACAGCCAGGGCGAAGGATTACGTTTTAAATCGCTAAAAAAGTTTTATACGTATCCCCGAAAATAGAGAAAAAGAGGCGTACTATAAAATCAACCCTATATTTACGTGTTTCGAATAACTTTACATAATGTGAAATATACAGAAAAGTAAAGGAAGTTTCGTGCTTTTTCTAGAAAGTAAAGTAGAGAAAATGGGAATTATGTGAAAGATAGAAGAAAGTTACGTGACTAATGAAAATTCATCAAAAGACATAACTATTTATTTAAAGAACCCCCTATTAATATCGAGATATATAAATAATGCAGAAATCAAATGCAAAAGCAAAGAAATGAAGGAAAGGGTACAATAGAATCGCAATTTTTTCTTCATCGATCGCATTTTTAATAACGGGAAAATATCCTCTCAATCGGAATACAAAGACAGATATTTTCCCAATGAGAAGGGAGGAGGAGCGGAAAGAAGTACGGGATGCGGTGTACTCACCACGTACAACCTCTTCCAAATGCCACCCCATTCCCGCAGGACCAGGGTGACTTCCCGGACCACCGGATCCTCCAATGGTATAACGGACTCGAAGAGGCCCTCATTGTCGATTTTGCAGGGCTTCAGATGCACGTAGGAACTCGGGAAGATCCCCTTCACCGCGCGATTTTTCGTCGAGAAGCCTCTGTACCAGCCTGCAATCGTCGGGAATCCCATTTCAGTTGCATTTCACCGAGCGCATTCGACTTACGTCTGAGGGTTTATTAATATTCCTGGCACCAAGAATATAGACGCGCAAACATGGCTAATTTAGACGTTAATTTAGACAATAATACCGAATATGAATGAACATTAATATCGACATTAAAATTAATTAATGTGAAATAGCATTATTTCATTCATTATTGTAAATTGATATCAGTCAATACAATAATTTTGCACGAACTATGAAATACGATCTTCTACCTCTATTATTATTTCATGCTTGATAAATAATTAATGCAACATGTCTGCCAAATTCCGCAAGTTAATTTGAGTTGATTGCCTAAAATTAATTTTAACGAGGTAACAGGTCAAACACCGCTTGTTGTATAATGATGTAATAATTAATGATGAAAAGAACAAATAGGGCAAATTAGTGAAGTCTTAATGCAAGTCTTTGAATTTTGAAAAAAATATTGATATATATATTACTCTCTTAATTTTTTTCTCTTTAATTTGTATCTACTCTATATCACTAGCGATTCGTCGCTCCAGGATGCGTGATTACGCTGCACTATCACGCTTCCTGGTGAACTTCATCATTTCCCTTGACCTTAAGCGATATCAGAACTCGCCATCGGTACAAGGCGAGGTACAAGGTAAGTACATCGATCTCTTACGAGAAATAGAGATAAGATCAAGTATATCAGATTATACGTACCCGCGCACTCTTCCAGGATCTGCACAGTTTCTCCGATTTCCAGGGGTAATCCATACCGCGTGTCCCCCCGCCAGTTGTACACAGCTGTAAAAGAGATTATAACGAATGTTATCTACGAGAGCTGTGCGCCACGGCGAACGGCGATATGACGCGATGATATTTTTAACGAGCGCAGCCGCCGTCATTCACCAGTAAACTAGATCTCGTTACATCGTCCGCGTAAACTAACGTGCTGATATCTGTTAATAGCACGCGACGAAGCGGCACAATCATGTCTATTTGCATTCGCTACGGCTTATAAGCAGTGCAGCATAATAATTCTTGATATCAGAATTAATCGAGACAGTAAAATTATGACATAATTAGGTATATATAAGAATTACAATTCACTTCGCATTGTGCTATAAAATATTGCAATATAATGTGCAATAAAAATTAGAGCATTTTGCGCAATATTAGTTTATGTATATAAATTGTAGCATATATAATATATATATAAATACATAATTTATATAAATCATATAATTGTATATTGTAATATATTATCTGTTTTAATTATCGATATAACGTAAGTGTTGTTGAGCAGTATCGTCAAATGATAAGATTTTATCATATTTTATAGAGATACGGCTTTGTATTGTATTAGGTCTGTATCTCTTCGCAGTTGTATTTTTCTAAGCATTTTACTCAACGCGTTGATAACTGCTACACTTGAGCTTGTAACAATAATGACTTCGATCGGGTTAATGTTTCCCCGTGGAGATCGGTAGCGCGGGCCTCTTTCCTAGAATTGTCAGCCACGATAAGCCGGCTCCGGGGTGTACCGGATATGCGTGACGATGCACGTATGACGAGCCAGCTTCCGGTCCTCGGCCGCCGGAGAAACGCACGCGAGACGCATCTCAATGAGCGCGTCTCTACTTCTTTTTCTTTCCCGCTTCTGCTTCTCTTTCCTTCTATCCCTCTCTCTTCCTTTTTTCCAGCTCTTCCCTACGTTTTCTTATATAGGTATGTTTATGGCTTACACACGCGCAGGTAGGTAGGTATACATGCGGAGATGTCGAGAAAATAACGAAAAATTTAGAATCGATATTTCTACAACGGAAATTTAATATAATGGAAAGTTAATCTATTTTCTAATATTTTTATCAATATAAGATAACACAGTATAGGATCCAAAATATCGGAAGGTATTTTTTCAAAATGTTTTCCTAAACAGCTCTCCCGCCATTGAAAACTTCCATTAAAATGTCACTAAAATTTATTTAAAACTTCAAAGATAATTTTTTATTAAGAAACATTATTAATTGTTATTATCTAATAATCGATATTAAATAGCGATGCAGTTCGACTTGTATAGAAACTCGCAAATTATGGCGATGACAGGATGTCGCTATTCATCTTTTTTTGGGACATCCTGTATACGTTAACTGGCCCTACGCGTTTGCTCGCCCACGTTTGGGACTGGCTACGAGCAACGTGCGCGTGGGGACAGCGTGGCACAATTTTTGACAGCCACACATCATATACGCCGCATGGATTGCCCATTTTTTTCCACGTTCGCGAGCGATGCGTTTTCATTCACGCGTACATCGATTGCCGCTACGCGTCATAAAATTTGACGAAATAAAAAACGGACGTAAATGCAAATATCGACGATGTAGCGTGATGTAATTTGCAACAAGCTGCATCAACCTAGGGAGGATCGAAATCGAGTTTTAAACGCAAAATTCGTTGAAAGTCAAATTAAAGTAATGAATGACGAATAAATTTAGTATGTATAGAAAGAATAAATATAAAATAATGACTTTAGAATCATCGATCAGAATTTCAATGGCGTCCTATAAACCCTAAATTTTGCAAGATTAAAGAAGTAAATTCAGATTACGCAGCGAATGTAGAGTACAAAAGACGCTCTCTGCAGTTCTCATCGACGAAATAAAGTCAATCGACGCTGCAAATCGTTCTTTTTAGATTTTGCGACCTGTGGGATCGCGACGACAGATAAATCGATGGCACGAAACGTCCGAATGACAGACGGCGGTCTTTTTTTTTTTCTTCTTTTTTGCCGGGCAGCACAATGAGGTATTTTGCCGTGATCCGTGGGCAGAGGTCCGCGACAATGCGCTGCCACGTGTTTGCCGCGACAGAGACAGCGCGATCAATAGAATGTCACTTATACGCGGAATGTTTTGCGTCACCGGATGGCAGACAGACCATTCCGCATAGTGTCTCTTCTCTGGCCTTAATAGAAAATTTCCCCGCGTAATAGAGACAGATCGGACGAGGCTTTCTTCGTGGATATATTTTTCCTGCATACTGTTAATTTCGTAGTCAGAAACGTGGAAAATTCACGGGCAACGTAAATTAACGTTTTCGGGACAATGAACACACAGTTATCTCGTCAAGATAACTTGAATAAAAGGCAGGGACGAAAATATACAGTGGAATTACATGGACAAGGGAAATTGCAGATAGTTCAAAGTGAGCTTGATAAACGTAAGGCAAAAAATTTACCGTGAAATAAAATTAGTGAAGTGTAGTGAAGTAAATGCAGAGTAAAATAAGAAATATATAATACGCGCGGAATAAAAGATAATACCAATATATATGATATATATATACGGGTACAATAAAATTCAGAGAAATGAAACCCTAGATTTCCCTGTATTACATGGAGCTTCACTACGAGTTCAATGCCTGTTCATCTTTTTTATTTGTGCCTCTTTGTCGTTTTCTCTCCTTTCTCTTTCTCTCACACACAATAAAATAAAAAATTATCTAAATATTCAAAAATTACGCTCCGAAAGGATTCTTTCAGCGCGGCACGGAACAAAGGACAGACCGCGAAGTGTACACGTCGCTCGGCTTTCCCCCATAGCTTTTCCCGGGGAATTAAATCGATAACTCCCTTTCTCGACCGTACGAAACACTCGCGACTGTAGGGGGACCGCAGACAGGCACAGATCTGGCGCGGCCATGTCTGCCGTTCTTTTCCCGAATTTTCCGCCCTTTCCACGATCCCCTACGGTCCGCTTTCTCCCGGAGCGTCAATGATGGCCTTCGGTGGTGCGCCACTCCCGAAACTCAAAAATTTATGCGCATCCACTGCGAGTGACGGAAAACGCGAGGAAACGCGACGCGAACAAAGAGCATCGGGAACATATGCGAAATTGTAACGCTGTTAAATTTTTAAAAAGCTATGAAAAATTATATGTGAAAATGTTCATCTTTATTTAAAACATTCCTCTCTCTCTCGCAAGAAGAGAACTGTTGCAGACGTAAAGTAAATTATACGGGAGCGAGATTTTGCAATAAACATGACAGTAAACAGCAATAACCGAAGGTAAGTTCGCACGTCGAGGGAACCGTCGGAGCTCCCACCTCGTATACGCACACACGTGGGCAGGAATCACACGTGCGGAGCCAAGCGTCGGATATCAATAATGTCGGTGGAGGATAGGGTTGCAGCGCGTCAGAAGGGTCGCGAAATGAAGACATAAACAATGACATCTGAAATCATAATGCCCCTTGGACCCTCTGACAGCGCCTCGGTCTTCACATGTACCTTTTGCCTTTGAAAATTTACTCTCTACTTTGTACTTATAGAGAGCGTATAATCAGCAATTAAAAACGCGCGTTAATTTATAAAAATTGGAAATCTTTTTTAAAATTATCGTAAATGCTGTTTTCGAACTTTCATATAATATACTATTATATATTATTCTATTTCCTTATCGTTTTAGTTTGTCGTGAATCTCCGGGAAGACGAGAAAGAATACGACAAAATTCTCGGCGGTTACGCAAAATATCGTCGGCTATTTTCGCCGCGCGCGCGGCAGAAGCGAACGCCGCACATTTTTCGCGCCAACGGAAACGTCGCTTTATGCACGATCATAAAATGTCAAAAGCGCCGGTGGGTCATATCCACGCGTATATATACGTACGTGCGACGGCTGAATTACCGGGGCAGCTTTTTGCGCGCGTAAAATGTGGTTAACAAACGGTGAAGGAGAGACGGCAGGAAACGCACCGATAACGTCACTCACATTGCGAGATAGCTGATACTAATATTAACATTTATGCGCGGCTGAGTGGGTTCGAAAGTTGCATCGCGTAATAGCGTCTCGTCGATGGACGTGAGACTCGTAATATACATATAATATCTTGGAGGATCATGGATACACTGATGGAAAAGTTTTATTTCTCGCGGAGTTCATTCGTCATCTTTTTTGGCATTTTAATGTATTTTCCGCGTTACGTTGGGCAATACGTTTTCCACATGACTTGTGTTCGTAACGCAATGTTATTGATCGCGAATATGAAATTTGTCCGCATTAAATTTTGCGAAGACAATAATAACGCATTAAATTTTGTGAAAGCAATAATAACGCCAAAAACATAGAAGCAGGCTGATGATATGATTCCACTGTAATAAAAGTAGAATTACAATTTTAAAAAGAGCGCTATATGTATAGTATTATGGGACACCGGAAATGGTACCGGCGGGATACCGTAAAAAGAGAACGGCGCTCCGAAGGCTTTTCCGATATGTTCGAGTTAAAATGGACCTGCCTTTGGTGTTCAGAGCTTATAGCACGAGGGGTCACGGTAATGGCAGGAATAACGCATCTGCAGACTTGCCACGAGAGAGAGAGAGAGAAAGTGAAAGAGGAAAAGAGAGGAGAGAGAGAGAAAGGGAGAAAGAGAGAGAGAGACGGCGCAGTTACGGTTCTACATCTACAACGATCCCGCTAAAAAGAAATAATGCATAGGGGCATGACCGCGTGAATAGCGCCGTACATTGGTAGATTGGAAGATTGTGCTTTAATCGCGTCGCTCACATACACACACTCGGACACCCGTGCGAGTCCGTTCGTAGCCGAGAAAAATCCCGGAAGCTATCGCGCGCGAACAAGGAGTCTGCGAAGCGTTCCATATCTGGACGGAGATTGAAAAACTCGCGAAAGAAATTCCGAGATATTTTAACGAATGATGAACTTGTCTCGGGCGCTCCGTTTAATTCTAAGGCAACGTCCGTTTTCAGAAAACTTTGCGATATTGCGCTACTCATTTTCACCGTTTTGCCGAAATTATTTTCTTGAATATATCTGTCCCCGTGGAAGTGAGAAGATATGAGACATGTTTTGACAAAGAGAAGAATGCAAGGTTTCAAAACAAGGCGACACATATTAGAAAAGATTCTGGGAGACAAAAGGCAAGGTTTAGAATTTATGAAAAAAAATAGCAAGAGAAAGAGCGAAGAAAGAAAAAAGAAAGGGAAGGAAAGGTCAAAGAAATAAAAAGGGATGAATAATGAGAAGAAAATAGAAGAAACGGAAGAGAGAATACACATGTGAGATCTAGGACAACCTGGAGAAGCTATAGGATTATAAAGATGAGAGTTGGGTCAAAAATTTTGAAAACTTTGAAATATGACAAATTTAATAAGTTTATATACGTAAATATAAAATATGCAGTAAAATATTGAAAAAGATAATATATAATGTTAAAGTAAAATTGTGTATAATTGTTAACATAAAAGCAAACATAAATGTAAGATGTAAAGCAAAGTAAGTAAGTTGTAGTTGGGTAAAATGAGCAAAACAGAACAATGCAAAACACTGCGTATTGTACGGAACTCCATCCAAAGTCGCAAGGGGCAAGGATTAAATAAATATATATACCTATATATATCTTTCCCCGTAATTATTCACCTTGCTCGAAACTTTATCTAATGAATTTCATAAACATTTATTCCAGATAACTGGCCTCGTTGAGGAACGCCGACACGACTAAAAAGGAGGAAGATCGAGGGATCGATGATCCGGTTTTTCATCCTGATTAAAGGCGCTGTTTATCGGATTAGAGCCGCTTGCACTGCTTGAAAGAAGATTGCGCCGACGGCGATGGTAACGACCTTAAACTGAGCGCCGGGGGATTAACGCGAGCGTTAATTAATCGCGAAAAAATGCCGGGACGAACGACGCCGCGCCGTAAATTGATTCCGATTCCGCAGCCGGAGTCTCGTTCCTCGTCCTCGCGCCACTCTTTTCGCCGCGTCAGAAATCCTCGGCAGAAACGCGGTCACTTTAACGCGGCTAATCGCTGCACGTCGACATACCAGCGATAAAATTCCATTTCCATGTCGCGTTTATCTTTCGTTACACATTTTGTGAATCGCAGCAAATATCCCGTAATCTTTTTTTTTTAAAATGTAATTTTATCTCCTTTCTTCCCGTAAGAAATATACGTTTCCTTGCGTTTTTTTTATACGTTTCGTAAACCGCCGCGTCTGTGTATTTTGATTATGTTGAGCGTGGATTTTTTGTAGAACCGCGCGAGCTGCAGCATTTTAATAAAAGACAATATACGTTAATTAAACTTCCCATCGGACTTTTCTACCTCATCATTCGAAAGCTAGCGATTGCAAGGATGAATTTGCGACTTCTTGTTTACGGTTCTAGGTATCCTGACATCGAGACTCCTGTGCTCCGCGCTTATATCTTTACTAATGACAAAACATAATAACGAGTAAGTACGCGGGGCTTTTCCATACCGAGAAACAATAACGACGCACTACTACTTTAGTCCCTAATACAGCAAATTACCAGTTATGCGCACCAAAATTAATACCGTCGACGGCGTCATGCGAAACGTCGCGTCGCGCCGTCACGAAGTATATTCTCATTCATCCTCTCGTTCTATTAAATCGTTCAAAATCCCGCTACCGGCGAGTTTCACGTTCCAGACGTTCGCGAACGTTCGAGCCAGGAGAGCAAGGATGCCGGAGTCAGCCGGATAGGCATTCGTCGCGCATCAAAAGAGGCGCGGAGACGCGAAATCCGGGAGCGGGCCCGGCTTGTCAAGCGCGGACCTTACTACTCGCGCGCACGATCAATGCATGAATGGAGCACACGCAGGGGCACCCACACGCGCGCAGCGCGGTGAGAGCGCACGCAATACACGCACGCACGCACGCATGTTGCCGCCGGCGAGCGAGAGAGGCCCGGTCCATCACGAGGATCCTCGCGGACGTTTGTCCGCGTCGTGAACCGCAAAAACTGCTCGCGCGAGCTGTCACGCCGCGCGATCTCGCCGCGCGATCGTTAAGCCGGGCCGGGCCGGCCGGATTCGCCACGCCGCGAATTTGACAGCTCCGAAGCGAGCGCTCCGGAGCTGGAGCGGCGGAGGGAGAGGACGCGGGAGCGCGGGCGAGCGGGCAGCCTCGCCGTCTGCAAGATAAATAAAACCTCGACTTACCGACGCCGTACTTGGTGGTTTTCGTCGTCGTCCACATCTCGAGGGCCGGACGGCGCGACGCCGACGACGTGGGGCCGGTTGCGGCGGAGCGATAGCTACATACCAGGGCGGCGCGTCCGCTGCCGCGCGCGCGCCGAGCTCAATCTCCGCGCGAGACAACCGCGAGACCAACCACGACGCAATTTTTCTTGTTATCACGAGCGGCACGAAAACACAAACATTGGGTGTGTTTGGCCGCACGAATGTCGCACACGCCACACAGTACACACTGCGCCGCGACCGACGAACGGGTGGCCGTGACGAGCGGCGTTGCCGGTACGGGCCGCGAGCCGCGGCTGACTGACGGCAACGGCAACGCCGCCCCGCCGGCCCGCCCGCCCCCGCTAAGGCCGGCGGTGACAACGCGTCACGTGGTACCGCGCGTCGAATGCACGGAGTAAAGAAGATAGTTAGAGGCACCGGCGAGGCGGGCGAGGTATTGTTATTAAACGGCGACTGGCTCCGCGCGGAAATGCGTGACTGTCACAATTTAAACGGTCAGTTTGCATGCATTAATTTTACGATTTATTATTATCAGGATGTATTGTAGATCAAGATAATTGTACGGACAGCAAAATGTGTAATTCTAACTTGTCCCATTGTAAACGAGGCTTTATTTCGGAGTCAACGCAGACGTGTGCCTATAAAAAACATCTTAAGGCTCCTGCGGGATCAATTGCACGTCTGCGTTGGACACCCAGCACCATTTAGCGATAAAATTATATAAAATTTATATAATTGTTGTTAATAGACAAAAGATCTATTACTACGTTTACGCGAGCGTATTACTAATAATGTATTTGTAATTTTTCAATATACAATAAAATGTGCATTACTGATACAAGATAATTGTCTTCAAAATATCCCTCTACACTCCTATTTCCATACATATGAAAGCTTTCTCAACATAAAGAATTTTATTAACATTCGAGAAATTTATCAACATAAAGAAATTTGTCAACTTCCGAGAACTTTATATATCAACATAAAGAATTGGTCAATTTTCGAGAATTTTATCAACATAAAGAATTTTGTTAATTTCCGAAAATTTTATCAACATAAAGAATTTTTTGTTTTTCTTATTTCATTTACATCAAGAGATTTTAATTACATTTCTAAAACCTCCTCCGCTATTGTCATACAAATTTCCCTTAAAAAAATTGCAATTCCGGTGGACGTTTTCGCAGTCGAGCGCCGAATCGGGTTCACCAATCAGGTCGCTCCTCACGACGCGGGACCCCATAAAAATGTTATGGGAGTTTCCTCTCTAGCTGTTACCACGGGGTATCAGGTGGTTAAAAAGATCGTTCGGAAACGGTTATTACCAACGGTCGTGATTGCGTCGACTGCGTCTCGTCAATCTCGTCAATCTCGTCATTCGGTTTTAGGACGGGGATCCAGGATCACGACGGTATAGGATTGGACGGCACAGCTCACGAGGATGCGGCCGGACTCGCGCAGCGTCTCGTTCACGTTCCACCGGGAAGTGCTGAGCGTGCGAAACTCGCCGGAGATGGTTCCGCGGAGCTCGCGGAACCTGCGTCAGCGCCTGCAGGATCGATTCGAGAAGGACCGAGGATCGGGCGGTAACGACGCGAAGGAGAAACCAGCGAAGGTGAAGGACTCGGTCGACCGGGCCTGGAACAACATCAGCCTCGGCAACGTGTCCGCGGATTCGAGGCGAGCGTTGAGAAACGGCGCCGAGAAGCTGTCCAGGACGATATCCTCGGTGCGCACCACTTTCGGCACGATATCTCAGGTAAGCTGAATGAACATTTACGAACAAATTGACGAGAAGTGAGTATTTATTTTTTATTATTCTTGTTTTACCTGGACTTCGCTTGTAAACTGCAATATTAGGTTCACGTTAACATTATCTTTCGTTCATCCGCATTTTATTTAATGTTTAATAATAATTCCGATTACTTGATTTAATCAAAATTGATCCTAGTCAAATTAAAAAATAATAATTATTTTTATTTT
This sequence comes from Temnothorax nylanderi, assembly GCF_030848795.1. Lineage (NCBI taxonomy): Eukaryota > Metazoa > Arthropoda > Insecta > Hymenoptera > Formicidae > Temnothorax > Temnothorax nylanderi. The sequence goes on along the minus strand of NW_027249114.1, from coordinate 416,658 downwards.
AATTATCACAAAATAACTTATTGGAAAATAGCAGAAAGAAGAGCCTTAATTGTCTATTAAAAACTTTACTAACTGAATGCTTGCTCGAGATACATGTCTAATGCTTCATGATAACGAAATAATTACATAAATAAATGTACTAAGCGAACGACACTGAATGTAAAAGAATCCTTTCCTATGTGCAGAAATTTAAGAGTTCCACGCGTAGACGCCAGCGACTGGAGGAGCAGCAATCACCGTCCAACATGCAGACACCTCAGACTCGTTCCCGCCAGCTTTTAGGTCGCACCCCGACCAAACTCTACAGTCCCTTCGGCATCGAGTCGCCGAGACACGCCTGGAACAAGGAGAACGAAGTTGGCACGCCGGTACGTGCCTCGTCGCCGGAATGCAACACGCGTTACATACATTGTAGACCATTTCGCTTCGCGAAAGTGAAAGGATTCTCCATGCTGAGATAAGGGAAGAGATATTTGGAAGAGGAGAGGGGTCCTCCTCTCCTCCAAGTTACTGCACGTCGATCTCTCTTTCTTCCTAGCGAACGCAGTCAGGTTTGCGTGCCTTGTGTGCAACATTTATATCGAATATAATTTATTTGCGTTTTTAATCGCGAGGGATCCGTCGCGAGCGACGCGAATCCATCGTTGAGCCAGCAATGACAATTCTTTTTTTATATATATACAAGTAGCATTTACAGGTATGCCAGCGTACCTTCCATGATATTTATATCATTCCATCGCTTTCTTCGCATGCGTATATCGCGAACTCTTTCTACTTTTTTACACGTATTTATATAAACGTATACATGCAATAATGTAACGCAATACATGTATGGCAGGGCCAATGCTTTGTACTCGACCGCAAAAACGAAACGCCAGAAGCGGCAACTAAAAATCTCGAAGCTGTTCGCGCAAAATATCAAAAATATGTATCGAACTAAGGTTTTTTTTTATATTAGCGACGCGCCAAGAAGCAATCTCTTGGGCAGATTTTTACGATACTCGAAAATTGTATTTTAAGTTCGTTACGTCGTGAACTGAGGATATTTCACGATCATGTTGGATTGTGACGATCTCGCGTTTGAGAATAGATAGAGATGGTCTTCTCTCATTGTCAAAAATCAAAAATCAGAAGACATAAGCGCACGGTTTTTTTTTTACCAATGTTAAATCTCGGCTATTATACTTCGTCTATTTATTTCTGTCCTTTCCAGGATTGTCGTAAAATATCCTCGGTTGCGTTTTATTCGATATATGTATTTATATAATGTATATATATATTTTCGACACGGCGGTTCTCAAGAATCATTGCTCCAATGACAAAAGATAAGGCAGCTCCAATACACGGCCTCGATATATGTAGCCCTGCTCTCAAGCTACGACTTATCTAATTTATATTTATTGGCACAATAATAATGAATTTTTATGAAGAAGAGGCGACGCGTAGTATCAACTAGTTTACTAGTACCTTCGTCGAATCAACCCGGGACCCCTCCCTAACGATACGTCCTTGAATTAATCCCAACCTTCGCGACATCATGGCGGCCGATTGCAGTGCGAGTGCATAATCATAATCTGCAGCGCGAACAACGGCGTTGCTCGGTCACGCCTCGTCGGATTAACACGCGCCCGTGCGTCTCGCTCGTTCGCGCGATCACGAAGGGACGCAAAAAAGTGTTGAGAGAAGTTCTCGATCGTGACCCGGTGCCGATATTGTCCGCTCCTTCGCGTCAGCCGAGCCGCGCTCGCAAGCATTTCGCGAACGCGAGAGATAACCTAATTATCCGTGATCGATCCGCCGCAACTTCACGCGTCTCTAGTCGCAACCCTTGTTTTTTTTTCCTTCAATAGCGCGGTCGCGACCGTTCGGAGGTACCGACGCCTGTCCCGTGACAATCTCGGCGAATTTTCAGCCAAAACGACTCCCGGCGTCGGCGTTTAACCGTCGCGTATCGCGCGGCGATCGGGTTCGCGCGATCGAGTTGGTGAACGCGCGCGCGCGCGCGCACGCGTTGTGTGTGGCCGTGTGCGTGTGTGGCGCACTTCGTGCGCGTATCCCGGCGCCGTGGAATGCGCCGCAGTGGCGGTCGAGGGGCGACGTCGTGAAAACCGACCGGGATCGTTCTCGCTGCGGCAAGTGCAGGGCAGTCGATACTATGCGCCACGACGGATCGAGGCACACGAGTGCGCCCGGAATTGGCGCGCAGAGCAGCACGTGAAGTTCCAAAGGCGGGTAAGTCCGAGACCGGGTTCGCTTCCCTCTTCCCCCCCCCCCGCGCGCGCGCGCGCGCGCCCCGCTGGCGGATCTTGCTCGCCGTCGCTCGATCTATCGACGTGACGTTGGGCGCAATTGGGTCGCGAAACGGCCGATATTTTGACGAAAACTTCACACGGTAGTTTCATCGAGAGTAAACACGACGCGCGTATCGTGTATACTTATTCAGGGGCGTAGCCAAGATTTTGATTTCGGGGGGAGATATTTTTGGAAAGATTTAAACTAACATCAGCACGTATTATATGTATGAAAGTAGCAACTAGTGAACTTTCGAAATAAAATTGAAAAAAATAAGAATTTTTTTCTCGAATTATGTTGCAAATCTCTTAAAGACACTTAGAATGACTTTTCAAAGACAATAGTAACAGGCAAGAAATCCCTGCTTATAATATATGCAGAATATTTGCTTTGTATTTAGATGACTGTACATTATTTAGAACACTGATGTATGTGTGAACGAAATAAGAAGTTACGTCTTTTTTCAGTGAAAAGGTAGTAAGATTTCTCTTTCTCATTTCTCTTTCATGTCTCTCTCTGCTTTCAACCTTTCATTTTCGTACTTGGTTCCAAAATTTCGGGGGATGGATTTATCCCCCTAATCTTCCCCTGGCTACGCCACTGTACTTGTCATATTTATTTATTTATTTCGGCCGTGCTTGATCCAGCAACGTCAAGTTTTTTGCATTGAATCTGGTCGACCGAAATGAGGGCCGGAGGATGCCGATTGCGCTTCTCGCGTACCCGCGTAATAAAAAAAAATCGAACCACCTGATCTCGCGCAACGTTACGTCGACGAGATAAGAGTATCTTGGAATTTTTCTTACGACGCGCGGAGCGTCAGTCGATGATTAATTACGAGCGTATCGTCAGCGTGATCTCGCGAGGAACCGCTCCTCTCGTTTCCGCGGCGCGGGAGGATCGACTCGCGATCGTCGTAGTCGCGGAGGACTTACGTCTATTTTTAAATCGCATTACATAAATCGCACGTCGCCTCACGAACGCGAAGGTTTACGAGTAAACGATCGTGACGCGCCGTTCGCACGTTTTCGCGCCCGCGAGAAACCCCCCGTCGCACGTGTCCCGCGAAACCTTTAGGGTTGGTTTATAATAGCCGTAACCGTTGATTTAAGCCGTAATCTTTAAGAAATTGACCATTCACAGTCGATTATTCTTCTCACATTCGACTGTGATTGGTCAATTTCTTAAAGATTACGGCTTAAATCAACGGTTACGGCTATTATAAACCAACCCTAAGTGCCCATCTACAATAGGTGTTTTAAGCCCTAAGCCCTAAGAAATTGACCAATCACAGTCAACTATTATCCTCAAATTCAACTGTGATTGAACAATTTCTTAAGGCTTAGGGCTTAAAACACCTATTGTAGATGGGCACTTAGGCGTTCATCCCGTAGTCTCTTGTTTACTTTGGTCCATATTCGCGGCCGGCGGATTACGTCGCCGAACGCGGCTACGTGCGTTCGTTCGCGCGCGGTTCCGCGCGGTTTTATTTATCTCGCGCGCGCGCGTGACGATCGCAAACGTCATTCCCGAGCAATGAGAAATTCGAACCGTGTCGCGCTCCGAGGCTCGTAGCCGAGAAGAGAATCCAATTTCCGTTCGGCGGAACTCCGCGCGTTTTGCCGTCGTCGACGAGGCGTTATCGTCATCACCGTCGCTCGTGGCAACCGCGAACGGGCACCGCTGTGTGACGTGTGACTCTCGCGCTCTCGTCATCCGCATTTTCCGATCGCGCGGTATTTCACCGGCCTACACCTATGCACGACCGTCGTCGTACGGTTGCCGTCGGGATAATGGCGGGCGCGCAATGATAAACGGACGACGCGCGACGTCGCGATCGCATCTTTTCCGCGAAGGTAATTCGATATATTTAAGAAAACGCGCGTTTTTACACTCTCGACGCCGAACATGCCCGAACGCGTGAAATTACGCACGCTCGTGTGCCGTGCGCATCGTGTGGATTATTCGTGGGTCGCGACTCGCCGAGCTGCGTCCGACGGCGGTTCGGCATTTGTAAGTGAACGTAAGGTCGAAGAGGAAATGTCACACGATATTGGATTAATTAATGAAGACGCGGTCAGCCGTAAGATTGCGCAATTTTTATAATATAAAATAATTTAAAGAATTTTTGAAGATAAAGATATTTTATTTTTATATGATTTTCAAAAATAAAACTTCCGACTTCTCCCCCCCCCCCCCCGGTCGTTGCAAAGATGTTAACGTGACCCTGTCGACAAAAGAGGTTGAGAACCTCTAGCGTATATATGCGTGTGCGTACGACGATCGGAGCCGGTCATTAAAACGCGAGCGTGCGAAGCGACCTTGCGGCCTGAAACAAAATACGCGAGGCGGAGGAGAAACGACTGTCGCTGCCGGGGCGGTGCGGCCCCTCCGTCCTGCGAGATCGGTTTGTGACAAGGAGAGAATCGCGGCATCCTTCGCGTCTTCCTCGAGAGCTCGCCGGACGACGACGAGGCAGCGTCGCGAATCTGCGATGTTTGCCGCCCCCTCCTGGGAGGCCGCTTTGAGGTACATCTTCGGTAGAGACTCTTTTTTTTCCGGAAGCGAGGAAGGTTCGACGACCTCGGGGTCTTTTTTGCGGTATTTAACGTGAGGTTGGAACGACGAGGCGAGCGGAAAAAGATACCTGGATGGGAGGAAACGAGATAAATTTCGAGGACAAATTGTATTAGAACGTAAATCTCTCCGACGAACGTCGGAAGAGATTCAGTCGCGAGATTCTGCACCGGTTATTACAGCGAAGATAAGATTCATCGAGTCGCGGTTTGGGCCCCGAGTATATATACCTTACCCGAAAGCTGCGCGACATCTATTCCCGTGCGCGTCTAATTAATAATTTAAAAGGCCGAGTTCGTCGACACCTCGTCGAAAATTATCGACCGTGAGTCGCAATTTCACGCGGCGTCTCTCGCAGCGAGGTGACGTATCTTACTTATTTCTGTGACAACCGTCTATATCTCTCTCAACGGGCGACAAAGAACACGCTCCGGGAAACCGAGTATTCTTGGCGCGGATTTGTGAAACGCCGCTCCACGCGCGCGAACGGTCACGTGCGCGAGCGATTAGCGTTTTATCGTCGATTAGGTCGATCTTACTCGCGATCAACGTGCCTTTCGTGTTTCGCGACCTTAATCGTCGCCCCCCTTGCCCCCCCTTAACGCGAGGCGATCGATCCTCGCCCGAGAACTTGCACGGACACGTGCGATAGTGCCCTGCGAAAAGCGTTGCGGTGTCGCGTGTCTCGCTATTTCCCCCCCCCCTCCCCCCTCCTGCCCCCCAAAGGAAAGAATGGGTTATATTTCTGCGAGTTCGCAGATGCCCGTCGTAAATGCAACGCGCCCGTTCCGGATGCGATGTAAAACGGTCATTTAAAGGCCCGACCTAATTTCGCGAGATTATCCGGGACGATAAATTGGCAGACGATTCGAGAATCGGGGGAAACGCGCCAGAACCCTCTCGACGCCCCGATTGTATTTCATCATCGAGATGCGTTATGACCGAGGCGCGTTTCGCCTCGCGATGTGCCCCCCCCTGAGAGAAAAATCGTTTCTTCTTTTATCTTCTTGAAAGTAATTTGGCGAGTCGCTGAAATATTTACGTGTCAGCCAGCGAAGAAAGCTGGGGAGTGCATATACTTCGGGGGATCTATTATGTATCTTGAAACGAGGTGAAAGTCACAAACGTGAGGAAATTCACTAGAGTATCTACGATTTTATTTACCGAAGTCCCAGTAAATCTGTGAAAACTGTAATTTTCACCTCCTTTCAAGATACGTAATCGATCCCCAGATTGAATGTGTATTACGGAAACTACCGGGAAATAATTTAGAAACTGGGAAACAATATTACCGCATGGGCCGACAGATAAAACTCGAGATCGTCTGTCGCCAAAGTTTTGAGACGTCCAAAGTTGTAATCGATATTTCTTACGCAATCTAATCGGACGTTCGCACTCTTCTCCCGACGTTTTCAACTCATGTTCACTTATCGCGGCACGTCCGCCTCTCGAGGTATTAAAAACAAAGGTGAGGAGAAAAGTTGAGAGGAGTTCGCTCGAACCTGTGATAGTATAAACATGAGGAGATTTCAGCAAACGCCTGTTCGCTACTTCTTTTTTTTTTTAACCCTTCGTAGTCACACTTCTCTAGAATCCCGCGGTAGTCCAACTGGGTCGTATTGACCCAGTCGATTTTTAATGGTTGCCATTTTAATGGTATCAGTCCGATCGGGTTCAAATAATTCTGGAACATACCTTGAACATTCTAGAATATAAAACAACTGCGGTTTTGTGAAAAATCAAATGGCGACATGTTGAAAAAAAAAAACGTGAACGAGTACATGATTAACGGTCTCTACCTATAGAGGATACTTCAAACTCTTATAGATGGCGGACCAAGCCCCATTTTAAGCTAGGCATTTAGCTGATATTTAGATCCGAATGAAGATGGGTCAAATTGACCCATGTTGGACTACGAAGGGTTAAAAGGTTCGGGATGAGCTCAATCTTATCACTGTGTCTCCCACTGGGAGTTCCAGTTTTTTGACACAAATCTTTTGGCACCTACTTTTCTCGCTTGCTTGTTCAAACGTTCGTTACTTCGTACTCCGAAGGGTTCCCAGACAGCACAATATACAAAAGCGGGACACAAGATGTCTATTATGATATGAAGACGTCTTGAAGACGTCTTAATGACATCTCTAATCTTAATGACATCTATGTCCCCGATTTTGGACACTGTGTTGTCTGGGTTGCTGTACGTCGAGTATTAGCCATCCAACTTGGTTGCCAATTACGATAATCCATCTGAGCGCGATAGGAGCACTCTGACCGATAAAAACCTGTCCCGCGCGACTCCGGTAAAAACGTACCGGTATCTATCGACGTTTTATCAGTCAAGATCCGCTCGCACGCTAACGAGCTCTTTTAAATAACCTGCGCGTATACGGGATGTAAGTACCGCGTTGGCGGGCACACGCGGTGCGGGAAGCAGGCGAGTGACCGAATTCGCTATTTGGGCGGGCGGGCGCGGGGGCCCGGGGGGGGCCCGCGCTACGCTGCCGCGTCGCGCACGCCGCGTTCCGTCACGCGGCGCAGCGGAGCAGAGCGCGGGGCCGAGGGCACAGCAGAACGAGGGTGGGGGGGGGGGGGCACAGCGCAGTCGGGTAGTGGGGCGGCGTGCCGCGAGAGGGTGTCGCGCGAGAAAGAGAGACAGGTCAGGGCTGGGGCTCAGTCAGTGCGCCCGCGTGCGGTGTGTCAGTCGTGCTGCATCTGCCAATCCTCTCCTCTCGCTGCCGCTCCCGCGCGCGCGCGCTGCACTCTCCTTCCTTCTCCCTCTCCCTCTCCCTCTCCCGCTTCTCCCGCCTCTCTCTTTCTCTCTCCTTCCTCTCCGCCGCGCGGAGGAAGTCGCGCGTTCTGCCGAGCGCGCGGCGGCAGCCGAGTTCCCGGGCGCCGCTGGAGTCCGGCGGAGCGGAGCGGAGCGAAGCGCAGCGAGCGCGTTCGCGACGGATTACGTATCGTACGTCGCGTCGTGGGCTGCGGTGGACGGCTAGTAACACGACGGACGCGATGCTGACGGTACGCGCGCTTACATAATTGCCCCGTCGTCGGTGCGCATTAACGGCGCGTAACGCGACGCGAGAGGAAGAGAAAGAGAGAGATAGAGGGGGTGGGGGAGAGAGAGAAAACGAGCGAGCGAGCGCGTCCCCACGGCAACGGCGGTGGTTGTTCGTACGCCCGCGCGCTCTGCTCGCCGGCATTTTACTCCGTTCCGCGATCACTCGGGTACGTATACGACACGTAAAAATCACACGTTACACACATCCACGCACATACATATGTACATATATAATATATATACGTGAAACCAGAGCCCTCCCTGCCCTCTCCGTCCCGCTTCCTTCTCCCACCTCGGTACGCCTATGCGTATCTCCTTCTCTCTCGTACCTTCCGCTCCCCGTTCCCCTCTCCCTCCCTCCACACCCTGACAGCTTGGTCGATTCACGAATCCGCCGGGGCCAGACAGCTCGCGCTCTTTCCCGGGCCTCTTCAAAATAAGGCCAAAAGGTTACGTTCCTCGCCAACTTCGAAAATCACCCCTCCCCCTCCCCCCATCTCCCTTCGCCTCCACGCCCTTCGGTCCTTCCCTTCCCTCTGTCCTCGTTCTGTTTTCATTGTTTCTGCCCGTTCGCTTTTGTTGACGACGAAAGGGGGACGTCGGCAACGGCGTCGTCGTCGTTGTCGTTGTCATTGTCGTTGAAACAACGATGACGATCACAATCGGAAAATCGCTTCGGAAGGCGCTTTGTAAACATAGGCGAGTACGTGGAAATTTTCTTTTCTCTCTCCGCGTCGCTCGCGCGTGTTTCTCGGCGCTCGAGACGTGAATGAACGAACGCGCGTGACTCCTGTCTCCCGTCGTCGTGCGAATTCCCGCCCGGGGGGGAAGGGACGGGGGAGGGGGGCACTCAATGAAATTCGATACCGCTCGGATCGCGGTGTCGTTGCACGACCGGATACTCTCACCGGCGGCGCGGCGATATTAATCGCGTAACAACTCCCGAAGCGAACTCTCGATCCTTCGCCGATCGCGTTTAGGCGAGCGACTTTTCCACGCGCGCGAGACGCTTAAAAATCGGGATTCCTCCCCGCAGATTAGATCGTTAAGTAGGTGCGTTACAGTTGCATCGACACAAATAATTCCGGAAACGCCGATTGCAGGTATAAAGAGAAGGAAATCTCCGCTAAAGTTCACGGGACACGACATACAGATCGATATTTCTGTTTTTAATTTTGTTGCCCGCGCAAAGAGTTTTGCGCGATACTCATTACTTACGCCCCGCCCAATTTGCATCTTTGATTTTCGCCCCGCCGTCTGATTCTGTTTTTTGTCCTTACTTGCCTTTGTTTGTTTGTTTCTCACACACAGGTCTGGCATCAATACATATATTGCACATTTATTTTCTATTTATTTTGAGACTTGCTTAGAGAGAAAGCGAGAGAGGGAGAGAGAGAGAGAGAGAGAAAGAAAGATGAGAGCATACGAGGGCGCAGGCTGGCCTACGAGCGTGGCGGCGTTGCCGTACGGGGAAGACCTAGTAATGGATTTGTTTATATTTTTTGTATTTGCCGATGATCCTCCCGTCGATGGTCGTTTCGCTGGGCGGTACCAGTTGGAGTATACAACAGCAACCACAACACCAACAGCTGCTGGTGGTGGACTCGGTCGCGCAGCAGCAGCAGCAGCAACGTCAGCAGCAACAGCAGAATCAGATCGTCGCGTCGAATCAGGCGTCGTCGTCGTCGTCGTCGGGAGGTGATCTGCAGCAGCAGCAACAGTGCCGCAAAATGACTGACCAGCGAGATCAGCAGCAGCAGCAGCAGCCGCAGTCCCAGTTTCAACAGCAGCAGCAGCAACAGCAGATCAAGGGCAATGACGAGCCGAGAACGAATCTGATAATCAATTACCTTCCGCAAAACATGAACGAGAAGGAGCTGTACAGCCTGTTCGTCACGATTGGCCCGGTCGAATCCTGTCGGGTCATGAAGGACTACAAGGCAAGCTGCCTAATGCCTAAATGAAATCTCATATGTCGGCTTTTACGTAAAATTTTTAACTTTTACATCTCATTTTCCAGACTGGTTACAGCTACGGCTTTGGCTTTGTGAACTACGCGAAAGCCGAGGACGCGGCGACTGCGATAAGCACGTTGAACGGGCTTCAGGTGCAAAATAAACGTCTGAAGGTGTCTTTCGCTCGGCCTTCTGGAGAAGAAATTAAGGAAACGAATCTTTACGTTACGAATTTACCGAGGTGATTATTTTTGTTCTTACTTGGATTTTCGTCTACCGATGGATCCAAGGATTACGCGATTTATTTAGTCACGTTTCTTGAGATTTATATTTTAGTGTTATTTTTTGTTCACAGTAGAATAATACTTCCATTTATAATTCCTTATATTTGAGGTGGTAAGAACTGGGACATGAACCCGGGTCTTTTGCTTGGCAAACGATTTCTCTATCGCTAAGCTATCCTGGCTGATCCTGATAATACGAAAAATATTGTATTGTACTGAAAGACACCATTTATCTTTACAGAAATATAACGGAAAGCCAGATCGACGAACTTTTCAGTAAATTTGGCAATATTGTGCAGAAGAATATATTGAGGGATAAACTGACCGGTTTACCGAGAGGGGTAGCGTTTGTTAGGTGAGCGAACAATTAGTTTCTATAGTTAATCCCGATTTTTCCATCCTTTAAATATTGACCGTACTAAATTAGTACCGTACTTATACACGCACGGCAAAAAACGGTAGCCTCAGTGGTTTAACAAATATCAATTTATGACACTTGCACATTTTCGTCAAGTATAAATAACGCGCCGGTATTAAAGATTGGAACAAATTCAAAACAGCTGCTCGCGGCAATCATACTATATCGTTACACAACGGCGGTCATTGCATATATCCGTGCGCGCGTTATTTATTTTGCGAAAAGTTTCCTGCCAAAGTATTTTTGTACGGCTCCTGGTTTCAATTGCACAATTCTGATACGCTCCCTTTAGTCTGGCCCAGATAACTGCAAAACGTGAATAAACTAGGGATAGCGGAATTGTGTGGGAAACAGGCTGTGTTGGAAATAGCTGTTGCAATCTATGCCAACAGCTGAGAATCTCGTTAAAATGCCCCTTGGCTATCCCGTTTCGATTTTGTCAAGCTTAGAAAAGGGCAGAGGAAACAAAAATAGATAGCAGAAATTAACGTTCCTACAGAATATTTTGAAGAGCTTAAAAATGTCTTGCGCGTATCGTTACATACTTAAGTTATTATCTCTGATAAATATAGATATTTAACGCATCCACAATTTTAAAACTTGATTTGTACTGATAAATTTCAATTTCCTTAATTTGCCCCGATACAGATTCGATAAGAGGGAGGAAGCCCAGGAGGCTATCACGCAACTTCACGGTACAATACCGGAGGGTGGATCAGAGCCGCTTAGCGTAAAAATCGCGGAGGAACACGGAAAACAAAAGGCGGCGTATTACGCAGGCTGGCAGGCGGGGTACAATCAAAGCCGCGGTAAGTAATTTTATACCTTGCGAGACCGCTGCATTAATAGACTTTATCTCGCAGCTTGGCAGTGGTAATCAATATATTAAGCGAGTTTCTTATGCGCGCATTGTTCTTGGACATTGGAATTTAGAGCTCTCTCAAACGAGCAAAAGATAGGGTTACCACTGCCTGGTGGGGCTTGCATTTTTGGCTTCTATGCTAAGAAAATATATATATATATATGTATTAGCTGAAATATATGGTTAATATATGTATATATATACATTATATAGTTTATATAATTTGCATCTTTATTACGATTGTTGTAATATGTCTAGTCTATATAGGAGAGCACTAGTTGAAACTCGATGTTTATTACAATTATTTCGTTTGATCGAAAGATTATTATATTTCATTCTATTTGCCTGATATGTCGAACACGATTCTTTTGATCGAGCGTACACTCGATTTTTCTCGTATGTCGATATATTTTTCAGACTTGCTAGTATAGATCATTTTTATATGGCGCAATGCTTCTTATCGCGACACACGTTACTATCGTATCGTCGCGTTTCGAGATGTCTCGCTTCGCACATTCAGCATTTTTCCTCCGTCTCGGATAAAACTGTTTAATTTTACCGCGTGCGTATTAGCATAGACAGACGATTGACTCTGTAGCATAGGTTGCTATTCATATATACATTATATTTTTTTTCTTTTTTTTCCTCCTTTTGTCATACTGATATCTAACGTTAAAATATTTTATCAGATAAGATGGCTGCATCTAAATCAGACCACCACGACTTAACGCACTAAGCACCTTTTGTGTACACAGAGAACCGAAAGGGTGTTTATATTCTGACACGTTACACAACACGACCACACACGTTAAAACGCGGAGAGAGATCTCTCCGAGAGCCGAATGACTGGAGACACGGTTTCCCGCGTTTCTTTATACTCCTTTATACGTCTTTGTTTTCTTTTTTATTTCTACTTTTTCGAAGTCGTGCGCATGATTCGATATTGAGGGAAAAGACTCTGCCTCGCTCGGGCGGTTCTCGGGCGAAAATGGTAAAAAAAAGAAAAAAGACAAAGACAACCGCTTAAAGGGCTCTTCGCTGTATATACGATCGAGCGGGCAAGAATGCAGTGCTTGTGATAGAAGAGTCTTGTGTGTGATCTGATGACGAGAGGTACGCGTGGTACTATTATGTACACGAGACACGGCTAGTCAGTCAGTCAGTGACACGCGGCGTTTGCGGTATATAAACACCTTACACACCGGGAGACACACCCCGTTGCCGCACGGAAAAAAACAATAGGAAAAAGAGGGAAAAATGCCGTTGACAGAAACTTTCAGTTTGGATGCTGGCTAGCTGGACCGATTACTTACGATTCGCTATCTTCTGTTTATTATTTTTTTTCTAGCTCTGCTGCTATTGTTCGTTTTTTGCTTGATACTTTGTTGTTAAGAGTACTACCGTTGCCCATGTACAATGTTATATCGAGCACACAGTAGCTTCGCGTTCGCCGATATTAAATATCATGTTCCATATGGCTGATGCTGTTTGTGCTTTAGCGCGACTAAGGCGTTGTTTAATTTTCTGTACGATACAATTTTGTTAAATATATATATATATATATATATAATATATTATTTCCTATATATAGTGTCCGAAATATATATTTTGTTTTTACAAACATGTGTATGTTCTGTCTTCCACTGGTAATTCTATTCCAGTCCTGTTTAATTTTAAGCGAATCCAAAGCGAGGGCGATTTGTAAATTACGTATTGTCACAAGCGTTCGATTATTATGTTGTGAAGGAAAGTGGAATTAATTAGTGCTTGTTTCTCAAGAGACGGATGTTTTTAAGTTACCGATTAATTTCCCAATTGGTTCTCCGTTTGAACGTTAAATTCGTAAAACCACAAGAGGATACGAAAGCTCGCTCGCTCGCGAAAAGACCCGCGATTTTCGTCTTTAGCGAATTTGGCTGTGATTGATTGCGATCTTATATGCTTTAGTAAGGAATCCAAGTGCATGATGCTGTGTCCTTATCGAGCCGTTGTAACGCGCGAAAATGGAATTTATATGAAAGACCTAATCAATGACGTTTTCATTTCTATGCATGCCTCGTGACTCGTGAAGGAGAGCGTCTGTACCCGACGAGGAATAAATATCAGCGCTATGCTCATTACCTATACTGAAAGGGGCGAGAGACGTTGTTGTTATTGTTGTCGCCGTCGTGCCGTTGAACGTTCCGAGAATGTTATATATATATATATACATATACATATATATACGCGTACGCAGCCGTCCTTGCAGTTGTAATCAAATAAAGGCTTCGCGAATTTTATTCACGGAATCGAGTCGCGTATACTCGCAATGTGTTCCACCGACGTGACTTGTAATCGCGCGAGGAACGTTCTCCGCTCGGCGGTTTTCGAACGGTTTTAGATAGCGAATTGTTTGTTAATCATATAAATTGCGCTCGCCGAATCGTTTGTTAATCGTATAAATTGATTCGTTATGTAGCGTCTCGTTTATATACAATTAGAACGTACGGTAATTTTCAAATTGAGACTCAATTTTAGCGTTTAAGTTGACGTTGGCGAAAGTACCGAAGAATATCGTGTGTATTCCAACGGAAGTGTGATATGTAAATTTATATACAAGGCAGAAATGAACGTGGAGTAAACTATAACGCGACTAATTTCTTTAATGTCGGAAAGACTCGATTTATTTTGCACTAACGAACGGAAAATTATACTTACTTTAGAGAAGCGTTAGTTCATAAAGTTTTATAAAATAATTTTCAAATTAAATTTCAGCCAATAACCTTGGCGCTTGTGTGGCAAGAAATTTTGAAGAGAGACGTGACTCTATTGAATAGAAAATTATAAAAGTCCTCGATATAACTCGTGCAGCAATGTATTCGAAGGTCATTATACACCAAATACCGCAATATGATTTTTGCTCAACGATTGTAAACTAGTCGCAGTTATTCGACGAGTCTAAGAGTTATAGTGTATATATAAATCTGTTTCGTAACTTTTAAGTCTTTGCGACTTTCGTTGTCCCGAACACCATGGTAGAATCGTTATCGTATACTGTGAATCGTATACTAATTATATCGAAGATCGATATAATTAATGCGCAATTTGAATTAGATTTCAATAGCGTGTTTCTTTTGAGATATCTTTTTTGGACTAGATACAGCGATCCTTCGTAAAATGTTGCGCGTAATACATACGAGAATAATCAATCCGGCGAGATTGATCTCAACGATTTAGAGAATAATGAAATCCGAGAATAGACTAACTTCTCAATTGTCTGCTACATAGATAGTGTTAATTCTCAACGTACGAAAAAGTGACACACGCGGCAGATCTTGTAGTTACGTACAGCCGCTACGGTCTTTAGTAAAATTCGCAGATGAAATGAATAATTAATAAACATCGTTTCTCTTAGTAGGGGTCGATATCTTTCTAAAATTTATTCGATAGCCAAGGAAAAAAATAATCACGTACGCATGCTTTCTCAAGAATGCGTCCGACTATGTTCTCGGTGGCGGTCTCGAATGGTAAAAGCGAAACGAGTAAGGCAGTATGATAGTCGATTTAGCTACAGGATATTGTGCCTCAAAATGAAAACGTTTTTTAAATACAGAGGAAAGACTTAGGAACAGATATTTATTAAGAAAAGAAAACTAATTTGGCTGTATATAATGTTCCTAAAAGAATTTTCCCCAAAGAATTCTTGTTTCCTGTTATAAAATTAACTTGAAATAGCGCGAAATTAACTTGGAAATCGAGAAACCCCGATCTATATATAAGATCGGAGCGATGAAGTTTTTATTAGAGTCTGACGAGACGAAGAACGTCGTGAAAAGATGTTCAAATCAACATTAAAGAGTTACAAGTAGCTAAATCGACTTTTATAGCACTCGGCGCACGTGCTATCGGTGCCTCAATATATCAGCCACCGGATGCAAACGGATATCAACGGGCACATGGCCTTCCGTTTGTCCGTATCGGCCTGTGATGAACCGCGAGGAGCCACGCCACCGAATACATTTGGCGGTATCAATAATTAGCTAATTAACGATACACAATATTGAGAGATAGACGAGATCGCTCGATTTTTGTAGAATAGAATCTTGCATCGTCTCGCGGACCCTTTAACGATTCTCGCTGTTAGACTCTTTCGTCTCCCTTTGAACTCTTCAACGACGCTTTAAACGACCGAACCGGCGGCGAGAGTGCCGGAGAGAGGTGGATCCTGAAAGCTAGAAGTAAACGTGTATCTCCTTCGACCCTGACAATCGTCCATCCTCCGTGGATTTATCGCATCTTGCCAGTTGCGTGCGACAGAAGGAAATAGAATGCGATTACATTCGGGGTGCAACGACAATACGGGTAATTTTTCTCATCGTAAATGGAATTCCGTGATTTCGCGAGATCCCCCTCCTGATAATGCGCCTCCTTACCGCGCGTATAAAATAAGACATCTTTACAAAAATAAGAATATCGTCTTCAGATATATAGTCTTTGATCGTTATACACTTGTAAAATAAAAATTTGTGTTACTATTATTGCAGTGCCATACGTAACAGCACTAAACTATTTGACTAATGACTGCAAAAGTAGTTAGAAAACACTGCCTAGAACTGTGGTGTCGATTCCGTCGGAGATGCAATTCAAGCACGAATCATCTTCGATGCTTTATAATCTTTATATTACGATTTTATTGTACCGGCAGTAAATCGTTTGTTCCTCGTGTCTGATCGCGTTCCAGTTTCTTCTGTCTTGTCGTAGATCGCGTTTGCAAGAGGGAGATTCGTTCTCGTCCCTAACTGGCGTTCGTGCGGATACTTAATATACAATAATCGTAGAATTAATTACATAATAATCATGGCATAACTTTTTTCTCGGAGGACTACGAGAAGATCGTTGAAACCGCATAAAAATGTCACACACATCTCGATTGAGGTATACCCGACGGGCATGCTAATTAGGAAGTCAATAAAGAGGAGTATGTATATGAAAGCCCCAAGGTCGCTGATGACGTTACCAGTTAGGGACTGAAACCCCAATCGCGTAACGCGTTCGAGGACACGATCCACCTTGCTCAACTGTAAGATACTTAGACGCTGCTTCGCGTAAGGGAACTTTTAGGAATTTAATATTGCGAATGCGCCGGCGTTTGACCCGCTTCGGTTTACTGACCGATCGATCGTCGGCGAGCTGCGAGCCGATGGACTACATTTTTAAACGCCAATGCGCGTTCGCGGATAGTTTTATATGCCTAGTGTCGCGCAGGGATCTGGTCTAAAACCAAGACAATGTATGCACCGCCGCGCCGTCAATTTTCTAGTAGTTATAATAGTTGTAATATTTTTCTTTTTATTTTATTCTTTTATAGTTTGTTTTACCTCCTTGCACAGTTTGTTTCATTTTGTCGAAGCTTCGTGTGAAACGTGTATATTGGCTTTCTTTCTCTCTCTTTTTATTTATTAAAATATTTGAAACATTTAATTAATCGAAAGTCTTTAATGTTTGTCATGAAGAATGATTTATATATAATTTAAACGATCTTCGACGATCGATTGGTCGACGAACCGACACGCAATATGTTGCACAGCACGATCGCTGCTAGATGATAAGAAGATCGATTAAACGTTGAAAACTTCATCAGTAAGGTAGACAGATTAATATAAGGCATCTTTCCACGCGCCATTAGAGAAACTTTCGTCATTTCTCTGATCGCAGACAATCTATATTGAAGATTAAACGTCGAGATTAACAAAATGTGGATAATTCAATCGGCGAAGATATTATTTAATTAAAAAGTCTCGACGAAATGTAAAAAAATTAGTATTAAACGCCAACGTATCTTCGGATAATTATTTATTATCAAACGTGAAAGCTTATCAAATAGTACCTAATTTGCGAGCGTGGCGTCAAAAATTATGATATATTGTATTACAATATCGAAATCCGTTCTTTCTTTCATCAAAAATTGCGACTGGTTACCTGAAATGCGAACTTGACTTGGCGTCATAATCGAAAGATGCGATTGTAATTAGATTTAACTTTAAACTGTTAAGTAGTAAATTGTAAGGTTTAACGGATCGAAGAATGTGCGAAATGGTTAATCCCGAAGTCCAGTAGTGCTAACGATGGCTGTGATAAGGATAAGGAAATACTAATGAGAATTGCAAAAAGAAAAAAAAATATACTGACGAAACAAGCGGATTAGCGAAGCTTCTCTTCCTCTCTTTCGATCTGATTTTCAATGCCAATATAAATTAATTTTGATGTATCAGCCGTGTACAATACACAATGGTATAATTACGTTCGATAACTAACAGCGAACTGACACATTGGACAAATAGCTTCTTCGTAGCGTCTTAGTTGAAGCACGATATTGATTGTGGCTAAGTTAGTGAACAATACACGGGAGGTTTACAAAATTGTCGCATTTCTCTTGGCTACAAAGTAACGAATTTGTAAAAAAATTATTGATTTCAACTTGTGTGATTTGAGAGCTTTTTAAATTTTTAATGTTAAATATTTTTGTAATTTATCGTACATTTTAAGTCGTTAAAAATCTTGAATAAATTTATCATTAAAAATCCTATTATAATACAATGTAAAATATATAATCTTGCCAATTGTAAAGTTATACACATGAGTAATTTTATTTTTATTTATTGTAGAATAACATCGTAATTAATTTCAAATTAATTAGACATTTCTTGTGCAAATTATGTTTGGCCGAAGAAAAGTGCGGCAGTTTAGGGGACACTCTAAAGTTTTGGAGAGGAGAAATTCGGCTTTTTCGGCCTCGTTTAAGAACACCCGCGACATTCTCGATGATACATTCGTCGTATTTTTCTCTTGTTCGTTATGACATAAAAATACATATATAATATATATACATATAGTCTACGCAAATCTCTGAATTAGCAAAAGTTATCGTCGTTAGGCGAGTTTAGTGTCTCGTTAACATCAATGTTTACAAAAAATGCGACACACGTACGCACAGCGATTAAGTACACACACACACACACACACACACACACACACACACAATAGATAGAAAACACGGAAAACTACGACACAATATAGTTACGGATCAATGTTCGTATCTCGTTGTACGGATATTTGTATTTAAACGTATTGAGAATTAAATGTAAATTATTGTACCGACCGCCGCTTTTTGTGCTGATGATGTATAAAATCGATGGTATCCCTCGCGCGACGTTAAATCGACCTTAAGCATCCAACGACACACGGCGAATTCAATTTCTGCGAAAGAGAAAAATGAACTATATCACACCACGCACACACACAGAAAATAATGGGCTCTCTGTGATACTTTTGTACAAATTCGTTTCCCGCGGGGATTATGCTAATTAAAATTAAGTGTTGAAAATCAGAGTTGCAAGCATTGCGCGCCTCGCGAATGTCTCTTTTCGCCTCCTCCCTCCCGATTTCGGGTGGAGTTTTTTATAATCTTGACAATCGGAGAGTTGAAGTGTACGACGAAGTTTCCTTCGCGAGAGAAAGAAAAATCATCAGGACAAAAAGTAAACCCTCTGGAGGACTGACGTTTCAAGAATGAAAATAGGAAGAGAAACGCGTCGTTAACGATCCTCCGGAGATCTTTCTAATCGATATCTTATATCTTTCCTATTCTCGTTGCCGCAATCGCGAGTTTCCTCACCGCGGTCGCTCATTAAATTTGATTAAAACACTAGAAACCGACATATACCAAGTCTAAAGTCATTCGCGCCACCCTCTTTCTCTAATAAAATACGCTCCTCCTTCGCCTCTCTAACATCTCTCGAAAAATTGAAAGTCGATCATAAATATACATAAGTATCAGAAATACGCAGCAGAAAGAAAATATGCTATTTTTTTTTAAATAATATCAAGAAAATACTTAAGGAAAACAGATATTGAAAAGAAACTTCGAATCTTGTTGTGTTTACGAATCTATCACTATAAATTAGATAACACAAATAAATTTATTTATCATAACAAATGTATATTAAGATATATAAATTTATTAAATTAAAAAATAGTAAAGAGTAGAACTTCTTTTAGTTAAAAATGTCGAATCGCGTTAGCAAAAAAGATATGAAGGAGGAGCGTCGGTATCGAGACTCGTTTTTCGGAAACGGCTTGTAACTGCTCGCTTTCATCTCAGTCATCCTCAATTTTCCAGGAGGAAGCGGAATCAGCAGCGGTGGCGGCGGTGGTGGTGGCGGCGGCGGCGGCGGCGGCGGCGGTGGACGAGCTCGCAGCATCGGGGGTCCACCCGGGATGGGCATGGGCATCGGCGGTAGTGGTCCGGGCATGTTGGGCCGAGCCGGTGGTTTTGGGCCGCGCGGTGGTGGACCCCACAGCGGCAGCTTCCTAGGCGGAGGCGGCGGCGGTGGCGGCGGCGGCGGTGGTCCGGGTGCCATGCGGATGGAGAAGATACACCCGCATCGATTTAATCCGATCGGCATGGGAGGCGGCGGTGGCGGTTACGTGCAGTCGCACTTCTGGTGACCGTCGCGACGTGACGGCGACGACGACGACAATGACGACAATGACGATAATGACGATAACGATGACGATGACGGTGACGGCGGAAATACGCTTACATTCGCCGCGACGTTGGTCGCTGGCTGAAGCCCTCTTCTCGTCTCGTTCGAAATGAAGCTCGCGAGTTTGATCGCTCGTAGCGTAGCCGAGAGCTGGGGAGGTAGGTTCGAATAGAACCGGATCAGAACCGGCTTTCCTATTTACAGGGTGACATACGAGAAGATTGCTCGATGTTGATATCAGTGTCAATAAGAATTTTATTAATATTGAAAAAAAAAATAACGAGTATTACGCTTTGAAAGGCTGTTTTATCGTTTGTTAACGCATGTTATTGTAGAATGTTGTTTACCGTTTAAAGATTATGCTGAGCATATTTTACTATTAATAAAATAGTTTTGTCGATATTGATGTTGAGATCGGGCTTGTGGACCTTCTCGTGGATCATCTTGCATTTTCGCGATAGCTACGGCAAAACTGGATAGTTGTGACTTTATTGAACTCGGGGATGCCGTGCATCCTTAATCTATTCAGTTTTATTGCACGCGTTGGATCTATTCGAAAATTATTCCGATCGGAATCGATTTTCCATTCGTTCGCAAGATATCGTTCGGAAATCTTGCTATCGTTTCAGATACTATCTGAACGTTCGTAACAGGATAACCGAGGAAAAATTGAACCTCGATCGGAATCGCTATCGAATAAATCCTTGCTATCCCGATTTGTCTATCCGGTTTTATTTCAGTTCCTTTTACCTCGTGCGCGATCGTGAAGCTCATGAAAAATTTATATTGTTGTCTAACGCTAAAGCATGATTATAGCAGCCTCGTTTTTCCAACCATACGTTGATATGGTATGATAATTTAAATTGTGTATTGTAAATTACACACTGACATTATTCACTAATAAAGCTAAATGAAACGCGACACGCACCCATAATCGATTTTACAATATTAAATTTAATTTGTTTTAATAAGCTCGTGACATTCTGATTCGTCAAACGTTGCCTCACGATCGCTCGAACATTCGTTCGTCAGTGTTCGGCTTATATTACGCAATACGATATAAAGTTTAATAACAATTTCCCTCACCGGTGAACTCACGGCCATGAGGGGTTGGGGAACGCAGAAGGGCTGCGTTGTGCAAAAGAATAAGAATTCTATGTGTTGTAAATTTCATTTTTTTTTTTTTTTAATAGTTCTAATTCTTGAAACTTTACAAGACATTTAATTATAAGACAGAGTTTTATCGTAGGTCGAATTTGGGGGGGGGGGGGGAGAAGTCTTAGGACACGGGGAAATGTTCCCCGTTCGACGCGGCGCTGGATATCGGTGGTATCCTGCGGCGAACGAAAATTTGTAATATATTTGTGAAATACGAATATTCGTTTTTTTTTCTTTCCTTTTTTTTATCAGATAGGATGCTCGTGACAAAAAGTTCTTTCGGGAAAATCCAATATCTGCAAATGAATTGATGAAAGAGTTTGTCATACAAAAGGGATACCAAAATTAAAATTTGAATGTATCATTTGACTAATGAATACTTATTGTATTGAATTATAATTTTAAAAAATATATAATATTTACGTTTATAAAGTGCGATTTTTTATTTCGTGTTAGAAAATTTTTTTTATTCTCGTATTCGTTCATGGCCGCTTTTATTTTAGGTATTGGATCTTCCGAAAAGGCACGTTTATAGTTACGATCTACGATCGAATTCCAAATCGTTCTAGTTCGTCACGAGGCCGAGAATACGTGATCCGAACGTGTGCCGTAGTTAATTTAGATTAAGAGAATTTTAAGCACGTGCCGCGCAGGAGAACAGGGTGAATGTAATTTATTTTAATATTTGAGAGCAGTATTAGGACGAGATCGCGTATTCTTTCGCAGTCCTGTGGACACACCTTCGGCACACGTCGCACGGTGTATTTAATTTCATCCGACGCTTCGGTAGCGTTTTACGAGGTTCGTAAATGTGTTGCTGAAGAGAGAGCGAGAGCGAGAGAGAGAGAGAGAGAAAGAAGAGTGTGAATGAGAGAGAGAGACACATCGTAACACATGAAAGAAAATATTTATGTAAAGCCGTAAACTACTTCTTGGAATAAATACCATTAGCAACTATATGTTTAGCTTTTGTTAATTGATCGTTAAGCAAGTATCTCAAGTTTTTAATTAATTAATATAATTTTTATTAATATTTTTTTATACGCGGATGAGTCGATATCAAAATTTTGTACGTCGCGTGTACTTAAGGTCTGTTGATTAGCGTTAGAAGACTTAGCGTCGGTGAATCTCGAGAAGCGTTCGATTTTGAACAAATTGATCACCATCGTTATCCTCGCCGCCAATGGTGTACATAGACCTCATAGGGAGACTAAGACACTGTCGCGACCTTGTAGACGATGAGACTGACTTTTTATAAGGGACAGATTTTAAGCGAGTACGTCAAAGTCGCGCGTCAATATTTTTAGATAAAAGAAGAAGAAGAGGAGGAGAAATAACTGGAGCTGTACTTGCCCCGAACCTGTGCGGCAGGTTCCAAGGACAGCGCACCAATTGTCTATAAAGAAATCTGTGATTTGTACAAAGAGGAGTAAATGAGAGATAAAGTCGGTCATCTTAGAGAGGCGAAAGGGGAAAGGATCGTTATTTTACGTCCAAGTGCAACGGAGATAAAATCTGAAGCAATAAAGAAATAAAGGTAGAACCAATCCCTCTGCTGATGAAGCATTAAGTTAACGTTACGTTTTATAGAATAATGCGCAGAATCTTAACTTGACAACCATCCATTCTCATAAGCAAATCGTTTAATAAAATCACACTGTTGCTTTTATATTAGATACGATTTAGTAATGTTTTTAAAGTTACCTGAACATAATTATTATAATTATAATTATTACGTCTCTATTATTATTATTATATTATTTTATCGTCGTCATTAAAAATAGGCAATGTATAACTATACATATCGATCTGCAGGCTAAGTAGTGTAATTTATTTATCACGTTAATATAATTATCATTCTGCAATGTATGTGTAAATCATCGAGATTTGTGTAATTGCTAAGAGTAATCTATTACGTTAACGAGAACTAAATGGCGATATAAGGCGATATACTTGATTTACAATTGAAAAGGATTCGTAACAAGTAACAGCTGAATCGTGTAAGTGACACGACAATCGACATTCGTTGCGAATTTAAAGCAACATACACATTTCCAAATGTATAAGTTCGTGCATAAGAAAAGATCGTAATAAATATCGAAATAATATTGACGAGGAATAATTATTAACACATTTACATGAATTGTGATGTCGCACCAATGGATGTGTACCAAAAAAAAATTCAATAAACTACTGTCCGCTGCGAAGAGGAGTTCTTATAACGATACTTTACGAAACTTACCGTAGAAATACGACCTGTTTTGAAGGTATTGCGATTAAGTTTAAGTTCGTGTCTCTGAGGGGAAGATTGCGGGATTGTCGAGACGATTACTGGAAAATATTTTATTAATAACATATCGTCAGATGTTACACAATACAGATCTTTTATTAATAATTCAGTGAAAAAGGAAATGGCTTTGCAAGAGAAAATAAAAACGAAAGACCGATTGTGTCGAGTGCTCTTGACGCGTGGCATGTTTAAAAATGTTTCTGCGATCAAAATTTCCTATGATGCACATTTAGTTTCATCGACGAGTACGACCGATCACAGTGTTGCCCTTCAAAAGGCAGCTTGCATAAAAAAAGGAAGCAAAGTGCCCGATGACGAGCCGCAACGTAATCGTTCAATAATCTTCCCTGCCAACGCTGTTTCGCGCTGTAAACGTAACTGATTTTCACTGACATTTGTTGTACAGATATTTATACGTTCTATTCACATGTTATCGAAACGTTGAAATCATAAATAACATGAGCAATTACGCGATACATATTTTTAGCGTATATAATATATATTTCACGTGTCCCAAAAGCAATTTTTACGTATTTCGCAAACGACTGCACTCTGTGATTATCACAATGTTCTTAATTTACTTAACTGGATATTACATTTCAATCACAAGATAATTATCTTAATTCGTACATTTTCCGCGGATTTAACTTGAGATTATCACGATAGCTCGAATAATACGTTCTAGAATTTGTCTACTTTTCGTCAAGAATATCCCGCGCTTCGAGCTAGGCTTCATGCTTTTCACTGTTGTACATTATTGCGGAGCGCGCTTCGACTAACGTTATTCAATACCGTCACAACGTAATTCGCGGAGGCACATATTTGGAGGAACGAGTTGCGAGTGAAAAGCGCGCTTCCAGACTGACGACTTCCAAGTTCGACCGGGGAATTTTATAACGCAGACGATTCCACCCACAGGATGCTGCGGCCTAGAGATTAGCTGGCAAACTCGTGAAAAGGAAACAGGAAAGGGGCGGTTAGACCAAGATACGTGAGTTTATCCTGAAGAGCGACTGCATTCTTTCCTTTGCGCGATACTCGTTAAAATAAATTAATATGCGCATATTCCTTAGAATAATAATACATTTTTTTAAACGTTCAATCGCGTTGGGAAAGGCTACTGCCTTAAAAGGATCCTAAAAAAGAGAAGTTAATTCTACAATACTTTTTTTTAAAGTAATTTTGATAAGAGGGACAAAGTGCTTTGATATCCATAGCTCCAAAACAATAAAGACGTGATCTCTGTACTACATACAAATATTCTTTTCCTTTTTGAATACAATTCTAAAAATAATTTTGGAAATATATACATATAGATTTAAATTAATTGGTACTTATTTGTTATACACATGAATATTTTAAATATGAAAATTATTGCCTCTTGTGAGAAGCATTATACGCTGAAAATGTGTGTTAAGCTCATTATCAGACTCGACAAACTGAAGAATTATTCCAGGGAGATATCGAGACGGAATATCTCATCGGATCCATGTTGCGATCGGTTCTCAACGGTCGCAACATGGATATCCATCCGATTCGTTATCCAACCTTTGACCTACGCCAGCGTCTTTTTTTGTACGCTCTTCCCAACCGTCGTCGGGAACCCCATTGAACGAGCCGGAGTTCTCCCCAGGAGACATCGGCGAGACTTTAGAGGAATTTCACGCATCTGTCCCATGTGTGTGTTTCGAGACGCGATTCGGGCCCGGTAGAGTTTGTAGGTAGGACCATTTTCATACGTGGTTTTTGTGAAACTTATAAAAAATATATTCGTCGTCTTCCCGCGTTAAATTCCCGTGGAATTTCTAGTTGCAAGAAAGGCAAGAATAACGCAAGAATACAAGATAAGCCGGCCGCAAACCTCTTCCCATGCTGATAGAAGCAAACCTTTTATCGCGCGCAGCTGTACGCTTCACACATTTCAATTGTTACGCGATCGGTTTTACTTCGAGGAAAGATGTGACGCGAGTGTATACTTATACAAAAAGAGCTTTCGCATTTTATTTCTCGGAATTGTGACTTAACGTTCAAGCGCAAAGATATAACGACGGACGCTAATTGTAAGGAGTAACGCGAGAAATAATATTTTAGGAAAAAAACGATCGAACGAATTGAAATTAATTGCGGTCTTTATTAAAATTAGGATCGAGCTTCTAGAACGCGTTCCGCGTGCGCCAAAGCTCTCTTCGCGGCTCTTCGAATTCGCCATTATAATTTCTGATTAGAGCGATAAGGTCATACATTCGGAGCGCGGAGAGAAGGAGGGGAAACGGTCGGAGCGCATTGTTGCAATGACTCATCATCCGCGCGTTTCAGTTTATTTTCCTCGCGGCCGGAATCAACGCGCGAGTCCGGCGATGACACGAACGCGGGCTTTGAAGTCACGTTATTTTTTTTAATCCTTTAACGGCCAGTGGGACACACGTTCCACCTACTTTAAAAAATTATATCTTTCATAAAGAATCCAAAAAATGTGAAAAAAATACTCCAGAACATGCAGGTATATTGTAAAAAACTTACAGACCATTACTACGCTTATAAACCACTCCTACATTGAAGAAAACATCCCTGCAGTAGTTCAGAAACGTTACAAGTCAAAAATCTGGCTTACATCATTCTCGAAGAGAAAAATTTTACTAGAACATATGGTAACCACCCTTTCGAAAAAATAATAGAATGACTATTCTAAACGCCCATAAATAGTGTTTCATTGTTAGAGGTAATTTTTCTTGCGGCCCTTTTTTTTGTACATAATTTTGACAAAATTCTGCCTAAACTTTATGCTCATTTTTCATGTTTTCGTGATTTTGACACTTTTTGACAGGGTGTGTAGCTGAAGGGCTGCTACCCTCAGCTTCAGCAATTCTCTTGTATCTAGAGCCTACCTTCCTTTTTAAAATGAGACCCTAATGAAGTCCATGAAGTGATATGTTAAACTCTTGCAAAAAAGTCGGCCGTTAAAGGATTTATGCTCGTTTACGCAACCGCCGTTTACCTAATCGCCCGATAAAACGCACATTCCCCCGACCCCCGACTTATAATTCATTCACGTGCGGCGATCATGCGCGCGATACTTTCGCGGCCTGGGTCTTCTGTGTTTTCTCCTTTCCAAAATAGACTTCGGAGTTTCGCCTCGTGTTAGATATGTCGCAGGGATTTCATGTAATTCGTTTTTTTTTAATCCTTAGGGAATCCATAAAACCGAGATATTGTGGAATGAATAAAACTTATTAATATAAATATAATGTATAATTATAAATGTAAATTTATATAATTATATTTATATTTATAAATATAAATTAATAAGAATTTCAACGCACAATTACACAGAATCTAGAATTTTGCAAAATCACTAGTAAAATTGTGTAATTTTTATTCATTCCACAATGTCCCGGTTTTTGTGGATTCTCTAAGAATTTTGCAAAAAAAAAAACGAATTACACGAAATTCCTGTGATAGATACAAATCAACTGGAAATCGTGCGAAGGGGAAGACCACACAAATACAAAAATGGAGCGCAATTCGTGCACACTTTCAGCTGTAAAGGGAAAGCCGAATTACAACTTACAACAAAAGAGCAGAGTTACAACAAAATTGGACAGAAAATTATATCGGATGTTTGTAACGTTATTTAGGGGGGGAGCAGGCACTTTCCGTCGCCGAAGGCTCGCCCTAGCATCAACACGCGCGTTGCTCGTAACGCGCGACACCCAGTACGTGAAGCACGTGCGTCCCGCGGGAGGAAGATACTCGTTTCCGCCCGGCGCGATACTCGCGGGAAATCGCGTTTTTTTTTTTCCTTGCCGGCGACGATAATAGCACGTTACATATCGGTAACGCTTTTCGTTCCGCGACGCACGCACAACTGTTACAGGCGGCATCCCGAGCACGACTGATTGCGAGCGGAAAGCGGAATCCGCACGAGCGGAGCGCGCGCGAGCGGAAAGGGAACCGGGTCGCCGCCGCCGGGAGAGTGCGAAGAAGGGAGAAAGAGAAAGAAAAAAAAAGAGAGAGAGAGAGACAGCGGGCGCACACGTGGTGCCCGTGGGCACAGCTTCGAGAATTTTTGTGGGCCCCCCCTTCGGGCAAGGGGTCCAAGCGAGGGTCTTTTTTCAACTGTGTGAATTGCAACATGAGATATGCGAGGTCGCATATCACGACTCACGACCTCTGAAATAGAATTTCGAGGTAAAAAAAATGTGTCGAAATTGGAAACGAGCGAAGTTAATCAATTTTATTTTTGCACGTACTGCGCGTTATTGCGTATCGTGGAGCTTTAGAATTTTTTTAAATGTAATAAATATATATCTACACTGTTAAATATCTACAATGTTAAAATTATACTCAATTTGAGTCATTTTTAATTTCTATAGATCGCCACACTGCTCCTACTAAAAAAAAAGTATGTCGTTATTAATCATTAATTTAACTATAACAAACCAATAGAGTTAAAATAATACTGTTTTATGTTAAAATAATCAATTTCGACACACAATATATGTGTTAAAAATAACAAAATGTTATTTAAATCAAGGTATTGGTTTAAATTTCATGCTTTAATATTTAACATTGTATATGCTATTGATATATGTATTTATGTATATATGTCATAAAAGCGCAGAGGTAAAACGATTCCTAACACAGCATTGTATTCTTAAAATCTGTTATTCGAATTTTATCGATTATTATAAAAACTTAACACATAAGTAATTTTCGAAGTCGCACGTTTCCTATTTCTGGAGTAAGAAAGTAACATATGGAGGATTAACATATGTACCTGGAACTGGAGACAATAAATAAAGAAGAAAGCCGTGATGAATTTGAATTTAAAAATAAATTATACAAATATGTGTATATATTATGTAAATATATACATTTATGTTATTATTATTATATTTCTTTGTGCTATTTACGTGCATTATACGAGGGAGCCTCAAATGAAAACGGTCGAAGATAAAATTTTCGTAAAGGCGAGAATTCTCGCTATAGTGGAAGAGATATGAAGTAAGGTCAAAGAGCACTGTCCTACGGCACGAGGGGACACGATGGAATTTGCATTTCCTGTCTACGATGAATAATTCCGAGCCGTGCCGGTCGCACACGCTTTCGAATTAGGCCCCCGCGCGTACTCGAAATTGGGCCCGAAGTATCGAGCCCGTCATATCTAGAACCCTTTACTCTCGAGCTCGTCCATAAGATTTAAACTCGCTAGAATTAATCTCTCTAACCACACATTCACACATACATGTGTCTTCCTTCTCAAAATAGAAAAGTTATTTCATCCTTTTCATTTATCAAAATTTAAATCTAAGCGGAGAGTCAAATTCCAAAGTTAAAATCGAAAATTGAGACCAGTATAATTTCTCCCTTTTCTCTTATCGAATAGATCCCAGGGATCCCAGTGAGAAATTAACACTTCTGTATTCGCGGGTTCGAGGAATCTCAAGGGAAGCTCGACTGTTCTTCACTAGAAAGTACAACAACGTGAACTTCCTATATACAAAGAGAGCCTTCGTTTGCCAGACGGAGGGCCCGAGGCCCGAGATGCGAAGGGTGGCTGAGTCTTCGGGGTAAAGACGTAAGAAACAGCGGCCGAGGGAAGGCAGGGGCACAGGGATATACTTAGGGGAACAGCTGTTCGTCGACTGGGTTGTTGACCGTGCGCACCTACACAGGGGGAATATATTCAACAGCGGGCCCTTTCACAGGCCTCGCTCAGGTATATGCAATACGTGTCGCGCCCGCGTTGTATCCGTCCGTTCGAACCGTTCCCCGATGACTCATACGGGGGTACAATGCCTGCTCGCAAACAAAGAGGGAACAGCGGGCCTCCCTGCTGACCTCCGGGGACTGTTATACATCGTAACACATTTACGCTTCCAATCGTCTCAGGGATTTTCTGCGTGAAATCGACAAAAATTTGTCTCGCATATTTGTTTTTTTGATTTATAGAGGCTTCTTTCGTTTATGTAATTATCTATTTTATTATCGCAAATTTTTCTCAGTCTCTCCCTCTCGCTCTCGATTTCCGTCTTTTATTAGATAGATAACAAAGTTACTCATCTTTCCAATAGACTTACATAGACTTTATAAAATAACTGATAAAAGAGAAGCTGATAAAAAGGGGATTATTAATAATTTAATAAATAATTAACAATTTGTCATCGATCTGATAGTCTAATTATCACAAAATCCAGCTCTCAAAAATATCTTGGTTCATCTTCGAAAAAAGTCACTTGCATCAGTTTCTTCCTAGTGGTCTCCCGTTTCGTCTTGAAAATAGGGTGACCGTTTGCGATTGGTCGGTCGGAGAGACGATGAGCGAGATGAAACACGAGGAACAGCCGCGAATGAGCCACGCAACGCGCGGGCGATGGGGCACACAAGTGTGGCCTAAGACAAAAAATCATGCAACATCTGGAACTCCAGGATAGAAGGCGATCCGCTGTAAAAACTATTTGTACACCCTGTACGCGTGGGAGCGAGATCCACGATCTCCCTTCGTTAACTCGTAAAGGTCTCGTTTCGTCCTCTCGTTTCGTTGCCTCGAGACATGTTTTCCCACGTCTTCGAGCAATTTTCTTTTTCGACGATTGCAACAGTATGCGCGAATGATCATTCTCGAGTTACCTCACACATCGTTGACGTATCACGAGATTTAAAAAATTTTATCATATAAAAATTGACGAGGCGAAGAAGCTTATTTATACTTTGAGTCGTCAACGAATCTCATTAGAGGTGGAAAAAAATGGTTAGGAACAATTTATATATTTATTTCTATAAATAATCGACATATGAAAAATGGTAACGAATTAATGCGACGCGCAAACGCATATGTTCTTATCTTTAAACTTAAAAACTTAAAGACTTGTTCAGTTTTGTTAAAGAGATATTGCAAGATGTAGATACAATATCACGTATAACAGGATATTTGACAGGCTCGACATAAATCGCTTCGTCGAACAAATTCCGACGACACGCATCATTAAGCACATCCGTGATTATCGTGTATTACAACGTTCTCGGATAATGATCGTTAGTACTCGATGGTGACCGTCTTCGTCTTGAGATACTCGTTGAGGGCCTCCTGCCCCAAATCCTTGCCGAATCCAGACATCTTGAAGCCGCCGAACGGTGCCGCTACGTCTGTCTTGTTGTACGTGTTGATAAACACAGTGCCGGCCTCGATTTTCTCCGCGAACCTGAGTGCTCTGCCGATGTCTTTGGTGAGGATTCCCGAGGCCAGACCGAATTCGGTATCGTTCGCCCGCCCGATCACCTGATCGACGTTCTTCGAGCTGAATCTAGAGATCACCATGACCGGACCGAAAGATTCTTCCTTGGCGATGTACATGTTGTCCTCGACGTCCGTGAACACAGTCGGTTCAAAGTACCAGCCGGGACGATTCAACCTCTTGCCGCCGTAGACCAACTTGGCACCCTCCTCGACTCCCTTCTGCACGAACTGAAGAAGTTTGTCCAGATGAGCCTTGTGATTCTGCGGTCCGTGAGCCGTGCTCCTGTCTAATGGATTGCCGATGGTGATCTTCTTTACCTCGTCGATCACACGTCTCACGAACTCGTCATGGATAGTTTCCTCGACGAAAAGTCGTCCTTGAGAACGGAAAAGAATTATTGAATAATAAACAATTTAATTATATTAGAATTAATATATTAAATCCTATCGTATTATTAATTGATGGAAGGTATAACAAACGAAGATATTTCTGAGATTGATTATAAAAAAAAAACCATTGCTTTAACTCCGAGGAAAAAGAAATAAGCGTCTTACCGGCAGCGATGCAGTTTTCGCCCTTATTGAAGAACACGCTGCCCATACCGACCCTGACCGCCTGCTGCAAGTCGGCGTCCTCGAAGATGACGAGGGGACTCTTACCGCCAAGCTCCAACGACACTTTCTTCAGATTACTGTCGGCGCAGCATCTCATGATGGTCTGGCCGACCTGCGTGGAGCCGGTGAAGCCCAGTTTTCTGATCAATGGATGTCCTACTATGGCGTTTCCGACAGCACTGCCGACTCCGCAGGCGATGTTGATGACACCGGGTGGAATTCCAGCGCGCGCGGACAGCTCGGCGAATTTCAGGGCTGTTAGAGGCGACGCCTGGGCCGGCTTCATCACCACGGTATTGCCGGCCGCTAGACAGGCCGCCATCTTCCACGACAACATCATAAGAGGATAGTTCCAGGGGGTGACCAGACCGCAAACGCCGATCGGTTCGCGCCGTGTGAACGTGAGATTCTTGTTTGGACGCGCGTGCGAGATGGGTATGGTTGAACCTTGGATCTTGTCGCACCAACCGGCGAAGTAGCGCCAGGTCTCGATGG
Organism: Temnothorax nylanderi; assembly: GCF_030848795.1. Lineage (NCBI taxonomy): Eukaryota > Metazoa > Arthropoda > Insecta > Hymenoptera > Formicidae > Temnothorax > Temnothorax nylanderi. The sequence continues at coordinate 384,892 of NW_027249114.1, read as the reverse complement.
ACATACCTACGTGGGTTTTCAGAGCGAGAGTATAGACCGCGCCGGAGTCGAGAGTCTCCAGAGTAGCCAGTTCTTCCTTGTGTTCCTCCATTAAATCCGCCAACCTGGAAGATAATAAAAAAAAAAACGTTAGAGAAATGGAAACGAATCTTCGTTAATTCCATCGGGAATCAAGAAACTTGTATAAAAAATTAATTTTTTTTATTCTTCTACATCTCGCAGAGTTAATTCGAGCTTTGCCTTTCGTCTAATCAATTTATTAAAAAAAGTCTGACGTGTGACGATGATAAATAAATAAAAAATGATTACTCTCCTACCTGAACAACAACGCTCCACGTTCCCTGGCGCTGATTTTGCCCCATTCACCCTCCTCGAAGGCTTTTTTAGCGGCCCTGACGGCCAGATCGACATCCTCGGCGTTCGCGCTTTCCACCGAGCAGATCACGCTTTCGTCGTGAGGATTTATCGTATTGACAGGATTACCGTGGCCGTTAACAAACTGGCCGTTGATGAAGAGCTGCCTGGGGAATCTTAGGGTCATGTTATTCGCCTGCACCTCCACCGCGTCATACTTGATCTCCTTTGCGGCTAGATTTCCCCGAGCGGTAAGTACGACCGTCGTGACGAACTCCTTGAAGACCGGTGCCATGAAGACGTCGCTGTTCTGCAGGCTAACACCAAAGTTGTCCTTGACTTCCTCGACTAGTCGCACCACGTCCATGCTGCCTCCGCCTAATACAAAAATTTCGCAGGACTAATTTGAGTATCACTTCTTGTACACTTAATCTATTAAAAAAGTAATGATAATGGCGAATAAGAAATTAAAAAATTAATTTATTATAATTATATACATCTTCAATCTTTTAACGTAACATATTTAACAAATGTATATTTAGGCTGAAGCTATCCAATGATTAGAGATTTCTATCCAAGTTCAAATGCATAAATTTGGGTGAGATTTTCAAGAAGATATTGAAGCTTACCGGAAGCAAAGAAATCCGTGTCGTCGTCGACGTCGATTTTGAGTATGTCCGCCCAGATCCGACGCAGACCGTCGGCAGTCTGCAGCTCCTCTTCCGTGAACTCCACGGCCTGGCTATCGTCAGTTTGTCCGTATTTGCTGGCGAGAATGGTCTTGGTCCCGATTTTGATTCTCTCCACATTAACGAATCGCCCGTCGACGGCCTCGATCAGCAAACCGCCCGGATGAACGATTCCTTTTCGCTCCTCGAGGTCGACTATTTTCTCGGCTTCCGGTTTCTTATCGTTCCACAAAGATGATCCGAAAAGACGCGCTTCCTCGCCGTCCAGTATCGTCCAGGCTCCAGGTGTACTGTCCAGACCACGAATAAAATCGTGAATTTCCTTAGCTGGCTTAGTCAAGTCGATCTTCTGGAGTTCCTTCTTGTTCAGCAGGGGGTCGTACGTCGCACCCTCCGCCGGTTGCGGTACCTTAGGTGCGGTACCCTTGGCGACGAGATCCACCGCCTCGCCCATGGCCTTGATACCCTCCGGATAGAGGAAATTGTTGTACAGGCTGTCCACCGTATCATTCGGCTCCACTCTGCAGGATTTCTGGAGGAGAATCGGCCCGGTGTCCAGGCCATCGTCTGCCCAGAAGATTGAGAATCCTGCGGTATCGTCTCCTTGGATCAAGGTCCTGAAATGGTAGATTGTATGTTTAAAACTTTTTTTAATATAATAATATGCATTCATAATAGCATAAACTTGCTACTCATAAAATGAAATGCGTTTAATATTGTAAACATAAATTGACGTATAAGCTATCATAAACTTATTATTTTTGTTTACATTTTACTTCCTTATATCACGTTTTCTTTAAGAAATTTTGAAAGAAAGAAATTTTCTTGCATTTTATTCGAACTTTATCCTTTTCAGCGACTAACTATAATAACAGATCTAAAAAAAAGTTAATAATAATTACATTAATTTACATATAAGCAAACTGAACTATGTATAAGAAGCATGCTAATTTATACCTAATAATATATAATTTCTATCATTATAATATAGTAAAATAAAGAAAGCGAAAACATCAGAGTTGATTTAAGAAACGAATAATTTTTGCAATCCGTCGAAGAAATCTCAACTGGCGGATATATAAACGAGAAAGATTATTAGCTACGAGACGTCAGTATAACGCGCCGAAAATGTGCGATACAGCAATATATCGAATCATATAGGTCATCAAAAGTGTAATAAAACGCGCGCGATATACGCGGCGGCATGCGAACACGCATAGTCATTCGAATAAGGGATCATATGACGGGCTCGTGACCCGCTTATTATCGTTGTCATTATCGGCGCTTTTAGCGAGAAAGTAGTCTCGCCTCGCAATCTGGAACGCGAAAACCACGGCAAACCGGTTGTTGCGGCGCGCCGATATCGAGAGAAAGAGAGAGACGTGATACCGCGGCCTGACTGACTTGTCGCGATTAGCAGCGAGCTAGATCGTAAAATAAGTAACAAGTAAATTAGCTGTAATCGTAGAAGTACATATTAATAATCTCCTTTAAGAATTTAATTGAAAAAATTTCTCATATTTTCTCAGAAATTTTCTAAGAATTTCTCATGTATTAGATTTATGAAAAATTCTAATAAATTGCGCGGATTTTCTTTTATATTTATTCAGATTTCTACAAAGATGTGTTGACAGGAAAAATCTGAAATATTTAATTATTATTTTGTCTAAATTTTTCTGAAAAATATTCCAATTTGTATGAAAAGTCTGGAAAATTCTGAGAAAGTCTTAAATTTTTCATAGTTTAATCACAAATATTTTCTAAGTCTTTACAGTTCACACGGATACGTGTCTATGCCCTAGCGAGTCGTAGTGTCGAATCCTTGTCTCTCTGTCCCCGGCATCTCGCGATAGTTTTCTCCTCTCGGGACTTTGTGTCCTTCAAGAAGTCGCTCGTCACGTCTCGATCGGTTTAACATTAACGTTTATTGTTTGTGTCTTGACTTTACCGTTCCCCGCTTACCGTTATTTATATTTATGTTTTCCAATCTAACGTTTTTCCCTGTTTTTCGACCTCGTTATTTCTTACTTTAGATTCAAGATCTTTCGGCGGTTAAGTATGTGTGACGATATAATCGCCACAATAGAAATTCTGATTTATAATAATATGAAGAATTCTGAAAGACATTTTTCCACCAGGGTTGACTTCGATAAAATATCCTATTCCGAAAATCGTCATCCATAAAAATATTCTGGAAAATTTCCGAGAGAATCGGAAGACGCGTAGATCGAAGTAAAGAGCCTCACCAGCTTATGGCGCTCGCTCCTCTGTGCCTGGGCAATATGGACGGATGATAGCATATGCTACGGTGAGGGGGATAATTAATGACCTCCATGGGAATGTACTGGCTGCAGAAGGGAAGGACGTTGAGATCCACCTCGATGCCCTTGTACAGCTCCAGGATTTCCGGCAAGGCCACTCCCTTGCTCCTCCAAGCCTTGATCTTGAAAACCGGCGTGTCGTCGGCCTTGGCGGTGGTCGCTGCGGTCGAAAAGCGGCGATAACGAAGAGGAATACAGATCGCAGGACCATCCATTGAATGTCCCGAAGCGTTTTCTCCGCGTATTTTGTTTCATTCTCAGAATCAACGATCTCTCGAAGAAGCGAGAACACCAATGGATGATCCCGAGGTAATTCATCCTGCGATCGTAAGGATCGCGAAGATATAATTGTAATATAGGATCGGTATTTTTAATGAAAATGACTCTCGTACCTAGAGGATCCTCGCGGTTTCCCTTATCCGGGATCGTGAACACTCCGGTCACCTGATGTCCATTCTGTCGCAAAAGCTTGTAGACTTCCGCCGCGAATGGACTCTGTCCGATGATAGCCACCTTGAGCTGCGCCATCGTCGACTGCGATTTTTATTTGTGAAAGATTTTCTTTATTAATTTCTGCGTATTTTCACTCCCGAAATTTTCGTCGAAAATTATATCGAGCTCTTAAGTGAGAATTAATCACATATTGAGAGAACCATCACCACTGAATACACTTATACATCCTGCTATTAATGGGTTGCACAATTTAAAGTCTAAACACACAATACACAGGTACAGGCAATAGGAACAAGGAATGAGCCAGGCAACAGAAATAACCACATTTCAACTTATCAAAAACTGTATCAACGCAATGAAATATAGGAAATAGGCAATAGGAACAGAATTTCCGACGCGTCAGAGTTCTATTCTCTATTGCCCGTATCTGATCAATCACAGTGAGTCAGTTTTATCATAAGTTGAAATATTGTTATTTCTGTTGTTTGTCTTATCATCTGTTCCTGTATTGCTTCCCATTGTTCCTATTCCCTGTACCTTTTGTATTATGTTGAGGTTTTTATATTATCGATATCTTGGGATGCGGTTCATTATTTGATTTATATTACCTATTGTCTATGCTACAGAAAAAGTTAATTTTTCGACAGACGCCTCTCAACAGTAAATATGTTAATATAAAACGCTGTAAATTTCATACATTTATTTGTAAATACATTAATTAAATAATATTCAATCGACATACCTATAATCCAAAGTTAGTCCAACACCAGTAACAGTTTTTAAGCACACTGCAAATATACATTTACAAAGTTTATTTACAGAATGTATCACTGAAATCCCAATTATTATCACGCACACACCGTCACCATTACCGCATGCACATAAAAAGGGATATATGAATTAATTATTGTTATAATATATAAATTAATATACTAAATATACATAAATAAAAAAAAAGGAGTACAGTTTAAAATTTAACTTGTTAAGGTTTTCAAGTTACGTATATAAACACTAATTTACTCGAAATTATCATTATATTTGCGTATATATATTAGGGGGAACGCGTCTCCCGCTAACAGCGCCTGTAGTACGGCTTATTATGGTAAAAAGACAGAATTTGTGCACTTTCACACATATACCGGATAATAAAATAATTGTGTACATTACAAAAACCCCGCATGACTTCTTTCAACTTTTAATTTATAATCGTATTTTTTGTGACAACGTACACGTTACACTTAACGATTTATGTTACATCAATGCGATCGCCGTAATATTTAACGTGTTAGCAAAAGCGTTTTGTTCTAGTAATCACGACGAGGTAATTAATCCGAGAGAGAAATCCGCGTCTCTCGAACATGTTCTCGCGGTGATGATATTTTTTCCCCCTCTTTTCTCCGAATTTCGTAGTGAAACGCGTCCGGATTCACTGCTTACGGTATCCAAGACGAAGTTGCGCCGCAAGATGAGATTTCTGAGACCCAGCATCGGTTGCAGGATCGCGAGAGTATCGCGGGATATGTCCACGTGGCGCCTTCACTTTCCTCACTGATTGCACCTCGAGCGAAACTTGCCCGACGATCGAAATCGGTTCGTTCGCCTGGACTGCGAGCACCCGGGTAAAAGCGGCGTTTATATAACGTGGACGAGAGATATCTTCATATCGTTATCGGCTGTCATACTCTCAAACGAGGGTCAAGATCAGAATTCGCTGATCCTTCCCATTGATCTCCTCGAGTCATCCTCGGATTATCTCCGGATGTCGCAGGGGACTGATATATACAAAGGCATGCGACCAAGATTACATTCGAGTGACTTTTTCCTTCGTGATTATCAAGCTAAATGTTTAATTAACGAATTGAGAAGTTGATAATTATCGCAGGATAAGATTGTAGCATACGCGAGATCATAATAATTATTGTTACAAGTTAGATAACGATGAAACACATCCTGTTTTAGTACTTGGCATTTTTGGCAACGGTATTTATTAATAGACGATATGAAAGATAAAAACGAAAGAAAAAAAAAGAAGAAAAAAGATAAAAAGAAAGGAAAAAAACAAAAGTCTAAAACAGAGAAAAATGTAAAGGACAAAAAATAAAAGACTAATAATGTATTATTTTTATACCTACGTCTATGTTTTTTTTCTCTGGTCATGATACGAGGTGGTATCTTAAGAGATATTCGACGATAAGAAAAATACGTAATTTTTTTTCTCTTTACCAGATCTCCTCTTTACCGGATTGATCTCAATCTGAAATGAATTTGCAAAAAGAATATTTGCAACGTAAGTCTTTTCTTAGGCAAACATTGATATCGGTTTAAGTTTATTCACGTCAAATATATGCAACATCGGGGAATTGGCCAGATTTTTTTTTTTTTTTTTTTTTTAATGACGCCAATGACTTTCTAATTCTAATCGACGCGGGGGTCGCGGGACGCGAGCGTAAACCGGTTTGCTCCAGTTAAGAGGAAATGATTCGCCGGTTTCGCGAGTGTTAGGTCACAAGTAAGTAAAAAGTCTCGCTGATAAATTTGTGTTTATACTGGGAATCCCGACCGGGAAACCGGCGCGAGTCGGTTTCGGGTCACTCTCCGCGGCGAGGTGACGATCTTTATCGCAGGATCATACGAGAGTAAAATGCGCGTTTAGCATTATCTGATTTACGCATTCGTAATGCCACAGAAACGGTCATCGCGCCGTAACCCTGTTACATCAGTCATCTAACTACGTCATCTAAGTCCTCGTTCCATGAAAAATCGTCTAAATTATGCATCTTGAAAAGAATCGCGCTCTCTTTCGGATAAGCCAAATGAATTTCCTCGAATAAATACTTTTCAGGGCCAGCGTAGACACATCTCTTCTGTAACCAATAAAAATCTGTCTTCAAATTTTATTATTAAATTAGATTTATTACTTTGTGTCGCTTCTAAATTAATTTCTTAATTAAAATATAACGCGAAGATACAAGGTTTTCATAATTGAAAAGTGAAATGAGTAACGCATTCGAAAAAAACATATAGTAGGTGCATATATTACATATGCATGTTATGCATATATTTAATGCTATTGAAGAAAAATATCTCGTAAAACAGATTATTGCGTAAAATAGATTAATTTAAGATTGTATTAGATTCATGATACAACATATACAATTTTCTTATTCAAGTTGGTTCCCTTTGGACCACTTTATATAGCTAATATAGCTTATTTAATTATTTAATATAATTACTTAATATAATTTTATTCGTGCTACTAAAAAATTTATCGCGATAAGGATACAATTCCAAAAATTCGCGAAGAAATTTTATTGTATCTATACAGGAAAGAAAATTTGCTTTTGTCGATAAAGCGATTTTTCTTCACGTCTAACACGTACCTAACAATTCAAGAGATGATTCAGTTTTAAATTCTTTAGACCTCCTCATCCATGCGATAAATCGAAACAGATTCGCAAGTCGAGTCGTTCAATATCGCGGTACTTTGAATTCGGATGCGCCGTCGATCGCTGTCGTCGGTTTCCTCTTGTTCATAATGTTCTGGATCTTTTGCCACTCGCGATCGAGCTCCGCCTTCTCGTTCTTCTCCTTATTGTACTTCCTGGTGCGCCTGCCATCGGCCATCTTCACGCCGTACTGGAAGGCTGCCTTGGGTAGCGCCTCCTTGTTGTTCATATATTCGCTGTATTCCTCGGGCGTGTCGAAGTCCCACCGACCAATCGGGCCCTTCTTGTTACCCAGGTCCATCTTCGTGTAATCCACCTCATCGTCCGAGTCGTCGATAGCGTCTTGCATCTCGTCTAAGCCTGGATAACACTCGGCATATCCTTCCGGCTCGGCCGCGAGTTTGTTCAGCAACGCACCCTTCTTCGGCGCGTTGCCATCCGCGGCGGCGGCGGCTGCTGCGGCGGCTACCACATTCGGCAAAACGTTCGGCAATTGGGGCGCATTTGCCTTGTCGTCAGTGTCCAAATTCGACTCGGGTTTATCGAAATATGAGCTTTTCTTCTTCTCGCGCTGCTGCGCGTCCTTCTTACTCGTCACCGTCGGCACATAGTCGCCAATCTCGCCGTAAATGCTGTCGTCGGCGGCGGGCGGTCGTGGTTGGATATCTATGTCGTTCAGATCGTCGCCGCGACCGCGTCCATCCTTCAGCTTCTTGCCCTTCTTGCTGTGGCGGCTACCCTGGCGCAAGTACGACAGTATCTGCGCCAGTTTGTTGATGACAATATCGTTAGTCGTGAGAGTCGGCATGTTGTCGATCGTCGGCACGTCCGCCTTGCTTCTGATCAGCGTCGTCGGTATGTCGACGTCGGCATTTTCGTCATCTAACTCGATCACATACGCCATGCGACCCGGCGTGAAAAGCTCGTTTCTTTCGATCTGCTTGGATTTCATAACCATGATGGTCTTGTACACGTTCCGACCGATCTTAGTCTTGAATTGCATCTCGTCGTCCTTCTTCTCCGGAAGTGGCTCCTTCTTCGACTTCACCTCCTTCGGCTTCACCAGCTTCTCCAACTCCTGCTCCTGTTCGTGTTCTTTCGCTTCGATCTCACTGCGTACCTATAGAGCGACATTATATTAGTCATATTGAACGTGAAAATAAAAAATTTAGGTCTGAAATACAATGCATTATCTGCATCTTGTATAAGTTGTATTTTGTTGCAATCAAATTTCTGTAATCTAAACTATTCTCAGGATAAGCTAAAGTTTTCTTGTCACCGAAATGTAACGATTAACTTTCATTATAACTTTCATTATATCGTTTTTTTTTTTTTTTTGTTAAGGCTTTAATACATATCCTGAAGGTATTATACTTTTTGCAGAAGGGCGTAATCCAAGCCCTTGACCAAGTGAGTGTGCTCCATGTCACCACCCAAGAATTTGGACTGTTGAATCATCTGTCTCCTGCGCTCCGCAGCATCCATGCCAGACTTCACATCCGGCGCGACGGCTCGATAAGCGCTGGCATTGTTCATAGGATCCTCCGCTTGGTAATCCTGATTGGTACCGTCCCTGCGCTCCCTCGCGCGATCCCTGTACTTCTCCGCGAGCTCGGCCATCTTATCCTCCTCCTGCTTCTTCAGCTTCGCGTAGAAGCTCTTCTTCTTCCTGCGCAGCTCCGCCCGGCTGCCCCCGCTGATCTGGGGGGTCTGAGCGGTCTTCGCGCTGGCATCCCTCGCCGTACCGGGTACGGAGGCCGGAGTGGACGAGGGCACTGACGCCCTCGGGGTCATCAGGAGCTTCCGGAAATCATCGTTCGTCAAGCGAACCGACATGCTCACCTCCTCCTCCGTTTCTGGCATCTTGGCTGGCTGGCTCTTTTCCTGCACCAGGTTATAATCAGCAAGATCTTGGAGAAATATACAATTTGAAACAAGTCAAGTCGTTTTCTAAAAAAAAAAAGTAAGACACTCACCTTTAGTGTCGTTAAAAACTGTAGCAAGTAAAATAACAATTCCTGCGCGACAACGAAAACGTCAGTCAAGCAATTTTGTGTGTTTACCGCAGAGTGTCAAGGATCGGGCGTCTGTCTGACGGGCGATCAATTTACAAGAATTACAAGCAGGACGAGTCAGGCAGAATAAAATCACTAGAAGTAACGCAAAAATACCAAGTTAGTTCGTAGTTCACGGCTGTTCCAGAAGATGGCACCGATACGACAGCGGACACGTGGTTATGTTATGAACCCGTATGTCTCGCGGTTGACCCATTCCTGACAATCAACGAACATAATTTACTTGATATTTGTAAAAGCCGACTGCGGGCCGATTGTCGTCGAGTGATCCTGCGATTATCGCTTTCGCCGAACGCGATGCCCACCGACAATGCTGCTCCTGCGGACGGAGGTGCCGCCAAAAATGACGGGAATCGCCGTGCCGGCTGGCCAAGGCGGAGAGGTAATTTGCTTACTTTGATAACGGGCATATTTCGTTAAAGGCGCATTCATTGAGAGATAATTATTTCCCTGCAGGTGGCTGCCAGAACAAGTCTGGCGGGAGGGGCTTCAAACGCGCGTTCGACCGATCGCCGCGAGAAAACGCGAAGAGGAGCAGACTGGATGTCGGCAGTAGGCTGAAGGAGTCTGACATAGGAATTACGGAATACATCGGCAAGCAGCACCCTGGCTTCTTTGCGATAATCAAAGAGAGGTACACCGACTTTCACGTCAACGAGATAGGCCTCGACGGACAAGTGGCCAAGCTGACCAGTCAAGACGTTCCACGTGATCCCTGCGACGACGAGAGTATCGAGGATCTGAAGACGTCGGTGTCGCCGGCGATATGGGAGCAACTGCGGGCTCTGGGAGAGGAAAGTCCCTCGAGTGTGGAGATCGACGTAACTGGCATCGATAAGGTTGCACGCAGGACTATTCATACGATCGCGAAGAAACTGGCAGACGTTGTCAGCCAGACGGTAGACAGAGACGATAAAAAGTTCATCACAATTGTGCCAATGTCAAATAAAAGCGATCAGACTGGTAGGTTGTAAATTTCTCACTTGCAAAAAGAGGCTTCTATCTAATTTTTTTATTGTTATAATCAGTTTACAAGATGCGCAGAGATAGGAGGATAGATTGGAGCAGATGCGGCGGGGATTACTGTCACTTTCTGTTGCACAAAGTAAACATGGATACGATAGGCGTCGTTAATCAGCTGGCGGCGAACCTGCGGCTGCAGCCGAATAATCTTTGTTACGCCGGCACGAAGGACCGCCGAGCGTGGACGACCCAGTGGATGAGTCTGAAGAAGGTGGACCCGCGCAACATATTGAGAGCGAGTAAAAGTATACGCGGCGCGTATGTAGGGAACTTCAAATACGCTAAAGACAGCCTGAAATTAGGGATGCTGCGCGGTAATCGATTTAGGATCGCGCTGAGAAGCGCTTGCGAGACAGACGAGAAGATCGAGCGAGCGATGACGTCGTTGCGTGACAATGGCTTCATTAATTATTACGGTTTACAAAGATTTGGCTCGGTATCCGCTATACCCACGCACGAAATCGGGAAGTGTCTACTCCAGGGTGATTATTATTGTTTTCCGTTGTATCGCGCAGCATTGTTTCATTCATGTATGTTACACTATCTTCTACCGATTAGGTAAATGGGATGAAGCGATTAAATTAATCTTGAAACCGCGGCCGGAACAAGATAAGGAATTGGCGGAGGCTAGACAGATCTACGCGAAAACCAAGGACGCACGTGCTGCCTATGCCAGGCTCAAGAGAATCGATACGATCGAAGCGAGACTTCTGAAAGGTCTACAAATATCGGGTGACAAGAATCCTCTGGGCGTGCTCGACTCAGTGCCTCGAAACATTCGATTAATGTATATTCATGCCTATCAAAGCTTCGCATGGAATCACGTCGTGTCGAGAAGAATGAAACAGTTTGGGACAGATGTGGTCGTGGGTGATTTAGTTTACGATAAACAGAACTGCAAAGAGATTATAAGTGACGAAACTACGGATTATCCTTTGAACGATAGCGATGACACGAGAGATAAAACTGATATTTCTATTGAAGAAAAAGATATCGATTCCACATCGAATGAAGCGAGTAAAGAGAATTCAGAGCAGAATTTTCCGGCAGTGAAAATTCTCACAGAAGAGGATTTATCAAATTACACTCTGGCCGACGTGGTCATGCCTCAGCCCGGGTGGAAAGTTACATACCCGCCGTACGCGAAGGCTTGGTTCGACGAATTTTTAGCCAAGGATGGATTAACTACCGATCTTAAGCAAAACAATAAGTGAGTTTACTCGCAGACGTAACATTGCAATAAATTGTTTTACCGTCATCAGCCATCTATTTTTTCTTTTCCAGAAAATACAGCTTGAGTGGGGCCTATAGAAATATATTAGAAATTCCGACGAATCTATCTTGGAAGATTGTGCATTACGAAAATAAACATGACGATCTAATTCTATCAGATATCGACGAAATGAGGAAGTCTACATCTCCACAAGATAAACCAAGTATAAATCAATTGCTTTTTACATTTATTTGAAATCGTTCGTTTTCAAAATAATTCTCGCAACGTATACTATTTTCAGATGGAAAGAATAAAGCGTTGATCATAGAAATGTGTTTGAAGTCCAGCAGTTATGCCACAATGGCTCTGCGTGAAATTTTAAAGCACGATACTTCAGCAGAAACGCAGGCCGCTTTATCCGCTGCTCATGATGCAAAGAATACGGAGCCTAGTGCGACCACCGTAGATGAATCTAGTAGCGGAGATTTAGTGGAAATTGAGGAAGATAATACGGACAAAAGTCATGTCAAATGCCATGAAGAACATAGTGATGTAGAGACGAGACAATGAAAAGAAATGATATGGAGAACATATCTGAGACATGTTAAAGTTCATTGTAAGATAAAATAGCTTTCGTAAATTGTTACGAAACAAATTCTTATTACGACATATACATTTTTAAATAAAAACAGACGCTAAAAGGTTGTACACGTAGCGGGAAGATCCTTCATAATCAATTAATTTGTTAAAAAATTTGTTGAAAAATTTCTCAGAATAAATTAATTGACTATGATAATAGTGATAATTTCATAGTAAATTTTATTAAAAGTAATCGCTAATATCTTTACAGACAAGCAGCCATCAAACCTGCCACGTTCTCAAAATCAATCTTTTCAGTGATGTTCTTGGTTTTGATGTTCTCATCTTGATTCGCAACGAAGATGATCGATTTATTTTCTTCTTTCCAACCGTACTTCTTAACCCAGTGTTTCAACGTTGCGTCTGTAAAGGAAGAGGCTCAATAAATTTTATAGTCGCACACAATTAAGAATAAGAAATTTTTTATATCATACCATCCACACTGCCAAGCAACTGCGCCAGGAGTGCCCTATCTATCGTTTGAAACGTGATTCCTACCACGTGACACACGAACTTTCTTATCGAATCCTGAAAACCTACAATCCTCTCGCAGAGCTCCGACATGGACAACACCCTGTCCCAAAAATTCTGAAAGTCGCATCGTTCCAAGATATCACCCAGGTACATGATTTGACTAATGGGACTCTCCGACATCTAAAGATCAATGCAATTGTTTGTAGATGTACTTTCATGAAGAAGAAAATTATCCTGCACGCCCCCCCCCCCCCCACCCCGACGAGACTCACAAGTTTCTCGCTGAGCAAACACTTGCACAGCACGAAATCGGTGTGGGGTAGATTGGTCAATGCTTTGAGCAGTATCTGACACGCGATATCCATGTTGAATCGGTGCGGGTTTAATTGGTAGAGCTTCAACACAGCCAGATTCGCCTCCAGATCATAGGCGTTCTCTCTCGATTGTATCTCCACGTACTTCTCTAAAGTCGTGAGGTTGTCCGGATTGTATCTGAAAGCACATTTCACTGTGGTACGGGAGAAAAAATAAATAATTCTCTTAATAAAATGACTCTTAATTAATAAAATTAAGGGAATATAATGAGGCTCGCGTTCAAGTCCCATGCGGCAACACATCTGCGAGAAGCACGTCACATGTGTCGTCGGAAAATTCATTCGTACGACAATAAATGAGGGAAAAGTGACGGACGCGGTACCTCTCGATGCCTTTGAGCATCCCAGCCACGGTTTGACGCATCGCCTCAGCCATTTCTGACGAAAAAGTCTCAATTTCGGCGTGGTCAGAACGGTCAGAACTCTCTCGGGCAACACAACCTCAAACAACCGAAAACGTCCATAGACTGGGGTAGATTGTAGATAGAAGCGGCCATGATGTAAGAAGACAGGAGGCAGGAGGTCGATTCTGTATTTTGAGACGAGGTGAAAATTACAACGTCGGTGTCTGAGTCGTCTGAGAGCGGCCATGGACGCGAAGCGCCTCTATGTCCACAAAATGTGCACATTGAACTATATAGCTAATATCCATGAATCCCGTAGGTAATGTGCACCATAGGCTTCTCTCTGCCGTCTGCATAACGAAGTCGAAATCGTTAGACGATCGTTTAGACGTCAATGTAATCGTCTTCTAAGTCTTCGGTCGTTTCAAGAGCGAGTAACGACGTTCGGCAGGCATGGCCAAGCATCATCCGGACTTGATCTTCTGTCGCAAGCAGCCGGGAGTCGGTGAGTTGAGGTTAAGTCTAACCTCGTGTTTACTTCTACCAATGTAGATTAACTTTAATCTAAATTTAACTTAACTTTTATCCTTTTCTAGCTCTAAGATTAGAAAAAGATCGAAAGTAAGTCAAACCGAGATTGAAATTAATCTACATTGATAGAAATGGACATCAGTCTGTCAAGACACTTTGCTGTCAAGCACACTCTTTTTTCAGCTATCGGTCGGCTGTGCGAGAAATGCGACGGCAAATGCGTCATCTGTGACTCCTACGTGAGGCCGTGCACCCTGGTTAGGATATGTGACGAGTGCAATTACGGTTCCTATCAGGGACGTTGCGTGATATGCGGCGGTCCCGGCGTGTCGGACGCGTACTACTGTAAAGAGTGCACGATACAGGAAAAAGACGTAAGAATACCGCCGATTGTACCGCGTACGCTTATAAATTTCCATTGCAAATCGAATATAAAAAAATGGCGCCTTTCAGAGAGACGGCTGTCCCAAGATAGTCAACTTGGGAAGCTCCAAGACGGATCTTTTCTACGAGAGGAAGAAATACGGATTCAAAAGAAGATAATTACACTTTTTCTATATAGAACTTTTCCTAAATGTAACGTTACGAGAGCACCAGGTAATTTATTATTTTTATAAAAGTATCACCACGGCGGCGACACGGATTTCCTTTCGTAATATTATTAGGTAGATGATTGTGGACATCTTAATTTTATATTTCAAACGTTTTCTTTGGATACATTGAAAGCAATATAATATTCTGACATAAACGTTCTGTAAAAATAAACATTCAATTTGTTACACGACATACTTCATTGTACAGTTCTTGCTCTGTAAATTATTTCTGAAAACGTAATAATTAAAAACATCAAAATAAACGAACAGTAAATTTTTCCAAAGTAAACTTCGCCAAGATGCAAGGTGAAATAAATCTTCATCGCACGTTTTGTACAAAGTCAATCGGAGCGATGAACGTAAGGTACGGTCCATGTAATGCAAAATCGCGGTATATAATAATATAAAAATACGTGCAAACACATCAAATCTCTAAAAAAAAAAAATAAATATGAAGTTATGTTAAAATTAGCAGCGGTTCCGCCGACGGCGGTAACTCTTTCGTTTCTTGTACGACGACCTGTTTTATAATATTCCCTTTCTCGTCTATTTCATCGATAGATATCAAAATGTTAGGTATAACAGGTACGGACTCGGCAGCGCCGCTCTCAGCCGTTTCCTCTTGCGACTCCTGTACGGCTTCCGCCTCTTCTTCCGCATCAGCCTCAACAATCTGAAACAAACGTTTATAAATACGATCTTCAATAGAATAAAAGTCTTAAATAACGTTAACTTAAGTTACCGTGGATTTCACTCACCTTTACTTCCGTTAACGAGGTAGTTTGGTTTAGCTCTATTTTGTAATTTACGTCCGGTAAAATCACCTCTTCGATGGGCGACATGTTATCTTCGTCCACAGCCTCATATCGAACCATCTGAACCCTGTAACACCCGTCTTCGTTCTGCGTGTAAGGGAAACGTTTATGTCCGCTGGGCAATTGCAGTTGATGGGCTTCTATAAGATGTTTCGTCAGGCTATAACTCTTTCGGTATTTAATTGGGCATTCGTGGCAACAGTACCATCGCATCATTAAACTGTGTACTCGTTCTACATGCCTGTAATATTCAACAATTTATATTGAACAATTATCAAATAAAGAATACATCATTAACGAATATCTTTTGTGATTACCTGTCCAAGGTGTAAGCTCCCTTGCACGTGTAAAGGCATCCCTCAAAGTGGCAGGAGAAATTCGGTCCATTGGTATGGACAGTCATGTGTGAATCGAGATCCTGCTGCGACTTGGCAGCGTGCGAGCACAACTGGCACGGAAACGTTCTGCTCGATATGTGACGGTACCGGACGTGTTTCGCCAAGGCCGCCGGTGATTCGCAGCTCATGTCGCACAGGGTACACTTGTAATTGAACACGTGGAATCTCATATGATCGCGCAAGATCCCTTCGGTCGGATAAATCTTGTTGCAATGTGAACAACGGAATCCTTGCACTGTAAATCCGTGACACGTTTTAGAGAGTTTAAGAAGAGCCGCGAAAAAGATACGGAAAATCTCGAATACACGATGAATTTATTACATTCCAAGGGGATCTGTCGCTGGCAATGCGTGTGAAATTTCGCTTTAGAGGCGAACGTGACCCCGCAGTCCGGGCAGGCGACTATCTTCTCTTTGGTATGGGATCTCACGTGATCTCGGAGCTTGTACAAGCTGGGATATTTGCCGCTGCATCCGGTCCACTTACACTCGACCCCGTCTTTGACTCTGTTGCCGCGCGGGCAATCCATCATGTGTACCATAACGTGATACAGGTACAATTGGTAATTCGTGAACGGCTTCAAGCACTCTTCCCACCTGCACTGATGTGGCGGTGGGGAATCTATGATGTTCTTCCATTCTGGATCCCTGTGGCATTTCTGTAACGAAACAACACGATCTTTAATCTCCGTTACCTATTCGGGTTTGACGATCGGCATCGTTACTTACAGGCAACTTGGTCCTTCCACGAACATTGGATCCAATGCACTTCAGCTTGGTGTGATAGGCGTGATAATTAATATGCCGTACTATCTCGTCGGATACATTGGTGTCGTACGGACAGTCCTTCCACTGACACACATAGACTTCAATGTCGTCCTTCACGCTTATCTGGATGCTCGGGATGTGGTTCGAGACATGCCTCAAGAATTGATCCATGTAACTGCTGCGAAACGTGCACTCCTTCCACTCGCAGGCCAGACTCAGCAACTCGTCCTTCAGCTGCGTTCCCACCTTGCGTTTCTTCCCGCCGCACTCGGAGACGGAGTCGAATTCCGAGTCCGTGTTGCACCAGTCATCGTAATCGAACTCGTCCAGCTTACGCTTGAGGGTCTCCTCCTCGGAATAGGAACAGTCCTTCTGCGATTCCACCCATTTGCCGCATCTGTCCAGCACCACCTTGCTCGCCGTCAGCTTCGCCTCTAGATCAGCCATCTCTGGCTCACCTGGAACGAGGTCTCGTTTAATCTCGGGGAATGCACATATATATTTCAGAAACAACGAATTACCTGTAAATCTGTACTTTTGAATCTGTCGCTGCAGCGCGGCGTGAAACGACGATCGCGCCGATCGATCGGCGACAGGAATTTCGCCAGACTCAAAACCAAAATGTTGATTGTTCCTAGCTACCTCCAACCGCGATGTCGACCCTCCGGCAACGCGGTGAACCAGCTGATCCCCGCGTCTGCCCCGCGGGGCAGTTGGTCGTTTCCGGCAGTCTCGTCTGGTCTCACCGCGTGGTCGTCACCGTTTCCTCGTCGTCTCACTCGCTCGTCGTCTCGTCGACGATCGACGATATATATATACCTGGCTATGCGGCCGTTCTTGTCTCGGGCACCTGCGACGCTCCTTCGCGAGTGTCTCCTCGTTCGCGGATCATCCGGAAACGCGCGGGTTGTCGCGTTGCGCGGGATATCGCGCTATCACGCCGCCGTCAGCTGTCCCGCGAGCGACCGCAGGGGCACGACCATCTGCGCCCTGTCCTCCGGTGGTTATGCCCGAACTTTATCCGGCGACGGGGCGGAGGGGGAGGAAGGGTCTCGGCACGACTCTCGCGATTTTCTCGACGAGTTCCCCGACAGGTTAAGAATTGCCGCGCTCGCTCGGGAGAGCCCGCGTGTCTTCTCCCCTCCCTCCGCTTCGCATCGCATATCGGTTTCGTGTTTGCCCTCGTGTTCATTTTCTACCGATGTAGATCAACTTTAATCTCAGTTTATTTTTTATCCTTTTCTAATTCTTAAAAACCTTTTTCTAATTCTGGAAAAAGGTAAAAAAAATCAGTTAAACCGAAATTTTAATTTACATTGGTAGGCGACTTCGACCGAACTTCCGAAATTTAATCGACGATCGATTCGACCGGCAGAATCGCAAAATTCCCAAGTACAAAATTTTCGTTGATCTTATCTTTTTTTCGAAAAATTTATCATTTTATTAATAAAATAGTACGGCGTTGCTCGATACTACCGATTAAGTTAATCGGAGTTTAGCCGAAGTCACCCTCAAAGATTTAAAAAAAATACAGAGACGATTGTTGATTTCTTTTGTTCGTTCGTGAACGAACGAACGGCGGAACGATTTGCAATTGTAATGGAATTCAAATCGACACGCGTTCGATTGACGCTGAATTAGTCTTTCTTCTTCTTTTTTTTCTTCGATTTTAGCACGCCTCGCAAAACGGCGCCGCGCTAAGCCTAGGGGCGACCCACCAATTCGTCGTCGGTGTGCAAAATTGTGTTTTTGCAGTCTATTTTTCTTGGCGCATAAATATTAATTACACTAATATATCAAGTAAATAGAAAATGTGCCAGAAATCTTTTGTGTCTAATCAGTCTAATAATATTTAATTAAATACTCGCGTGAATTTATGTACATTTTTCGCTCGGCAATAAGTCACGCGCCGGTCTTGAAACACCGAAGCTAGAATAGTACAATCACACAATTGATGCATAATTAATGTAAATTCATGAGAAACGTCATAGATAAGAACAATGACGTTTTATTATAATTTTTTTTTTAAGGACATGGGAAGTGCGGCGTGGCGGTGGTGAGAATATCAGGAAGCCGGTCTCTGGAGGCGCTGAAGAAGATGACGAGCATATCCAAGCTGGAACCGAGGAGAGCCTTCCTGCGAAAGATACGCGATCCGAAAACGGGAGAGGTCATCGACAATGGGCTCTGCTTGTGGTTTCCCGGTGCGCGTTCAATTAAACTTTAGATACTATAATTAAACTAAATTTAAAATAATAAGTACTTTTATATATTGAAAACAACTTTTGCCTCGAAAGTTATACATAAATGTTTTTCCGAGGACGATTCCTAGTGCCAGGACCGACCGGTGACCGACCGATGAAAGAGAAACCGTCTATCAGGGACGTCCCGAGATTTATGTCTGATTAGAACACCCCGTTTCCAGGTCCGCACTCGTTCACCGGCGAGGACTCCGTGGAGTTTCACGTGCACGGCGGTCCGGCGATCCTGACGCGGCTGATGCAAGCCCTCTCGAGGCTGCAGGTGCACCCGGCGCAGCCGGGCGAGTTCACCAGACGTGCCTTCTACAACAACAAGTTGGACCTGACGGAGGTGGAGGGCCTGGCCGATCTGATAGAGGCCGAGACCGAGTGTCAGAGGAAGCAGGCGTTGTTGCAGGCCGACGGTATCCTGCGCAAGCTGTACGATAGCTGGCGGAAGGTGCTCTCGGAGTCCGTGGCGAGTATCGAGGCGTACATCGACTTCGGCGAGGAGGACAACATCGAGAGCGACGTGATGCAGAGCGCGCATCGCGCTCTCAAACAGCTGATGCGGGATCTGGAGGAGCACCTGGCCGACGGCAGGCGGGGCGAAATCCTGCGCAACGGCGTGAGGACCGTGATTGTCGGCGAGCCCAACGTGGGCAAGAGCAGCCTGCTGAATCGCCTGGTGCAGCGAAATGCCGCCATCGTCACCCCCATAGCCGGCACCACGAGGGACGTCATCGAGCTGACCGCGAACATCTCGGGTTATCCCGTGCTGATAGCGGACACCGCCGGTATCACGGAGGACACCGGGGACATCGTCGAAGTCGAGGGTGTCCGTCGGGCGAGGAGCCACGCGGAGAACGCCGATTTCGTGATCGTCGTGGTGGACGCGTTCAAGTGCGCGACTAGCGGTATGACGTATGAAGACTACATACGCGAATACCTGTCGTCGCTGGGGATGCAGGAGCTATTGGCGAAACTCGGGGGAGAACGTTTTGTCGTGATAGCGAATAAAAGAGATTTGCTGAAGGAGGAGGAGGAACGGCGCCTCCACGGCGCTGAAGTGGTTCTGATATCTTGCAGAACGGAGGACGGCTTTCAGAACTTGCTGCGATCGCTGACGGAACGCTTCAGTAATATGTACGTTACGATAAACAGCAATCGTTGAGATTTGCAATCGCAATTACGTTATGATGACATATTGTTTAGATGCGGCAATCCATCCGCGGAGAGCCCGACCATCAGTCAGGCGAGGCACAGAAATCACCTGGCGCAGTGCTTGAGGCATCTGCGGAATTACTTCGAATTGTGCGCCAACGAGCAACACGACGTGGCCATAGCGGCGGAGGAAATTCACAAAGCGATGCGAGAACTCGGAAGGATAACGGGACACGTCAGCACTAATGAAATACTAGACATTATATTCAAAAATTTTTGTATCGGCAAATAAGGCGCTGCTACTTGTGTACAAGAGACGTCGTTTTTGTATTTTCTTATAAGATACTTTGCAATATTTTAAGCTGTGAACCGTAATCACAATTAGATATTATTTAAATGTAACATGTCTTTGCAAGCTACTTCATTTTTTCGTATTATACATGACAAGCGGGCAGATAGCAATGCTGAAAACACTATATATATATATATATATATATATACACACACACACATACACATTTTAAAATTATCTTGAAAGATGTATGGAGCACCGGTTCCATAACTGTCTGCTGTGACGAAGAGAAAGACTAGAATTGTAAATCAGAGTTATCTGTGCATATATATGTAAATATCTAATTTTTCTTTTTTAAGGAAACATCTTGATCAAGCAGAGCATGTTGCGGTAGAGTGAAATAAAATAAATGGAAAAAAGGGGGCCTTCATAAGCATCGTATGTTTATTAACAATGTTACACGCACAATCATACATAGAACAACCTTTTGCCTGATTATAAGATATCGATACCCTACGCGTTATACACAGATAGGGCTCCGTTACGTGGTTTCAAGTCGTTATCTGTATGCCATGTCCGTGTTGTGTGCTAATTGCATCTCGTTATTATGACGTTTATCATAATAACTCCGCTCGCTCTCGCAAAAAGGATAATTTTACTTGGCGAAATAACGAAAGCATAACTCGATTGTGGAAAAGAAAAAAAGAAAAGAAATAAACTGTATACAAAAATTTGCTTCTCATGACTCGATCAATTTCTAATACATGCCTTGTAAATCTGTGATGTTTGAAATAGAGAAGAATGCGGTTCCCTATTTAAAAAAAGAAGAAAAAAAAGAGATTCGAGTTGTTACGATTGATCATTAAATAAATAATATCATTACAAAGTCTATTACGCAACTGCTAATGTAATTTTCTGCTTTCTAATTATGCTTATCGCGTTAATTTCATTTTTTACAATGACAGCGTCCAAATTTTAACAAATATAATCTTTTTCATTATTTGCACGGTGACTCCTCGTCTCTATCCGTTAGGGAGATTAATTTTAATTCGCGCGATTCGTTGCGAGTCATCCACGAAATTTTACGCGCGCAGCGAGAGGTCACCAACGAATATGCTATTAGTATATTATAATCAGTCCGTATAAAGAAATCGAACGGCTTATAAATATATATAAAGATTTGGCGGATTCATCACGCGACTCATCACGCCGCGCAGGATTCGTCGCTTATCCCTCCCTTCTGGTGTCTTCCTTTTTTTTTTTTTAATATAAATCCGATGTGTAGAATCCTCGGAGAGAGTAGATTGCTCGTTTGTACAATTGCATAGAATAGTTTTGAGATCTATCCGAAAGCAAACTGACTCGCGCTGCACGTCCGAGACGCATTTATTACGTTGAAGATCGTTTTCATCTTCTATCTACACATGTTCTACTTTCTTTCACCCGATTTTTTTTTCTTTTTTATATATAAAGCCTTAAATTATTGCGCGAGATCGTCCAGTCTCGCAAAGAAGCGAAACTTCGCTGCGCCTTGTTTCTATTGTTTTCTTTCTTTTTCTCTCGCGAGACCGGACCGATCACGCGCAACCATTTCTGTAATCCTTAAACGCTACTAACATTGAAAGTCTCGTCCAATTCTTGCGTACGACGAAAAATCGTAGTAGCACTTAAGGATTAATGCGTGAACCTAGTGAACCGCAATCGAGTACATCCGTTATAGCGAAAAAAATCCACGCGCGGCTAACGCACAAATGACTCGCGGCTAAAAACATAAACGAAAACTAGAGCTGCTTATCGAGTACAAAAATATATAACATCCTTTTATATGCTGCCTCAAATATAATAATCCAATGTAAACCTTTATCGAACAAATCGGAAACGTTACTCGTTAAATATAAAAATATATAACATTCTTTTACATTTCAAGTAACAACATTAATAACAGAATAAATTTTTATCGAGTTTGTAAGCCTTGACCAGAAAAGTTGATGAGCGAAATTAGACCTCGGATGTAAGAGCGAGAATCGAAAATCAATCGCAATTTATATTTGAACAATTTTTATCCCACTTAAGAGACACACAGGACTCGGTTTAGGGCCGAATACGGATGAACGCAAGCGGTTCAGAAGGCCCTTCGTATCGTGGCAGATACGAACGAGAAAAGAGAAGCGGAAGAAAGTCTGTCGAGGATCGAGTCGAAGACTCATCGATTCCTTCTCTCGTCCCTAAATGATCCACGATCCTTCCCCGCATGGGGGGGTAGACGTCCACATTCGTCCATTTCACTCCCAATTTCTTTCTCCATCTAACGTGTCCCTTGCACAACGGCGAAGGATACGAGGGAAGAAAAGCGACATAGATCCCATCGTGGAACCTCGAACCGAAATTCGCGCAATAATTTAAAGCTATGTATGAAGAAAGAGGTGAAAGAATGTAGAACGATGGAAGATGAAAACGATCTTGAAGACAAGTCACGAAGGTGCTACGTGACGAGAACGTAACACGTTTCGTAAATGCAACGCGGGTCAAATATTTTTGCATATAACTCCGCATCTTTGACTGATCATACTATATAGGTAAATTCGTTTGCGATTCATGAAATGCGTATTAATCCACGGAGACCGTCTTTCTATTCCTAAAATGATCCAGAAGATCCGCTTTGTCTGTCTCCATTTCTTTTCTTCGATAATTTTTTCCTCTTATTTCATTTTATTTTATTAAATAAATTAAAAATCAATTCTTTGAGACTCTCTTATATCTAATTTTTAACACTTTTATAAAAAAAGATATGGTGGATGCATTAAATAAATTAAAATAAAAGAAAAATTATCATCAATATGCAAAACTGATGAAGCGGAGTTCTCGGATCACTCTCAAGATAACGAGACGATCTTTCTGGACCAACTGGAAATGAGAGAAACAAAATCGAACAGAAGGTGATGAGTCCTCAGTTCGATCCACGATTAGGCCTTTTACTTGTTCGCTTTTCTCCCCTCTCGTATCCTCGCTCGTTAAAGGCGCCAAGTTTGACGATAATTAGATTATCGCGAGCGTCACCCAGCAATTCGTTAAACGGAGGACATAACAGGACCGCTGAAATGATACAATTAATTTTTTTAACAGCATGCTGATTGTATTCGGGACGTCAAAAAATTTCGGTTTCGATTTCGCGAGATCGTTCAGGGAAAGCTCCGTGGAGACGATCCACTCCGGTCGTTCTCACTCATTCACTGCGAATTCCGACCAAGTGAAATATTGTCAACGTTTCTCGCACCCGTTTCTCTTTACAATTAAGCGCACCGATTTACGCTGCATAAAAGTGGAATGTGCGCGTCAAGATTAATTTCGTGCAAAACTTATCAGTTTTGTGAAACATATGGATTTTCTCTAAATCGTTTTAGAGAGAACCGATTATACCCTTATAAAAACGCATGTATCTCAACGCACAGCTTTTAATACCCGCGCCGGAAATTCGCTTGTACATTTCGGAAAGGTGATCTGCCTCTCGGTACCTCTTATCGAGGGAGGTAATCCTTGGAGAAATCCGAACAAACGATCGCTAGTTATTACCGCGGGAAATTATATCGGAAGAGAAACTTCATAAAAAAAAAAAAAGCACAAAGACATCAACTGAAGGCTTCAACGTCGGGGACAATTAAGTCGCGTCGTTCGGTTTCTCGAATTGGCTTTGACTCGCGGAAATCTCGAGATAAATCGGTAACACCTCGGAACCGAAACGACGACGACGACGACGACGACACGTCGCCGTTCCTCGCCGGGACGCCGGCACCGGTTCCGGTCCCGAGGGACCGGGATCAGCAGCCGATGGCACGGATCATTCTCTCTCGTACGGAAAGTAAAGGGGACGAGGTACCGCAATGTTCATCGTCCCCCGCCTCTAGCGAATGTATGTCTATACGCACATACACATTCTATACTTTGCATGTAAGTAATACCTATTTTCCAAAGATATATGGTGAAACACGCACTCCTTCGCAATCACTGAATCACGCGGGCGATTCCTCCCCTCGCGTCGGCTCGCTCGGACCGGTAGATCTTTTTCTTCATTTGCTTTTTTTTTTTGTTCACCCTTGCATCCTCGTCGCTCGATTAACGCGTTTCCATGATCCCTTGACCGTGCAAATCATACCGTCCTTACCCTTTTTGTACACTGTTGACGCATACACACATACACGCGCGTCAAAACATTATAGAAACGCGCCGCCGCTGATGAAAATCGCGTTATCGCTCTTCTTCGAAGGAGAGTGTGCATACACGATTTCGCTTCTGCAATTTCGCCCGTCTTCCCACCGGGAAGCTAAAGCTCGATCGTGGTGGTAACGTCAATTAGTACCGATCAATCCTGGACGATCCAAGGAGATCCTGGGAGATACTCTAAACGATACTTTACATTCAATTTCACGATTTCGGCATATTGATATTCAATAAAATTAGAAGTTCTCTCCATGCGTTTTTCCTAGAAAAAGAAAATATGTACAATCGCAATCGGTATTAATCGACGTTGCTATCGGTCCTAACGCTTATAAATGTTAACAAATCTCTCGCTTTCTCATTCATTCATTCATCCTCTCTCTCGCTCGCTATCTTACTGTGCCACTTTTACACAGCATTATGTACAAAAGAATATACTACAGATTACAACAGTGATTTACCGTGAAATTTCTGAACCATCGCAACTCAAAATGGCGTATGCACACGCAGATATATGTATAATTTTACAAGAAATAAGATACCGAAAGTAAATCGCCGATCGTAAGAAAACTAAGGATTATGCCGTTCGTTGGTGCTACACCAAATCTATTTGCCGTAAATCATTCCTCAAAGAATTGATCTACAGGCGATTGGACTAATCCCGATCAGCGAGTTCCTTATTCCTCCGCTTTCGGGAAATGAAAGCGATGAATCGGAATTAGGACCAAAAAATTAATTTCAAAATAAATTTAGAAGTTTAAATTCAAACGAATCTAGAAACGCGTTGAAGTATACACGGCTTCAGGTAGGGGGATCCCCGCGTTTCTAAATTTATTCGACGGACCAAAGGGATATGTCACGATCCGTGAGATGTAACGGCTGACGACTGGACCGGAAGTTCTCTTCGGCTCTCTCCCGATCGTGCCGTCCCACCGCCCTGACGCGCTTCGCGTGTGTTCGTCTATCGTATATATTTCGCGATGTTGCTCTTTTTCATTTAGTATAAAAAGTCTCATCCGGTGACACGTCAATTGGTATACGTAGGGCAAATCCGAAAGTTCGTCACACGCTCGACCTATACCCTTAGACTCGACATGCGCACTTTTAATGAGGAATCCTTAACGATTAATCCTTACACGCGTATTTAATATGTGATGCTTATGAGTTTATGAGCTACCTATACTAAAGGAAAAAACATACACCACTGAAAGATTATATTTCCTTATATCCGCGATCACGCGTTTATTAGCTACACTCGGATCGCCGCGCAAAGCTACTTCTTCTTTTTTTGTCTTTTTTTTTTCTCACTTTTTGCACTGTGCATACGCTTTAGTGGAGATGTAATGTTTCGCGGTAAATGGGAGCAAAAATTTTCGGAACGATACGAGTCATTTTACACGTGATAATAAAAATCGCTAGACGACTCTGCCTCGTTTTACGTTGATTTTTTCTAATCAACTCTCCCTTCCGACCCCATGTAATCTCTCTCTTACGCGCACTCATCTCAGACATCATTACACCACCACCCCATATACAAATAGTGAAGCACATTAAAAACATAGCGGTAAGCTAAGTATTATGTAAGTATTGGAAAACTTCCACTAATTCTATGCAAAGTATAGCTTGTAGAATATCATTCATTAAAACTAGAACTTATACGATAATCGAAAAGAGAGAGAGAGAGAAGAATTATATCTCTCTTGTACCTGGTAAAGTGACAATTCCTCTCTCTCTCTATTCTCCTTCTTTTTATCATCTCTCTCTCTTTTTTTCTCTCTCTCTGTCGAAGCGCCGTTCCGTTACTCCGCGCGCTCGGATACTCCTGCCTTCCATCGCGCGATTCGTGCGCGTGTGACTCGAAAAAAAACTAATTCAATCAAAACGCCACCGTTTTGATCGCGCACAGCGGTCGTGATTTAGGTACAGCTTCGTAAATAGCGTGTCTTTTGTAAATATCGCCTCATCCTGAAGATTCACGCTACATTATTCAGAATACATTACATTGTAAAATTACAGGTTGAGCTCAACTCACTATGCTCTGCCGTGTCACTCGTATGACGGAAACAAGTCAAAATCCATCCTGCCTACCCTCGCTTACGGCAAAATGCATCCTTTTAGATGTAACGTGCCGACGAGAATGTCGGCCGCGTATCGTGTCTGCGTAAATTTGCCAAAGTATCGTCTCCCCCGCTCGGACGACCGTGTCCCTGACTCAGATTGGCTAAAATTTATTTCAAACTGGATCATAAATTGAAATAAGTTTTACCATATCCTCTGCGATTAAGGCGCGAGTAAGTTAATCTGACAAACTTCGCGTACACGCGAAATATCTGCGAAACGCTCGAGACAACGATAAATAATCGGCGATTCGACGCGTCTAACTCGTCTCCCGGATCAACAAATAATTTCTAAGTTACGTTAGAGAATCGATAAATGGAGACGAGCTCTATCTTACAAAGATTTTATCCAGCATCCACGAATTATAATAATATGAAGGAAGTGACGACCATTTGTTCCCAAGTTTCGGTGTATTTAAAAAGAATCTAAAGTAAAGATCTGACGGTTTTACTTGTTGAATCGCGGTGGTCTCCTCAACCGTGTTATCAGCTCCGTCCTGACAGTCCTAGCGTAATTCGGCGTGGCGTACTGATCGGTCACCGCGATCGTGCTCTGAAGACTCTGTATGAATATGGACGAGTCCTGTATCTGACCTACACCCGCCGCTGCCGCCGCCGCCGCCGCCGCCGCCGCCTGATACTGATACTGACTGTTGGTCATGTCGGCGGTCGGGTAGTGACTCGGTTGCACGAACTGCGGCGGGTTCTCATACTGCGGATACGGAATCGAGCTCTCCGCGGAGAACTGCGGTATCACCGTGTTGACGTTGACCGGCGTGGTGGGGTAACTGCCCGGGTCGTAGGTCTGATACTGGTTCAGCTGGCCGATCGGCGTGGTGTTGAACGGCGGCGATTGCGGAAACTGCGCGGCGGTCTCGGGGAACAGCACGTTCGCCACCGTCGGTGGCGGGAAGGCTTCCGGTCTCGGGTACGGCGGGATGTTGGCCGTCACCGCGCTGTTCAGATTCTGCACGCTCGGTATGCCGGCGGCGATCGGCGAGGTGCCGTATCCGTGGAAGGCGGTCTGCGAACGTCCGGCGTGATCGGCCAGATCCTTCACGCCGCTCTGTAGCGAGCTCATGATATTGAGCTTGGACTTGACGCCGACGGCACCACCACCACCGCTGATGCCGCCTCCGCCGATCGTCTCGTTGCCGTGCTTGATACGCGCGTCCGTCAATAGTGGATGCCGCACGTTAACGATGCTCTGCGGGGCGCGCAGCGGTGGAAAGTTGATCGGTGCCATCTTCGGCATCGAGCTCTGCTGCTGTTCCAGTGCCTTGCGCGCAATCGCAAACGCACTGTTGTCGTTCCTCTGACAGGAAGCGGACTGCGGACTGTACGTGCTGGACGGCGTGTAGGTCTCCCTGTGCAAAATCGGCGTCGGGATTGACTGTTGCGTCGCGAATCTTAACGGTAGATTGGCGGTCATCGATCCAGCGATGCTCTTGTAATCCGGACTGTTCACAGACATCGGCTCCTTGTAATCCAATTGGATTGTATAATTCTTGATGCCTGAATTCGTTTCGTTTGGAAATTTCTTCGGAGCGGTGTAATCCTTTGGATTTTTCATCGGGTTCTCGTGCGCGGTGCTGCTTATAAAGGTACTGACAGGCCGTACGCTACTGAACGTGGAACTGCTGGATTGCTTCGCGGTGACGATCGACCCGCTTTTCGTCGTGTTGTGCGATTCGCTCGAGGACTTCCGAGTATCATTATTACCGTCGTGCTTTTTCATCGACGAGTTAATTTTGCCAGCGGCAATCGAGCTCCCAGACGTTGCAATGCTGTGCAAGGCAGCATTTTTGTTGCTCACCGTGGTGCTCGTTACCCTGACAGGCAATTTGGACGTTCTGTTCTTACCTCCCGTGTAGTTTTGTCCGCCTTTACCTTTTTCGCCAATCTGAATGTTGGCCGATAATACTTTGATGTCCGTATTATTATTCTGATTATTAGATGCCAGATTGTGGGGCTTGCAGGTGATGGTGACAGCTGGCAGGAGCAAAGCGCTGGCTCACTTCTTGGTCATGATTTTCAGATATTCCAGGGCATTTTGAGCAGCACTGGCTTGAGCATCTTTACTAGTCACGCCGCAACCATAGCAAACTGCTACTGGCAGGGTAGACAGTTGCACAAGGCACTGGAATTTACCTAGAAGACGGAACGACACCGTATAGATTACAGCTGTAGCATTATTTAATAAAATTGGTATTATTTCAATGTATTGGGCAACAATTAATTGCGCAATCTTGATAAAATTTTGTGTCATGATTCGTGATAACATGTGATACTAAAAGGTCATACTACACATATAGACATCGGTGAACTTGTATAATGCTTAACACAGTTTAACATGCAAAAAACCATAAACGTGGATATACTTGAGAGCGAAACGCTATTTACAAGTAGTGTGGTAGGAGTAATCCTACACATGAGCAACAGCACAAATCACCTGCAATATGGCAGCTTTAACATCAGCTAAAAGTGCCTTGAGAAAAGAAATCAAGGACATTCTTAAAAACATTAGCCTAGAAGAAAGAAAGGAGCAATCTGCAAATGTATTTAAAAAGGTGAGTCTGAAAAAAGCAAATAAATCAATAATCTCCAAGCCAGAGACTTATTGAAGAGGTTATGTTCTGATAAAGAAGCACATTGTGTAAAAAGCAATTATATTTGCAATATTATTTAATTGCTACCGGGTTATTTACAGCTATGCTTGTTGAAGCAATTTCAAGATAGCAAGAGAATTTCTCTGTACTTGAGTACTAAAGATGAAATCGACACTCTGCCTATCTTGAAACACATATTTGATACGGGAAAAGAGGCATTTGTACCGCAATATCGTGGAAAAATTATGGAAATGGTAAAACTAAGATCGATGGAGGATTACGAGACATTGCCACTAACAAAATGGAACATTAAACAACCAAGCACTACTGAAAGTCGCGAAAATGCATTAGAAACAGGTAAACTCTATGATAAATCAAATTATAATAAATAAAAAAAATACATTTTATAATAAAACTCGTTTTGTAAAATCGTTTAATGACTTAAAGTGTACCAATTCTTTATTTTAGGTGGATTAGATTTGATAATTTTGCCGGGTGTGGCTTTCACGGTGAATGGTGAGTTTTGCTCAATAAATATTACACATTTTATAATCCTGCACACATGTAACTGTTTTATCTTTATTATTGACTAGGAAAACGCCTGGGACATGGAATGGGTTACTACGACAAGTACTTAAAGAGATGTTTTCAAAAACAAGGTATAAAGCCATATCTAGTTGCAGTAGGATTTAAAGAACAGATACAAGAAGATATTCCTGCTAATGAAGACGACGTGCCTGTTAATATTGTACTTACTGGACAATAAATAATATAATAAAAAAATCTATGATTTTATTCTACGCATAATCATTTCTAAAATAGAATCTCTTTGTATTATATATCATTAATCAACTTACCACTGATAGATTTCTCTTCAATATCAACATAGGTTACTTCAAACTGCTGCTCCGACGCAATTTCTTGTAAAAATTGTACCAAATTTACATCCCCATCATTGAAACAAGTATTCTGCAACAAAATTAGGATGACTTGCACGCAATCGATTCCGGTTTATGTCGATATATTAAAGACAAGCAAATGTCTTTTTGGCTTGATAACAAGCAAGAGAGCAATTAGAACATTTATCCTTCTATTCACTTCAGTGAGCTTGAATACAAACCTGCAGTTGAAAAAGTTTAACACCTGTGGACGACTTGAGACTCTTGTGAAATTTCGAAACTTGGATACTATGTATTGTTGTCAGTGTCGAAATTTTGCTACCTTTCAGATCGGCATAACGGGCGCTCACGTTTGCGTTTCTTTGCACAATCTATAATGGACAATTAATATAACATGTAAAACTTCTTGATAATCACATACGTTACAAATGCTTTATTAACAGCTACTCCACATTTACATAGAAACTAGAAATGAAGTGGAATGACCCAAGCATAATTACTTTCAAGAAAAACTATATGTACAACTATAATAGAAGTTGCACGTTGAAATCCGAATATTGCCTAAATAATAGTCCGTTATAGATTTAAACAGATCGGAAAGATAGCTTATCACATCAAGTGGTATTAAAGCTAAAATCACTTCCACTTCTCTAAACACACACACATACACATTCGTATATGTCGTAGAGATTTTGTGTAATTGGTATTTTTTTGCAAAATCCCTGAAGAATTTACAAAAAACTGGGATATTGTGGAATGAATAAAAATTATAAATATAAATATAATTTACACTATATTTATAAATATAAATTAATAAAAATGTCAACTTACAATTTCATTGATAGAGCCTAGAATTTTACAAAATTACTAGTAAGATTGTGTAATTTTTATTTATTCCACAATATCCCGGTTTTTTGTGGATTCTTTAGAGATTTTGAAAAAAAAAAAAAAAACCAATTACACGAAATCCCTACGACATATGCATATACGCGCGCACACATATGCACACACACACACACACACACACCCTCATACGCAGATACATCAGATTTAAAATAAATTATCATTAATCGTTTGCTTCTTAACCCTTGTGGTCACGTCTGACAGGATTTTTTTTCTTCTGATCATACATCATGTTTTAGCTTTTTTCTTTTTTTTAAGTATTTGTATAAATTTTAAAAGACAATGAGAGATGTTTTTAACTCTGGAATAATTCTGATTAGCGAGGTCAAGACTACAAATGCAAAAAGTTAAAAATATTCAAACGTCAAGACAGTGATGAATAGGAATTAAATACACATCGATGTATGTAAGAATAGATAATGTCCATTATCTAATGTAAATGCAAAACGGAAATACAAGTTCTTACCTCGTCCTCATCCACACTGGGAGCTTGATTATTCATATCGTGTAGAGCTTGCCACATCTTGTGAGCGGCATGCCTCTTTGCGACTTTTTTACTTTTTCCTTGACCAACCTCGCGATACTTTAGGATTGAACAAACAATAGTGAATTGTCTCTCGTGAGGTAAACCTTCTTCACCCTCCATCGTGTATTTCGGGGGTGGCCAGTGGCGCGACATACACATTTCTTGTAAGGCTCCGATTGGGTTGTTGACTATTTTCTCCTCCCCATATGTCTGGAGTTCTTGTAAATTTTGTGAGCTACGTAAGAAAACGGTATACAGAATTATTTCACGTCGCGTGTGACTTTTGCGCGCAACTTGAAGTTTACGTTTGAGCGCAATTTATAAGCGCTGAGTGAACATACTCGGGCAAACTATTTGGAAGCGGAGATTCTACACCATCGGTATTTACTCCAATTAATTTATCCAGCACGGCTTTCGCGGCGGCGTGTTTCGCTTCTTTTTTGGACCTGCCAGTTCCCATTGCTGAAACAATGGGATCTGCATCTGAATAGTTATGCGCTTATCAATCAAACGGCACGCTGCTATCTGCGAGAAGGAACGAGCGACGAGTGTTATACGAACCAACGACGTCGGTGACGGTGACTCTGTATCGAAACGTAGGCTCGTGAATCGCTCCCTCGATCTGCACCAGCTCGTACTTGGGTATCGTGCCTCGGCGGGAGAGCAATTCCTGGAGAACGGATACGGGGGTTTTGCTGGGCAACGACTTCATTTCCAAACGTGCCGCCTCGTGCAACGGTAGTTTCTCCAACATCATGGCGTGCAACGTTACGCGAACTCTATTACGGCGATTGACGCTGTTTGAATGATTAGGAACGCCACCCACACCAGCCATCATGTTAGGCCCGACTTGCGGTGGTTGATGCATTTCCTCCATTGTAGTTCTGGAATCGCAACAGTGTGTGTGTGTTATGAAGCTATAACCTTTTTCCAATGTCAACGCGACCGGGAGGTGATATACAAGGCCCGTGTCGCGACGCTAACAATAAGCACAGAATTTAACGACATTCTTTCCCCTCCGGGGGGCCTCCATTTCCCTCATAAAAACATACACCGAAGATAACGCTTGGGAATTTTCAAACAAAGCTCATCTCGCGCCCTCGTATTTGTATTTATCTCATTGAGCAATGACACCGCGTACGGGAGCTAATTAGCGTGTCCCGCGGTCCGTTCGCGATCTTCTCGGCTATAAATATCGAAATCGCGGCGCTTGGCTCCGGATTTCCGGAGGCAACGACGCGCCGTCGTTGATCCGCGATCGAACGTCCCGGCGGAGCGGCGACCCTCGGGGACGCGGACGCGGAGTCTCGGCGCGCGGAAACCGCGACGGGGTCGCGTCTCGCCGAGACGCGGTGTCGACGGAATGTATCGAGACCGCGAGGGAGACCGGCATGGCCGCCATGATTGTTATAAAACCCATCGATTGACCGTAACGGAAATACGCGTGGGACTCGCCGGGGGAGACGAGGCGGTGTACAACGTTGTTTCGTTTCGCGGCGACGACGACGACGACGATGACGACGACCTGGGCGAACGCCCTGGGGAACAACGAGCGTCGTCGTCGCCGACCGGTCGTCGTACGTCGCGTATCATTCGCTTACCGCGGTTCGATCTCGGCGGGCCAAAGTCACCGGGGGGGGGGGGGGGGGAACAAACACACGCGTCCTTCGCGCACACTTACGGATATTCCGGGGAGACGTAGCTGCGTGGAAAAAAATGTTTCAGCCGGCTCCTCGTCAGGCCAATTCCTATGCGAAAAGCGAATCCCGCTTTTTGTGATCGATCCAAGTCTCACAAAAAGCTTGATCCGTTTGACGACAGAAAAATGGTTCACTGGTTAGCGGAGAGTCCCTTTCCTCGTTCGCAGCTCTGCGATATCTGTGAGGGTGCCCATGGCCGTTTTCGTCCTATGCGGTGCGGCCGGTGCGCCGCCGATATGTCGCCCGGCTCCGCGCAGGCGCGCCTGGGAAAGGGGAACGGTCGGTAAATAGGTCTGGTTCGTGCTGCGCCTGCACGAATATAAATATTAAATATTAGTATATATAAATATATAGGAATATTCCTGTAAAATAAATATTAGGATATGCAAATGTAGGGATATTTCTATATTTCTATATCTTATATTTTATTCCTTTTCATTGTGTGTTAATTACGTTTAATTATTATTTCTAATAGCGATTCCTAATATATAACATTTATTTTTATTTCTATATATATATAGCGTTTTCTACTGGAGAAACTTTAATAGTGGAATACTGCAGGTGCACCCTGAGTAAAATTTTATTGTTCCACAATGAAAATCAATTCACATACTTTTATTAATGTTCTACTGACAAAAATTTGTCAAATTAATTTGTATACTTTTATTATATTTAATTTTTAGAATCTATTAGAATTAAAATCTTGCAAAAGAGAGTCACGTGGACGGACGTTCGCGATCCCGATTGGCGCGCGTCGCAACGCGACGGCCAATCGGTCGCGAGGTTCATGCGACATCGGATCTAAAACCATTATTACGACACGAAATTGAGAAAGAAATTTTCGGAATTTACGGAAAGTTTTTGATAATCCGAGAAATGGTGCCGTGGAGAATTTCTCCCGGCATTTTTATGTCGATAAAAATGCGCGTCTATAATTAATTAATTACGTACGATACGTAGGAAGGGACCGGGGCGCGTCTACATCACTGCTACGTTAATGGCGTCGCTTTTTTTTCCCCCCCGGTTCCCCTCTGCGTCACTCGGACGAACTTGGTTGCATTGTCTTGACGTCTTTGACGGAGCTGACGTTCCGTATGCGAGCTGTCGCGGGCTGTTCGTTCTCGAGTGGCGTCATTTAACGACAGACCGACCGAGATCGTTTGCGCGGAAAGTGCGAGTATGGGCCGCTACAGAAGGTAAGCGACACGACATGAATATATCGAGTGAACGAGTCGTCCGTTCCAGTCTAGTCAATCGGGAACGCTAAACGCTACCTGTTCTGTCCGCGTCGATGGGGAATATGGGAAACCACTTGCGTCGTGAAAGGCTGACCTTTCTGTCAGAAAAGTCAAATCTCCCTCGGTACTCCTGTAGGTTCTCATCCCGGCGGCACGTGCAACGTTTATTTACTGCCGAATGACTGTCCCGATCCGATTACTCCGACTTCTAACTCCTCAGTTGATGTTATTAAATGGAACTTGAGTATCTAATCTTAGGCTACAGTCCATTTGATGCTAGAGATGCCTTGAAGCGTTCTTCTTTTTTCTTCACTGAAAGAAAGGAGAAGAGGAATGCTTCAAAGGATTTGTAGCGTTGAGTGGATCGCAGCTATAATGTACAATTTATTTCAGTCGTAGTCGCGACAGAGACAGGCGACGCAGATCACGCACCCGTTCGCGGAGTAGATCTCCGCGCGACAGGCGAAGCTGGGGTGGCAGCGGAGGACGTGACAGACCATCCAGCAGTCGCAACAATCGCGGGCAACCAGGGGCAAATCTGAGGAAACCGCGATGGGACCTCAGCCGGCTGGAACCCTTCAAGAAGGACTTCTATATTCCTCACGACGCGGTGCAGAATCGAGATCCACGTGTCGTGGAGCAATACAGAGCCGAGAAGGAGATCACTCTTCGAGGCAAGAATATCCCGAATCCTGTCTTTGACTTCGACGAAGCAGGTTTTCCAGACTACGTCCTAAGAGAGATCAAGTAAGCGACGGTTGTTGTAAAGGATAAGTTTTTTTGGCGTCTCGTAATTTATAATTGCTGAGAGTTTTCTGAGCTATCTTTGTTTTGCATTGCAGGAGACAAGGCTTTAGCGAACCCACATCGATCCAAGCGCAAGGATGGCCTATCGCGCTGAGCGGTCGAGATATGGTGGGCATCGCGTCCACGGGATCTGGGAAAACGTTATCTTACATACTGCCTGCGATAGTTCATATCAATAGCCAGCCGAAATTAAGTCGCAAAGACGGACCTATCGCGTTAGTCCTGGCGCCTACGCGAGAGCTCGCCCAACAGATTCAGCAGGTTGCCGATGATTTTGGACATTCGTCGGGCATCAGGAACACCTGCCTGTACGGCGGAGCGCCAAAAGGCGCTCAGGCCCGGGATCTGGACGGCGGTGTAGAAATAGTCATCGCTACGCCCGGTAGATTACTAGATTTTCTCGAGTCCGGGAAGACAAATCTGAAAAGATGTACATATTTGGTGTTGGACGAAGCTGACAGGATGTTGGACATGGGATTTGAGCCGCAAATCAGAAAGATCATAGAACAAATCAGACCAGACAGGCAGACGCTGATGTGGTCAGCCACGTGGCCTAAGGAAGTAAAAAATTTAGCCGAAGATTTTCTTAAAGATTACGCTCAAATCAATGTTGGTTCTTTGCAACTTTCAGCAAATCATAACATATTGCAAATAATTGACGTATGTCAGGAATATGAAAAAGAGAATAAGTGAGTATGAGAGTTTCGAGTGGTTGTGGCTTGTTCGGTTATCGCTAGCAGTTATTAGCAATAATTAGCAAGTATCATCAAAGTACCAAAGAAAAAGCTATCATGTCACATTTTTATAGATTAAGTACTCTACTGAAAGAGATAATGGCAGAAAGTGAGAACAAGACCATAGTGTTTATTGAAACGAAGCGCAGAGTGGACGAGATAACGAGGAAAATGAAACGTGACGGTTGGCCAGCAGTTTGCATACACGGCGACAAGACACAGCAAGAACGAGATTGGGTTTTACAAGGTATTCTAAATTTTTTTTTCTTTTTCCAATAAAAACTTGACGATAAGCGCGCAGGTACATACTTATATCTAATTTGTAGATTTCAGATCAGGCAAAGCACCAATCCTCGTTGCTACAGACGTTGCTGCACGCGGTCTTGGTAAGTCATTCGAATTTTTCGATTATTCGCAACGATGTCGTGTACTATCAGTCAATTTTTTTCTGCAACACGGAAAACGAACTGGTTAATATTCACGGTATTAATTTTTCCCCAAATTATCAAATTTTTTTTCTCTTTTTTACAATGCTCTATTCTGACCGAAAAATTTAACTAATCTTGACTGCAATGTAATGTTCCGTTAAAAGCTGAAAGATATAAGCAAGTTTCAGATAACAAACGTTTCTCAAATCGCGAAGCTCTTAGAAGTATAATTTTGTCATATAAAGTTGAAATGTACCGGTATTAGTGGATGTTATATAGATTCTAATGACATTAGACAAGTCAAATCGCATATGTGCAGAGAATAACAGAAACCAAATGTTTCAACTCGAGTTGCGTAACGACTGACCTTGGCTTAACTTAATTTATATTCCATTTATTAAGTGCATTACGTGCGCAACGCAACGTCAATTACAACATACCTTACATTTAAGTCCAGGTTCTCCTCTTTCTACGCGAACGGGACATTACAATTTTAACGCGTTGTAAGCTTAAAGTCAGCAAGAATGTAGGAAAGGAATAGGGCAAGAGAAAAAAAGCAAAAAAAAGCATATTGAAGCAGGAGGATGGTTGGAGGTAACCATACAGCTAACGCGGTTGGATCTTTGTTTGTATTGCAGAGGCACATTGCGCGCAGGCCCACGCTGGGTAATGCAAAGCATGTCGGGGGTGCCCGCCGCCGCTCTTTGTTCGGTGGTGCACTGGTTTGCATTGTCTGCGCTGGCCGCGACGCCGTGCCTCTATCCGTCCGTCCGTCCGTCCGTCAATCGCGTGTGAAGGGCCAAGTCCGGGCCAAATCGGGATCTACTACTACTACTACTACTACTACTACTACTTTACCTACCTACCTACATACTGGATATCAGTCCTACTGCGCTGCGCCATCCGGGCTGGCTGGCCAGGTCGTTGTTGCCAGAATAGAGTCCCCTGCGCTGGCACGCTCAAGCTAATCAGACAACCAACAACGTTGGTCCGTTGAGGCGGTGGCATGTGATAGCAGATATGCCAGAGCCTCTCTTAGCGCGCCCTGCGCCCTGCGCCCTGCGCCTGTAGCGACAGAGTGGCGGAGGCAGTAGCTGGAGCGAGCGCAAATAGCCAGGCCCTGCCCGTACGTTGCTAGCGAAACACTCGCCCACTGCCTAATATTTTAGTAATACATAGTTCAAATTTGATTAATTGACATATACATATATACACGTCCATACACACACGCATACACAGACACACATATCACACACATCGGTATACGCGTATATATAATGTATACATGGATCTATCTCTGCTCGTGGAATTATTACTAATTTGTTATTTATGAGTAATGTTTGTCAAAACGAAGCTAATCAACCGTCTATATGTATACGTATATATGCGTGTATAAATGCGTTACATTTCACAAACCTACCACTTTAAACTGTATGCATTTTCTGATCCTCTTTCCTTCTAGTCCTTGTGATAATCATACATCAGTCGCATTTTGTCATACTAACTATTGTATCATCACGTGAACTTGTTATACAACGATTCTGGTCTTTTTTCTACTTACCGATCGCCCACATTGCGAAAAAAGACTCTAAACATATCTCATTTTTTATTTTTTTAACACGCAATAAAATAAGAATTTTTTGCGATATTTGGGAGAGAAAGATCAGGATTGTTCTCGGTTCAACGATTTGTTTTTGTTTCTCGTTCTCGCGTACGTTGCTCTAAACGCTCTATAAATAAATATGCGTAGAACATATTACTTATTATTAAATGATGAAAAAAGAAATATTATACCGAGAAATTGCTTTTTAATAGAATTCTTTATGTCAAGAATTTCTTTTTTGAATCATTAGCACAAAAAGATAAGCGACGTGACAGCTCGGATCATTAGCTTCTCGGAGAACGTATTGAACGTTATAATTTAATATATCGTCCGGTAATATTTCATTCATACTCGACTCGCGGTGTTTCACAATCCTTGCGACACTACTACTTTCTTAACCCATGTCTGTCCTGAACGCTGGAACCCTGCGAAGATCCGGCTGGTCTAATGCCAACTCTTAATTTCAGACGTTGAAGACGTCAAGTTTGTCATCAATTTTGACTACCCCTCCTGTTCCGAGGATTACGTCCATCGTATCGGCCGTACCGGTCGCCGACAAAAGACCGGCACGGCGTATACCTTCTTCACGCCTAACAACGCCAACAAGGCCAACGATCTGATACAAGTGCTGAAAGAAGCGAATCAAGTGATAAACCCAAAGCTGCTGGAGCTCGCCGACAATAAATCTGGCGGTTATGGCAGAAACAGAGGTACCTCTAAAACGATTGCTAAAAGACTGTTTATTCGTGTAGGTTTATTCGTGTAAGGATCGGTTGGATCGGTATTTGACAGGTGGAAGAAATCGATGGCGATCGCGAGGCGGTGGTGGAGGAGGAGGTGGAGGTGGTGGTGGTGGTGGTGGTGGTGGAGGCCGTAATGGAAAAGAGCGCAGCTACTCGCGGAGCAGAAGTCGAAGCTACAGCAGAGAACGCAACGGCCGCAGCAGTCGACGAAGCTACAGCCGCAGCTACTCGCGGAGTCGTAGCCCCGTCAGCAATCGTAATGGTAAATCGTTATGCTATCCGAAGAACTGTTGACCCCCGCGGGAAGACCGATACTAACGAGAAATCGTTTCTCCTCAGAAGTTATCGGCAAGAGTTATTGGAGTAGCGAGAGATGATCTTCCAGCGGCTAAAGAATGTGTGTTGCAACACAGGTAATTTTTTTTTCTTTTTTTTTTACCTCCGACAAAAACGGTACAAGTTGCAATGAACTGTTTCAACGAGACATTTCTCTATTCGCGAGAAACGACACCTTAACGGCTGCCGAATTCGATGGAACGCGCTACTATTTATAGGTCATCCTTCTTGTGTACAGCTTTCAGTCTGCACTCAATGCGCACCGCGTGTATTCCGTCCAATTCGGCAGCCGGACACTCATCGTGCGCGATACAATCGATAGTATTGCTGACCATGTTTACACGAATTTCTAATGTCAGCTATTTTATGTAAAACAAATTTTCTAACGCGGGCGCGCATGCAAGGATACTGAAACGTGCTCGAACAGAGATTTACCGTGTATTTGCTAGTGATAGAAGTGATAAAATGTGCTATCATATCTTTTATTTCCTTTTGCATCCCCATGCTGCATCTGATTTCTTCCTTTTCAAGTGTTATCAATATACACCGGTATATAGATTAGGTAATGCAAATCCATTACGGCGCGAACTACAGTTTATACATTTTTATAATGCTAATCCTCACACGCTCGCACGACAGTAAGAAAGGGCTAGGTTGATGTGAGCGAATGTATAAATTTAATCATGCAAACTAAAACTTCCAGTGTGTAACGGTGTTTAATCAGTACGTATCTATAGATCATAATAAATTATAAATGTCTAGCGCGCGCTTATATTTGTAATTCATCCGTCTGTATCTAGGCAATTACGACAAATGATAGTACCACTCGATGTACAGTATTTCAACGACGTGATAAATAAATTCATAAATGTCTACACTATCTCGTATTCTAATATCTTGTATAATATCACGCTTCTATGAGACTTGCTCGACTCTTCTGACAATCATGTTGCATCAGTAATCACTTACCTGTAATAAACTTGGCGACGATATCTGTAAATTGTACGCACTTTGTCATTTAGCAAAAGAATAAGTCGTTCGTACAAAAAGGTAGCTTATGGTCGCGTGTTTCGTTAATCATCGCTAGAATCTTTATATGGGAAAGTGACAACCAAAGTGATTCACGTGTAGGATCAGTTTTTTTTTCGCCTGTTCTGTTTAATTTAATTTTTATCTTAATTACAGTGGTAGTACTTAAAGATCTTATGGTAATTTTAGAATACCGAATTCCGTTTATCCTCTCAATCCGGTTATTCTTCGTGCGTCAATCTCGTTTGGTTCGCTTTGCGGATGGCCGATACTTTACAGCCACGTGAAGTATTTGACGACAGGAATGATTATTTTATTACTCGACCAATATATAAGATGTACACCGGCGTAATTGACGATCTAATAAGTTCACGTGTGGAAAGATTCCCTCTTTTCTTTCGTCCTTTTTTTTCCTTTTTCTTTTTTATCGGACTATGTGCCACGATACAAATTTATGTTACACATCTTGAAATATAGTGCGCTTAAATGCACTCACGAATCACAAACATGCAATATCTTTCTTATACGTTCTCGAGGCGCGTGCTCGCTCGAGTCGATTGTTCCGCCGCTTTCGCCGGCGGAGGACAATCTTTTTTTTTTACGATTATTGTGGACAACGTACAATATCCGCTCGTCGATACTTATCCGGGGCGAGCGTGGTTTTTAAGGAATTAATCGAGACGGGGAGCTAGAGGCGAGCGACGTCGAACGATCGCGATTACGAGAAGGTCCTTTCGCAGCCTCGACCGCAACTCCGGATAGCACGTTCGAATTGATTAAAAGGACACAGTAAGTTTCCAAGATATTCTATTAGTCGCATCGTATTTCAGTAAATTTATTATAATTCAATGTAAAAACCCAGACAGCACCATGTCCAAAATCGGGACATAAGACGTCTTTTCGACGTCTTTTAGCCATCTTTTAGTAAGACGTCTTATGTCCCGCTTTTGGACAAGTGTGCCGTATGGGAATTTACCGTGACTGTCAATTTCAGAATGCTGGACGATTCGTGTCCAAAGGATATATGCGAAAAAAATTCTGGCCGAGGCCGCTCGCGGATCCGTTCGCGATTATAAGAAAACGGCACACCGCCCGATCTTCTAATCGTAGATAACGTTAAGATCGAAGTACGATTTTCTCATCGGGCTGTATCCTCGCGATGCAACGTGCCGCGGATAAACGCGATTTCCTCGCGGGACACGCACGGATATTCGTATATGTGTGCACATACGCGTGTAACAAGCTCCTCGCATGAGTTGGGGTTTAAAGGAGGGATTTATTTTTTTTTTTTACAGGGCTCAGCATGCTTCGTTCACATATATTACAACGTACGCATATAACAATAACATTAAAACCCTTTTAGGTGTGTCTTCGGACGTGGGAGAGAGAGCTATGGCGCGCTTATAATTATATCCGCGATACAACAGGATCGTACTTTGTGTGCGTGCGAGGGTCATATATTCATGTGTATGTTGTATAAGTTTTTTGCGTGTATCCGTGTCTACGGCGAGACACTTGTGTGTTTCTTGGTGTGCGGATCGATCTCGCTTGGACCGAAGTGACTCCAAGCAAGCAAGGTGACGAGTGTGAGGGTGAGAGTGAAAATTTTACACGGTCGTCCTTAACTTCCGGTCACCGCGTATCCCCCTCAGTGGAACTTCCGATCTCCACTTCGAAATCTTTCATCTCTTTTTTTTCTTCTCAGCGTTACGACGCTGGAACTGAGGAGGGTACTGTCGGTGACACGTGTGCTTGCGCGTGCGTGCAGCAGATTCGATGAAATCTATAATTAAACGTCAGTCAATTGTCCAGCAGCCGCTAAAGTAGTAGCCTCGTCTTCAAGACCAAGGAGCAGCGGCTTCTCGAAGAGGGGAAGCGAATCGGTGGTAGACGAGACAACACGTGTGGGAAGCAGTTCTCGGTCGCAAATCAAAACACGCAAATCGAGAGTCGAATCTTTCATTTTCAACACAAAC
Organism: Temnothorax nylanderi; assembly: GCF_030848795.1. NCBI lineage: Eukaryota > Metazoa > Arthropoda > Insecta > Hymenoptera > Formicidae > Temnothorax > Temnothorax nylanderi. Next base: position 342,827 of record NW_027249114.1, on the reverse strand, counting down.
CACGTAACGCAAGCTAAACGCAACTCGGGAAGAAAGAAGGCTCTCGGAGAAAGATGTTTCTCCTCGCTTGTTACAACTTTATAGTTGCGATGTGTCAAGAGATCTCGTGGTCTTACGCGCAAAACGATATATAATCTCTCGATCGTCTTCTCTCGTGACTCCTCGCGTGAGTAGAAACGAAGCGAAATACCCTCGGAATAGGATACGCGCTTGTCGTCGAAATCGTTCTCAAGAATGGTGCGAGAGGTTTCACGCGGATCATCCTATTAGCGATCCCTAGTAGCCCTGCGAGAGATTTCGCAGCTATTTAAGTCTTAATTCGGACCGTGCGATGCATCGGATGAACTTCGCTAATGTAGACGCGTGTGTGCGCGCGCGCGGACACGCTATCGAGAGGCTCGTTCAACGCATCTTCGCGCGCCACGATTCACTATACGTATACAGTCGACGAGGCGCAAGGACAGATCTATTCGCCGATCTCTACGTGTAATTTGTTTCGCAAATACTGGCTTTGTGTCCCTTTAAGTCTCTCACGTAGACACATACGGAGAGACATCCCTAAATATATATGGTGTCGCACCCATGGAAGCTTCGCGCGAAAGCCGATAATACCGGGTGTTTACGCGCAAATCACGACGTGTCCACGCGTACTATATCCAAACCATGCATACACACACGTAGACACGGTACAAATAGACACGGAGTAGAATACGAAATGACTCAAACGGGAAAATGAGAAAACGAAGATGACCATCGTCCATCTGTCTACGCTCTACGCTATACATCTACGATCTGATTATTCCATTCAAGAATATTTGAATCGGTGTGAAGATTGAGTGTCCCTTCCGATTATTGCTAACACGATGCTCGTGATAATACTGTTGTACATGGTTATTGTTCGTCTACTTGGATTACAATACTGGTTCGGATACCTTACGCATAGACGCGCACCGGCAAATCGTTCCTGATTCTATAATGTATACATCCGAATCTACGCAAACCTGTCAGCCCTCTTCTCGGGCCGGGATTGCGAGAGGGATTGGAGAATCTGGAGAACTTGACGAGTCACGGGTCGAGAGATTACAATGTGCACTTGTTCGATTCTGTTCGATCTCACACCAATGCTCAATGTTGAATTTCCAGGAAAATCAATATCGCTCGGTACCACGACGTGTACTACTATTGCTCTACGGTGGGAGAATAATCTCCTCTCCCGAAAAGGTCAAAGAGAAACAGATCCGTGCAGGTGTATCTCGAATGCCGGGATCTCCTGAATAAAAAATAATTCTTACTCGCTAGTATGACTCGATCTTCATCCCTCCGGGACTTAGAGAAGTCTGCCTAATAATGCTGATACTCGAATAATCTCATTTGTGAATCGTGACGTAAATATAAACTCGTTACCCTCGCAGCTTAATATCCCCTATACCTTTACGGTAATATTTTCGAAAAGTGCGGCGATTCGTTATAAAAAAAACACATTCACCGTGAATGACACTTATAGTTGCATTTAGAACGATTAACGGTTTTCGTTAAGGACACGTTCCGTTCCTGTTCGCGCTTCATGGAACCAGGAAGGCTTGTTGTACCCGCGGAGACAGATTCACTTCTCGCTATAAAAGCGGATCTCAGAACGACGAAATCGATTTATCAGTTTATCGTGTCGACCTGATGGAATGTAATCTTACGGATCGTATTTATTTATTATTATTTTTATAGAAAGAAGTGACTTATTCGCCTGTTCCTAGGTACAACACGCGGTCCTACGGAAACGCGAGATGCTCGCCGATGTCACGGGCGGATTGTCGAACCCGCGAAATTCTCGCTTCTTACGCACGCGCTATGTCATCGGTTGTACGAAGTAAAAGAAAAATACGACGACAAACGGGGAAGAACGGGGGTGCGATCGGGCACGTCTCGCAACGACGAAACTCACCCCCTCATCGGAGCCATTCGTCGGAGGCGGAAATTACCTTCCCGACGATTTCCCAGATTCAAAATCGGAGACGCGACGCGTCATTTGCCTTGATCGTGCACCCCTCACTCTTCGTTATTCACCACCACCAGACGCAGAGCCGGGGGTGTGTTTTCGTCGAGTTCTGCCGTTGCCGGCAAACGCCGGTGCGTTGTTTCTGTGTTGTCTCTCGCTTAGGCGTAGCGTCTCCCGTCGTGTTTCAAAAAATACAATCGTCCGCACCGCTTTCTCTTTTTTTTCGTTTTTTCCTTTCTCTCTCTCTCTCTCTCTCTCTCTCTCTCTCTCTCTCTCTCTCTCTCTCTCTCTCTCTCTCTCTCTCTCTCTCTCTCTCTCTCTCTCTCTCTCTCTCTCTTTGTAATTACGTTCTGCGTGTCTTCGTCGTCTCCTCTACCTTCCATCTGCGAGGTCGACGACACCGCAGCTCCTCGACGGACTGGTCGACGGGTAAATTTCCGGGTGCGGCGTCGCCGATCTCTTCTGAGCAATATACGTGGGAGAGCCCCGTGCCGACGCGTCGCCGAGTTCTCCCCGGGCGAACGCCGCCCCGGGGCAGCGGAAACAGGAAATACGTTGTACGCGGTATGCGCACGACGCGACCGCTTCGCCGATACTTCGTATCGCGAGCCCGCGATCGCCCTCGGCTCGCACCCGCGTCTGGGTCAATCTTCATCCGGACTCCGGATCATCTTCGCGAGAAAGGAAACCTGCGCTAGATTTACATCCTTCGTTCTTTCACTGCTTATCTCCAAATTCGCCTAAGACTTCGAATCTTTGTTCGTGATTTACGTCAAATAATCGCTTCCACGAGCATTAATTCGTTTTCTTCGCGAAAAGAAAGGCTGCCCGGATAAGAATTGAGCCTAGCGATACCAAGACATCTTGTATCAGTGGTGGAAAAGCAGGGGGATGCTTCTCTAAAATCCACTGATATAATTAAATTACAATGGCGAGTCCTTTTGTCTCTCCATTTTATATCTCGCGACAGAACTATTTCCTGTGTGCGACACTTTCCTTTTAAATTGTATGGGATAAATAAAAAAATACAATAAGATTATTCAATGCCTCTGAGGCTCCGGTCGCGTCGCTTGGTACCGCTAGGATTGATAAACCCGCCAGCTCATACCAACAGGCTGTCATATACACCCGGAAGATCATCGGAATATTCGGCACCTTTCTAGATATATAATTTCCAATATTCTTTTTTCAGTCTCGAACATTCCGCGGTCGATCTTCGTGTGCATCTGATGTAGCCTTAAGAAAGGATAACGCGCGACACAGCGAGACCATAGCCGATCATTTCGTATTCTTTAAACAACGAAAAATCTCGCGTAAATGCTCACCCTCATGCGCTAGTGACTAGTCGATGCGATTACCCGTCTCGCGTGGAAATCGAAGCGAACGACGTCTCGACGTGTCGCGCGTTATCTCACCCCGTTTTACAGTAATGTTTGTTACCGGATCCGGCGAACTGTCCGACATTAATTTCGCAACGACGGACGCGTCCGCGGTCCGACGACGCGCGATCTCGCGCAACATAGATATAGATATACTTATAAACTTTACGCTTTTTTTTCTCTTTAATTGTTAACAGGCCGTGGCTATACAGGGCCCACTACGCTTTCAGTTCAGTCTGTGGCACGCGGTCTTCCGAGCGGATCATGAGGTACGATGTGCATGTATGCATGCGTATGTATGTGTGTATGTACGTATGTGTACGTTGTGTGAGATATAGTACGCACGACGTTATATGTTATCGTCCTCATCAATTCGACCGTCGCGAGATGTCTACCGAACGTCGCTAATATCCTCGTTGTCGCCTTAACTGATCCTCTTCTTGGAATATTCCCATTTCGGGCGCGGGCAATGGAGGAATCTTCTTGTCGAAGTGCTTCTGGTCGGTCCTCGTCGAATAAACGCGATCTAATTTGCAGTATCGTTGATGTTATAACGTACTAACTTACGATCGGAGCTTGTATAAAATTTGCCTCGGTGTTTCTTCAAGGATTTCTCCGACTTGACAGATCGCACTCGGCTTGGCTTCGTACACGTGTGATTCTGGCTCCGTATACGCTTTTCGCCTCTTTAATTCCTCTCTATGCCCTCGTCGTCACCGTAAATCAGATAAGTAGACCAGTACATGCAATTGAAGAAAGCAAACGCGAGGGGGAAGCCAATACGCGAGATGATGTCGATCTTCGCGCTGCCTTGAGCATTACAGGTGCACAATTTCCGCCGCAGGCGTTCCCAGCAGCGCGTTTGCGACGGCACCGTCGCCGACGTGAGCGTCGGTGCCGCGATCGGCGGCGAGGGCGTCGCGGCGCGCGACATGGTGCGCGACGGCGTGCCCAGGGGCGACGCCGTGGAGGCCGGCGAGGGCCATCGCGATGGCGACGGCGACGACCTCGTCGAACTCCTGCGCGAGTGGTGTCGCGATGCCCTCATCGGCGAGCACCGGCCGGCGACGCAATCTTCATCGTTCAACAGCGAGAAAGACGGCGACGGCGAACGATTCGGATGATAACGCTGATGACGATGATGTAACTGATGAGGGTAGTGATGGTGCTGTTGCTGCTGATGATGGTCCTGCTGATACATACGCGGCAACGAATGATGCTGCGTCTTCGACGGATTGCCGCCGGTACGATGAGGCTGCTGTCGCTGTTGATGATAAAAATGATTATGTTGATGATTGTGTTGATGATGATGATTCTGAGGATGATGGTACAGTTGTCGTTGGCGAGGACGCGAACGTTGTTGTTGCGGCGGTCGTGTCTGTTGGAATTGCTGAGGATGGCCGCGAGCCACTTCCCTTGTTGATCCGAGCGCCTCCTCCTCATGATTTACTCGTCCCCCTCTTCCTCCCGAAACAGGTACGTGGACCAGTACGCGAGGTTGAAGAAAGCGAATACGATTGGGAAGAAGATCCGTGAAATGACGTCGATGCGCTTGGACCTCGTCGGGAACTTGGACAGCCACGACCTGCAGCAGTTTTTTTTCCGTGGTTGCATATGTATTTCGCACTGCTGCAATTTATCCAACGACATGGAATCCTCCGGGTGTCGGACCAGAGGCTTCTGAAAGAATTCGTTTGATATTGATCCATTAATCTCTCGCGCATCTCAACTCTGTGCTCCTTAAATTCAAACAATTTTGATCCGTAATCGAGAGAATTTCGAATCCTTCCTTTTTTGCCGAATGAGAGACTAACTCCGTAATCTCAGTTTCATTTAGAACAAGCGTCTAGACAAATCTCTTCTTTTAATACACAAAAACTCGGAATTTCTAATTGCAATTCTTCGAACGCTTCCGGAAGAATTCAACAAGAAAGTGGCTATCTCGAAAATATCTTAAACGCGCGTCCGGAGGACGGATAAACGCTCAAGGAATGTCATATCCTCGGTATACTGACCATAGCAAAGTTGGCGGATCCATCCGGCTCGAGCAGTTCCGAGGATGGATCGATCGACGACGAATGTTCCATCTCGCTCGGCGGGAACTGCTTTTTTATGTTATCGCTGTGCATGTCGCTACGCGACGCGTAGTTGACCAGCGCGAATTCGAGCAGTGCGCCGAATACGAAAGTCAAGCACACCCCCGTCCAGACGTCGATAGCCTTTGTGTAGGAGACCGGTGGCAGTGAGGCGTTTATCCCCGATGTCTGCGTGGCCATCGTCAGTAGTGTCGTAACGCCTGAATGGGAGAAAGACTTTGTAGGTCCTCATAATTAACAAGAAGAACCAATAAACGCAATTAACGACCGTCCGTAAAACGCGTAATCAAAATTTCCCCTCTTTTTCTTTATAGGATCGTTAAACGTTACATTACTGCCGTTTAAACGTTGCAAACTGCTGTTTAAACGACAGTTCGTAGCAATGCACGCAGTTCTTCGTATTTTACTTTTAAGACAGATTTAAAAACAGATTTTACCAGTAAGATTTACTCGTTTTATGAATAGTATTATCAATTTTCCTTGCTTCTGCGTACAAATTTGCAGTAGACTGCGCACACTTTAAAAAGTCTACTTCAATCTCTATCTCGTGATAATCCTATTTCGCTCCTCGTTACAATAATCTAATATTGCAATTTCAAATTTGTTACTATCAAAGATTTCGTTAATAAAATAAATTATAATTATTCCGAGTTAACAATTATATGCCTGACACGTCACTCTTTTGCGCTTTATAGATAATAATTTGTACCTAGTGACACCCGGGCAGGCACGGCGCTCTGATCCAGCCAGAAAGACACCCAGGACACGATAACGAGCATGCAGCACGGGATGTAGATTTGAATGAGATAGTAACTGAATTCCCTCTTGAACAGCAGGTCCACTTTCAAGCAACTGTACTCTCCTGTGTATTTTTTTAATTTCATCGTCAGAATCATTAGATTATACGAGCGCAGGTTTTTCTTCTCGACGCGAGAGTCTTCCCACTTACCGGTGTTCGTCTTGCTATTGCAGTAGTCCGTGAGGAATTTCTCGAGGGTGAACCGGGGTAGATGTAAATTCTTGACCACTTGAACGGGGTCGCCTTCCTTCCAGAGAAAGACCAAATCGTCCGTCGTCCATCCGTCTGTCGGGGTGGACGAAGGTGCGGTTATTATTGGACGAGCGATTATCTCCGTTAACGTTTAACGAATAACAAACACACACACACACACACACTTATTAGCGAAGCTAAGTCGAGCTAAATAGGGCGGAAAACGAGGTTTTCCGAGTCGTCGAGTCTACTTACAACTGGCCATACGAAGTGAGCAAATTTGTCGATCCAGGGGATACAGTTTCAAATTCATGGGACACGAGAGCGTCAAGGATATCCTGCGCCAGGGAGAAGAAAAACAGCGATGGTTTATACAATGCCGATGGAAGTAAGAACCCAATTCGCAATGTAACGAACGCGCGCGCGCGTGTGTTTGGCCATCCCGCACGGTACACAGGATAGGATCTCCGCTGTATGTACATTAGCGAAGCGAAATTTCGCGACGTTTGATTATCACGAGGGTGAAACGCGAGCGCGCATTCCCCCTCTGTATATCGAGATTGCGCGATTTTAACGAGAAAAAAAACGACAACGAAGAAAAAGTGACACCTCAACGATTCTTCGTTAAAAAGTTGCGCAATCTCGCTGATTAGGCTGACTCCGCGCGTTCGCCGGACGCCGATTATACTCATAACGCCGGTATACTCACCGTATGCTATAAAGAACCGAGCCATTCGGGAAAATTCGTATGTATACGTTGGGCATAATGATATTGTGGAAGTGGCCCTCCTTCTCGTTCGAGAAGAACAGATCCGGCATCCAGACGCGACTAGCTTCCGTCAGGGTTAAATATTTAAGTCGACCTGTAACGTTCAACGAACAGTGGGAATACCACCCCGTGAAAAATCGGCGTGCGTTAACGAATACGGTATCGCTCGTTAGCGTTCATTCAGTAAGCAGAAAGGATAAGAGCGGTAATTTGCGAAAAGGGAGATAAAAATAGCCGCTATTAAATTTGCGTAACGAGACCGGGGCGCGCGCGCGCGCGCGCGAATAAAATGTTACGACTCGCCCTTTGCAGCGCGATGTAACTGCAATATGAAAAAAAAGATACACACATATATGTATATATACGTATAAATGCCCTTTGTGCGCCCGAATTTCTCGTGTTGACCGCAGGTTATCGGATTGTGTGTGATATTATTGCGTAAAAGATACTCTGACATTTATATCGAAAATAAAGGAAGGATATGAGCTTTGATCAGATTTTTTGATTTTTCCATCGCAACCTACAGAGAATATATTCCCGCCTTTTTTAAAACTATTATTCTCGTGTTCACACGGCGGTACCGTACACGCATCGCATGACCGCTATATTACTGTTGTTCCTATTTTATCGCATCGTGACTTTTATCGGCGTCGAAACATCGATACCAGAGAGAGCGTGGAAATACAAACTGAAAACATGTATGAAATGTTATTTGTGAACTTTTACGTACCTCCGAAGTCATTAAACCGTAATCTCTCATCCAACCATTGTTCCCGAAATGTTAATTGTACGGAGTATTCCTGGAGAGAAGAAGAATAAATTGCGATTATAAACAGTGTCATCGCGCGTTACGGCGGCGAGTAATGTAACGAGTTATTCCTTTCTCTTCTCAGTGAACGATAGTCCCTCTAATTATAAAGTTTCGGAAGAAACGCAAAGAAGAACGTGCGTAACGAAATAAAAGAAAAACAGAAGCTAAAATCCATCTCGAATCAGATAGTACTCATAATGGCAATGTATAGTCTTTGTGAAGAATGAAGAAAATAGCTTCTCTTCGCGTAAATGATAGCTTTGCATTTAACGAGGAGTTGTAATTATAATTACAATTGCATTTTTAATTCAGTAATTACTATTCTCGGGAACGAGTTCCGGTATCTGCGATAATATTTCAGCGCGACGGAATCTAATAAAAACACAAAGAAACTTGAATAAAAGAATTTATTTTATATCATGTAATCTTTTTCCCCTCCTCTTTATATATGTACTCGATAAAAATCTCGCATCTATAAAAAAGCGATTATTCACACGTCTCGTAACAAAGAGAATTTCCTTCTATCTATAATATTGTCGCCACTCTGGGAGGTGCAACGCCAAACTGATCGTCAATATTCTTACCGTAAAAAAAAAGCAATCGTTGATACACATGATATGGATTGTAATTTTATATTAAAGAGCTGTATTCTCGTAGGTCGAACATTCTGATATCGTTCTGGCAATTGACACAGTTGCATTTTTCTTTTAATCTTTTTCAAACAACAATTACTGAATCTGGGTCATGTCACACGAATGAATAGATTGCGGCGAGATATAAAAATTGAAAATTAATACGGTAGATAATTTTTTAAGAAGATTGCGTAATTTTAATACAAAGATTAACGAGATCAGTGACATTCGTGACCGTTGATCCACATCTGCGATATTAATCTCCCTTGGCGTAATCGCGCACGTCGATAAGTTAACTCGTCACGGATCGAACTGATGCATCTAGGTGGAAGGACGTCATTTTATCGAGTTGCACCTGAGGCAACGCGTCAATCCGTGACGAACTATCTGTCACCTGGTAATGTGTGTGTCGAGAAATATGGAACAGAAAACCGGAGATGTTATATATCGGCAGCGGGGTGGGAAAAGCGTCCCGGGAAGGCGAAAAATCCTGATTGGATGAATTATTGAAACGCATCCGGGGACGCTTTTCCGGGCGGTGAAGCGATCATGCGACTCGAGGGCGTACAAGCATCGACAGGACATGAATAGCCGATCTGTCGTCAAATGCTCCGAATAACACTGGCGCAGCCAAGGAGATTGAGGCGGGGGCAGGGGGGGGGGGGAGGGGGCGGGTCAAGGGCCATGCAAAAGCGTACACCGAGGACCTACCAGATGTAATCAGATCAAATGCCAGAAATGTCTCGGGCACTATTGCGCAATCTGTTAGCGGTAAAAGAGAGAACGCATGCAGTTTCGCTCACGGTGTTCTCGTGTTCATCAGCTCGCCTGCGGTTCCTGCGGGGCGGCGTGCGAAGTCCTGTGCCCTGTTTCCTATTTCAGAAGGGGGGGGGGGGTAAAAGGGAATGCTTTCGCAAATAGAGTGTTTCTTTTTCCTTTCCTCTTTTTTTTGTCTTTTTATCTTTTCTTCCTTCCTCCTTGTTTCCTTCGACCTACCGACCGCCAATTTCTCCGTCCTATCCTCCGCGCGCTCGGTGCAGTGCAGTTTCGCTCTACGGTGGTTTTTTTTTTAAACGTGAAAAACATTCCGTTGGCCCTTCTCTCTCTTTTTTTTTCCTAACTTCTTTATCCTGTCGGCTTGCGGTATTAGTTTTCACTTTAAAGTGTGCGAGAGCCTCACACTCGTGTGTGTTTCGCTCTTCTCTCCGCTCCTCCACTTCTAACTCGTGTCCGATAGCACGTGGTTTTGTTCCGTTGTTAACTTTTTAGTGACTCGGCCGTATTCGCACGCATCTAATATCGGCGGAAAGTTTCTGAAAAAATTGAGGAACATGCCGCCAAACGAGGATTCACCGATCACCCTCTTTTCGAGCTTTCGTTCGTGCTTTTTTAAATTTAAATTTATTTTTTAATTTTTGTACTACGCGTAATTTTTCTTTTCTTTCCAGTAATACATCACTCACAGAGAAATAAAATAAACGCTAAACACGTTTGCGTGGATGCCCGTTTGTACTTCAAGGTACTTATCCTTCCCGTGTAACACGACGAGCTTTTCTTGGGACAGGTATCGTGTGCAATATTACCGCGATTGCGACATGCGCTCGCGATTTTCGCATTTCTCTCGAGATAAAAGCGATTGTCGCTTTTGTATAGCCGTTATGAAAAATATATCTTGTGCGCATATAAACGACGTTACGGAGTTTCGTCTATCGTGCGTCGTCGGAATATCTCGAAAACGGGAAAATCGAGTTGTTCTTTCGAATATATGCACTTTGTGTACAAAACTCTACGACATCGACACCGACAGAAGAAATTGCCATTTTTTTTCACGCTCGATTTGAACAAGGTGGAGGATAGAAATTACGAGTGAATCGTCGCAATGTTCTTGCGGTGAACATCTTCGTGGAGACCTAAGCCGCTAAAGCCAACAGCTCGAATCGCAAATCGCGCGAAACAAACGGAATAAACATGCGCGATCACTATGAGAATTCGTATATTCTTTTGCAACCTATTTGAACATTTTTTTTTTAATAATACTTTCATTACGTCATCGTACGTGGCGTAAACCGAGGTCTAGGTATCATAGAGTGCACCTATACGACGATAAAATTATATAATATCAATAACACAGCGACAACACGGTCGGGAGGGTTTCATACATAGGGAGCTTTCCAGCAAGCGACACAAGTCGACACAGGTATCGTTTTGTCTTTGTTACTTATTGCCAAAAAAGAAAGATAGAACGACGTTTGTCTCGGCTTGTGTCACTTGCTGGAAAGCTCCCATAATCCTGTATAAGATCTAGCACACAGTCAAATATCTCAATTTTATGCTACACAATGACAAATGCAAAGCATCCCAAAAATCATCGGTGTTCTATATCTTAAAAGAAAAGGAAGAAAAAAGGGGGGAGGGTAACCGCAATGCAGCCCTCGAAATTTACGAACGATCCCCAGCATAAGATAAAAAGGACAGCCTCCGATATTATCCCTGGCTACGTTGCACCGGAAGCTGTTGCGCGCGTAACAGCTGGCTCGTAATTTTTCCCTGGCTCTTACCTTTAACGAACGACAGTCGCTATCTCTCTATCCATCTCACGGGCGAAATTCTCGAGTTACGCGCCAGGACGATATGTTTGCCGTTTAAGCCGGCCGCTCGACGAAACGAGTGCTCCTTTTTCTCCGCGTCGTTCGTAATTAACGCGGAAACGGCGATTTGTTACTGTCCCTCCATCCGCCTCTCCCCCCTTGGGAAATCGCGCACGAGAGACGTTTAAACGTGTCTGGAATGCACAGACGCACTTACACGGGTAGAGAGGCACAACTCGATTATCGCGAGGCGACGAAAGGCTAATTGGTCGAGTCGAGTCTATCTCGATTCCTCTTGCGAAACGCGGGTCGTTTTAGCGAGTAAGAAAGTATTATATATCGTCGCTGTTGTTCCGACAATTGTCCTGATGGCAATGGGATAGTGGGATGTGTCGCGAAGATAACGCTCGCGAACCCTCTATGGACCGTTATCATTATTGCTGTGACTTTTATCTATCTTTAACACGCTCATATCCGAGAAAAGAGAGCGGCGCAACATTTATCAGTCGGTAATTAAAGCTTATCTCTCTCTCTCTCTCTCTCTCTTTTATATTATTACGATAAATACAATTGTATAATTAATTTAATGGTTGTAACATTTATCAGTGTCAGATGGATCGCAAGAAAACGATCCATATAATACGATACATACGATACATACGATACATTATTGCTGGATGAATAGGATAAGAAGGGTAACCCGAAGAGAGAATTCAATTAAAGTTAAAAGTTTTCACATCACGTCTTCGTACAAATTTGTTCTACTAATTTCTTCGATCACACCGGGGAAGTTCCCCCCGGGGTTTTTAAACTTCGATCCGCCGTCGCCAGGCGTTGTCTCGAAGTTTTGTTTAGGTCACAGAGGGTTCCACGAGATTTCGGGGCCAATAACTGCCAATCAACCTTGCTCGGCGGATAATTCGTCCATATTCCGTTTCCTTTGCCGATGAGCAGCCTCCTCACGTGTTAAAATTTTGGTTTCGCCTGAACGTGATGCGCACACGCGCAACGCGCTTTCTTCGTGCGCTCTTTACGGAGAACGGGTTATACGATCTCTTCCATCGCGCCTTGTTCTCTCGTCTCGCCGTTACCGTCTCTCCGATATGTTTCGCTCGCAATGAAAACTCTAACAGCCGCATTATTCCCACGCGAATTTTCCCTCCATCCCTCATCCCTCCCATCCCGGAAGATTTCTTCCTAAGCGCAGCGGTGTGCTCATTCAGTCGACAAATATTTGTCAGGATAAGCGATGCCGAACGTGTCCGTACTTATGAGAACGTGATACAGAATGAAAGAAATAAAGGAGACAGAGAAGAAGATAAGGCAGACAAAGAGAGAGACAGAGAGAGAGAGAGAGAGAGACAGAGAGAAGCGGAAGAAGAAGAAGACGAAGAAAAACGACAGAAAGGACGGATTCTTGCAGGGCCTAAAATTGAACGACCGACTTTTCTTCAGTGCGTACCGCGATTCAAATGAACATTTATTTATGCCGTGGTTCTCAGTTTAATGATTACGAGCGCATGATGTCCGAATAGCGAAGTATAGGGAGAGGGATATGCGTATGTGAACAAATATCGTTTTGCTTTTTTCGTGTGATGCTGACGTGTGAAGCGTAACGAGTCTCTGATTCGTCGAAACAGAATGCCAATTATCTCGACGAGTTTCGCGCGACGGACGGACGGCCGGGGAGATAGAAAAATCAATGATCGAATCGCGTTGTCGAGAAGAATTCGGCTGGGCGTCACTTATGGCGGAGTTTCCTCCCGAAATCGTGTTCGACGTATGTCAAAGCGAATCGACAAAAAGAACAGCGATATATGAAGAACTACTCTCGTATGTAACGCGCTAAATTCGCTAAAAAAGGAAATTTGCTGTGAAATTTATTCGCTCGTACTTATTTTTGCGATAACGAGACATAAAACCGACGAAAGATATTATTTGGGAAAGTAACAAAAATCGTCCCCCAGTCCCGCGCGTTCGGTGAGTATCATTGCTCTGCTCATCTCGTGACGCAGAATTCTGCGGAATCGCGTTTAAATCCACTTAACGTTTTGACGAACTCCAGGTACCAACCGTTTGCATTTCAACGAGACAGAGACACGCGTGCGTGTGCACATATGTGTGTACGTGTGTATGCGCGTGTGCATGGTATATCGAGCTTGCTATCTCTCGTCTGTTCGGCGAGCAAACCTGAGGCCCTGCAACGTGTCTCGGAACGCATTTTGAATTGTGATTGCGAACGCGTGCGAGCGCTCGTGCCTGCGATTGGTATACACTCGCCGCTCTCGCGGACACATGTCGGCCAAATCTCTGTAGCAAAGGTTCCAACAAGGCACAAGACGTGGTTGCAACGTACAGTCAATCGAACGATCAATTCGTACGATCAGTATATAGGCAACAGACAGATTACCGATCGTACATCGCGGACGCGATGGCTTCACCGTGGCCGCCTCGTACCCGCCGGACTCTTTGGCCAATCCGAAGTCGATTTTTCCTCAGCGTAGGTTCTCGTTACCGCTCGTTAATCTTTCAAGATCGAACGTTCGCATACATCCGAGTCTCTCGAAATTAGAACAGAACGGTTTATCCACGCGCAAGTCGTACCCGCGACATTGCGTCCCAGAGAGCTCGCATTAAGACTTGTCGATACGCCAAACCGTTTCTTCCTTCCTCCTCTCGTTTCCTTTTTGAAGGAGAGACCGACTCCTGAATTGCCCAAAAATTCCGTGATCCAAATCCACGGCACGGTAAAGCCGGGACGCCCTGGTACAATACGTATGTATATAGACGTAACATGACAGTCAATGACATCGAGAAAAATCAACGAGTGCGACTTGATTAGCACACATCCACTGGTCAGCGCGGCGCACGAGAGTATGCATATATATATGTATATACGTATGGTACGTGTGCAGAGATGTCACGCGCGCGCGGGGAACGAGACTGATAATATATATGCATATATACGTATACATATACACGTAATACAGATACAAGTACAGAGAAGTGCAAATCTTACGGCATCATATACACGTGACGTTTTAATATAGTTAGTACACAATATGTGAGGATATACAGACTGTAGGCCTTGTTGATGATTACTTGTATATTGCACTCACCATATTATAATCATCTATTTTGCTGATAGAGCGGAGAAAGATGTTGACCTTCACATTTGTCGGGCCATCTAACACGTCGACCGGAACAGAACAAAAGAAATCGATTAATTAAATCGGTCGCCGTGAACCGAGGATCGCTGGCTTTGTTTTTTTTTTCTTATATTTTTTTCACTTTCGCTTTTATTTAATTTACCGGGATAATACAATTTGCGGTGTAGGTGGATAATTGATGAATGAGAGGTCAGGAGGCGGAAGGGGAGGAGAGGGGAGGGAGGCGCGGGAATGATACCGGGGATCGTGATAAGATGATTCTGAGACTTATCGATTCTCTCGAACGCACGTGTCGCACGCGTCAATGGATCGAACGCCGATAAGTAATGGATCGATCGCGAATGCCGCTCTTCCGCCGATCGTGCGATACGCATCCGAGCGAATGGACAAAACGACATAGACATTATCGTCACGTACTTCTGTGCCCCGCGATAAAATCTCTCACGCTATACGTATAAAGCCGCGCGATATACTCCGTGTACTTTCGGGAAATCGTTATGACCGAATAAAATTCCCGATAAAGTGCCATTCCCCCGTGACGCGCGCTCGTTCTCTGGGCGATTAATTTTTGCGGATGACACTCGAAACTTCGCTTTATTTCAGTTTTTTAATCGGTTTGAAACACTCCTCCTCCGAGAGAGAGAGGACAGGACCCCTTTCATTATCTTGCCGCGAGGCACAGGACGCGTATTTCGTTACGCGATATCCAATATGTGTAGTATAAAAAAGCGTAAGAGAGTTTGGAGATGAGCTTTGGATATATGCAGATATCATGAGACCGATATATAAAATTTAAATAAACGCGCTACGCGCTACGACATTTAAATGGCATGGGGTGATGCGATGGGGCGAACTATACTGCAGCGATTTAGCGAGCGTGTAGCCTCTCCTTCTCCCCGCAGCCCAATTAACATTCTAGCTCACGCAAATAACTATATAGCGACTCGCCTATGAAAGCTACGGATCTACTGCGATCGAGGAAAAAGAGCGAAAGAAGAAACTTGTCTTGCAAGCTAATGTGGAGAGTAAGATCGATTTGCGGATGACAGTACCCTTTTGCTGTGCGATCTCTTACAGGGGCGTTATGCCGCGAAGACGGAGTAATATCCAGCACTATAAAGCGGCGATTATTGATCCGTGCGCTTCGCCAAGTGTAAATAATCCCATAAGAATACAGGTAAGGAGAATAAAAATCGATGTGCGTATGTGTTGGGTGGCCTACGCGTGGCGCACACCCGAATGCAGAATGCCTCAGCTGTCGCTTTACGTGTAATCTCGGTATACGGAGCGATATAAACACCGTCGGTTGGCTGAATTTTAAAAGAAGCCGGAGTTGACAGTCGGGGTAGTGCCGAACGGTTCCGTTCGAGATACGCGAGGAGACGTATGAGCGGAAGCGAAATGAAAGGAAAATAAAAAGAAACCCATAAATGAGAGAGAGAGAGAGAGAGAAAAAGAAAGAGAGAAAGAGAGAGAGAGAGAGAGAGAGAGAGAGAGAAAAAGAAAGAGAGAAAGAAAGAGAGAGAGAGAGAGAGAGAAAGAGAGAGCAACAGAGCTAGTTGATAATGATATGAAAATAGATGAAAATAGATGTATCCGAGGCACGTAAGGCGACATTCTAGAGAAGATTCTACAGATGCTACAGATGCTGCGAGGACATTCAAAATACTGGATAGAGAAATGCGTTCTACTGCGGGCTTTCGGAGTGAATCGGGGCTAATCGCTCCATTATACGGTCCCTTTGATGGCCGTTTGTCCCCCGCCCTCCGTAATAGGCTCGACCAGGTGTCATCACCGGGTCGACCTTTGACGCAGAAGGGGCCTGATTGTCGCGACTTAGCATCTTTCGCTTCTCTCGTGGACGCTGCTCTCGGACGCGCGAGATACACCTTCGCCGAGATGTCGTCATCGTCGTCGTCGTCGTTGTCGTCGTCTTCGGCGCGGCATGGGTATACTAGAAACACCTAGGAGAGAATCCTAGAATCCCATTGCCATTGTTCGTGTTTGTCTCTGTCGTTCTCGCGGTGAGATATAATAGATGGTTGGCGTAAGATGCGGGTCATAATTTTAGATTTTACTTTTACAGAGCGGAAATCTCCGCGCGCGATCGTGTACGCCCGACACCGGCTTCATCCAGAATCGAGACTTCATCTCGATCGCATTATAAATCTTGATACGACGTCATTGTTCGTGACTGTCAATGGAACGCTTTTCTTGTGCTAGATAGCGCGAAAGGTACGTATAATGTAACGGTAATTTGCGGTAATATTTCATCGAGTTCGACCGAAGGGAGTGATTTAATCGATATCGCGAAGGAGCAACTATATAGCAGACGAAAATATTAACGGGCTCTTTTTCATTTTCATATCGCACATAAAAATATGAAATATAGGTTATATTTTCATGACGATTATCATCCATTTTGCTATGAAAATTTATATATTATGCCTTGTGCCTCTTAATTTGCAGACACTGAATAATTTAACTTAGTTATTTATGAGAGGTGTTTGATATTTTCGGCGAAAAGCACGTATTTTACGCTTTTGCTTACAAATTGCAAAATAATTAGATCCAAGGTGTTCGAATAACATTCATTATTAAGGAAAGAGAAGTTCGATAATTGAAAAGTCAGGAAAGAAGAATATAAAACGATCGCGAGTCTAGCGTAGGTGGAGACGCTTAGTAAGTGTATGCGTGACGCTGTGTAGGAAAGGTGGACGTACCTATTATAAAAGAAAGAGCGTATCGATTTAACGGAACGTCCGCGTCCGTTAAATCTTTGACAACCCCTGAAATACAATTCTTTTCGCTCCGCTGACATTCGCTAAACGCTGACTGTTCAAGCAGCGTCTAGTTTTAACGAACCGTTGAAAAGTCGCGAACCGTCGCTCTCACATTCACAGAAAAGCGTGACAATTGCAGGGGATTCGTATCGAAGTAAAATTCTCGCAACGGCAATATAAGTTCGCGCGTTTAGGCTCGAGGCATGGTATATATCTTTGTCAAGAAAAAGGAGATAATTCGAGCAAAGGATTTACGAAAGATTCCCATATTTTAAACTGTGACAGTAATTTTCCTTACTTTTCGGAATACCGCCGCGCCGGACCAAAATGCGCTTCTGACCTGGGCTTTATTAAGCGCCGGGCAGATCAGGAAATGTTTTGTGTCGCTAATCGGCGCATTGCAGTTGCATTAAACTGTCGTAATCTAATAAGCGGGCCTCGGATATTGCCGCTCCAGTGAGGCTTACTGGACAATCGTGTGACAATTGTGAATCGCTGGAGAACGGTCGTTTCTGTATTTCAAACGAATTCGAGCACGACGGACATCTTCCCTACTTTTTCCCCGCGGGAAACTCATTAGTGACACGTAAACTAGGTTTCTCTGATATATTTGTTTCCTACAAGTACACGTTCTGAAACATAAATTGCGGTTTATAGCATAGAGAAATTAAGGGGAAGACGTAGCGCGCTACTTTGAAGTTGAATTGAAGGATTAAGTTAATCTGCTGGCGCTTGTAAACAATTAAATGCAGTCAAACTGGATGTAGTAGGCGTCCAAGAATAATTCTACTGTCGCTGGCAATGACAATATCGCAAAGCTCTATATTTCCTTGCAGTAAGAAGATAAAAGCCAATTAGAGCCAGTATGCAGAAGTAAGTGTGTAAATATTTATGACAACTACTGAAATAATAAAATATCATAAGAACACCAAAAGCACGATCCCTCTCAGTGACATAATTGAATTGGTTCTTCTGATTATTTCTGCTTCAATAATTGCCATAGATATTTATGTGCTTATAATTTGCTCTCTAATTTTATATATACAAAATATATTTATATTTTATACATATATATAAAGTTGACCTTTGTCTTATTATATTCAAAGAAGCTCTTTTTTATTCTCCAACCAAATTCTCTCTCTCTCTCTCTCTCTCTCTCTCTCTCTCTCTCTCTCTCTCTCTCTCTCTCTCTCTTCCTTTCTCTCTCGTGTCTTCTTTATCATGTCATCTAATATCTATTCCGACAAGTGGTAAGGATATCGGCGCCGATAAAGTGAGCTTCAAGAGCGACAACATCCGAGTACCACCTGATAAAGAGAAGGCCATATAACGCTTAAGGAGATACGAATCTGAGATCCGTCGCGATTAACCCAACACCTCTTCGACGAAGAAAAAGCACGTGTCGTATATATCGGTAGCATCAGTTCGCATGTGCGCACTGTGGAATTTTAAAGCTGATAATTTTAAGCTCCTACAGAAATGATCCATCGTTATCATTATATTATCACAATTGAATTCTTGTATAATATTATCGTTATTGCGCGTACAAGTTTCCAATATAGTACATATATATTATCATTATAGCGTGTGTTTGATTTTAGAAAATCAAACTAGTGGAACTATCTTCTTTAGTAATTCATGTGCGGGTATCGACTGCTAAATAAATTACGGCAGACACATGCCCCCACAGACGTACTGCACACACATACACACACACATACCTTCGTCATGCCCGATAAATCCTTAAATGTCATCATCTTTTCTCGCACTTAGCGCGTGAATATTTAAACGGCGGTCCGCAAACGGCGCGGCGGTGGGTTAATCACGGAGATCGATCGGTAAACGAATGTGACTCAAAGTGGGGCTCGCTTCGGTGAGAACGCGGGCTGGAAATTGGAGCTCTATAACGAGACCTCCAACGACAAAGTCGCCTTTCGCGTCGTCGCCAGTCCCCGTGTATAATTAATTGGTACCAGGCCTGTCTAATTACGCTGCCTCCGCGACGTCGTCGTCGTAGTCGCAATTGGCAATTCGCGGTTAATCCCCGGCTCTGTCGCGGCAGCACAATGTCTCGTCGCCGCTGCCGCCGCCGCCGCCGCCGCGCCATGCCATTCCCGCCGAAGGACGGTGTCGCGTCGTTCGCGGCACACAACCCCCGGGCTATTTTCTGCTAAATGAGCGTATTTGCCAAACGTGCGTTCCATTCCTCTCGTCATTGTTCTAAAAGTATACACCGACCGGCGCGGCGCGGCGGACCGTCGCGCGTCGCTCGCTCCGTTTGGCCGCGAGCACATCAAGGAAAACAAATACGACGTAAACATGTTTTTTTTAAAATTTACCGGGACAAAAATGCATTTACGTTTAATCACGGATGTATTTGCAATTATAATTCTGATTTGTTTTTTTATGCAAGCTTTGCGCGTTGCTCGATGGAGAGAGTATTACACGGCGCCCTGCCCTACTCCCGCTTGATAAATAGTAGACGAGAGCCTGCACCTATACGTACTCGGCACGAAAACGGAGAGAAATGAAGCATATCCTGAATATAAATCTCTCGGCTCGCGCGCAATGCGGCATGGAGAAACAATTTATTCTTGCAATTAAATTGCATTGGTCGCTGATACGCGCTGGTGATTACATTGTCGACGTGACTTGCGCCTCCGAATCATTTCCGCAACGACTGCAAGGAGCATTTTTTACCGAGATCGTTTTCTCGGATATTGCACGTAAGTGTTTAATTTTCATATAGACGACTTAACTGGTACGGCGTACAGGTACGGTTACTGTGTTCTGTTATAGCAATTAGAAAAAAAAAGTTCATTACCAAGAATGAGATAAAAAAGGGTTGCACACTACCGTAGAGATGTAGCAGGATGAGAATGCCTCAGCGAGTGTGTTGTCGCACGGTGCAGTAAAGAATTAAAGAATAAGTCAACGTTACATCTGATAATATATGTACATATGTGTAGGCATGTCTTCTATTATGTATGTATATGATACACATAGCGTTATACATTGCGCGTATGTATTGTATGTACGTATATATCTAATAAGTGATCAATGTGTAGCATTATAATATTGCGAAAAAAATATAAAGAGAGGAGACGAAAAAAGAGACGTGTGTGCAAATAAATGAGGAATAGTAAATGAGAGAGAGAGAGAGAGGAGAGAGAGAGAAAGAGAAAATGACGTGTGTGTGTGTGTATGTGTGTGGTATATACGTGTCTGCTGTATTTGGCGAGGCAGCGTGTACATGTGTATATATATACTTGGCATTAAAGACTCAACGCGGATAAACATAATCGAAACAAGTCAAAAAGAGATGAAACTCCATCAAATCATCTACCACACAACAGCGGGTGAGAGCGACACTATTATACTCTAATGGAATCTCATAATTACGCACAGCACGACGCTAACAATAAGTAGACAGAGGGGAGAAAAATCGCGAGAAAGACACCGAACCGAATCCGGATCGCGGGAATGAGATTGCGGAACAAGAAAAACAGATTCTCTCGGAACAATTTAATATATGGAAATACAATTCGCGGGCATAATTAAGTTCCGACGGATATTAAAATGGAAATTTATGGATTATTTTTGCTGTTATCTAATATCTGCACAATTATATACATAGCTGCTTCGGCCGTTGCAGTTTACTTCATTTTGCGAACCTTGAAATTTTTCTCACTTGGATGCAGCTCGCCGCGCGGATAAGTAAAAGTAACAGCAATTCGCGCATACAGTTATAGATTGTCTGTCACATACTTATGTATAGCTATTATGTATGTTAACAAGTTATAGTATCACATTCTTTCGTCACTTCTTATATGATCCAAATTTCACGAGGATGCAGAAGCGTGTCTTCGCCATGCGTTTAGTACAGCTGGTTTAATATCGACCGAAAGCGAAGGCGGTAAAGAGCGCGCGTCGTGCTATTCGTAAGTCTCAACTCATTCATAGACATACAGAATAGATACTTGCTTAACGTAGAGAACATGACGGTAGGTGGAGATTACAAAAGAGCCACGAGAGCGGGCCTCAAGATACGCAACGGGTGTTTTGTTGTTTAGCACGAGGAGGAGAAGAGAGACACAAAGAAGTAGATTGAAAAATGTGTCGTCTATACATCGTGAGATCAAAAAGGGCATTAGAAGGATACTATACAGCGACTTAATGATAACAAGTAAATTAACTATGTGTGCGCACAGGCATTTCCCATCAATGTCGGAGGATACTCCATCCGACGAAACGCGGCCGATTGTAGTCGAATTTTCCTTGGCGAAATAATTTTCCTTGCGTCTCATCGCGGCCTATTTCCGCAATCAAGCTGCGAGCAAAATCTTTGCCGATATATAAGATCTAATCTTGAGTTAAATCAGTTGTGGAGAGCAAGAATTTGTCTATTATCGCAGTATATTTTTAGGGAATAAAGTCCGCAATTTTCTGCCTTATGTCGAATTACCGCGGCGAAAGAAATAAACTCCAAATTTCGGAGCATAACGTCATCAGGCTATCCACCGGTAACGATGGGATCCCCTGTGTATCGTGACTTGATGGTATCGGTAATGTGATCGTTATACATCTCCGCAGCGCACGCGGCATTCGAGACGCGTGGCCGAGGAAAACGCCGAAAACGCGTTCGCAACGCGTGTCGTCGTGTGCGTTACGTCGACGTATAGTATACACACAGCTTCTTCAGGTATATGCGCTGACTTGTGATACGTGGTAAACGAAACACCCAGCATTAGATAATTGTATTGTTTACTTGTGTACAGTATAGATATATATATATATATATATAAAAGGCACATGTGTGTGTCTGTGATCGCGGGGCGTTTTGCATTCTCTTTTTCAACTTACCATAGTAACGTCATCTATTTTTGAGATACTTCGAACAAATATGTTGACGCGGACAACCGCGGGCCCATCTAACATGGCAAACAGAACAAACACAAAATTAATCAATCGCTGAGCAGCAGTCAGATACATCGAGGTAGAGATGTGTGCGTGTGTGTGGTATGATGAAATTTCTTAGGATCCCCTTCTCTCTGAACCATCTGCGATTGACGATGAGTTGTGAGATGTGCTTAATGTACCTTATATATTCGAGACATCTTATATCTGTTCGAAATTTTTAGGGATTTTCGTTCGACAGTTCTCATTTATCTGTCCAGCGATCTTCCAGTGTCGCTTATCCCTTTCTTTTTCGATTTAGCCGTTGCCGTCTCCTTGCCCCCGGCCCTGTGCCACGTTCGAACGAATCGGATTTAACGCCCGACGGGCCGGGCGTTCCGGCGCGTTTATCATCATTAAAACGTAACGCCGCCCCGATACAGGGAAAACGTTTAACCGTGATCTTAAAATGCGGGCAGTAAACTTCGCCCTAAAGTGTGAAGCACTGTTTCAGTAACCGTCTCACGTTAATCGTCTTTTTTTTTATACACGTTTCTGACGTAACGCAAAAATACATTGCTCTCGTTAGAAGCGTCCCGCTTCTAATTCGTTCATTCAAAACTTATCCGATTAAGTCGACGCGTTTAGCCCCGTAGCAATCATTCGCATTCGATAAATTCAAGTGGATCCATAGATTATATTTTAAATCGTGTCTTTCCTCGACTATTCGATTTCCTCATTTCGCATCGAGTGGTTTTCCTTGGATCGATCTACCGGATTTCTTCGCGGGAGCCTCGTCGCTCATTGAGAAATCGCGGCCGCGGAAATAATGCACCAGGGGGACGCGAGCGTTATTCCGTGGAATCCTGCACGGAATATCGGTCGCGCGATGATACCGCGAAACGAATTTTCTCGTATACCCGTCTGTTTACTCGCATGGAACGCGAGTATACCACTCGCGCGCGTTCCCCGAAGGTAATAGCCGGGCGTCCAGGATAATCGATACCTCGCGGGACGAACGACGCGAATCGCGAGATACGGATCGACGGAAGCTAAATAAATTGTGCGCGCCGGCATACAATCGAGCGGTTGAAATATGAAAGATCGGATAAGCGGAAACGCGATGAAAAATCGATGACTACCGCCACCCCGTCGTCGTCGGAACGTTACCCGACGACGTGCCTCACGCTAGTGTCGAATTTAAGCCGATCCCGGGGATGAATCAGGAACTTCGCGAACCGACAGAGCGCGCCGGGGTCCCTACGTACGTCGGAGCGGTTATATATTCGCAGGAACCGATTTTGCCTGATTTCTTTTTTTGCCCGAAAATTCCCTAAAGCACAAAAATCTCGGAAAACTCTGTACAGAACGAATACGCAGAACGAAATCGTCGAGAGATGGAGACCCAATGGAAATATTCATGCCGCGAGGGACGGCTGGAACTTGGTTTGCTTGAACGGCATTTTCGATCATCGTTTCTCTTTTGTACGCGAAACAAGAAGAGCTTCGGGGAAAAAAAGGTTGACGCGCGCTATATAGACGCGAATAAAAATGGAAAGGAAAAAAAGAGGATATATCCATGGGTGGCGCGAGAGGCTCGCTGGGATTTCTTTGCTCGGAACGGCAGAAAACCCGGAGCCAGCCGCCCCTGTTTGCAACTCCTGCGCGATATTATCGAACGAAATTTCCATGTCGCCATCACGGTCCGATTAGTGTCAAAGCGGGACGACCGCGGCCCCGTCCTTTGAACGGTTACGCACAAAAAACGCGCGCGGCGAATATACAACGCGGACGTGACGCGCGTTCGACATCGCGCCGCGGAACGCACAATTTCCGCGCTTCGGAGGTGCTATTGTTTGAGTCCCTCGGGTGGCGAACTCCATGCGCCGTGTCGACGACGCGTCAACAAGCGAGACGTTGAACGCCTTCGCACAGTTCGCACGTCAATCGTCGGACGAAGTTACGCGACGTTTGACGATATTAGAAATTGACGCTATGAAACATCGGCGTCGCACACGGCATCGCGCACGGAAAATGCGCGGGCGTGACGGATGTTATATACGGGAAAGCCAGAATAACATATGTAATCTCCGCCAAGCGGAGATGTTTCAATCGGTTGCTGTCAACTGATTTCGATAGATCAGGCGGAGGTATCCTTTCGATTTCTAAATTATTCCGCGAATAGTGTATCCTTCGTGGAAAGCTATTCTCATCGCCGCGCCGTACCATATTTCGAAAGGCTCTCGTTTGAGGCGTCAAAAATTATTCACAACAACAAGAAGCACTAAGTCGACTGTCTTTCTAATTTTAATCTGCATATCTCCCTGCATATCGATCCAACTAACTTGACGAAGATTGGATTGCGTCTTATTCCAATCATGGACCTGCGGACTGTCAGCAAAACAGCCGGCGGGCAATCGACAGCTATCGGAAGGGCGATTAGCAGCTCGCGGCGGTGTCGTCATTATCAGTGGTTTAACCGCGTCTAAATGTCGGCGAACGTCGGCGTCAGCATCACACGATCGGCGGATGCATTCCCTCGTTATGTCATCATTGTCATCATCGGGAGTCTAACACTGTCCGTAGCAGCATGAACGAGCCAGCCGTATCGTCCTGAGCCATACAGAGTGTCTGCGTACCATTCCGCCCTACATGAACCAGGACAAGACGTCGGACACGTAGTGCTCGTCGTCATCGTCGTCATCGTCATCGTTGCCGTCGCCGTCGTCGTCGTCGTCGCCGTCGTCGTTGTCGTCGTCATCGTCATCATCGATATCACCTCGACCCACTTTTAAATTCGTGATCTCGCCACGTGAAACGCGCAAAGCAGGAAATGTTACAAACATCCGAGCGCTTCTTTTCAGAAGCACGAATGCTTCAATTTCAAAGCGTCCTAATACTCGAAATCAACCCCGTGGGGTAAAAACGAACGCTTGCTTTAAAGAATCGTATTTTGACGAAGAAGATACACTATTTTTAGAATTTACAAGATCACAAGTGTGACCATATAACAAATACTTATTTCTTTTACTTGGATATTTCTAAACAATTTGTGAGTTTATTACTAGCGATTGATTACGGAGACACACTGAGTCATTTAGAGTGCGCAGAAGAAAAAATAAGTATTTGTTGCTTGTAACCCAACCCGATTTGTCAAAATGTAACTGCAATAATTGTATGAAATAATTTATGTAATCTGTATATTCTTAATAATATATATTAATTAGTCGCATGAGATTTCAGCTAGACTTTCATCAATAGAAACTTTCCTTTTAGTTACCACCCACGAAAGTATCGAGCAGTACCAATATTCGTGTTGTTGAATGCCCGAGAAGTCGAAAGTTTCGAAAACCGGATAGAATTTAAGCGTCCCTAAGTTTTGGTGATAAATTCTCTCTTGTCGGAAAGCAATTGGCATAAAGTAGATCGACTCGCCTGTATTTTGACTGTAAGCAACGTGTTCTTTGTGCAAGGAATAAACGGGAGTACAGTTTTCTGCTACAAAGAGCGACGCTGACATTTGAAATTTAATTATTTACGTCATGTACAGAGAGAACGTTTGCCAAATTTTCGTAAGAACGCACACAATCGGTCGATCTGACACACGGTGCAAAATAATTCAAATTTATTTATTCACCTTTGAAATTTTATTTATCGATGTATTAATAGATTCTATTATTTTTAGAGAAATTTCTACCGGAATAAATAGAATTCTCTCTCGTCGAATCTATCGATGATTTCGCCATAAAAATGTAAAAGTCAAGCGTTCCGGGATGCCCTGTACAGTACACTCCAGACCGATCGATCGTCGTCGAAATCGCTCTTTGATCTGACGAGCGTTGCTCACAGTGTGCTTTTACAGAAGAGGTCGAACACGAAAAGGCCTTCCTGACGGTAAACCTAGCACGTTCGCTTCGTACGAAACTGAACGGGAGTGCCGGAACGCACTCCGATGTAACTTCTCGACGTGCATTTCCGTGCGGCCCGAACGGCCGCGGCGGTAGTACGTGTAATCTCGTTACCCATTGTGAAACACAAGTTTCGCTCTGCACTCTCTCTCGTCAGGGGTGCAACGGGCCGGCCGATCGTCCCTTCGTGAAATCGCGTTGAGCGTCGCCCACTGCGAGCATTGCGAGGAGTTTTCCGAACAACGTAAGAGCCTGACAGATGTCTAAGAAACATTCTCTAGTCTCTGTGTATTTTTTTTGTCCTCTCTTATCTTAGAAAAATCTTGGTGGAGAAGACGCGTCGTAATTTTAGTTCCGCGTTCACCCTCGGAACTCGATACAGCTCGCCCCGCCCCGCAATAACGAGGGAGACCGAGAGAAATAAGATTACTTTTGGGACGGAATTCCCCTTCGGTGGCGTTACTCAGATTGAGGTACGCGGTATGGTTAAAGATCAACGCGGCCGAGCGGCTGTTACGCAAGCGACCGCAAAAAAAAACTAACGACCTGTGGTCAGTACGCCGGAGGTCCACGTAATCGTACCCTCGACTCTCCTCGTCCGCACCTCTGCAAACCCGATTCGGGGGGGTCGCTCTTTCGTTCGGCCACTCCTCGTCCGATGGTCACTCCGTCCAATGCGACGTAACTAACATACGCAAAATGTATATAAGCTGGAATGCCACATGCCTGCGTCTATGCTATAGAGTGCTAGAGTTTCTGAGGTGAGGTTTCTCGGGCGCTTTGGTCAAAGGTAGTGGTGATGGTGGCGGTGGCGGTGGTCGGTCCGTGTGGATGTGGTGTTCCCTCGAGAAGAGGCTGCTAGCGGTGGTGGCTAGCAACGAGGCGAGGCGAGGCGAAACGAGGCGAGGCGAGGCGAGGCGAGGCGAGATGAGAGCGAGAGCGAAGGCTATGAGGGGGCGGGGGGAGGGTCTAGGGGGGCAAAAGAGCGTGGGTGAAGGAGGACAAGATGCTGCTGCTGACCGGCACTCTGCTACGTTGCTGCTCTCTACTATGTTGCGTGTGTTGTTGCTACCGCTTTTGCCAGCCAGCCTCTGCCTGGCCTCGAAGAAGTATCGAGCTCTCGTCGCCGCCGTCCGGTTGCTGCTGGATTTTCTCTTTCCCCTCTGAGATTTCGCTCTTTCTTTCTCACACGCACGCACACGCAAACGAACACGAACACACTGTTTGATTTCGAGATCAAGACCGCCTAAAACCTACTTTTGCGCCTACTGCGTTTTTGCAAAGTGACAGAGACAAATAAAGAAAGGGGGTTAATCGCGTCGACAAGAGAAGAAACGGCGAGTTGCGGCCAGTTGCGGTTTTAAAAGGCTTTGTTTGATTGTGTTATTAGCGTTTATATATACTTACCATCTTGATGTCACTAATTGTCGCAATGCTTCGCACAAACAGGTTTACCCGGACAATGGCCGGCCCATCTAAGGGCAAAAACAATACAGCTCCCTTTTAGTGAGTCAGCATTTCTGGTGGCTTACATACTCTACTGGAATGTTCCCGAATATATAATTTTTTCTTTACCGCGCTCGTCGGCTCTTACTTAAGCGGTTCCACCGAGTCTCGATGCGATTCAGGGCTGTGTTCGAAGGACAGGTGCGGAATGATCGAGAGTGAGTCAGTTTCGAATCAGTTACGTCGTCGAACTCGATTGAGATCCGAGTCACGCGGTACTGTTAAAATTGAAGAATGACCGCCGTTCTATAGACGCGTCGTCCCTATTTTCCTCGAGGACCGAGCTACAGAGATTAGCACAGGGGTCACGTATTTGGGGTGACACCTCAAGAATGCAGGATACAAAAAACCCGCGAAGTCATGGAAGAAGATTGGCCCAAGTTATAGTGATTTGTAAAAACCGCTGGAAAGAAACTGTTCTGGAATGAACCCCCTCCCCCTGTTCCCGGAAAAATTGGGGGACAGCACTGTCGTCGAGGAAAATTGTGTAAAAGTCTTTTTCCTGTCGTCACCTAATTATGACACGATAACAAATTGCGGAATCGTGACTCACGTGAATTACATACCTGAACACGCGGCTCTCGCGTGCGGACTTTAATCTGGAGCAGTATTTAAAGCTAAATCGATTCGCCGTATCTCACGACATACGATCTCGCGATAAGAATTGTTTTCATTCGCCTCTCGTGACAGCTCGATGAGAAGTGCGGTGCATAAATTGTCAATGTAAGCCTTACACTGTGAGATACATGTGTTATTTAGCATTATATCGAGCTAATTATCATCCGTTAAATACACTCGGACGCGTGGAATCCAGCGATTGTGTGTGTGCGTGTATGTAAAAATTCTAAAAGATCCGCGAACATTTCGAGACGGTGAGCTCGCGAGGCGTTCCAAGCGTTTCTTTCGGTATCTCTCGACCGTCGCGTCGGTTGTCACAGGGCGGCTGAACTTGCTCACGTGATGTAATTCTGTGTGCCAAGTGTTACGCGTGCGTTTCGCATTTGCAAGGTGCTTGTCGTTTTCAAAGAGCAAAGATCGCGAAGTGTGGTAATTACAGGTGCGCGGTTGACTTAACTGCACGCGACCGATGTTCTCTCGCCCCCTAATATCGACGATATTTCTCTTTACCGAAATTTCGCGCTTAGCGCCGTCATCTCCATCGGTCCACGTGGCGGTTGTCCGACGCGAAATCCGGTCGCGGCCTGCCAAATCCGGCCGCGGATAAATCCCATAACTGCGTTGGACGGCATGCCGATCGCGAGCCAGGGACTCCAGCCAAATCGATGCTGCGTGCTGTATGCTTACCCCCCTCTCTCTCTCTCACTCTCGGTATCGCATCCACGCGAATCTCTTTCCGTTATGTGTGTTAACACCTGTTCCGACAGGCAGCCGAGCCCTCGCCCCTCGCCCGTTAACCTTCGATCGCGGGAACAACGATCGAGCCGTAATGCAAACACGAACGTGTGTAAATATGTACATACGCGCGGCTATCGCGTCTCAATCGATCTGATTTTTATTTGGTTAATGTTTACCGCGTTCCACTCTCACGTACTTCTTATCCGCCCCCTTTCGTTTAATCGAAAGCACTCGAGCTATCTCACTACTCCACACGATCATCATTGAGAGAAGACTAATTTGATCACCCAAAATATACAATGGGAAAGTAAGTGGTACGAAAATAAAAGACTATCACTTCATTTAAAAAAGCAAGTGTTTTCACAAAATACATGCCCCGTTTTAATTTGATATTAATTTAATGTGTATCAAAATCGCTCCAAATTTCCCGCTCTGTGAAGAGTTAATTGACAAATAACGTATGTACAAATAAACTTTTAACACGACTTTATGTAAAAGTTTGCATTCAATCACCGAGTAATATGAGCCCCTTGATGGCTCGTTAAGGGTGATATTCAATCTTCATTCATTATTTTAACCCCGATGCAAAATTTCATTTGTACACGACAACATTCGCCGGTTTCCTTGACATTTCATTCATTTTGTGCATTTATACGCGCATGATTGGCGTATCTAGACCAGCTTTATATGGATATGATTGAAAAGACGAATTCCTTCTCTTTCACTGTAGCGAGCTTAACCGCGTGACAGACTGGCGTGATTAATTATCTAGTAGTTCATAATTCGGCAACAAAATTTCCCCCGCAGTTCTACCAGCGTTCACGCTCACGTATTTCCCTTCTTTTCGACCCTATATCCAGTTATGAATCTTCTTCAAGTCACTTACGCTCGTTTACCGCCGCATACGGTAGTTAGTATTCAGCCCAGATTTGCGGGCCGTTTTGCAGACGGAAGAGCGGAGCCGCGCGTAAGATACAGTTAATTCACAGCCACAAAGGATATAGGTATATGGATAGCGTAATGCTCTCTCTAATGCGGCGACCCGCGTTTGTGCTCGTCCTAGACCAGATCCTATCTCAAACGGCAACTGGCGTTTAATAGCAACATTTTCCTACTACACATCTTCGTTTGCTTAGCTTAATTTTCGTGAGGCGAGCCAAGAGTTGCCTTTTTGGCGCGATCACAGAAACATGTCGGTAGGAAGTTAATCAAAATAATATTTTACGATTTATTTGTTTAGATAAGGATCAAGTTTTGCGTGCCAAACATTCGCATTCTATTACTCGCATTACATAGCGAGATCCTTTGATCAAGACAGTAATAACTGATTCTCTCGAATAAAATTCAGGTATCTGTTCAGATATGATTCTTAAGCAAAGAGATACTTAATGTCAAAAATAAAAGAATTAATATTTTAATTTTCCAATACAAATTTTGTTAAGAGAACCAATTTTATCAATCTAACTTAGCAGATGTGCAAATCTTGAGTGGCTTTACATAATTTATACTGGAAGAAGATAAAGTTCCTTTTTCGGGAAAGATTCGAGTATCTTCTAAATAATCTAAATCAATTACCCCTCGCATGTGATTGAGACCAGGAGAGTATGTAAAAAGCCTTCCGCGCATAATTATTTTTCTGTTTTACTTGCCCACGCAATCAATAATGAGTTCCTGTCCGTGTACGGCAAATAAATTAGCCACCGCAGGTATGACTAATGTAAAACATTGCTGGGCGAAAGATTGGACGACAACAGTTCATCAAGATTGTAATATAAATCGACTGCGCCGGCGGACAATGCGAACGAGAATAGTGTGTTTGATCGATATTGGGACCACGTCATTCATTACGCCATTACATATTGCAGCATGTTAATTGTAGGTCGAGCGCAAATATAAATTCCGCAGACCCATGAATTACAGATCTATCGCTGCCCAGCGCTACCAAAAGATTTATGGAAATGCACGATTTTCGAACGATCTATTTCCATTCCTTTAGCTAAAATGTCACAAATTTGGTCGGTCTTACGCTACGAATTGGGCCGTCGGAGTCATGTTAATGACACCAGCGGCGCAACTCGTAGCGTAAGAACGACCTTATAACATCCAGTCGGAAAATTGACAAAAATTGCAGATATCTTTTTTGATTTAGCGGGACTGTTTTCTTACCGCGTAATACCAAAACTGTAAAACTGCAAAAATTGCAAATACAATTCTTTTTACTTAGCGGTATTAACGGCTTAATAATTCCGAGTTATAGTCATAACTCTAAAGGGCTGCGCACAATGAAAGGAATAGGGAACAGGGAATAGGGAACAGTTCAATATTAATATATGAAATTCATTAACATATGTAATTTATTAACACAGAATAGACGAACAGAGGAATAGCGCTAAGGAACAGTGATGAAATTTTATTCTATTTCTGTATGCCATATGCACAATGAATATGTTTATAACATATTCATTTATAGCACATGCACATGTTTATAACATATTCATTTATAGCATATGACATACAGAAATAGAATAAAATTTTATCACTGTTCCTTAGCGCTATTCCTCTGTTCGTCTATTCTGTGTGTTAATAAATTACATATGTTAATGAATTTCATATATTAATATTAAACTGTTCCCTATTCCCTATTCCTTGTTCCCTATTCCTTTCATTTTGTGCGCAGCCCCTAATGTAATCCCCAATGCGTTGGGAGGTATGCGAGTGTACTGTAGAGAGATCATGGAAATTTATATGTAAAAGTATCTGTAAAATTTGGATAATTTCCTTATTTTTGGAGACGTAGGGTACAAAAATGAGGATGAAACAAATACGTCAGCGTTCGCTCCTCGCCTGTTTGATCAAGAGCGAAGGAGAATGACGATCGAGAGTGCATGACGCTGGGCTCGAACGCGTCATACGTGGCGCGTTTGCCGCTCTCATGGTCGATTAACTCCACGCGACGTCATCGACGATAAACCGACCGTGATTACGGACGGGGCGAAATTACGAATGCGCGATCGATCGATCGAAAGACATACGACTATCTCCAAATTACGCCCGGAGGGGCACGGGTACTAGGATACTCGACAGCGTATTAATATCCTCGCATCGCATCACATCGCATCGCATCGCATCGCATCGCATCATATCACATCGCATCGTATCCAATTGCATCGCCTCGGATGCGCAATCTTGAAACGATGTTCTTCTCCCAGCCAGTTGAGAAGTGGCGGCCGTGCACGAAGCGCTATGAATTTTCGCCCTTCCATCGCACCCGGCGATGGCAAAAACTCACGGAGCGGGCGCGCACTCACGGCTGATACTCGAACGATAAAATTAACGAGTGTCGTTTACCCCCGAGGCACGCGATCCGACTTTTAAAGCGCCGCTAAAGTCGGATAAATATAGGTGAACGCGAAATGCGGATGCCTGCGGCAGGCCCGAAGACTCGCGGGAAAAGCGATTAAAGACCCCTTTATTACCGCGCGACACGCCTATAATAAACAGGTGATAAAGAAATCACATAAATCGTGTTCTTCCGAGCTTTAAAGCGATATAGGGTACATTCGCCTACAGTAGACACGTGCTTAGAGAGTATACCGACCGTATTCGTTTAACTGCGACACGTAATTGCGCTCGATGCGATTTACTTAATCCCTCTTTCACCACCTGCTTGCAAAAGGGCTTACAATTCCATCGTGATTTCAATTCTAACAGCTCGGCAACGTCGATTGCGTCGTCGCTGAAGATTTTTGTGTAAATTGTAACTATATACTTTCTCAA
Source organism: Temnothorax nylanderi (assembly GCF_030848795.1). Taxonomy (NCBI): domain Eukaryota; kingdom Metazoa; phylum Arthropoda; class Insecta; order Hymenoptera; family Formicidae; genus Temnothorax; species Temnothorax nylanderi. Next base: position 310,175 of record NW_027249114.1, on the reverse strand, counting down.
ATTTGTCATTTGTAAATTTAACCTTTTGTTCTACAAACAATAAATTGGTATTGTACTGAAAATTGTCATCACGCAGCATTATTTAGTTCTTTAACACGTAAACAGACGTTACGTGTTGTATCGTATTTCGCGAAGTAAAAGACTTCGGAGAAAGGTAATTTGATACGACGGGAGAAAATTTCGCGGATGTTACAACACAAAGTGTTGCAAACATACAAAAAAGATATGCTTTACGGATTCTTCTTGGCAACCGATTTAACGACAATTTGTAACGTTACTTTTAACATTCGAACGTAATGAACACACGAGCGAGTAATATTTAATTAGTTTTCCGTCTGATTATCGTTGATCATACAGCTGAAAAAACTATAGTCGGTTTCGATACGAGTTTCGACACGGTTTCGGTTCGAAACGCGGTTGGATCAAGAAGACGTCGTTTCCCTCGTTGATACGAGGCAGCGTTCACATTTCTCTACTTGGCCTCGTTTATTTATCACGCCGAAAGTACCTCGAATTGCCTTCCGTTCGACCCGTTGACTGCAGAAATCGCGATATTTGCCACGGGTTGGCGATCGATATCGACGAAATTCCATCATTCCGACCCACTCGCCGTGTCGTGGGTCGAAATTGCCACATCGCAAAAAAAAAGGAAAAAAGAAAAGAAGGTAATCGATACACCTTTCTGCGCGTAATGTGAAGGAGATTGGAAGACGATTTCGGTCGAACTATACGCATCGTTTCGCGAACACGTTGTTCGGAGATACCTACTCCGAGATGAATACGTGAAAAGCGGTATTATCATTGTCGTGAGATCATCGCGCGAAGCGCTCTCATCCTGAGATTTGACTTCTCTTTCTTCGTCAGAAAACAGATCGGCCTATACTTCTCCGCGATATAATAAAAATTTATACGTAAAATATATATTTTTTACCGCTCTTTGTAATATATAAAATCATAAATTTCTAATAAAGAAAAATTTGTATCGCCAGATTGTGCGAATCTCCTAATTTACTCGCACATTTTTGCCGAGTTATTATAGTAAGAGACAGTATGCCGCGTGAAAGGAAGAAATAATATATGACGTATCCGAGAGACAGTCGCAAGAATATATAATATCGCGAAGGCAAGCCCCGGTACTTCCCGAGACCGATCGTGGCTCGCTTCTGAACGCGATACCACTCATGTCAGTACGCCGCTCGCATTCGCCAAGTTTATGAAAAAATTTCTCACCGCTCGGTACGCATTCACTCGGTACGGACGTGCGGAAAATTCTCGCAATTCATCTCGCTCGCTTATTATATATACATATATACATATATTATACATGCACTATATATGTATATATTGCATACATATACAATATATAAATATACATATATATGTACATACGTACGTTATATATATCATATATTGTCAATGAACTCGCGCGCTCGTCGTCTGCGTCGCATTAACGACAATGTAGATCGTGTTTGCATCGCGCATTCAATTCTCCGCACTCGGCGAGGCTTAAGCCTTTCTCGCCGGAACGTGCGTGTGCATCTCTCCGTTGCCCCGTTTCCTCTGTATTTCTTCCCGCTTTTTTATTTTCTTTTTCCACCCTACGTTCACACTTCTCGGCTGATTTGCCGCGAGATGTCGGTACAAAATTACGGTACATGGTGAGGATGGGCAGAGGGAGTAAATAAGGACTCACAAGAATCTCTATATTTACCTGTTCCGTTTTCCCCGCTCGGCCGGATGCGCGCATCGTAACGGCCTGGTCCTAGGATGTTGTCGAGCACCTGCTTCTCCTTCTCCCGAAAATTCACTTTTCCTCCCTGCGTACATCTGGAAGAACATACCAACGGCATCGTCAATACAATAAAGAAAAAGAAACCTAATTTCTGAAAAAAAAATTTCCTAGTGTCCTAGTTGTTGCCATAAATAGATAAAAATTTATAAAAATATGGAGAACGTATCCGAACGTTTTAAATGATTTATAATTTCGCGTCAAATTTCAGAATGGAATTCTATTTATAATTTTATCGGGTATCTTAATGTAGATATTTTATATATGTGCGTTCACAGATTTTTAAAATATTTTTTGTATCATATGACACACAAAGTTTCATAAATAGAATTTTGTCCTAAATCCCTATCGCGTCACCGACGCGAATTATATAGGAATAGTTTAAAGTGGATTTTAAAAAATGTACACGTTGTCGCGAGGAATGCACGCAATTCTTCTAAATTTTTTTAATTGTTTTAACAAATTCTATTTCGTTCGCGATTCCGCTCGTACGTCCGGGCATACAAAATTTCCGATGCGGCGCACGTTGGTCCGCTCATAAACTTTCCGTATAAACTTTATGCACCATAACAAAAATTCTGTGGGTCAATAACACACGTCTTTACGAGTCACAGCTCGTAGTGTTTTTCCCAGAATTATGTTTCTATCGTCGGAGACCTTCCCGCGGAATCTTGTCTTGACGTCGTTCCAAGAGCGTAACTGTTTTATTATTAATTCAGGCGACAGTTGACTGAGCGCAATCAAGATTTGTCTAAGAAACTGCCAGCAATAATTTGACACACGTTTTCCGTACGTCCATCAATAAAACAACCTACCTCGATGGATGCAGCAGGACCGCTAGTAACAGCAGTAACGGTAGTGCTCCAGGCCACATTGCGCCGGCCTGCAACCAAACAAGATGCACACACCTTCACAAAAATTCTGCGGTGAGCTGCGGAACGAATCCCTACGCGGACTCGCATTAGCGATGATTAAACTTATATCTCACACCGCACCGATGCAATCTACGTAATTACTCCCCCGCGGTCCGTGAAATCCTCGTCTTCATTTAGACTCATTTTTATTTACGTTATCGGCATGGCGCCAAGTAAAAAAAAAAAGAGAGTCGGCACGCTCGCCTTCTTCTTGCAAATGACGAAAATCTATCCGTTTGGAATTACATCCCGTTAAATTGTGTTGATTTTACGCGAGCTCGACTGATGTTGTTTCCAAACTAGACCGAGTTAATTGCGATATCGTACTCGCGATATTTAATAGCGGAGAAACCCGACGAGCCGAAGTACAAAGCCGGGGATGCCTCCATTTACCATGTCTCACCAACTTCCCGATGATTGATCGAATTAAGGCGACGTGTGTATGTGGATCAAAGTGCAGCGAGGACCGATATGCTTCTTTGCCCGTACCGCACAAGAGTATCAATTGTCTCGCGAGATTAAATTGATTATACGTGTAGGAGAAGATACACACACTCTCTCTTTCTCTCTCGCTCTCTCTACACGAGTATAGGTACAGTACGATTGGGTTTCAACGTAAAGAAGAATCGGAGCGATGCTGATCGCTGTTTGCGTGTCACTGAGAGCCGAGTGTCAGATGCGAATTCTCTTGGAGGTTCGTCCGTGAATGACGAGATCTGTTCGCCTGTCCGTCCCGTCTATTTACTCATTTGAAGAGCTAACTCAATGATAATTACGAATTGGACGCCCGCCCCGGCCGTGAATCAAGGTGGGAGCTGGTAAAAGTGGTCGCGCGTTACATTTAAGAATTGAATCGATGCCAAGATACGCACACGTGGCCTATTTTCGTCGGGAAAACGTGGAATTCTAATGGATATGTAAGCGCTCGTGTGGGAAATCTCTTCTCCGCACGTGTCCGCACCGGAACTTAAATATACACCGGCGATTCTACGCACAATACCGTATATCGCGAGATATGTATTTCGCGAGCGGCTGGAACGCCCACGGAATAACCGCGCAACGATTCGCCGAGAATCCACGGGTGTTTTAAGAGCACAGCACGGAATATCGTGGGTGCCCCGGGCGACGTCCGTCGGCAATATTGCCGGGTAACCCGAAAGTTTCAGAGTACCGTGACCCAAACCCGACCCGCGTTACAGCCGACCCGACCCCGAAGCCTCAAGCTCGGGATATCCACAGATTCCGAGCACTTGAGAGACCTTAATCGGCTGTTTGAATGCTTCGCGGTCAATTCCTCGCTCCTACCCTTTCTCCTATACATTGTTGTTCAGATATGCGCATAATTTTGAATTTTAATTAAAAAATTATCTAGAGGTTTGCAAAAAGATACGCAAGGCGTAATCTATCTTACCTAAGCAAAGATTTATCTCCGTTTAAATACTTTTTTTTTTAACCGCGTGACTGTCTCGGAACTGAGAAGAGAATTTAAACGTCTTTAAATCCGTGGATGAATCTTGGTGCAAATATTTGCTGCACGTTCGATGCATCAATCTTCGTTATTTTCATGATTTCCGCCGAAGTATTAATATACTACGCATGGCCTCTTTGTTTAAATCATCCGTAATTGACGAGCGCGATATATGTACGACGAAGTACGTCACCGCGATTTTCGTGGACTCCATCCTGGATGGCGGGACGCGGGAGGAGAATGGATTAAGCGTGATTGCGGCTAACGAGGTCCGTACGCGAAAGGCAAACAAGTGAGCAGACAAGTACGTAACAAGAGGTCCTTTTCAGTATCAGCAATGTCAATGTCGCGTTCGCGGCATCGGGGAAGGCACAACAAGAGCCCACCCTTATCGCCGCGCAATATCTCCGTTCGTTATCGCATTACCCTCGCTTCGCTAACACGTATCGTTAACGAATTAGCATTTTGCCAGCGCGCAGCGGGCGCAATAACGAGCGGCTTCTGCCAGTTTTATTGGTAATCATGATATCTAAAATATCACAAAACTGAATTATCGTCTTTCGGAACAACGTTGGAAAAGAAAATTCTGAGGCAGAGTCGTATTCTTCGCAGAGATTCGTGCGAAGGAATGAGTGACGGGAAGGAGCTATGAAAAACTTGCAGCAATCTATGTAAGTAATTGAAATAAATGTTTTCCAATCGCTTCGAGTGTCAGAGTGTAAGATTTGCCGCGAGTGTATTAAGAATATATACCGATCTCCTCTGTGGAGATCTAATAGACCCTATCTTCATACCGAAGCTACATGAATAGACCACGCGCGGACACCATAACTCATAATTTAGGTACCGGTGCTGACAAATGGCGACAAAAGAAGAAGAGCGTGCAGGTAGATTAGCGGAGAGGGGCAGGCGAACGATTTACGACACGTACTGCGGTCTCCTCCCCGAGTTAGTTTGCCGTCCGCATTTCTATCTCTTTCATCATTATCGCGGAGTGATGCCCTAAATGAATACGTGGATTTCATCCGCGACAGATTAGCTTATCGCACAAAATCAGGGATCATCAACGCGATCAGTCATCGATTGGTAAAAGCCAATTTGATGGAGGGTAAATAAAGCGCTCGAAAATGCATCCGCGCCGCAGTTTAATGGCATCGTATATTTGACACATCCCTGCAATTTATCAATCTTGATACAACCTTAATGGCGAAATGTACATACGTCATGCTTATCATTACGCGAAATCTGGTGGAAAAACGGAATTAGCATAGAGCGCGTGATAAAAATCTAAGTATTTATAGCCTGTCCCAGAATTATGTACATATCAGTTATCTCGAAATGTCATTCTTTTTGCTCGCCTTCGCTCTTTCTCTTGATTTTATCGATTTAGCTTTACAGATACAGATATGTAGTGAACATTTAAGGGATCGATCAGTACCCGAATATTCGTTATTTGCTGTTGCAGTTAAATAAATACACGAAAAAATTAAAAAAAAATAGGATATGTTTATCCAACGTTAGATTACGAGGAAATACAATTTTTTCGCCTTTGCGATCTTCGACAATGTCGAGCGATTAATCCATCAATCCGTTCGCCCGTATTCCGTTACGTTCGTATCTGCGAATCCGTCTTTCCGTTCTGCCAATTGCCCATATTTATCTGTCCGTCCCGTCCGTTTCGGCGTTGCCGTCGATCCGCCCATCGGGTCCATCGGTCCATCTATCAACCTCTACCCGTCCATCCCGTGTCACCCACCGAACTGCATGCGTGCGTGCGTGCATACTTATCCAATCTATTCGCCAATCTATCTCTGCACTTGTCCCCGCGAGCCTTCTCTCGCATTTACTACTTCTTTCCTTCTCTCTCCCTCTTACTTTATCTGTCTATTTATCTATCTACCTCTTCGCAGTCCGCTGCCACTTGGATCTTACACGCCGCCTCGATCGACCTACAACAAAACGACCTATCGCGCGCCCATTCAACTCGTTCTCCACTCCCGAGAGTCCCGCGGGAGTCCCGGGGATTCCCCGAGACGCGATTCTCTCGCGCGGACGTCGCACCGCGGGGACCGAGATCCGGAAGAGTTCGCGCGCGCTCTCGGCCAACGGCACGTTGCCGTTGACAGGACGGAGGCTGTCGCTGGACCCTTACCTGGAGAGGCTGACAGTCCTAGACGCTGGACACCCCGCTGCTGCGCTCGATTACTGCTGGCATAGCGCCGCTCTTCTCCGGCACGACACTAACAGGCCGCCGAACTCTCTCCCTCTCTCTCTCTCTGTCTATCTAACTGTCTCTTCTCTCTCTCTCTCTCTTTCTCGCTCGCTCTCGCTCTCTCTATCTCTCTCTCGCTCGACTCGTAAAGTGTCCTACCTCGCGAGGTTCGTCTCCTGGACTGCCACCGTGGAGAAAGCTACATGCACCCATACCTACTACCTGGTTGCTGGCGCTATTGATCCCGGACCCCCAGACACCAACCGACCCACGCAGACGCCTCGCGTTGCTGCGTCGCTTTAGCAACGTGACGTCATTCACCGCCCCGCGACGCCCAGCCCGCCGCCAGATTTTCTATACATCTTTCGCCTCTCTCTCGCGAGCCTTTCCTGCGCTGCTGCCGCCACCGCAGCTGCGGCCGGCTACCACCACCGCTACCGACGACGACGACGACGACGACGACGTCGGCGCCACCGGCTCCTCTCGGTCCCAACATCCCCGTGTACCACAACATCGCGTCACCGATCTCACCAAGAACGTCCGAGCCAACGAGTTACATTTATAGCGCCATTGATAATTAAAATATACCTAACTACCTGGCGATTTTATTAATAAAAGTTTACGCGAATAAAAATATGTTTTTCTGATTCACTGTTTTTCGTGATTATTGCGATCGCGATATTAATTTTATGACGAACTCGGCCACGGCATTTCTTCCGATATTGCTTTTTGTTCGAATATCTAGGGATGCCCAACATTCATTCGATACTTTAAGAATGTCGACTTTTTTAACACTGTCATTATGATCGCCATTGAACCGATTAGACCTGAAACTCGGCCACTTCCAGCCATCGGCACATACCTGTTTACGGGATGCTCGTTCGCCCCCGGTTCTCACCCTCGAGCCAACCGGAGGTGTGAAAATCCGTAATGAGAGACCAAACGTGAATTCACGCCTGTAATGAATACGGACGTGCGCGCAGAGATATCCTCGCTGCTTTTTTTCGCACATTATTTAATTTAGCGTAATGATGGTAATGCACGCCTCCTTTAAATGTCCTTTTAATTACATTAAAAAACATGTCAAGGTGTAATAACGATAATAATAGCGATAATAGCAATGACGGAAAATAATAATGATTCTTTAAAGAAAATGACGCGATGTCAGAATAATCTTGCGAAAAAATTATTTTTTCTTCCCGTTATTATTTCATCTTTCTGCTAATTCAGATGTATGTCTCTCTGTATAAGCGCGTGTACACGAATTTCGTGCAAGGAACGGGATTACGTAAAAATACATGAGGTTGTCCCAGATTTCTGCCACGCGATTCTTGATCGAGTTTCGGTTCTTGAACGAGTAGACACGCGTTCTTAACGAAAAATTTATATCGCTGCGCCTAGATTATCCTTCCCCTCGGCGGAAACTTGCATCGTGGCATCTACATTATCAATGTGTCAAAAGTCATTTTATTATACGTCGCGTGCTAACTGCGAATTGCAAGCTCACGGCCGAGATTAAACGTCCAACGCGCGTTTCTTTTAAATACACGCGATAACCTTTCAGAACCACGCAGGCACGTCAGCATTCATCTCATGCGATATTTTCATTATTTTTTTACAAAGCGATATTGTATTAAGATACATCGTATCGCGAATACAATGTGTCCAATGAAATTTTTCAATATCTGTTATCTACCTATTGTTATCTATACCTTTTTCCTAGGGCTTAGGGTACGAGAACTCGGTCAGTCATTGTCCTGCGCATCGATACAAAGGAAAAAAAGAGAGAGAACTATATAGCGAAAAGCAACGATTAACCCTTTTGTTACGGAGAATCACCGTAATGGCTTTCGTCGTACGTTCATTACGAAGATCCGGTACAGTTGCTCGTCAAAAATTCTCGTCATGCTCCTAATGCGATGAAAGATAACGTAGATACTAGTTATCATCAAATTACGACACAAATTATCTAACATTTCAGTCGTCAGTCTAATTGTAAGATTAGAAAACGCACGAAGGCTCAACCGGTATCTGTAATTGATTCTACTATCACTGGAAAAACAATAACAAGGAAAACAGCATTTCTTCGACATATTTATAGTTATCGCGAAAACAATGTGTTATTCCTCGCGTCGATCGCGGCAATCACCGACGTCCCCACTGTGCGCTAAATGAAGAAAATCTTGTTCCACGGCCTTGCAGGTCGGTCTTCTGCGTACAAGTGCAACCGTACCGAGCAAGTGCACGTCACAGAGTGTTTGCACTCGGTCAGATAAAATCGCAATCGCTCTCGGTGGGAAGTTTACGTTGACGGCTGCATCTGACCGAGTCACAATGATTCCGACTCACAATCAGTAGAACAAAACGGTTCGTAAAATGGACACCTGTGCAATGATGAAAAATTTTGCCGCGCCATCTGTCTAGTTTTTTGTAATTAAATAACGTTTATTTGCATTGCAAGACAAAGGCAAGCAAACCTATTCTTGTTCAGTGGTACGAGAGGCGAAGTGGCACGTGTCTATAGAAGGGATCGTCGAGTCTACGGAAGTAAGATACGCGCGCCCGTGGAAGATTGTTCGATTACGCTCGATTGTAAGTGCACGTTTTGTCCCAATTGACGCGGTGTTACATGAGTGCGTAATATACTGCAAACACACTGCTTTCAATTCTGTCATTGTGCCCGAACCCGAGTACGGCTGTACGGGCGATAAATAGTTTGATAACATACGGAATCTGTTTCTTTTTTATGGTGATTTTCGTTATTTTATCGCTAAATTCAATTATATGCTCAATTAATTTGCAGACATGCAACGCAATGTATGCACTGAGAAAAAAAATATTTTAATCCAAAAAAATATTTATTAGGTGGCTCCTAATAGCACATTTACTTACTTTTTACAGATATTTATTTAGAATTAGATATTTTTATTTAATTGAAATACAAATATCTAATTCTAAATAAATACGTGTAAAAAGTAAGTAAATATGCTATTAGGAGCCACCTAATAAATTTTTTTTTTTTATTAAAATATTTTTTTTCTCAGTGTGTGATGTTAAACACATGGAAATATTTTACATATTTTACTTCTAACGGTAATGATAAGATAAAACAAAAGTGGACTTAGCGGACGAGTTTACACAAATAGGCAATTATATTCTGCATTTGCAATAATTCAACAATATCGTGCGCGTATATTGTTAGTATGAACAAATTCATTGGCTAGTAGATATTCGTTAGCATTATTCCATAGCATTTTACAAAAATCAAACATTCGCGTGTTGTTGAGTTCTATTTGGAAATGATATGACCGAGAACGTGCAATGAAAGGAATCGCGCAAAAGTCAAATTAGTTAGTTAGTTTGTAATTCAGATACTAAATTTCCGCATGGCAAATAATATCGAGATATAATTGTCGATAAAGTGTGAATGCTGACTAGTTCGACCCACCTCATTAAAGACGCTTCGAGCCTTCGAAGGTAGACTGCGTCATTCTTATTCGACACAAAAAAGGAGGAAGAAAAGGGAGGAAAAAAGGGAAGAAAAAGATCAGGGTAGGTAAAAGTTACACGGCAGAAGTTGCCTCATCAGGCGTTTCCTGCATTTGGAACTTGTAATAACAAACCTGTCGCGGGGGGCGGCCACGGAGGGCAGAAGGGGTGAAATATGACCTATTTTCGTCACTCACCGGATTGAAAGTATTTCCGACATCTGAGGGTTAAGCTAAGACGGGAAAATGTCGGACGGGAAACGAGCGCGGTGAGAGGGTGAAAAACGGGGCGTTCGGTTCGTCGTCGTCGTCGTCGTCATCGGCGTCGTGGCTCGTTCGTGCTATAATAACGTGGGCTGACGTGTGTCGATATAGAGGCGTTCGCGTGTTTCGGTCCAGCGGCGGCAGCGCGCCGAGTCTCTCCGGGACCATAACTCGATATCTCCCGGAAAAAATCCCTCTATCGCGTGCTTTGCAACGCATACAACGCCCGAATTAAATGTTAGCCCAAGACGAACGATCGCCTTGTAAATATCGCGCGGTCGCTCCTTCGTTTTTAATCCTTTAGCTGAGAGCGCTACAATGTATGTAATTAGAATCGTAATATATATGTGATAAAAAGCGATTTCGAGCTTAAATAAGCTTCTCCTTGTTTATATCAACACGACAGTGTTGATATAGAAATAGAAGAGTGAATTCGAACGGTACAAAATAGTTTTGTATCCATTTAATGAATTAATTAAACTACGCTTGATTGAAACTTCAAAGGCTCGTTCGATTTTGTCGATCCTTTCTTCGTTTCAGACTCACTGCGCCCGCAAACAGCAATTTTAAGTATACGCGGCACAGCCAAAGAAATTAACCCTTCTATCATCAAGTAGCGTAATGTACCCCGCCAGTAATTCCTCCACCGTGTTTTAATCTCTTACTCGAGATTAAAATTCCGATCTTGGTCTTTCATTTTTCACAGCTACGACGTGTGTAGAGAAGTTCGACAGTCTTATTCGTGCCTTAAATTCCACGTGCCGGCTACGTGATATTTTTCCATTAGTCTAAACTAATATTCCGAGTCGTATATTTACTGAATAAACATGGTTTCGTGCCCGTAAATAATCGCAAAATGTAACAGCATACATATTGAATGCGTTGAATCGATATCATTCGGTAGTATCGTTTTTTGACGAATGTGTGGAATTTTGCAGAACGACCAGGTCGAAAGCATGATACGTGCCAGATTTTTTATTCGCGAGATCAATGGCTCGCGTTTGCCATCAAGAGTGCAATGTCGCGCAAGATCGGTCGCTTATCCGATCGAACATAATGAAACGAAAGATGTGAACAACGAAACGCAATATGCGCGGCCTACCAAAGATATTCCCGGACCGAAAGCGTTGCCTTTGCTTGGCAATTGGTTCAGATTCCTACCATACATAGGTAAGAGTTCTCTCGTCACACACACATAAAGCGTGTTTAAAACATTGATTATTTTATTATTATCGGATTATTCAAGTTCAAATTTAAATATGATATTTAAGTCAGATCGGAAGTTCATGTCCATGGCACGTATAACTGCGATATAATTAATAACTAACGAAAAATTTATTTAACAGAATGTCAATTTGTATTTCGAAAGATTATTTTGTTACCTGTTAAACAATATCAATTGTTTAAACGTAATATATTTCCTCTGTTTCTTAATTCACGTACGTATGTAAATGGCGACTACCGATTGACGTAAATGCAGGTGAATATGGCGGACAAGACACTATAACGCAAATGCGGATGCTGCGTGATCAGTACGGCGAAATTGTTAAATTGGACAAGATAGGAGGCCGCAGATCGGCAATCTTTCTATTCTCACCGGAGCTATGCGAGAAAATGTATCGGGTGGAAGGCGCGTGGCCGACGCGGATTGCTATGGAGACTCTACACTATTATCGCACAAACAGGACACATATCTATAATGGGCAGTACGGCCTCGCAACAAGGTCAGTAGAATGCTTTGGAAGAAATGTAATTGTCAAGAGAGAGAGGGAATTGTCTCTCTTTCTACATATAAGATACACGAGATATAAGATATAAGAGACACGACTGTGTCTCAATCCCGTATTTCTTCACGATTCTTAAAGACGCGGTAATAAACATTTCTTTAAAAAATTCTTGAAATTTTGAGATTCTAAAATCCAGAAATAGAATTACTTGGAAAGAAGATTGTTAAGTTCCATAGCTAGATAGATGAGTGATAGTATATGTGTGTGTGTGTGTGTGTGTGTGTGTGTGTATATGTATAAAGAGCGCCCTAGTTTCACTGTACTTCCTCTTATTCTTACCGTCTATTATCAAGATATTAAAAAAATCTGAAAATGGAAAAGAGTGCAAGAAGCCCGACTTCATTAAACGCTCTTTTCAGCTTACGAATCGCAATATTCTTCTGCTTATCTCAGATCGCTTCAACAATTTGCACTAACGTCACGGCAAGTTCCGAAGTTACGTCATGCTAAATTGTTAGTTTAATATTTATCAAATCGCATAATATTTGTACGCATAATGTTAAACTAAGCATTCTTGAGATACGTACTCCATAACTGATCAACTTATCGCCTCGTCCTGTAATAATGGAACAAATCCGATTTCACACTATTCGATTTCTCATTTTAATCAATTGTTAGATTAATAACGTAGCTATTATGGCTCTCGAGATTTCAACATGATAAATGTAGGCGTTCTCAGTGTAGTATGTTAGATATATGGTCAAGCGCGAAGGTCGTCGATATCCCAAAAATTCGTCAGAATATGGGAACACCAGCTGACGAAGCAACTTTCCTCTCCATCGCTATCCTAACTCTCTCTCTCTCTCTCTCTCTCTCTCTCCTCCCCCCCTCTCTCTCTCATCTCTCTCCGTCACTCTATCTCTATCTCGCTGGTCTCTCTTGTGTCCTGTACGGTCGATAGTCCAGCGAGTGTACGGAGAGCCACGGAGAGACCAAACACAGAGGCCTACATAAATTGCGTACGATGTAACATCTCGTCTCTCGCTGAAAAGGGCGCTCTCCTGCTTTTAGCCAGGGCAAATTGTGGCACGACTTTCGGTCGAAAGTCAATCCGCACATGATGCAACCACGTACGGTTAAGGCACACGTAGCGCAGATCAGCGAGGTGACCAGCGAGTTCGTGGACAAGATGCGAGCACTGAGGGATCCTGAAACCCTGGAGTTGCCGAGCGACTTCAAGAACGAATTGCAAAAGTGGGCCTTAGAGTGTAAGTACGAGAGTAAGTGATGCGAGTGGCGGAGATATTTACGCCGCTGATGTTTCGCGCTCCTCCACGAAAATGGAGCACCTAGAATAATATAGTTATACGTATATCACGGTTGTAACAATGGGGCTGATAAATTAACTCGCACTCCAAATTCAATGCACTGCGGCATTGTAGATTCCAGTGGATCGTAATGCATTTCAACGATGCGACGAGAGATACGCGTCGGGTTGAAAGTTTTAAAAATATACGCCGCTCTATATTTCGATATTAAGTGACTCCGCAGTCACGTGACAATCATTTACCGTTGATTAACAGCAATATGTTCGATCGCGCTGGATTGCCGACTAGGGTGCTTGAAGCCTAATCTTGCCGCGGACTCGGAACCGCAAATAATGATTAATTGCGTGCACGAGATGTTCGATCTCATGTACCGCATGGAAATTCTACTGTCTCTGTGGAAGGTATACAATACACAGAATCTCAAGAAGTTCTTCCGTGTGCTGGATACGCTTAATGGGTAAATATTGAAACTTATACTCGTTACACTACTACGTCAGCATATTACTCGCAAACTCCCACGCGAATACGCGAACTTGTTACTTCACATCGTCATTACCGTAATCCTCGATATGTTTCCTCGGCATTCTCGTGTCGCGAAGTTAGTTATCAATAATGTATCGTGTGTCGTGTCACGTTAATTACTTCTTGCTTAGAATTTAACGTTTTACCGTCCGTTCAGTTACTTTTACTTCCAGAAGTTACGTTACCGCTACCTCTACGTTTTTCGCTCGCGCATAATTCATTCTGCATGTAACAAGTTTCAAAACACGACTCGTCGTCGTCGTATTTGCGTATATAATTTTATTTACGATCTATTTATCTACGAATTTTAGAATTGCCAGTAAACACATCGAGCGAGCTAAGACGAAGTACGAAGCAATGGGCGATAGCGCGGATCTGGGCGAACGTAGTATATTACAGAAACTTTTGCGTATCGACAAGCAAACGGCACAGGTAATGGCGCTCGATATGCTAACGGCTGGTGTTGATACGGTAAGTGCGAGATTTTAACTCTTCAAAATGATTTTAATAGCTCGACCTTCTACGAATAAAATCTCGTTATCTCTTTTTCGACAAACGTAATAATAATGAAATAATAAACGAAATAATAAACTCTGATTAAGATTAAAAAATTTTTTTTATTTTTTAAATAAATTGCTACACTGGCATCTCGTATATCTTTGAAAGATCTATAATTTCTTGTATATTTAACTGTTAGAATCTTTTTTTAAATGCATCGGAAATTTGAGCAAGAGGAAGAATTCTATTATATCAAAATTCTGAAAGTGGGACTGTACTTGATTAAGTAACGACTTGTTACAGACTGGCAACGTGTCCGGCAGCTTGTTGTATTACATCGCGAATAATCCAGAGAGACAGGAAAAACTGCGGGAAGAAGTAATGTCCGTGTTACCGGACAAAACATCGCCCGTCACGCAGGACGTCCTAAATCGGACGAAATACGCTAAGGCCTGCATCAAGGAATCCCTTCGATTGTTCCCCATCGCTGTTGCCAATCTCAGAACTATGCAAACTGATGTTTCCATAGGAGGGTATAGAATACCAGCAGGAGTACGTGCCGTTTTCTTTCTAATTTGTTATTTATAATTAGAGTCTAAGATTCGTCTGATATCAATAGATATATCTAATTAATGACTCATATCTATACCATTTCATTAAAATATTTTAAAAAATCCGCCGATGGAAAATGTTTTATGAAACTTTCAAAAACGCAGTTAAAAATAATATTAAGTACGCGGATAAATATAAGATATTTCATAAACTCGGATTTTTCAAGCAACTTGGAATCGATTTTCTTTTAATCAAAATTTAATCGAATATTATTTTTCTATTATTTCATAATTGGTAATTTTAATAAATTTAATGATTAATTAAATATTAATTAAATATAATTATTTAATTTAAATTCTATTTAATTCCTTGAGCTAAATAAAATATATAATTTTAGTACCCATTCGTGAAATCTAAGTCCTCAAAAAATTATTTCCATTTGTTTACTTAATATTCAAAGACTATCAATATATTTGAGCATTATAGGTATATTGTTAAAAGAAAAAATTCACTCTGAATTATACAAAAAAGTCATAAGTTTATCAGGTATATACGTCGCGAAACAAGCTACATCAATGAATTTTGAAAAAGGGGGGCCAACTTCACAGACGTATGAATTCTCAGTGGTTCTCTTTTTATACCGTTAGACCGATGTCATCGCTGGCCACTCTCTGATCGCAAAGGAATCCACGCAGTTTTCGCGAACGCAGGAGTACATTCCCGAGAGATGGTTGCGAGATAACACGGAGTTTCCATCAGCCAAGGAGGCGCATCCCTTCGCGTACATGCCTTTCGGATTTGGCCCTCGCACCTGCATCGGCCGACGATTCGCCGAAATGGAGCTCGAGACGTTACTCTTGACAGTTCGTAAACTTGCTCGTCCTGCTGACAATTCTGTTGCCCGCGGGATTCAGTCAGCCGAATAACGATAACCAGATTTCCATTTCGAAATAAACGTGTCTTATATTAGGAGAGTAACAGTGCCAACCAAGAATAAATGCGACTGTGTCCTAAATTTGCTCGAGCAAAACGGTTAAGACATCTTGATAAAGATCGATTAATATTACATGCTCGTATCTCGTTTGACAAGATCAACTTACAATGCCAATTAACAAATTCGTTCGTTACTAGTAAGTAACTTATTAGTAAGTACTTATTAGTACCTACTTATTAGTAAGTACATTTTCTTTTTTTCTTTCGTTTCTTCAATATAAAGTGATTTTTTTTCGCTGTCCGCCGTTTACAAGATTTGTCAAGAAATGGAAGAAAACAACCATTACGTCTAGTGGGTGTTCTATTAATCTTACTGCATTTCACTTGTTCACGTGCACTTTCGCGCGAATAACCGAAGCGAATGTAAACTTCCTTTTTAAATGAATGTAGCGCGGAAAAACTGATTTTTGTACGTTTGTTTTTAATTCACTCGCAAGTCTCATGGGGAGGACTACGTTCTTCTTTTCACCGATGTTTTATTCATACGCGATAAGCGCAGATGTTTAATAAGTTGAAAGGTTTAAACGAGCGCGCGCGCACAAAAGTATATCGCATGCTGAGATAATAACGGAAACAGACGACACGCTTGCATAATATGCATATTCTCTTGGAGCGTCGGACTACGCGTGACTGTGCATGGCAGTGAAATAACGATGTTGCGCTCAAGTACGAATTCCCGGAAAACTAAATATGCTCGCGGATCTCCCCGTTGGCGCCGTTTCTCTCCTCATAAAGAATTGAGAAGCGTGATTCCGTAATTCGCTCTGACATGACAGTTTGGCACGAAAACATTAACAGAAATGACTATCTTCAATTCCGGTTAATATCCACAAAGATATCTATCGTCAAGCACTCGGATATGCATATGTTTCGATTTATATTGCGACGAATATGTTATACCCTCGTGTATTTTATTAATATTAAAACATTTGTTTCGCACGCGAATTAGACATTTGACTTTTCGCCAGACACTTTTGATGCAGAAATTAATCCTCCGGTGAGAATTACGAGTCTCGGAACCACGCTTTTCAATTGAATCGCAGATTCTCGAAATGATTCCCGGGCGGAAAAGCCGCGAGAACACGACGCCTGCATATCACTCCCCCCCGATCGCGCGCGATGCAAATTGCGAAAGGAGTTTACTATAGAGAGATGCGTTTTTGTTTTATTTAGGTCATACGAAATTTCCGGATCGAATGGCATCACGGACCGCTCGAGTACGAAAGCCGATTTATAAACACGCTGGTGTCACCGATGCGATTCAAGCTCGTCGATTTGTAGATCGTCACAAATTTTCCCACGAAATCTATACCCACATGTTTCACGGAGAAAGCGGTCAGAAAAGTGTCCTGCCGACGTTTTGCGCGATTTTTCCTCTTTAATAATTACGACGAATGTCGGCACGGTTACCGGTTGTACGAGCATCTGACCCAAAGAAGCCCGACCGAGGTGGAGAAAATGCCATCGACCAACCACAATTCTTACAATTTTAATCTACGCCCGAGGACAGAGAGCGCGACATTTTACAGGAATTTTTTAGCGTAAAAGCTACAAATTTTTAGCAAACTCGTGTAGAAGCACGAGTGTGCGCGTGTGTATGCATGTGTATGCTCGCCTCTAAATGGCATAAAAATACGAGAGATATATAAATTGTACATATTGTTGAAATTTTCTTTTAGCAAACACCAATGTACAATACCTTTTTATATTTATCTGTTATTTATGATAGCCTTGGGAAAGCATAATGCGATGCTGTTTTATTTATACCCATACCTATTTGTAATGCTAATGGTAATAAAGTTAAAAATATTTATCAGGCACAGTTGTAGGCTGTTTCATCAAATATTTATCGTCCATATTACTGATAAAAGATTCTAGATAAAATATATAGGGGAAAAAGAAGAATGCATAATTTGCAACGTAGGGTGGTCACTGCGTACACGTAGACCGATAAATTGCCGTTATTTAGGCGAAGCCGATTCGATCGATCTAACGTCGTTGCGACGCTAATTTCGTTATATGCCATTTAGTTTAATTATGCCGCACAACGTAATAACAGTATTTATAGCAAAGCTACGACACTACTACCGGCCTTATCTATCGCGCGACGCATTCAGAAATTAATTTGAACTTGAATTAACCGCATAATAGTGCTTGAAATATCACGACGTTTGAAATAGGTCGTGATTCCAAGACGCGCGCTCCGTGTAGGTCTGCATGTCGCGGATGCAAGTTTAGTAGGAAAATCGATTTACGCTTTTGCGATAGGAAGCAATAAAATCATTCTTACGTTATGTCGAATAACGCGCGACACTTCACGTTTCCACGCGATAGGATAATGCATCATCGGCGAAACGAATCTTAATGCGACCTAGTTCCGGTTTACACACGACCTCGATAATACGACCGGATAATAGAATACTGACGCGTGCATGTGTGAATCTGCAATATTTATTTTTTTCAAGCCTATCTCGTTTTCGTTTACAGAACCGTGTATACGTAACAGAACCGAATACATTTGCATATGTTACAGAGATGAAAATAATGCGCGGAAAAAGCAAGGCGGGTAAGATAAAACGCAACGAAACAACTGCCGAATAAAATTTGCGTATTAACTACGTCATTGTTCGCTTATTTTATACGATTATCGGTTTTTCGAGGGATTTTACTCTTTTATAAATCCGCGTGTGACCAACTAATGCGTGGCCACGTTTAATTCTACAAACTTTATATATACATAGATATATGTATGAAATTAACCATACACGCGTCAATGAATTAATAAAATAACAAATTTGTGCAGCGAGAAAAACGTGGAAAAGTAAATCTATGGTAGTGTATATTCCCGATGTGAAAATTGACTTTAAACCATCAGAAAAATAAACTCTAACACTGATTACCACGTTTCATTTTACACAATATGAGTAACGCAGATAGAAATCCGTGTATTGATTGCATTCTCTGTACTCTCTAAATGTCATAGAGTGGTTTCGCCAATAATATATTAGAGTGATTGCGCTAGTGTCACTCCACGAGGGAGAGTTGTCACTCTAACGTGAGTAAATTCACTCATAAAGTAGGAGTGAATTTTTCACTCAAATTTTATGAGCGGCTATTCTATTGGAGTGCGATCTCACTCTAAAGCTATAGTGAACCACGATTCGCTAAAGATCGACTGATAAATGACTCTAATAGGGTGAAATTTTTCACTCAAAATTGTGTAGAGTGACATAATTCACTTCTATAGACACTGATCTTCATTGAAATGGAGTGCGATTTTCACTCTAATTTATAGCGCAATTTTACTCTTTTTAGAGTGGCGAATCGCTCCAGGTACCTACACAGGCTCAATTTTCATTTTCCATTACACTTGCATTTCACTCGTTCTGAGTGATATTTAACTCTTCGACTTTTAGAGAGTATAGATATTTACGGAGTAATAAATACAAAATAAGTGAGATATCCCGTTTTCCACCCGATGATATCGCGTCACTTGAGCGCGCTTCGAAGAGCGACTTTATCAAGGCACGCGCGTCACCGTTCGCGCGCATTGTAAATAGTATCAACTCGTAGAAGAAGCTCGCTAGAGCGAGCTCGGAAACTCGAATGCCAATGCTGCTTTCACTGTCGCGAGTGTCGCGATAACGCGTCGCCGACTAGCCGTTGCCGGGGTCTTATATAACGCAGCGCCTCGAAATCGTCGGTTTCAGTCTCCGCCGAGACAGCCTCGTTCTCTCACGCCAGTTTCCTCGCGTTCCGTCCCGCAGCTCGAAAAAAAATACGATGGCATCGAAAAACACGATCATGGACTCGGACTGCATGACGCTGACGAGATTCGTGCTGGCGGAGCAGCGCAAGGTGCCAACGGCGACCGGCGATCTCACGCAGCTACTGAATAGCATACAGACCGCCGTAAAAGCCGTCAGCTCGGCCGTGAGGAAGGCCGGTATCGCTAATATGTGAGTAAACATGCGAGCTTTCGAGGCTGAACGAGAGCCAGCCTCGCGCCAACGTTTGCGAGAAAAAAAAACGCGAACGTAGTGCACGCCGTGGAATGTGCGATTCGGTCGCTTTCTGCATGGCCGAATAAGCGAAAGAGGATCAGCGCGAGAGAAGTGCAAAAACACTTCGTGATCTCATAAACTAGACGTTCTAATGGCATATTTAAACAGCTGAAATAGAGACACTTTACGAGATATTCAAATTAACCTAATTATAATTTGTAATCTTCATGCGAGTTCGAAACTACGCTGGTTCACGACTGTACGTTTTATTGCGCAAATATTCCCCACGGTTTAAAAGTTGCAAAATCACTTTGCGACAACAAATAGAGGACTTTCATATACATTATAACCAGTGTACGGGTGCAGCTTACATATGCGGTTTTACATTTTCACGCGGCACTCAACGGTCAGAATTTAGCACGCGGCAGAGGAAGACTCGAACTAGTATACATATATGTGTACAGCGTAGGTGTAAAGTCTCCGCAGTATCGTAACTGAGGCTAACGTTTGCTGTCGAACCGGCGCTCGTCTCTATTTTATTCAAATGTATTCGGCAGCGGTATAGTCCCGTGCATTTACCGTGCTCAAGCTGCCAATACACGCCAGTAAACATTAATCTCTACGCCCTGACAATTCTGTAACCTTGCATGTAAATAACATATAAATGATTTCCCATTATTACAGTGGTGCACACGCCGCAGCGACATGAATAAAACAATTTCATGACTGGTCGCTCTCTATCGAAGTTTCGGAACAAACTTCCCTTATCAATAATCTGATGTGGATTGTGCCTCGAATTAAGATTAGATAGCTGTAATGAAGTCCGTGAATCTTAGATAATATAACGAATAATTATTATCTTAATGTTTTCATATTATCTCCTGAATAAATTATCTACCTCACATTTCTAACGATCCTATAATTTATTTTCTAAACAAAAATTTTATAATATTCTTTAACGTGTTTGCTTTTGAAAAATGTTACAAAAGACAATGTTACATTTGTCCCAGTATTTTAAATAAGGGCTTCTTTTTCCAATACTTCTTTCAATTTCAAAACAATTTAATCATATCAAGATTCGCGAACTGTTTCAAATATCATTTAAAATCAGAAAATCTCTTCTCTCTTGAAAGGTTTAAACCTCTAGAGAGTCTTTCCTTAGATGCGGGTCAATATCTAAACGTTCGAAGTTCTTAAAAATTTCTGTCTACATCTGATTATAAAATAAAGAATATATTTAGATGTAAGTGTATTAACAATTTTAAATATAAAATAATATAGTATAATTTTTAAAATAATATTTGAAACGACTTTTATCATATATTTTTATCGCGTATTCAAACTATTTCAAGCCCAAATCAATCATAATTAATTGAATCGGTGATGCAATGCTCATTTGGGTGTACTAATCAGCTATTAAACGCACGACGCATCCCTGTTCATCCATCAGGTATGGGATCGCCGGCAATACCAACGTTCAGGGTGAGGAAGTCAAGAAGCTGGACGTCCTGAGCAACGAGCTCTTCATTAACATGCTGACGTCATCCTTCACCACGTGCGTGCTCGTGAGCGAGGAGAACCAGTACGCTATCGAGGTGGAAACGGAGAAGAGCGGCAAGTACGTCGTGTGTTTCGACCCGCTCGACGGCTCCTCCAACATCGACTGCCTCGTCTCGGTGGGCTCGATCTTCGGAATTTACAAAAAATCCGAACAATCCGGGGAATCCACGCTGCAGGCCGCGCTGCAACCGGGACGGAACTTGGTCGCGGCCGGATACGCTCTATACGGCTCGGCGACTATGATAGTGCTCTCGATCGGCCGTGGCGTTAATGGGTTCATGTACGATCCGGCCATCGGAGAATTTATACTGACCGAGAAGAACATGCGTATGCCCGACAGAGGCAATATATATAGGTATGATAAAAAATAAAGGGAAAAGACAGAGAGAGAGAGAAAAAGAAACGAAAGCTGCGGAATGAAATATATTCGGTGCACAATTTTTGATGTGCGAGTTACAGTTAACATCGTCAGCGTAATCACGAATTCGATAAGATAGTCGATATATGTTGAGTTCAAGTTGACTTTTTATAGGCGAAAGTACATCTTTCGAAACTCTTTCTCTCTCTCTCTCTCTCGGTCGTTATTGACCGCACTGAAATCGCGGTACGATTATTTGCAGTATTAACGAAGGCAACGAGAGCACGTGGGACTCGTCTATCAAGGAGTACGTACATTCCAAGAAATATCCCGCAACCGGAAAGCCCTACAGTGCCAGGTACGTGGGCTCCATGGTCGCCGACGTACACCGTACGATTAAGTACGGCGGTATCTTCTTGTATCCCGCGAGCAAGAGCAATCCCAACGGCAAGGTAATTTCACGACGACTTCTGAACTTTATATTGAACTAACTATCTATATGGTACGGAAAAAGAACAAGACAGATCGAGACAAATACGGGAGCGATAAGCGGCGTATATTACGACATATTTCGTGTTACGTATCCCATTTATCTTCTTGATTCGCTCTTCGCTCTCCGATTATTGCCAAACGATTCGGATTTTTTTGTAAATTCCTGATCTCGCGCTTATCGGATGCGCTTATCACCACACAGACGCGGATTGAGTAATAAAATAACCCGCTGTAACTTTGCGTTATAAACAGGTGTTTTACGCTACCATCTATCCGATAAACATGCAGGAAAGTATCGGACTTTGGAAATTATTTTATCTAAGCGCGGTATATAAATATCCGGTTTTAACTTGGACTGATCTGCGCGGCGGCATCCCTGATTTCTATGTAAATTTCTGTAAAACATTATCGGACTTTGCGTATTATCCACTCGGGTAAACACGATTGCAGCTCTCTATCAGAGAGACCGATACCGGGGTCAGAATTTCAAGAGAACGTATTTACCGATAATTAACTTATTATTAGACTTTAATTTATTACAATTTATTGCATGCATTATGTAACGCATTTTAAACATACTTCTCATCTATATTACATCTCACGCATTAAAGCATGAAAATTTCGCAAAAGTCAAATCAATAAGTATGCGCCACTTGTATTAATTTCGTAATTTTGTAATTTCAGCTACGACTTCTGTACGAGTGCGTGCCGATGGCTTTCCTAGTCAAGGAAGCCGGCGGTCTGGCGACAAACGGAAAAATTGATATTCTGGACATCTTTCCGGAGAACATCCATCAGAGATCACCCATTTTCTTGGGCTCGAAAGACGACGTTAACGACGTAATGGCGTTTATAAAAAATAAGGCCGAGCGATAAAAACGAAGAATCTCTTCCAAGCACATAATAATCGAGCGTTATATATCTTTTTTATACGGATTGTTATTTTACATTTTACAATAAATTAATTTTTTTATTAAATTACGTATTAGCTGTTATATCAGACCCCTCAATTTAAATGGTCGAATAATTTTGTTATCGCTTAAAAGTAATACCACGGGGAAAATAATTAATAACAATTAATTAATCGAAATTGTAGTCAAACAGCGCGGAAATGTAATAAATCCCATGTCATCAGGCGCTTTTACAGGCCATTACGAATAATTACGGCCGATTGTATGGCAAATCCGGTAAATCCGAAAATTCATCATGTTTCGCGCGGAGACCTGAAATTACGCTAAACGTTAGCGCGTCGGATTATTTAATTTATTCGGCGCGTACACGTGAATGCAAATATATCATCCGCGTTCGTTAAAAGCGACGTTGATGAAACCGTTAAGAAATACCGTCACGGGGAACAGCGTTAGTAGCACCGATCTCGATTAATCTCTTCGAGGAACTCAATCTAATTCGATCGGCGCGCACGGTGTGACGATAAGAGACGGCGTCGCGTCGTGACAGTTTTTTTTTCTTTTTCCTTTCACGAACGCCGTACTTATCACTTGCCGGGCGTGAATGCAGCGCGATGCGAGCGGCGCGAAGCGCGAAGCCGTCGCAGCATCGCGTCATCGGTCAGGCTTAACCGATGTCGGACTATATCATTTCCGTTCTTCCGTTTGTATAACCGTTAAGCGAGACGGCGGGCGCTGATAACGTTGCTATTTATTCTGCACGCACGCCCGGCTCTCTCCGGCTTAACCTCTTCACGGCGTGCAGCCCGGAATGCATCATAGGAGCACGACCGACTATTGATCGGCCGGTCGACAGTGCGCCAGCGCAAGCCGAGGCCGGACGGACGAAGAGAGGCATTCATGAGCGCGAGCCGCCCTCGGCCGTAGTACGTTTTGGTCGACATTTGGCTGCCGTTATGCTCGTCGTCCCACGGAAGCGCCCTTAGATTCTGCCATAATGTCCGGTGGTACGTAAACGTTTTATTTAAATAAAAAAATTGTCGCGTGTTTAACAGCGAAAGTGTCGCAAAAATTGTCTTGTTTGTTTTCTCTCTCCGAGTCGGGAAACCGGCTCGATTCGCTATGATATATGTAAATTATGCATTTATTGACGCCGTACATGCGTCGCGTTTACGAATCAGTCAATGAGTCAGCCAAAAATCACAACGCAATCGTGCTCGCACGTAATTCTATATGTTCGGAGTTTTTGTATTTAAACGTGCAACGCGCTTTATTAATTATTGAGTGTTTGTCTCTGTATAAAAGACGGCGAGAGAAATTTACCTAGATATATTGATATGTCGCGAAATTAACGACCGTTTGTTTCGCTCAGTAAGACAGGGATTATATCGGCTTCGCGACGCTGCCGGAGCAAGTGCACCGGAAATCGGTGAAGAGGGGCTTCGAGTTCACCCTGATGGTATTGGGTGAGACCGGTCTCGGCAAGTCGACGCTCATAAACAGCCTCTTCCTCGGGGACCTGTACAAAGACCGGCGAATTCCGGATGCGGCGGGTGCGTGTGATTTTCATTTTAATTTCATCCATATAAACGCGATCACCTCGCGAAAACTAGACTGTCCTCTAGTCCTAGTCAAACCCCTGTCAGTCCCCTCTGATATTATATGCGCGGCCAATCGTAATAACAATGACACCGTTTAATCGCGACGGAGAAGGGAGGACGTGTAACGCCACCGCGCCGGGATAGTCTTGCTCTAAAAACCTCCCGCGTGCCTCCCGCGAGTTATTGACACGCGAAAAATATTTGATCAGCTTACATCGTGGGTAAACTGCCCACGATCTCGAGGAGTCGATAAATATTCATCGTTCACTTCCAGAGCGGGTGGCTAAGACCACCTCTATCGAGAAAAAGACAATGGATATAGAGGAGCGTGGCGTTCGGCTCCGCTTAACGATCGTAGACACGCCAGGTGAGAAATATCGCCGAGCCTATTTATTTTCCATGTTTAAACAAGTTTATATCTGCATGTTATCTTAGTATAGACACGTTGAATTAATTACGGGGAATATTTTTGTAAATAGCGATTTCGTAAAATTGCTGGATAAATAATAATATTGATTTTTCGTAAAATTCAATTTCACGTAAATAACGATACAACTTTATTAAATAATTCAATAAATAACGATGCCGTTCAAGGATTCGGCGATGCGGTAAATTGCGAGGATACGTGGAAAGCGTGCTCGGCTTACATCGACGAGCAGTTTCGCCAGTACTTTACGGACGAAAGCGGATTAAATAGGAAAAATATCCAAGATAACAGGGTACACTGTTGTCTGTACTTTATACCACCATACGGCCACGGGTACGTGATATAATCCAGCTCTCCATATATTCTCATTTACAGGATTAAAGATAATTTTCACCCCGCGGTAATATCGAGCGCGATTATATATCAGACTCAATTACAATCCTTAATTTGAATATCGATCTTTCTTTATAGCCTCAGGCAGATCGATCTCGAGGTATTAAGGCGCCTACATCGGAAAGTTAACGTCGTTCCCGTAATCGCGAAAGCGGACACTTTGACCACTCACGAGGTGAAAAAGTTAAAGGAGCGCATTTTGGCGGACATCGAGGAACACGAGATTCAGGTTTGACTTTTTCCTTTTGGACGTAAAATAATGCGAACTTTCATAATTTCCTGATACGTGCAATAGCGCTCGTTCTTACGACGCGCGGCAAATGCTAATTAATTTCCGTATTGTCGCACAGATATACCAGTTCCCGGATTGCGACAGCGACGAGGACGAGGAGTTCAAGCAACAGGATAAGGAGCTGAAGGCCTGTATACCATTCGCGGTCGTCGGAAGTTCGACGGTGCTGGAGGTCGCCGGAAGGAAAGTTCGCGGCCGGCAGTATCCGTGGGGCGTAGTGGAAGGTGAACTTTTATATTCCACATAAAATTTATATTTTTCGATTGTACTAATTCCCATGAGCTACGTGCGAGGTAAGTATAACGTTGAGAAAAAAATTTTTTAACGTAAATATTTTTAATAGAAAAATTTGCGCGATTGTGATTTCACATTTGCAACAAAATTTGCTTGGTCCAGCCAAAGAACACGATTTTAATTATCATTATTAGGTAAATCTCCGTCAACAATTGCTATTTGAAAGAACTGAGAGTGCACTTCGATGCAGTAACGTCAAAGGAATCAAAATTCAGAACAGGGATTTCACGTACTCGATACCCTTTACAAGAATACCGACTTTTCAATTAGATCGTTAAGCAGAAGCCGAATCAAAAGCAATTAGAGATTTAATCGATAAAAGAGCTCCTGAGGCGCTTAAGCCTTCTGCGAGTATAATCAATCAGCGTATTTGAAAGCAGGAGGGACTGAATGCATTTTAAAAGTACCTCTGGCTTTCGCATGTCGGCGGCCGATCTTTAACATTTCAATTCTGATTGATCATAGTCGAGAACCCGAAGCACAGTGACTTCGTCAAACTAAGGACGATGCTAATATCGACGCACATGCAGGATCTAAAGGACGTCACGCAGGACGTTCACTACGAGAATTTTCGGGCCCAATGTATTTCTCAAATTTCGCAGCAAGCGATCCGGGAACGGAGGTATTTACGCATGTAAATAAATATTGCATTCCAGTAGGTATATATACATACGGACGCGCTTATCGCGCGTTCGCAATGCGTACGGGGTGTCTCGAAAGTGTCGCGTTTCGGAATAATTATTTTTACACTAGTCTGCGTTTCAAGAGCTTCCCTCGAGATCCGAAATGGTAATGGACTATTAATATTGGCTCTTTGAAGAGCTTGATATGCTTTCGAGTGCCCTGTACGCTTTGCATGATTATTAAAAGCATCTGCCAGCAATAGTTTCGAACTAGTTTGTGATTCCAACTAGTTTGTGGTTCCAACGGTATAATGATAATTCAGTGGAGAATAGTTGGAATATTTTATATATAAATTCTATATTGTCCAGTAAAAATTGAAGAACGTTGTAAGATTGATACTTTTTGAAAAATTGCACGGTATTGCTTTAACATATGGAGGGGTAAAAGCCATAGTGGTATAAGTCGAATTTTTTTAAAATATCTATTAACTCGTGCACTGAGAAAAAATCCAAAAAAATATTTATTAGGTGGCTCCTAATAGCATATTTACTTATTTTTTACACATATTTATTTAGAATTAGATATTTTTATTTCAATTAAATAAAAATATTTAATTCTAAATAAATATGTGTAAAAAGTAAGTAAATAATGCTATTAGGAGCCACCTAATAAATATTTTTTTGGATTAAAATATTTTTTTCTCAGTGTGTGCATAGATGCAATCTATACAATATATAAATTGCATCTATGTACACGAGTCAATATTTTAAAAAATTTGACTTACACCACCATGGCTTTTACCCTTTCATATAACTCATGCTTCGATTGCATTTCGTAGATTATTCGTAGCCCCCTTTCGGATAATCGAGAATAAAAATACGCCTCTCGTCTCTTTTTTACAGCAAACTGAAAAGAGATTCCGGACCGCACTTCGAGAACAGTATATCCGACACGGACAGACTTCTTTTGCAGAAAGATGAGGAGGTGAGAGCACGCAATTTAACGGTCGCGCGTTGAAACTTTTCAGGGATAAATTTTTTAAGTCAGAAAGTAAAGTTTTTACCATGCAATTACAAGACGTAAATATTTCAATACTTAATATTAAAATAAACATATTATTTTCAATATTTTAATACTTATTCATCATATGGTTCGTTTTTTCCTTTGTGAGCAATATTAGAATTAAAAAAAAAGGATTAAACGTACATACACGGAGAGAATTTTCTCTTAAAATTTACCCTGAAATCACGGTAGTTGTGGGACAACATGTACCACCAAGAATTTTATGCGAGCTATTCTGATTAATATCTACCATAATAAAGAATATTAATATCTATTACATTAAAATATAAAATATGTTTGATTAATTTTACTAAAATATATCTAGGAAATTTCAATAATTTTTCAAAATTTACCAATCTGCTTGGTAATTTTTATCACGTTGTTTGTAAAATGTCTTTTGTATATTTTAAAAATTCCTTGGTTGCCAAGTTGTCCCAAGTTTGTAGTGAATTTAAGGGTAAAATATAATAAAAAATTCTCTCCGTGTAGATGTCCCTGAAAAGTTGAATCCAATTCAATTTTCTAATCTAATTCGATTCTTATGAAATGTTTTCTCGCACCACTCGCTATCATCGATTCACGTTCGCAGATACGGAGGATGCAAGATATCCTGGCGCAGATGCAAGAGAAGCTCAAGGCGACCGGTCAGGTCGGCGGCGGTGTCGGATTGCGAGGCCGCGTGGGTAGCCTCGGCAATGATCTCGATTCCGCAGATGTGGACAAGAAACGTAACAGTATTATAGACGTCTGAAGCGTAGATCATTCTCGGGATACATGTGTGTATCCGGAATGTAGGGCTTACCCTCCCGAGAGATCTGTACATATTTCGTTCGACAGATCATCTTGACGTTACATATAATTCTCGAGATCGTAGCTTTAGTATAAATTTTCTAACTTTCGAAATTATATAAATTTTTAAATTATATTTGCTTTAAATTATAGAATATAATTATAGATTCATTATTAAATATTTCATTCGGTCCACTAACGAATGAGTAGTTCGCGGTCAGACAGACAGACAGACAGACGTCCGGTACTTATATATATAGATTAAATATTCGCTCGTATAGTAAACAAAATTAAAGACGATTAATTGAAATTCAAGCAAAATAAATTTGTCTATTTAGAAGAATTAGAAGTAGAATTAGAAGTAATTATTAAGATCATTAATTTCTTCTCGATCACGTGCTATCTTTTATCACCGTTCGAAAGGGTAGACGAAGTATAGAACTGCCAAAGATTCACCGATGCTTACCCGAATATTCGATCAAATCGAATCCTGTACAGATCTATCGACTACATTCAATACCGCTAACGTCAGTGATACGCGAGATCGGAATGTATTTTATACTTATACGTGCATAGCTGATTTATACAAAATAATAAACACGCGTAGTCGTATCAGAAACTATCGGGAGATATATATGTATGTAACACCGCGTGTTCGTTGCAAAACGGACGTATAACTGATCGCACAATAAGCATTGAGATTCTCGGTGGAAGATTCTTCCGTTTGGTTTATCGTTTAACGCTAGTATCAGATTTATAGTCCCGAGTGTATGCCAAAGAATTGCGAAAAGTATTAACTAGAATTAACGTTCTAAATATACGCACAATAATCCGTAATTATATAGAATTCTATAAGAAGAGTGTGTGTGTGAGATAAATTCAGTTGGAGAAACCAAAGATCCGCGATTTGCACAGTCACTATTTTACTGACTTTTAATATTTTGTTTAAGTTCTTTTCTTGTGAGAAGAAATGCGTAGATGTTTTGTAACAATAAACACATTATGCCGTAAAAACGATACGGTCAACTCGAGTCTCAACAATTATGTTGAACTTTATTGCTATTTCTATCCCATTCCGCTTTTCCTTCCAATAATAATCTTTCTATTATTTATTTTAAAGGAATCAACTAAGAAAGAAAAAAGAACACATTTTAATTTATATTTAGAATAAATACATATATGATAAAATTGGCTAAAGCAGAAAAATATTGTAATTCTTACTAAAGATAAATTCACCAAGTTTATTCATAAAAAGATTTTAAAAAAGACTGCGAAGAATTACGGCAAATTAAGAAAGATGCAAATTTTAAATTATTATATCAATATCTAATCTCTCCAAATATATATTTTTAAAATTTTAAACAACTAATTTTTAAAACTTTTTACTAATTTTAAATTATTTCGCTACCTCCGCAGGATTATATCGATATGCCTTGCATCTTGGAGAATAAATTATTTCAGAGGAAATTGCTGCGAAATTCATTTTCGTTTCGCATAATATATACCTACGGAAGAACACGCGGCCGGTTTCACTTGCGTTTTCTACCGCTTCCAGAAATTACCTCGAGTAATTACGTCGCCTTTGGCGTTTAACCCTACCGGACCCTACGTTACTCGCGTAAGGTATAAAATACACCCCAGCCTTAGAAATCCACTGAATTCACAGAGTAAAACTTTTTCATCGATCCGATGCTGCACAAATTGTTTGCAATTAAAAAAGAACTTCTACACTTATCTTTATCTGACAGATAAGAAAAATCATCTACCAACTTTTGATGATTTTTAAATAAATAAAATAAATAAATAAAAGGGGTAATCTGAGGAACCATCAGGTTCGAGTCCACTTGAACCACGTGAACACACGTAAACGAGGAATTTTAATATTCCGAAAGCTGCGCCCTTCGCAGAGAAATTGACTTTCGTGCGGAGAAAAGTTAAGTGTGGACAGGATAATGGTAAATGAAAATTGTAATCCCGAAGGGGATCGATTAAAAACTTCTATCTACTCTGAGCATTTTTGTTTTAAAGTTACATAGATGCGATAAAAACGAAGAAAATAATCCTGATGTCAGTGGTACAATCTGGTAATGTATAACTTTAAAACAAAAATGCTCAGAGTAGATAGATGGAAGTTTTTAATCGATCCCCTTGGGATTACAATTTTCATTATCATCATGATTATTTTCCCCAACTCATTCCACAATTGAACCCACTGATTTATTAGGATTTTGAGCCAAAATGTGAATTACGTTTCCAGGATTACATATTTCGCATGATTCTAATTGGATATACAGCTGTTGGATATATACAAGACAATTATGCATAACCCGATATCTCAATAGGTATCTTCATGGGAAGATAAAAACTTATACATGAGATGTATTAATTTTCTATTCTCTCTATCAACTTTACCTTTTTCTATTTACCTTTTTTTTATTTATTTAAAAATCATCAAAAAGACTATAAAAATTGAGGTATAACGTCGGGGTGTAAAATCTCCCTCACCTAAAGTAATTACGTTTAAAAATATCGCGAATAATGTAGGGTTAACTAACGGGTGAAGGGAAAAATTCTCTTTAACGATGAATTTATCGCGGACGCGAGACTCTCACATTTCAACGCTCCGCAATGATATTGCCGATACGTCTTACCGACTCGCGTAGGAGTAATTCACAAAATAGTCCAAAAAGGGTTTTAAAAATTACAAAATTAGTACAGAAGAATTTTTTAAATATTTTTTTGGATTCCTTAAGCGGTCATTATTTATTTTAAAAAATATTCAAAATGCCACGAAAAATCGCGCGTTTAAGTTCGCAAAAAGCAAGATTGAACGCGTCGGCGAACAAAATTTCTAGTTTCGTATACTCACCGTTCGATGTGCCACGTCTATTTCGCGATGCTGGCTCGTCGATGTCGACGACGCCTGTTGTCCGGATACTCCGGGGATGCTCTCTCAGAATCCTCTCTCGTCGTCCAGCTCCGATATTCACGAGATTTTCACACACATACGCACTAGCGTACGTCCCATCTCAATCGTCGTCCGACTCGGCGAAATTGCGCGAAGACCGTCTCTCCGCGCACGGAATTTTTACGAAAATGACGACGCGCCGTAATAGCGTCGAAGTAGAAATTCGAAAAGGCAACAGGTAACAGCGCCGCGATCGTCGGACGGAAAATGGCGGACGCGGCCGCGGCCGCGGAAAGAATCCAAACGCATTCGCGCGCGTCGCGTCTGATTTAATCGCGAAATTCATCGTTCCCGCAGTCACTTCCGCTCGGGTTATCGCTTCCGGCACTCGATTCACTCAGACAGAATCAGCGGCGAAACGCGCGAGACCGCGACGTTCGTCCTCGCGCAAAGTTTTCACGAAAAGACGCGCACCCATTGCCGTCGCGATGCGTTCAAAAAAGATAATGGCGCGGCGATCGCGGAAAGTAA
This sequence comes from Temnothorax nylanderi, assembly GCF_030848795.1. Taxonomy (NCBI): domain Eukaryota; kingdom Metazoa; phylum Arthropoda; class Insecta; order Hymenoptera; family Formicidae; genus Temnothorax; species Temnothorax nylanderi. Next base: position 278,177 of record NW_027249114.1, on the reverse strand, counting down.
CGGACGCGCCGCCGCGCCGCGTCGGCGAGAAGAATCCAAATGTAGCCGCACATAAACGCACATTCGATTTCATCGCGAAACTCATCTCGCCGGCGATTGTCAATTTGTCACACCACGCGTTTACTTTCGTGCCTCGATTATCGTCCCCGACGGCACTCGATTCCGCATCACTACTCCACCGAATCCCCGACGGGGCGGCGACGGCGCTCGATTCGGCATAATCCCCGATGAAACGTGCGAGGCTGGCTGCAGCGTCTGTCCTCGCACGAGATTTTTTCACAAAAATGAAGATGCACGCGGATTATCGCCGAGTTCATTCAAAAAAGACAACGACGCGGCGATCGCGGAAGCAACCAGACGCGCCGGCGAAAAAAGGAGTCCGAACGTATAGCGCCCACGCGCGTACGTTTGACTTAACTGCGGAACTGGTCGTTCACCGTGTCACCCGCGTTCACTTACGTACTCCGATTATCGTCCCCGACAACAATGACGGCACTCGACTCGATAGAATCACCGGCGAAACGCGCGACGCCGCGCGTCCGCTGATCCGTGCGCGACAGCGGTATAGACTGAACTGAACGCCGGCGGTTGGCCGTTGGCCGCCGGCGCGCGGCTCACTTCGCGGCGAGGTCGCGCGCGACGGAGGTACAAAAACCGTTGTAAATTCGTATGTTTGAAATGAACAATCGTATCTCGTTTTTTTGTCAAAACGGAGTTAATACTTTCTCCGATATACCGGGAGCTTAAATTGTATAACGATAAGGAATTTTATGTACATTATTGCTAGTTCCTAAGACACGATATTTAGAAAAAAGTCGTATTGGAAATTTTCATAGAAATAAAACTTTTAAATCCTGTTTTCTCTAAATTTATAATATGGAGGTACGACGTACGATTTTTTATCTCTAAGATATACGATATTACCACGTATTACGATATCATGGCACGTTACGATATTTCGATACCTTTATAAAAATTGTAGTGTGGCAATTTCGCGTTAACCGCTTATCAATAATTTTTTTGTTGCTCGTACGGAAACTCTAATTTCTTATTTATACATGTACGTATATAATTGAAGAATTTTTATTCACGTAGAAACGACTGTGAATACCGTCGAATAAATATCCCTTTTTAGTATTTCGTTCACTTTGATCCCGCCGAAAAATTACTGGCGAATCGGCACGACTGCTAAACCACAATGCGTACTCGATTCTGTTCTCCGTTCGCGCTATGAATTTCGTACAAATGGCGAAACGCGAATCGTGCATAATTTACGCCTAATCTTACGATTTTACTACACGATTCGTGAAGTTTCGTATTTGCGAAAGAGAAAGATACCGTGACCGTAGATTCTTGCTATAAATCAGTACGATAGTAAATTGGTCGATCGGAAAATGAAAAGAGAATAAAAATAAGCTGCGAGAGAAAATCAAGTTTATTATGCGCGACACGTCGAAGACTCGCCAGGATCCGAAAAAACTCCCTTCCATTCCACGAAATTCCTTCGCCTCGCGGCGCACCCAGTTCTCGGAATTATTTTCACGCGCAGCTGGCGTCCAAAAAACGCTCCCCATAGCACGCGCGGTTTGTTTACGTTTGTCTAGCAGAGTCTAGCTCGTTTTGCACGTGCATTCTATCCGCTACATTTTCTATATTACGACGTCGAAATATTTCGACAACGTGCGCTTTCAATTTTGTCTTTCTCTTTCTCTCTCTCTCTCTCTCTCCCAATAAAATGTTGCTCTAAAGTCGTTTGTCGCAATTTCAATCGTGATATCTATTACATTATCTTGCGACAGATCGTTTAAGTCTTGCGACGTGTCTCTACGGGAAGGAACAGTGACGCAATCGAAAAAGAGAATTGTTAATCTAGCTTATTGTTATCTCTGTCGCTTGAGTAAGACTTTCGTGTAAATTATACGGTAGCCTCTCGAACCCGCTAACGAATCCTTTATTGTGGTAAATTGCCAAACGCGATTTTCACGTCGAATTAATAACAAACTATCCGAAACGCTTTATCGGTCTGTGATAATAATATATAATCTGTATAAATAAATTCCGGATTTGTCTATTTAATAAATTTTTTAATTAATATATGTAATAGCTTAGAATTTTTGGAAGTTACGATAATCGAGCTTCACGAGACGTAAACCAGGCAAATTAGACATTTGAGCTCGGAAGTGAAGAGAGATTTATGAAACCTTTTTAGGGTTGTTGGGGGGATGTAGAAGAGCTTATTTCTGAGTTTTCGGGTAAATCGGACCGATGGGTTTTTAAGGGGGGGAGGGGGAATGAAAAATTTCGTTTTTTCGCAATAACTCGGCGAATTTTGACCGTACATGATTGACTAACCCCTCATTTTGTAGCTCTTTTAAAGCCCTACAATTCATTTCGTGAAGACCCTAACTTAAAATCAAGATTTGTCGAGTTCTAGCCGGTGAAAGTGGGAAAAAATGTATTTTGTCGCGGTTTTTTGCGTTTATCTCGTTTCCATTAATAGATAGAAATATGCCGCCACTGACAAAGTTGTAGGGCTTGAAGAGACCTACAAAATGAGGGGTCAGTCGTTCAGATTTGTTAAAAATTGAGCCCAGGAAAGCCTCTGGAAGTCGCGCTTTTAACGCGTGGCCGATCGTCGCCGGCGGCGACGCGGGCGGCGCGGGCGGCGCGGGCGACGATCGGCCACGCGTTAAGAGCGCGACTTCCAGAGGCTTTCCTGGGCTCAATTTTTAACAAATCTGAACGACTGACCCCTCATTTTGTAGGTCTCTTCAAGCCCTACAACTTTGTCAGTGGCGGCATATTTCTATCTATTAATGGAAACGAGATAAACGCAAAAAACCGCGACAAAATACATTTTTTCCCACTTTCACCGGCTAGAACTCGACAAATCTTGATTTTAAGTTAGGGTCTTCACGAAATGAATTGTAGGGCTTTAAAAGAGCTACAAAATGAGGGGTTAGTCAATCATGTACGGTCAAAATTCGCCGAGTTATTGCGAAAAAACGAAATTTTTCATTCCCCCTCCCCCCCTTAAAAACCCATCGGTCCGATTTACCCGAAAACTCAGAAATAAGCTCTTCTACATCCCCCCAACAACCCTAAAAAGGTTTCATAAATCTCTCTTCACTTCCGAGCAAAAGCCTTTTTTTTGTAATAGCTAATTTGAATTTTTGGAAGTTACGATAATCGAGCTTCACGAGACGTAAACGCGACGCATACGAGAATCCTCTAATTATTGCAACTCGGGGTAGAATGTAACTAACGAGAGGCAGAAACGTGGCTTCGTATCTCGACAATGTTGCACAGAATCAGGAACCATCGCGATTATGCCAAACGAATGGTTAGGACCATTCGTAGAAACCTGCGGTTTTATTATTAGCCGTAATTACGGTTATCCGATCGCATTAAAACTCCCCGAATAACGAATATTGCGTACTCCAATCATCATCCCGTCGGGAATGTCGGGATTGAATTGGTCGCTATAAAACCGGGGTTGTCGAGATGAGCCATCTCAGTTTCGCGAACGCTCGTAGAATTTTACCGAATTTCTAATGATTCGGAAGGTTGGTACAAACCAGGTTGCTGCAAAACGCTTCGCGTCTCGCAGAATTCGATAAAATTCCGCGGAAGATTTTGCGTAAATCTCGGCGAACAGGATATAAATCTGCGTTAATTAACTGTAATAAGAAAAAAATTATTACCGTATGATAAATATTATCATACGGTATCGATAAGGGCAAAATTTCTTTATTACATCGCATCGAATATCGTTATGTCGAATGGTGCACGAGACGCGATCGCATCGGCGGGAATCATCCTCTCGTTAGTCCGTTAAGCCGACGCCTCTCTTCTTTATCAATACGCGTACAAGTTTTTGTGCTCTTCTTTCGAACAGGCGGCACTATTAGCGATGGTCCTGGTAGGAGTTCGGAACGAACCGCAAGGCCCGGCCTATCTTCCGCCCAGCCCTCCTCGAGGAGGAGGCGGGACTGGTCACCCAGACGATTGGGCCGGTGTAAGTATGTATTACATATATCTTTGAAAAAAAAAAAAGAAAAGAAAACGGAAAATTCAAGACCGATAACTTAAACAATGAATTTAGATGATAACGTAATCATAGATCCGCTGATTTCCGAACAATAAAATATAATTCTCGCGACGCGACGCCTTTGTCTGGTCCAGCTATGAACGTGTCATTTTTACTGAAACCGATATATGTTAGGATCCAGCGAACTATGAGTTTTCGTACGAGGTCCAGGACGCGGCGGCGGGTCTGGACTTCGGGCATCGCGAGAACAGGAAGGACATGGAGGCCACCGGGACCTACCACGTGCTGCTGCCGGACGGTAGGACCCAGATCGTCGATTACGTCGCCGATCAGAACGGGTATCGGCCGATGGTGCGATACGAGGGAACCGCCACTTATCCCGCTGGTCCAGCGGGACCTGCGGAAGAGGGCTACAGATATTAGGCGGCCTCGACACGCTCTTTCTCTCACAATTAAGTATCAATCTTTAGCGCGTTAAAAGAATCGATTAAACATCGTTATGGTATATTCTTGAACAGGGGTCGGCACTTTCTATATATAGAAGACCAAAGAAGGGTTTCACGGGTCAAGAGACAAAATCGAAAATATATTATGTACTTGTACCGAGAGAAAAATAAACTTCCACGAATTTTTTATTCGACGAATTATTCAATGTGTAATAAAAATTTCAGAGCCGACCTCTGCTCTTAAAGATACACGACGAACACGATCGTGGACTTGCGGAATGTTAGGACGAATATCACACGCTCGAATAACGTAAGAGGATTGAACTTTCGGTTCGGTAAAGATCGAAATGGTACGATGTAGCGAAACGTTCACCGTGACCGTGACAACCATCATTTTATCTGTAACGTGTAATAAAATAATTTGAGGATGAAGTAACGAAACCTTTCTCCCTTCGCTCTCTTCGACGTTCTAATATTCTACATGTCAGTCTAAGTCAGCTCCAATCTAGATTGGAATTTCTGGAAGCTGGAAATTGAGGACGTCCCGTATAACGTTTCTAAAAAACGAAGTGAAAAACGAAGTCTGCCTCTTGTCTAATGCGATATTGATGTTGAAATATAAATGATCATATAAGGGGAAACTTAAACACATTTATTGATAATTACTTATATTATATTGTTCGTTATATTTCTTATAAATATTTTACGAACGAACGACTTGAATGTTTCATCCTCGTTGAAGCAAGCTGTTTATTCGCGCTTAATAGAAAAGGGAAAAATTGTTTCTTTCAAAAATAAGAATAACATATGGTTCTTTTGCATCGAAATAATAACAATATAAAGAATGAAATAATGAAATGATATAAAGGGAAACCTAGTAGAATCTAGATCTAAACTAGAATTAAATTAACTATTGTTCAAATTATTAAACAATCGCGAGCAGTCATCCAACATAAATAACGTAACATCCGAGTCAATTGAGGTATCATCGCGGACGAAATTCCGCCATTTGCAATGCGACGGCGGAAAGGAAATCACGCGTGAGTGCGCCACCTCGGTACTGTGCCAGTCGAAGTTTCCAGAATGCCCGAGAATGCTCCGCGGTTCGGGCGCCAGCGGCCAGGCTCGTTTCACGGCATTTACCAACCAGCATTTGCCAGATTCCGTTCATTCCGTGGCGATCCGCGAGCGGACTAGCGGAGTAGTACCAGTCGGGATTGTTGACTTCGACAGCGTGTCCTGTCGCCGTCGCACGATAAACCGCCTGGCGAAGCGTCGTCACCTCGAAGCGTAAATGCTTTAGCGGAACGAGTTTACGAGCGAGCCCGGTCACGAAAAAAACGCGGCCCGACGTCAAACCCGAAACGCTTGCCTAACCGCCGTTCGTCGGACGACTTGTGCCAACTTGTGCGTAAGTACGAACGCGTGCATGTCGCAAAACTCACAAATCCCGATGAATCTCGCTCGTTAACGGGCCTCGCGTCGACGTTAACGACGCGCGCGAGCGTCTCGTCGCCGTTTTAACCATAGGTTATGTTACACAGGTTGAATGTTGAATCCCAGTGGCTGTAAAGTGTAAAGTCGAGCTAGAAGGTTACCACGCATCCCTTCGTTACTTCCGCCGGCACGAGTCTGAAACTTGCCCCGTGCTCCAGTTTGGCACGTGAATTGGAATCGTTGTTATATTCTCCGACAGCCAATCTTGGAAGCATGGCAAAATGGGGCGAGGGCGATCCACGCTGGATCGTGGAGGAAAGACCTGACGCAACCAATGTTAATAACTGGCATTGGTACGTTGATTGACACAATTGTATTAATAGGGATATGTCTTTAAGTCGATATCTTTAAGTCAATTCGGTCTGATGAAATATATCGGCATTTAATTGTCAAGTTTCAAAGTGTCCATTATCCTTCGTACACTTTTTTAACGCATTAAAATTATGCCGCAGGACGGAGAAGAATGCCTGTGCGTGGTCGCAGGAAAAATTGAAGGAACTGTTTGTAAATTCAAAAATCGAGGGAGAAGGAGGTTGGTAACACATATTTTATAAATTGGAAAATTGGAGCAAGTATTTATACATTTTTATCGGAGCAACTATATTCGTAATAAATCTTATTTAATTTGTAGTGTTATGTAAAATAACAGAAATGGAAAAATGTGAAGGTGAGGCGGTAGCAAATAATAGAAAAGGGAAAGTTATTGTCTTTTATGAATGGAATATCGTTCTTAAGTGGGTATCAAATGGAAAGTCCACCGAGAACATTGAGGGTAAAATTAATATTCCCAATCTCTCTGAAGAAAATGATATCAGCGAGGTAGATGTAAGTATTTTTATATTATAAGTATTTTTAATTGAATTATATATAATTATACAATTCGGCTCAAACTTTTATTCGTTTTAATTCAATTTTGGTTTCTTAATCAGGAATCATTTTCTTTTGATATTTAGTTTATTAAGTTGTGCAAGAATTTAAATAAATGTATATTTCGTGATTTGTAGGTTGAAATTACATTAAAAGATAGTACAGATGAAGGGGAGAAAGTAAAACAATTCTTACATACTAAAGGTAAAGATGCAATAAGAGAAAAATTGAAGAAATATGTATCTTCCTTAAAAGAAGGTAAGCTAATGATTTTCTAATTTGTGATGTAAATTGCTTGTTATATTAAAAACATATAATGTAGCATCTTTATGTAATCCATCTTTTTTTTTATTTGCAGAATTTACGAAAGGAATGATACTTCCCAAAAAAGATAATGTGAAGGAAAATATTTCGAATATAACATCTGGTTTTAATGTCAAGGTATGTTATGTGTACACTTGGGCAGGAGATACTACCGTGTCTCTTGATCTATTTATAATATAGAGGGATAAAGCAACTAACAATGTTTTATTCTATTTCAAGATGCAAATGAATGCCGCAGTGACACCAACGAACAATAATAAAACGATAGGTAAAATCTCAACCACTACGATTAAGCAAAATATAAAGTTCCAATGCAGAGCGGAAGAGTTTTACAATGTTCTCTCTTCGGTCAAGGTAATAATTTTACTGAATTGTCTCATGATAAGCTGTTGATGTAGTCTAACTCACTAGCCTACTTATACAATAAAGTCTTTAATTCTCACAGATGGTAGAAGCCTTCACGAAGAACCCGGTAAAACTAGAGGCGAAGAAGAATGGTGAATTCGAGCTTTTCGGCGGCAATATTCATGGCGAATTCGTGGAGATTACACCAACGAAGATTATTCAAAAGTGGCGTTGTAAACAATGGCCGTCCGAACATTTCAGCGAAGTAACGATCGATATTTGTGAGAAGAACGATCATACTGAGGTCAATTTAACGCAGAGTGGTGTCCCAGCGAGGTAAGCTCGAGTGCGATGACTTTCTGATAAGATTTATCGTATTATTGACAAGTAAGATTGATAATGTCGAAAATGTCGCGATTTCCAGCGAGGAGCTCTCTACGAAGGAGAATTGGGACAGGTATTACTGGGACGCCATAAAACGGACCTTCGGCTTCGGATACTTCATGTGATCTAAATTCCGTTTAATGGATATTTATTTATTGCTAAGTAGAACAATCGTGGAAATTGCGTGGAATCACACGCAGTCGCGCGAGCGCTTGACTTTTGCGGGAGCATAGATGAAACTATGGCATGATGGGAAGGAAGCGTATACACAATACAGGTTTACTCTGTTCTATCTTCATATATTTGGTACCGCCTTGTGTAAAACTTAAATTAATATCGCTGCGTGCACGCTACGGTGCCGCGCGACATTACAAGTTACTTGTATGTCTCTACCTATTAGATGTGTCTGTCTAATAAATCATGAGATAAGACGATTTTTAATCTGTTCTTTCCGTATGAGAATGACCGATGTATCAAGCCTTTTTCCTTAAACAACGATGCAAATTCAAATAAATCGTTAAATAAACATTTGTAGTTGCTGCAAACTCCGCCTATTTATTTAAAAAGAAAAGTTAATAACGCAATCAGTCTTCTCATAAAAAGAACGGACATTCTTTTACATAATAATAATAATAACAAAAATAATAATAAAATTGTTTTTCATTGCTTTAATATCACTATATGTATTTGGCTCGTTAAAGTTTTTGAACGCGGTCGCGCTCACGTTCGTAAACAGATCGAAAATCTTGGAGCTGCAGCCCGCCATGCAGCCCCCCGAACTCTTACGCGATCCCCTTTTCGCACGAGGACAGGACCAATGTCCTCGGCAGCCAGGCAGACGGGAGCGGCATGAATGGGCAGATCCAGAGAGCACCAAATGCGCGCGCCTTCGAAAATCAAAATCAATGTAGTCCGCCGTCGTTCGCACCGGTCCCGTTTGTTCGCTCGCTCGCTCGCTCGCTCGCTCGCTCGTTTGCTCGCTAGCTTGCTTGCTTGCTCGCGGATTGCCCACGCCCTTAGTGCGCCTCGCGGTCCCAGCGCGAACGTTATCGGAGTATAGTGCCGTTTGTCGTATCCCTCTCTCTGTTTCTCTCGCGTTTCCCATCTTGCTCGCTCGTATGGCTGCACAAGCGCACATCGAGATGCATATATACACGCACACCAACCTGACTTCCCCCATTTTTCCGAGTCTCCCCTCCTATATTTCTAATCCTCTTTCTCTCTCGCTACCCTCTTCCGAACACCCTTTCTTCGTTCCTGTAGTCAATTCTCTCGCTTTCTTTGTCCGCATCTCGATTTCTTCTCCCTCGCTCGCATCCCTTGACCGAGTCAGCCGAACAAAATCGCGCAGAAAGAGAGAGAGAGAGAGAGAGAGAGAGAGAGAGAGAGAGAGAGAGAGAGAAGGAGAAAGCGGGGGTTAAATTATCTCCCTCGTCCGAGAAGCGCCCACCAGCATCACCACCACTATCGTCACCACTACCATCGCAGTCAGTCTCTACTCCGATCCCGCGCCAGCATCATCGGCGAGCTCGCGATTTACGCGTGGAGCATCCCTCCGTGTTTAACGCGGCTCCTTTTACGCGCGCCCCCTCCTGTTTCTCTCTCTCTCTCTCTCTCCCCCCTTTATCTTGGTCTCGCTCTCGCCCTTTCTTTCTTTCTCTCTTTCTGCCCCCCTCTCCCTCCTCATCTCTCACCCTTCGAGCGGGAGCATCATCTCGATCTCTCTCTCGCTCAATCGCATCCTCGCGCTCGCTTGTCCATCCCGCCACCCCTATCCGACTCTCCTCTTCCTCGTTCGGAGCACGTTCGGAGCACGTTCGGGCCGCGGGTACGGACGCGCGTCCCACCCCGACAGCATGTCTCGGGGCCGCGTTAAACCATGCGTGTAACCGTTCACGCGTCCGTCAGTCGGTCGGCGACAGTCTAACGGGGTCCCACGCGCGCGCACCGCGCGAGATCGTCGCACGTCGACGTCGACGTCGACGCCGAGGACGAGGACGACATACGGCCGTCGCCGTCGCCGATTAGCGAGTAGCGCGCGCAAAGAGCAACAGCCCGCAGTACAACCGGCGACAAGCCCAGCGCCGACAAGAAGGGGGAGGAGGAAACAGCCAGCGTCATCCTTGTCGGCGTGATGACCGCGGGCCCGGACCGGCGCTCGTCCTCGCGCGTACCCCGTCGTCGGTGATACGGGAGTACGCCGCGCGCACGCCGATTTCACACGACAGACATGTGAGTGCGAGAGCGCCTTCTCTGAATCCCTCGGCCCGCCCGCCCTCCGCCGCCTACTTTCAGCCTTTCCCTCTCTCCCTCCCCCTTGCCCTCGCCCTCGCCCTCTCGATCCCGTGCGCACCCTCCGGCCGAGACGCACGGCGGAGAAGCGGAGCTTGTCGCGGACTCTCGCAACGCGCGCGACTCGCGAGAGAGAAGGATCTCCGTGACGAGACCGCCACGACCGCGCCGACGAGGGGTGGTTGCTCGCTCGCTCGCTCGCTCGCTCTCGAGCGGGAGGATCGGGGTCTCTCCTGTCTCTCGCATCGCCTCGCCTCGCCTCGTTCGCGCATCGCCGCAGCCTCCACCGCCTCGCGCCAGGAATACCGAGAGGATGCGTGACGCACTCGACACGGGCGAGTATAGCTCGGGGGTGTAGAAGGTGGCAGCTCTCTCTCTTTCTCTCTCCCTCTCCCTCTCTCTCTCTCTCTCTTTCTTTCTGTTTCTCTCTATGTTTCTTCTCTTCTCTATCTCTCCCATCTCCGCCCTGGTATTGTCCCCCGTTGCTATCGCGCCGATTATCGGCCGGTGTCGCCGAGCGAGAATCGCGGAGAGATCGGTCTCCCTCGGCGTTGGGCGGGTACGGCGTAACGAGCACGCTGCCGGACGAGCCACCCTACTTTTCCTTTGGGGTGGTTTACTTTCTCGGGGACTGCCCTGGCTAGTCGCGTCGCGTCTCTCGCACGGCTCGCCTCGGCCCCCGTGTCCTCGAGGAACCCTAAATAACGCGATTACGGGCGGGCGGACGCTCCGTGTCCTCGGGTGAACTCAATTCGGACTCGGATTCGGAATCGGAGCGTGGTTGCGTGCCCGGGGTGAGTTTCGGTGAGGGATGGTTCTCCGCACGGCGCGGCGCGGGGCAGGGTTCGGGAATTTCTCTCGGGAGACGGAGAGTGTTTTTTTTCGTAGCAGTGCTTTCCCCTTAGGTGTGCCGCGAGAGATTCGCGCGACGCAAAGTGGACCTTTCTGCAAATTCACTTGCTCCGGATGCGAATGGACCTCGATATCGTAACTGTTCGACGACGACAAAGTAAACAGATTACGCGGTAATCCTTTCGGCTATCCACGGTATTCCGCCGCGCGAAACAGGAAGAGAAACGTTGACCCAGAGTAAGATTTCGTCACGCCAATTGTTCGGAAATAATCGTCCATTCATATTGCGGCTCGCGCGCAAATAACGCTGTAGCTTTGCATTCATAAATCTTTTAGTGTAAGTTAAAAGGGAGAATCGATAAATTTATACATACAATGAAATACAAATCGCCCACGACGCGTGCATTATATAGCCCACCATGCGCTTGCTTGGACATATTTGATCAATTCCGACGTTGCTGTGAACTCGCAACCAAGTTTCCGTCATCGATATCTGTTATAATCCTAGCTTTTAATTTATTTCAAACAGAGGGAGAGAGAAAGAGAGAAAGGAAGAGAGCGTAAAAAAAGGAGCACGCTCTCTTCGCTAATCTATTACACAATCGACGATACACGAGTATCGAAAGTCGGGCTCGCAGGTGCATGGAGCCGCGTCGATTGTTTATCTATAAAAATGCACGCGGTGATTTTCCGCGTTATTGACGAGGGGCATGGTACGTGAGAGTTTTTCAGTATGCGGGGAATTCGAAAATAAAACTGACGATAGACGAAGGAGCGGAAGATATTGTTTTTCATTAAGATAACTCGCGTCCGATCGCCGTTTTTCCGCAGCCATTCGCATGTGCGTACGTGCACATACGCGGTTTTCGCTCGCGCGTCTGTGCACGCGTGCGTACGTGCTTGCTGGCGCGGGGAGGCGCAGTTGTGATTTAAGCTTCTGCACGTATGAGCTAATAAAGTAATAGATAATAAAGTAATGAACTAATAAAGTAACAGCTAATTGGAAATCTCTCGCTCCTCTCTCTTTCTCTCTCTCTCATTCTCTCTTTCTCTTCCTTTCCTTCTCTATGATCGAGAATATTCGAATTTAACATTAAACGCTACGTATTACACTTAGCTGTTAATTATGTGAACGACACTTGTATTTTCTTGAGATTTATGGCGCTTGCGGACGATGATTTTATTTCCAATTTAATTCGTTTGCGCTTAATAGACGGGTAATGTGAAATAAGAGACGAATAAAAGTCCTTCAGACCTTAAAAAGTTAATGTAAAATGGTATATTTGTAAAAAAAAATGCGAATCCGATTCAGATACAAGCTGTAGCAGACAGTGCTAATAATATATCGATAGCTTTCGATCTCATCGTGATAACGAATGTCATAAACGAGCCGATTATGCGTAATGTGAGCAAGAAGGAAATTATTTCTCAAAATGAGCATTCGCGATTTAATCCGGCATTTATCTTCCCATGGGCGGAGACGCGTTTCCGCTTGCAATTCGCGACTTGCAAGACGCGACTCGCGACACGATCGGTACCACCGACGATGCACTTCCGGCTTTACGTAAGATTAACATAGGATTCTTATCGCTCGACCATACGTGACGTCGCCGTTATGTCACCTCCGCTTCGAGTCGCGAGCGAATCTTACTGATTTTATCGGCGCTTTCGGTGCTTTGATATCATATTCCAACTCCTGACGCCAAGTTCTTTGACGCTAAAAGAGACGATAATTGCGCGCGTATTTACAACAATATCAATTTTATCTGCGTTCATTTCTCTTAATTCATTGAAATTTTTTCCCCTCATTATCGAAAACATGTCGATACCTTCGGAAAAGAGTTTAGTAGTCGACTGCTACGCGCGGGTTTAAGATACCAATTAGACAAATATTATCACGAAGTGTTTTTAAATTTAAGGGTGGCACCATACCTGGAGGTCATAAGGCGACGATCGAATCGAGCGGACGTAGGCAACATTTCGTACGATATTAAATTGCAATTGCAGTTCCGGTCGCATCGCACGAGAGCGATTTTGAATTCCCCCGACCCGACCTCGCGTTGGATCCGTTCTTTCCAGCTGCACTTTATTAGACTCTCGGCGGTCTAAGTGAAACGGCGTGTTATAGTTCACGCTTGGCGAAGAAAAACGAGAGGGAGAAAAAAATGAGAAGGAGAGAGAGAGAGGAAAAGTGTAGGCAAGTGCGAAAACTGGCAGCTGAAGAGAGAACGAACCTATTACAATCCACGATAACAATCTGTCGCCTGTCCTGCTCTTCAGCATGAACGTGACAGCTTCCAGCGATAATGATAACGTCCGCTATGCCATTTTCGCCTTATCGAAAAGCAAAATATTTCGTTAATTTCGAATCTTCCCTTTCCCCGCACGATCTTATCATCCGTGATAAGAGATTTCGCGAGAAATGATACCTGAAGACTTTTGTTCGTCGCGAAAACTATATACGCGGTTGTAATTTCATATTATAGAAGACGATCTATCTCGCGGGGTTCACGACATCCCGATCTTATATATACGTTAACGTCAGTTTAAGCATTAAGTGGATGGGTAAACGAAGGAACGAGTTCACGTGAATTTTAATCGAGCGGCGAATCACTCGCTACACGCGTTCTATTTCCTATCCATTAGGAAATAGAAACAGGGGAGTCGTCGGTCCCCCGTGGTATCCGCGAGAGGAAAGAGTAATGCTCCGACTTCGATCCTATGCATCTCGAATTCTTACTTCGCTCTTTGACGCGAAAGCGAAGGCCCTGGTGCGAATGCTACAAAGGGTGTATCAGCAAATCGCGTTTTCTCGAGCAGTCGCGGATTCTCAAAGGCTTTTAGGAAGCTGATCCGTTTTTCAGCCGAGAAAACTCACCTGAAGATTTACGATTAGACGAACCTTACTGCTTCTGGCACCGTCAACCCCTTTCCCCTTCAAATTCTATTTTTATATAATCACGTAACATACTTCTCGTTATATACAGCGCCTTTTAAACTTTGTTCGAAATTTTTTTCCCTTCCGCCTCTATTGTTTCTTCTTTTTTTTTCGGCGCGTTAAATATCGCGGATTAGAGAGCTATCGGGTTAAATGCTCTTTAAAATTTTGCTAAAGAAAGCTCAACTCGAAATCCGCGAAGCGAAGCGGATCCGACAGGTAGGGAGGGACCCGGCGGGACTTGCGATGCACCGTGTATATGTCGACGAGAGATACCTGGCCGGTCGACTATGTGTTATACCCCTTTACCGAATTAGGTTATACATACATCTACCGTTTTCTCTTAAGAGACATCCCCGACCTAGCCGCCGTATAGCTACCCGCCGATATAGTCCACCTCATCGTCAGGTATGGCGCGCGTTAGAAGTAATTCGATCGACATGTCCCATTTATGTCTACGCGAGCAAAATGTAATAAAAGCCGCAGCGCGGTAATAGGCGAGTGCCACCTGTTTCACCCTGGGAAAACGGGGGAGGCGTGCGCGACGATTGATACACGATTGCTTCCTTTTTCCCTAATCGAGAATCCCTCCTCATTCCGTCCTTAATCCGCCGACAAACGGCGGCGGTGGCTTTGACGGGGGAGGGGTATCGAGGCGGCACATCTTCGACCGCGTGCAACCGCGCGATTATGCAAACGTCTCCGCCCGATTTGGTCCGTATTCCGCCCAATTTAAAGTGTGATCGATATGGCCGTTCGTACATTAACGCAGTTAATATTTATCGATCGAATCGGAAGAGCAAAATTCTTTCCTTTTTTTTCTTCACCAAGCGCGAACAAAAAGAAATATAGGCCGCAGCGGTTCGCGGAATTTTATCATTCCTGACAGTACGCTTCGCTCCTCGCGCTCTCCGGCACACGAGAGGGAGACAAATGTTTAACGTCCGGAGAAGCGACGCTTTATTATTACGTTCCTCCGTAACCTTTCCGAGCGAGAAACAAAGAAGTGTTCTTCATTAATGAAATATCAAAGGTTATTAACGGCGGTCTCTCTGGTCTACGCGGCGGCACCCCGATGGACTTCGATTTTCGAAACGCGGTTTCCGCGCTCGCGGACGCGCGTTCGAGGCAGGGGGGGATTTTTTTTTACAACGGGATGCGCGCGGATCCGGAGGTCGGTTGACGTTAATGGCGACCGTGCACGAACGGGCCCGTAAAAATATGCACGGCGCAATTTACGCGCGTGCAGGGAAAGAATACGTATAAGTGTGTGGGTATATATATATATTTTTTTTTCATCGGCAAAAAGAGCAGCGTATCGGAAAATTTATTTATAGTTCAACTGTGTAGCCGCCGGGGCGGCCGCAACGGCCGCCGGCTGTAACGCCTCGTAATAAGCGGAGAGATGCATATAAGTGGATCACGACCTTCTGCTATTTTTTTTCTCCATTTAGTCATTAATATGTTTTACGCGCGCTCTCGCCCCTCCAGCGCGTTATAAACGTTATCAATTTTCGCGCGGCAGGGCGCCGGCACGATCAAAACGCTCTCTTTCCGAGGCGAGGGAATACCGAGCGGGTGGCCCGCAGAGCCGATCGACGGGATCGACTTTTCGTTAATGCCCCCCCACGACTTAGACTTAGTTAGCCGCAATCAATCTCGGATCACGTATCCCGATATATACTCCCATAATAAAAGAAGCGGCGCAGGTCGACCGAAATCGATAGCCGATAAAAGTGTTTACATTATTACACGCGGCTGAAACATTATTTTTAAATTTTCCGCGAGCCGGTGCATTTACACACAGATCCTTTCTCAGGATAAATATCTTTTGCCCGGGCACAATCGCGATCGCACGGCGGAACGCCCGCGCCGGAGCGTCGCTGATGCGAAAACCATCGCGTTTATTTTTCCATGTGACTCTCCTTCCGCAATTGTGACTTCGTCTTCTTCTCCTTATGTCTCTCCCGCGAGTCTTATTGTTATAGAGTCATGCGAATAAGAGCGTAGCGAATAAGATCGGCGAGACGCAGCGACTCACGAAATTCTTCGGAAAATTGTTTTGAAAATTATAGAAAAATATCCTTTACGTACATCATTTCAGAATACGCGAGTCGCGACGTTTATTTTTATCTCTCTCTCTCTCTAGCTCTTTCTCTCTTCTCGCTCTTATTACGTCAAGAGGAAATTTCGTAGAACATTCAGGATCAAGCTCTTTCTCTCGGTCATACAGCTCTCGCGCGAGCAAATGTACATTTATTTATTCCCGCGCACAAGAGAACCGTGATATTCCGTGGGCGTGGGAAGCCGAAGGACTTCGATCCGATCGCGCGATACGGCGAACATTGTGCATTACGTATTATTAGACAC
This sequence comes from Temnothorax nylanderi, assembly GCF_030848795.1. NCBI lineage: Eukaryota > Metazoa > Arthropoda > Insecta > Hymenoptera > Formicidae > Temnothorax > Temnothorax nylanderi. Next base: position 261,811 of record NW_027249114.1, on the reverse strand, counting down.
GCATCCTGGCAGCGAATAATCGCGCCTCGCGCGCGCGCGCGGGCGGTCTACCGCCTGTCCACTTAACGGAGAACATCGCGGACAGTGACGCAAGCGATTTTAATACTCATCATCCGCCGTCTGTATAGGTGCGCGAAGTAGATCTCTTTTAAAAGATCGTTCGCATTGTCCGCGATGAATGCGCACACGCGCGCGCGCGACACGCAGTTATCAGCACGCCTGCAACCCGTGGCTGTCACCGGCGTTATTTTAAAACGGCATTACTGGACTCGCTCTCTCTCCGTAATGCCGCGATGCTACGGGTACGATAAGTGCCTCGTGAACGCCGCGATTCACCGATCCGCTAAAATATGAAACTGCCAACTACCGTGGCGTTTTTAATTATCCTTACGGTATCACGCCGGTAATCTCGTGGACGCGAAAACTATTGAGAGTTAAATTTCAGCGCGTTTAAGTTTCGAAAACGCGAGTATTTTAATTCTTTCTGAAGGCGTCCCACGCTTTTCTCCGCCTCCAAATCGCGAAAGGACATCCGTTGTTCTTGTACACCCTCAGAGACGGTCCCAAGAGATTTCACTTGGCGAATCGCGCCGAATCGTTTCCACCGGTTTGTCCTAGATCGAAGGCGGAGTCCCCGAGGCGACCGGCGGCATCGTTAACATTTTCCGGAATCGCGCGGGAAACTGACGGCGATACGTGACGGAGTCGTCTGGGTGTATTAACAAACTAATTAAGGCCAGTGTTCGTTACACGAAGGTAACGCCGTTAACGAGACCGCGGGTTTCCATGCGTTTCTATATTTATTTATGGAGCAGGTCGCGCGGCGATGTAGGGTCAGCGCAGCCACTAACCACCGAGCGTTTCTCGTCGTCGTTATAGCGTCTATTCTCCAGCGGATCGGATACCCTGCGAGGCGGTGTAGCCATAGTTACACTATTGTGACACGCTAGCCGTCCTATAAGAACCGAAGGGAGCACGACGACGCGACGGTGGGAAACCGTGGTTTTCCGCCCGAGCGCACAACCGCTTTTATATCCGCGAACGCGGCAAAATCGGGAACTCTTTCTACAGGCGGAAGAAATCACGCGTGCTGGTTGACTATCCGTGTTAGTCCCCGGCGTTCGCGAATATGTTCAAAGTCGATTAACGTCGGGTTCTCTCTGTTGGATTATGATAATTTCGCATTTGCTTCGGAAAGCGCGATCTCAATATTTTCAAAAATCATTAAATCTTCACGCGTCATTCTGCACCATTTACAGCTAGATGGTTGCTTGCTCATTCTTTTGACGGCAGAAATCGGGTTGAGACGAGATGACGCGGCCATGAGCTTTCTCGTAAAGAAGAAAAAAAAAAAAGAAACCGCGGAGTTCATAGTGCGTAAAGTAGCGATAGCGCCATAATACTACCGTCGACCTCTTGGCAAGCATCCACTGCGATTTAAACGCCTTCGTCCCGGGACCACCTTTTAACGCTCTGTTGCGCTTTAGTAGTCAAACTAAACATCCTGCCGCGTGTAATTTCCGTGTATGGCGCGTGCAACATTAAGAATACATTCAAGAATACATTTTAGATTTAGACTACGTTGCGAAATATCGCGATTCCCTGTACACCCTTATTGGGTGCATCGTGCGAGCGATATGAAAGGGATTTGTCCATAAAATGAAGAGAAATATTGTATTCGGATGTTAAAAACGTCATTATTAAGAAATTATTAAGCTCCGATTCGCGGAGCTTTTTCATATGTATATGCATACGTTCGACGTATAATGAAATGAGGCTACCTAGAGGGATGAACAATTCAATGCCGTCGTTAGACGGCGTAAGGTAAAAATTACAAGCCCGGCATCGATTTTCGAACGACGTCCCGTCACTCGCTTCCGATTATCTCGAGGCGGACGCGAACGCCGTTCGACCTTCGCAAACGTTACGAGAGAAGCTCGATACTGAAGTTTGCGCCTACTCGTCGCGCGAGAGAAACACAGTCCGCGGAAACGCGTTAATACCAACGAATAACAAACGGCAAAGTACACGGCGCTTTTGTTCTCGCCGCGGTAAATGTCGACCGGCGCGGCGTAAAACGCCATTGATTCAGCGCGAATAATGTATCGCATGATTTCTCGACAGCTCTCCGTTCTCGTGCGAGGAGAAACTAATTTTGGGCTCCTCGCGAATACTGGATGAGTTTGAGGATTAAAAGGAGAGGGCGTGTGTATTATTTAAACTTCAGGACGCAGACTCGAGGATTTATTTATGCGCCGCACGGTTGTAAGATTGTAAAAACAGTTACGGAAGATAGGTAGTAACGTAGTGTAGTATAAATCCTTTTAAATATTTCCCAAACGAACTCGGCGCCCGAGGGAAAGGGGTTTCCCTCTCTCGTGCGAATGGCCGAGCTGTTGGATTCTCCCGAGGAGGGGGAACGTTAATTCGTCGCTATCCAGTATTCGCGATAGTCCTGAAATATTCCTGCACGGCACTCTCTCGCAAAAAGGTTTAAATATCGCTGGCGTTTCTATAATTACAGGCGTCGAGCATGCCATGCGCACTTAACGGGGAGGTAATCGCGTTGCACACCTGGCGCAACATGCATCCTTTCACGCCCTTGCCGCAGCAGCAGCTCGACCGCCTCGCCAGGGATATCGAACTGGCCGCATTCGATGAGGAATCTGTCGCAATTATGGCAGTTATCGAGTACGTTACTTCCCTCGTGGACGTTCCTCTACTCCCCCCAGTGTTCCCACGTGGTAAAGACAAGACTCGCGAAATTCTTTCGAAGGAATCCTTCGATCGGGAGGGCCGTCCGTCCTCGGCGGCCGAGCCACTTTTAATTTGAAGTTAAACCTCAAAGTTTAAGCCAGACGTTTTATTACAGCAAAATCCACCCGAAATTAAGTTAAGGATAAACTTTGCTTATTGATTCTCATCTCCGGGGCTTAATTCGCAACAGGCCTTCCGATCGTACGTAAAGCTGCTGACGTCCTAATTCTTGCGAAAGTCAAGCGAAATTAATCGAATCGAGAACACACTCTTTAAAGTTTTCGAGTCCTTTTTTTCCGTTCACGATTCAATATGAGAACCTTTGATCGTGGAAACGCTAGGAGGAACTGAAAGTTATTTATTAATATGTAAATGCACTTTATTTGCCGTCTCCTATATTTCATCCGCCTGTGCTACAAACGTCAGTTAATTGTACAAATTAACTGGTTTCGCGAGACGGCCCTTTCGGATGCACCGTTGCACAGGCGGATCTAATTCGTGACACTCGCAAAATTTCCTGAGCGTATTAAGGCCGGCGCGCCGCGCCGCGGCGAAGCGGCGCGCGTTTAAGCGGACAGGCCGGCAAGTGAAATACGTCAGTAATTGGAGCGCCGTCGTACGCCCCGCGAGTTGGCACCGTCGTCTTCGACGACGAGACGAGAGCGCGAGGAACGCGATCGAATTGTGATTCTAGACGATAACAAGTGTCGAACTTTCGGCCGACCTCTTCCGGCGCAAGCTGCTCCGACGGCGTTACTTCCCGTATTAAAACGCGCTTATTACACCGGGAAGTCTCGCGTACTCTTCGCGTACATGTCCGAAGTCCTGGTAAAAGTTAATCTCTATCTTCTGAATTTTTGAACGGAACAAGTAAATCTCTCGTTAACGGAGAAATGCAACGTCGGATCTGAAAGTTTCGTATATAAGAGTTTGTTTTTTATAAAGAATGCACGAAAGATTCTTCGATGTGGCTAACATTTCTACGGAATTAAGATTCGGGAGGTCGCCGTTAGGGGAAAAAAGGACCTCTGTCTGATCATCGATAATCCGTTTTCTCACTCTCGAGTTCGATAAGCGACGTGTACAAGCTGACACAGGCGGGAATCGCGGAATAAGCTCATCATAGTCGCGCGTACTCTGGAAACGGAAGTGCGAACGCTTTGAGATGTATTTGGAGATACGCGATGCACCAGAGACTCGCTCTGGTTCACGAGTGAGTGGCAAATAAGTAGCTCGTTAAAGATGAAGTGGCGAATAAGCAGCTCGTTAAAGATGAAGTGGCGGTCAGGAGAGAGGGGAGAGAAAAAAAAGGAGCGTAAAGCCTTCCGCGCTGATCCGTCAGCGGAAACGGAGTGGAAGCCCCGCGGCATTGGTTGCGCTTTTCGCGGTTCGTCTGACAGTAGTCTCGTGCCGCGCCGAAGTACGACAAAAGAACTTTCTCTCCCTCCTTTTCTCGTCTCTTTTTTTTTCCCTTCTTTATTACGCCCCTACAGTGACTCTCGGTGCGCGATGACGGTAGACGAAGGATTTAAGACAGGTCGTCCGTCGCGCGAAACAAGACGCGAGCACACTCGTGTCGACAGCCCCGTGTCTCGACAGCGGGGGAATTAATCTAGCATTGCACAGATGCTACCTCTTACTAAAAGTCACGTATTAGTTTATATTTCAAGTTCTTTTATTTGTCATTTGCACAGAAGTATTCGTACGAAAGCGTTTCTACGTTTCTCACAGGTAGACTTTTGGTATTCAACGTTTACTTGACAACGTCGAATGAAATAAATATATCGGAGTAAATAAATGTACCGAATACTTATACGAGAAAGTAGATATATCGGTCCCAATTGGTGATATGATTTCATTAAGATTATTACGCTAATAATTCGTGATACAATTTTTCGGCATATCCGCTCTTTGCCCGCAGACTCAATGTCTCCACCGAGAGGAGTAAACGTGGGATGTAGTTGACACTACCTTCCACCTAGCGAGAGCACGACGACGGAGGCGGTGGACGAGGAAGAGGAGGAGGGGGAGGGGGAGGAGGAGGGGGAGGAAGAGGAGGAGGAAGAGGAGGAAGACGAGGACCAGGAGGACGACGACGACGACGACGACGACGACGACGACGAAGACGAGGACGAGGACGAGGGCGAGGAGGAGGAGGAAGAGAAGAAGGGAAGAGATCGTGACGGTAGCGTCGGTGAAGGTGGTGCCGTTCGCCGAATTCCGGTGTCCAGCGACGAGGAGTACCGGAAGCGTGGCGTTCGCGAGTTCGCGCGTACGTGCGTGCGTGCGTGCGGGCGGGCGTGCGTGCGCGCGCACGGCCGCGTGGGCGAACGCGCGCTCCGTCAGCGTACCCGCCGCGCGCATGGTAAAGGGGTACGCGAGAGCACGGGCGAGGGTGAGACGGGCTACGCGGGACCGGCGGTGGTGCCCCGAGGATCGGGGTTCGAGCCGAGAGCTCCAGAGATCCGTTCGCGAGAGAATCAGAGGACGCGCGATCGCCCGCGCGAACCGGTAACTGTACCGGACGCGGAGCGCTGGAACGACTTTTCGAATTAAAGAGAGAGGGACAGAGAGAGATAAAGAGAAATAAAGAGAGAAAGAGAGAGAGAGAGACAGGGACAGGACAAGAGATAGTCCGTCAGACATGAACGTTACTCCGACGGTGGAGTTACCCGGAAATGACAGTTACAACGTCTCTACCAACGGTCTCGACTGTGGCGGTGAGCCCATACAATATACGGTATGGGAGCGTACATTGATAGTAGTGATCGCCACCTTCCTCAGTCTCACCACGGTCATCGGGAACAGCATGGTCATGATATCGTTTAAGATTGATAAACAACTGCAGACGATCTCGAACTATTTCCTATTCAGCCTGGCGATGGCCGACTTCGCGATCGGCCTAATCTCCATGCCCCTCTTTACGCTGTACACGGTGCTCGGTTACTGGCCGCTCGGGCCGCACGTGTGCGACACGTGGCTCGCCCTCGATTATCTCGCGAGCAACGCATCAGTCCTCAATCTGCTCATCATCAGCTTCGACAGATACTTCTCCGTCACGCGCCCGCTCACCTATCGGGCCAAGAGGACCACAACCAAAGCAGCCGTCATGATCGGTGAGTATCAACTATCAAATCTGTTAAAAATGTGTGATAAAATATAAGTAAATGAGGTGCAATGTTGATTATCTCTCAGGAAAAATCTGGGAAGCTTGAGAATTCTTGGAGAGTCTTTTTTTTCTGCTTGGAGAAATCAGGGAATTCTCGGAGAACTTTGTCGAGACTCAAGAAACTTAGACTTTTGTCGAAATTGTCTCTTTGAAGATTTTGTTTTTCATTTGTGATTTAAAACTGCTCCAATTCTCTCTTACAAAGTTCAAATAAATATCCTGATAAAATAATTTATATTGCGCTTATAATAAATTACGGTATTCTAATATACTTCAATATAGTATAATAAATCTAAATTAATATTCGTTGAAAAATAATCGAGGCGACGTTAATCGTTCCAGGGTCCGCTTGGGGTATATCGCTGCTTCTTTGGCCACCATGGATCTACGCGTGGCCGTACATCGAGGGTACAAGGACCGTGCCGAATAATGCATGCTACATCCAATTCATCGAGACGAACCACTACATCACCTTCGGCACGGCCATCGCCGCGTTTTATGTTCCTGTCTTCATAATGTGTGTTCTTTACTTCCGGATCTGGAGGGAGACGAAGAAACGTAATAAGGAGCTGCCAAGTTTACAGGCCGGCAAACAAGCCGCGAGCAAGCGCAGCAACTCGAGGTGGTAACTAACGCTTTCAATTGTTTCTCCCTTTGAACTTGTCGTCAGCACGTCACAAAAAAATCGCATTTGCAACCCCTGCACAAGAAAGATGGTAACACATTGTCCCGTTTAGAAGATCAGCCCTTCCCTTGATTTAGGGCACAGATTGTTTTGTTGTTTGAATATTTTCTATTTGTTTCATTTTAATCTGATAGAAATATTTTTCCGTTAATCTACGTAACGAGATGCTCCTTTCGTCTTTTCGACAACGCGAACAATTGTGCTTTGCGAATGTCGCGAGGTCGAAAGACCCAGATGCGATCTGACGTGCTTATCGTCATTTTTCCCTCTAGCGACGAGGGTTTAGACCTGGAGGAGAGCAGAAGACAGCGAAGCGAGTCGAGCACCGCCGACGATGTTTCGCACGCCACGCACATCGCCGTTTCCTACATTGATAAGCACTACCCGCAATACAAGAGCGTAAGTAACAGTCGTAAGCGTGAGTTTGAATGCGATTACACCAGTGGGAATAACTTTGCACGTTTTCTCGTCTTTACGAATGCCACTGAAAGTTATAACTTTGTACTTACACAACTCGCGCATTTTCGGGATTGATAATCGTTATTACTATGAAAATTTCATATCTTCTTGCGTTTTCATTATTAATTTAAGGAGAAAATCGGGAAAGATTCGGTATTCCGCTATGACGCAAAGTTACGTTTGCGGACGCAATCTCTAGATCGACCATCGCCGCGACTACGATCTTATCCGTTTTTCCGCTTTTCGGGCGTGCAGCACAGGCCGTTCTCCTGGACCTGGCTGAAGATGTGGTGCATCGCGTGGTGGCACAGCGGTCGAGAGGACGAGGACGACGACGAGGAGATCGCCGGGCCGGAAAGCAGCCGCACCGGGGTCGGCTACGAGGACACGCTCACGCCCCTGTCGGCCGAGACGCCGCTTCCCAGCACGGTATCACGGTGTCCTTCCCTCAGCGCGATACAGGCCACGGGGATCGTTCTGGACAAGGCCGCGTTGCAGCACGAGTACAAAAGGCCGACGCGACCGGTCGACCTCAAGACTATCTCCAGCGATTCCGTATGTGACGCTGCTATTCGTTTCTATTTGGAAATCGAGAAGAAGTATCATCTTTTAACAAGTTACTGGGAAAAATCAATATGCTATTAGAGTTACATATTATTGAATTAGGATTAAACTTATATATTATTGCGATTGACTCACTCGAAGATCTATAGTATCTATTCTATCCTATGCGCATGTCTTCTTTGTTTCCAGGTTTATACGATTCTGATCAAATTGCCGAGCAACGGCGGAAAATTCAGCGAGGGGCCGAGCATAAAGATGATCCATGACGAGTCCGTGTCGATTCAGTTGCACAGCATGATGGAAGATAGCGACGACGGTGGTGGTGGAGGCAGCGGCGGCGGCGGCAGCGGCGTCGGCGTCGGTGCCAGCAAGTTCTTCCGTCTCGGTGGCGGTTCCGTGTCGAGTCCGGCCTCCTCGACGGTGACGAGAAGGTCGTCGCAGATGCCGGACATCAGGATACCGCTGAACGCGAAGAACATACCGAAGGCACTGACGGGCAAGGGCATCCTGAACAAGCAGCCCAACAAGAAGAAGAAGAAGTTACTAAAGGTTCAGACCGATTCGAAGGCCGCGAAAACGTTGACGGCCATCCTTCTTGCGTTCGTCCTCACGTGGACCCCGTATAACGTCCTGGTACTCATCAAGTCCATCTCCGCCTGCTCGTTGCACATACCCCAGAAGCTATGGGACTTCTTTTATTACCTTTGCTACATTAACAGTACTGTGAACCCGGTGTTGTACGCTTTATGCAACGCGGCTTTCCGCAGGACCTACGTGAGGATTGTCAAGTGTAAGTGGCACAGCAGGAACCGCGGCACCGCGATCGGGTGACATCAGTAATCCGACGATGCGCGCTTCGACCTTTTTGCATCGGGGAGAGGGGACAGCCCCCTCCTCACGCTTCCGATATCAGCACATCACAGAATTGGGAGTCAACGACCACGCGCGCGCGCACGTGTGCACACATACATACGTGCATACACCGAAGCAACGCTGTATTATTATTATTATGATTATTATTATTACGATTATTATTATTGTCGTTGTTGTTATGTTGCCGTTTACTTTTCCTCCGTTTTACGCGTTTCTCAGAGCGCACGAAAAAAGCGGAAACGAGGAGACCGACAACTGCCGCGAACGAGTTTGGCATTCGGCGACTGCCAAACCACCCTGTTCCTAACGATAACGCTCGTTGTTACGGGTACATCCGGTTGTTTGGGCCGCGCATCGAGCCCACCCTCCGGACCGTCGGACCGCACGCGACGTCTAATATCCGATCGACCGCTCATACTGTTGTCATATAGGAGAAGAAAGGCTAGCGAATTTTTTTCCGAACGATTCTCTACTGAATCGCCACGGAACAAGAGATTAACCCCTCGACGACCGCGTTGTTCCCGCGCGCCGACCGATCGCGCGCATTTTTCAGTGGAAATTCTATTAATCGTCAGTAATTACATGGATAACTCGGTTATCCCCCGACGTGACGTCGGAGTTTAACGCTCTCTCGAACGTAATTGTATAACTCCATAATTACATTGGTATCCATGAATGCGTAAAAAGAATTAATCACGAACTAATATATCCTTGTCGGGGGGTTAACGATATGACGCCGAGCGACGTGAACGAGCTTCCCTCCTCGTGTAAGAGCGTAGGGACGGTTTTGTTTGTTCATAATAATCCCGAATAATTTCTCGAATTTCCTACGGCACTGATATCGATCGTCTATATCAAGACGCGTGAATATTTAATGAGGCAGTGGTTCTTAAGCTTTTTTGAGTCGCGGACTCTTGGGGAAACCGGGGTTCTCAGTTAGATTATTATTTCGAAACCTCGACAGCTGGAATCTTTTCACTGTAATAAAAATTGATGTGGGTGACAGGGGTGACGGTATTGCGTCGGAGAATTGGGAAATCGAGGGAGAAAATCGAGAGGAGGGAAAAGGAAATGCGGGCTCGTTCGCGTCGCGCGCGGAAAGCGCGTGCAGGCCGTCAGCGCACTAGTCAAAACGCATGCAGCTCCGGTCTCCGAGTTTCGCCGAGAAGTAACGCGATGTGGATACTGCCATGAATATAACGTATTAATATCTCTCCGAATGTCGCGCGTACCTACGCGAGTTCGCGTGATTTCGGAATTATATTGCGTGTCCGGTGCCCCTCGGGATCGAGGGGGACCGGTATACCTTCCCTTCCTCCCGGTACGATCGTCATCGTCGTCGCCGTGACACCGGAAGCATCCGGTTGTGCTCCCGGGAGCTTTTCTGCCGGAGGATGGAGGACGAAGGGAGCGGCGGCGATGTCGAATAGTATCGGGGAGAGTAGATGAGGGGAGAAAAGCTAAGTCACAAGCACAAGAACATATTTAAGTAAAAAAATATATATATATCGAAAGGATAACGATAATCTTCTGTGCGTCGCGTAGAACCGCGACGGGCGATGTAAATTTTACGAAGTAGCGAAGTGTAAAATGAATGTGTTTAAATGTTATAATGCTGGGAGGGGTGGGAGGGGAAGGAGACGGAAAAAGGGAGTTGGGCCACGGGGGGTGGCTGGGACGGCTAGCGGAGTACGTGAAAATAATTATAGCGATTAGGAAAAACGAAAGAGAGAGGTATAGAGGAAGAAGAGCGGGAGATTTAACGCTAAATCGAATTCTTCCGTAAAACTAAAATACATTCTAATTATATGTGCCAAACAAAGCTTTAAAAGATTATACCAAGATTATACGACGTGAGAGTAAGAGAGAGAAAGAGAGAGAGACGAGAGCGGAGCGAAAAGGAGGAATGTCGTAGCGCACTCTCGATGCTGTTGAGAAACGAGATACCGAAGAAATATATAGTTAATAAAAAAATTAAATAACAAATAAAATAAGAGCACTGTGTCGAGCGATACACGACTTTAGCGATCGAAAGGCTCGTAAAGTAATCAAAGTCAACCGTACGCGCGCCGACATGCCTATAGTGACCTCAAGACTGCGGAGCTCTTCATTTTCATCCCTTTGTGACTTCGTGTAATTAAATACCTCGCGCATACCTCGAGTTTACATACAGCCAGAAGATGCAATCTTTTACATAAGTGTACTTTAAGTTCTTTCTTTCCCTTTTCATGGGTCATACGTATTCACGTGAATGTTAAAGTCGATCTAAATTGAGTCTCAGCTAATTTCCAATCGCGGAAGTGCTCTTCGGAGATTCCGGGAAGGGTTCTGAGGATAGATTCTCTAGTTTCTTTCACTCGCCACTCGAAGCAAGAAACATAATCGCTGCTTGAAAGAAGAAGAACGAACAGCGACGTTCCTATGTACGCGTCGGCACGCGTGCGTTTGTACCTTGTACAAAATACCCACGCACACTAAACACGCACTCTCGTGCGATCAGCATACACATATATACACGGTGCAGTGTCGCGGATAGTAATACGTACTCGCGGGGATACATCTGCGGGTGCGAGGAGCCCGTCGAGAGTTCACGCGCCTCCTCTCGGTCTCTCGCGACGATCGCGGAGATCCGCGAGATTCTCGGCTGGATCCCGTACGGGTAGATCGGCGAGGAAGGGACTCGACGACAGAGAGACCGTTGATCACGAAACGAACCTAGGTACATCGGATGGACGCGACGGTAGTTACGTATCGACAGCGTATAATTAACGAGTACAATTAATCAATGATTTCGATCTATTATTCGGGTACTTTTGATACGAGGATTCGCGCTGATTTGGAGGCCGTTACGCGAGCGATTATACTGGATAAAAGCTGTAAACACGATTTCCGTTTCCCGAGGTGCGATAAAAGCGACTTCGAGCTGTTTTATAACGAATTTTAAAGCATACTTTCTCTCAATAGATGTGTTAAAGAATTTCAGGATCTCCCGATAACAATTAAGGTATTATAAGCATATAATTATTACTGTTGGTGTCGTAAGTCTTTAAAGAGGCAATGCGGAGTGTCACACGTGAGGAAACAAATACGTAATAAAAAAAAATAAAAAATAAAAAAAAAGATAAACGTACATCTGTATAATCTCTCGCGTTTTCAGGCATTTTTGAACGCCGCCGAACATACGGGGGAAGGGAATAGCGTAAGACTCGGTGATATTTTTTTACCTTTTATAGTCGATCTCGCGCGATTCGATCTCGCGTGACGAGACCTTCGACGAATCGCGTCGATACTAAAATGCGACGGTAAACGCGAATGAGATGAGTGATATAAGAACATAACTGACGTTCGACGTTTTCGTTGCGCTTGTATTTTCTTCGCGACGCAAGAGACGTCGCAAACGCGGAAACAAATTTCGAAGCGAGAACTTGAGGCTTATAGCACTTTTTGTCGAATTCGCGATTCCGCGAGCATGAGCACTGAAACGGGGAGAAGCTCAAGACTTTCGAGAAACCGCGTTTCTGGGGAGATTGTGGTAATTTGCGAGAGGATCGACGACGTTTCAAAGTCTTCGAAACTTCGCACTTCGATATTTCGGCGCAGAACAGAATCGGGATCCAAATCGGAATTTAGTCTGAAATATATCAGGGAGACTGAGTATAGATTTTTAAGAAAAAAGGAGACCATGTCAAATAGTGGAAATTTATTCAAAAAGACGAACGGCACAGAGTAGCGGTCGATTGTGTCGCAGAATTCGTTTCGCTTTCTCGATCCAAAACAAAATTTAAAAAATTGTGTATTGTATTTGTCTGAAAGTAAACGTTATAATGTGTGAGACTATTAATGTGGCAATTATGTATGGCAAGAACACTTGCGGTATTTTAAATAGAGGAACGAGCGTACGCGACTATCCGCTGTTACAAAAATTTGCGTTCTTGCGGAAAGGAGTGTCAGAAACATCGCAACTTTGGGGATATATTCTGGAACCTGTCGTCACACGTTGAAGCTCCAGCTCGAAAGAAAAACGTTACTCAGAGATCCGTGAAAAGCATTTTCCCCCATGCTCTTACGCAAACACTTTATTTATTTATTCCAGCATCGGAACATATCTTCAAAGTTCGGCTTCGCACTAGGAGATACACTCTGCGGGATATATTTATTTCGATATTTATTATAAAAGAATCCGTAAACGTAAGACGTATAAATAACAAAGAGCGTGTTAGTCGCGAGATTAAAAATTGCGCGTGGACTCACGCGATGGTCGACTTCTGGCCAGGGTGTTGGACCTCCGATCGAGGGGTCGATATAACGTGGGATAATAATGCTAAAATAACGACTGGACGAAATCCGATTGAAAGCTGCTGCTACTGCTATTATAAACGATTAACTGCCTCTCTTTATTTACCTGTTTCCTTTGTAGTACATCACGTCGAGACGTAATGTAACGCGCGACGTGCACGTTGCGCGCCGAAAAAGAAAAAAGGACAAACTCTCCTTCTCGTCGAATGCGTTGAAATGTACAAAGCGAATATATTTCATCGTGTGTTAAACGTAAGATTTAGGTATTTTCAAAGGAAATCTCAAACATATATAGCGCATGTACCTGGGTACCCTCTTACGACACTGCACATTCATACATAGTTATATATATAAATATATATAATATATGTAATATATATATTATATATATAATATGCACAATATTATATATGTAATATATATAATATAAATATATATACACTTGGAATATACGCGTACGATGCGTGCTATTTATCTCAAAACGAATGTTCTCGCATAAAAAAGCGTATACCGGAGATAAACGAAATGATGTACGACTTTTTTTAATCGTAGATTATTGTAAACACCGATGTAATCAGTCTATGTTTATATACGTGTTTTATATTAATGAAGAATTTACGATTCGAGAGTAACGTATAAGACGCCAAAGAGACAGAGACGTTGAAGATAAAAAGAGGAAAAAAAAAAGAAAAAGAGAGGGAGAGGGAAAAGACGAACGAGCGTGTAGAAAATTGTGTAACGCGATACCGATAGAATTTGGAAGAATATACTCCGTTGTCTGTGACAAAGAGATTGTATGTAAGTACGACACTGTCCGACATTCCTTTTGTGTTATCGCATTCTTACGACGACCCCTCGGTCGCGCACACTCACACATTTCCGGTCGATTCATAGATACTAATCCCTACTTTCGTCTCTAATTTCTTCTAGATTCTTACATGGATTTTTCTTTTTATTAACGAACTAACTGGTATCGGATGTTTCCTAAGCTTTTACTATAAAATAAGGCTGTAGGTGGAAAACTATAGGTTTTCCCTACTCTTGTACTCTTTTACTGTCCCCTAAACTTATTGTATGGCCCCCCCCCCCTCGGACTTATACGTATTTCCTAATTCATTTCGGGAAGTCCTTGCTGTCATTTTCCGTGGACTGTCCCTTCCTACGTGGTAACTGTAGCGTGATGGGCTGCACCGCGTCCTGATGTTGCTTCCTAGGTTGAGCGGCAGGGTGGCCGGTGGTGGTGGTGGTGGTGGTGGTCGTCGCGGTGCTGCCGCGATGGAAGGTAATCTTCAGGTTTGGCACGTGCTGCTCGGTGCCGGCCCAGTCGAAGTTGAAGATGGGCGCCTCCGGGTGTCCGAGCGTGTCCGAGTCGGGCGTGTTGACGGGCGTGGTCGGCGTGGTGATGTACGGGCTCAGGTCCTGGTGTACCACGTCTGGAACCCTCTGCAGCGCGTCCGACCACGCCGTGCCCCAGTTTTCCAGGGGGGTGGTATCGGGCGGCGGCGGTTCGGCCGTCGCGGTGACGATCGAGGGTGGCGGCGGCGCGAGCAACGCCTTCGTCGGCAGCCGCTTGTGCAGCAACAGGCCGCTCCGTTCCGCGCCGCAGCAATAGTCCCGGTCGAGGTCGGTAAGATAATACTTGGTGCCGGGTACCGACAGCACGTCCGCGCAGCCGCTTGCGTACTGCGTGCCGTGACACTGCGCGAATTTAGCCCGATAGCCGGCCAGATGCAACGAGCTCTTGTGGTACTGCTTGTGGTGGTACCTGACCGCGTCGTCCAGGACGTGCTGCTGATGATCGGAGATCGCGCCCTGGACGCCCCTGCCCTCGTGCTGCTCCGCGCCGCTTATCGACATGTCCACCGGCTCCGCGTCGTCCCGCAGAAGCCGCCGGTTGGGATAATCCGTCGACTGCGCGATCTTCGAAGCACCGTGCGACTCCGTCTCGGACCGGTCCGAGTGAAGCGACGGCGAGAGCTGGGTATCGGTGGTGTCGTTGGAATATGTCCGAACGTATTCCTGGGCTTGGTTGGTAGGGGGTCCTGCGGAGGGATAAACGGTACCGCGACCTTGACCGCTGGGGCAGAGCCCGTAGGTGAACTTCGTTTGAGACGAGTACTGGTACAGCCATGAACTGGAGCGCATTACTTCGGCCTCCCTGTCGCTGTAATTATTGTATATCGCGCGACGTTATCGAAACTATTTCGAGCGAATTACATTACCGATTAATTAGATAAATATAAAATTTCATAATTTAATAAACGATTAAAAGAGATGATAAAATAATCGTAAACGTACGTGAGCACTTGATTCGTGCAAACGATTATAGGATGCTGACACTCGTCAGAGGTGTCCTTGACCTGCAGCACGCAATGGACCCAGAACCACCTTCCGGAGCGGCTTTGTAGCTTCAGTAAAGCGGTGGTGGATCGCTCCTGATCGGATTGGATGACTAAAATCAAGTTTACGGGGAACAAATCAGAACACGGAAAAGAAATCTTTTTAGCTTGGCTTGTCGCAGGATTTTCGTTTTCTTTATTATCAAGAGAATTTTTCGTAGCGATTATTACCGGTTTGATGCTTGCAATAGGCGGTCCTTATAGAATCCCAATGAAGTAGATTATACCACGATACGTTGACCAACTCGGCGCGCGTGTACTCCAGATGACTTTCCGCGCTGCAGAAGAAAAAGAAACCTCCAGGAAAACAGAACTTAGGCAACGCGATTTTCTAAACTTATCAGTGGCGTATTATACGTTACGTTTTATCGATATGCAGGTATTTCATGTCCATCGAGTGAATCGTGGTAAAGATATTCGTCGCGCCCTGAACGATGCTCTCTCGGGTCTCCGGCAGGACCACCGGGGTGCACGACGCCAGGAAAACGAACTCGTTGCGATTGCAAACGGGAACGAAGGGCAGGAAGTGACCCTCCACGAGAATTACCTGCGAATAGAAACGAATGATGCGCGGTATCCGTATGGAAAGTGGACGATATCTTCAAGTTAATCAGCGGTTTTTAATCACCTTCTGATCGCCGAATCGCAGCTGCCTCCGAGAATTTCTCGACACGTTGATTCGACACAGGAACAGTCTCCTGTCGCTGGGAATGGGACTGTTTCGGGATAACTGATTTTGCACGACCATATGATCCTGCTTGTCGATCACGTCGTACACGCTGTCCCCGTGAATAAGCAAATCCTCCTGAAAATCTTTCGTCTTATCACGATTGTGATGACTCAGAGACAATAATGCTACTAGCGTTTTAACATTTACAAAAACTGTCGCCTACGTTACATAAGATTACTGTACCATAGAGTGCCCGAGATAATCTGCCGCATTTTCTGATATGTATAACAATTTTCCTTGCTGCGTCATCATCATAATAAAACCGGACATCGCCTGGAAAAGACGCACGGACTGTATTCCAAAAATGTGTAGTAAATAGCAGATAAATGTATATAAAAGATACGATCGTAAAATAATTACAAGTGATCAATATATAAATAAACTTAAAATAATTACTTTTGAAAATCCTATATTGGGTGTTGGAATATTCGAGGACTCGGACGGGCAGTTTTTCAACGCTGAAACGGAAAAAAATAGAAGAATCAAAGTTATCGGGATAAAATACAACATTTAAAAGAACAGATAAATCGATATTACACGTTTTACTGTAACATTTGTTGAAGAAACAAAATAGTATATTGTCATGCAAAAGAAAAATAAATCGCTATCAACATATACGTATGGTACAATGTGGGTTTACTGTCAGCAATAGTGCGATAAGGCGAGAATCGTAATTTCTATTTTTATTTTATGCAACGTGAAAACGTGCGAACGCTTTTGATAAGCTCGTCTGTCTATCGCGAACTGTAAAAAAAAAGCTGTTGTTTCAGTCGCATTCCTGATCAATGTCCTAGAAATGTAAACGCGAATCTGAGAAAACGCGAAGAAAATAGCTGGAAGGCTAGCAGAAGAATAGCGGAGCGATCGGTTGGAAAGTATCATCGATCCGAGGTCATCAGAATGCCGCCTTCCGTCAGAATGCTAATTAAATTCGCTATTTTTCAAATGTGCAGTTTTTTTTTAGTTCTATTCTCTTTATCTTAGATTTTCTTATACCGCGTGTATCGATTCTTCGTTCTTTGCATGCTGTTCTTACGCCTCATTGTGTCTCGAGTCTTAATTACGTGCGATAGTCTCGGGGCACGCGCGCGGGCTTCCAACGGACCGAAAAGAGAGAGAGAGAGAGAGAGAGAGAGAGAGAGAGAGAGAGAGAGAGAGAGAGAGACGGAGAAAGAAAGAGAGAGAGATCCATTTTAATCTCGTACTTTTTCACGCGATTGCTCGCGCGTTTGCCACCCTCCTCGCAGGGGCTTCCCCGAAAAAGTAAAGGGGGGAAAAAAGGTATGCACCGCGAGACGAAGGGGAGAAAGAGAAGGATGAGGAAAAATGCGTATGCTAATGCAGCACGGCAGCGTTTACTAACGGCGCTACATGGGACTATAGTACCCGATACCGCGAGACAATGAGCGCGAGAGAGAGAGGGGGAGGGAAAGAGAAAGAGAGACGGCTAGAAAGGGGGAGGATAGGGGGAGGGCAAGGGGAGCAGAGAGGAGAACGGAGAGAAGAAGAACGCGAGAGGGGAAGGGAAGCTGCGGCGGGCGGCAGAGGAACGATAGGGAGAAAGAGGGCGAGAGGGAGAGAGAGCGAAGGAGAGAAAGAGAGAGAGACAGAGTGAGAGGGGGACGCGATGCGGGGAGGAGGAGTGTGGGTTACAGGAGCGTGAGAGTGTTGTTGCAAAGGCCGACAGGTCAGCGGATCACCCGGAACTCGCGCTTAGACTCCGCTGAGTTTGAACGCGCGCCGGCCGATCTTGCCTTCTTGCATCGCTTTGCTTCGCTTTGCTTTGCGCTCGCCTCGCCTCGCCTCGCCTCGCCTCACCTCTCCTCTCCTCTCCTCTCCTCTCCTCTCTCCTGCGAGTCTCTCTCGTTGTTGGTATCCACCGGGATACCGCGTTCCCCGCCGTCTCTCCCTCTGTCTACGAGAAGCTTACAGCCGGGTTACCCGGCCGACTCCCGCAACTGAATAGAAATTCTCCTTTGCGCGGATCGTTTGAGCGGGTCACCAGCCGATAACGGCCGACGAGGTGAGGAGAGATCGAGAACCGAAAGCGGATTCTCTAAATTCGGCAAATATCTCGGATTAGAGCGTTTATTGTTTAATCGATAATATAAGAGCAACCAAAGAATCCTCGATTAACGATAATAACGAGCGTTTTCTGTATCGAGAAGATAGAATTCAGAATCAAACGGCAACATTTTGCGACCTCCGCTTTTGCATGTTTCCTTGTTACGAGTACTTGCTACAAGTAACAAGATGCTCACTCTTCAGCGAGATAAACTAATACCAAAATTATAAAATATCGACAAAGTTTCCATAATTCTCATTTTTAGATTAACATTTTAATTATCAACAGTTTTTCAATCATTTTTCATCGAGTAATCCTTATGGGATTAATAATGAATTTTCTCACATCGCATTATTAAGATAACTCTCCAAGATTCTTCATTTAAGGTATAATTTCAATGATTTTAATCTCTCGTGCATATTTTGTTGTAAAAAAACCGATATTGTTAATAAACAATAATCGCTAGATTTATTAGGTTTATTACTTATGCCCGATTATATACTTAATCAAGAATTGTCCGTCAGGGCATTTTTGCGTTCGATGGAAATTTATTAACAATCCTTAAGCAACAGTAACATCAATTTAGCGTGTTTTATGGTCGGTACAATGCATCCCGATCATTACGTACAGCACAGTACGCCGAGTACCAATGCGCTCGCTGAAATATCAGAGTACAGACGCGGGGAATTGCATGGCACGAGCGCTTGCCGGCATTGAAGTCTCGGCCGATGGATGTGAATTACTGTAAAGATATAGTAATCGCGATACGCCGATGGGACTCGCTTTATCACCATTCTTTATTTTATAGTAACAAGTTTGCAACTCGGTGTGACGCGACGTGCGTATCATATCGCAATTTCCTCGATGTTAAACGCAGGTATATAAGCCGTACTTTTGAGTAACTTAACAATTCTCGATAATAGTTATTCTGAAATCATTATATCAATTTGATATCCAACATTAATTTAACATTAATATTTGTTGATATTATCATCGATATAGTAAATGTTCAGTATTTAACATTAGTAACTTTTTAAAAATACATATTAAAAAATAAAAAAAATAAATTCTACGAGTGGCTATTATTTAGTATTACCATATATTAGTAATACTGGCTAAACTATATATTAGTATTACTTTAGTATTTCAACGTTTTTCCATTGCATCTTAGAACTTCGAGAAACTCCTCTCGGCAATAAAAAATATCGTGCATCGCTTCCGACATTACGAGTTGAGAATCTTACAACTTTTTCATATAAAAACTTGCTAAGCGAAGAGAATCCACTTGCAACTTCGAGACACTAAGAGAGAGCTTTAAAATTTAAATACGTGGGCAAGCTCTCTCTCGCCGTTCGCCATACCTTGCTGAAAGTAGTTGGCTTTTCGCAGGAACACGCAGACCAAGGCCATAAGCTGCAGCTGGGAAAGCCTCTGGCGTGTCGAGGGCGGTAACGGCAGTAAGTCACGTAGATTCGCGATTTCGGCGTTTATCAGGTCCCTTCGAAGTTTGCTGGCGCCTTTCGTAGACTTGCTCGCATCTATCCTTCAAGCACACGCTGATGTTACCGTCATTTGCCGCGGCACACGCACGTGCGACACGTGCGTTCGTCCCGGTGTCGTTTCGCGAGACCGTCGGTGGTCGCACCCACTGTCCACTTCAACATCCCGGGATCCGTGACATCTCGTACTTCAGCGAGGAGTGGCCCGAGTCCTCCGCAGTCCTCCGGGACCACCCGCCCGCGCATCTCGGCGGGGAACGACGCGACGTCGCGAGGGTGCACTCACCCCTGAATCGGCGCGAGGATCACCGATCCCCAGGCAACGCAATGTTCAAAATCGAGATATAAGACGTCTTACGTCCCGATTTTGGACATTGTGCGGTCTGGGTCGGTTCTCCATTCAATTTCTGGCAACTAACATCATTTTTATCAAGTTTCATCCGGTCGAAGAGTAAGACGCAGAAAGCCTCGGGGTGAGTTTTAACGCGCGACGCGTCGTATCGCGCATTCAGAGGAGTCGGTGGTCCTCGCCAAAGTACGGGGGCGACAATTCCAGCGACGACGACGACGACGACGTTGATGACGATGAGGGAGGGGTGCCGGGGGGACGGCCGTAACTTACCGATTGAACATATTTCGGTGGCCAGGAAGACATCAGTGGTCGAGCACTGGTGGACAACGAGCGGGAGGACATCCGGGTCGGCAGGTTCTCGCGAAACTGCGGCTACGATCTAACATCCGGGTCATAACGCGCAACCACACTGAACACGTGGATGGACTGGCGGAGGCTGGTTCTCCTACCACCACCAACGTCGCGCGCGGCCGCCACCACCTCCTCCTCCTCCTTCTTCTTTTTCTCCTCCTTCACCGCCATCACCTCCTCTTCATCCACCTACTACCTCGTCTTCGCCAAGCTTCTCCGTCCTCCTCTCGCACTCGCTCGCGGTACCGAGGTCTTTCCTCCACCTCCTCCGCGCTGCTTAATCCCGCGGTCTCGCTTTTACGCTTGCCCGCTGCATTTACTCGCTCGCTCGCAGGTCACGATCGAGAGCGCGGAGTCCTGGTACCTCTACCACCGCCACCATCGTCGCCACCGCCTCCGCTACCGGTTGCACCGTACCTCTCTTTTCTGCATGCGGTTTCTGCGCGCGGATCGCGACTGTCGCTCGGCTCTCGGCTGGGCTTGAGAAATTTTCGGAAACTATTATGCAACGCGCTAACCGCGACTTGGATTTGCTCGAATAACCGAAAAATGAACGAAAACGTCGGCCGCGCGCCGACGTCAAGAAAATTACTGTAAATTGCGAAATAACAAATATATACATGAAATTGTGAAAATGATTAAAATCACTTCGTTTTATATCATAATTTTATATTTAAATGCAAGAGAGAGAGAGAAAGAGATGGAGGAAGTTTATTTAAAAACGCCGACTTTACATGGAAATTATTGTACGGAGACTTTGTAATTTAAAGAAAAATTTGCATTTTTACTGAAAATATTGCGATTATAATAGTCGTGAAAGTGTAGATAAGTTTTGACGTCCGATATTGTACACGGAAGTGTATAATTTGATTTAAACTCTCCGAACTCTCGAGGGGGGCCGCCGGTCATTGCACTCCAACGTGCTGGAAGTCGCCGAGCACCCCCTGGTTTAAATACCGTTGGAACTTTGTCGGCGTAAATCCCGACGCTCTCTCCTTTCATATCGGTTATCAAAGTCCTGAAAGAATCATAAATCCACTTAATCTTTACAATTTTTATAATTTTATCAACGGCATTTTCGCGCATAAAGGGAATAACAAATGGAACGGGGAAATGTAAAAGAGGTGTTTCTCGTTTTTCGAGAATAAATCTTGATTTCAAACGCTTCAACAAAAATATTACAATGTCGTGAGCGAGAAAAATTGATATACTCGCGTCCGAATGACCGCGAGATCGATTCGCAACATCTATTACAATCCATTAAAAATTTCCTGCCCCCTTCTGCCGACAAAATGGCGGACGCGCGCGTCGCTCGATGGATCGCCCGCGATATCAATTCCCTATCCGACGGCCAATCAAGAAACGGCCGCTTCGCGGCAACTTCGTCGTGCTCGCCGAACGATCTTATTGGCCGGGACGAGAGCCGCGCCATTCAAAAGTCCCGCCAATCGGCTCGTCGGACAGCCGTCGCCGCGTGGAAACGCGGCTTCCGTTTACGCAGGTGGCGCTGCGGTCGCCGAGCGCGGCGCGGCGATCGAACCAAGATTGTCGCGCGTGTACGTGTGCGGCGTGTTCGCGTGTGTATGTGTGCGTCGGATGGCGTGGCCGCACGATTTGCTTGAGCTGCAAGCTGCGTGCCTTTGAGAGGTTGTAGACACCTACCTACACGAGAAATGACGGCGCACGATCAAATGCGAGCTATGCTCGACCAGTTAATGGGCACAGGACGAAATGGTACATACGTTTATATCTTCGCTTCTCTCTGGTCGTTATACGGCGGCACCGCGGGCTCGCGGAGTGAGTGAGGGCCAGGGAATCGAGAGAGAGAGTGCAAATTGAATAACGCGAGGCCGCGCGGCCATACTTGTTTAACAATGTACCACCCTACTCCGCGTACGCTCTCGGGATAACTCTTGGATAACTCTGAGCTTGTTTTGCAGGTGAAAATAACAAATTTCAAGTCAAATACTGCGACTCGAAGGTCTGCAAGAGTTTTTTGCTGGCCTGCTGCCCCCATGAAATCCTCTCGTCGACGGTGAGTATAATATTCCGCGCTGCAGCGAATCCGAAAACACGATTGACACACCGTTGGCACTATGCGCAGAGAATAAATGCACCCTGTATATATTTATATACGTACACACGACACACGCATACACACATACGGGTGTTTTGCCGATATTTTCCAATCCCGATGTAAAGTGAGAAAGTAAAGGGGTTATTTTATCTTCCCTCCTCCATTTATTTGGTTATTTCGTAAATTCTGTTTACACTGATTGCACGATCTCTTGCTCAATCTGCTCTTCTAGTCGATATATATTATCTATTGTGATGATATGGGCGAAACCTCGAAACGGATTATCATTCGTATACACCCCTTCACATCTACTTACAACCTTTAATTTTCCAATCAACCTCTTAACTCGCATTTATGGGACGATGGTCAGTATCGAATCCGAGACCCGTCGACCATGAGTCAATCGCTCTCAGAGCCATGCGTCACCCTTAATCTCAATATACCATTGTTAACTAAAATAAAATTCGCTTGAAACAAAATTAAATATGAAATGTAATTAAAATTAGTATCCATGCAATAATGTGAAAACAAAAAAGGGAGACGATCACGCTGAGATTTTTGACTAATTCTCTTAGTTTTGACTTATTTTTAAATACTCGTATATTTAAATTTATATATTTTTTCCAAATATATTTTTAAATATATTTTAACCAACTGAAGCACATGAATGATATACGAAAATGATGGAAATGATACTGATGAGTCTCGTCATTTCTTAATCAAAATAATTTTACTGTATCGTTAGAGTACCTACTATATTGACAGATATTATTGTGACAGCAAAGTCAATATTGAATACAGCATAATGGAATCGTGTAATCATAATTCTCCTACAGTGCCTGTAATGAATAGTTGAATAGTTGATTACTTTTTATACATGCATACTTACTCATCATACTCAACCTCAATGGTCACGAACAGTCTGTGTGCACGAATAGTATTATTGCTATTTGAAAGCATAAATACACAAAACTAAGCTGAGCAGACTTACATACAGAATAATAAAATAAAAATAATTTTTCTCGAGGCAAAGCCGCTTCTTTATCTCAACAAAATTTAGAATTTAATACGCAGCCTTTTGCCGTACATCTTACAATCTAATTGTAAAGAATTTGAAATGTGCTCGCCCGATTACGTTATCTCTCGCAGGCTCGCCTCGTTTTTCCTACGCTACATTTGCTGCTGCCCATCGAGTCATCCATTTTAACGGTATAAAGGGCAATAAATTGATGACGGAAGGTCGCCTCTGTACTCCACTTTATCGCCACGGTAAACTCGCGTGCACACTGACCTGTTTAGCACCATATACTGCTGTACACGCACGTTACAAATGCGTTACACAATTAGAATATATCTTTTCGCATTGTACATACAAAGGTATACCTTACAATCAAGTAGAAGAATTGTATGTAGAATACCGCTTAGCTGTCTCGAATGTAGGAGCTGAGAGAAGCATTTATTTTTTCTTTTTACTCGCCCGTAGAACTTAGAAATAGACAGATATCCGTATACAACGAGGTAGAAGATAGACTCGCCACGAACATTCCAGCTTCGTTAGCGCTTTTTCCTCACCTGTGCCAATCGGTGTGCTCAGTATCACACACGTAGGCGTTAAGTGTCCGTAGATCCGTAAGAATCCGTCCTTTGTAGGGCTCAATAAGCGAATTTAAATAAGGGACAAGCGCCGGAGGGGAAGCGTTTTCGCCTTATCTAATCCGAACAACGTACCTCAGGAATTGATTACGATCAATTCACACTGGATACCGTCGAAGTGCAACACGGGGCAGGCGTTTTTAATCGTACTGTCGATACACGCGCATATACACCGTAGATTACCTCGGGGCTTAGAACAGCCAAATGTACGTTGCGCGCGGCTTGGAAATTTATACGAGCGCGAGAGAATGTGTTGCGAGGGATCCACGTTCATCATTCCACGTTCTTTTTTCTCCTTCCAAACCGCGGAGCACAGTCTTGCCTGTTCTATTCCCCCGGAACGCGGTTGTGGACATACATCTAATTATCTAATGTACACCGAGAATACTGCAATCCCCATCGCAGTGATATCGGGCAGCACACGGGTGACACTGTGGTGTCTGAACTTGAGATGAAGACGCAATTGCATGCACGTCCTGCATATATGCGGTCGATCGAGCAACACTTTTATAGATTTACCGGATTACGGCATACGGTTGATGCATAGGCAACCTATAACTAAGTACTGCTTCGCGCATTTCAGTGTCATCTTGTGCGAATTGATCACAGGGATGTTTGCTATCTCTCTCTCTCTCTCTCTCTCTCTCTCTTTCTCTCCCTCTCTCTTTCGTATTCTCCTACACGTGGCTGCCTGAGCCACCCCTCATCGGATTCTCGAGTTTTATAACAAGATCGATGCTCCAATATATGCAAGCGTGCCTCTCTACCGTCTGGAATAATAATCAAGTCGTTTCTATTATAAGTTTATTATAGTCTGCGTGACAGACATTTTAAAAGTGCCGTCCCACTACGTGCTCCCTCTCTCCCTGCCTCTCTCTCCTTATCTCTCTATCTCTCAGGCAGCTACTAACGTAGGAAAGTTTCTTTACACGGGAAATGCCAGCGCTCGCTCTAAGCGGAGTTGCTTTTTAATCTTTAATCAGTCAACTCTCAATGTCATCCGCAGATTCATCGGAATTTATTTTACATAATTTTACGTAACACGCGTGGATTTCGAAAGCCTGTCGCTGGCATGATTGATGCTCAAAAGGATTACGAGAGGTTTACCGAGTTTTCTTATCGGATTTATAGAACAATCTTTTTTATCAGAAGTAAATAAGAAGGGCAAAGTTGGTGGTTGATTCCATCTCGGATGGATTTATCTCTGCGTAATTTATTCGATTATTTTTTTTTCTCTCAGAATGAACGATGTCACTTATTCATTTCTATCAATCTGCGTCCCTCGCTTTCATTTCTCCTCAAGGATTTTAATTAGATTCCCGACGAGTATAAAGGGCTCATAGCTTGAATAAGGAAGATGTAAATGGAATTGTACTTCATTCTGTACCGCCTTTATTCTCGATCAGCCTAGATTGTATTCAGATTCAAATCCCGGATGAAGTGTAACTCCGGTAGAATTGGCAAATATAAAGCAGTTACTCGGATACTAGCAATTCTACTTTTTTTCCTTTTTTTTACGTAATAAGCATTAAAGAATGTAATATTTTGTGAATGAAAATCATTTAGGTCGGATCAAATTGTGAGACACACGTGAAAATATATTGAAACGTAACGGTGAGAGATAGCAAACACTCCTGAAGGTCCCGCGATACAATTTCTACAAACGAGAATTGTTAATTAAAAAAATATTGAGAACGAACCAAAAGAGGCAGACAGTAAAGAAATATTATTTAAAGTTTAAACGAAACGAAAATTACGAAAAAATACTAACGGCAATTCGCTCGAACGAGAAATATGCTGATATGCAGATCCACTAATGTCAACGTAACTACAGTTCTATTTCCAGAGTCTCTGGAAAAAGCAATTCCAATCAGATCCATTGTACAATATTGTTGCGAGTATTGTCCGCTCATATGTCCGTGTTGTACTTGTCGCTCTCACACGCGCGTTACTGTAAGTACTGAAAACGAGAAGAGGACGTACGTATTACACCTACAATTTGATTTACCTTTACCATAATTCAAGTGCTAGATATACATATATATATGCATATCTATATCTATATCTATGTATATATATCTATATATATTAATTCGATAACGAGAGACGATAAAGGCGGGCGGTTTACCTCAGCCCCTCTACCGGTTTTTTTTCCCACACGGTGGCGAGGCTGAGTGAATATGCCGAATGAATAAATTCCCAGAACCCCCCCGAAAAGGCCTGTAAACAGTGAGTTCGGTGAGTAGAGCGTCATGCTGATTCATGAGACGATGTCTTAATGTCGCTTCTTACTAATAATGCCGTTTACGGCAGGTAGGATTGACAAGTTTACTTTGAGAATGTGTGTGAGAAAATATATATCGTCCTGTGGAAGTATATGGGTGCAGGAAATGAAGCAGTGATCTGTAAGTAGAAGATTTGCGAATTGCCAAGTATCTACGACGTTCGTTGTAGATGTCTCGTTGGTGTCTTTCCTCGCGCGAGAGTTTCACATTTCGGGGGGGGGGGGGGAGAATTTTCCCCCCCCCCTTCTGTTTCGATACCGTTCTAAGAGTTTAAAAACAAGGAGAAATTTCGCTTGATCCTCTCTCGCGCTGATTCGGTGTAGACTTTGAGATTAACGTAGATCTTTTAATTCATAATTACGCGGAACGCGGCCTTATAAATACGACCGCGACGATTAAGGAGATTTTTAGCATTAGTTCCTCGGACTCGTTCACGCGGTTATTTATTAATATCTTTGGCAATTTGCAACATCCAAACGTGTCTCGGCAAGAGAAAATATGAGAGGTGGCATGACGCAGAGAGACGTGTGATTAGGCGGATTAGTACAACAAGCGCCAGTTCCATTAGAAAAATTTCCTTCAACCATTGGACGTGTACGTATTGAATCCGTTTTTTTTTTCTAAAAATTCGTCTAGCAGCCAACGTAAGACACGATTCGTGCCGTACGTAAAATAGTATATTAAACCATTATAGGCTGTAAGTTCTCTTTCGTAGAAAAAAAGTGAACATTATGAAACTTAAGGTGTGTGCTGATTATAGCTTCATTGCCATCGCATTCTCGTGTCAGGCGGAGAACTGTTGCCACCCTGTAAGTGAAAACAACAAACTATTTATCTGTACAAATCTGCATTTCTACTTTTACACGCGATGCTAGATCGCTTGACGATCTCAATCGCTTCATTATTGTACGCTCTATCCTAGCCCGTGCAGGAAGACGAGCTCACGTTTCCGTGAGTTTACGTAAAAAGAATGAAAAGAATGAAAAAAAAAAATATATATATAAAGAAAAAGATGTAAACCTATTGGACCGTCTTATCCTAAGGATACAGGCGAACATAAGCTCAGAATTTTTGTCGTATCATCTCTGTCTCTCTCCTAGATTATCGATTCGTGCTATTTTCCAGTCGCGGCACCGCGACCAAGTACGTTATATTCTTGTCAAGTAAGAAACTAAGAAGTATCTCGTAAATACGCAATGTTGGGAAGGGTCTCTAACTCGTATAACGCATAGAATCGATAAGGCCCTACGATCGGAGGGACCGTAAATCTAATCATGATCTGATTTGTAAATCGTAGCGCATGGACCTGGGAGAATGCCCCCAGATTCACGACTTGGCCCTACGGGCTGACTTCGAGGCCGCGCAAAAGAAGAAGGATCACTTCTATGACATTGACGTGAGTATTAATCTTATTACGTTGAAGTTATAATTTAATAATTCGCCTATCAATGAGTTTTTTTTCCCCCCCAATTGATCGTATCGATCGTTCGCAATTTGCATTCGACGATTTACGATTATTGAGAAGTTTTAGAATTCCGATTGAAATTCTGACATGTCTTTCTCGATTTTCCAGGCGATGGAGCATCTTCAGAACTTCATTGCCGACTGCGATCGCCGTACAGAGCAAGCCAAGCAGCGACTGGCAGAGACGCAGGAGGAACTGAGCGCAGAGGTGGCGGCGAAGGCGAACAACGTCCACGTGCTCGCCGAGGAGATCGGTAAGAAACTAGCCAAGGCCGAGCAGCTCGGCGAGGAGGGCTTTGTCGAGGAGTCGATGAAGCTTATGGGCGAGATCGATGAGCTGCGCAAAAAGAAGAACGAAGCGGAACAGGAGTATCGAAACAGCATGCCGGCGTCAAGTTATCAGCAGCAGAAGCTGAGAGTGTGCGAAGTTTGCAGCGCGTATCTTGGAATACACGACAATGACAGACGACTGGCGGATCACTTTGGTGGGAAGCTGCATCTCGGTTTCATCAAAATCCGTGAGAAGCTCGCCGATCTTCAAAAGACCGTCGAGGAGAGGCGTAAGGAGAAGCGCGAGTCTATGCTCGACAGAAGACGGGACAGAGACAGGGAGGACCGCGACAAAGATCGCGATAGGGACAGGAACCGCGGAGGATTGGGCTACAGAGGAGACCGCGACCGCGACCGCGATCGAGACCGTGACCGTGACCGCGATCGTGATCGCGACCGTGATCGTGGTGGTGATCGCGATCGTGGTGGTGATCGCGATCGCGATCGTGACCGCGATCGCGAACGCGATCGCGGTGGTGATCGGGACCGGGAACGCAGGGACAGCGGTAGGAAAAAGTCACGATCTCGCAGTCGCAGTCGTGGAAGAAGGTTTGTGAATTTTCACAGTTTCTGATCGTAGCGAGTTGAAAATGAGTAGTCACCGCGTCTCTTTCAAATCCGAGTGAATTAAAATGAGCAAACGCTATCTGCCATTGTCTCACAACGTTTCCGATATGTTCTTGTTCCAGATCAAAACGTTCCCGCAGTGGCAGCCACAGCCGTCGATCTCGTTCTCGTCGCAGTGGATCTAACGACCGTAAGAGATAAGAGACAAGATGTATAAGGACTATGCTCAATGGTTTCTTTTCCTTTCTCGCACGCGCACTTTCGTACATGTAATGTGTAACACCAAGCCGTGCGCACGAGACATTTGCGCCGAACGTCCGTAGCAAATGCGATATCCCATTTTGACATAATCTTTGTACATTACTTGTCACCCAATCGATATGTTAATGCGATATAGTATTTATGTCGAATCTATTCCTACTCTCTGAGATATGTCTTAAATTTCGTTTAGATCTACTCTATATGTAATCTATTTTGGCTTTTAAAAATAGTTTTAATCCACTGTAAATAAGAATAACTTAAGTACAACTTGTATTAGCAGTTGTTACATGTTTACCATATTTGAGCATATACAATAATAAATAGTGGCAGCATAAAAAATGCCCTCGGCGTTACATCATTTCTCCAGAATACATCTAATTAAGTCAAATCTCCGTCATTAGAAGCAGAAGCATTAAACTTTTAGTAACAAGGTAGCAAAACTTTCTTGATACGAATCTGTTTCATATTATCGTAGTTAAAGTGGTGAATATTTTGAAATTCGTGCGAATGTGACGAAAGCTCAGCGATTACATCTTCTGGCTGTAACTTTGAGGTAAAAAGATAAATTAACGTTATAGTGGTGACATCTCTCGTTAATTAGGCGCAACTGATGGTCGTGTTGATCGTTATTATTGGTAATTAAATAAATTGCTCGATTATAAATAAAAGAATACGTATGCACCGATGAGATACTATTGAAGACCATAAATTTTTGGCAAATTATCATGACTATCAATGGAAGCCCCGGAGGCCTGGAAATAATTGAAGAATATCGACATTATCGGCTGTAGATGGAAAAAGAAAAGAAAAAAAGGGGTAAAATAAATAATATTGCATAGTTTTTTTAAACTTTAATTTTATTTTTCTTATTTCATTTATATTAGAAAAAGATCGTAATTAATTTTCTAAAACTTTCTCCTTGCCATTGCCGCCAACTGCCGTCGCCAGATCGTTAGATTTTAACATGGAGTTCTATATTAATTATTTTATATACCATGTATTTTAATATGTACATGCATATTAATATGATTTATTATATTTTATGTACGTGTGAATAAAATATGATCCTTCAAACATTTTTCGTATTATAAGCTACATAAAATTGTAAATGGAATTCTATTCGGAATTCTAACATGCGTTATAAATTATTTGAAATAAGCAAAAGAAATATAAAAGTGTACGTTATTTTTTAATATAAATAACAATGCAAGACTGAATTGTTTCCAAATTACTTCCAGATTATATGTATATGTATATACCAATCCATAAAAATCGAAAGTTGCAGAGTTTCTCTTCTCGTGGACTGCTGATACACATTGACACACACATTGATTTTAAAAAAGGTATACTTTTCAAATCACACCACAATATTTCCCTTTAATTGTTGTCTCAAATGTAACGTCCAGTCTCACTGAATAATCGTGCTTTTCGGCTAAATAGTCTCTCACTCCCTCAGTTGTCTCGTAATCAAGAGATGATTGTT
Source organism: Temnothorax nylanderi (assembly GCF_030848795.1). NCBI lineage: Eukaryota > Metazoa > Arthropoda > Insecta > Hymenoptera > Formicidae > Temnothorax > Temnothorax nylanderi. The sequence continues at coordinate 231,492 of NW_027249114.1, read as the reverse complement.
GAACTGTCTGCATCTCAATCTCCATTCTCAAGTAACGATTGCAAAATCACGCACGTTAGAGTCGTATGTACGCGAGAGAAACATAAATCATTCCACTGTGCGGCTGGATGCGTTCCGACTCATTGTCAGCCCGAACGAGTGAAGAATTGAATGTAACGTCAATGTTCCGTACGCTCCGTCCAATTCGTAGATCTCGGTTATCAAAATACGTGAGCCGTCACACGAAGCTTTCCGATAACCCGGGATCTAAAGGCAGAGATTACTCGATTTACGGATCTCGTTGAAATTGATCTCGATTCGTTCGACGTGGTATTCAACGTTGGTGATCCGTCTGACTGTGACTTACGATGGCAACGTTGAAGAATTTGATTAATTCGTTGGACGATGTCGTGTCTGAGACTCTGTCGGGATTATCCTGCACGTATCCGCAATTAGAGCATCACGTATCACACAGAGTGGTACTGTCACCAGACGTACGTATATAAAAATACACTTTTATTTCCGTAGCGTTATCGCTTTATTACGATTGAATAACAGATAAGTTTATAAAGCATTCGATATATCAAGCAATTTCATTCCCAGTCAAATCTGCCAATCAAGAACAGATTTTGAAAGCATCTACTACACAAATTTCAATAAAATGTCAACAGAAATACAACAGAATCTGTTAATAGAATATAATGGCAGATTGACTGCAGAAACTCAGCAGAATTTGCTGTTTTGTAACTATTTACATATTCATGAAATCTTACGCCACTGGATCAATTAGTCGTTGACTTTGTTGTAAATAATATATTTCTCCAAATGCAATTTATGTTTACATATACTTCAGTATAGGAATCGTCGAGATAAAGTGGCCTTGATCTGCGGCGGCGGTAGTGGACACGAGCCATTTGCTGCAGGTAATTAATATCTGCATCATACATATTTTGTCTTTTATTTGTTGCGTTAATTTGAACATCTTAATCAACACAAATCTCATTTATCTCTTTTTATAAAATAAATATTTCTAAAAAAATGAGAATCTACTTTAGAATCTTCTTTCTAATCTAAAGTAAAATGAAAATCGAGTAATATTTCACTTGTATAACATTTCGATTTGTACGTTGTCATTTGGATTAAATTAGCAGAAACTTTAAGAAGGACGAAAGCCTCGTGCACGAAACTTTTTTTTCGTATTAGGCTTCGTTGGCAGCGGAATGTTGACAGCTTCTATAGCGGGATCTATTTTTGCGGCGCCGCCATCTACTCATATCACGTATGCTCTTCGATGCGTCGCGGAGAACAACAAAGGTCTTTTTATTCTACATACTTATTGTTATAAAGTATAATAGATTCTTCATTAACGTCACGCTAATATATCTCTCTTTAGTTGGTATTGTGGTCGTGGTGCCTAATTACACGGGGGATTGCCTGAATTTTGGTATAGCGATCGAGAAGGCTCGACGAGCGGGCGTCATGGTAAAATTAACAAAAACCTCGTTTGTGCGACCCGCAAACAATGATACAAATATTAAGATATATTAAATTAAAGTGTCGACATATTCGAAAGTTATAATATCTCATTGAGATCAGGTGGAGGAAATAATCGTCGACGACGACTGCAGCATTCCCGAAAACGAACGGAGCGTCGCCGGTAAGCGCGGACTGGTGGGCATGCTATTCGCTATCAAGATCGCGGGTGCTCTCGCCGAGAAGGGCCTTCCTCTGTGCGAGGTGGCGGAAATTGCGCGACGCGTTTCACAGAGCACCGCGACCTACGGAGTCGGGCTGTCCGCGTGCGCAATACCAGGTACGCGACAATCGAGAGGCTCGTATGGCATGTCGTTTGCGCCATGTAATCACGATAATTACACACACGTGCTATTATGCGCGGCCGTACGCTTCTGTACGCGGCTGCTCTCCCATCCGACAGATCATCAGAATCCAGACAATGTCTATTCCTTTATTATTGTCGCCCAGTCACTTTTTTAACGTTTGATATAGAAGTATAGAGTAAATATACATATATTTTCGTCAGATAATATAATATTTAACTAAACAGAAAGATATCAAACGAATATTGTTAAAAGCAATATTATATTTGTACATGTGTGTGACGTTCAATTTCAAAGATACGTTATGCATCAGATGCTTCTTCAGGCGAGTTTTAACATGTATCGTCGAAAGAAAAAATCAGTTTCGGTCAAAGAATACGCCTGCGATTTAGAATTACGATTTAGAATCACACTCCGGTGCTACTCTGAGAGAGAGCGTTTGAATGCAGGTCAAGGTCTCATGTTCGAGCTCGCACAGGATGAGATAGAGTGTGGGATGGGGGTGCACGGAGAAGCAGGATACGAGAGAATTAAGCTCAGGACCGCATCCGAACTGGTGACGCTAATGCTGAAACGCATTTGCGAGACCTTATCTTTGTCCGCTAATGACTCGGTCGCGGTTATAGTCAATAATTTCGGTGCTCTAAGTCAATTGGAGCAGGGAATCGTCGTCTACGAGGTTGTAAATCAGCTTCGTGAGTATTTGTTTATCGCCTTGTTTTTCTTCTTCACATAATGAATATGAGCCTCTTATGAAATGATGAAGCCAATCTCTCTCTGGTGTCATCTTTAAGAAAAAAAAGTTATAAATTTGGAGAGAGATACCACTCTCCATATTGAATGTCTACTGACGCGTACTATTAATGATTTCATAAATTTGTTTTATTCAACTAGTCAATTTTCACTTTTATTTACTCCACTTGTAATGGTCTTGCGTTTCTCTCGGTACAGGAAACATGGGTATAGAGCCTGTTCGCGTCTATTCCGGTACTTTAATGACATCCTTAAACAGCGTCGGGATACATATAAGTCTGCTAAAGTTGATCGAAAGCCATCGGGACACGTTTGTCGAGTGTCTCGACGAAAAAACGACGGCACCTTGCTGGCCAGGCTGCGCCTATAGCATTCCTTCGACCTTAACGAGCACGCCGTTGAAGGATTCGGAGAAGAAAAAAATAGAAAAGATAGGAATATCGTTAAACGCGCGCGATCAGCGCCTGATCGATTCATGCTTGAGAGACGCCTGTACCGCTATTATCGAGAAAGAGGCGTATCTCAACGGGTTGGACCGCGGTTGCGGAGACGGAGACTGCGGATCGACATTGAAACGATTTGCCGATGGTACGCATATATATATCGACGTACACATATATCTCTTAATTTGGAGGATTAATATAGGTTTACTAACTTTACGTGTCCATAGGTATTTTAGGTAATTTAGATAATTTATCATTGTCGCATCCGGCAGCATTATTATCGGAAATAGCGGATATTGCGGAGGAACGTATGGGCGGCACTTCCGGAGCTCTGTATTGTTTATTTTTTACGACTGGCGCGAAAACGATGGCGTCACTCGAGCAAGAGGAGGATATGCGGCGCGTTTGGTTTTGCGCATTCCGCAGCGGATTGAATTGTTTAGAGAAATACGGAAAAGCGAAAGTCGGTGACAGAACTATGGTTTGCATTATTAAAGTGTACCTATACATATTATTATTAACAATACTAATACTGCAAAAAGGTATTCTGTAGTATTAATATATCTGTTCGTCATATTGTCGCAAAGACGATTAAACTTATCGTGGAATATACGTAAAACTCATATTGAAAATGTAAGAGAAATCGCAATTCATATTTGTAGATCGATACAATGTACGCGGCATGTACGACATATGAGAAATTGTTAAAGGAAGAGGATCCGAGCGATTTTTATGATAAGATAGCCGCGGCGGCGTGGGAAGGATGCTATTCTACGAGAAATATGAAACCAAAGTGAGTAGAAGCGACAGTTTTACGATAGGGGATAATTCGTTTATACTTTAACGTTCAAAGTGTGTCTATATTTTAAAACTTTGAGAGATCTAATTTGAAACAATATAAATTTTCATCCAACACTTAATTTAGTTACTTTTTTTTGTAGTAAAACATATTTAATGTAGCGATGCGCCTGTTTACAGAGCGGGGCGAGCCAGTTATATAAAACAAGCTCAGTATTTAACGGAAGTGGACGCTGGAGCGTATGCCGCAGCGATATGGACCGCAGCTATTGTACAGACGATTACGCATTTCAAGGAATAACATATTCGTTATCTTTCTTTCTCCCTTTTTTTCTTTTCTTTTATTTGTGCCTGAGCATCTTTACCATAAGCAGAAGAGATAAAATTTAATAATAAATAACAAGTTTATTCGCAAAACGGAATAAGCGAATCAATTAACGATTATATCAACTATTTCTCCTATAGAACATTTAATATATCATATACTACTGACTGCATTAAATAAAAATAGTTGTGTCTCTATTTTTGTAAATACGATAAAAAGTACGCTTTTTAATATACACCCTGACGAGTACATAAATACTTTATAACGTTTTATATCAAACTTAATATGCGTTGACATGGGTCGCAGTTATTTTTTGGCAGTATTTTGCCGATTAATCGGATTACGATTTGTTTGCATCGACACGCACTATCCATAAAGTATGGACAGACTAAACTTACCGTTTTATTTTATTTTACACTATATAGAATAAATAAATAATTGCGCGTTTGCGTGTATGACTGTATGTGTGGGTCTGTGTGTGTTGTGTGTGTGTGTGTGTGTGTGTGTGTCTCACGAGATTATCCAAAGAGATTGGTCACAAAGCTGTTAAATCCGTTACTGATAGACGAGAAGATACCGCTGTTGGCGTCGGCCGCGGTATTAACTCCCGATTGAGGCCGATAATGTAACGTATGATCGCGGTGCGGGTAAGGCCTCCCACCGACGTTTCCGTTATATAAAACAGATCCATTTTCCTCGTTGTACTGCCTCTGCTTAAGCATAATGAATTAATGTTATGTTAATTATGTAAGAGTAATTAAAATATATAAAGTGTGGCGTTGATATTCCAGACAGCACGCGTGTCTAAAAACTGCCGTAAAGAATATGGATCTTTCACATTTGCTGACGGTATTTTACTTACTTTTGTCGAGTAAAGGGTGACATTGAGAAGCGTCGGATGTTGTTCGACTACTACGAATTCCACCTCACGAGGCATATACCCGTTTGAGAATACCTGACAAAAACGTGATATCAGATTCAACGTGATATAATGGGCGAATAACAAATTTTCTAACAAATTTATCTTATTTTATCGCACATTTTTTACAATCTACTAGCATGCGCAATGATCTCTATTGGACAGACTATTATGTTATGTCTCGTAACGTACCTCCAACTTGTAAACTCCAGGCAAGAGAATTCTCCAAAATTCGCCATATTTCGTTGTCGAGAAACTGACATCTCGTGATTTCACTTTAACGGAAGCCCTTTCGATGGGATTGCCATTTTCATCGATCACAAAACCGTGAACGCCCCTGTGAGCCTCCGCCAGAAATTTGATTAGAGACTAAAAGCATGATAAATGTACATTATTTTTACAAAAAAGAAACGCATATTTTAATGTAAAATGGACGCGCACCAAGGCCATGCCCTGGTGAAAAAATTTCTCATATTTTAGATTTATAAAAATTCTCAAAAAATATGTAAAACTTTTCAGAAATAATTGGATAAGGATTTTTGGAACATTTCACCCACATAGCATGCATATCAAAAAGACGTCCAGAAGATATCCCGAAGATATATTTAGGAGATAGGATATCTTCGGGATATCTTCTGGACGTCTTTTTGATATGCATGCTATGTGGGCAGTATCTGTATGTATGAAAATTTCTAATAAATTGCTCAGATTTTTTTATATTTATTTAAATTTTTACGAAGATGTATTTTGGCAGGAAAAATCTGAAACATTTCATTATTATTTTACCTAAGTTTTTCTGAAAAATGTTTCAATTCGTATAAAAAATCTAAAAAATTCTGAAAAAGTCAGAAAATTTTCACAAAAATTTTGATTACATAATAATATTAAAATTCTGAGACATTTTTCCACCAGGACAGAATTGGGTCAAATGTCTTGTCACTCTTCTCTCTCTCTCTCTCTTTAAGCTGTACAATCTTTATTTCAAAAGCCACTCACCGCTCGATTCTCCGCCCAGTAATGCGGCAGATCCGCGGCCGGGGGATATTTACAGCAAGAAAGTTCCAAGGTGATCTCCATACAGCCGTTCGACACGTAGTTGAAGTCTTGCATTCCACCGGTAAGCGGGTACCACTCGGCGCCGTTAGTAATTCCACGTTTAAATGCGGGCTGAGACGGCGAGCACGGTAATCCCTGATACATAGACCCGTGGTTTCGAGAGTACGTCAACGATAAATGTTGAAACACGTCGTCATCCGGCGAGACGCTCGGCGTCGACGTGAAACTCTGAAACACTATTATCTCTACGTGAGACACATTGTCACTGTTTAAACGTCGGACTATCTGTCCGTAGAGATAGAGAGTACGCATGATGATTTGTGTAATCTACTGTAAGCTGTCCCAGAACGTTCGCTCGAACGTTCTTTTCTAAATCTTTGGGTTCTAATTTCTCAACGAAAATGTCGAGGCGCCTTCAGCTTTGTCTCTACACGAGAAATCATTCCCTTTTCTCGATTGTGCCATTATTTCTTTTTCTCTATCAGAGCAAAACTGTGTAAGAGGGCACGCGTTTCATGTGTGTGCCATATCTAATTGTGCGTCTACATTTCACTTTCATACATTTTTACGAAGTACAGTGGTTTACTCGAGCGGTAGCGAAGCTGCTGTTTTCTTAGCGTAAATTGATCTTCGTGAAACTGAAGCCGTAGACTTTATCACTTACCGTCTTTGTTCTTCAACATCACATTTTTTTCATCATATTCGAATCGATCGAGAGTAATAATACCTCCGGAAATTGTTTCTACGCTTTGCGAGTAAATGACAAAGCAAATGTCGCTAATATACATATCGAGCTCTAATAATAAAATTAAGATAATCATATTGCACAATACCTGCACATAGCGGCGCCGATCGACATATTCCTGACGGCATGAAAGTTTACATAATATCATGACAGCTTCAGAGCTACGGGCAGCTATGCGGTCATAGCTGTCTGTAATCTGTCTGTTAATATACAAACGTTAACGTTAACGAATTTGAAAAACGAGCGGTTGTTTGCGAAATGTCTGCCGGAGGGATTGCACCCGGGGGAAAAAAAAATGGTAACGCCGTTCTTTCCCTCTCCGGTTTGCCCCGGTTCTTTTTTTTCCTTTTCGCTTCCGGAAAGACACATCTCGCAAAGAGGACGATCGCGATACGACGGCGCGGAGCGTTACGACTTCCGTGGCTCGGATCGAGGACGATCGAGCGAGCCTGCCGCTCTGCCCGCCTTTTAACGATTTCAGCTCCGCGCGCGCGAGAGACGGTAATTTCAACGTAGGTGATTCAACTTACGCGAATTTGGGGTGTTGTCGAAGGGGTAGCTGGCCACGAGCGCACCGCCGTGCAGACTGCCCGAGAGCACGAACTGAATCTTCGAGACCCAATCCTTAACGGCCTCGGTCTCCGGCTGGCTCTTCTTATTGTTTTGCTTAAAGTAGTCCGGGAAATTGCGGTTCAGGTCGAAGCCGCGCGCGTTATACCTGCACAATCATACATCGAGTCGTGAAGATGAGAATCGGGAGGCAGTTTTTCTTTTTTTTTTCCGCGTGAAACGAAGAAAACGGCTTTAGCGAAACGTGTGTCTCGACGCTTCAAGATATCTCCTTTAGCAGAAACGGGACCATTTAACGTATTCGTTAGCGCTCTTGACGACTATTCATGAACGCTCAGCCCTGTGACCATTTTGCAAAACGCTGAGCGCAATATTTTTAATTTTACGTTTAAATCGAAGGAAAATTCTCCCTTCGAAAGAGATATCGAAGGAGATTGTCACTCGTCGCGATCTTTTAACGTTCAACGTTAAATATATATCGGTCGTTAGCGCGATTAGCGCGACTCTCTAACTAGAAATCGTCAAAATAAGTTGAAAGGTAAAAATCGTTTATGTAAACATCTAACCTGCCTTGACCACCGTCGCAGCGTCCCTCTTTAGAGACTTCAAAGCCATCGGGATTCATTGACGGTAGAATATGAATCCTTGTATTATCCAATAACCACGTAATATATGCGTCCGATCCGTATGACGTCACGAGGAACTAGAAGGAGAAAAAAAAAATGAACAAGAGATATATCTCTGGAAGAAACACATACATGCATCATTTGTCAAATAAATTATCGAAATTAATATTATTATTCACATTAATTTATGGATTAGTCAATATTGATCGATGGTGATTAATTAATCTAATTGTTGTTATTTGCGGTTACTTTAACGATTACCTTCGGACAAAATTTCTCGTCCGAATAAATCTTCCTTTCATGAAGCATTGTATACGCGCGGCGAACCGAATTGCAAAGGACATACCGCTGGCGCATGTGTTAGGTCGTCATTGCGAGTAACGTGTGACGTGGAAATTCCGACGCTTGACATAATTACGTACATGAATGAGATGTAGCATTAATTCGCGTCCCACAGCTTCGTTTCCGTGTATGTTGGCGATGTACTTTACGTCGGGCTTGCCGATCATGTGCTCGTAAGGCGAGGACGACACGACCATTACCCACAAATCACGACCTGTCGTACGAGAGTAATCGCTTGATTATAACACTCCGCTTCTCTCTTCCACTTTTATAAAATATAAATTCGAATGTTAAAACGTATAAACGAAAACACCGCACGAACGTCCAACGTGTTTTCTTTTAGGCTTATCGCGCTTAGACGTTTGTAACGTCGTGAGAGAATATAACGTTACCTTTCACCGACTTTCCTATCGAGTACAATGCGGTGAGATTTTGAAATCGAAGGGACGTCGCGCGAAGAAAGCGGCTCATCTGATCGTAATTGTGATACTTGAACTCGATGTTGTACGGCTCCTCGTACGTTAGGAAACGCGGATGGTACAGCCGAGGTACGTCTCCCTTGTTGTGGAATTGCATTCCGTGAATGCTTCCGTAAACGAAGACGAGAAAAAGTAGCGCGCGATACATTCTGCAACAATATCATCGCAATACATATCGATAATTGCACTTGAGGATGGACGAGACGTTGTTAAAAATTAGACGTTCTTCAAAATTAAGAATTTCTTCAAAATTTTTTTAGAATTTTTTTAAAATTCTCTAAAATCAAGAATTAGACAGTTTTTCAAATTAAGAATATCATTCTTTAAGTAATACCGCGAGATATTATTCAATATTTTACACATTTTCAATGAAAACATTGTAATCTTCGTGCGTCGAAAGTATCCATATAATGCAATGTGAGAAATATGATTTATTCTCTTTATATTTAATTCTCATTGCAAATATACAATACTTAATATTATATATAATATCACTCTTGTACTTAGATATGTGGTACTTTCTTGTCACTAAAAAAGTTTACGTTACCTGATTGAGTAGATGTCAGCGACGGAGAGATCGCACCGTGGAATTCGTGGAATCCGATCGCAAAATCAGCGTCGTGCGCGCGTTGAAAACTATCCGCGAAAGCGACACGCGAGGCAGTGTACGTAAGCGCGACGTGACTTTTTTTTTTCGACGCTGATTTTTTCCTTCCGTTACTTCCAGTGTCGAGTCGTTTAATATGTGGGGACACGGTCACCGGTGAGGAGGGCACACGCACTTTTTTCTTTTTCTTCGGTCGTACACGCGGTCACGTTGGCGCGCGGACGGCGGACGAGTTGACGGACGGCATTTGCGGAAGTCGCGAGGGAAGAAGACGAAAGGAAAAGGAAAAGGGGGAAAAAATCGGGAGGAAAAGCTAAACGAGAGCGAGAGCGAAACACAACAGAGAAAGAAAAAGAAAGAGAGAGTGAGAGAGGAGGAGGAAGAGGAGGAGAAGAGGTGTAAACGGGCTGCGAGACCAAAGGTCCCGAAGGCCAGCCGCGGTACCAGCGGTACCGAGGAGCGCGAGCGAGGAAGGTGTTGGTAGATCTCGGCTCGGAGTAAGAGTAGCGGCGGAGAGATGTGTGATGATACTGTGAACTTACAAAAGAGAGAAGCGAGATATGCCGCGCGCTCACTACCACCACCAGCGAGCGGCCGACAAGCGCCAGTAAAAGCGGTACCACCGAGCAGCGGTAGGCAGTAGGCAGTGAGGCAGTAACCGGTACCAATATCAGTACCAATACCAGTACCAGCGCCAGTACCAGCACCAGCACCAGCACCAGCACCAGGCACTCGAGCACCCAAGCAGAGCACCACCACCGCCGACGCCACCACCACTACTAATGAAACCCACTTCCTCCGTCGCTCCGGTATCTACCGCTGTCTGCTCGCCGTTGTAGACCAACCACTGGGGCACAATGTGTCCCAGCTAGGAGACAGCCCGTTTACTGTCTCATCTCTCGGCTACTACCACACCGTCGGCAGCACACCGTGTGGCACACAATGAGCAACGCCGTCAAGCGTATCGCGGCGAATTGTTATTTCGCGCACATTTAGCGTGCGGGATGCATTTAGCGTTGATATCTGGAAATCTCTCTCTCTCTCTCTCTCTCTCTTTCTCTCCCTCCCGCGGGAACGCGCGAGTTTTCGCACGGCGACCGTGATGAGCACAAAAGTGCGAAACGCGTGACCCCGTAAAAGCCGCAAGAAACGTCCGACTCTCTATGAACCAGTTAGCGAATGAGCTTTGACAGATATTGATAAAGAGGCCCTCGTAAAAGTAGCTCGGCAAAAAGTCAATTGTACCTCTCGAGAAATACGCTTTACGTTAAATTCTTTATCACTACCTTAAGCGGGTATTTATAATATGTTTTACAGATAATGAGGAAATTACTTCCTAAACGTGCGGTAGATTGGTAAGAAAATCGGCGAGGTGCGTTAATTAAAAGGGATATCATTTTTGTCCGCGCGTCATTAATACAACTTGCTTCTTTGCTTGGACGCGCGAATTACAATGCAGATTCCAATAATTACAATAATTCCAGCAATTGTCGACGCTCTTTGCGCATCGCGGACCAATTTCGCGATCTCACGGCGCTTTACACGTAAAGAGGACGAGTACGTATGAAACTCGCGTGCGCGGCTACCGATTACGAACCACTACTACCGTCCTTTACCACTACCAACCGCCGTCACCACTACCAGCAGCGGTGATAATTGAGGTGAAGAGGTTTTCGTTCTTGATGTTTGGCACACGAACCGACCCACCGACCGACCGACCGACCGACCGACCGACCGACCTATCCACCCATCCACCCACCCATCCACGAGCCGCTGTTACAGGCGATTTCGCGTCAGCTCTAGGCGCTATATTTTCGAATATAATGAGCCGCCTGTCTATCTGTGCGCCGAGGGCACCACCACAGAGATGGTGTACAGGTCGATAGAGAGCATTCGTAAGATCACTGACGTCCACCACACGTACTTTCGACGTGCTATTGAGGACGGTGTCCTACTAGCGGTGCTTGCTTGCCTGCCTGCCTGCCTGCCTACCGGAGGCGCGGATCACGGTTTCGGATGGATCGTTGAACTCGCAAGCGGAAGGTGAAACACATTGAAAAAAAAAGCAGCCTCGGCGAGAAGTGTGTCACCGAGGCATCGCGGGTGACGCGACGTAGCGAGTAAAATGAGAAAGGCGAGAGGAGAGGAGAGGAGAGAGAGAGAGAGAGAAAGAGAGAAAGAGAGAATGGAGGGAGACAGAGGAGTGCCCGAACTTGGAATTTCTGAGAAAGAGACTTCGCTCACGGTCGATGTGATTTACCTTGAAACGATCAACCGCCTCCTCCGCTTCGTCCCTTAAAGGGCCTTCTCGTAATGAAACCATTATCAAACAATTCACGTTTAAGATTCGCTGAACTGGAATGTAACTGTGAATGAGCACCGCCCCGAGAGAACATGCGAAAAACCGAGAGATCTCTATATACTGAATATTTATTTATTTCGGGACGAAATAAACTTTCCAACGAGCGAGAAAAACGGCGACGTGTCGATATAGACGGATAGACATTTACTTTTAGACTGATGGTGTGCGACAAGATACACGTGTTATAGAGATATATAATTATACTTGCGACGAGAGGGTGAATATCGTCCGTTCTTGCAGACGTCGTAATGTAGATTTATTAATGACCGCATTTAATGACTGTGGAGAAATGTAACGTCGGAGAATAAGCCGCTGAAAATTAACTGGCAACTTTCTCTCCTATATAATAATCATGATTCCTTTGTCTTAGCCTCTGTAAGATATTATTGTATATGTTATTATACGATTATATATTTTATATATATAATATTGTACATGTAAAACTTTTATTGTCTCTGACGCAGTATTAGATGTTATATTGTATTCGAAATTCAAAAAATCTTTTCCGCGACAAAACAAGTTATTTTCAGGAAATAAATATCATATTGCACTAATTGAAATGTATAAGTTTGCTCTGAAAAGTGCGTGCAAAGATGCTGCAAAAAAATGTGAGTGATCATCTGTCAGTCAAGTATTCACCGTTGGCGCTGTTATTTGTGAAAGTTTTACGCTTGCATAAAAGTGTATTTTATTTTCTGGGAACATAACAACATGTTGGAATTTATCGGAGGGGATAACATTCTTCAAACGACGACGTCGTTATAATTATAAGTCTGATACCGGTAGTAAGGTATCGACAAGATGCCGCACCAAGTTACTAATGAATCATTAATTTCAAGTCGTACAGGGATGACGAAGTCGACGCAAACGCGCCTATTCATAGTGTCTTACGCTTGTCGCGTTTATACTGCATTGTTGTGTATTAGTTATTTTTACCGATACATATACAAATTGTAGTTATACTCCGTTTTTCTATGAAAGTTAATAGTTAATCATAAGGTTTTTACACAAGATCTGCAGAAAAATACATACCGCGAAAGTAAGTTTAGAAAAATATTTTTACAAAATAATCTTTTATACATCTAAAGAATATAACTGATCATTTTTAAAGAAAGAACATTTACGGTAATGGATGTGTTGCAATGTCACGTACTATTTACGATAGAGATGATTTTTTTCAATGAATACAAAAATTTATTACTTTTAATTATAGCAAGTGTAGAAATGCAGATACTCGCTCTCAATTTCTTATTATATACCATAATCGGTTTGTGGCGACCAATCGAATGGTCCTCGAATTACTCCAAGTTGTTATACAGCGTGTACACCTTCTTCACGATATACCTATTGGCGTATTTCATGCTGGCTCACTTGCTGTATATTATCTTTATTGTCGATAACGTGGAGGACTTCGCCTCGGCTTCCCCATTTTTCTTCTGTTCACTCAGTTTATTGTCCAAAGCGATTACTGCTGTAATCTATCGCGGCGAGATAATCAATTTAGTCGAAACTCTGCAAGAGAAACCGTGTAAAGCCTGTAACGAAGATGAGACTGATATCCAGATCAAATTTGACCGTTCAATCAGGTTGGTATATCAATAATTGTCGACGCGACTTTTAACAATGTCAGTCTTAATAAGTAAGTCGGTAAGCTACACACGAATAAATAAATTAAGCTAGAGAATCTTAATTACACAATTAAACTAAATTAATTTTCTCAAGCATATACGCGTTTTGTGCGTTTCACCAATATTAACAGAGCTATTTAAGCAACGACTGATATTTCTCTCGCCTCATTTATTGAGCAGCGATTGTCAATCTATGTAATTTTAAAACAGCCTTGTACCATCCTTGTACGATAATAACATGTTTCGATTATTATATGTTTCTAATATATATTTTTTTAATGCAGATCGTATACCATATATTACATACTCTTGTGTACGTTCTCGGTACTGGGTGGCGTGGCGGCAGGAGTGCTCGACGTTTTAGAGGGTCAGTTACCCTATAACATGTGGGTACCTTGGGATTGCACCTCGTTCCTTTCATTCTGGTTTACGTCCCTTCAAAGTATTCTAGCTGTAATTGTTTGTACGATTGTAAACGTCGCGACGGAAACCATAGTGTTAGGATTTTGCTTACAAACGTGCGCGCAATTCGAAATTCTCAAGTATCGCCTTCAGAACATGACAAAGCGTAGGGAGGAAGAAATATTTCCGAAAAGTTTGTTGAATAATGCGTCGCGTGAAACAGGCACATTGTCGGAGCACATTTCTCATCATTTGTGCATAATCAGGTAGATAATAAAATTATTTATATACATGTGTATTTTTTAAATTAAATGTGTTAAATAATGTTCGCTGTATACGTGTACGATGTACAGTGTATCTCTCCATCTGTTGTGAAGTAATATGTTGTTTGTGATTGTGATATAATGTGTAAATATTTACAGACTTGCCGAAACGATCAACGACGTGTATCGCCAAGTGATTTTCATTCAATTTTTCATCAGTATTTTGGTATTGTGTTCAGTTGTGTACTATCTATCTTCTCATTTGACACTTACAGACCTCGCCACCATGATCATCTTCACATTCAGCATGTTTGTGCAGATTTTTTTTTATTGCTGGGCTGGAAATGAAGTTATACTCAAGGTAGTTATGGCTGCTATAAAGAGACATGTATTTGGAAAATAGTATTATTATGGCAAAACAAGAACTCTGCAAGACCATCGCAAATATGCTTTTTTGTTTCTTTCATTATTCCAATCATTTATTCTAATTTTTACTTACGTAGAGTACTGGATTGAGCGAAGTGGTGTATCATATGGACTGGATGTTAATGACAGTCAGCGAACAAAAGAATCTACTGATGATTATGAAACGTAGCACAAAATCCGTTAAACTTACCAGCAGTTTTTTGGTGACATTGTCTCTGGAATCTTACGGCAATGTTAGCTTTTAAATTAAAATTTAATCTATTTTTTACAGGCGCTTTACTTTCACTAAACTCTTGTTTTACTTTACAGCTTCTGAAGGCGTCTTTCTCCGCATTTAACGTTCTGCAACAATTTTGAGACTGTGCTCCATTATTCGTTCGCAATACACTATCTGTACGAATATCATGTAACGAATAAATCACTCATTGCAAAATATATTTTAATATTTATTTTATTTAGGTATTATTGTTAACGCGTTATTTCTAGGTGTAATGACGAATGATTTATACTGTAGGTACAACGTAAACATAGATAGAAGATGTATAGGTTACGAAATAATAAATATAAGAAATTGAATTAAATCAAAGTCAGATGCCGCAGCGAAATTTTCACATAAATTCAATTGCTCGTACGCACGCGCGTTATGCTTAAAGTCTCAAAAATTTATCTTTACCATTTCTATAAGTCGTCTACAAGATACACTGTACAAGAGTATACATTTTGTCAACCCTCCTCGTGCTTCATAATAGACAAACAGTAATTACAGCAAAATAACATACGTATTCTCAACAACGCTTGGTAGTATCAGGGTAATAAAGCAAGAGAAATATAATTGCATGTAATTGCTCTTACTTCTATTATTATTCACTGAACTATTTCCATGACTTTCCGAATGACTTCCATGAATGTGAATAAACATTTTATTCGATGGGAACATGACAATATGTTGGAATTTATCGGAAGGGATAACATTCTTCAAATGACGACGTCGTTATAATTACAGGTCTGATACCGGTAGTAAGGTATCGACAAGATGCCGCACCAAGTTACTAATGAATCATTAATTTTAAGTCGTACAGGGATGACGAAGTCGACGCAAACGCGCCTATTCATAGTGTCTTACGAATCCTTGTCGCGTTTATACTGCATTGTTGTGTATTAGTTATTTTTACCGATACATATACAAATTGTAGTTATACTCCGTTTTACTATGAAAGTTAATAGTTAATCATAAGGTTAAAACACAAGATTGTGCTGCAGAAAAATACATACCGAAAGTAAATTTAGAAAAATATTTTTACAAAATAATCTTTTATACATTTAAAGAATATAACTGATCATTTTTAAAGAAAGAACACTTACGGTGATGGATGTGTTGCAATGTCACGTACTATTTATGATAGAGATTATTTTTTTCAATGAATACAACAATCTATTACTTTTAATTATAGCAAGTGTAGAAATGCAGATACTCGCTCTCAATTTCTTATTATATACCATAATCGGTTTGTGGCGACCAATCGAATGGTCCTCGAATTACTCCAAGTTGTTATACAGCGTGTACACCTTCTTCATGATATACCTAGTGGCGTATTTCGTGCTGGCTCACTTGCTGTATATCATCTTTGTTATCGATAACGTGGAGGACTTCGCTTCGGCTTCCCTATTTTTCTTCGTCGCAATCAGTATATTGCCCAAAGCGATTACTGCTGTAATCTATCGCGGCGAGATAATCAATTTAGTCGAAACTCTGCAAGAGAAACCGTGTAAAGCCTGTAACGAAGATGAGACTGATATCCAGATCAAATTTGACCGTTCAATCAGGTTGGTATATCAATAATTGTCGACGCGACTTTTAATAACGTCAGTCTTAATAAGTAAGTCGGTAAGCTATATACGAATAAATTAATTAAGCTAGAGAATCTTAATTACACAATTAAACTAAATTAATTTTCTCAAGTATGTGCGTTTTGTGCGTTTCACCAATATTAACAGAGCTATTTAAGCACGTGCAACGACTGATATTCCTCTCGCCTCATTTATTGAGCAGGATTGTCAATCTGTGTAATTTCAAAACAGCCTTGTACCATCCTTGTACGATAATAACATGTTTCGATTATTATACTCGTATGTTTCTAATATATATTTTTTTAATGCAGATCGTATACCATATCTTACATACTCTTACTTACGTTCTCGGTACTGGGTGCTGTGGCTGCAGGAGTGCTCGAAATTTTAGAGGGTCAGTTACCCTATAACATGTGGGTACCTTGGGATTGCACCTCGTTCCTTTCATTCTGGTTTACGTCCCTTCAAAATATTCTAGCTTTAATTGTTTGTACGATTGTAAACGTCGCGACGGAAACCCTATGGTTAGGATTTTGCTTACAAACATGCGCGCAATTTGAAATTCTCAAGTATCGCCTTCAGAACATGACAAAGCGTAGGAAGGAAGAAATATTTCCGAAACGTTCGTTGAATAATGCGTCGCGTGAAACAGGCACATTGTCGGAGCACATTTCTCATCATTTGTGCATAATCAGGTAGATAATAAAATTATTTATATACATATATGTGTATTTTTTAAATTAAATGTGTTAAATAATGTTCGCTGTATACGTGTACGATGTACAGCGTGTGTATCTCTACAGTGTCTCTCCATCTGTTGTGAAGTAATATGTTGTTTGTGATTGTGATATAATGTGTAAATATTTTCAGACTTATCGAAACGATCAACGATGTGTATCGCCAAGTGATTTTTATTCAATTTTTCACCAGTATTTTGGTATTGTGTTCAGTTGTGTACGATCTATCTTTTAATTTGACACTTACAAACCTCGCGACCATGTTCATTTTCAGAGCATTCAGCTTGTTTCTGCAGATTTTTTTTTATTGCTGGGCTGGAAATGAAGTTATGCTCAAGGTAGTTATGGCTGCTATAAAGAGACATATTTGGAAAATAGTATTATTATGGCAAAATAAGAACTCTGCAAGACCTTCGCAAATATGCTTTTTTGTTTCTTTCATTATTCCAATCATTTATTCTAATTTTTACTTACGTAGAGTACAGGATTGAGCGAAGTGGTGTATCATATGGATTGGGTGTTAATGACAGTCAGCGAACAAAAGGATCTATTGATGATTATGAAACGTAGTACAAAACCCGTTAAACTTACCAGCAGTTTTTTGGTGACATTGTCTTTGGAATCTTTCGGCAATGTTAGCTTTTAAATTAAAATTCAATCTATGGTATTTTTTACAGGCGCTTTATTTTCACTAAACTCTTGTTTTATTTTACAGCTTCTGAAGGCGTCTTTCTCCGCATTTAACGTTCTGCAACAATTTTGAGACTGTGCTCCATTATTCGTTCGCAATACACTATCTGTACGAATATCATGTAACGTATAAATCACTCATTGCAAAATATATTTTAATATTTATTTTATCTAGGTGTTATTGTTAACGCGTTATTTCTAGGTGTAATGACGAATGATTTATACTGTAGGTACAACGTAAACATAGACAGAAGATGTGTAGGTTACAAAATAATGAATATAAGAAATTGAATTAAATCAAAGTCAGATGCCGCAGCGAAATTTTCACATAAATTCAATTGCTCGTACGCACGCGCGTTATGCTTAGAGTCTCGAAAATTTATCTTTACCATTTCTATGAGTCGTCTACAAGATACACTGTACAAGGGTATACATTCTGTCAACCCTCCTCGTGCTTCATAAGAGACAAACAGTAATTACAGCAAAATAACATATGTATTCTCAACGCTTGGTAGCATCAAGGTAATAAAGCAAGAGAAATATAATTGCATGTAATTGCTCTTACTTCTATTATTATTCACTCAACTGTTTCCATGACTTTCCGAATGACTTCCGTGAATGTGAATAAACATTTTATTCGATGGGAACATGACAATATGTTTAGACACAGGGGTAAATGCACCCCCTGATCATTCCAAGTAAGACGACCTTCACAATTTCACATCCGTTACTTCGACATCCGTCATTATGCTACTCGCTACGTGAATCGTAATGAACTTAGGTTCTACATTAATAACCGTCGCTAATGGCATAAGACTACGAAGTTGAAACAAGTAAACTCATACGTAGTCTCTAACACGAATGTACACAATATTACTTGAAATTTAATTGTCTCGATATTGAAACTTACATCCATGTTAACATCCATTAATTCTGTTGTGTTGCTAAAAATGTGAAAAGTAATATTCTGCGAAAAGTGCGCGATAGATATTTGTAACTTTCCTCTTTCTCTCTCAATCACACATTTTATACAGCTATTAAATAATATCACCCGATTGTTAACCTGTGATAACATTATAACGATCTACGTATTAAATAAATAACATTTGTCATAATTAGATAATCACATTCGGTGATAAATGTGAGATGCAAACACCACTTATGGAACACCGCCTATAAATATTTATTATATCATATATATTTAACAGAAATCTACATTTTATTTTATAAACGTAATTTTTCATAAAACTGCACGAATACCTATTTGCAACAGATAATTAATGAACATAGAAGGTTCTTTTCGCAATACTTCGTTAATCATTCTTTTATAAATTCTTTTCGACATGTAGAAACACCCTTGTGCGACATCTCAATAAACTGATTGTAGAGAGAGGGAGAGAGTTACGAGTATGCAAATGTTTTCTCTAAATTTCTCATTGTATACTGTCGGTGGTATATGGAGGCCGATCGAGTGGTCATCGAACATTGCTAAGCTACTGTATAGTGTGTTTACCTCTATTGTACTAATCTTGTTTTACATTTTGATGATAACTCAATTCATGGATATCATTTTCATTGTTGATAATATCGACGATTTCGCAACAAATACTCTAATGTTCCTGACTATTGTTGCTGTTACTTGTAAGGCGACTACCGTTGTAATACGTCGGAATGCGATCATCAAGTTGGTGCAAGTATTGTTGACAGCACCTTGTAAACCTCGAGACCAGGATGAAGTGGCGATACAAAGAAAATTTGATAAGTTTATTAGGTGAGCATTTGCCGTTATTAAAATTCTTTAGTAATTCATTATTTCAAACGTCTACAATTTTATTAAGTGTTTAGCCTGAATTTTGTTTCAAGGACCCATTAAGTCTTTCAACATTTCGATAAATTAACAAATATTTTATTTAAAAATATTTTGGTTTTAAAATATTGTATACATCTTTTTTATTTTAATCGCATTACGTTTTTCACTATATAATAATCAAATTTATAAAAATTTGTAATATAATTTATTACAAATCGGTCGATCGCTTCCGTATGAACAACATGTCACACTCGGCTATTTTTATAAGTGACTATGTACATCTTATTCTTGGACACACAAGACATCTTTTATGATCTTTCTGGAATAATTTCATACATTACGGATGTCTTGTGATTTCAACGACGATTCTTACGGATGATTTAGTTTACACTTGAAAAGGGCCCAAACCAAGGGCTGAAACGTCGTGATTTTGTACTGAATTGTGGCCAGTTAAGTCGATACAATTAAAATATATTCGTATAAATAAATTTCAATTACCGTAAGGACAGAGAATAGCTTATATATATTAATAAATATAATCTTAATTATACATTTTTGCAGGTCATGCTCGATAAAGTATTCACTTTTGGCGACTTGTTCTGTTAGTGGCGTTACAATAAGATCTGTGCTAAACGCTATACAAGGTCACTTACCTTATCGAGTATGGCTACCATACGATTACAATACACCTTCGATGTTCTGGATTACATCCATTCAACAAATTATAACTGTGATTTTCTGTACCATCATAAACGTCGGCACGGAAACTCTAGTTTTTGGATTGTTTCTGCAAACATGCGCGCAATTTGAAATCTTTGAAAGTCGTCTTCGTAAATTAGTGATGAACAAAACGAACAAATTAATGAAAACTGAAGTTAGATATCAGGAATACTTATCTCCTTCGTCAAATAAAGAAGAAATGATATCAAAATACATATATCATCACCTCGAGATTTACAAGTTAGAATTACTTCTTTAGTACATGTTTACACATCTAGTTATTTATATTTTTTAATATGATACAAGCATTAATTGCTCTACCTACGATTCGCATTTATAATAATGATAATTGATGTTTCTGACCAAAAGATGTTCAAAGTAAAAAGAACAATATATAATGATGTAATTATTTGGAGCTCAATTAAAAAATAATTGTTTATAACTCGAAGAAAGAACATTTTTTAAGTAATTTATGGATTATTTCATGCTAAAAATAAATCATATTTCAGTACTTATTTAAGAACATGTAATTGCTATAACTTTAATAAATAATAAACACTAGAATATTTAAAATTTTTAAGCAAGTTAAAACCTTACGTGTAATAATGTGAGAGCTCCCATTTACATTGCAATTTATTACATCATTGCAGATATGCCAAAACAGTAAATGTTATATTCAATCAGGTACTCTTTGTCCAATTCTTTGGCAGTATATTGATATTATGTACAAGTGTATATTATCTGTCAACACATAGTACGCTGTCCGAAACAGCCACTTTGATAGTGTACACTATTTGTATGTTTGTACAAATTTATGTTTACTGTTGGTCCGGAAATGAAGTCATACTTAAGGTAAGTCTGCATTCGCAATCCAGTCCCAAACCGATATACTCTGCAAATTAAAGTAATTTAAAGTCACAAATATATCTTCATAATTTTATTTTTCAAGAATTTTCAAAGTAATTTAATATTTATCGCAAGTTTGAAATCGGGAAATACAGAATATTACAAAATAACAAGTATATATTTGTATAATTTAAAAAATGTCTATCCGTTTATCGCGGCATAAATACATGTGTATAAATTTAATAAAGTGATTCAGTATTATTATGAGATAATTATTTTATTTATGTTACGCTGGCAGAGTATGAGCGTGGGAGATACAATATATTGTATGAACTGGCCTTCACTATCAGTTAACGAAAGGAAAGAACTACTAATGATCATGTTACGCAGCACAATTCCTATAAAATTTACCAGTAGCTTCTTGATAACTTTATCTCTCCAATCTTACAGTAGCGTTAGTATAATATTAATTTGTACTCTTTTGTTTACTCTTAGCAATTGCTCCCAGTTTTTCTACATTTAAAATATATCTGATTTTTTTTTCTTTCAGATCTTAAAAATATCATATTCGACATTTAATGTATTACAAAAACGAAATAACAAATAAAAAATGAGCTTCGACATGATAATAATGTAAAGCGTTTCGGTAAACTAGTCACTGTAAATTTCTGCCTACTCGTTTATCTCATACGGCACCTCATATTTCCTAACCGAATTGTAAAGACGGCGTCTTAATAAAACATGTAATTGTTAAATTTGTTTCTGATATTTTTAATTAAAACCGGTAATAATTATAGAAAACAAATATTGTCCTCTCAGCGGCAAATCATACAAGTTTATACTATTGTACAAGAGATTTTGAGCATGATTTTGGAAAAAAGACGACGAAAGTGTAATCCCACAATAGTACTGAAATAACCCCTTATTTTGACTTTTGAACGCTCATATAGCGCTTATTGTGAGTCGATTATTGTGAATCTTGCCTATTATAACTTTCGATCAGCATCACATAAACTATTTATTTCCGAAGTTTCAGCCAATTTCACCGAAAGCCAATTTCCATAAGGAACTCTATAGACGTGGACAGACGTCGATTTGATGGGTCATTTCTCGCTGGGACAGTAAAATATAAATAACCAAACGTATAGTTGGGCATAATGATTATGTAGTTTTTCATAAATTAGTTAATAAATCCGAAAGTTTCTGTTTAGATATTTGTTTCAATATCACTCTGTATTACGAGCCAGGAATAATGGCGTCAATGCACGCAAATTGAATACAAATATTTTACATAGTGTAATGAAATGCATGTTTCTAAACCTGGAAATTTCTGTTTGCGTATTTATTTCAACCTTACTTTTATTTTGATTTTAAGAATATTAACGCGATGAACATTGCACGTAGACATTATACACTGTAATATCATGCACGTTTTGATTTGACGTACAAGCAGCACTAATTTCAGCTCTAGCATTAAAGTGAAAAAAGAATAATTTCTCAGGCTATGTGCTACATGTGATTTACTGAGTATAGAATTAAAACATTGTAGTTTTCCTGTACACTCGTCATACCTCGTAGATATACAAGCAACTTGAAAAATATGCTCTGACACTGAGTATATTATGCATCGCATTCTTATCGCTACACTTGTCTTGTATTTTTACGTAATAAAACGAAGAACTGTATGCGGAAGGTACGATATTCTTCGTAGTTCCGATGGACAGGAGACATACAAATATTTTATTCAACGGGAATATGACAACGTGGGTGAATGAAAAGGAAAACATCCCTCGATAATTGCAAGTAGGAAAACTTGTACAATTGTA
This sequence comes from Temnothorax nylanderi, assembly GCF_030848795.1. Classification (NCBI taxonomy): domain Eukaryota; kingdom Metazoa; phylum Arthropoda; class Insecta; order Hymenoptera; family Formicidae; genus Temnothorax; species Temnothorax nylanderi. The sequence goes on along the minus strand of NW_027249114.1, from coordinate 208,454 downwards.
GTATTCGCAAGAACGGAAAACGTGCATTCCATAATAAATAATTACACTACTTCATGTCGACTTTTTAATGGCCGTAATTATAGTAGGGTGACAAGATGTTGAAGTGGGTAAGACTATACATAGTCTGTCGCAAGACGTGCTTGGTTACAATTAAGTAAAATTTATTGACCATTACGATAATAAAATAACATATCGTATCAGTGTATTTGTTTTATAATTCTGTTGCATTGTTAGCCACAATTCTGAGGAACCGATATTCCGAAATAAGGTGTGTGATTATAAATGCTTACAAATATTGCTTTCTAGTTATATTCTCACGTATCGTATATTGCATTCCGTTTAAGTAAGGTTGTCCAGTTTTTAACCCGCGATAGCATTGGACGCGATCTGTACATTAAACGTATAAAATCTTTCTTAATCGGATACATTCGGATCATGTATTCAGTGTTTACAATTTAAATCAGGTTGTGGAATTTAATACTTCACATCATCCATTCATACAACATTATTTTACCTTTTGTATTAAATATAATTTTTCTCATTATTACGTTACACTAAACATTTAATTAATTATTTAAAAAAAGATACTTTTTGCAATTCTGTAAACTACTTTTTTTTAGATACTTTACATGTAGAAAGAGGCTATACTTTTGTGAAATACTTCAATAAGTTGTTTGTAAAAAAGAGATACAAATATGCAAATACTTTCTTTAAATTTTCTAATACATACATTTTGTGGTATATGGCGACCTATTGAGTGGTCATCGAATGGTGCTAAGCTGCTGTATAATATATTTACCTACGGTGTAATATCTTCGGAATACTTTATGGTGTTAACTCAATTTATGGATATTGTACTTGTTGTCGACAATATCGATGATTTTACCGCTAATACACTATTGTTCTTGTCTATGGTTAACGTTTGTTGTAAAGCGACTTTCGTTGTGATACGTCGAAATGCGATCATCAACGTAGTGGGATCATTGTTGAAAGCACCACATAAACCTCGAAACGAGGATGAAGTAGCTATCCAAACGAAATTTGATAAGTTTATCAGGTGAGTTCGTATGTTTATTAAAACGTCCAAATATTAAACTATTAATATTATTGACTTAAAATGTTTATGTAATAATTTATATTATTATATATGTTAAGAATATATTATTTCTGTATCGCCCGAATTTGATCAGTATGGTATTGATCAATGTTGTTCCTTTAACACAAATTCCGGACCGTTTATTTCTTGCTAAATTACGTTCATCATATACTTCCGAATTATCATTTTTACATATAAGAAGATACGGTAATTTTCAACATTCTGTTTAATTACACTGTACAACAAGAAAAAAACACAAGAACGAACCTTGCAGCAGCATTTGATAATTTTTTGGACGCAGAAAACGCAGATCCCGTTTGCCAAATTGCTCTATCACGTCACAATTTTAAGATATTTGCAGTTAAAGTTGCAAAAATGGGCTATTTTAGTGTATTTTGGCATATTAATAACTACAATATGTGGCGTATCGGAAAAGTTTAATTGCAATCAAAATTAAGTATGTTGTTAGAACTTTCAGCCCTTAAAAGGAATTTTTTGTCGCTCATGGTTAAAAAGATATTGATGATTAACGTAGAGTCTATTGCGTCAAAATTGCGTCACATAGCTATTAAGGATCGATGAAGTATTTTTTTATTATGTTATTCAAATTTATAAGTTTTTCAGGTCGCTGAAAACTAATCTGATGTTAAAGTTGATAAATTAAAAATGGCAGAGTTAATATAGGGGATATTAATCTCGGTTCTATGTTTGCAGAACGTTCACGATAACATACGCTCTTATGGTGACGGGTGCCATTACAGGCATCACTATGGGATCAATATTAAAAGTTATGCATGGTCATATACCTAATCGAGTATGGCTCCCATGGGATTCCAATATACCTATGGTGTTCTGGTTTATATCTATTCATCAAATCATAACTACACTTTTCGCCTGTTACATAGATGTCGGCATGGATACTCTAATCTGCGGATTGTTTTTGCAAACGTGTGCTCAGCTTGAAATTTTCGAGAGTCGTCTTTACAAATTAATAATTAATAAAACAGTTAGAGATCTGGGACGTAAACTTTCGACGTCGAATAAGGACGAAGTGGAGATATCGGAAATCGTACGTCATCATCTCATCATTTACAAGTGAGTTATGTTTATATGCATGTTTATATTCAAATGCCTTTTTATACGTGTGTGCGCGATTGAGTGCCTGCGTATTTGAATGCTTGAATTAATTTCCGTATTTAAGAATCGCTATTGTCTATAGCGGCATAATCTTCAAGATTTATGACGAAAAGGTGTTGAAAGTAAGAAGATCATATAACTGACGTTATTTAATACTAATATACAATTGTCAAGAGAACGGAGCATGCATTTCAGCGTGATTTTATTATACGGACATTCCGCGATTAATTGTGTGGGACATTAAATAAAAATTAGATCTAAATGCTCGCTTAGAATTAAGTAGATTTTGTTTTAGTAAATGATACATACTAACATTTTTTTACAATTTTTGGACTTGTACAAATCATGTTATAAAATTATATATTGAAAGTGTAATTGCTTTACTCATATGCAGTATATGCAGAACTAACGTGAAACGATTATAGATACGCTAAAACGGTAAATATTATATACAACCAAGTGATCTTCTTTCAATTCTTTGAAAGCATAGTGGTATTATGTACATGCATTTATTACTTGACAATGTATATTAATGAACTGTTTGCATTAGCGAATTTTTTGGGATATACCATTGTCATGTTTGTACAAATCTACGTTTATTGTTGGTCTGCAAACGAAGTCATTCTTAAGGTAACAATTGATATAGTCTACAATCCATATCAAAATGATGTACCTTAGTTAAGAAATGGGACCTCGCAAGTGCTTTACCTGTTATAACTCACTTTTTTACAAGATTTCGAAGGATAATTTAGCGCTTTATAGAACGAGTAGATTTGAAAATAATCAATAGACCTGTATGCGTATATAAAATTTTTATATATAGAAGAAAGTTCCCTATTATGAGATAGGATCCTAATATGAGATGGCGGGGTTTTTTCATGATGGGATCAACAGATAGGGCCTATATAGGGCCTTTTAGCTTAACATATCTCATATTAGGATCCTGTCTCATAATAGGGGACTTTCCTCTACATATATATTATATATTATACACATATGTATATACGCATATAAATATATGTAATGCTAGTAATGTTAAAAGATATTGATAATTAGTCAGTATTATTACGAAGTGATAAATTTAATTATATTGTGTTGTTAGAGTACAAGTGTAGGAGACGCTATATATTGCACGGACTGGCCATTATTACCAGTTAACGAACAAAAGGACTTGCTGTTAATCATGATGCGAAGCACAATTCCTATAACGTTCACAAGCAGCTTTTTGATAACCCTTTCTCTTGAATCTTACGGCAGGGTTAGTAGTCTTGTTGTGATCAATATTTTGATAACAAAGTAAATACTTGTACGCGAAATTATATCAATGACTGCACATTTGTGGTGCATGTCGGAAAACGTACAAGTCAAAATTTTTATAACTGCACTGCTTTCTATTTTATTTCTCTAATTTTCCTTTCAGATCTTAAAAACGTCATACTCGGCATTTAATGTACTTACACAGTAAAGTATAAATAACCAAACATGTAATTGGGCATAATGATTATGTAGTTTTTCATAAATTAGTTAATAAATCCGAAAGTTTCTGTTTAGATATTTATTTCAATATTCCTCTGTATTACGAGTCCAGGAATAATGGCGCAAATTGAATACAAATATTTTACATAGTTTAATGAAATGCATGTTTCTAAATCTGGAAATTTCTGTTTGCGTATTTATTTCAACCTTACTATTATTTTGATTTTAAGAATATTAACGCGATGAACATTGCACGTACACATTTTACACTGTAATATCATGCACGTTTTGATTTGACGTACAAGCAGCACTAATTTCGGCTCTAGCATTAAAGTCAGAAAAGAATAATTTTGCAGGCTATATGCTACATGTGATGTACTGAGTATAGAATTAATACATTGTCGTTTTCCTGTACACTCGTCATACCTCGTAGGTCGACAAGCAACTTGAGAAATATGCTCTGACATTGAGTATATTATGCATCACATTCTTTATACGATCGTCTGGTATTTTTATGTAATAAAACGGGAAAGTCTCTATATGCGGAAGATACGATATTCTTCGTAGTTCCGATGGACAAGAGATATACAAATAATTGATTTAACTGGAATATAACAACGTGCGTGAATATAAAGGACGACTTCCCTCGATGACTGCAAGTAGAAAAACTTATATAATTGTAGTATTCGCATAAACGGAAAAGAGCGTGCACTCCATAATAAATGATTAAATGACTTCATGTCGATTTTTTAATGGCGGTAATTGTAGTAGGGTTGACAAAATGCTGAAGAGGGTAAAACTATACACAGTCTGTCGCAAAACGTGCTCGGTTACATTTAAGTGAAATTTATTGACCATTACGATAATAAAATAACATATTGTATCAGTGTATTTGTTTTATAATTATGTTGTATTATTAGTCACAATACTGAGGAACCGATATTCCGAAATAAGGTGTGTGATTATAAATATATTGCATTACGCTTATAAATGTATTGCTTTCTAGTTATATTCTCACAAATCATATATTGCATTACGTTTAAATAAGGTTGTCCAGTTTTTATCCCGCAATAGCATTGAACGCGATCTGTACATTAAACGTATAAAATCTTTCTTATAGTCGGAGAGCTGACGACACTTTTGTCCAAGTGATTTTGTAAAATACGATTTTCCGTTTTAACCTGCGTGGACGACTCTCCTTCGATAATCCGAACATCTGGCTGGCCGTACCTGGGGGGTTTAGAAGTACGCAGGTAAGAAAAAAACGGATTTTTAAGTCATAGTATAAGTCTTAATTTTTATCAGATATTGATAATAATTATAATTGATCACTCAGGAACATGCAAATAAATTGCCAGTTCAATTGCTCGGAAGAATTAGTCGCCAGGCTTAATTATAAATAATTAAAAATAATTATTTTCAAGTCATACTATAAAAGTCGGGTTTTTTTTACTAACAAGTATAGTGCTAACACATACCACCCAAAAAAAGCCAAATAAAAATTTTGGTGGCAACATCTCTAAAAAAATTATTGAAAATGCACAAAGCAAATCCACAAATTCGACACTTCAACAATGTTTCTTCAGAAAAGAAGACAATTGGACCACCACCACTATCTTCACAAATAACGCAACGCTGCGCCAGCAAAGCCATTTTTTTATTTTCACACACTATTTATTGTTTATCAATCTTTTCATAAATTGATACGATAATGATAGTTAATAATACACGTTTTTAAAAACTTATGGACGCTAAAAACAATTGAGGCCATCGTCAGACCCCTCCGCCGCGCACCGGCTCTGTGCATTTTCAATAATTTTTTTAGAGATGTTGCCACCAAAATTTTTATTTGGCTTTTTTTTGGTGGCATGTGTTAGCACTATACTTGTTACTAAAAAAAACCCAGCTTTTATAGTATGACTTAAAAATAATTATTTTTAATTATTTATAATTAAGCCTGGCGACTAATTCCCCCGAGCAATCGAACTGGCAATTTATTTGCATGTTCCTGAGTGACTAATTATTAATTATCAATATCTGATAAAAATTGAGACTTATACTACGACTTGAAAATCTGTTTTTTTTTCTCACCTGCGTACTTCTAAACCTCCCCAGGTACGGCCAGCCAGATGTTCGGATTATCGAAGGAGAGTCGTCCACGCAGGTTAAAACAAAAAATCGTATTTTACAAAATCACTTGGCCAAAAGTGTCGTCAGCTCTTAGACTATTAATCGGATCATGTATTCAGTGTTTCCAATTTAAATCAGGTTGTGGAATTTAATACTTCACATCATCCATTTATACCACATTATTTTACCTTTTGTATTAAATCTAATTTTTCCCATTATTGCGTTACACTGAACATTTAATGAATTATTTAAAAAAAGATACTTTTTGCAAATCTGTAAACTACTTTCTTTTAGATACTTTACATGTAGAAAGAGGCTATACTTTTGTAAAATACTTCAATAAGTTGTTTGTAAAGAAAGAGATACAAATATGCAAATACTTTCTTTGAATTTTCTAATACATACATTTTGTGGTATATGGCGACCTATTGAATGGTCATCGAATGGTGCTAAGCTGCTGTATAGTATATTTACCTGCGGTGTAATATCTTCGGAATACTTTATGGTGTTAACTCAATTTATGGATATAGTACTTGTTGTCGACAATATCGATGATTTTACCGCTAATACACTATTGTTCTTGTCTATGGTTAACGTTTGTTGTAAAGCGACTTTCGTTGTGATACGTCGGAATGCGATCATCAACATAGTGGGATCATTGTTGAAAGCACCACATAAACCTCGAAACGAGGATGAAGTAGCTATCCAAACGAAATTTGATAAGTTTATCAGGTGAGTTCGTATGTTTATTAAAACGTCCTAATATTAAACTATTAATATTATTGACTTAAAATGTTTATGTAATAATTTATATTATTATATATGTTAAGCATATATTAGTTCTGTATCGCCCGAATTTGATCAGTATGGTATTGATCAATGTTGTTCCTTTAACACAAATTCCGGACCGTTTATTTCTTGCTAAATTACGTTCATCATATACTTCCGAATTATCATTTTTACATATAAGAAGATACGGTAATTTTCAACATTCTGTTTAATTATTAAACGGCTTTTTATTAAAGGAGCTTCTTAAATATTATTTTAAACTAATTATTAAACATACAACTATAGGCGCCGACTTTGTGGGGGCAGAGCACTTTTTGTCCCACTAATAATTTTTATTGCGGCAGCGCCCTCACAATAATTTTGAAATTACGAATTTTGATAATGTCGTTCGTTTACTACAGCAGAAACAATATCTTGTGGATTTGCTGCCAGAGTTGGTCAAATTTGTAAAATTAATTTTAACGATCCGGGATTCCTATAACTACGTGTAATGCCGAACGGTTATTTCCTTCTTCAAGAAGGTTACTAACTTATTTACGAAGTACCACGACACAAAATCAGTTAAATTGCTTTAAGTATTTTACATGTACGTGCATATTTGAAAAGGCGATAAAGTTATATTTAAATGCTATTGCTAACGAGTTTATTAGTCGAAACGAAGTCCGTTGTGCAACCTTTTTACGATTAGGATAAATGTTAGTTTTCTTTCCAATTTTGTACGTACATTAAGTATTCGGTTTGTACCTACATTTTGTGGTACATGTAAGCATATAATATACATACTTTTTTATACTTCACCTTCCCTCCAAGTAATGTAAGGGTTACTAAAAAAAGCCATTATTTGAAATAAGAATTTCACGCATCTTGCACCCACCCCTCCAATATTTTTCCCAAGTTAGCGCCGCTGCATACAACACATATAGAACTTACAAATTAGTATTTAAATTTTTTAATTATAAATTTCTGTGAATTTTAAGTACAAATAATTTGTGCATTTATACAATTTAATCTCGGTTCTATGTTTGCAGAAAGTACACGATAACATACGCTCTTATAATGACGAGTTCCATTATAGCCATCACTATGGGATCAATATTAAAAGCTATGCATGGTCATTTACCTAATCGAGTATGGCTTCCATGGGATTCCAATATACCTATGGTGTTCTGGTTTATATCTATTCATCAAATCATAACTACACTTTTCGCCTGTTACATAGATGTCGGCATGGATACTCTAATCTTCGGATTGTTTTTGCAAACGTGTGCCCAGCTTGAAATTTTCGAGAGTCGTCTTCACAAATTAATAATTAATAAAACAGTTAGAGATCTGGGACGTAAACTTTCGACGTCAAATAAGGACGAAACGGAGATATCGAAAATCGTACGTCATCATCTCATCATTTACAAGTGAGTTATAACAGGTGTTTATATGCATGTTTATATTCAAATGCCTTTTTATGCGTGCGTGCGCTATTGAGTGTCTGCGTATTTGAATGCTTGAATTAATTTTTGTATTTAAAAATCACTATTGTCTATGGCGGTATAATCTTCAAGATTTATGATGAAAAGGTGTTAAAAGTAAAAAGATCATATAACTGACGTTATTTAATACTAATATACAATTGTCAAGAGAACGGAGCATACATTTCAGCGTGATTTTATTATACGGACATTCCGCGATTAATTGTGTGGGATATTAAATAAAAATTAGATCTAAATGCTCGCTTAGAATTAAGTAGATTTTGTTTTAGTAAATGATACATACTAACATTTTTTTTACAATTTTTGGATTTGTACAAATCATGTTATAAATTTATATATTGAAAGTGTAATTGCTTTACTCATATGCAGTATATGCAGAACTAACGTGAAACGATTATAGATACGCTAAAACGGTAAACATTATATACAACCAAGTGATCTTCTTTCAATTCTTTGAAAGCATATTGGTATTATGTACATGCATTTATTACTTGACAATGTATATTAATGAACTGTCTGCATTTGCGACTTTTTTGGTATATACCCTTTGCATGTTTCTACAAATCTACATTTATTGTTGGTCTGCAAACGAAGTCATTCTTAAGGTAACAATTGATATAGTCTACAATCCATATCAAAATGATGTACCTTAGTTAAGAAATGGGAACTCGCAAGTGCTTTATCTGTTATAACTCACTTTTTTACAAGATTTCGAAGGATAATTTAGCGCTTTATATGTAAGGTTGAAAATAATCGATAGACTTGTATGCGTATATAAAAATGTTTTTATATACATATATGTTAAGCTAATAATGTTAAAAGATATTGATAATTATTCAGTATTATTATAAAGTGTTAAATTTAATTATATTGTGTTGTCAGAGTACAAGTGTAGGAGACGCTGTATATTGCACGGACTGGCCATTACTACCAGTTAACGAACAAAAGGACTTGCTGTTAATCATGATGCGAAGCACAATTCCTATAACGTTCACAAGCAGCTTTTTGATAACCCTTTCTCTTGAATCTTACGGCAGTGTTAGTAGTCTTGTTGTGATAAATATTTTGATAACAAAGTAAATACTTGTGCGCGAAATTATATCAATGACTACACATTTTTGGTGCATGTCGGAAAACGTACAAGTCAAAATTTTTATAACTGCATTGCTTTCTATTTTATTTCTCTAATTTTTTTTTCAGATCTTGAAAGCGTCATACTCGGCATTTAATGTACTTACACATTAAGGTATAAATAACCAAACGTGTAATTGGGCATAATGATTATGTAGTTTTTTATAAATTAGTTAATAAATCGGAAAGTTTCTGTTTAGATATTTATTTCAATATTACTCTGTATTACGAGTCCAGGAATTATGGCGTCAATGCACGCAAATGAATACAAATATTTTACATAGTGTAATGAAATGCATGTTTCTAAACCTGGAAATTTCTGTTTGCGTATTTATTTCAACCTTACTTTTATTTTGATTTTAAGAACATTAACGCGATGAACATTGCATGTAGACATTTTACACTGTAATATCATGCACGTTTTGATTTTACGTACAAGCAGCACTATTAAAGTCAGAAAAGAATAATTTCTCAGGCTATATGCTACATGTGATGTACTGAGTATAAAATTAATAGATTGTCGTTTTCCTGTACACTCGTCATATCTCGTAGGTATACAAGCAACTTGAGAAATATGCTCTGACATTGAGTATATTATGCATCACATTTTTATCGCTACCCTCGCCTTGTATTTTTATGTAATAAGACGGGAAACTATATGCGGAAGGTACGATATTCTCCGTAGTTCCGATGGACAGGAGATATACAAATATTTTATTCAACGGGAATACAACAACGTGTGTAAATATAAAGGACGACATCCCTCGACAATTGCAAGCAGAAATTGCAAGCAGGAAAACTTATAAAATTGTAGTATTCGTATAAACGGAAAAGAGCGTGCACTCCATAATAAATGATTAAATGACTTCAGGTCGATTTTTTAATGGCGGTAATTGTAGTAGGGTTGATAAGATGCTGAAGGGGGTAAAACTATACACAGTCTGTCGCAAAACGTGCTCGGTTACACTTAAGTGAAATTTATTGACCATTGTATTTGTTTTATAATTCTGTTGTATTATTAGTCACAATACTAAGGAACTGATATTCCGAAATAAGGTGTGTTATTATAAATATATTGCATTACGCTTATAAATGTATTGCTTTCTAGTTATATTGCAGTTATATCTCACAAATCATATATTGTATTACGATTAAATAAGGTTGTCCAGTTTTTATCCCGCGATAGCATTGGACGCGATCTGTACATTAAACGTATAAAATCTTTCTTAATCGGATCATGTATTCAGTGTTTTCAATTTAAATAAGGTTGTGGAATTTAATACTTCACGTAATCTATTTATACAACATTATTTTACCTTTTGTATTAAATATTTTGTATTAAATATATTTCTCATTATTGCGTTACACTAAATATTTAATTAATTATTTAAGAAAAGAAAAAATCGCTTTTTGCAATTCTGTAAACTACTTTTTTTTAGATACTTTACATGTAGAAAGAGGCTATACTTTTGTGAAATACTTCAATAAGTTGTTTGTAAAGAAAGAGATACAAATATGCAAATACTTTCTTTAAATTTTCTAATACATACATTTTGTGGTATATGGCGACCTATTGAGTGGTCATCGAATGGTGCTAAGCTGCTGTATAGTATATTTACCTGCGGTGTATTATCTTCGGAATACTTTATGGTGTTAACTCAATTTATGGATATAGTACTTGTTGTCGACAATATCGATGATTTTGCCGCTAATACACTATTGTTCTTGTCTTACGTTAACATTTGTTGTAAAGCGACTTTCGTTGTGATACGTCGAAATGCGATCATCAACGTAGTGGGATCATTGTTGAAAGCACCACATAAACCTCGAAACGAGGATGAAGTAGCTATCCAAACGAAATTTGATAAATTTATCAGGTGAGTTCGTATGTTTATTAAAACGTCCCAATATTAAACTATTAATATTATTGACTTAAAATGTTTATGTAATAATTTATATTATTATATATGTTAAGCATATATTATTTCTGTATCGCCCGAATTTGATCAGTATGGTATTGATCAATGTTGTTCCTTTAACATAAATTCCGGACCGTTTATTTCTTGCTAAATTACGTTCATCATATACTTCCGAATTATCATTTTTACAGATTTTAAGAAGATACGGTATTTTTCAACATTCTGTTTAATTATTAAACGGCTTTTTATTAAAGGAGCTTCTTAAATATCATTTTAAACTAATTATTTAACATACAACTATAGGCGCCGACTTTGTGGGGGCAGAGCACTTTTTGCCCCACTAATAATTTTTATTGCGGCAGCGCCCCCACAATAATTTTGAAATTACAAATTTTGATAATGTCGTTCGTTTACTACAGCAGAAACAATATCTTGTGGATTTGCTGCCAGAGTTGGTCAAATTTGTAAAATTAATTTTAACGATCCGGGATTCCTATAACTACGTGTAATGCCGAACGGTTATTTCCTTCTTCAAGAAGGTTACTAACTTATTTACGAAGTACCACGACACAAAATCAGTTAAATTGCTTAAGTATTTTACATGTACGTGCATATTCGAAAAGGCGATAAAGTTATATTTAAATGCTATTGCTAACGAGTTTATTAGTCGAAACGAAGTCCGTTGTGCAACCTTTTTACGATTAGGATAAATGTTAGTTTTCTTTCCAATTTTGTACGTACATTAAGTATTCGGTTTGTACCTACATTTTGTGGTACATGTAAGCATATAATATACATACTTTTTTATACTTCACCTTCCCTCCAAGTAATGTAAGGGTTACTAAAAAAAGCCATTATTTGAAATAAGAATTTCACGCATCTTGCACCCACCCCTCCAATATTTTTCCCAAGTTAGCGCCGCTGCATACAACACATATAGAACTTACAAATTAGTATTTAAATTTTTTAATTATCTGTGTGAATTTTAAGTACAAATAATTTGTGCGTTTATACAATTTAATCTCAGTTCTATGTTTGCAGAACGTTCACGATAATATACGCTCTTATATTGACGAGTTCCATTATAGCCATCACTACGGGATCAATATTAAAAGTTATGCATGGTCATATACCTAATCGAGTATGGCTGCCATGGGATTCCAATACTGCACCTATGGTGTTCTGGTTTATATCTATTCAACAAATCATAAATACACTTTTCGCCTGTTACATAGATGTCGGCATGGATACTCTAATCTTCGGATTGTTTTTGCAAACGTGTGCTCAGCTTGAAATTTTCGAGAGTCGTCTTCACAAATTAATAATTAATGAAACAGTTAGAGATCTGGGACGTAAACTTTCGATGTCGAATAAGGACGAAGTGGAGATATCAGAAATCGTACGTCATCATCTCATCATTTACAAGTGAGTTATGACAGGAGTTTATGTGCATGTTTATATTCAAATGCCTTTTTATGCGTGCGTGCGCGATTGAGTGTCTGCGTATTTGAATGCTTGAATTAATTTCTGTATTTAAAAATCATTATTGTCTATGGCGGTATAATCTTCAAGATTTATGATGAAAATGTGTTGAAAGTAAAAAGATCATATAAACTGACGTTATTTAATACTAATATACAATTGTTATGAGAACGGAGCATTTCAGCGTGATTTTATTATATGGACATTCCGCGATTTATTATGCGGGACATAAAATAAAAATTAGATCTAAATGCTCGCTTAGAATTAAGTAGATTTTGTTTTAGTAAATGATACATGCTAACATTTTTTTACAATTTTTGGATTTGTACAAATCATGTTATAAAATTATATATTGAAAGTGTAATTGCTTTACTCATATGCAGTATATGCAGAACTAATGTGAAACGATTATAGATACGCTAAAACGGTGAACATTATATACAACCAAGTAATCTTCTTTCAATTCTTTGAAAGCATATTGGTATTATGTACATGCATTTATTACTTGACAAAATATATTAATGAACTGTCTGCATTTGCGCCTTTTGTGGGATATACCATTTGCATGTTTCTACAAATCTACGTTTATTGTTGGTCTGCAAACGAAGTCATTCTTAAGGTAACAATTGATATAGTCTACAATCTATATCACAATGATGTACCTTAGTTAAGAAATGGGAACTCGCAAGTGCTTTACCTGTTATAACTCACTTTTTTACAAGATTTCGAAGGATAATTTAGCGCTTTATATGTAAATTGGAAAATAATCAATAGACCTGTATGCGTATATAAAAATTTTTATATATACATATAAGTTATGCTAATAATGTTAAAAGATATTGATAATTATTCAGTATTATTATGAAGTGTTAAATTTAATTATATTGTGTTGTCAGAGTACAAGTGTAGGAGACGCTGTATATTGCACGGACTGGCCATTACTACCAGTTAACGAACAAAAGGACTTGCTGTTAATCATGATGCGAAGCACAATTCCTATAACGTTCACAAGCAGCTTTTTGATAACCCTTTCTCTTGAATCTTACGGCAGTGTTAGTAGTCTTGTTGTGATAAATATTTTGATAACAAAGTAAATACTTGTGCGCGAAATGATATCAATGTCTGCACATTTATGGTGCATGTCGGAAAACGTACAAGTCAAAATTTTTATAACTGCATTGCTTTCTATTTTATTTCTCTAATTTTCCTTTCAGATCTTAAAAACGTCATACTCGGCATTTAATGTACTTACACAGTAAGGTATAAATAACCAAACGTGTAATTGGGCATAATGATTATGTAGTTTTTTATAAATTAATTAATAAATCGGAAAGTTTCTGTTTAGATATTTATTTCAATATTACTCTGTATTACGAGTCCAGGAATAATGGCGTCAATGCACGCAAATTGAATACAAATATTTTACATAGTGTAATGAAATGCATGTTTCTAAACCTGGAAATTTCTGTTTGCGTATTTATTTCAACCCTACTTTTATTTTGATTTTAAGAATATTAACGCGATGAACATTGCACGTAGACATTTTACACTGTAATATCATGCACGTTTTGATTTTACGTACAAGCAGCACTAATTTCGGCTCTAGCATTAAAGTCAGAAAAGAATAATTTCTCAGGCTATATGCTACATGTGATGTACTGAGTATAGAATTAATAGATTGTCGTTTTCCTGTACACTCGTCATATCTCGTAGGTATACAAGCAACTTGAGAAATATGCTCTGACATTGAGTATATGCATCACATTCTTTATACGATCATCTGGTATTTTTATGTAATAAAAGGGGAAACTTTGCGGAAGATGCGATATTCTTCGTAGTTCCGATGGACAAGAGATATACAAATAAATTATTCAACTGGAATATAACAACGTGCGTGAATATAAAGGACGACTTCCCTCGATGACTGCAAGTAGGAAAACTTTTACAATTGTAATATTCGCAAGAACGGAAAAGAAGGTGCATTCCATAATAAATGATTAAATAACTTCATGTCGATTTCTTAATGGCCGTAATTGTATATAGTAGGGTTGACAAGATGTTGGGGTGGGTAAAACTATACACAGTCTGTCGCAAAACGTGCTCGGTTACACTTAAGTGAAATTTATTGACCACTAGCTTGATACACCCGTGCTTCGCTACGGTATCCGTGGAACACGTTTTACCCCTTTTCATCCCGTTAGGGGTCGAATTTTTAAAAATCCCTTCTTAGTGGGTGCTTACGTCATGAGAGGAATACACTATCCGAATTTCATGTTCCTAGGTTCAGGGTTTCGGGCTGGGCGTTAATGAGTCAGTCAGTCAGTCAGTTAGGACATTTGTCTTTATTTATTGACCATTACGATAATAAAATAACATATCGTATCAGTGTATTTGCTTTATAATTCTGTTGCATTGTTAGCCACAATTCCATCAATAAGTTGTTTGTGAAGAAAGAGATATACAAATATGAAAATACTTTCTTTTCAATTTCTAACATATACCATTTGTGGTATATGGCGACCGATTGAGTGGTCATCGAATGGTGCTAAGCTGCTGTATAGTATATTTACCTACGGTGTAATATCTTCGGAATACTTTAGGGTGTTAACTCAATTTATGGATATAGTACTTTTTGTCGACAATATCGATGATTTTACCGCTACTGCACTATTGTTTTTGTCTATGGTTAACGTTTGTTGTAAAGCAACTTTCGTTGTGAAACGTCGGAATGCGATCATCAACGTAGTGGAATCATTGCTGAAAGCACCACATAAACCTCGAAACGAGGATGAAGTAGCTATCCAAACGAAATTTGATAAGTTTATCAGGTGAGTTCGTATGTTTATTAAAACGTCCCAATATTGAACTATTAATATTACCGACTTAAAATGTTTATGTAATAGTTTACTATTATATATGTCCAGCAAGTATTATTTCTGTATCGCCCGAACTTGATCAGTATGATATTGATCAATGTTGTTCCTTTAACGCAAATTCCGGATCGTTTATTTCTTGCTAAATTACGTTCATCATATATTTCCGAATTATCATTTTAAACTAATTATTAACTATAGGCGCCGACTTTGTTGGGGCAGAGCACTTTTTGCCCCACTAATAATTTTGTTGTGGCGGCGGCGCTTCCACAATAATTTTGAAATGACGAATTTTGATGATGTAGTTCGTTTGTTATAGCAGGTATAATATGTTGTGGATTTGCTGCCAGAGTTGGTCAAATTTATAAAATTAATTTTAACGATCCCTATAACTATACGTGTACTGCCAAACGGTTATTTTCTTCTTCAAGAAGGTTACTAACTTAATTACGAAATACCACGACACAAAATCGGTTAAATTGCTTAAGCATTTTACATGTACGTGCATATCCGAAGAGGCGATGAAGTTATATTTAAATTCTATTGCTAACAAGTTTGTTAGTCGAAATGAAGTCCGTTGTATAAAACTTTTTACGATTAGGATAAGTGTAAGTTTTCTTTCCAACTTTGTACGTACATTAAATATTCGGTTTGTACCTACATTTTGTTGTACATGTAAGCATATAATCTACATACTTTTGTATACTTCACCTTTCCTCCATTTAAGAGTTACTAAAAAAGACCATTATTTGAAATAATAATTTCATGCATATCTTGCCCCTCCCCCCCAATATTTTTCCCAAGTTAGCGCCACTGCATACAACACATATAGAACTTACAAAACAACATTTAAATTTTTTAATTATAAATTTCTGTGAATTTTAAGTACAAATAATTTGTGCGTTTATACAATTTAATCTCGATTCTATGTTTGCAGAACGTTCTCGATAAGATACTATTTTTTGGCGACAGGCTCCGTTGCAGGCCTCACTCTAGGATCAATATTAAATGCTATGGATGGTCATTTACCTTATCGAATATGGCTGCCATGGGATTACAATATACCTCTGGTGTTCTGGATTATATCTAGTCATCAAATCATAACTACACTTTTCGCCTGTTTCATAGATGTCGGCACGGATACTTTAATCTTCGGATTGTTTTTGCAAACGTGTGTCCAGCTTGAAATTTTGGGGAGTCGTCTTCACAAATTAATAATTAATAAAACAGTTAGAGATCTGGGACGTAAACTTTCGACGTCGAATAAGGACGAAGTGGAGATATCGGAAATCGTACGTCATCATCTCATCATTTACAAGTGAGTTATGTTTATATGCATGTTTATATTCAAATGCCTTTTTATACGTGTGTGCGCGATTAAGTGCCTGCGTATTTGAATGCTTGAATTAATTTCTGTATTTAAATATAGCTATTGTCTATAGCGGTATAATCTTCAAGATTTATGACGAAAAGGTGTTGAAAGTAAAAGGATCATATAATTGACGTTATTTAATACTAATATACAGTTGTTAAGAGATATATAGGTACCATTTGCATTTCAGCGTGATTTTATTATATGGACATTCCGCGATTAATTGTGTGGGACATAAAATAAAAATTAGATCTAAATGCTCGCTTAGAATTACGTAGATTTTGTTTTTAGTAAATGATACATGCTAACATTTTTTTACAATTTTTGGATTTGTACAAATCATGTTATAAAATTATATATTGAAAGTGTAATTGCTTTACTCATATGCAGTATATGCAGAACTAACGTGAAACGATTATAGATACGCGAAAACGGTAAACGTCATATTCAACCAGGTGTTCTTCATTCAATTCTTTAAAAGCATATTGGTATTATGTACATGCGTGTTTCACTTGACATCGCATATTACGGAACTGTCTGGACTTGCGACTTTTTTGATATATACCATTACCATGTTTGTACAAATCTACATTTATTGTTGGTCTGGAAACGAAGTCATTCTTAAG
Organism: Temnothorax nylanderi; assembly: GCF_030848795.1. Classification (NCBI taxonomy): domain Eukaryota; kingdom Metazoa; phylum Arthropoda; class Insecta; order Hymenoptera; family Formicidae; genus Temnothorax; species Temnothorax nylanderi. Next base: position 190,939 of record NW_027249114.1, on the reverse strand, counting down.
GTAACAACTGATATATTCTACAATCCGTATCAAAATGATGTACCTGAGTTAAGAAATATTGGAACTCGCAAGTGCTTTACCTGTATAGCTCACTCTTTTACGAGATTTCGGAGGATAGTTTAGCGCTTTATACATATGTTATGTTAGTAATGTTAAGAGATACTGATAATTATTCAGTATTATTGCAAAATGATAAATTTAATTATATTGTGTTGACAGAGTATAAGTATAGGAAATGCTATATATTGCATGGACTGGCCATTACTACCAGTTAACGAACAAAAGGACTTGCTGTTAATCATGATGCGAAGCACAATTCCTATAACGTTCACAAGTAGCTTCTTGATAACTTTTTCTCTTGAATCTTACGGCAGTGTTAGTAGTCTTGTTGTGATAAATTTTTTGATAACAAAGTAAATACTTGTGCACGAAATTATATCAATGACACATTTGCGGTGCATGTCGAAAAACGTACAAGTTGAAATTTTTATAACTGCACTACTTTCCATTCTATTTATCTAATTTTTTTCTTTCAGATCTTGAAAGCGTCATACTCGGCCTTCAATGTACTTCAACAGTGAAGTATAAATAATCAAACCTGTAGTTGGGCATAATGATTATGTAGTTTTTCATAAATTAGTTAATAAATCCGAAAGTTTCTGTTTAGATATTTATTTTAATATTACTCTATTACGAGTTCAGGAATACTGGCGTTAATGCGCACGCACACTGAATACTTATATTTCTTAGACACTGTAATGTTATGTACAGTTGTAATGCAAGCAGTACAAACTTACAATTAGTTTCAGCATAGAGTCAAGAGAGAAGAATTTCTTAGTCTATGCCATGAGATCTTGCGAATAGGGTTGGTATATAATTATTGTGTATACTTGTAGTCGGCATACGTGCAGACAGTTTATTTAGCAAATAACTGAATGTTTTATACATCTTCGCTACATTGCGTGGTATATATTATGCAATATGATAGGGCTCTTCGAGAAATACTATCTTCCGCTCAGTTCAGATAAATATGAAGATGTACAAATAATTTATTCAATGAGAACATAACAATGTGCGTGACTGTAAAGGACGGTACCTCTCGATGATTGCGAGTAGAAAAACTTTCAGAATTATATATAGTATGCACAGAAGATGAAAAGAACGAGTACTCCGTAATAAATATCTAAACGACTTCACGTTTCGATTTTTTAATGACCATTATTATTGTTACTGGGGTTAGAAGTTGATCGAAGTATGTAAAACTACATAGTCCGTTACAAGACGTCCTTGCATGGTTACATTTAAATAAAACTTATCGACGTTCACGATAGTAAAACACGTTGTATCTATAATATTTGTTAATTGTGTTGTATTAGTAGCAAGATGTAAGACGCGATATTTTGAAACAGGTGCGCGATAAATACTTAGAAATATTACTTTCTAGTTATATTCACACGATTTAAGATCGTCCGATTCTCAAACCAAAGTACGCGGTCTATGAGTTGAGTGAATAAAATTTATCGCTGACATTTACATTCAGTGTTAAGTGTGTGATTTAATCATCAGTTTGTGGAATTTACTAATTTATCAATTTATTTCGTGGAATATTATACTGGCTTTTGCATTAAATTTAATTTTCCTTACAATTATCTTATATGTATGTTTCGTTGGCTATTTAATCTGGCATGTATGATAAAAGATACTTTTCGCAATGCTTTAAACCTTTTCTTTATGTGTAGAAAGAGACTATACTCTTGTGCAGCACATTGATAAGTTGTTTGTAAAGAAAGCGATCCAAATATGCAAATACTTACACTACAATTTTTAGTGTATAACTTTTGTGGTTTATGGCGACCTAGTGAATGGTCATCAAATGTCGCAAAACTATTGTACAATGTATTCACCTTTGTTATAATATCTTCGGAATACTTTGTGGTGTTAACTCAATTTATGGATATAGTACTTATTGTCGACAATATCGATGATTTTGCCACTAATACTCTAATATTCCTGACTCTTGTTGCCGTATGTTGCAAAGCGACTGTCGTTTTGATGCGTCGGAATGCAATTATCAATTTGATGCGACTATTGATGAAAGCACCGTGTAAACCTTGTGACGAAGACGAATCGGCGATACAAACAAAGTTTGATAGGTTTATCAGGTACGTATAATTAATTAGAAAATTTTATGGTGGAACATTAACGTAGTTTGCACGAATTATCGCAAGAATGTAGTTCGTTTACTGTATTTTACATATTTCTTTTTGTCCTCGACCTAACTAAACATGCGGAATGTTATATTTTTAGCGCTCCCTACAGGACCTTTATTAATTGTTGGACTTTATTCATTTTATATATACTTTTAGAATAATCACGGTCATATAGACTTAATGACTTAATAAATAATTATATTTTGTTGAATTAACAAATATTGTGTGTATAAAATAAATTAAATAAATATTATTTTAAAGCAGTATTACACATACACACACGCACAAACACGCAACCACAGAATAATTAAATCCTGTCATAAATTAACGCAAATTTTCGTTACATTTACAAAATATGAGTAAATTTTAAATGTCGTAAATGTGTACAAAAGTTATTAAATATAACTTTCTTTCTGTATTTACAGGTCATATTCTATAAAATACGCACTTTTGGCGACTAGCGCCGTTACAGGCACTACAATAGGATCAGTATTAAATGTTATGCAAGGTCATATACCTTATCGAATATGGCTGCCATGGGATTATAATATACCTCTAGTTTTCTGGATTATATCCATTCACCAAATTGTATCTTTACTTTTTGGCACAATGATAAGTATCGGCACGGATACCTTAATCTTCGGATTGTTTTTGCAAACGTGTTGCCAGCTTGAAATTTTCGAAAATCGTCTTCACAAATTAATAATTAATAAAACAGGTAGATATCTGAAACATGGTCTCTCTTCATCGAATAAAGACAAAACGGAGATATCGGAGTGCATACATCATCATCTCAGCATTTACGAGTAAGGGCCATTCTACAATACGTCGCAAACGATGGCAACTGCTAGTTGAAAAGTGTTATTTCCATGTTGCGCTTGTCAAAAAAGAGTTGGCGAATTTTTAACTTTTTTGGCGACAGTAACTGGCAATCGGCAATCATGCAGAAATAACACTTTTCAACTGGCAGTTGCCATAGTTTGCGACGTATTGTAGAACCAGCTTAAGTCATGTAAAACTCCGTGCATTTCATGCATATATGATGTTTGTTCAAAAAATTTTCGAACTTTTTAAATTATTTTCCGGGCGTATCTATAACTTATTCAGCTCTGTCGTCTTCAAAATATGTTCCTTCTCGGTTGATACACCACAAATTTCTAATTCTGGAATTAGTTCTAATACGCGTCTTTCGGGATCGCGCCTAAGTCTGTCTGTGATCTTCCGCCTTTCAACGTGGATATATCTAGAAGTGGAAACGACGTTGGTAGTTCAGTCAAATTGTCGGGAAACCAATGCTTTACCTGGAAAAAAATCCAACATTCAAAATTCCTTTTGGGGGGTGTTGGGGGCATGTAGAAAAGGTTAACTCTAAGTTGGCGAGACAAAATATGCGGAGGCTTTTCCGCCATCTTGAAAAAACAAAAAAAATCGTTTTTTTGCAATAACTCGGCTCCCTGGAAAGCTACAGAGAATTCTCAATTCTCAATTCTCAATTCTCAATTCTCAATTCTCAATTCCCAATTCCCAATTCCCAATTCCCAATTCCCAATTCTCAATTCTCAATTCTCAATTCTCAATTCCCAATTCTCAATTCTCAATTCTCAATTCCCAATTCCCAATTCTCAATTCTCAATTCTCAATTCCCAATTCTCAATTCTCAATTCTCAATTCTCAATTCCCAACTTAGAGTTAAGCTTTTCTACATGCCCCCAAAAGGAATTTTGAATGTTGGATTTTTTTCCAGGTAAAATGACAATTTGACTGGACTATGGGAATGATGTATCAATCGAGGAAGAACATATTTTAAAGGCAACAAGGCTAAATAAGTTATAAATATACCAACAAAAATTATAAGAAAAAAAGTCGGGTATTTCTTTACAGATCTTGTATTTCAAATGTCTCTTTATGTGTGCGTGCATATTTAAATGCGTTGTTTTCTGTAAAAAAAATTAATATTATTTATGACAGTAATCACTGTGATTTATAATGAAAAGATTATAGTGAAAAGTTGTAGTATAACTGATATCATTTGATATCAATAAACAATTAATACGGGGTCGAAAACAGGGAGAAATTTAGATTTGTACAAATCATGTTATAAAATTATATATTAAAAGTGTGACAGCTTTACTCATATGCAATATATACAGAACTAACATGAACCAATTATAGATACGCCAAAGCGGTAAACGCTATATTCAACCAAGTGTTCTTCGTTCAATTCTCTGGAAGCATACTGGTATTATGTACAAGTGTGTATTACTTGTCAACTCATATTGCGGAACTGTCCGGACTTGTGACTTTATTATTATACACCATTGGAATGTTTGTACAAATCTACATACTTTGCTGGTCTGGAAATGAAGTCATGCTTAAGGTAATCTATACCAAAATCTACAATCTACACCAGAGTGATGTATTTTATTCAGGTAATAGATACTCACGAACACTCGATTTTTAACATAATTTCGAGAGAAATTAATGATTTACCTGGCACTAGTCTATATACGTATGTATATATAAATTTTTATATATATGTACATATGCATGATGTTTATGCGTGCGTACGTACGTGCGTGTGTGTACACACTAATGCTAGTAATATTAATAATATTGATTACCATTCGGTATTATTGCAAAGTGATAAATTTAATTATGTTATGTTGGCAGAGTACGAGTGTAGGGAACGCTATATATTGCATGGACTGGCCATTACTATCAATTGACGAACAAAGGGACTTGCTGTTAATCATGATGCGAAGCACAATTCCAATAAAGTTTACTAGCAGCTTCTTGATAACACTGTCTCTTCAGTCTTACAGCAATGTTAGTAGTTCTGTTATAAATTCTGTTATAAATTGATGACAAATCAAATACTTCAATGCAAAATTATGTCAGTGACACATTTGTGGTGCATATCGAAAAATATAAGTCGAAATTTTTAATAACTGCACTGCTTTCTATTCCATTTCTCTCATTTTCCTTTCAGATCTTAAAAATGTCATACACGGCATTCAACGTGCTTCAAAAGTGAAATATAAATAAACAAACGTGTACTTGGGCACGATATTTATGTAGTTTTCCATAAATTAATTAGTAAATCCAAAATTTCTGTTTACGTATTTATTTCAATCTTAGCCCTTATTACTATTCCAGGAATGCTGAGGTTAATGTACGCACATTGAATACTTACATTCTACACATTGTAATGTACAATTCATCAATTTCAAGCGACATTAATTTCGCTTCAGTATGAAGTCAAGAGGGTGGAATTTCTCAGTATATGCCATATGTGATGTATTGTGTTGCGAATAGGGTTGGTATATAATTATTATGTATACTTGTAGTCGGCATACGTGCAGACAGTTTATTCAGAAAATATCTAAATGTTTTATACATCTTCGCTGCATTGTGTGGTATATTATGCAATATGATAGAGCTCTTCGAGAAATACTATCTTCCACTCAGTTCAGATAAATATGAAGATGTACAAATAATTTATTCAATGAGAACATAACAATGTGCGTGACTGTAAAGGACGGTACCTCTCGATGATTGCGAGTAAAAAAACTTTCAGAATTATAGTATGCACAGAAGATGAAAAGAACGAGTACTCCGTAATAAATATCTAAACGACTTCACGTTTCGATTTTTTAATGACCATTATTATTGTTACTGGGGTTAGAAGTTGATCGAACTATGTAAAACTACATAGTCCGTTACAAGACGTCCTTGCATGGTTACATTTAAATAAAACTTATCGACGTTCACGATAGTAAAACACGTTGTATCTATAATATTTGTTAATTGTGTTGTATTAGTAGCAAGATGTAAGACGCGATATTTTGAAACAGGTGCGCGATAAATACTTAGAAATATTACTTTCTAGTTATATTCACACGATTTAAGATCGTCCGATTCTCAAACCAAAGTACGCGGTCTATGAGTTGAGTGAATAAAATTTATCGCTGACATTTACATTCAGTGTTAAGTGTGCGATTTAATCATCAGTTTGTGGAATTTACTAATTTATTAATTTATTTCATGGAATATTATACTGTCTTTTGCATTAAATTTAATTTTCCTTACAATTATCTTATATGTATGTTTCGTTGGCTATTTAATCTAGCATGTATGACAAAAGATACTTTTCGCAATGCTTTAAACCTTTTCTTTATATGTAGAAAGAGACTATACTTTTGTGCAGCACATTGATAAGTTGTTTGTAAAGAAAGAGATCCAAATATGCAGATACTTACACTACAATTTTTAGTGTATAACTTTTGTGGTTTATGGCGACCTAGTGAATGGTCATCAAATGTCGCAAAACTATTGTACAATGTATTCACCTTTGTTATAATATCCTCGGAATACTTCGTGGTGTTAACTCAATTTACGGATATAGTACTTATTGTCGACAATATCAACGATTTTGCCACTAATACTCTAATATTTCTGACTCTTGTTGCCGTATGTTGTAAAGCGACAGTCGTTTTGATGCGTCGGAATGCGATTATCAATTTGATGCGACTATTGATGAAAGCACCGTGTAAACCTTGTGACGAAGACGAATCGGCGATACAAACAAAGTTTGATAGGTTTATCAGGTACGTATAATTAATTAGAAAATTTTATGGTGGAACATTAACGTACCTTGCACGAATTATTGCAAGAATATAGTTCGTTTACTGTATTTTATTATATATTTCTTTTTATCCTGGACCTAACTAAACATGCGGAATGTTATATTTTTAGCGCTCCCTACAGGACCTTTATTAATTGTTGAACTTTATTCATTTTATATACTTTTAGAATAATTATGGTCATATAGACTTAATGACTTAATAACTAATTATATTTTGTTGAATTAAAAAATATTATATGTAAATTAAACTCATAGATACCTATTATCTTAGAGCATATAGACACACGCACAAACATACAACCACAGAATAAATCCTGTCGTAAATTAACGCATTGTTACATTTACAAAATACATGAGTAAATTTTAATTGTTGTAAATGTACAAAGTTACTAAATATAATTTCCTTTCTGTATTTACAGGTCGTATTCTATAAAATACTTAGTTTTGGCGATTAGCGCCGTTGCAGGCACTACAATAGGATCAGTATTAAATGTTATGCAAGGTCATATACCTTATCGAATATGGCTGCCATGGGATTATAATATACCTCTAGTGTTCTGGATTATATCCATTCATCAAATTATATCTTCATTTTTTGCCACAATGATAGGTATCGGCACGGATACTCTAATCCTCGGATTGTCTTTGCAAACGTGTGCCCAGCTTGAAATTTTCGAAAATCGTCTTCACAAATTAATAATTAATAAAACAGTTAGATATCTGGAACATGCACTCTCTTCGTCGAATAAAGACAGAAGGAGGATATCGGACTGCATACATCATCATCTCAGCATTTACAAGTAAGTCATGTAAGAATCCGTGCATTTCATGCATATACGAGGTCTGTTCAAAAAATTTTCGAACTTTTTTTTAATGATTTTTTCGGGCGTACCTACGTATAACTTTTATTCAGCCCTGTCGCTTTCAAAATATGTTCCTTCTCAGTTAATACTTGAAATTTCTAATTCTGGAATTAGTTCTGGTACGCGTTTTTTGGGATTACGCGTAAGTCCGTCTGCGATTGTATTAAATCTTCCGCCTTTCAACGTAGATATCCAGAAGTGGAAACGGCGCTGGGAGTATCAATCGAGAAAGAACATATTTCGAAGGCTAGAAGGCTGAATATGTTATAAATGTACAAACAAAAATTATAAGAAATAAATTCAAATATTTTTTTAACAGATCTCTTATTTCAAATATCTCTTTATGTGTGCGTGCATATTCGAATGCGTTATTTATTTTCTGTCAAAAAATCAATATTATTTATTAACGATAATCACTGTGACTTATTATGACGGAAAGGTTAAAGTGTGTGTCAAAAGATAGTATAACTGATATCATTTAATATTAATGCTCAATTATTACAAACTCGAAAACAGCGAGAAACTTAGATTTGTACATATCGTGTTATAAAATTATATTAAAAAAGTGTAACAGTTTTACTCAAATGCAATACTAGCTTGATACCCGTGCTTCGCTACGGTATGTAACTACTTTAAGTAAGAAACCAAGTCGATATCTCATCGGGCCTAAGAAATATTGAGGAAGCCCTGAAAACACATTTTATCCCTTTTCATCCCCTTAATAGGGGTCGGATTTCTAAAAATCCTTTCTTAGTAAGTGCTTACGTCATGGAAGGAATATACTCTCCGAATTTCCTGTTTTTAGGTTTAGGGATTTGGGCTGGGCGTTGATGAGTCAGTTAGTCAGTCAGTCAGGACATTTGTTATATATACTCGGAAAAAAATGATGTTGTGTCAACAGCATCAGTGTTATTGAGATAAAATTTATTGATGCAATACCATCAATATTAATGAACAAAAAACATCAGATAATTGTTTTAATAATTTAAATATTTGGTCCAATAATATCCAATTGAATTAACTACACACGCTTGTGGCAGCCCGTGACGTCGACGTTTAATTGAAGCAACTTAATTTTTTTCCCGTGTATAATAATATGCATATATAATAATAATAAATATGCAGAACTAACATAAAATAATTATAGATATGCCGAAATGGTAAACGCTATATTCAACCAAGTGTTCTTCGTTCAATTCTCTGGAAGCATACTGGTATTATGTACAAGTGTGTATTACTTGTCAACTCATATTGCGGAACTGTCTGGACTTGTGACTTTATTATTCTACACCATTGGAATGTTTGTACAAATCTACATACTTTGCTGGTCTGGAAACGAAGTTATTCTTAAGGTAATCTATATCAGAATCTGCAATCTATACCAGAATGATGTATTTTATTCAGGTAATAGATTTCACTCGATTTTTAACATGATTTCGAAAGAAATTAACGATTTATCTGGCACTAGTCTATGTACGTATGTACATATAAATTTTCATATATATGTACATGTGCATGATGTGTATATGTGCGTGCGTACGTAATGCTAGGAATATTAAAAATATTGATAAAAATTCGGTATTATTGCGAAGTGATAAATTTAAAGTATGTCATGTTGGCAGAGTACGAGCGTAGGGAACGCTATATATTGCATGGACTGGCCATTACTATCAATTAACGAACAAAGGGACTTGCTGTTAATCATGATGCGAAGCACAATTCCAATAAAGTTTACTAGCAGCTTCTTGATAACTCTGTCTCTTCAGTCTTACGGCAGCGTTAGTAGATCTGTTGTCATAAATTGATGACAAAATAAATATGTACTTGAATGCGAAATTATATCAGTGACACATTTGTGGTGCATATCGAAAAATATAAGTCGAAATTTTTAATAACTGCACTGCTTTCTATTCTATTTCTCTAATTTTCCTTTCAGATCTTAAAAATGTCATACACGGCATTCAACGTGCTTCAAAAGTGAAATATAAATAAACAAACGTGTACTTGGGCACGATAATTATGTAGTTTTCCATAAATTAATTAGTAAATCCAAAATTTCTGTTTACGTATTTATTTCAATCTTAGCCCTTATTACTATTCCAGGAATACTGAGGTTAATGTACGCACATTGAATACTTACATTCTACACATTGTAATGTAATGTACAATTCATCAATTTCAAGCGACATTAATTTCGCTTCAGTCAAGAAGGTGGAATTTCTCAGTCTATGCCATATGTGATGTATTGTGTTGCGAATAGGGTTGGTATATAATTATTGTGTATACTTGTAGTCGGCATACGTGCAGACAGTTTATGACAGAAAATATCTAAATGTTTTATACATCTTCGCTACATTGTGTGGTATTTTATGCAATAAGATAGAATTCTTGGAGAAATACTATCTTTCACTCAGTTCTGATAAATATGAAGATATATAAATATTTTATTCGATGAGAACATAACTATGTGCGTGACTGTTTAAAGGACGGTATCCCTCGATGATTGCAAGTAGGAAAACTTTTAGAATTATAGTATTCACGGAAGATGAAAAGAATACTCCGCAATAAATGTCTAAACGACTTCACGTTTCGATTTTTTAATGACCATTATTATTGTTACTGGGGTTAGAAGTTGAAGTATGTAAAACTACATAGTCCGTCACAAGACGTCCTCGGTTACGTTTAAATAAAACTTATCGGTTCATGATAGAAAAACAGTTGTATCTATAATATTTGTTAATTGTGGTTGTATTAGTAGCAAGTTGTAAGATGCGATATTTTGAAAGAGTTGCGCGATAAATACTTAGAAATATTACTTTCTAGTTATATTCTCATGATTTAAGATCGTCCGAGTCTCAAACCGAGGTACGCGCTCTATGAGTTGAGTGAATAAAATTTATCGCAGATATTTACATTCAGTGTTAAGTGTGCGATTTAATCATCAGTGTGTGGAATTTACTAATTTATTAATTTATTTCGTGGAATATTATACTGGCTTTTGCATTAAATTTAATTTTCCTTACAATTATCTTATATGTATGTTTCGTTGGATATTTAATCTAGCATATATGATAAAAGATACTTTTCGCAATGCTTTAAACCTTTTCTTTTTATATTTTACCTGTAGAAAGAGGCTCTACTTTTCTGCAACACATTGATAAGTTGGTTATAAAAAAAAGGTTCTAAATATGCAAATACTTTCTCTAAGTTTTTCAATATATAACCTTTGTGGTATATGGCGACCAAGTGAGTGGTCATCAAATGTCGCAAAACTGTTGTATAACATATTCACCTTTGTTATAATATCTTCGGAATACTTTGTGGTGTTAACTCAATTTATGGATATAGTACTTATTGTCGATAATATTGATGATTTTGCTACTAATGCTCTAATGTTCCTGACTCTTGTTGCCGTGTGTTGTAAAGCCACTGTCGTTTTGATGCGTCGGAATGCTATCATCAATTTGGTGCGACTATTGATGAAAGCACCGTGTAAACCTTGTGATGAGGACGAATCGACGATACAAACAAAATTTGATAATTTTATCAGGTACGTATAATTAATTAGAAAATCCTACAATGGGACATTAAGGGGGGAAACCACTGTGACGGCCAGAAAATGCTATTTTCGTGAATTTTTTTTGCGAAAAATAATAAATTTAATGAAATTGGTTTTTTATTTCTTCAAAGTACATATATTGAATATATTGTAAAAAAAAAATCGTTAAAAAATATTAATATTTGCGCCTTCAGCGTGTGGTGCCGTGTATTTCCGTAAAAAAATCGTGGATGCGCGGGCGCTCGTGTTCCGTCAGAACGGAATGTCTGAAATAAAAAAATTTGGTGTCATTTTAAACTTTACGAATGTAGTTTCAGTTAAGCGTACGGATTTTTTGAAATATTATTCTTTAACAAAATGGCGCAGTTTTAAAGAAAAAGTTCGAAATTTAGCCGAAAATTTTGTCACTTTTTAAATTGTTTTTCAAAAACTAATTGTCCAATCGAAAAAATTGTACTCTTAACGGAAACTGCATTCGTATAGTTTAAAATGACATCAAATTTTTTTATTTCAGACATCCCGTTCTGACGGAGCACGAACGCCCGCGATTTTTTGTGGAGGTATACGGCATCACATGTTGAAGGCGCACATATTAATATTTTTTAACGATTATTTTTTTATAATATATTCAATATATGTACTTTGAAGAAATAAAAAACTGATTTAATTAAAATTCTTATTTTTCGTAAAAAAAAATTCACGAAAATTGCATTTTTTTCCGACCGTCACAGTGGTTTCCCTCCTTAATGTACCTTGCACGATCACAAGAATATAATTCGTCTACTGTATTTTACAATTTTACATATTATTTCTTTTTGTCCTGGGACCCAATTAAACATAAATGTTATATTTTTAGCGCTTCCTACAGGACCTTTATTATAATTGTTGGACTTTATTCATTTTATATACTATTAGAATAATCATGGTCATATAGATTTAATGACTTAATAACTATTTATATTTTGTTGAATTAAAAATAATTAAATATATATTATTTTAAAGCAGTATTACACATAGACACACGTACAAACACGCAACCACAGAATAATTAAATCCTGTCATAAATTAACGCAAATTTTCGTTACATTTACAAAATATATAAGTAAATTTTAAATATCGTAAATGTACAAAAGTTATTAAATATAACTTTCTTTCTGTATTTACAGGTCGTATTCTATAAAATACACACTTTTGGCGACTAGCGCCGTTACAGGCACTACAATAGGATCAGTATTAAATGTTATGCAAGGTCATATGCCTAATCGAATATGGCTGCCATGGGATTATAATATACCTCTAGTTTTCTGGATTATATCCATTCACCAAATTGTATCTTTACTTTTTGCCACAATGATCCTTGTCGGCACGGATACCTTAATCTTCGGATTGTTTTTGCAAACGTGTGCCCAGCTTGAAATTTTCGAATATCGTCTTCACAAATTAATAGTTAATAAAACAGTTAGATATCTGGAACATGCACTCTCTTCGTCAAATAAAGACAAAACGGAGATATCGGAGTGCATACATCATCATCTCAGCATTTACGAGTAAGGGCCATTCTACAATACGTCGCAAACGATGGCAACTGCTAGTTGAAAAGTGTTATTTCCATGTTGCGCTTGTCAATTGCGGTTGTCAAAAGAGAGTTGGTGAACTTTTTTGGCGACAGTAACTGGCAATCGGCAATCATGCAGAAATAACACTTTTCAACTGGCAGTTACCATCGTTTGCGACGTATTGTAGAACCGGCTTAAGTCATGTAAAACTCTGTGCATTTCATGCATATATGATGTCTGTCCAAAAAATTTTCGAACTTTTTTTATAATTTTCCGAGCGTATCTATAACTTATTCAGCTCTGTCGTCTTCAAAATATGTTCCTTCTCGGTTGATACTCCACAAATTTCTAATTCTGGAATTAGTTCTAATACGCGTCTTTCGGGATCGCGCCTAAGTCTGTCTGCGATCTTCCGCCTTTCAACGTGGATATCTAGAAGTGGAAATGACGTTGGGAGTGATGTATCAATCGAGGAAGAAAATATTTTAAAGGCAACAAGGCTGAACAAGTTATAAATATACCAACAAAAATTATAAGAAAAAAAGTCGGGTATTTTTTTTTACGGATCTTGTATTTCAAATGTCTCTTTATGTGTGCGTGCGTATTCAAATGCGTTGTTTTCTGTTTAAGAAATTAATATTATTTATGACAGTAATCACTGTGATTTATAATGGAAAGATTATAGTGAAAAGATATAGTATAACTGATATCATTTGATATCAATAAACAATTAATACGGGGTCGAAACAGCGAGAAATTTAGATTTGTACAAATTATGTTATAAAATTATATATTAAAAGTGTAACAGCTTTACTCATATGCAATATATACAGAACTAACATGAAACAATTATAGATATGCTAAAGCGGTAAACGCTATATTCAACCAAGTGTTCTTCGTTCAATTCTCTGGAAGCATACTGATATTATGTACAAGTGTGTATTATCTGACGATACATATTGCAGAATTGTCTGGGACTGTGACTTTAATATTCTACACCATTGGAATGTTTGTGCAAATCTACGCTTTTTGCTGGTCTGGAAATGAAGTCATGCTTAAGGTAATCTATACCAGAATCTACAATCTACACCAGAATGATGTATTTTATTCAGGTAATAGATACTCACGAACACTCGATTTTTAACATAATTTCGAGAGAAATTAATGATTTACCTGGCACTAGTCTATATACGTATGTATATATAAATTTTTACATATATGTACATATGCATGAAGTGTATGCGTGCGTGCGTACGTGCGTGTGTGTACATAATGCTAGTAATATTAATAATATTGTTAACCATTCGGTATTATTGCAAAGTGATAAATTTAATTATGTTATGTTGGCAGAGTACGAGCGTAGGGAACGCTATATATTGCATGGACTGGCCATTACTATCAATTGACGAACAAAGGGACTTGTTGTTAATCATGATGCGAAGCACAATTCCAATAAAGTTTACTAGCAGCTTCTTGATAACACTGTCTCTTCAGTCTTACAGGAATGTTAGTAGTTCTGTTATAAATTCTGTTATAAATTGATGACAAATCAAATACTTGAATGCAAAATTATGTCAGTGACGCATTTGTGGTGCATATCGAAAAATATAAGTCGAAAATTTTAATAACTGCACTGCTTTCTATTCTATTTCTCTAATTTTCATTTCAGATCTTAAAAATATCATACACGGCATTCAACGTGCTTCAAAAGTGAAATATAAATAAACAAACGTGTACTTGGGCACAATAATTATGTAGTTTTTCATAAATTAATTAATAAATCCAAAATTTCTATTCATTTCAACGTATTTATTTCAACTTTGGTCCTTATTATTCCAAGAATACTGGTGTTAATGCACGCACATTGAATACTTACTTACATTTTACACATTGAATTTCATGTACAAGCGGCACTAATTTAGCTTTAATATGAAGTCAAGAGGGAGGAATTTCTCAGTATATGCCATATGTGATATTGTGCTGCGTATAGAATTGGTATATAATTGCTGTACTTGTAATCAGCATATGTCCAGACAGTTAATTTAGAAAATATCTAAATATTTTAAGCATTTTTGCTACATTGTGTCGTATTTTATGCAAAAAGGCTCTTCGAGAAATACGGATCTTTCACTCACTTTATAAATATGAAGATATACAAATATTTTATTCTAAATTTTTTAATATCTAACCTTTGTGGTATATGGCGACCTATTGAATGGTCATCAAATGTCGCTAAACTGCTGTACAATGTATTCGCCTTTATTGTAATATCTTCGGAATACTTTGTGGTGTTATAACTCAATTTATGGAATAGTTCTTATTGTCGACAATATTGATGACTTTGCCACTAACACTCTAATGTTCCTGACTGTTGTTGCCGTATGTTGTAAAGCGACTGTCGTTGTTGTGCGTCGAAATGCGATCATCAATTTGGTGCAAGTATTGTTGAACGCACCGTGTAAACCTCGTGGCGAGGATGAAATGACGATACAAACAAAATTTGACAAATTTATCAGGTACACATAATTAAAAGAGAAATTCTGTGATGACACATTAATTTAACCTGTGTAAAATGTCGCAAGAATTTAATTTGCGTAATGTGTTATACGTAACATTTCTGACTCTTTCAGATCCAATTAAATTTGCTGATTGTTATAACTTTAACACGTTGTAACCTATGTAACCTTGTACTAATTATTGTGCTGTGTTCATTTTATATCAAAGTTATCATTATCATATGAATTTAAGAACTTAGTAATTATTTTTAGTTTGTTGAATTAAAAAATATTTTAAATAAACTTTTCCTGTAAAGTAAACTCAGAAATAATATTTTTTAAAGCATTATTACATAGCATATATATATACATACACACACACACATATACACACATCCCAGAATAATAATTAAATTTTGTTATTATAAATTTACGCAAATTAAATGCACAAGTAAATTTTCATTCTCGTAAATATACGGCAGCTATTAAATACAATCTTTTTATATTTACAGATCGTTTTCGATAAAATACACACTTTTGGTGATAAGCTCTGTTACGGGTACTACAATAGGATCAGTATTAAATGTTATGCATGGTCACCTGCCTTATCGAACGTGGCTGCCATTCAATTATAATATACCTATGGTGTTTTGGATTATATCTATTCATCAGATCATAACTATAATTTTTTCCGCTGTGATAAATCTCGGCACGGATACCTTAATCTTCGGATTGCTTTTGCAAACGTGTGCCCAACTTGAAATTTTTGAAAGTCGTCTTCACAAATTAATAATTAATAAAACAGTTAGATGTCTGGGACACGCACTCTCTTCGTCGAATAAAGACAAAACGGAGATATCGGAGTGTATACGTCAACATCTCAGCATTTACAAGTGGGTCACGTAAGAGAATCTATTTTCATGCATGTATTCAAATGTCTCTTTATTTGTGCGTGTACGATTGAGTGTGTGCGTATTTGAATGTGTTATTAATTTCTAAAAATTATCTAATACTTAAAAATCGCTATTGTCTATAATCATTAAAGTTTATGACAAAAGGATGTTCAAAGAAAAATGCTAATATAACTGACGTTATTTGATATTGATACATATATTTGTTACGAGCTCGAGAACAAAGCACTCTCAGTTTTTATTATATAGTCATTTCGTGATAAGTTGCGTAAGATCTAATATATGTAGAAATTAGGTCTAAATGCTTGCCCAGGACCAAGTAGCTCTTGTTTAAGAAAATAAAACATTGCAAATGCTTCGACAATTTTTGGATTCGTAGGAATCATGTTATAAAATTATATATCAGAATTGTTACTACTTTACTCATATGCAATGTATGAACTAACGTGAAACAATTATAGATACGCCAAAACGGTAAACGGTATATTTAACCAAGTGCTCTTCGTTCAATTCTTTGGAAGTATACTAATATTATGTACAAGTGTATATTATATGTCAATACATATTGTAGAACTGTCTAAATCTGTAACTTTTTTATTGTACACCATTGGAATGTTTGTACAAATCTACGTTTATTGTTGGTCTGGGAACGAAGTCATTCTTAAGGTAATTAATAATCGATTCTCTACAATATCAGAATGAGATACTTTAGTTAGGAAACTCGCGAGTACTTTTGTGCCAGAAGTGACAAATTTGTTTGTGTTATTTTGGCAGAGTACGAGCGTAGGAGATGCTATATATTGTATGGACTGGCCACTATTATCAACTGATGAAAAGAGAGAATTACTGATAATTATGATACGAAGCACAATACCTATAAAGTTCACTAGTAGCTTCTTGATAACTCTGTCCCTTCAGTCTTACAGCAATGTTAGTAGGCTTTTTGTAACAAATATTTAGGTGGCCATAATAATTATTTATATGCGATATTCTCAGTGACACACTTATGGTGCATGTTGGAAAGCACAGTCAACATTTTTAATAATAACTTTACCGCATTCTACATCTCATATTTAATTTCTTTTTCAGATTTTAAGAACGTCATACTCAGCATTTAACGTACTTCAAAAGTAAAATATCAGTAACCACGAGTATTAGGCATGACAATTCTGTAGTTGTTTATAAATTAGTTTAAAAAACTTAAAATTTTTGTTTACACATTTATTTCAAAACCTTACTCTTTATTACGATTCTAAACATCCTGGCGCTAATGCACATATATTAAATATACATATATTTTTTACACACTGTATTTATAATAAAAGTTTCGATTTCACATACAAACGGCAGTAACGGCACTAAGTTTAGCATAGTTTCGATAGACAGAAGTTATTACAAATATTTTATTCAACAGAAATGTAACAATGTGCGTGAATGATGTGACAGAAAAATGAGAAATTAAAATTTCCCTCGACATCAACGCTTTACTCCCTCGAAGAGTTGCGGAAGGCATCACGCTTATAATGTTAATCCTAACTCACGCTTAATGTAAATCTTTGTGTTTTTATGTTTGTATGGTTTGGCGTCTTAGATGTTCGTTTAAAGATGTATGTCGCTTATGTCAAAATAAAGGGATAAAGCTGAAATTTACAGAAATTGTGCACTTATATATCCCAAAAACCTGTTAAATTTGCGATCGATTGTCCGACCCGTTTCTGAGATATTTGTTTTAAAAGTTACAGAAATTGTATATATATAGATATACTTCCCATGTAAATATCATAATATGTATCTCTGCTCATGTACGGTAAAAATGAATGAAATTTTTATGGTACATTTCTATGACATCGAGAATTGCAATTAGGGTTTTTTTTAAGATTTTCTGTTTATATATATTTTTTCAATTTTTTTATGATTTATTTAAACAATATCAAGTACAAAAATGGAACAAAATTGCAATTTTTACGCTTTTTCTGTCCCAATGATATCATGTTGTTTGTGAATAATTTCTGAGATTAGCTCTACACTGTTTAATCAAGAAAACAAAATTATACTACATATATAGCTATAGCAACATACAACATCTTTAATTTCGCGCGTATTATCGAGCGCCGTGGAATTTTCGGACACGCGTGCGTGGAAAGATCGATAATATCGAGTAGGAAACGGGGGAAACGAGCCACGCAGCAATCAGGAAGAAGAGAGGAGACACTTCCCTTCCGTCTGTTGAAGCGAGTGGTCAGCCTTCGAGAAACCTTAATTGTATATTAGTATATTTAAGTGAAAATTTTGATTTTGTGGTTCGGGATTTATCCCACTTTGGATAGCATCGGACAATGCAGAAATCCGCCAGTTAAAATTAAGTCTGTAAGTTAGAATAAATTTATATTTCTTCATCTCAACTTCCGTTTTGCAAATCTATTTATCTATTTCCCTTGGGTCCACCAACTGAACCTGCCTAGTGTTGTCTCATTTTCGTCGGTCAAGGTTTATCGGTTCCGACAAAACCGATTGGCGTCCAAAATTTCGTCCGGTATAATTATCGCGGACTTAAATATATGAAAGCCCTATTAGCCGAGGGACTCGGCCGCGGCAGGATTCATAAATGCTGTCTCAATGTAAAAAACATCCTTCGATGATTACAAGTTGGAAAACTTTTACAATTGTAGTATTCACAAGAACGGAAAAGAACGTCCACTCCATAATAAATGATTTACACTACTTCATGTCGACTTTTTAATGGCCGTATATAATTGATGGTACTAGGGTTGACAATATGCTGAAGCAGGTAAAACTATGTATTGTATATCGCAAAGCGTGGCCGGTGTTGCATTTAAATCAAATTTATTGACCATTACGATAATAAAATAACATGTTGTATCAACACTAATATAATTTAACTAATATAACACTCGTATAAAATTTTGTTGCATTACTAGCCACAATTTTGAGAAGCCGACATTCCAGAAAAAAATGTATGATAAATGCTGATAAGTACTGCATTGAGAATATGTTCATATAAAACATACATTGTATTACGTTTAAGTGAGGTCATCCGATTTTTATTCCGCGATGATATTAGATGCTATCTGTACGTTAAACTATTAAAATTTATCACAATTGGATAATCACATTCGATATTTAGTGTGCAATTTAAATATCAGTTTGTGGAATTTAGTACATCGCGCGGTCCAGATCATACAAAATTATTTCATCTTCTATATACAATTCAATTTTTCTTATAATTACCTTATACGCTTAAATATTTAATTAATATATTTAATTTGTAAATTTTGTTATCTGATGATCGGTTCCACTATAAAAACATTAAATTAGTTGAGGACATCCTCGCTAATAATTGCTTTCCGACCAAGTTGGTGAATAAATATATACACAATAGATTAATGCAACTGAAAAACAGAATAGATATGAGTAACACTGGCGATAGCTGTCCGGACAGTACATTTGACACGCGAAATTATATAGTGATCCCTTATATCGAAGGCTTAAGCGAGGGTATACGTCGTACTTTAAAAAGTGTTGGATTGGATGTGTTATATACGATACCGAAGAAACTTAACAAAGTCATTAAAAAGGGTAAAGATAGACTTGCAATAAACAAGGAAACGAATATTGTGTATCAAATTGATTGTGAAAACTGTGATGCTGCTTATATAGGGCAGACAAAGAGACACCTAGAGACTAGAATCAAGGAGCATTGTAATGATATCAAAAAACATTGCAGCAATCACTCGGTTGTGAGCAAACATCGACTACACAACAACCATAATTTTAAGTGGTCAGTGCCTAAAATCTTGCACAAGGAGTGTAATATGAGAATGAGACAGATTGCTGAAATGTTTTTTATAAAGAAACAGAAAGATACCATTAATCTCCAAAGGGACACTGAGAATCTAAACTCCGTATATGACGGTGTCATCTCGTCTGTTTAATTATTTATACTTTATTTTTCCTCTTGTCAACCTTTCTGACCCCTTGATTCGTTTCTCTTTGTCAGCGTTTAGTCTCCTGAATACTTCCATTCGCATGACACGTCACATTGGAGATCCTCTCACTCGATATGCATAATCGTGGATTTTTGATAAATGAGTCTCTCTCCACTTATGATTTCTATATGAGCAATTGTCTACAGTTGTACTTTATGACTATGTTGGAACATTCCCATAAACACAAGGATGTCTTTTGAATACCACATGACGAGTCAAAATTGACGATTAGGTAATGCTCTCTAATTTTAATGACTATCTTTTATTTATTGTATTATACAACTCTGTGTTCTTAGTTTTTAGACCGCACTTGAGAAGGGCTCAAACCAAGAGCCGAAACGTACTGCACATATTTATATTTTTGTCAGTTTGTCGAGAATAAAGAATTGATTTTGTAATATATTTAAGAAAAGATATTTCTCGCAATTCATTAAACTACCTTTTTAGATACTTCACATATAGAAAGAAGCTATATTTTTGTGAAATACATCGATAAGTTATTTGTAAAGAAATATAAATATGCAAATACTTTCTTTAAATTTTTTAATGTATACCGTTGGTGGTATATGGCGACCTGTTGAGTGGTCATCGAATAATGCCAAGCTGCTGTATTGTATATTTACCTTTATTATGGTATCTTCGGAATACTTTTTGATGTTAACTCAATGTATGGATATAGTATTCGTTGTCCACAATATCAATGATTTTGTCAACACTTATCTATTGTTCATGTCTGTGGTTGCTGTTTGTTGTAAAGCGACTGTCATTGTAACACGACGGAATGCGATTATTAGCTTAGTGCAATTATTGTTGAAAGCACCATGTAAACCTCGAGATGAGGACGAAGTGGCAATACAAACTAAATTTGATAAATTTATCCGGTAAGTATCACGCACAATTATTAAGATAATCTAATGATGATTTATTATATAGAGTAATCGCATAAAATGTATATGCAATAACGTAATTCGTATACAATTAATACGTATTATTTCTGATCTTTTTGAATTCAATTAGTATTGATAAAAATTGAGACTTTATCACTTCATGCGATTATATCTTACCTATTTTTTGCTCAATTTTGATAATTTTGTATTTCAACATCACCTTTCCTATATTTCTTCACGTAATCAATTCTTATATTTAATTAAATTAATGAATGTTTCTTGTAGAACAAATTTCTAAATATTATTTTTAAAACATAGACTTTGAAATTCTGACATACGCACGTAAAATATACATACAAACAAATAGAGAAAGAGAGAGAGAGAGAGAGAGAGAGAGAGAGAGAGGGGGGGGAAGACAGTCATAAACACACATATAAATAACAATTACATCACATCACTATAAATTTCTGCAGAACTTATAAATGCAAGCAAATTTTCATTATTATAAAAGTACGGAAATTAATAAAATATAATTTCACTTTTATATTTACAGATCATGGTCAATAAAATACTCTCTTCTGTGTATAATCGCCCTTACAGGAGTCTCAATAGGATCAGTATTAAACATTATGCAGGATCAACTGCCTTGTCAAATATGGCTGCCATGGGATTACAATGTACCTCTAGTATTTTGGATTATATGCATTCAGCAACTCATGTGTCATATTTTCACCACTATTATAGGTCTCGGCACAGACACCTTAATCTTCGGATTGTTTATACAAACGTGCGCCCAGATTGAAATTTTTGAAAGTCGTCTTCACAAATTAATAATTAACAACACAGTTAGATATCTGGGACATGCACTCTCTCCGTTAAATGAAGATAAAACGAACATATCGGAAATAATACGTCATCATCTCGGCATTTACAAGTTAGTCGAATCCCTTCGTATCTTACACAAACATAACTTTACATATGTGTGTGTGTTATTTCATTGCAATATTTATTAACCGCCATTTTTGTAATTCCTATTGGTATTTATAATGGAAAGTTGTGTAAAGTTGATAGATAATGTAACTGATATCATTTGGAATTAAAAGATAATTAATTACTATATACGATCTCGATAATAGGGCGTTATCAATAGGCCAGTCAAATTAGACAAAAAAAAGGCTTTTGCTCGAAAGTGATGCGAACTTTTTTATTCCTTTTTAGGCGTGTAGGGGGTGTTTAGAAAAGCTTATTTCTGAGTTGTCGTGTTATTTGACCCAGAGCTTTTTGAGGGGGGAGGGGAAACCAGAAATTTCGCGGTTTTTTGCATTTATCTCGTTTCGATTAATAGATAGCACTTTTTCGCTCCTGAGAAAGTTGTAGGGCTTGAAAAAACGAAGAAAATGAGCGGTGACTCGTTCCGATTCGTCAAAAATTGAGCCCAGGGGAGCCTCCGGAAGTCGCGCGTGTCGAGCCGAGCGTTCAGAACTCGGCGCGTTTTTCGCTTCTGTCTCTTTTCTGATAAATGCAATCGAAAAATGACTAATATGAAACTTGTAGAGGATGAAAATACCTACCATTAGCCGCACATTACATCGAAATTCATTGAAAATTGCATACAGTAGAGAGCCCGAAAGTCATGTGATCGGCACGAAATAGTCATTTTAAGAAATTGTTCAGTTACATTAATTATTGCGTACTTAAATGTTTAATTGTAAATAAATATATTTATAATGTAGTAATAACAAGGAACTAATTCGAAAAAATGTAGTGTTAAGTGTTATTATATTAATAATAATTTTTCGTAATATTCTATTGAAAATCTCAATGCATACTATTTTTTGTCGGCATTACATTATTGATAGAAAGATTTTCAAGTATTTCTGAATATTAAAGTATACAGAATTATAAACGCGCCGAGTTCCGAACGCTCGGCTCGACACGCGCGACTTCCGGAGGCTCCCCTGGGCTCAATTTTTGACGAATCGGAACGAGTCACCGCTCATTTTCTTCGTTTTTTCAAGCCCTACAACTTTCTCAGGAGCGAAAAAGTGCTATCTATTAATCGAAACGAGATAAATGCAAAAAACCGCGAAAATTCTGGTTTTCCCTCCCCCCCTCAAAAAGCTCTGGGTCAAATAACACGACAACTCAGTAATAAGCTTTTCTAAACACCCCCAACACGCCTAAAAAGGAATAAAAAAGTTCGCATCACTTTCGACCTCAAATGTCTAATTTGACTGGCCTACAATGTAACTTCAATATATTGTTATATAAATATATATTAGATATGTTTGTTATTATTCCGTGATGGTTTGCGTATGTACAAAAATAAATTAGATCTATACTTGCTTTAAAACAAGAAGTTTTTGTTTTGGTAAATAATACACACATAATTTTTCTACACATTTGAAATTTATGACATATATGTTACATAATTATAGTATGGGTAGTAATGGCTTTAGTCATTTACAAGGCAAAATTAACATGAGACCATTACAGATATGCCAAGACGGTAAACGATATCTTCAGAGTGGTACTCTTTATTCAGTTTCTTGTTAGTACATGTGTAATATGTATAAGTGTATATTATCTATTAATGCATATTACGGAACCGTTTGAAATTGGATTGTTTGTAGCATATACCATTGGCATATGTGTACAAATCTATATTTATTGCTGGTCTGGAAACGAAGTCATGCTTAAGGTAACTATCGGCATTCTACGTCTACCTATCAAATACATGTACTTTACTGAGATAATGATAATGAGATAATGGACAATTGCGAGTATTTTCGTACAACTTAATTTTTAACGAAATTTTCGAGGTAATCTAACTTCTTTAACAAATTATAAGAAATTTTATACTCGAATAGAAGACATTCATATGTGTATGCATATATACAGAGTACCCCAAAATTTTTGCATGTGGAGTACAAGACGTGATTCTTTATGCTAAGAAACAACTTTTTCCTTTAGCAAAATTGCGTTAGTGTAGTAATACTATGTAATTGTTATACGTAATTGTGCAATATTTAGAATAATAGAATGCTCAACTCACAAAACATATTACTATTTACATTTTCTTTATTTTCAGATTTTCAGTGCTCGGAATCAGACAATTCTTTTACTTATTTATTATGCAAGGAATAAAAGCAATATTTATTTTGTTAATTTTTATCAAATTTTAAGCAATATGATATAGAAAAAAATCAAGAACTATGTACAAGCGATTGAGAAGTGCGCATCGGTCCTGAGCGCCACGTAGGAAGAACACACATTCGTTAAATTTAACTTGCTCCTCAATAAAAACTACTTATCGCACCCAATTTTGCTACAGAAAAAAGTTATTTCTTTTAGCATAAAGAATCACGTCTAATACTCCACATGCGGGAATTCTGGGACACCCTATATCCATACATATAAACACACACACACACACACACATTGTGTAAAATAAATAATATTACGTTATTCAATATATATTATTGATTATTGTATACTAATATTGTATAATAATGTTATGTATGTTTTATCGAAAGAGTATGGGCATAGGTGATGCTGTATATCATATGGATTGGCCATTATTGTCAGCTAAAGGAAAGAAAGAATTGCTGATGATCATGATGCGCAGCAGTATTCCTATAAAGTTCACTAGTAGCTTCTTGATAACTTTATCTCTTCAATCGTTCAAGAGTGTTAGTAGCATTATTACTTTGGTAACTGAATAAATATTATATATACTATATTTTTCCTAATATTTTTCAGATCTTAAAAACATCATATTCTGCGTTTAACGTCCTGCAAAAACGAAATAGAAGTAACATAATAGTATAAAATATTAATAATATAGAAGATGGCTAATTTTTCGAGCAATAAAGGATGTTAGAAAATATTTTTTTAAATAAAAAAAACTAGTGTTTATTAATCAACCGAAATTGACAAGCTTACGTTTCGTGTCATATATACTTGGACTTCATCAGAACAGTATAAATTAATCAATACATACTATAAGATAATGAAAAGATAACCTACATTAAGTTCATTTGAAGCGATTGCTTACAAATGAGAGTAATCAAAGATAGAAATAATACTGTTCTGATGAAATATGGTACGAAACGTAAGCTTGTCAATTTTGGTTCATTAAGGACCGGTTGTTCCAATTTATTGATAAACTAACTAATAGTTAAATAATATGTCTATCCTTGTTTTATTTAAAAGAAAAACAAAGACACATATATGATTTAACTATTAGTTAGTTTACCAATAGGTTGGAACAACCGGCCCTAATACATACTAATTTTTTTATAAAAAAAAATATTTTCTAACATCCTTTATTGCTCGAAAAATTGGTTGTCTTCTATATTATTAGCTTATGCTTTGACCGAGCGTGAAGTTCTTTATTGTTATAAAATATAAATGTTTTTTAATCTAACGTGTATCTGGGCATGATAGTTGTGTAGTTTTCCGTAAATTAGTAACACTAAATTTTTAAATATATATTTCAAGATTTAGTGTAATGAAAGTTATTTTTCAACTTCACTCTTTATTCTGATTTTAAGAAAATATTTACACGAATGCATGAACAGTGCATGTAGATACTTTACACTGTAGTGTAAAATATGTTTTGATTTGACATATAAGCAGCACTAATTTTAATTTTAGCATTAGTAAAAAAAAAATAATTTCTAAGTCTATGTTACATATGATATGTTTTGAGTATAGAGTTAATACATTATAATTTTTCTGTACACATGTCATACCTCGCAGATGTAGATACTAGAAACTTGAGAAATATGAGAAGTATATTAAACATCATTCTTACTACACTCGTCTTGTATTCTTATGCAATAAAATGAAAAACTTGCGAAAAATACGATATTCTTCGCAGTTCCGATAGACATGAGATACACAAATATTTTATTCAATGAGAATATGACAATGTGCGTGAATGTAAAGGACGACATTCCCCTATGACAGCAAGTAGATAAATTTTTGCAGTTATAGTATTCACAAGGGAACGGAAAAGAACGTGCATTTCATAATAAATAATTAAATGACTTCATGTTGATTTTTTAATGGCCGTAATTGTAGTAGGGTTGACAAGATGTTGAAGAGGGTAAAACTATACATAGTCTGTCGTAAGACGTGCTCGGTTACACTTAAGTGAAATTTATTGACCATTACGATAATAAAATAACATGTTGTATCAGTGTACTTGTTTTATAATTCTGTTGCATTATCAGCCACAATTCTGAGGAGCCGATATTTCGAAATAAGGTGTGTGATTATAAATGCTTACAAATATTGCTTTCCGTTTAAATAAGGTTGTTCAGTTTTTACCCGCGATAGCATTGGACGCGATCTGTATTTTATACGTTAAACGTATAAATTTTTTTTTAATCGGATACATTTATGTATTTAGTGTTTGCAATCAAGTTGTAGAATTTAATACTTTATGTAATCTATTTATATAATATATTTTACCTTCTGTATCAAATTCAATTTTTCTCATAATTACCTTACACGCCTGGACATATAATTATATAATAGATTTAACCCTTAAATGCCACACCTCTCAAGAATCTCGTAAATGACACATGGGGTCTAAAAGACCCCAGCATGAAAAATGTCTCCTTACTTATTGATTTTTTGATATTTAGTTATGAAAATTATTTTCAATGTTGTTCAAGGCTTAGAAAAGAGAATAAAATGCTTATATTGTTAAAATTTCAATTTCAACATAGTATAAAAAATTAAGATCGCCAACAGTTAAAATATTGGCTCCAAAATCAAAAAAATAATAAATAATAAATAAATAAATATGAGCTCCATTTTTGGCGGGAACATTTGAAAATATATCATTCTAAAGGGTCTGGGGTCCGCTGGACCCCGGGTGGCATTTAAGGGTTAAGAAAAGACACTTTTCGCAAATCTATAAACTACTTTTTTTAGATACTTTACATGTGAAGGAAAAGATTCGAATATGCAAATACTTTCTTTAAATTTTTTAATATATACCGTTGGTGGTATATGGCGACCCGTTGAGTGGTCATCAAATGGTGCTAAGCTGCTGTATAGTATATTTACCTGTGGTGTAATATTTTCGGAATACTTTTTGGTGTTAACTCAATTTATGGATATATTACTTGTTGTTGACAATATCGATGATTTTACCGTTAATGCTCTAATGTTCTTGGCTATTGTTACCGTTTGTTGTAAAGCGACGGTCGTTGTGATACGTCGGAATGCGATCATCAACATAGTGCAATCATTGTTGAAAGCACCACATAAACCTCGCAACGAGGATGAAGTAGCTATCCAAACGAAATTTGATAAGTTTATCAGGTTAGTTCGTATGTTTATTAAAACGTCTCGATATTAAACTATATTAATATTACCGACTTAAAATGTTTATGTAATGATTTATTACTATATATACGTCCAGCATATATTATTTCCGTATCGCCCGAATTTGATCAGTGTGATATTGATTAACGTTGTTCCTTTAACAAAAATTCTGGACCATTTATTTTTTGCTTAATTTCGTTGATCACATATTTCCAAATTATCATTTTCACATATAAAAAGATATGGTACAATTTTTTTTTAAAGGAGTTTCTTAAATATCATTTTAAATTAATTATTGAACATACAGGTTCAATGCATATAGAGCTACAAAATAGTAGGGGAGAGTGGGGTAACTCTCTTCCAACTGCGAACACGGGGTAAACGCGAAAAATTACTATTGTAACAATATTAGAGTAATGATGTTCTCCCGCTTCTCGCACCCAGCGATAGCCGATATACGCACAGTTGTACGAGAGGTAGGAGAATATCACTACTCTAATATAGTATCGTTCGTGTTTACCCCTTGTCCGCAGTTATCCCACTTTCCCCTATTTAAATTTTTTAAAGATAAATTTCTGTAAATTATAAGTACAAATAATTTGTGCGTCTTATACAATTTAATATTGGTTCTATGTTTACAGAACGTTCTCGATAAGATACTCTTTTTTGGCGATTAGCGCCTTTGCAGGCACTGCAATAGGATCAGTATTAAATGTTATGCAAGGTCATATACCTTATCGAATATGGCTGCCATGGGATTATAATATACCTCTAGTGTTCTGGATTATATCCATTCATCAAATTATATCTTCATTTTTTGCCGCAATAATAGGTACCGGCACGGATGCTCTAATCCTCGGATTGTCTTTGCAAACGTGCGCCCAACTTGAAATTTTCGAAAGTCGTCTTCACAAATTTATAATTAATAAAACAGTTAGAGATCTGGGACATACACTTTCGACGTCAAATAAAGACGAAGTGGGGATATCGGAATGCGTACATTATCATCTCAGCATTTACAAGTGAGTCACGTAAGAATCCGTTTTTATGCATATATTCAGTCGCCTCTTTATGTACGTGTGTATGTGTGCATGCGCGTGTCCATTATTTAATTTCCATGTCTAAGAACTGCTGTTATTTACAACAATAATTATTGATGCTTATGACGGAAAATCGTTTAAAATCAAAAGATAACACAACTAACGTTATTTGCAATTAATAGACTATTATTACGAGCTCAAAAGCAGAGCATTCTCTCAAAGTGATTTAATTATATAGTCATTCCGTGGTAAGCTGTGCAGAAAAATAAAATTTAATTAGATTAATTTACATATTTAGAACGAAGTAATTCTTCTTTCAAAATGACGCATACTAAAACAAACATGTTATAAAATTATACATTATAACAGCAATTGTCTTACTCGTATTCAGTGCAGGATTAACGTGAAATCATTACAGATACGCGAAAACGGTAAACGTCATATTCAACCAGGTGCTCTTCGTTCAGTTTTTTTGTAGTATAATAGTATTATGTACATGTGTATATTACTTGTCAACCCATATTTCGGAACTGGCTGGACTTGTGTCTTTTTTGGTATATACGATTTGCATGTTCGCGCAAATCTTCGTTTTCTGCTGGTCCGGAAACGAAGTTATACTTAAGGTAACTCTCTATACTCCATCTACTATAATCCGTATCGAAAAATAATCCGTACCTAACGGATTTATTTTACCGATTTAAATTAATAGAAAATGGCGAGTGCTTTTATACAGTTCAATTTTTTACAAGTTTTTGCTAGATAATCTGGCAAATAATTTGTCAAGCAAGTTTAGATTCGACGCTCGTGTATATAAAAAATATCTATTTTCTACATAAGGATTATAGTTCATGCATACATATGTGTGCGTGTAAAAATTAATAATATTAATAAAATTATTTGGTATTATTATGCAATAATAAATTTATTTGTGTTACGTTGATAGAGCACGAGCATAGGAGATACTATATATCGTATGGATTGGCCATTGCTATCAATCAGAGAGAAAAAAGGATTGCTCATGATCATGATGCGTAGCACTATTCCTATAAAGTTCACGAGCAGCTTCTTGATAACTCTATCCATTCAGTCTTACAGTAACGTTAGTATTATTATTACGTTGGTGTCAAAATAAATATTTGACATATTCAGAAGATACGTTGTTTGTGATATTATCAATATTTGTCGCGGTACGAAAATACAATTGAAATTTTCATGAATGCCTTATCTTCTATATTAAGGTTTTTTCTAATTTTTCTTTCAGATCCTAAAAACGTCTTATTCAATATTTAACGTGTTACAAAAGTGAAATATAAATAATGATGTAGTTTTGGATAAATTAGAAATTCTAAATCTTATAACTTTTGTTTCCACACATTTTTCCACTTCAGCCTTATTCTCTATTCCGATTATTCAAACACTGACGCAAGCAAATAATATGCACGCACGCACACATACTAAATGTAACTACATGCAACACAATGTAATAGGTATAATACATATAACAATTTATTTTTATATCTAAGCAGAAATCGAGCGTCAATTAAACATGAAAAATATAATGTCTTCTTATACGTTACCTGCGACACTCTTTTGCGGTCGTACCAGAAATAATCCAGTCTTCTGCCTCACCCGTCATACTTGGCGAGCGGATGTGTGACAGTTAACTTGGAAAGTATTTAAACACTTTATACGTTACTTCATCTGCAGAAATTGGTAACTAATAAGACAACCAAGTACATGGAATATTTATTTGCATCGCAAAATGAAGAAAAAATAATGATAATGGAACCTACATATCATCATTTCAGCATTTACAAGTTAGTGGCATGACATTTCCTTTTTATGCTATTAATAATAAACTTCTTTACATATATGTGTATATTTATAATGTTTATATAATAAGTGTATATGTTATTTAAGTGCATGAACTATTACAGATATGTTAAAACGGTAAACGTTACCTTCAATCCAGCACTCTTTATTCAGTTTTTTGTCGGTATATTATCATTGTCAGTTATATGTAAAAATGAAATGAAATAGAGGTAACCTGATAATATGAAATATAAATTTTCTATAATTTAACGCGTATTTGGGTATAATAGTTGAGTAGTCTTTCGTAAATTAGTAACACCAAATCTTGAAATTTCTGCATATTTCTTGAAAATTCTATATTTTGCGTATTTATTTCAACCTTACTCTTTATTTTGATTTTAAAAATATTAACGCGATAAGATAATAAACATTGCACATTTTACACTGTAATATTGTGCACATTTTGATTTGACGTATAAGCAACACAAATTTCGGCTCTAGCGTTAAAGTCAGGAAAGAATAATTTCTCAGGCTATATGCTACATGTGATGTACTGAGTATAGAATTAATACATGGTAGTTCCCCTGTACACTCGTCATACCTCGTAGATATACAAGCAACTTGAGAAATATGCTCTGACACTGAGTATATTATGCATCACATTCTTATCGCTACACTCGTCTTGTATTTTTATGTAATAAAACGGGAAACTGTATGCGGAAGGTACGATATTCTTCGTAGTTCCGATGGACAGGAGACGTACAAATATTTTATTCAACGGGAATATGACAACGTGCGTGAAAGGAAAACATCCCTCGATAATTGCAAGTAGGAAAACTTTTATAATTGTAGTATTCGCAAGAACGGAAAAGAACGTGCACTCCATAATAAATGATTAAATGACTTCATGTCGATTTTTTAATGGCGATAATTGTAGTAGGGTTGACAAGATGCTGAAGAGGGTAAAACTATACACAGTCTGTCGCAAGACGTGCTCGGTTACATTTAAGTGAAATTTATTGACCATTACGATAATAAAATAACATATGTCGTATCAGTGTATTTGTTTTATAATTTTGTTGCATTATCAGCCACAATTCTGAGGAGCCGATATTTCGAAATAAGGTGTGTGATTATAAATGCTTACAAATATTGCTTTCTAGTTATATTCTCACGTATCGTATATATTGCATTCCGTTTAAATAAGGTTGTTCAGTTTTTACCCGCGATAGCATTGGACGCGATCTGTGTATGTACGTTAAACGTATATAAAATTTTTCTTCATCGAATACACGCCTGGACATATAATTAATATAATTAAGAAAAGATATACTTTTCGCAATTCTGCAAACTACTTTTTTAGATATTACTTTACATGTAGAAAGAGGTTATACTTTTGTGCAATACACTGATAAGTTGTTTGTAAAGGAAGAGATTTAAATATGCAAATACTTTCTTTACATTTTTCAATGTATACCGTTGGTGGTATATGGCGACCTGTTGAATGGTCATCGGATGGTGCCAAGCTGCTGTATAGTATATTTACCTTTATTATAGTATCTTCGGAATACTTTTTGATGATAACTCAATTTATGGATATAGTACTTGTTGTCGACAATATCGATGATTTTACCGCTAATACTCTAATGTTTTTGACTATTGTTGCTGTTTGTTGTAAAGCGACGGTCGTTGTTGTGCGTCGGAATGCGATCATCAACATAGTGCAATTATTGTTGAAAGCACCACATAAACCTCGAAACGAAGATGAAGTAGCTATCCAAACAAAATTTGATAAGTTTATCAGGTGAGTTCGTATATTTATTAAAATTTTCTAATTATTTCTGTACAATGTAAGTACAAATAATTTGTGCGTTTATACAATTTAATATCGGTTCTATGTTTGCAGAACGTTTTCGTTAAGATACACTTTTTTGGCGACGGGCTCCATTACAGGCCTCACTCTAGGATCAATATTAAATGCTATGCACGGTCATTTACCTTATCGAGTATGGCTACCATGGAATTATAATATACCTCTGGTGTTCTGGATTATATCGATTCATCAAATCTTAACTTTAATTTTCGCCTGTATCATAAATGTCGGGACGGAAACTCTAGTTCTCGGATTGCTCATACAAACGTGCGCCCAACTTGAAATTTTCGAAAGTCGTCTTCACAAATTTATAATTAATAAAACAGTTAGAGATCTGGGACGTACACTTTCGACGTCGAATAAGAACGAAGTGGGGATATCGGAATGCGTACATTATCACCTCAGCATTTACAGGTGAGTCACGTAAGATTCCGTTTTTATGCATATATTCAGTCGCCTCTTTATGTACGTGTGTATGTGTGCATGCGCGTGTCCATTATTTAATTTCCACGTCTAAGAACTGCTGTTATTTACAACAATAATTATATTGATGGTTATGACGAAAAATCGTTTAAAATCAAAAGATAAGATAATTAACGTTATTAATTGCAATTAACAGACCATTATTATGAGCTCGAAAGCAGAGCATTCTCAAAAAATGATTTAATTATATAGTCAATCCGTGGTAGGTTGTGCAGAAAAATAAAATTTAATTAGATTAATTTAAGTATCTGTTTAGAACCAAGTAGTTCTTCTTTTAGTAAATGACGCATGCTAAAACATACATTTCCCCCAATGTTTAAAATTATTGGAATTATGTTATAAAATTATATACCATAACAGTAATTGTCCATTTCTACCAATGTAGATTAACTTCTAATCTCGGTTTAACTTACTTTCTATCTTTTTCTAACTTTTAGAACTAGGAAAGGATAACAGGTAAGTTAAACCAAGATCAAAATTAACCTGCGTTAATAGAAATGGACATTACTCGCATTCAATGCATGATTAACATGAAACCATTGCAGATACGCTAAAACGGTAAACGTCATATTCAACCAGGTGCTCTTCGTTCAGTTTTTTTGTAGTATAATAGTATTATGTACATGTGTATATTACTTGTCAACCCATACTGCGGAACTGTCTGGACTTGTGTCTTTTTTGGTATATACGATTTGCATGTTTGCACAAATTTTCGTTTACTGCTGGTCCGGAAACGAAGTCATACTTAAGGTAACTCTCTATACTCTCCATAATCCGTATCAAAATATTCCGTACCAAAAGGATGTATTTTACCGAATTAATGGAAAATGGCGAGTGCTTTTATATACAGTTTAATTTTTTATAAGTTTTTGCTAGATAATCTGGCAAATGATTTGTGGAGCAAGTTTAGATTCGACCCTCGAGTACATTAAGAATATCCATTTTCTACGTATAGATTATAGTTAATGCATATGTATATATATATATATGTGTGTGTGTGTGTGTGTGTGTGTGTGTGTGTGTGTGTGTGTGTGTGTGTGTGTGTGTGCGAAATTAATATTATTAATAAAATTATTTGGTATTATTATGCAATGATAAATTTATTTGTGTCACGTTGGCAGAGTACGAGCATAGGAGACACTATATATCGTATGGATTGGCCATTGCTATCAATCAGAGAGAAAAAAGGATTGCTCATGATCATGATGCGTAGCACTATTCCTATAAAGTTCACGAGCAGCTTCTTGATAACTCTATCCCTTCAGTCTTACAGTAACGTTAGTATTATTATTACTTTGGTGTCAAAATAAATATTGGCATATTAAGAAGATACGCTGTTTGTGATATTTGACATATTAATGAGATACGCTGTTTGTGATATTACTGATATTTGTCGCGTACTTACGAAAATACAATTGAAATTTTCATAAATGTCTTATCTTCTATATTAAGGTTTCTTTTAATTTTTCTTTCAGATCCTAAAAACGTCTTATTCAGTATTTAACGTGTTACAAAAGTGAAATATAAATAATAATGTAGTTTTGGATAAATTAGCAATTCCAAATCTCATAACTTTTGTTTCCACACATTTTTACTTCAGCCTTATTCCCTATTCCGATTATCCAAACACTGACGCAAGCAGATGACATGCACGCACGCACAGTAAATGTAACTACAATGTGTAGCACAATGTAATAGGTATAATATATATAACAATTTGTTTTAATATGTAAGCAGAAATCGATCGCGTCAATTAAACATGAAAAATATAATATTTTTTTATTACCTGCGACTCTCTTTTGCGGTCGTTTACAATCACGAAATACCGAGGGGAAATTCACAACCCAAAATTTTGTACACCACTGCCGTACTACCGAGCCAATGCCGAATAAAATTCGAACACTGCCTTAGCAATGCTATGCATTGTCCTCCTCCTGCATTGTCACTGCCACCAGTCATTATTACCACTGCCCAACCACTGACGACAATGCCGTCAAATATTATAGGCCACTGCTTACTTTTTTTTAGTCCACTGCTGAGAATTTTTGTACACCAGTCCCAGCTGTGAATTCCCCCTCGCGAAATACTACTGTAATATAATGTATTTATTTGATTTGAAGTTATTAGGTGACCATTAAGAGCTCGAAAAAATAACGTTTCCAAACTAATTATGCTAGAGTTTCCTTAATTTTTAATGTTTTAAGAATTGAAAAATCATATGTAATGATAAGACACTTTCATCATTTAAAATACAGAATTAATACGACGTCATTAGGTACAGGTACGTCAAAATTCAACCAAGTGCTCTTTGTTCAATTCTTCGGCAGTATCTTGACATTATGCAAGTGTATTTTACATACCGGCATATTTCGGAGTCCGGGACTGCGACTTTGCTGGTGTACACCATTTGTATGTTCATACAAAACGTTTACTGCTGGTCCGGAAACAAAGTCATGCTCAAGGTAAATATAACTGCTTGTATTCCACGATCTATTCTCACACGTATACCTTGCAACAAGTGAAACAAATGTAATATATTAATTGTAATTATGTTCAACGTATCGCACACAAAATGTCAATTTATGTTGTCCATACACGACGAGATTATCAATCGCTCACCAATCATTCTATCATTCTATCGTCGATATCTATGATTATGAAAATTATAACTGCTCTCTAAATTGATGTTAGATATATGATGTACGTGTGTGTGTGTGTGACTTGGTTAACTGAAATCGATAGTAATATTGAACCCAACTGCTTGGAGCGATTATATGTAAATCAAGTAATAAAAATCAATAGAGGTGCGCACCAATCGAGGGTGCGAACGAAATATCCTTCTCGGACACACACCTGATTATAGCGTAAAAATATCGGTGTAAATTTATTCTACATGGTAGATGTTTTTTCCAACTTATTTACACGGAATCTTTTGTGTGTGTACATGTTTTTAGGTATCTTATAAATAGATACCTAAAGTTATTAGATCTTATTTCAGGAAAAAACTTTAATTTTTAGTACATATGTGAAATTATTAATGATTACGCTTTCGCGACATAATTGTAATTAGTTTATTTATTTTACGACAGAGCACGAGCATAGGAAATGCGGTATGTCATTTGGACTGGTCCTCACTATCATCAGTCAGTGAAAAAAAATGGTTAATAATCATGAAAAACGTAGCACGAAAAATGCTAATATCTTTAATTATTTACAATTATCTCATTTATTCGTGTTTTAAATAGCAGATAATATAATGCACTAAGATGTATTTAATTCATGAAATATTTATAAAACAAATACACACATGCGCGCCCGTGCACACAAATCAGATATAATTTAACAATCTTTGAAAGTATGGGATATATTTTTAGATAATTAGTTTTATAAAATTTATTATAAAGTTTTTTTACTTTTGACTATTCAATAGATAATTCAGTAAATATTTGTTGCAATAAATTGAGTATAAAACACCAATATTTTTCGCTACAATTTCTAAGTCTATATAAATACTGGGTCAAATTACATAATAATAATTATTAGTTACAGAAAACATTATCTATATATATTTAGGAATAGTTTTATTCATCATCAATTTTGCGAGTTACAAACTGTCTTCTCATTTCAAATGTAACAATACCAACAGCCACACCAACATTTAAACTGTCAATGCCGTTAGTCAATGGTATGTTAACACGAGTGCAATTTCTTGCACGTAACAATTTACATGATTCGAGACTAACACCCTCGGTTTCACCCCCAATAACAAGTACCATTTCTCTTTTTGTAAAATCTAATGTATAGTAAGGTTCAACTGGAAGTTCAGATATTAATTTTTTTACTAGCAATTTAGTTTTTGCAGTTCGTTTATAATGCTTGGTCAGTTGGTCTATCGCGTTATCTTCAGCAGTTTGATCGTCGTTCGCATTTACATCATCTTGTTTCGTATAATTATCATTGTCTTCTATGGAAGTGCTTACAGTTGACTCTGGATTAACCGTATCTTTTAAATCATTTTCATACGCTATATTGTTGTCCGCTAGAAAAATTGTAGACTCATCATTTATCAACGTTGGAATCTCATCCCATGAAACGGATGTAATTATTGGTAGGCGAAAATGTGCACCTGTAGCACTGCGCACAACTTTGGGCTCCCATAAATCCACACACCCTAAGGCAAGAAAAATCCAGATTAATGGAAAAATTACAGACTATGAAATTAGTAATAGTGCAAATTACCTTTCATTAATAATAACTTTTCGCAACCAACTGCAGCAGCAGCTCTTACAATAGTTCCCAAATTTCCTGGTTCTCTGACGTTGTCACAGATAATAGTCAAAGGTATAGCATCCTTGGCAGGTTCCTTATCGTCCATATCTGGGATTTCGAAGATTCCTGTACCAAAAAAATTGCAATAATTATATACAGGTATCTACTTTTTGTAGATTGTGCTAATTGTCAGTCGTCTCCTTTACGAGATCATAGAAAATCAAAATATTTACCAATTATCCCAGGGGAAGTTGTTAAGTTGGACCACAATTGAATCGTACGATACGGAATCTTATACAGTTTTACTTCCTTGGGAAGCGACAGCGGCAGTATGTCGGATAATCTGTTGAAAAATATTACTTTTGGCACTACCCCTGCCTGAATCGCATCTTCGATTAATCGAAGGCCTTCCAGTAGCATTTGACGAGTCTTTTCTCTTCTCTTTTTCGTTTTAATATCTATCATTAATGAGCTGAAACATGAAATACAAACAGTATTATTCGTAGGACTATACTTTCTAGAGGTTATTTGAGCATTATTTAGAAAAACTATATACCTGATGAGCTTATCGTTTGCATCAAGTGCTATATATCTTTGTTCTGTGGCAGAACCTTCTTTAATTTCATGTTCCTTCTTATCTTTCTTTTTCTCTTCGCGTGCATTGACTCTTGGTCTCCTCCTACGTGTTTTAGGAGTTTTTTGTTCAACAGCTTTCGATGTATCATCAGTATCCAAAAGCTCATGTTCATTGACAATAGCAACAGGTCGTCGACTACTCCATCCAGAACTATATCCGCATTTAATTGTCGATCTTAAATCGACTGGTCGCAAAAGTTTTGCGCCGCGAATCGACCTAAGTGATAACTGTACAACACTCAGCAACATTTTTATTTTGAAAAATCTATTCCAAATGTCGTACACTGTTCATTGAATAATTATTATAATAATGTCTTGTGTTAACTTTTTATAACGCGGCACACGTTGTTAATTCAAGATACCGAAAGTCTGAATAAATTTGCCACATGTTCTTGCATTCACCCGGCGCCATGAATATCATAGACACCCTAACCTCTAACACTAGTCTAGATTCTAGAATGCGCTCGAGAAGTATGCAACAACTTTACAGGTTTCTCTCTGACCTTACTTAGCGAAGAGTCAAACCCTACTTAGCAAAGACTCAAACCCTATTTAGCGAAAACTCAAACCTCACGATATTTTGTAATTTAAAAAATATGTTATAAAAAATATTAATATGGACATTATATAATATATTGTCTTGTAAATATCCCTTCTCATATAATGGAAGATTGTATTACAAAGCAAACTCGCGACAGAGGTTCTTGAAGCATTACGAATAATTGCATACTTGCAACTGCTTGCAACACTCCATATGGCTTGGTAAAATTAATGAGTTATTAACAACTTATAGCGACTCTTACTAGCGCAGCTGACACTTTCCGACTTTTCGACACGTAAATGTCGTACTTATGATGTAATCTTGCAATTTGATATGGAATTGAGGAAGATTAATTAATATTTCAAGATGTTGCAGTGGGCCCTCCCTTAGGGAAATATGTCGTGCTTTCAAGGTAGTATTTTTACTGCGAAATTCTCACAATTCTATTTATAAAACGTAACTTAATTATATCGATAATGTTACATCATTTATAGTCATCATGCATTTTTGTTAATGAATTATTAACCCTTCGCAGAACATGTGTAATTCTGCTGCTTTCGTCGAACAAGTGGGTCTCTTATGCCAGTTAAGATTTTCAAGCTGTAATGGTGCCATAAAAAATCTGAAAACATTCAGTGACTTAAGAACCCCTCGATAGAAAGTGATTTGGATCGACAGGAATTAAGAGGATTATATGTCAATAATAGCAAAGCAGAGACCACTTTGAACGATGACTCATATCGAGCTAAAAAAAGCTAAAGTTATTAAAAACCAGATGTTCATGGAGGTCACTTGAGATCATCAGGTGACTACGAACGGATCACATATATCAAAGAGTTTGTGCCAATAATATCTGCAGTAAATGTTTGGAGATCTATTCTTTGCAAAGAGTTCGATACGTCGACATTTAAGTTTATTTATAGACTTAACTGAAAAGTGAATTGAAGGAAGAACTGAAACAGAAGTTTTTCTTACAGTGCAGTGTCTGCAGTGACGGTTTATAATAATTAATGTGAAAGAAGACGATATCTAGATAATCTAGATTATATCTTTCAGCATTGTTTTAAACTTTACACGACTTTCTGGACTTTCACAGAATCTGTTGATGAATTCTTGCCATAACGTGATGCAGTCGAAGAAAATATCGTCGCAAAGAATTAAACTTCCTTTTTTTCCGAATTGATTGATGTAATAACAGTGCGTTTCTCCAATTAATAAAAATAGGTGACGAATAATCACAATGATAATAATTATACAATAATGGAAAGGTTTTTTTTTATACATAATGTATATATAGCCTATTTATATTTATTTATTAAGTTTTATGTGTCGTATAGATATATTGTATCTTTCCTTTATATCGTTTATCTTTTATAAAAATAACGATCTCCTTGTATCGACAGGTTCGTAAATATGGAGAACGAAGCAAAATGAAATTTAGTTAAAAGTGTTAGACGTTTCTCTTTGTGCATTACTGTGTTATCACATATATTGAACAAGAGGATATAACACAATGGAATTTCAGGAAAAATCTGCTTTTGCTCAAGAAAATCCAATTTATGATGCCATTCCTTTAATTATTATTGATAAAACGGGAAGGAAATATCCCAAAGGTCTGTGGAGCTTTATATCATATTTATATCATTATTTAACTAAATTTTCCTTTTTTTTTCTCGTAAAAGTGATACAAATGTGTAATTCTAGAACTTAATAGCTTCTTGATTCGGCTATACAGAAATAGAGTAGATTTCAAAATTTGAATATATTAAAATACATTAAATGTTACATTTTTTATTATTTCAGACAAGGCAGAAAATCTAAGAAAACATTACGTTTCTAGTCCATTTTGGATGAAATTTCGTTTACTATTATTTTGGATAATGTGGGTTGTATTAATAATGGCGATGATAATCTCTTTTCTTACATACTTTTGCTTTACACCCCGAATGTGCCATAGTTCAAATACACATAAGAATATACACAAATAAGTAAGTGTATATATCCAGAAAATTAAAATGTGTAATATACATATATTCTCTCATTACAAAAATAAACAATTTCGTAGAATCATTAAATTCTGTTACGCAATTAGTAATCAATTTTTATCAAAAAACCAATTTTTCGGAGTTTGATAAACTTGGTTGATAAGAATTTAATAATTAATTTACTTCGCATTCAATGAAATTTTAACAATTTAGGGAATTTTCTTCAAAATTTTTCAACTCACTTTATAATATATGTATATACATATATTGTATTAGCTAAAAATATATATTATACATTTTAATTTTTAATAAAATAATAAATTTTTAATTACCGTTGAATTTATTAATATATTTATTAATATATATTTTGAATGTATGTTTCAGTAAATACATCATCTCATAAGATGCAATGGAAACGCAATGGCGCATGATAATAATTTAGATTATTATATGTTTGTATTGTATATTCATGCTTCAAGTAATAATATTAGTCAATGGTATTAAAATGTATACTTTCATTATACCTTTATTACTATGGCGCAATTTTACAGCATAAAAAAATTCAAGATGGCAATTTTAATAAAATAAGTACCTATATGTATAAATTGTATTTCTTTTGTCCTCTTTTCAAAATATTAAATTTCGTGACTTTGTTGTAGCACTTTTTTATAAATAGCAAGTTTTAATTTTACTTAACTTTATATTTTACTTAAAATTAATTTAATTAGGTATAATAATAATGGAAATATAAAATTAAACTTAATTACATACACATTCTCATATTACTTTATATTTTATATTGATAAGATTATATAATTTTATATCACATGCCAGAATAATGATAAATTACATAAAAATTCTCTCTCTTTTTCTCTCTCTTCTAATTTTAATCCTAAAATTTAATTGATTCTAAATCAATGTTATTTTAACTTTAATTTACTTAGAAAATTTTATTTTATTACAAAAATTATATCACATGCCAGAATAATTACATATGATCAATTAGATTTAAAAATTATCTCTCTCTCTCTCTCTCTCTCATCTCATTTTAATCCTAAAATTTATTTGACCTTAAATCAATATTATTTTAACTTTAATTTACTTAGAAAATTTATTTTATTACAAAAATTATATACATATAAAATCTAACATAGAAAAAGATTTATTTTTGCACATTTTTTACTTAAATTTATATCAATATTCTATTCAACAATTAATTTTTGAAAACACAACAGAATAAACAAAATTACGTTATTTAATCTTCTTGTTTAGTAAGTGACTGTGATTGTTTCAGAACCGACTGCGATTCTCGATTTGACTTTCCTTGAATTAACGTTGTTGAACTCAACATAACAGAAATCTGTTCTGGCAAAGGACACGCGATCAACAGAAGGTTCTCCGCGTTATAATACTTATTCAATACCTGATGCAATTGCGTGAATGCAGCGCAAATGTTATTCTTCACTGGTTTAAACAGAATGAATTCAGTTTCTTTGTTAGCTAAATATAACTGCATCGATTGCTGTATCTCGGGACATTTGAATTTAATTACCCTCAATACGTCGGCTACTATAGTTGCTATCTCTTGCGGACTTCCTAGGGCATTCTCTTGAATCGAGCTTGCATCAAGCAACTTTTCCTTCTCCAATAACTTAATAATAGGATAAATCAATAAATAAGTTGCGTGTTGTATTAATCGCTGGCACGTAAGTCTCAACTTTGCGTCCACATGCTTCCTCGAGTCGATAAGTTGCTCTTTCATCTGTGGTGCACCTTCCAAAAGAAACTGCAATAACGCGTTGTTCGACAGGGTAAAGAACCTAGAACTCTTTTCGAGCAGCCCGAATGCAGCGGTCTTCACTTTAGAGAAGTCCAAACTATATTCTTTGATAGTAAAATCCACTTGGAACGGAGCAATTTGTTCTCTAAGAATCAGCAAGTGCTTTATCTGAAATAATTCTGCATCTAATGTACTCGCTCTCTTCTCAATTTCCTGTCTGGCATTCTCGATACTCTGAACGCAGAGGGAAATGGCCTCCTGGCTCAATGACTGAAACACGGATCTGTCCACGCAACGGTAGAGCCTCGACAGGCAGACCAGAGTCCTGCGAACCGTGGGATACCACATAGCATGCAGATCCGCTGGAGAACTCCCCATGTGTGTCTTCTGATAAATGGAATCGATAACTATATGATTTCGAGAAACTGGTTCTAGGGCAGAGCTGTCAGTGGACGAGACGGAGATCCTCTTCATGCGGGTCTGGCGAGTCGCTTCCCTGATCGATTCCGCTATTTCTTCCATCATCTTCAGCTTTTCTGGATACGCCAGGTCGCCTGGCGAAGGATTGTAATTCAGTACGTCGGATTGCAGATATAAATGCGCGCGAAATACCAATCTCTCCTGAACATCGTGCAACAGCTGTAAGCAAATGTTTCCGAAGCCTTCCAGTGGTTCGAAGTTGTTCTGCACGTGTTCGTCGAGCATCTCTATTCGTAGAATGCAGCAAATCTCGGCCAATGTCTCGAGATGATTAATGTGTATTATGAAAGGTCTCAATGCGTCATACAGAGAAGTGCACAAGCTCTCCAGGTATGCGGTCAGTCCGCTTGATTGTTTCGAAAAAAATTCGTAGAACAGTTTATGTTCATCTATCGACGCATGCAAGAGCAATGCACAAGAATGTCGCACTAAACTGCAATGGTCGCCATTATATTTTTCCCTTATGGAATTCAGAGACTTCTGTATGCTCGTACCTAGCACCAAGCCTCGCTGACTCCAATAATATTGATGGCACTCAAGCAACAAGCTGTCATATTCCTGCCTTTTGTACGATTTGCTTTCAATTTGCCTGATAACCGGCCTTGTTTTGGACAAGATCGTCTGAAATCTGCCATAGAATAACGCGAGAGCCGTGTCCGTGTTCTCCGATGAATTTTCATTGTCCTTCAAGTTCAAAATGCTTTCAGTGGTTTTAGAGAACAAGTTGGAGATGTAATTCTGTATCAGCGCAATCGCCTTCGACTGGCAATGCTTGTATCTCGCCAGGTAAGTCCCACTTTCATTGTACGACGAGTTGTTTTGCATAAAATCTATGTTTGTGTCAATTTTATCTAATATAGAAAAAAACATTTCGCTGTTCACTGACAAGGTGGACGCGTCTAGCTTCTCTGTAATCACGTCGATCTCCTTGAAATATTTAACGTACTCCGTAATGCCGTCGATTGTCGCATTTAACTGCTTTTGATCGAAGATGAGTTGTTCGCTGGCTTCGTACAGAGAGGTGGTCTTGCTGGAAACCTCAGTATACTGCTTGTAGAGCGCAGAGAAATCGTCCAACGTCTCTTCTATCTCAGAACAAACGTCCTGGCACTCGGACCTCCTCGATTTCAGCTCGTCAAGGTACAGACTGTACTTCATGTCGTACATGGATACGTATTTCCTTTCCAGAAGCAAGAAATGCTGAAGTAACTCCCGATACCTTTCTATCGGGGGTGTACTCTCCTGAGAATTCTGCTCGTGTAGCTTCTCATCGCCATCGATCACGCTGGACTGTAGATTCGATAACGGGAAGAACGAAGTCACAACGATCTCCAGACTTGTCAAGCAATCCTTTTGACACTCTGTCAACGGGGCCAGAGAATTGTCGTTCTCGTCCCACTTAATGAGGTTATGCGGAATTACCTTCGTCTGAGACATGATTTTATTTGCAACAGACATTTTCAAATAATCACATAATCGCACGTGTCTCGTTTACGCGTAAGTACTGGTTGTGTAATTGAATTTAAGTGCGCGTATTAAATCGGCAATTCCAGAACCTCGTAAAACTTGACAGGAACTGTTGACGTATAATACTCGACTGTCGACAGTGTCGACATGGCTCAACATGATCGACATTATCGATTCGATATACGTCTCGACTTCTCGACACGCTCGCTTAACTCGCTCTACTTGACTAATTGATGTTAAAGTCAAGTAGACGCGCATTTTTTACATATTATAATTTTAAAAAATCGTACGAGTAATATAATTATTTCATCACGCAGCAAAATTTCTTTTACTGGTATATATTATGTAATTATTTTCATTAGAAACTTAGGTAACGTTTATATCGGTAAGCGATATCGCTTATCGGTAAGTGATACGTCTTATTTTTTTAAAAACAAATAGATCTGATATGGTGGAGATATATTTAAGTAATATATTGAGAGTATATATATTAAAATATAATATGTATATATAATGAAGACGAATTGAACAAACTCACCTATCCACTTTTTTCTATAGATCAGTATATAAGCGATTTCACATCAGTTTTAGGTGATCAAGTATTTCCTCTGCTACTGATGTCCATTTGTCAACGATGATCGTTTCGTAATGGAACCATTATTAAGAAGTGTATACGTTCGAAGTTCAACGATAAAGTTGTTTGAATAAGAGGGGTAGAATATGGAGAGAATTGAGAACTTGTATACTGAACGCCCTTATTTATTATGAAATAGGCTCTTCAACGAGCAGGAGAAGACGATATCGAGATAGGTAAATACACTTGTTTTC
The DNA here is from genome assembly GCF_030848795.1 of Temnothorax nylanderi. Taxonomy (NCBI): domain Eukaryota; kingdom Metazoa; phylum Arthropoda; class Insecta; order Hymenoptera; family Formicidae; genus Temnothorax; species Temnothorax nylanderi. The sequence continues at coordinate 146,267 of NW_027249114.1, read as the reverse complement.
AGCCGAATGTGCAAGAGATAAATATAGCATTACGCAGACATATAATTATACGTGAAAATGGAGGGTGAATATTAGTCGTTCTTGCAAACGTCGTAATATAGATTATTTATTAATGATTACAGAGACATTATAGAACGACGCGGAACACAGCGAACACGCCCCTGGCAAATCAACTGGTAATTTTCTCCTCTATAAAATTATCATAATTCTTGGAAGAAAATGTGAAAAAGAGATGTTGATTCACTCGAATACTTATTAATGCTGTTACTTGCGAGAATTTTATAATAGATGCCTGCACGGAAGTGTATTTCACTCCCTGAGAACACGACAATATGTTGGAATTTCTCGGGGGCGGATTACATTTTTCTCAATTGTATGACATGACATCGTTACATTACGTATAATTACAACTTTGATACCGGTAGTAAGGTACCGACAAGCTTCCGCGGCGTCAAATTATTAATAGATTGTTAATTTTAAGTCGTATAGGGATGACGAAATTGACGCAAACGCGCTTATCCGTAGTGCCTTACGAACCTTTGTCGCGCATGTGCTAACTTTTTTTATTGATACAAATGTTAGTAGTTACTTGATTCCGTTTTGTTATCAACGTTAACTATAAGGTATTCGCACAAAGCAAGCATACTGCATAAAGTTACATACAAGAAGTAAGTTTACAGAAATATTTTTTGTACAAAATAGTCTTTTATATATTTGAATATATAATTATTTAAATATATTTAAATATTATTTTTAAAAGAGAGACAGTGTTCCCATAAAATACATACTGCAATGTCGTGTACGAGGTCCATTCAAAAAGTTTCCAAACTTTGTTTTTATAATTTTTAAGGGTTCACTTACAATTTATTCAGCCCTACCTCCTTCGAAATATGTTCCTTCTCGGTTGACACATCACTCGATCCTAATCTGACCCCCGCAAACTTTTTTTTTTTAAACAAAATCCACGTTGAAAGGCCAAAGGATTCGACATCAGGGAAAATTCGCAGACGGACTTACGTGCAATCTCGAAAAATGCGGGACTGCTTCTAGAAGTGAAAACGGCATTGAGAGTGATATGTGTCAACCGAGAAAGAACATATTTCGAAGGAGCTGATAAGGCTGAATAAGCTGTACATATGTAAATCTTAAAAAATTATGAACAAAAATCTGGAAACTCTTATTTGAAGATTTCATACAATTGTCGCTACGTAGTAAGAATAAGAATACTTAGTGCGAGGCTATTTATAAGATTACTTTTTTAAAATAAATATAAGAAAATTTATCACTTTTGATTGTAGCAACTATGAAAATACAGATACTCTCTTTCAATTTCTTATTATACACCATCTCTGGTTTGTGGCGACCAGTTCAATGGTCGTCGAAATGCTCCAAGTTGCTGTATAGTGTGTTCACTTTCTTCACGATATATATGTTGATGTATCTGTTCCTGACTCATTTGATGTATATCATCTTTGTTGTCGAAAACCTAGCAGACTTGGCCTCGTGTTGCTTTCTTTTCCTCTCGATAACCAGCGTATTGTTCAAAGCGAGTACTGTTGTAACCTATCGCGATCGGATTATTAATTTGATCGAAATACTGCAAGAGGAACCTTGCAAAGCCTGTGATAAGGAAGAGATTGATATTCAGATGAAATTCGATCGTTTAATCAGGTTGGTATATTTAAGCGCTGATACGATTGTCAACGATATTACAGTAAATAATTAAATCGATGTGAGTCGATAATATATACAAACTGAAAAAAAGTCATGTACCATTTTGCAAAATTCACAAAATATAGTTATTGAGCAATGAATTAAACTGTTTGAACCAATGTGCGTGTGGAATGTGGAAAAACTTAAGTAGTAAGACTTAAACAATGATCAAATTGACCAATCAGTCAAGTATTCTCAAAAACTTAAGATAAGCTATTGGTCAATTTGCTTACTGCTTAAGTCTCACTGAAAAACCCATGCTGTGACATGACCGAGTCCGACTGCTTCTTATGTGCTCATTCGCTCAGACGTTTGAGTTAATTATTCAATAACTATTATGAATTTTGCAAAATGGTACGTGACTTTTTTTTCAGTTTGACCCAATCTACCATCACCTTCCGGTTGGTCAGTTACTTATTAGACACTCTGTATATGAAAAATTTTTATAGGAACTCTGGGGAGTGTTACTCAATTCGCATAATTTTAAGATAGGGTTCTTGTCTGTCTTCATTACATACCGATTATTATATATTTATTATGTATTTTTGAAATGTAGATCATATTCTTTGCCTTATATAATCTTGTGCTCGATGTCGGCGATATGTGGTGCGATAGGAGGAACGCTATATATGTTAGAGGGCCAGATACCATATGGGTTTGTGTGGGTACCTTGGGATTGCACCTCGTTTCTTATACTGTTCTTTACGTCTGTTCAAGAGATTGTAGCTATAATTATTGGCATATTTGTAAACCTCGCGACAGATACCATGGTATTAGGATTTTGCTTACAAACATGCGCACAATTCGAAATTCTGAAGCATCGCCTTCAGAAAATGATAAAATTCTCATATAGTGAGAAGAAAGGGGAGGGCACCCTGACAAGTTCGTTGAACAATACATCGAATAAAACGAGTAGATTATCGGAACACGTTTCTTATCATCTATGTATAATCAGGTTTGTCAAACGGATAATAGCTACTCTTTATCTGTGTATATATTTTTTAAATAAATATGTTAAATAATACTCGATATATGCATTAGATGATTTTTAAAGGAATGTAAATCTGCAAGCAAGAATATTTCGCCTATCATGCTAGCAGATGTTTTTTTAAAAATCAAGTTGCACTTTATTTTGTGTCTGAAAATGACAATTTATAAAACATTTTCACAAATCAATCAAAATTAAAGTAACATAAAACAAATACAAGCGAGCAATCAAGATTAAAATATTGCTCAGACTTAGGCCCAGTTTCACAAGTCGGTTAACTTTTAATCTTAGATTAACTCACTCTTCGTCTCCTTCTAACGTCCCCCTTAGATTAACTCACTCTTCGTCTCCTTCTAACGTCCCCCTTAGAAAGAGACGAAGAGTGAGTTAATCTAAGGGGGACGTTAGAAGGAGACGAAGAGTGAGTTAATCTAAGATTAAAAGTTAACCGACACTTGTGAAACTGGCCCTTATTCAGCATTGTCTAACGGTGGATGATCTTGAGAATATATAGGTCAAGAATAATATTATAGGTCGTTAAATTTCTTATGACAAAAATTACAAAAATAATTTCTTATGACCTTATGACAAAAATTACAAAAATCACAAAAAAGTTACGATTCCGTTATAAAAAATAAAGGTGATCTCCATATTATTTGGTGTCTCCACTCAGATATATATTATTTTTATAAAAATAAGAGTCTTCCCTTTAAAACTATCTTGCGATCTTGAAAAAAATCGCAGTTTTCTTTCTCGCTTAGTTTCGAAAAAATTCCAATGTATCGATTAAAATAGAACATATTCTGTAATAATCTCATACGTCCCAATACGTACGTTGTAATAACTTTTTAGTTGTATATATGTAATATATAGCTGTATACAGAGAAACATTTTATTCTGAAATTGAAAAAAATTAAATTTTTTGGGGGGGGGTGATTGTTTAAAATGGGGTACTCTATATGCAACTTTTTAGCTATATATATGCTCTGTATATGTAATTGTAACGCGACATGCAATTTGTACGATAATGCATAAATATTTATAGACTTGTCGAGATGATTAACGATGTATTCAGCCAAGTAATCTTCGTTCAATTTAGTACCAGTATTTTGGTACTATGTACATTAGTATACCGTGTGTCTTACATGACAGTTATAGACATAGCTAGTTTAACCTGCTACTTAATTTGCATGTTTATGGAGATTTTTTATTATTGCTGGGCCGGAAACGAAGTCACACTTAAGGTAGTCTATAAAGATATATATTTAAGCAAAAAATAATGCTTTGCAAGATTTTTACGATAACAATTTCTAATGACACTAATTTAGTCTAATCATTATTGTTTGCGCAGAGTGCTGGATTTGGCGACGAGATATATAACATGGACTGGGTATTGATGACAAGTAGCGAACAAAAGGATCTGTTGATGATTATGAAGCGTAGCACAAGACCTATAAAATTGACCAGCAGCTTTTTAGTGACATTGTCGTTGGAATCGTATAGCAATGTCAGTATTAAAATTAAAACTAAAACTACCGACGATTAATTTCTACTAATTACGTACATTATGCACATAAAAAAGGAGATAAAGGGGGACAGTAAATTGATCACTTTAATCATTTACGTATTGCAACAAAAGTCAGTAGAAAAATCTCAGAAAATGCACCGTTATATTTGAATTTTTATAAAAAAAATTACAAACCAGTGCACATGCAGTGACTACTTATTTGATATTGTAGTTTTAATGTTAGATTCCTCAAATGCATATATATAATGTCTTATACTAACTTTATTTATTTTACTTTACAGCTTATGAAGACATCTTTCTCTGTATTTAACATTATGCAACAATTTTAATGTTTTATTCGTGTCCTTTGGCAATGCACTTTATGTACACAGTAATCACGAATAAATCACTTATCGCAGAATATGATAATTCCTTTTTTTTCAAGAGACAAAATGGCTAGCGTGCGATTGTTAACGATTATAATAGATACGAAATTCAGATAATTGAAGGGAACTGCATAATGATTTGACAGCTTTTTCATTTCTTTAATTAAACTTTATTTCTTGTAAAAAACACAATACAAAAATTATCCTTTCAATTATTTTTTAAATTTTTCTTATTATTCAAAAGAGCAGAATATCTATAAGAAAAGTGCGATATATTTTTAGATAATAAATTAAAAAAAAAATCATAAATATATAATCTGTGAAGAGTATAAATGTGTAAGTGACAAAAATGCTATTTTTTAGATATACATATACATATAAGTTATCCGCGTATTTAAAAAAATTCTCCTATATTGATATATGCTTTTGCTCGTCTGTTTATTCTTGGTGATGCATTTAAAACTGTGTGTACCAGGTGTATTTTTAATCAATTAAATTGTAAATATTGCTTGGAAAACTAGCGATTGTATACCGACAAATCATGAACTACGAAGTTCTCTAACGTTAAAGTGAATGAAGATGGCGCGACGAAAACGGACTCCACAATAATTTCGGATCTCTCGAGCTTCTCTCTACGCTCGAGGAGAACAATGGGAAGATGCGCGTACGTACGTATTTACTAAGTATTTGCCCGATTTGCCGCTTGATTAAAATTGCGAAGCAAATACGGCGCAGGACGGCCGTCGAACGGTGGAGTAAATATTTTATTTGTACGTGATATAATATCGAGCGGGATTATAGCGAGCGTCACACAACACGAACATGAATCCCGCGGAAGCTGAAACTATCGCTGACCTGGTTCAGAACATGATTATTTCTCTGTGCGGCGAACAAAAGCCAGGTTAGTTTTCCCAAAGTTGTACCACTGCCGAAGATTTTATATTCAGAAAAATTCACGATATGTCATTTCGCGCGAATTAATCGCGGCGTTATTTATTTTAAACAATGCAACTAAGCGTTGTTAATGTCTCGTCGTATTTCTGTTAATAAAGCATCGCTTGTACCGTACTACGATTGTATTGTATGATGAGCTTTTTAAAAGTACGACGTATAATCATTTTAAATATATTTGAAGAGAGTTAGAGTAAGAATCCCTGGCGGACGTTTTTCATAAAATCTGATTATGCGTTATTAATGTGCTCTCCAATAAACGAGTCTACTAAAAAAAGTCGTCGCTCGCGTCTGATTTAATGAGGAACGTCGAATGACAGATGTAAAGCGTCCTGAGACTCCTGAGGATTAATTAGCTCCGAGGTGGCGCACTTTGTCTCTGCCATATATCTGATGCTCTTTAAATCGCTTTAAATCCAGACGCGAGTAGTGATAATCTTTTTGAACAGATTAGAATTCGGGTGTACATAGTGCCCTGGAATTGTCGATTTAACAGTTCAGATCTTTTAGGACATTTTTCACAAGTTGCAACACACAAATTTGCAAATATCACCTAAAATATGATAACATAATAAAGATATGCGATACACAAGCTACAACATATTTTTCATATCTTTTAGAGTCGATCAGAAGATTTATGCGTTTTTCCCTTGGCTTACTGTCGTCTACTCAAGGCATAGAAACATTGAGAGAGGATGAAGTGACTGTAGCAACGTATATAAAGAGTAAATTATCGCCACGTGATGCAGTGCAGTTTGATAAGCTGCACAATGATTTGAAAGATGGGGTACAAAATCTCCTGGTTTAAATCTTTCCATGTCTTTTGCTTCAATCGTATTCATTCATGTCTACTGTTTGGATAAATGTTTTTATATCAATCTTCTTTCTTTCATTAGCCACTGAAGAATCGTACGAGCGTTCTAATATTCCTACTGAACATGGGCCAGTCGGTGGAACAAATGAAGGACAAAATCTTTTCGTTTCCAGATATGAGATCGCAGTTAAGCCCAGTCGCGTCCACTAGTGGTAAGATCGACGCAATCGACATTTGTCAAAGTATTATCTAATCGTTTCTTATATATTTAGGACAATCGTCACAAACGTTATGTTCTCAAGCACAAGTTGTATCGTTAAATACCACAGAGACAAATTCGAAAGGATTATTAACGAATCCAAGTAAAATATTCAACGAGGAGTGCGTTTCAGAAGATGTACTAGTCCAGGACTTGATATATTCCTTTCAAAGTGTCGAAGGGAAAATTTTAAAGTTAGATTCCAGCTATGGCTTTCAGATAGACCCCGTAGCAAAAATTAATAGATCACAAAAACAAGCTGTTTTAAGACTAAGCGAACTGGGATACCTGCATAGCATAGTACGAAAAGGATTAGAGAGAATGTCTGTTGCTGGTGCAGGCAGAGTTACCGATAGTTTCGTTGCTGCGTTACATAAGGAACTGTCAGAATATTACAGATTCATAGCCATAATGCAAGAAGAGGTGAATAGGTAAGAAATTAAACATATAACAATGTCGTATTTCAAAGATATAAGCTCCACAAAGTTGCATTATTTCATAAATCCAATAACGATATTTTTCTTGCTTGAAATACTCTTGAAGAATATTTACGATACAATATTGTTTATATTATAAAATAATATAAGTGTAACAATTGAAACAGATCACAAAATCAAATGATTACATATGGAGTTACATTGTCTCACTTACACCTTTGGGCATGCGATCCGTTGGAAACTCTAAAGTGGTTAGCGAGTATAGTAAGAGCTTGCCAAGGCCAGAAAGGTGGCGCATTAGCATCTACTGTTTACGAGTTCAGCTATCACGGGGATGTCATTGTGAAGAATTTAGTTAAAAGAGTTTTGGAAAGTGTTTGCAATCCCCTGTACAACATGTTAATGAGATGGATCGCTGATGGGGAGCTGGACGATCCGTACAAGGAGTTTTTTATTCAAGCGTGCAATGATGTTAGTGGCGACAGAATGTGGCATGAGAAATATCAAGTGAGAAATTCAATGGTGCCATCCTTCCTTAGTAAAGCACAAGCGAGGAAGATTCTAGGAACAGGAAAAAATATTAATTTCTTACGTGAAGTTTGTAAAGACTTCTCACCGTGGCAAGATAGACACGCAGATATGTTTAGGAATAGTGATGAGGAATATAATGGTTAGTAATAATGGATTGATGATTATTGTTACAAGATGATTTTATAATTTGTCGTTTTTCTCGTTACTATATTGAAAATATTTGTAAGTTATAAAAATTTTGGCTAATGTCAATTAGATTGTTATAGCTTCGTCAAACTTGGAAGGATATTTAATTCTTATATTATTCATTTTTTAGTTGAAATCTTTTTCGATATGGATCCAGACGGTCGTCTGCAAACTATGATGGATGCTGCTTATAAAGAAACTTCAACAAGAGTTGTTGAAATATTGACAAAACAATATCATCTGATGGATCATTTGCAGGGGATTAAGGGATATCTCTTGCTTGGTCAAGGCCACTTTATTCAACATCTTATGCACTTATTAGAGTAAGAATATTTCTTGTTGATGCACTTAATAGTATTAATTGTATTAATATTTTTGCGTTTTAGCATGCGTATTCCAGATCTAAGAAATTGTTTCGATTATACATTTTAGGCCTGAATTAGCCAAACCAGCAAGTTCTTTATATCCTCATAACATATCATCTATACTTGAAACTGCAATAAGAGCAACCAGTACAAAGTTAGATGATTTGGATGTGCAAAAACGTTTAGATGTCAGACTATTAGCCCCTTCAGAAAATGAAACAGGATGGGACGTCTTTATTCTAGATTATAATGTTGATGGACCTATAGGAACGGTAAATACATTAATTGCAATATTTAATCTTTATGTTAAATTAACCTAATGAATCATGGTCAATAATTTATCAGATTTTGGAGCCATGCAGACAGACGTATCAAACGGTCTTCTTTGCTTTATGGAAAGCAAAGAGAATGGAGTCGATTTTATCTGCTATTTGGAAGCAACAGACAACGTCAGCGAAAATGTTTAGAAAAATGCCGGAAGTATTGCCCATCCAGAATCATATTCATTTAATTACTAGTAGTATGGTTCATTTGGTCCATCAAATGCAATATTATTTTTTATTTGAGGTAAGACCGTGTCACAGTAAAAGCTATTATTAGTGATCAAGAACCACCATTAATTTAATAATGGGCAATTTAATGAATGGGAACTGTTTTATATTGCATATTGACAAATAAAAAACTTATATTAATTAAAGGTAATCGAATGTTCTTGGGATACATTTGCAAAGCAACTTCTCCAGGCGTCATCTCTTGATGATATAATTGCAGCTCATAGTCATTTTGTTGATTCTGTACAGCATGGTACATTATTGGATGAAAAATCGCAAGTGAGTATTAGATCATATTTATGACAATATATATGTATACGAATGCACATTTTTATTACAAATGCACACTATTTCCGATGTTACAGGAACTTATGGACCACTTACGCTCAGTCTACAGTCCAATACTAGATCTCCAAAATCTCGAGGAATCTTTCCTTGCGCGTGCTACACAGGAATACGAGGCAAGATTAAGTGCCGATAATTTTGGGCAGGAACAAACGAAAAAATGGGGTCGTACAAATAAAAAAGATCAAGAAATTACAGAAAAAGAGGCAGCATTTTCAAAATATCTGAATACACTTTCAATACAATTGAGACTACTTTCGAGAACCTATCAGGTAATAATCAAATGGAGTATTAATTCTGTTCTTATAAGGCTGCATTCCGATATTCGCTGTCAGTACTAAAAATCTATATTTTTCTATATTTTATGTCACGTATACTATGGATTTTCAGTACTAACAGTTGCTGACAGTAAATATCGGAATGCAGCCAAAATATCATCATTATTTTCCTATCCACATGATTCTTTTGTCGTAATAGAGCAATAATTTATATATTATTCCTTAAAATAAAATGTAAAGAGCAATTGCTTTCTTTTTTTAAGTGTATCTTTTCTCAAGAGAAGAAAAATATGTTTATTTCATTTTTAAAAGTATATATTCTTTCTTTCAGGATCGTGTGAAAAAATTTCTATTAATGCTTGCTTCCGCTGAAGATGTGTCGCTGCAGTTACTTAGTGTACGATTAGATTTTAATGAATATTACAAGAGTAAAGATAGCCGACTAGTTGTGCCATTAACATATCAACATCGCAGACAAAGTGATCAGACTTTCTTTGGATGCAAGTGACAATTGGCAGCAGAAAATTTATTTGAGACCTTTAACGATTCAAGTTACCTTTCAAATAAATGCTGTACCTCAACTGAGCAGAATCCATCTGACGTTAATAGTAAGGATACAAGGATATTTGATTTTTCCAACAATCACCCTTCATTTTGTTCTTTATATCGACATCATGATACCACCAATTTTTTTTATAGACCACACTCATCCAAAATGACGACAGATGTCAATGACTCTGTCGCTTTGCACAAAAAAAGATGTAGAACCAATTTGAGAAACGCTGAGTTAAGTAAACGTACGTTTAGAATATTTTTGGAAAAACAGATATTGTCACATGTGGAGATAGAAATTCAGAAAAACACCCAAGAGCCACGAACTCCGTTAACACCCAATTTTAATTTTGACGAAAGCGACTTTGCTTTAAGCAAAATACGATTAACGCTTTCTCCGTTTCAAACAACCATATCGGAAAAGAAGTCATCTGTAAAAAATAATTTAACTTTACCAAGTTTAGAAGCTAAATTGTGTAATTCTAGTAATAGTGCTATAAAAATCACTAATGCAATTGTAAATCGTGAAAATGATTCTGAAATTAATGTGTATGAGAATCCTATTCAAAACAAATCAAAAGTTTCCACTTATACTGCACCTGCGTCTAATCAAAATACCTCAAATCTTAAAATGAACACAGCAGTTGATAAGCCATCCAACTATTCGTCGATATATGCTAATAGTCCAGAATGGTTTCAAGATAGCGAGACTGTATCAGTTCATGGATCTCTATTAAGTGAAACTATTTCGGACATTAGCGCATGTAATTCAGATTTAAGAAGAAATACCAATCGCAAACGGTATCGTTGGAAACGTATACTTTTTTGTTGTGTTAATTGAGTTCGACATTTGTATGTTACCAACAATCAAAAAATATATTTGAGATAGAGAAATCTGTCTCTAAAATTGATATATTTTCTTATACTGAATTAATAATTCACGATATTGATATTAACTATATTGATAAACGTTGACTTATGAGATACATTACTTTTAATTTTTACTATTTTATGCACTGTTTGCTGTATTTCTACAAAGTTTTAGTGTCTAAGATTTTGTGATTATTAGAAAGTTATATACAAAGTATAATCCATAAGCTATCCTCAGCAAATTTCAGTAACTGCAAAGAAGTTTAAAACTTATATTTTTCACCATAGAATAGAATATTGATCAAATAGTACAAAGTAGTATCTTTCTGCCGTGTTTAACTATGGATAAGAGTATTATTTTTACTTTTCTATTGCAATCTATATTTTTGGGATGATTAGTTACATTACTTTTATTATCTGCGAAAAAAATTTCATACTTTTTATTTTTATTAGATATACATATTGATATACATTTTAGTTTTGCAGACTTCTTTATTATTAGATATAAAGGTACACACATTCTCTTTAAGTTGTACACATACGCTTCATATAGACTGTATATAATAAGTCATCATATTTAATTCCTTGCCATATTAGAAAATTAATGCACTTCGGAAAACATAAGCTATTTTTATATTATTATTGAAATTGTGTTGCTATGTATTTAATATTTGTAATAAATTCAGAATTTATTATAAATTGTATTATCTTTTTCACTCAACTGCAACGTTAAGCAACATAAAATGCAAGTTGTTATTTAGATCATTAAATAGGACAAAGTAACAAATTAAGTATAATCCTAGTATGTTTCCCATTATTATATTTAATATTGAATAGAATGTATAATGCAGTTCTAATAAAATCTGTATAAATACTGAATCTTTTTTAAATTAGAAAAAAATTATCAGTTTTATAAATAGTATCTATATGTATTTAAAAAATAAATTTCTTTCAGTACTTAAATAAAATAAAATTAATATACCTATACCCACATAGGTATGTATATAGGTCGGGAAAGAGATAGAAGAATGATTGACGAACAAAGTCCACAAATATTACTTACTCATATTATTATATTACATTACATGTTTCTTTTACACAATGGACAAATATATTAAATGTATATATTTTCTGTTAACCACTACTTTTATAGAAGTTCATAATACATCAGATTTGGTTTATTTATTAGTTGCAGAAAATATAATAAATTAATGTTTGAATTGTAATGGCATCCAAGAGAGAGAAGGCCATGGATATGTTGTAGGTAATTGCATACAATTGAAGCCTTCAAACTTGACAATCTCCACGCTTGAAATGCCATTGTGTATACTCATATAATCAGCTGGATTATTATTTGACACATGCGAATGCTGTTGTAAACGCTCAGGAATTTGTAAATTATTGATGACGGGAGGCTTCTGATTGTAGAAACCATAATAAGAACGATCACCTATGAAGAAGAATTTTTCAGTCTCTTTCGTATCTTATAATTGATAACATTACTTCAAATATCTTTTATGTTTTGCATAGTTAGAGAATAATGATAAAAGATTAATTTCTCAAAATCGAACTTAAAATCTGTTTGAAGACGTTTCTTCGATGATTTTAGTAACGTATTGTTGATTAGCTTGATTGATTTATTAATTAGAATTATCAAATAAGAAAGCAATGATTAATATATTTAGAACATTAATAACCACTCGGTATAATAAGTATAATGGACAATAAATAAAGCAAGATAAAGTTTCTATTTTTTATCGCTAAAGTATTATTATTACCATGTGATTTCATGTGATGGTGTAAGGCGCCAAGTTTGCAAAATCCCCTGTTACAGACGGGACAACGTAAGGGCCAATTACCGGTGTGAGAATATCCATGAGCCCTTAAATCACCGGGAGTTGGAAAGGATCGTCCACATTCATCACACTTGTGTGGTTTTTCCTGCATTTTAAATTATACATATATATTAGATACATATTACTAGCATATGCACTTTTCGCAGTGTATTTTTTTACGTATAATTTCTATTGACAGTTACCGTACAAACGTCTGATAATTAGAATCATCTTTCTCTTTTACTCTAGGGAAAGATGATTCTTACAACTCGATTTATTCTATATTGAACTGCCTTGTCATACTCCAAGTCGTACTACTTATTAAACTTATTAAACTTATTAAACTAAAAAAAATACCTTATAATGCGTCATGCGGTGGTAATACAAATTCGACGATGCTGTAAAACGCTTTCCGCACATTGGACATTCATGAGGACGTTCACCAGTATGAATCCTAACGTGAGTATTCAATGAGCTGCTCGTGCTAAACATCTTCCCACATATTGCGCAACCATGTGGCTTTTCGCCTGAGAATAGTTTTTAAAAAATATAAACTGTAATGTTATCTGCGAATCTTTTCTGTGTTTACATCATCTCTATGTTAGATGTATAGATAATTTCCAGCATAGATACTAATATGTTCATTATATTAAAAATTCGAAATGTAAAATAATTCATAATAGACTAAATAGACTAAATTTGTAAAAAGAATTATAGAGAAATTTCTTTTCATACAATCTTTTCCGCTGCACGAAATCTAAATTTATTGCTTCCTCATAGAGCAAGCTTTGTTTAAGCTCCAAACAAGTTTTTGCACAATGATATTTTACATCAAAATTTTTTAAAAATCTTTTTAAACTTTTTAAAAAAACTTTTTAAATTTTAGAAATAAATCCTGTTTCACATTTTATTAACTATTAATTAATAATAATTATGACATTTAGTGTTATTTATCATAAATAATGGTGTATTATTCTAGAAATCTAAAGAAATGTTGTAAGACGTGATTATCCCATTATAGTTTGAATTTTTTAAATGCCCTATTTAATGCTTCTAAAAAATATGTATTATATGTATAATGTATAATATTAATTTTTTTATTGAAAAATTGCGTTATTTTAATTTTATTTATAATTAATAATGATCAGTTTTGGGACTTTAGAGAAAGAAAGAAATGTAAATCAAAGGGAGTAAAGCTCATATGGATTTTTAATCCCGATAATTCATAAAAGGAAGAATTCATAAAGGAAAAGATCCATAAATTCTTTACATATTTTTCTCAAATTTACCTGTGTGCGTTCGCAGGTGTCTTTTTAAAAGGGAAGGTCTGTCAAAACTTTTACCACAAGTTTGACAGGGAAGACGTCGTTGAAATTTCAAAGTACTAATAACATCAGTTTTCCATGCAGTCCCATGTCTACTCAAGTCCAAGGGTGCATTCTGTGTTACGTTCCATACTATTAACATATTTACGCAATTAATTACATTATAATTATATGATATTAGACTTCTCTAGTATATGCTTGTAATTTTTTGAGAAGAGAACACATTTTTATGTTTATAATAATGCTTTCAAATACAGTACTTTTGTAACGAATTTACACATTACGATTTTATTGAAAATCTCTGGTATCACTTTAATAACTAATGAAACAAGAAATGTTTTTTTTAAAATATGTTATAGTTTTCAAAAAACAAAAATATTTCTTAAAGATAAATTCATTATCTTATTATCCATTTCCACGTATTCTTGCATGCTGTTGTAATTTTTTATCTGTATAACAACTCAATAATAATGTTCTACACTTACCGGACATTACGATAATTTGCTGTTATCGATAACTTGTCAAGTTGCACGAGCAATTGAGTTTAGGAACAAATAAATGAGTTCGAATTGCACGGTTCTTCACACGCGTAACATGTTACTACTTCGGACAGATTAAACACGACAGATTAAGGGTAAGAAACGGTGCAACCGCAAACGACCCTCCGGCGCATGTCGAAGGCGGCGTTTTCGCAAAGGGCGGAGTTTGATCGTCGTAATATGCTTTGCAATTGTCTGTGTGGTATATACATACACCTCGAAACTCCTTGTATAACATCATTTTCGTTACATGTAGAGATAACGCAACGAGATAACAGAAGAATGTCACATTAAATTATAGCGTTTTCGACTGGCGTGAGTTTGACCCAACTCAAATCCACTCCAGTCGAAAACGCTATTAGAAAAAGTATAATTTTTATGTTTCTCATCATTCGCATAAAAATCCGTTTAGAGACGAGAACTTTTTTTGTCTCCAGAAAGATCTGGCATCAACATCGACTGTTATAAAAGCCGAAGGGCAAGGCGCAAAATCTTCGAATCTTAGATTAATACATTAAAACCGCTTGAATTTTATAATATAATTAAACATTCTATGTTTCAATGCTTTGCCGTGACTTTCAGTTTCCGAGATACTATTGCCACATTTTGCTGTTGGCGCCGTCCGGTATTACAATAAGAGACACGATATAAGTTGCGCGTAACGCAGCAAGACGAGGGTACACAAAATAGACTCGTTCAATAATTTATTTTATAAGAGATTATACGTTTATCACATGATAAAAATTATGGAATATGCTGATTAAATTTTTTCTACATGAATTTAAGCACAAAGTGCCTGATCTCAGATTAGACCATCTATACAATATTTTTTTATGCAATTTGGAAATTTTAGAAATGCACCTAGAAGATCATTTAATATCACACCAATCTCTTTGTAAGTCATGAAATCCTCAATGAAAAAAACATGAATCTTTTTGTATAATTTCATCCAATTACTATTTTCATTGTGTTTCGTTAATAGTTATTTTGTTAATAGTGTGCTTATAAATATTTTATGTGAATAGCGATTTAAATCTAAAACACAATAAGTCTGCTTTGCAAGAAAAAATACTTCCATAACTGATCTTCTATGTCTATGTTGACATTGAACAAAGATATTCCTCGTTGAATATATATTTATAAAGTTGTCCGCACGTTCCTCGAGATCCATTTGTTTGTAGATTTGTACCATGCAGGCAACAATATGTTACATATACGCGTCGATATTAGATCGTGAAATAGACTCTATCATACAAATAAAGCTTATGAAGCAGGTAGCCGGTAGTGCTTTGTCATCGTACTCATTATTATCTACACAGTATTCGCCTGGAAGCACTGGCGCGAAAGAGGAGGTGAGATAATTCGTCGTGTGGCATCGGGCCATCGGACGTCCTGCCGTGCGAAACCCTCATTTGTCAACGCGGAGGATATTAAAGCCATTGAATGCCCCGCAGGATCTTTACAAATCGGTTCTTCATCGACCATAGGCAACAATGTGCATATTTTTGCTGTGTAGCGGTGTAGTATTATCGAAACCGATCGATTTTCCCGTAGCGTATAAACTACCGTTAAACGTTCCCGAGTCTTTTCACGGCTCAGGTATTCGGAAACAGTAAAACCTTCGACAGGCCAAATAATATAAATATAAAGCTTCTTTCTCAGATTGTTAATCCTATAATCCTGTAATATACTAAGATTTTTTTTTCAAGGAAATAAGATTCCTTGCAGTTTGTCAAAGAATCTTAGAACTTCGAAAAAAACGTGAGGTGGTGGTATTCCATTTATATAGAAAGAGACAAGTTCTTTTTACAGACACAGAACGCTTCGTTTTGAAATATGTTCGTATTAAAAATTTGTTTGTACTTCGATTAACAATATATCCCAGATATATTTCAAATAATATAAAATCCATTTTTGTTTCCAAATCCTCGATAATGTATTTATTTATTTCAACGGTCCACTTTCTCTTACACTGTTTGTATTTAAAGTAAAATTAGAATTAAAATATTAAAAGTGTCTTTTTTATTATAGTTAAGTAACTCGTGTGCAATTAATTTAATTTTATGTGCGTGTGTTATATCATAATTATCGTTTATATTTATAAAATTATGCTACCACACATTAATTGTTATATTTATTAGAAGGACATTAGGGTATGAAGTAAACGATTTATTTTACGCTCTTTTACGTTTGAAAATGTCTCGTTAAATTCTTTATATTTTATGAACGTGCTTTGAACGTGAGAGAAAAAAAGTCTATTGGAAACATTTTCCGCGCATTTATTTTTAATGTTTAAAAATATCCTAGAAGTGTCGTTGTATAGAATAGCTTAAAAGGGAAACGATGTAAACGGCGATGATGGTTCTAGCTAAAAAAGGACTGGTCGTTTGAAATGAGGAATGTGATATTTCAAGATATTCTATTATTTTGTATTAAAAGCGTATACGTGATCCAATAATACTCCTACAGTCACACTTAATTAAATAAATCCTGAATTAGATTCATCCCAGATTCGGTACAGATTGGAACTTCATCTTTCTCGTTTGCGACACATATTCCAATTCCAATATGATCAACTCGTTCTCGCCTGTGCGAAGATACGGAGCTGGAACATACAGGGTTATTTGCGGGCCTATCAATGGCCAGTACCTCCCGAGATTGTGACCGTTCACGAAGGCTACTCCTTTTCCCCAGCCGCTGGTATCCAGAAACGTGTCTAACGGTTGCTCGGAGATCGTGAATCGTCCACGCAGAAATACCGGACCGTTGTACAGAGTGCCACTCTCAATGTGTATAGTTGCCATGTTCCGGAGAGAGGAAACGTCGGAAAACGTGTACCCCGTCATATTCCAGGTGATCAACTTAGTGCCGCTGAGAGTCACGTTCGATATCCCCTGAGATGCGAGAAAGCAAATAATCGCGGAATGTTTAACGCTAAAACGTCCACGCGTTTGTCCACGTTCGTTGAATTAGCGCAAATTGTTATATTTTTCACAAGTAATAAATAATTAATAAAAATTGTTACTAATAATAATACAATAATTGTTACACTTTCCAAAACTTGTCCGATACCTTGAAGTCGTGAATGTCATTGCCGAAATTCAAGCGACCTTGATTCTCCACCAGTAGACCCAAGTGGCGACCATAAGGGTTCTCCAGTGGTAGAGCAAATATTTTATCCATGCGACTCAGAGTGCCGCACAGTCGATCATCCACGTAAACCAGCGCCCTGTCCTTCGTCGTTGCTCGCAGGATGGCCGGGTCTGAGAAGGGAGACGGTAATTCCGTCTCGTAAAGGACAAATCCTTGATTCACCGAGAGAGCCTCGAAGGTTTTAGGCTGGTGTCCAGTCGTCCGGATCACCGCGAATGGAGACTGACTTTCGAGCAACTTCTGTACCGGTTCCAATAACACTGGACCATAATTACCTTTCGGAGATGCAGTTGGGAGAGACATATTTGGCAACGGCAGATACTGTAATTTCAAAGAGCACGTGAATCGACTTATAAAATAAATATTTGTTATGGGTTTTTCGGTAACCAATAAGAAGTAATCTTTTTATAAAATTTGTAATGACAAACAAAAAAATGTGGTAGTCCATTATCACAAAGAAAATCACGTACACGACCGACAACGTCCCTTATAGCAAAGTATTTATCTGTCGGATCTCCGGCTTCGGTCAAAGGAGCATCGTAATCGTACGAAGTCAATTGTGGATTGTACACGTTTGCCCCACCATTAGCTCCTGTGGTGGAATAATAATCGTTGAGTAAAGTACATTTGCTGATATAATTTCATTAACTGCACCGATAAAATGTTATTTTTATCAGAATTTTATTTGCTGCAATTCATGAAATTAATAAAAAGTTTACTAACCAGAAGTGAAACCGAAGTTTGTACCTCCATAAAACATGTAAAAGTTAACGGAAGCACCTACAGCAAGCATTTCTCTCAACGTTTTTGTAACAGCTTTTGTTTTTACTCTCTGGAAGATATCTCCCCAATGCGTTAACCAACCTGGATAGAATTCAGAATTCACCAACGGGCCCTACGCATCAATTTTCAAATTTGATCAAACATTTTAATTTTATTTAATTAATTAGTGATTTCTTAAACAGTAATATCACTTACTCTTGGCTGATAAAGGCGCATAATTTGAAAACTATTAGTCACATTGCTGGCCGTTCCAAAATCGACGGTGGCATATGCACCAGGTACGAATCCACATCGAAGTAAAGACGCGGAGTCACCGTCGGTTGTATACAGAAGAGCCTTATTGCTGATTTTTCTGATGAAAACTTCTTTTAACATGTCCGTGTACTCCGTGTCGCAAGCATTGTAACTTCCGTATTCGTTTTCTATCTATTATTGTGATTAAAATTAGGGCAACAGTATTAAAATAATAGTAATAAAGTTGGTAATTGACACGTAAAGATGAAAATATTAAAAAGCATATCTTTGATAATTTTTTTCAACTTCTTCAAATCTGCTTTAATAATTGTCAATTGTATTGTTGTTTATCGATTGTTATTGACTTGTTATTGACTTGTCATTGATGTTATCAGCACAGAGTGATATAACATCAATGACAAGGTAACATCATAAAGCGATAATGTCTGGACCGATATTAATTATTACTTATCTCGAAAACGCAATAAATATTTTAAGAGATAAACATAATGTTACATAAGTTACATAATCATAACATTTCTTAATCTCATAAATAGGTGTTACCTGAACCATAATTACTGGTCCCCCATTACCCCTTAAAAGTGGTTCTACTTTATCCAGCACTTGATTTAGATACAATGTAGCATATCTTACGAAATCTGTAGAAACAGATAAAATTTTAAATAATAAAATTAGATTCTACAATTGGCTGTAGTAATATCATTTTATCAATATATTTTAATATATTTTGCATCATTAATATATCAATTTGAAATATGAAAAATGGTAAAAGAGGAAGAATTAATTATTATGGAAAATAAAAAGATTCTTACAGAATAAATCACTTTTACTTCGCCAGTCAAATAATAAACAACAATGGAAATATTAATCGACTCTACTGGCAATTATAATCGCCAAGACGATACGACCACGATTTGGTTCGATTATCGTCAAGACGCTCTTTTAAACAATATAAATTGATGTAATCTTTGATACTTGTATATATAAGCATCTCATTTAAATAATTAAAAAAAAGATTCTTATCTCTTATCATAAAAGTAGCGGATTGTTATCAGTTGACATCTCAATTTTATATCGAGCGATTTGTGCGGAAATAAAATACATTTAATTTAACAAATATCATATGTTATAAAACGGCATATATTATACCCGAAATCATAATAAGAGCAATAATATATAAATTTTCTATTTCTTCACAAATTTATTGCCACATATAAAATCGCAAACGTTTTTCAAAGCCCGAAGCATGTTTTTATATAATAATCCAGTGAAACGAATTATAGCTTACCTGCATCTTTTGTGCGTAACTTTATATTCGGTACTTCACGAAGCAACCAATACGGTAAACCACCCTAAAGGTATGTCAGGATTATTAAGATAGTAAAATAATATTTTTTGAATTTTACTGTATATAATTAGAAAAAAAGTAAAGAGACGAATTTTTAAGTTTTGCCTCAGATATGAAAGAACAGATTGCAAAAGACAACTAGTTATGCCAGCAATTTTGTACTAACAATAAGTAATTAAAGTATATATTTATTTACCAAGTCTCTTTCCGCGCAAATATAAGGACCCGGTCGCAATAACACGAACAAGTCTTCCTCTTGTGCAATATTTAAGAAATTTACTAGATCTGCGTCGCCAGCCCAATTAAACTGACCTGGTTCTGGTTCGTGAAGACTCCATTCAACATAACTGTATATCGCGAGGGAAAAGAGACAAATTTAATTATTCGTTGATTATTTCGCGACATTATTTTAAACTTTATAAACCGTTAAAAGATTTATTACGTATTAATATCGATGTACTTAACCCAGGTAACACATACACGTTTCAGAAATGTTTTATAAGCGTTTTTTTGAAACGTTTTATAACCGATTTCTAGAAACGTTTCTCATGAGTAAAAATGTCCATTCGAAAAACGTTCGACGGAACATTTCTTTTCCAATAAAATAACGTTTAAAAAACTATTATAGAAACGTTTTGTTTTAATGATAAAGACATTTTAGCTAAAGACATTTAAAATTCCTACTTTTCACGTCTTTTGAACGTGTTTATGACGTCTTTGAGACATGCGTGAGAAGGTTCTAGAAACTTTATGCATATACCATCTATGCATAAAGTCTATTCTTTTTTGAAGAAATTCCTGAACTGGTGCACATTCGTGCAATAAGTTAAAGTGAAACAAAATATATTTGTCTCACTCTAACTTAATTGCATTACTGATGTGCACCAGTTCAGGAAGTTCTTCAAAACGGAACACACGTATAATTAAATGTTTTTTCAATGACCACGTTCGGTAGTACGTTTATTTTTCAACTGTTGGAAGTTTTCTAAGCTCAGATTTGTTCGATGACAAATAGATTAAGACCGGTAGGACCAAATTAATTTAAGTAAATAAGTGGATATATGTGCATAGATAAAATGATTTATTTTGTGCAATAATTAGTGCAATATAAATTTAAATGTTTCAAAAAAGGCTATTAAAGCTATTATATATATTATATATAGATAAAGCAAATTATAATTTTGAAAGGAAAAATTTAACAAATAGGTATTTTTGTTAACTGTAGAAACGTAAAAAATACGTTTCTTAAATCATGGTTTCATAAACATTTTTGTTCAAACGTTTCTTAATGGTTCTTTACGGTTATGAAACTATGTATACGTTCAAAAAACGTATATGAAACTAATATGTGCTACCTGGGAACTTCCTGATACAACAATGTAAATACGGTCTTGTATTATCATATAAATTACAAAACGTGTAAATTACAAAATTACGAGATTTAACTTACGTGGAGACAGCGTTAAGTCCCGCGGCTCGCATTTTCCTTAAACGATCCCTCCAGTATTGTCTAGGCGCTCGAAAATAATGAAAACTACCGGAAACATATCGGAAAGGTTTTCCATCCAATAAAAACTGATTGTTCTCGTAATCGACGTCGAAACCGTATCGCCATTCCGTATCCTGCAATTATTTGTTCTAAACTATTACTAACAATAAGTAAAACAATTTTATAAAAAGCGATGCATTAATAATAGTTAAATTTCTAGAATATCGTTTAGTCCGACCATTTTTACACAATATTTTACTATATTTGTATTATATACCTACTTAAGAGACATTTTGGGCTTATTTTTATACATTTTTTATTTCACGATTCAATTAATGTCATGCATTTTTATAATTTATGTAGAATATCATGTGGCATTCAAGTTATTGATGCAGTCTTTTGTGTCATAAATGTATATAATTTTCGTTATGTTTTTTCGAGCCGGCTTTAGCGGAATTGTAATTGGAAGGTCATCATCTGAGGTCGGTTATTGTACGGCCAGTTGATTGTCAGTCTCTTTCTTCATCTTTTAACTTTGACCAGCCGGTATCATTATCCCGACTCCGATAGGTTAATCGTAGAGATAAAGACGTTCTCACATGTAAGTAACGCAACAGACATTCTGTAATATCTTTCTATCGCTTCTCGCAATGAGAATGAATAAATACATGTATGTACGTAATTTCATATGTAAATCTTCTTTTGTTTATCGAAACATACCATTTTGCGTATAATTTAAATACATGTTTAAACCTCATTAAAAAATTTAATCAAACAATCCTTTTAGTTAAAAAGGTCATGAAAAGATCATAAAGGTTCAGTACGCTTTAAATACAAATACACGTTCATTTATATGTCTATGTAAAAAATGAATTGAAATTCAAGTAACATTTCAGTTACATTCAATCAGCGATGACTATATCTGGGATATGAGGTCGAGGACAATTGTCAATCGGTCAGAAACAATCTTTATGACTTGCATTCAAATGTTATGATTTATACGCGAACGTACTTCATATAGGAACTGTGCATGAACCAATGTTGTATTTTATTTTATTAAATCAAATGTGGTATCCTATTCAATACATTATTTTTACTTTCTAAACGGTATCGACAATTTTAAGAATTCCGATTGACATTTTGTTCTTAATTCAAAAAAGTAACCTGGGATAAAAAGCAACCTGCCAAATCCTATTTATCTTTTTAAAAGTTAGAGAATTTCTCTATTTCAAAATTCTTTCTCTTTTTCTAAAACTGTTGCCATCGTTGTTTCCGGTTAAGCAATCAGTATCAACTGACAAGACTATATTTATCTGCTTTCCTCCTACAGTTTTATATGCTTTCGGCACATCTGTACAGCACATTTATTTGCCGTATTTTTATATACAAACAAATTTAGATGAAATTATTTTAATTAGTCAATATCGTTGTTCCAATGTTTGTAATTTCGGGAAATTAAAATGTAAATGCAAAATAGTTTATTAAATACTGATGTAACGAATAAAATACAACATCGACAAATATAAACATCTGTTTATATTTGTTGATAAGACAATATGTGGAAACCTTCAATATATATAAAAATTCTTTCAAACATTAATCTATAGGTTAATTAAAAATTCTAATTGAATAAAAATTGAAGGAAAGTCTATTATATATTTCAGAGGAAATGTATAGTAGCGTACCGCAAAATTGTAGATTTGTATATATATATATTGAACATATTATAAATATATATGATAAAATATAAAAAAGTTATATAATATATAATATATAGCATTCAACATACGTTACTCGGTAAGTTAACTGTCTTCGATATAGCGCTACCGAATGCCAAAGTTGTCACGAGCAGAGTTGTCAGTGACCACATTTTCGAATAAATCTTGTCGTCGTACTTCAGTTGCACTCTTCTATGCGCCTGTTAATTCACTATCCACGCTCGCGCGTCACTGATGATTTGACGGATTTGACGGCGTGCCTAAGATACGTCAGATAATTGACGTTTAAAGTTTATCATCGGGAAGATACGATGTTCTATGGTCACACTATTACTCAAGTATCGGTTCGATATCGTGCAAGTACGCATTCGTATACTTTCGAATTCGAAAAACGTCACCAAAACATTGTACTGAATTTTTAAGCAACGCACTTATTTCACACACAAATTTCAACTGAAAGTTTCTTGTACGGTTATATCCTTAAGATATATACTTGGCGATTATTTAGCAATAAAGTGGAAACTTCCTGAGCAGCACAAATAAGTAGTTGGCCGACGGTTGGCCGCTGTAGAATCTATAGTGGCCAACCTAACCGTTGGCCAACTTGTTTGTGCTACTCGGGTTCTTTCGTATATCTCGACATATTTAAATTTATCGTGTACAATTTACATGTATGACTTACATGTATGATTCTATTAAAAACAATCTAGATGATCGTTTAAAATATCTGTCACACTTTTATTTACAAAAAATCAGTGCTTCAAGAGATGTTACCTTTTAAGTTCTTGGGCCAAATTTCACCAACGTCGGTTTCGGTTAACTGTAACCAGTGTAACCTTCGGTTAAACTCACTCCTTGTCTCTTTCTAAAGGGGCAGTTAGAAAGAGATGAAGAGTGACTTTAACCGAAGGTTACAGTTAATCGACGTTGGTAAAATATCTTACTTACAATAACGAGTGACACAGATTACATACCAAAACTGAAAAACACGAGTGTGACTCGTAACGTAGGTTACGGGAGTGTGAAGTGTGACTCGCGGTTGCTATGAGACTATGAGCGCTACATTTAACTGTCGCGCATTTATATGTTATAATAAACGGTTATATGTTAAAATATACTATAATAACTTTTTAAATTCAAAATTTGTGCTAAAAAATATTTTAATTTATTTTTTTCAAGTTTCTATATGACACTACTATTTAATTCTTCTTTTTTTAAACTATATTTATATTGAAAATTCTATCAAATGACATAGACAGAACGGAAGACGCTTATCTAGCGAGTGTTAACGTGCATTATCCCAACATAGAAATAAAAAATTAAATAGTCAACTCTGGCGAGCGCAGTGATGTGAAAAATCGTTTAAAAAGGCAAGAGGTTAAATTTTCATCTCTAATATCTTTTTCAATTACTAACATTTTGAAAGATATATCCACATTTATAGATTAAATCCTATACACATACATTTTACTTATACAAATATAATCAAAGTTTAATATATGTGATTGATATAGAAATATAAGATTTGAAAAAGAACACGTATAAAATAATTGAAACAGTTTTCTTGACATTTTTAGCGATTTGTATTTTATATATTAATTAACTTGCAAGAAATCACGCGCGTTTTATAGAACTTAATTATCTCTTAAAACATTTACCTACAAATGTTTCAAGAAAGAATAAAATTTTTTAAAACTTTCTAGACTTCAGCTTAAAAAAATTAAACATATTGAATGTATAATACTATATTAGACACGGTCGTGTTTATCGTTTAAAGATAAACTGCGCAGAATGAAGCGTTGAGATACATTCTTGCGCCGCTATACGTCGC
This sequence comes from Temnothorax nylanderi, assembly GCF_030848795.1. Lineage (NCBI taxonomy): Eukaryota > Metazoa > Arthropoda > Insecta > Hymenoptera > Formicidae > Temnothorax > Temnothorax nylanderi. The sequence goes on along the minus strand of NW_027249114.1, from coordinate 121,258 downwards.
ACATGTTGAGTCGGAGATTTAACTCTAACTCAAATTTGTTATCATGTGCGATAACAAATTATTATCTGTTTTTACTTCAGTTAATGCAAAAACTTTAATATAAATTTTATATTTAAAATTTTAGTGAAAATGATTTATTATATCCCAAATATAATTATTCATGCATATATTAAATTTATATATTATAATATATATTGGATTTATAAATAGATAAATGATACAATTTTATGATATAGTTTTATTAATTTATTAATACAAATTTATTTTGTATAAAAAGCGTACGTGATCCAATAATACTCCTACAGTCCCACTTAATTAAATAAGTCCTGAATTAGATTCATCCCAGATTCGGTACGGCTTGGAACTTCATCTTTCTCGTTTGCGATACATATTCCAATTCCAATATGATTAACTCGTTCTCGCCTGTGCGAAGATACGGAGCTGGAACATACAGGGTTATTTGCGGGCCTGCCAATGGCCAGTACCTTCCGAGATTGTGACCATTCACGAAGGCTACTCCTTTTCCCCAGCCATTGGTATCCAGAAACGTGTCTAACGGTTGCTCGGAGATCGTGAAACGTCCACGCAGAAATACCGGACCGTTGTACAGAATGCCACTCTCAATGTGTATAGTTGTCATGTTCCGGAGAGAGGATACGTCGGAAAACGTGTACCCCGTCATATTCCAGGTGGTCAACTTAGTGCCGCTGAGAGTCACGTTCGATATCCCCTGAGATGCGAGAAAGCAAATAATCGCGGAATGTTTAACGTCCACGCGTTTGTCCACGTTCGTTGAATTAGCCCAAATTGTTATATTTTGCACAAGTAATAAATAATTAATCAAAATTGTTACTACGGTTTTGTTCGCGTATTATTCTATTTTAACACTTTTCCGATACCTTGAAGTCGTGAATGTCATTGCCGAAATTCAAGCGACCTTGATTCTCCACCAGTAGACCCAAGTGGCGACCATAAGGGTTCTCCAGTGGTAGATCAAATATTTTATCCATGCGACTCAGAGTGCCGCACAGTCGATCATCCACGTAAACCAGCGCCCTGTCCTTCGTCGTTGCTCGCAGGATGGCCGGGTCTGAGAAGGGAGACGGTAATTCCGTCTCGTAAAGGACAAATCCTTGATTCACCGAGAGAGCCTCGAAGGTTTTAGGCTGGTGTCCAGTCGTCCGGATCACCGCGAATGGAGACTGACTGTCGAGCAACTTCTGTACCGGTTCCAATAACACTGGACCATAATTACCTTTCGGAGATGCAGTTGGGAGAGACATATTTGGCAACGGCAGATACTGTAATTTCAAAGAGCACGTGAATCGACTTATAAAATAAATATTTGTTATGGGTTTGTCGATAACCAATAAGAAGTAATCTTTTTATAAAATTTGTAATGACAAACAAAAAATGTGATAGTGTATTATCACAAAAAAAATCACGTACGAGACCGACAACGTCCCTTATAGCAAAGTATTTATCTGTCGGATCTCCGGCTTCGGTCAAAGGAGCATCGTAATCGTACGAAGTCAATTGTGGATTGTACACGTTTCCCCCACCATTAGCTCCTGTGGTGGAATAATAATCGTTGAGTAAAGTACATTTGCTGATATAATTTCATTAACCGCACCGATAAAATGTTATTTTTATCAGAATTTGATTTGCTGCAATTCATGAAGTTAATAAAAAGTTTACTAACCAGAAGTGAAACCGAAGTTTGTACCTCCATAAAACATGTAAAAGTCAACGGAAGCACCTACAGCAAGTATTTCTCTCAACGTTTTTGTAACAGCTTTTGTTTTTACTCTCTTGAAGGTGTCTCCCCAATGCGTAAACCAACCTGGATAGAATTCAGAATTCACCAATGGGCCCTACGCATCAATTTTCAAATTTGATCAAACATCTTAATTTTAATTAACTAGACATCCACAGACGCGCGCTACGCGCGCGCTATTTATCTTTAATATTTAACTGTTACTATTACACTATTAACCGTGCTGTTAATCACACAACTGTCAAAATATGCCATGACAGCCACTCATAAAGTAAGCAGAGAGAGAACCAATCGGCATCGCGGAAAAACGACAACAATACTTCGATAGATTCGAGTAACAATGACATGCCCTTTCTAGAAGAGGATTAATTAATTATTTCTTAAACAGTAATATCACTTACTCTTGGCTGATAAAGGCGCATAATCTGAAAGGTATTAGTCACATTGCTGATGCCCGATCCAAAATTGATGGTAGCATATGCACCAGGTATGAATCCGCATCGAAGTAAAGACGCGGATGCACCGTCGGCTGTATACAGAAGAGCCTTATTGCCGACTTTTCTGACGAAAACTTCTTTTAATATGTCCGTGTACTCTGTGTCGCAAGCATTGTAACTTCCGTATTCGTTTTCTACCTATTAATGTGATTAAAATTAGGGCAACAATATTAAAATAATAGTAATAAAGTTGGTAATTGACACGTGAAGATAAAAATATTAAAAAGCATATCTTTGATAATTTTTTTCAACTTCTTCAAATCTGCTTTAATAATTGTCAACTGTATTGTTGTTTATCGATTGTTATTGACTTGTTATTGGCTGCGTTCAGCGTTTATTTTGCAACTGTTGGAAGTTTTTTGAGCTCAGATTGGATTATTCCTCTAGATCTAAAAGAATAATCCAATCTGAGCTCAGAAAACTTCCAACAGTTGCAAAATAAACATTCTGCTGAACGTGGCCATTGACTTGTTATCAGCACAGAGTGATAAGATCATAAAGCGATAATGTCTGGAGCAATATTAATTATTACTTATCTCGAAAACGTAATAAATATTTTAAGAGATAAACATAATGTTACACATAAGTTACATAATCATAATATTTCTTAATCTCGTAAATAGGTGTTACCTGAACCATAATTACTGGTCCCCCATTACCCCTTAAAAGTGGCTCTACTTTATCCAGTACTTGATTTAGATACGATGTAGCATATCTCACGAAATCTGTAGAAACAGATAAAATTTTAAATAATAAAATTAGATTCTACAATTGGCTGTAGTAATATCATTTTATCAATATATTTTAATATATTTTGCATCATTAATATATCAATTTAAAATATGAAAAATGGTAAAAGAGGAAGAATTAATTATTATGGAAAATAAAAAGATTCTTACAAAATAAATCACTTTTACTTCGCCAGTCAAATAATAAACAACAATGGAAATATTAATCGATTCTACTAGCCATTATAATGGCCAAGACAATACGACCACGATTTGGTTCGATTATCGTCAAGACGCTCTTTTAAACAATATAAATTGATGTAATCTTTGATATATATATATATATATATAAGCATCTCATTTAAATAATTAAAAAAAAGATTCTTATCTCTTATCATGAAAGTAGCGGATTGTTATCAGTTGATATCTCAATTTTATATCGAGCGATTTGTGCGGAAATAAAATACATTTGATTTAACAAATATCATATATTATACCCGAAATCATATATAATAAGAGCAATAATATATAAATTTTCTATTTCTTCACAAATTTATTGCCACATAAAAAATGGCAAATATTTTTCAAAGCCCGAAACATGTTTTTATATACTAATCCCATGAAACAGATTATAGCTTACCTGCATCTTTTGTGCGGAACTTTATATTCGGTACTTCACGAAGCAACCAATACGGTAAACCACCCTGAAGATATGTCAGGATTATGTATTAAGATAGTAGAATAATATTTTCTGAACTTTACTATTTAGAGAAAAAAAGTAAAGAGGCGAATTTTCAAGTTTTACCTTAGATATGAAAGAACAGATTGCAAAAGACAACTAGTTATGCCAGTAATTTTGTACTAAGCAATTAATGTATATATTTATTTACCAAGTCTCTTTCCGCGCAAATATAAGGACCCGGTCGTAATAACACGAGCAAATCTTCTTCTTGTGCAATATTTAAGAAATTTACTAGATCTGCGTCGCCGGCCCAATTAAATTGACCTGGTTCTGGTTCGTGAAAGCTCCACTCAACATAACTGTATATCGCGAGGGAAAAGAGACAAATTTAATTATTCGTCGATTATTTCGCCACATTATTTTAAACTTCATAAACAGTTAAAAGATCTACGTATCTTAAAAGATCTATTATGTCGATGTACTTAACTCCCTGACAACAATGTAAATACTATCTTGTATTATCATATAAATTACAAAACGTGTAAATTACAAAATTACGAGATTTAACTTACGTGGAGACAGCGTTAAGTCCCGCGGCTCGCATTTTCCTTAAACGATCCCTCCAGTATTGTCTAGGCGCTCGAAAATAATGAAAACTACCGGAAACATATCGGAAGGGTTTTCCATCCAATAAAAACTGATTGTTCTCGTAATCGACTTCGAAACCGTATCGCCATTCCTGCAATTATTTATTCTAAACTCTTGCTAACAATAAGTAAAATAATTTTATAAAAAGCGATGCAATTAATAGTTAAATTTCTAGAATATCGCTAGTCCAACCATTTTTACACAATATTTTATTATATTTGTATTATATACCTACTTAAGAGACATTTTGGGCTTATTTTTATACATTTTTTATTTCGCGATTCAATTAATGTCATGCATTTTTATAATTTATGTAGAATATCATGTGGCATTCAAGTTATTGATGCAGTCTTTTGTGTCATAAATGTATATAATTTTTGTTATGTTTTTTCGAGCCGGCTTTAGCGGAATTGTAATTGGAAGCTAGGTCATCATCTGAGGTCGGTTATTGTACGGCCAGTTGATTGTCAGTCTCTCTCTTCATCTTCTAACTTTGACCGGTATCATTATCCCGACTCCGATAGGTTAATCATAGAGATAAATACGTTCTCACAGAAACATGTAAGTAACGCAACAGACATTTTGTAATATCTTTATATCGCTTCTCGCAATGAGAACACGAATAAATACATACGTGTATGTATTACGTAATTTCATATGTAAATCTTCTTTTGTTTATCGAAACATACCATTTTGCATATAATATAAATACATGTTTGAACCTCATTAAAAAATTTAATCAAACAATCTTTTTAGTTAAAAAGGTCATGAAAAGATCATAAAGGTTTAGTACGCTTTAAATACAAATACACGTTTATTTATATGTCTATGTAAAAAATGAATTTAAATTCAAGTAAGGGCCAGCGCCCTTACGAACATTGCCGTAGATTGGCTTGCGTCTCGTGTAACGCAAAATTCTCACGTAAGGCGTAAGACGCTACGGCAATGTTCGTGCGCTGGCCCTAACATATCAGTTCCATTCAATCAGCGATGACTATATCTGGAATACGAGGTCGAGGACAATTGTTAATCGGTCAGAATCAATCTTTATAACTTGCATTCAAATTTTATGATTTATATGCGAACGTACTTCATGTGTACGAACTGTGCATGAACCAATGTTGTATTTTATTATATTAAATCAAATGTGATATCCTATTCAATACACATTATTTTTACTTTCTAAACAGTATCGACAATTTTAAGAATTCCGATTGACATTTTGTTCTTAATTTAAAAAAGTCTGGGATAAAAAGTAACCTGCCAAATCCTATTTATCTTTCAAAAAGTTAGAAAATTTCTCTATTTCAAAATTCTTTCTCTTTTTCTAAAACTGTTGCCACCGTTATTTCCGGTTAAGCAATCAGTATCAACTGACAGACTATATTTATCTGCTTTCCTCTTACAGTTTTATCCGCTTTCGGCACATCTGTACATTTATGTGCCGCATTTTTATATACAAACAAATTTAGATAAAATTATTTTAATTAAAAATTTTATAATTAAATAGAAAATGAAGGAAAGTCTATTATATATTTCAGAGGAAACGAATAGTAGCGTACCGCAAAATTGTAGATTTGTATATATATATATATATATTGAACATATAAATTTATATAATAAAATATAAAAAAATTATATAATAGATAGCATTCAACATACGTTACTCGGTAAGTTAACTGTCTTCGATATAGCGCTACCGAATGCCAAAGTTGTCACGAGCAGAGTTGTCAGTGACCACATTTTCGAATAAATCTTTTCGTCGTACTTCAGTTGCACTCTTCTATGCGCCTGTTAATTCACTATCCATGTTCGCGCGTCACTGACGATTTGACGAATTTGACGGTGTGCCTATATAATAAGCCGGTATCAGACTACGCATTGGAGATTAAGATTAAAGATTGAAAATTAAAGATTGTTTAATTACACTAGCAACGCATTGAAGATTGAGATTAAAGATTGAAGATTAAAGATTGTTCAGAGCATTCTGAGCTATCAGCCTACGCATTGGAGATTAAGATTACGAATTAAAGATTAAATTTTGACCAATCAGAATGAAGTAGCCCAAGAGTGAAATTAGGGATTGAATTTTAGAGTTTAATCTATTTTTTAATTGTTTAATAGCAATCTCAGCCAATAGCCGTCTGACTTTTAGTCACGTGATAGTTGCGCGGTGTTTCGCGATGTTTTCGTTCTCTAGACTACTTGGTGAGTTACCTTAGATCTTTTAACAATATCTATAGTAACAATGAAATTATTTTTACAGGTATGGATCTTTTAGTCTAAGTATGTTTTCAATTTCGTTTCTGAAATCTCCAATCATGAGACTCACCACGGTGGAACGGAAAACTTTTTAATTTTTTAATATTACACCGCTGAAGATGGCTCAAACTTGAACCGAAACGTACGGATTGATTGATGTAAAACATAAGTAATAAATCGGTGATTCTGATATTACGAACAAAGAACCGCGTCTGACTATCACAGCCTTTTCCAATTTTATTATTAAATTTGTATTTTATATATTAATTAACTTGCAAGAAATCGCGCGCGTTTTATAGAACTTAATTATCTCTTAAAACATTTACCTACAAATGTTTCAAGAAAGAATAAAATTTTTTAAAACTTTATAGGCTTCAGCTTAAAAAAAATTAAACGTATTGAATGTATAATACTATATTAGACACAGTCGTGTTTATCGTTTAAAGATAAACTGTGCGGAATGAAGCGTTGAAATACATTCTTGCGCCGCTATACGTCGCAAATGTTGAGTTGCCGGAGATTTAACTCTAACTCAAATTTGTTATCAATTGCGATAACAAATTATTATCTGTTTTTACTTCAGTTGATGCAAAAACTTTAATATAAATTTTATATTTAAAATTTTAGTAAAAATGATTTATTATATCCCAAATATAATTATTCATACATATATTAAATTAATATTATAATATATATTGGATTTATAAGTAGAGAAATGATACAATTTTATGATATAGTTTTATTAATTTATTAATATAAATTGCAAAACCAACGCTAAAGATTCTCTTTTTCTGTCGATTTTTTCTCTACTTCAAAGTCTTATCATTTTCAATAGAGTTTGGTTAATGCTTTCTTTTCATTCCATTTCATTAATTAATTATTTTATTAACTCTGCTTTATTTTTTCGTTTAGATTTTTATCATTGTTGATTTCCTTTTTATTTTATGCTAAAGCGACATCACAATTTTTACACGTAGCGCGTGTTGAAAAACATCGCAAAGACATACTTTTTAAGACATTTTTAAGTCTTTACCAAAATACGTCTAAAAATTTTCTGAAAATTATAACGAATAATCTTTTTGGAGCACATACAGCTATTTACATTATCGACTGTAACATTTATTGATTGAAATATATAGCGTGTCCAATCTGGATGTAACGTAGCTCATAAAACTATTATTACTTGTTATTAGTTAAAATTTTTGACATTTTTTTATTATTTAATGTCACAACGGTACAATTAAAGCGACAGGAAATGCGTTAACAAGAAGAACATAAAACAGGAGATGAAATTATTTGATAAATTAATATGTCAATGATTTTATATTTACATGATTTTGTTAATAACAAAAATTGATCTCAATCTATTTTAATATCTTATAATCTGGTGTCATAATATTTTATTCATAGTCCTGTCCATAATGTGAATAAAAGGAAGAGATAATAATTTCTTTATGAAATTAAAATACTTAAAATGATATAGTTTATTTTACTTTATTCCTAATTACATCCTATATTATTTCGTCAATTTTCAAAAATTTTCATTTTTGCTGTTCAAAGTCCCTAAACTATCTCAAAATCGTTATACAAATGTTTTTCTGATAGTTTTATAAAAACAGCCTCGAAATTTTAGAATATATTTCTTAGATAACTTAACTCTCAAAACATCGTAATGTTTTCTGGATTAATGTTGTAAAATATTTATTACGATTGTACTAAAAAGATTTGCCAAAACATAAAATTTTAATAATATATCTAAAAAGATTAAAATTCTTCTATTAAAACTGTAAATTTTAAATCGCTTATATCAATATTTATTAAATTATGTTTTATACAATTGCACTTTTTCGTTGGCTGATATCACAGAGAGAAATATAATATAAAGCTTCAGTTATGCTACATATAGTTAGACGGTGAGGAGGTATCTAACGACGTTTAACCAGACACACGATTCGGGCATTATTATTATATAAACTCGTATCCTGGTTACACACGAGTGATTTAGAAACTTTGAGGTCATCAAGCATTTGTCGTGATGAAGGATAATTGAGATGGTAGTATAAAGATATATATCATATTCGGCAATTCTTATTAATTGGTAGGTTTCCTCATTCTTACATTTAATACAGGTTGTTACTAAAATATTTGGACAAACTTGAGACGCGACTTTTGAATTACGAGTAACATAATCACAGAGCAATAAAATTTAGGAAGACGTATGAAATCGATGATGCGCCTTAAATACCGTTATAAAAATTTTGACAATTCGTGTAACTTTGAGGCTTACAAAAATCAAATCGTACCATTAAAACGCTGTAAGAACAGCGGCCACATCGTTTCTTCGATTAACATGCGGTGGTCAACAAATTTGTGACAATTAAGCCACTTAATGCAGATGGCACACGTGGAAATGTCTATGCCTTGTACGCATTTGGCATTCGCATACTCGCAAATATTTTTTAAGAGACTAAGTTAATTGGGGTTAATGTGTGGAGAAGCAACTGTGCTTCAGCAGCTTTTGCACATTTGATAATCGGGTGTATGTAACATTCACGTATAATTCAGGATTAGGTAGTATGTCTTCCCAAGAAGTGTAAGGAATCTAATTAGTTACTTTTTATAATTAGTTGTATAATTTATTTAATTTTCTTTCACGAAGCAAGTAGTTTTCCTTGTTGAAAAATTTAGAACAATTAATATTTTTTATAAAAAAGTGTAAAAAATATTATTGATTTTTTCATTAATCTTAAATTGTTTTATGTAAGATAAGACATATATTAACTTATCAATATGTAAGTAAGAGCCTAAATAATCAAATTATCAAGTTGTGTCTCAAATAATCATCTACCCTTTATAAAAACTGTTTTCTACATTGTATTTTATATTCTGTAATTATAATTTTTGTTAAAATCTTAAATTTTTATAATCTTATATTCCCGTGTCTCTTGATACTTTTGGTATATTATACAATAGATATAACATAAATGAAAAAAAAAATGCATTTAATTTGCAATTTTTATTATTTACGTAATCAATAGCCAAATAATAACTGAAAATAAAATATTAAAAATATACGAATACATGCGTTATTAAACGTACACTTTGGTTCTAAAATATTCTTATCAAATATTTGTGCGCTTTTATTTGAAATATAGTATTCATGTATCTCCACATAATCTTTTTATCAGAAAAATCCAGTGTAATTTTCGGATGCGCTTTATTTCTGAAAAAAAATTGGTCTCATTCAAAAAGATCAATTAGTTTTCTCTAAAAAAAAGTTTCTCTTCCTTGATGTTAAAGATTATGTAAAATTAAATTAGGAATAAGCTTATATCACTTTTTTAGATGTTTAAAGTTCAATTAGCAGTAGAGTCTTTATTTTTAAGCACTTGAAACTTCGAAATCTTGATGGCATTTTCCCAAGAGAATTTCTCTCTCTGATTATAAAGGATATTTCAAAGAAGTAGAAGTTCGAAATTTTACAAGTTTATAATGCTAAACCGAATAAAAATTTTTAGTTAACAATCGTTATCAACAAGCCTTATAATATTTATTAAACCGTATAAAAACTCTTTAATCAGCATAAGTTTGTGAACCAATTCTCTTGTGGTAAACAGTGATTTCCTATTTTCTAAGTTATGAAAATAATTATTGATGATTTCGTAGAATTGTTTTGTCATTTAATTGTTTAAATTTCTTACAAAAGGCATTTTATGCGTCATTCTTTCATTCCAATGCATATTTAATATTTCCATATCGTTGTACACACAGGTATACAACCTGTATTTCTATTGGCACAACTATGCATAAAATGCATGTACGTGATTTCCTCGTTGAATGATTTAATGATTCGCCATTGATGCTTACAATTAGTTAGATTTATATCTTAAATTATCTGGTAAAATAGAATCTTGACTATCGTACGTCTGCTGCGACTCTGCTCATTAAATCCAGCATTTACGTAGTACAATAATACGATACTACGATCAAATAATTTTTTGTTTTTATATTGTGGTAAATGGAGTTGCAGTGTAAACGCGCACATTAAAATTATCGAAATGTAAAATTGTTCTTTACTTTGAAATAATATTTCGATTCACGAATCAATATTTTGAATCACTTTTGTCGAGACATTTTGTATAAAAGAATTAGTTCTTGATGCCTATTTCGGATATAATACAATCTTTTTAAACACGAGGGCACTATCATGGTTCGTATTAAAACAGCCAAACGTTCTTCAAAAAATGTAAATTGCAGTTCGGTTAAATTCTCATTGACAACAGAATATCATTCAGCGGCATGTCGAGCTTATCGAATTACGTTGCGAAACACTTTCTCGTATTTCAAATAATGCTAATTAATGTATTGTTTTATGCAACGCCAGTAGTTTGTGTATATAATGATTATTGAACAATTTATAGTGCTGTGTGTATTGCGTCTGAATAAGATTTAGGATTTAAAGTTTCCTACAATTTTTCCGTCAAATATCCATTGTACAATTCTAATGTCACAATTAGATGACCACAAAAATGACGTACTAAGAAAAATTTTTAAAAATCACTTTTTCATTGGAAATAACTTTTACAACATAAGCGTTAATTTTAACAAAAGTCCATATTAACCGTATTTTGTTTGTGCGTAAAATTTTCGCATTTTATATAAAATAGATGCTCATAACGAGTACATAATTCAAATTTTGAAGGAAAACATCGGCGCAAAATATTGAAAATGCAACTAAAACGAACAGATCCGGAATTAATATTCCACGATTAACTTTGTGACCGATCCGGGAAGATGCCATGGAGATGCACTTCTATCATCTCACGCGCGTAAAATTGCAGGTTGCAAATTCGATGCGTATTTTTTGCACTCCTATGTAACGGCGCCATGTCCCGACGTGACGTTTGGCGCCGGCATCCCTCCTCTTCGGTAGACAACACAAGCGGCTTGAAAGACTTTTCTTGACTTGCGTCTTCGAGTATACGATAGTCGTTACGCTTGAGCCGTCGGTTTCGCACGATTTGCAAGCGAGAATACGAACAAACTCATTTTCTAATAACGCTCTTATTAATGTGACATTACGCGAGTGCGCCAAGTCCAGCTTTCGATCTTGTAAGCCAACCGGATTTATGAGTAAGCATGGCACCATTCGAATTTATGCGCTGCGTCGTTCAATTAGTACATCTTATGTGCGTGACAAGTCGATATATCTTTACGGATCTTTTTTTTTTTAATTTTGTCGATATCCAATAGGTTTAGATAATTTAAAATTTCTTGGATACTAAGAAATTAATTGTTATCAATAATATATATCTCATGTCAGTTTAAATAATATAAAAAAATAGAAATTTATTTTACATTATATAATTTATTATTGGAATTCGGTTTTTCCATAACTCGCGTTAATTTTAATAAAAGGTTTTTTGATATATTTTAAAAATTCATTTTTTTTTCATGAAAATGTGTCTAGGGAAAGCATTTATTACAATTTTTTAATTATTTTGATATTATAATATATAATAGCCAGAAATTAAAAGTTCTATTAAAGTTCTGTTAAAGTCCACTTGAAATCAATAAAAGATTAATATTTATTTACGTTCTTAAAGTTTAATTCGCATTAAATCCTCCTTTTAAATCCTCATCTTGCTTGTCGTGGAGAAATGTCGTGAAAGAATGCATATTCCTTGCAAATTATAGTTTCATGTTTCTTGCAACCTTAATTATGTACTTAAAAAAATGCGAACTACAGAGATTGGGTGTGCAAGAAATCTGCTCAAAGTTGCAGATTTTTGTGACTACATATCGCCTGTGATTTCCGCACGTAAATCATAATTGGGCCTCAGCAGGCATGATAACAGTAATAACGCGGTAATAACAGCGAAGAAAAGTTGTATCTGCGAGAGGAGTCATTGGAACACCAACATTTTCTGTGCCCTTCATAACGGGGTTTGCTGCTTCCTTTCCATTTCTGTTTTTCTTTCTCTTCGTTCAAGTTCAACGTCCTATCATTCTGTACGACGTATAACTATACAAATATTGATCATCGCTTTTCAAGACCTATTTTCGCGAAAAATGCGCTACCTAATTATGTAAATCGTAACTGCTGTTTTATCTATGTTCTGTGCTGATATGTACTTAAGTCATAACTTATCTGATACCTGAGAAAAACTGAAAATTATCTTCGCGATTCGAATGAGATAAAAAGTAATGCTAATACAACAAGGTGTGTAATTACTCGTGTAAAGCATGTATACATATGCATGGTTTGAGGACTCTGTCATCAGTTCTGCGATTTCTATTCCGTTAGAAAAGTCGAAATGTTGGTACAATCACAACGAATAATAATAATTAATCTGCAAGTTATAACCATTATACATTGATACCACACACCGGTTACTATTGAGCGAGTCGAGGAATGTCCGTTATTGCGAAAAACAATTTCTTGTTGAACTGTAAGTAGGAGAGGTAGAAGAAGTAGGGGAGTAGGTGAAAGGAGAAAAGAGATTAGAAATAGAAAAATACGATCACACCACTATGTACGTGTATATAAAAATTATTCATCGTATTCATCTAAAAAATAATTGCTAACCGATGTCTTCAACTTATCACTCACGTATTTATATATTTTACTATCCAATGTTACAGATATCTGAATACAAAAAAAAATAAAAGTTTAGCAGAACGTGGAAGCAGACAGTGATATGAAGAAGACGAAAACAAACGCTTCCGAATATGGTACGTTTCTTGATAACAAATTAAATTAAAGCGATCATCAATATTATAAAACCCGATCCCATAGAAATAAGTATTAAATTCATGCACCTGCTTATTATATTAAATCGAATTGAATACTTTGAGAAGAAAGAAAAGGAATAGAAAACAGAATCAAATTTTTTTAGTTAATTTCATAGATTATAGATTTCAACAGCACCTTAAGTTAAATTTTAAAAATGCTTTTTGTTTAGATGTTTTTATTTCTCACATTTTATTAGCTTTCTTTTTGTATTTATTTAATATTTTATATATAATTCTTTCGTGGAATTTTGAAAAAATAAATTTTGTCATTATACACGAATCATAGCGTACTCGAAATCAGTTTTAAAATCGTATCAAATTTAAAAAAAGGAAGTATCTTTTAAACATTTGTTTATGTTTAAAAGCAATGCATGTTAGAATAATGTAATGTTTAAAACATGGTTTAAACATTTGTTTCAAACATAAAGGTATTTTTATAGTAACTTCGATGTAAATACGGTAAAATTCGAAAGCTACGATAAACGATAGTTTATCAGTATATCACCTTCCTGTTTTCGTAAGGCAAAAAGTCGACTCCAAATTTTGTTAAAAATTTCTCAAATTAAAATTTGAACGATTTATTTCGGCGCGTACATATATAATAACGTTAGGATAAATCTGTATCGCATGACTGAGACATGGCAGCTTGAAAGGCAAGACTGACCTTTCGAGTCGCCGAAGAAGGATGTCGATGTAAGTTGGAGCGCCCAAGATCGAAGGTTATCTTCTTGGTGTCTCGAGGTTAGCATTCATTTTATGGTTTACATGCACTCTTTAAAGCGTTTTTTCTTTCTGTAAACTGGTTTCGTCGTCATTTTACGCCGTAATACATATTTCGGTTCTACTGTCAGTGATTGTCAGCAACATCAGCAAAGTATCAATTGTTGTGAGAGGCGTTTCGCATGATTACTCTCATACATAGCAATATAGAAGGCAATATACGTAACATTTAATTACAGAAGTGAAAAATAGTCATTAATCTCTTTATGATTTCTTTCGTTATCGGTTTTAATTTCTTTACTTTTTAACAACGTACTTAAAAACTGATTTCGGATAAATTTTTGCCGCCCTTTCCGTATATATAATATTTAAAAAAATACCTTTATAATATCAAGAAAATTTACCTGTGTCGAGTATCGAGAAAATCATTTAATGCTTACTCTCAGATCTCATTACTCGGAAATATGCATAAAAAGGAAAGAGAGAGTACTTAACTGTTTAACTTATAAATATTTATGAATCATTTGTCATGAACAAGCAAGGTTAAACTTTTTATTACGCAGCTGCTGCGCCAGACAATTGTAATTACGGATTGATGATTTAATTTTGATTCTCTAGTACTGAACGAGGAAAATCACACATTGTTTTTCTCATCTATGAACTAATGGACTTGTCTTTTTAATTCCTATTAGATTTTCTATGTAAACGGGCGATTGTTTTCATACTACACATTACACATGCTTGTTACCATTTTCTGGAAATCATTATATGTGTTGACAGTCATAAATTACCTGTTGTGCAAATAAAATATGGCAAAGAGATATGTTCCTGATGTAAATGCACTTCCAATGCAGATGTATTTCAGTGTAAATTGCTTAATCAACCTAATCAATCTGATAGATTCGTAATGATAAATTCGTTTAAACTCTTACAAATTCCATTGCTCTTATTAAATAAAAATATCTGTATTAGAAACAGATTTTCTTTTAACGAAGTGAATGATATTTCATTCTTCGAATCGAAATGATGATTTTATACGATTTTAGACAAGATAAATTTTTACAGCAGAATGTAAATATGTGTTTGTATAAATATTGCAATATTACTACATTAGATACAATTATTAAGAAGGTTACAATTTTATGTTAATTTTACGCTAGTACAAAAATTTCTTAATGTGGAAGTCTTTGTAATTGTATATAATCTTATATATGTGTTGACTTTTATAATGCGTATGCGCATCTCTTTTTTATACGAAGCTCGACAAATAATCTTGTATTACATTACCAAATGACGTAGCTGATAGCGCCCAATTATACAAAACTGATTGAGAAGTTGTAAATCAACTTAACCATTGCATAATGCAATAAATTTGTAATTAAAATCAAGTGTAAATAATTTGCGTAATTACAACGTATACCTACAATGCGCAAAAAATTTTTCAAAAGCGATAAAGATCATGCAGATAAAGATTCCATGCAATAAAAAATTTGCATCGTATATTTTATCACAATAATAAAAAGAATGTAGCACGTCTTACGATTACTAATTGTATTAAGCTGCATCATTATTTATTGTCATTTGGTTTATATCGCCGTATGTGAGAAACAAGAATAATTTATGTGTAATTTATTTCTACACGTGAAAATAACAAACCCTTCTGCAAAAACTCGCAATCGAGATCGGCGTCGTAACCTAGGATAGAACCAGTAAAAACTTAAAACCTTCAATTAATAGAATTTAATGTGAGTTTACAAATAAAAAAAAGTGTCTCCTTAAATTGCAGCACACGTGAATACCAAGCAAGTTCCTAACGGTAAGGACGATCATGTCGATTCTAACGCAAGTGTGGACGCCGTGCAGGCCGCGATCGGCAATCTCGGCAGGTGGCAAATCATCATCTGCCTGGCGATGTCTTTGGTCAAATTTCCGGTAGCGTGGCATCAATTAGCGATCGTTTTTATGGCGCCTCATCAAGATTACAACTGCACAGAACCTGCTACTACAGAGGAATATTCCAAGGACCAATGCACAGCCAATGTTAACGGCACACTGATAAAATGCACGGAATGGGAATACGATAGGACATTATTTCCCGAGACCATTATATCACAAGTAAGTATATGAGTTCGAAAATCATTGTTTTAGAATATAAACAAACGTATTCGTCAATTTGTAAGATGTAGTCGAGCGACGAAATTCCCTTTTGTTTACCGGTTTGAAAATTCATTTAGAAAAGTAAAAAACTGTTACCGTTTCAGTGGAATCTGGTCTGTGATCGAACGCATTATGCGAATATTCAACAGTCCATTCTTATGTTTGGAATACTTCTCGGCAACATAATCTTTGGCAGTTTAGCAGACAGGCAAGTAATACCCGTATTATTGAATATATGATTTCAAATCGTAAAACAGTTACAAGGAAATGAAAAATATACGAATATTCACAGATATGGCAGGAAAACGCCGCTGATAGTTTCTATTGTTCTTCAACTTTTGTCAGGTATTGGATGCGCCGTGGTACCTTGGTTTTACGCATTATTACTATTGAAGTTGTTAAGTGCCTTAGCCACTGGAGGCACGATGGTTACTAGTTACGTTATCTGTAAGTGGTTTTTTATTTAGAAGAGTATTAAGATTATAAAAAAAAAACAGACCTTGGCAACTTTTAACGGTGGAAAAAATCGTTATGAAAATCTCGTTGTTATTTGTATAAAAATCAGTATTTACAATGTCAATTTAAATGTTATATTCAAAACAAATTTTTTTGCTAACAAGATAAGTCAATATAATGAGCATTTTTAAAAATATTTTTCAGGTATGGAAATAGTAGGTACAAAATGGCGTGCCGCCATCACCGTTTTATATCAAGTTCCATACAGTTTAGGCCATATGTCGCTGGCAGGACTCGCATTCTGGTTTCGACATTGGCAACAACTACAGATTGCCATCACACTTCCATCCATTATTCTTTTAAGTTATTGGTGGATAATACCTGAATCACCTAGATGGTTACTAGCTATGGGAAAGCAGAGAGAAGCATGCGAGATATTGCGAAAGGGGGCCAATGTTAATAAAGTGGAAAATATAGACATTCCCGAAATAGTCAGGAAACATTGCTTGCACCAGGTAAGAGTTACAATTCTATTTATTGAAACATTTCGACAAAATAGATCCAAACGTACGGAATATAATCAAGAAGAACAGGAAAAATTTTCCAAGAAATTAATTCCCTTTTATTCCCTTAACTGTAACATTCGCTTTTATATTTTAGAATCTTAAGAAATCTACTCTAGATTACAAGGCTTCGTTTTTCGACTTGCTTCGCACGCCGAACATGCGAGTGAAGTCACTCTCTATTTTCTTTAATTGGATGGTTTGCGGAATGGGTTTGTTTGGCATATCACAGTACATTGGCCAAGTCGGTGGCGATATTTTCATTAATTTCGCAGTATCCGGTGCCATACAGGTTCCTGGGAATTTCGTCGCTTGGTGGGCAATGAATGCATTGGGTCGACGGATTACCCTGATTTGCAGCAATTCTATAAGCGGTGTGGCCTGTCTATTCTTAATCTTCGTCTCAAATGGTAAGAAATCATACATAAATTTATTGTTATTTTCTTGTAACTTTTTGAATTTTCTTGTAACGTTTTTGATCAGTGGAACGAGTTCTGCACAAAAATTATTGTTACTATATCTACTACACGTTATTTTACCTTTATTTTGTAAGTGTGTTAAAGTATTTTCCGTTCTGGTAAAATCTCTCTATTTATTGGTTGACGATCTAAATTTAAATGGATCGACCAATGGACTGATGACGAAAAAAGTTCCATCCTATTGTTAAGTGGCAAAGAAAATTTACGATAAACGAGATATCTACATATAAAGTAATAAATCGTCTAAGATACATCGGTAATTCATTTTCCATAGATATGGCATGGCTAAGACTGCTCTTGGCATGCATCGGTCTTGTCGGCATGTCGGTGTCATTTACAACAGTCTACCTTTTCTCCGGAGAACTGTTTCCTACAGTCGTGAGAAACATCGGAATCGGCGCGAGTAGCATGTGTGCTAGAGTAGGCTCTATCTTAGCACCCTTTGTAGTGTCTTTGGTAAGTTTAATTATAGAGTCGATTTGTAAATATAGATGTTAACAAATAACATCTCGTTTCCCATTTACATGGAGATTTGAATTAAATTGTTGTCGTAATTTTATATACTAAACACATAACGAAAGTCACCAGCTACTAAGTTTTCTAGATTACCAATTGTAGATATTATTTTAGAATTACTACGAAACGTGGCTATCACCCACTATATTCGGAATTTTGCCATTGATTGGGTCCTCATTATGCCTATTATTACCGGAAACTGCCGGATGTACATTACCGGAAACGCTTCAAGACGGCGAAGAATTCGGGAAGTAAGTATAACAAATTTTTGGCATACATAAATTGCATAAAAATGTCCTTTTGTAAAGAAAACACTTTTACATTAAGTATTATCGGTTTCTATACATGAGCATATATATATATATATATGCATATGTATATTGCATGTAGATGAATATTGATATTTTTATGCCCTATCAATTTCCGCGTAAAAAATTTCGTCGTTTCGTAAATAATATAAATGGAACAATGACACGTGGCAAAATTGATGATATTTAGGACGCTCTTTGTATTTTTTATGTGCAAATTATTTAAAAAAATAATTTAATATATGCTCGTATATAGAATACAAATATCGTTAAAGATTACCGTTTATATTCAAATATGTGATTTGAGTATAGTCTAAATTAAAGTTGTTGTTTTTTTATATGCAGGAAGCGTAAGTTGAAAGAAAAACGTGGAGATTTCGAAGCAGAAGCGACAATCTAAAGAAAAACTACCATCACATATTTCAGAAAAAGTGCGAACGCATATACACGCGCGCAAACGCGTGTTGTTCAAGCGCTAGGATAAAGCAAACATATATTTAGAAATTCTATTTATTATATTACGAAAGTAGTTACTTTCGTAATATTAGAAAAATTCGCTTTATGATTATTCATCTTGTCACGCGCGTTTCTAACTCATATTTTTCATAATATTATAATTTAAAGCTGATATTTTATAGAAAATATAACAAAAAATATTTTTAGAAAAGTATATGATAGTATTACTGCGTTCTTCAAGAAGTTCTGAAGAAAAACGTAAGATTTAGCAGCAAGTATTAATTATATATTTTTACTGCCAAACGAATAAGTATATACGTGATTAATGATTATCATGTAAGACCTTTTACTGAATGTTTATGTATATAAATAGAAATTTGTTTTTGTAAGAAAAGCATTTTTATTTATTAAATACTTAATAAAACTCAAAAGCGACAATATTATGTTTTCCTTAATTCTTCAAACATTATAATTGTATCTCTTTCGCGATTATCGTTATTGTGCAAAATATCTGATATCAATACTACCGATCACTTCTACTTCTTCACATGTAACATATTATACATATAAATGCTTGAAAAATTGATATCTTATTATTATATTCGTGGCAAATACTATGTGAGATTTATTTTCCGGACTTTGCCGCAGATCGTTCTTAGAAATGGTTACGTTTGTTGTTCTATGATTGAACAACACCTTACGCGATAAAATCCTTCCATTCAACTTGCGCAATTAAATAAATCGTGAATAATTTACGATTATCATGTAGCTATTTGTAATCTTTTGGTCTAGGAACTAAAGGTAACCTTCAGACAACGCGGACGCAGTTACAATCATAATTATCGGCGATGCAGAATAAAAGAGTCGTTCAAACTTTACAAACATAATAAAATTACGTGAGCAACACAATATAATTTTAATTTGTTTAAATTAATTTACAATTTAATCATTAAAAGAATATATAAAGTTATTGCTCCAATATTAATAATTTAATTTTAATATCTGATTGTTACCGGAAATCATTTTGCTCTAATAATTCTGGATTTTCAGCGTTTCCTTAAAACTTTGAATGTATCATTATTATTCCTACAACGCTAGTTATAAAGAATAATCCTCTTACTATATTAAAATAAATTATAATAAATGAAACAGGACCAATATAAATCTAATAATGAATTAGAAAAGATGCCATTTTCGGTCGGACTGGACCTTGGTAGCCTAATAATAATATTTCTGTGTTGTGTATTTTTTCTAGCTCAGTAAACTGCGCGTCGATTACTTATCGATCTTAAAACACAGCGATTATCAATTTTAAGTATATTATGGATTTATTGTTCTAACAAAAAGCTGTAAAACCGACAAATAATCGGCGTGCAGTTTACTGAGTTGAAAAAAGTATACAAAATTTACACAAAAATATTAATATTAGTATCAGTATTAGTATTTAATTTATATCTTGTCTTTATGACATAAACGAATTATGTGATAATTTAGTAATGACTATTTAAAGTAAGAGTATTAGAAAGAGCATTACGGAGAGAATGAAAATGAAAGAAAGAGAAATATTTATTTGCATAAATTAGCATAAATATGCATAAAAAGAAATATATCCAGAAACAATTTTTAAAAATCTATTCAAAATTAATTGAAAACGACGTGCATAGTTTTGTTATTAATCCGCCCATCCAAAGTTTAGACTGCATTTTTTAAATATTTTATCCAGTATCTACGTATACATTTTCTTATACCAGAGTCATCGACACTTACGACTGGAAGAAGGTATAAAAGCCGATACCGATGTGTTATAGCGTCATTCTATCTTGTTTCGTTCCAGAGAAGGCCGCTTTACCAGTTTAAGCAGTGAGTATTTTAGCAATTACGTTAAGCAATCTTTTTCCATGTATTTGAAACAATAAGTTCATTCTTAAATATAAATCTACACTATAGATAATCGATAAAATCAGGAAACTTGATCTAATCTCATTATATCTGAATATATATATATATATATATATATATATATATATAATAAGTATGTATATTCTTTATTGCTTTATATTTTGATATTTTCTGAATTTAATGTAACATATATAATTATAATTAAAACTTGATTGCGATATCTTTCTTTTCAGGATCCATTATATTACAATAGCAATATTCAATATTAAAGAACTTTATATAATTAAAGTTTTAATATAATATTTTTGTTCAAATAAAACTTATGTAATGTTAAATAAAGAATTCTATTTTGGTATTTTTTAATACTTAAATTTAATTTAAAACTTAATTCTGTTCGTCATCTTCAAGTGCATATAATTCAAAAATAATATTTATATTTCTACATTTTCATAAGCAGCTGCGCTACAGATTAGAATGAGAACTTGTAAATCTCTGTGAGAAGAACCTGTTCTTCTCAGAAAAAAAAGTTGCTTCAATTTGTATCTTGCCGTAGGGAATACCGTGGTAAAAATATTCAGGCACCACCTTGTGACATTGACATGGACGCTGACATTGACATTTACAAGTTCTGAATCAATATCCTGTATAGATTTCTTATAGACATAACAAAGAATATTATAGATTAAATAATAGAAAATTATAAATTAATGCAAATATTCTCATCTTACATCTGGTTAAAATAATCGTGAAATTTAGATTTAATTCTACATAGTAGTAAACAATGCAAGTTCATATTATATAAATATTATAAAAATAGATATTCTTGATACGCATAAATATCAACATGATTTTTCTGATTTTCCAGTTTCCTGATTTTAATACGTGCATGTGCATCTCTAATAAATCATAATCATTGTTGTCATATAATCATTTTCTTCATATAAACGATATGTCTTGCAGTGATTACAAAGAATTATCTGTTAAGTGTATATTATTAGTTATTGTATCCAATGCTTAAGAGTGATAGTCACTTGTGATTATATTATGATTGAGCATTACAGATACTCAACATTTAATTTCGTGTCAGAATAAATAAAAATTTATAATTATACTTTTTCTAGTTAAAAATTATTCACTATGTGCAGATATTTTTATACTTTAGTCTACAATTCTACATTATATCGACTAAAGGTTGCAGGCTATACAATTACGCTTGCAATAATCGTTATTTGTACGAAGATTGATTTTTTTGCAGATATGTTCTACTTGCTGTTCCTGGCCTGCCTGGCCATGGCAACCGGTCACACCTTTAATACCGTTTATTCGTGGAAGCAGGTCGAATTCAAACTTCCAAATGATACCATCCGAAACGAGTACATAGCTTCCGGCGATTACATTCCGGAAAATAACATGCCATTAGGTTTGGCCATTTGGCACAAAAAAATGTTCGTCACGGTACCGCGGTGGAAGAAAGGTGTTTTAGCTACTTTAAATAGCTTTTCAATGAGCGACAACAAGCGTAAGTAAATATAGCTAAACAAAGTTTACTAAAGTACGTATAACGTACACTTGTTTTATATTACGCAAATTTTGCGATGTATACAATGCCAAGTTTATGTTTGATATAATATTAAATTGATTATCAATTTAATCACGTTTACTATTTTCCACTTTGGCTTGAGACTGTGTTTCAACCGACATTACTCGGTACGCAGTTTGTCGAGCTGGAAAAAGATGTATACGCAAAAATATTATTAGACATAAAGATCCAGTCCGACCGTTAAAAGGCGCATTTCACTATTTGTGTTATTTTCATAGATGGTCAAGTTCACCTATTATTATATCATTTTTAATAATTTATATAGACAGTCCAGCCTTAATACCGTATCCTGATCTTGAAGCAAATAACATTAGTTCACCTGATGGCCTCGTAAACATATTCCGTCTCAGAATCGATGCTTGCGATCGTATGTGGGGTCTTGACACAGGAGTAGACGATATTTTGGGGGACTTCAAAGTCGTGCGACCGATGAGACTTATCGTTATCGATTTAAAAACAAACATGGTATTGTTTATCAAAAATTATAAATGTCTACAATCGATATTAATTCCAGAAATCTATCAATATGTGTTTCTATACGTCTCGAATTTGTATTGCAAGTTATTTCATTTATCCATCTGTACGCATTGTAGATTATACGTAGATATACCTTGAAAGATACGGATGTAAAGCCGGAGTCTTTCATTGCCGATCTTGCGGTCGATGTTGCACCGGGACAATGCGACAAAGCATACGCGTATATGAGTGACTTAGGCGGATATGGCATAGTGGTGTACAGTTGGGAAAAGAACGATTCTTGGCGGATTAATCATCACTTCTTCCATTTCGATCCATTGAACGGTAATGTAAAAAAAATATTATATATTATCCATGCATCGTAGTTAGGTTTTCAAGCCATTAATCGAAAGACTAATCTGACTAATTTTCAAAGATAACAGATAAGACTTTTTTTTCGTTAAAATTTATTTTATTGTCTTGTGATAAGCTTGACTGTTTCTGGTAATTATTCTGACAGGTGACTTCAATATTAGCGGCTATAACTTCCAGTGGACTGACGGTGTTTTTGGAATGTCGTTAACACCGATTAATACCGATGGGAATAGAATGCTTTATTTCCATTCCATGGCCGGTATCACGGAATTTTCTGTGCCTACGGATATTCTGCAGGACAATCAATTGAAAAAATCAGGGGTCTACAGTAATTTCCACATTGTTGGTACCAAGGGACCATTGACGCAAGGACCATCTTCTATTATTGACCCGAAAACATGTATTAACTATTTTGCTCAGGTAAACAGAAACGGTATCGCGTGTTGGGATATTACGAAGGAATTGAATCCGGAAACATTCAGTAAGTATTATACGATAAAATTATTAACTATATTTGCATTTATATAAATACATATATCAATTTTTTATAACAGAAAAATAATAACATCAACATATATTAACTTTTTATCTGATTTTCTATTTTTGTCAAGTTACTAATAGAATCCCCTTACACGACGAAAGATTTTATAAAGTTAACTTATTACTATCTTTTATTAACTGATAATATTAATCATTTATCTCTCAATGCATTAAGTTTCAAAAATAATTAATATTTAGCAAGTTGCAAAATTTTACACCATTTGTATCATTCGACAAAATTTTATAATATTGTAATGATCTACAATGTAGTTCATATATTTCATCAGAGATGTCTCTAAAGTCCACAAATAGCAAAGTATACGTATATACCTTTCGTTGAAATACTCCACCATCGCTAGCTTCTATAAACACAATTAAAAATATTTTAACAAAATTAAATAAATAATAAATAATTATAATCTATTTCACTGTTATATAAATTCGTATTTTTTATGTAAAAATTACGCGTAATTTTTGTTTGCAGAATTGGTGGCGCAGGACAACACAACATTAGTGTTTCCTCAGGATGTAGTTATCGATAATGAGTCTCGAAAATTATACGTGCTCTCTAATAATTTACAGAAATTTATGTATGACAGCTTCGATCCATTGACGACAAACTTTTTCATTACTTCAGCTGATCTCGACACATTAACACCTATGTGCAAAGATAATGCAGCGAAATCATAAAAGTCACGAAAAAAGACATTCTAAATTCAATTATATGCATATAACACCGTATATAAATGACAAATGTACTATAAACTCTGCTTTATATTTGCAAATTGTGAAATATCGAATGTTTCTTAAGTAGTTGTATTACTCTTGTATCAATGTTTGCAGATTTAATTGTAATTTTTTCTTCATTAAACGTGTCATATTATTTATTTATCATCTATGATTGACCGCCCTTCCTTTCATTAAATTAAATCAAAGAAGAGGGTTCCTATATACATAATTTTACAAAATATTCAACTGGCCATGAAGTTCTTTCTAGCAAGTAACAGAATACATGTGTTATATAAACCCGTTAGCTTTCCTTATATCCTCTTCGATAAAATTGATCATATACGTTTAATTTCTCTCTCCCTCCCTCCCTTCCTCTCTCATCACATCTTATTTCTTTCTCGCCTAGTCTTAAACATATCAGATGTAAAAAAGTTGAAGTAAAAAAGACCATTTTCCGTTATTTCGTAACATATGATAAGCAATCGGCGCGTATGATTTAAAAATCAGTTGTGTTAAAGAGAATGGAAAGGATCAATTCGCAACTAATTAGAAGCGGGATATATTTTCGATCGCGGCGAATATCGCGGAATTGAAATTTCAGCGTGTCATTTTAAAATAAGCCGTCAACTATGTCGCTGGCTAGTCAATCCCTTGATAATTCAAGGAACTTTTAACTGCAACCTTTATAACTCCCGTGGTAGCTTCCGCCTCTCCCTTCTCCCGTCAAACCCGTCCTAGGAGCGCTACTTTCTTCCGCCCCCTTTACGACTGGTCTACTCTCTCTTTACGGAGCTGTACATCCTAAATAATTGATCCTAACGTAGTTGCCGGTGTTTTTATAACTGTTTTACCGCCCGCTCTCGCCGCTGTGATATACATTATTTAGCCGTCGGTTTTTAAAGCGAAGTCGCCGGGGCGCGGAGGTGCGAAAAGACTGAAGGCCTATTCGTCGCCGCGCGTCTGCAGAATTAAAATGTATGCCAGCGGTCGTCGCTACCTACATTCAATTAAATCGCCGGATTTCGCGCGGCGCCATTAACCGCGGCAAGTAATCTCTCCGCGGAATAAGAAAACGGCTATTGCAGAGATTGCGTCTCCCACCTTTATAACAGTCCTCGCCGGATTATACGAGGAGAGGGCCCGTATTCACGCTCCATCGAACTCCAGTATGCGATATGGTACTTCTAAGGTATCTTTCGGTAAATCAAATTATATGCATACTGATACGATAATATCGATCACTTCTATTGAAGCCGAATGATTTGCATATAAACGAGACACAATCTTTTTTTCTGTATGTAAACGATATTCATATATATCCTTTTTCTCTCTTCTCCCTCTCCCCTCTCTCTCTCTCTCTCTCTCTCTCTCTTTCTTTCTCTCTAATATTTTTACCAAGTAACACCATTATATAAATTATTCGCGAGACACCACAAGACCCTCGATTCGCGCAGTTGTCGGTACAAACAATACGTATATATCTCGTCACACATTTTACAGCTGCTCGTACCCGAGAAGCCTCCACATATGACCCGTTTCCACATGACCCTGCCCCCTTCCCTGAATTTCAGTTCCACCGCTCAAATATTCACGATTTGTCAACTCTGTTAAATTATTCATTTCCCGCAGGTATCTTTGTTATCTTATCGATAAGTCGAAAGATGAAGGACAAGTGGATTCCAATAGGAATCGCCGTTTCCTATCTTCGCTCGTACCGCCCTCCATCCTCCGTCTACCTACCCTCCCCCCCCCCTCCCCCGTGCCACGCTCCTAAGAATGAAGGTGTAGAATGCAGAATGCAACGTCGTGCTCTTGCAGAGAGCACTTTGACACGGCCCCACGGGTACATTACTAGGATTGCTGCCACCAATTGAACTCCCCCAACTCGCCGAGACCCCGGCCCGAGTCCCTTATATCTGCAAACACAGCCGCCCGAGGCGACACCGCCGTTCAAACACTCAATCGCTCGATTCACAACGCTGAAGTAACTTGAAATTCTCCATTGTTAATGTTATTTGACTTATCCGCGCTGATGCCGGCGCTGATCTCTATAATAGGTAATACCGTGAAAGGATTCGTGTGCCGGCATTGTTCGGTTAAGTTTTGCGAGCGCTATGATTAAGG
Source organism: Temnothorax nylanderi (assembly GCF_030848795.1). Classification (NCBI taxonomy): domain Eukaryota; kingdom Metazoa; phylum Arthropoda; class Insecta; order Hymenoptera; family Formicidae; genus Temnothorax; species Temnothorax nylanderi. The sequence goes on along the minus strand of NW_027249114.1, from coordinate 94,491 downwards.
CCCACCTACCCTCTGCGTCACGTCGGTGATGTATCAGTAGATTGTGTAGGTATCGTCAGGAATAACACAAATTTATAACGGAAAATTTATAACAGAATATCTCATATGCAATTTGTGAATTTCAAAGCTTCTTTTTATATTTCAAAATTTCTTTTTATACTTTCAGTCTGACGCGAACTATTGCTTCCATAAATGATGAGAAAGATACGAAATTCAGTATTTGCTGATATTGATAATTTTTAGTATTACGTATTAATTCTTTATAAAACAAGTACGTTTACAATTTGTTACTTAAATTTATTTTGCCGTATGCAAATATTTCGTATTAATTTGGAAAGTATATTTCTGGAACCCTGTTATATTTATTTGTATTTGCGGAAGTACAATTGATTGCGCCGTATGAAACTAGAACAACTGTTTAAAGATTGTAAATTCGAGTTGCTTAAAAATCGTACGTTTCATGCATAATAAGTGTAATATCTCTACGGGGAATTGCATCTCTCGTTTTTTCAGTACTGTTGCATTCCACGTACCGTGCGAACGCTATCCTGCGATACGTTTAGTCCCACGTGTATGGCGCCGCGCTACTTTGTGCGTTATTTATGAATATTTATAATACCTCGTGTAAAAATTTCATCAAGAAACATATGCACATTTCTTACGATTCTGTTAAACAACATTGTATCTAACCCTTTATTACGAATAACGCGAATGAATTAGACAAATACGTTTGTTTAGAGAAGTGACCCAAGCATGTCGACACGCTCGCGAGACGAATAAGATGTTGCTATCTAAACAGATTCTACTTGCGATTAATCACAATGGTGCCGCGGCATCTCATATCAAAAGAATAAATTCATTCGAAAACGCTCGTATTCGTGAGCACTGTATCCGCGCGAGAGAAACCTTCCCGCGTACGACCGATTACACGTCATCGAAATCCACGATCGAGGGATCTCAAGTAGCGATCGTCGGACAGATATATCCGCTAATACACTGCTTCTCGCGCCCATAGTACCACTTTATACGACCGAAATTCCCAGTAAGATGCAGGAGGACACCGGCAGGGCGGGGAGGAATTCGTAATACGGAGGGCCGCTCTACGACTCCGCTGGGAGGAATTCCGGGGTACGTTTTAAATTGCTGCATCCCCAACCTTCTTGTTTATGTATGCTACCGTGTTTCTTATTCTTGTGCGGCAGCGAAGGAGAGCGCGCGCCCCCCTAACTTTATGTGCACAGTGCCGACATAAGTATGCAATCTATGCGTCGGTGTGGCCCGCGTGGGCACGTGTGAGTGGCACGTGTGTACGTGTACATGTGTTCGTGGTGTACGTACGTGTGGTGTGTGCGTATGTGTACGCGCGCATGTGTGTATATGCGTGGAAAGCGGCACGACTGTAGCCTGAGGAAAACGTGCCACACACGCGTAACGTCGCGCGCGCACGTACGTGTGTATTGTATGGCGAAACGTGGCCCTATGTTTTCTCCCGCCGTGTATTTGGATCTCCCTACGATCCGCGCGTTTCCTCCCGTGGATTCTTTTCGTGTTTCGAAACAGCCCAGACTCTTCCTCCGTATTTCCACCCTCGCCACCGCCGCCACCGGGGCGCACTCTTTCGTTCCTATCTCTCCGCCACAATTGCTGTAATCTACGATCTAGGGTGGTGGATTTAACTGTGGATCTCAGCCACGGTAATTTGTAAAGTTTTTAATATTGCAGGCTCGAACGGAAACGACGGGGCGGAAATGATTTTCTAAAAGCGGCAATTAAAGAATGACGAATGCCAGATCGGATTATAGAATTAGCTTGATAATTTTGTACAATTTTAATAACTCAACGCAATTTAACGCGTCACTTTAAACATATTATTTTAATTATTTCGACCGTTAATCATTTCTGCGAAACATGGCTAAATGTCATCAGCTTAATCGACTGTTACGACAAAAGAGTCATAAATTTAAATAATAATGATATGTTTTCGCACTTATATCGGAATAGAAAGTTTCTTGAAAGCTATACATCCTAGAACATCATAATTCGTTATTAAATAATTAGTTATTTTATATCAGGTACATATACTTGTGTTCTACAAAAATAAAAAGATTACTTATAAAAATGTCCTAATTATGAATCATAAAATACAGCATTATTAAAAATGAAAATTATAATTAATTACTTCTGTTTGGAGGGATCTTTCATTTTATTTATTTATATTATAAAATACGCCCGAAAATGTGTAGTTTAATGTATAAAATTTAAATCACGCGTATTGCACGTTAATAATTACTTTACGTATAATGATAAAATATATTTTTAAAAATCACAGTCGAAATAAAAATGAAAAGATTTTTTAGATTTCTCTTCCATATAATTATGTTATACCACTACTGTTTATTTTTTGTTAAAGTGAATAATTATCATGCAGATGATGCATGAAGTAGAAATGCTTTTATTGCGCAATAAACGAAAATGTCTGTATAACAATGTACATATTTCTTATTAAGTTAATGAATATAATTATCAACTTCTTGTTAAGAGTGTGAAAATGTCGCATCATGATAATTATACGAGATAACATGATGAAGAGAGAAAGAGAGAGAGAGAGAGAGAGAGAGAGAGAGAGAGAGAGAGAGAGAGAGAGAGAGAAGGAGGGAGAGAAAGACATGCACGGTTACTTTTTATAAGGAATCGAAGCATTGAATGTGTATGTGCAAACAATTATAAACATCTTTGTTCCTCATATAATTTCACGAGCCAACGAATTGTGCGATTATACTTTTGATGACAAAAAATTGTGGGATGTCTTTATAATGAGCATTTTTCAGCAATATAGTCTGTGTTGCCAAAATAAAGAATAAAGCAAATATCAATAAACTAATAAGAAAAATATCCTAAAGTTACCGATTTATTGCATTACATTTTTTGCTTTTAAATATTCATAATAATCAGTCACATTTCTCATAAAACTTCTCTTTTAACAAATAAAATCTTCAATTTCACAAAACAGCGTAAATAAAATGCAGCTTTTGTGAAAACGTAAGACATTTACACATTTATCAATGTGGTAAAAAAATTATAATATCTATGATAAATAAAAATTTTTTGTCATTTCATAGAAGTAATTCTTCTCTCGAAATTATCATTTTGTGGAAGTGCTCAAGTAATTTATAATCGAGTAATTTAATAATTTCTTATTACATGATTATCACGTTTATTATATTGTCGAAATCTTTAAAACAAAATTCACAACTCATATTACAATTCATTGACGCATATATATTTGCTTAATTCTGAACTTCTTCATACGTCCGTGAAATAGAACTGGGTTTACACGTCGTATTCTGATAAAAAATATGGTTATATTAAAAAGATTACTTTAACCCTCGGTATAAAACGTGATTACACGTATAAAATATTAATAAAGCTGTTATTATACGCTTGGCAAATATATAGGACGACATGTTGTATGGAACTATACATATATATGTTAACTATTAAGCGTGGATGCGGCGTTGATATAGAGCACACTGTTCTTGTATTTTTATGCATAACTAGAAACATAGTAATATTTTTTTCGTAATTATTCTTTTATGACGCTTTCCACGTGTACTTTATGTATTATGTATTAAAAATACCACTGTTATTTAGCAGTTTGCAGGAATAAAGTTACAATAAAAAGAAATCATATCTTATATTTGTATAAAATAATTTCTTTCTCTCCCTTCCTTTCTTAGTGTGTATTTGATCGATATATAACAAATTTTGTTATACGCGTCTACATCCACGTTCAGGCTTCTTCTCTTATAATAATAAATCAATTTTTAACAGAACTCTGGAAGAGTCTCTTAATTTCACGACGTTGTTTCAATTTTGTACGCGTACTACTCCACGTGATTAACCATATATTTGGCTATCGTATCTTAACCCCGTTTCTCTCTCTCTCTCTCTCTCTCTCTCTCTCTCTCTCTCTCTCTCTCTCTCTCTCTCTCTCTCTCTCTCTCTCTCTCTTTCTCCCTGTCTCTCTTTCGTTGCACCTTCTTAATACCGTCAGAAAACAATTTTTGCCGAGCTACTTCGGTACGAAATGGCTGCGCGGCGGCGAATTGTACTCCTGGCCACGAATATCCGGCGTTATACGAACAAACAACGTAAGCACAGCGGCAAGTGGAGAGATAGAGATATAGTGGCTAGGCGTAGGTTTTGATGGTAGCCGTTGGTGCGCGGCGATGTGGTATACGTGGTAGGTCGGTTAGGGCAGGCCGGTTGGTCGCGGTGCGCGGGGCGGCAGAGGGAAGGTTTGGATATCTTGTCGAGGATAGGCTGCCGGGTGCAAGTAGGTTTAATATTTGATACCGCGGGCTGGTCATCCTGCCGAGGCGATAACACAGGCCCCGCGGGAACCTTCCGCCCAACCATCCCTCGGAAAACGACTGCCGCCAAACTCGCACAGTGTCCCTCCGCCCTGTCCCTACCTACCCCCTGCCGCTCCCGACGATTCTCTCATCTACGTCCTACGTATTCCAACGGTCCGTTCCGTCTCTTACTGATCCGCTCGTTTTCTTCTTTTTTTTCCCTTGTACCGGAGATCGTCCCGATGCGTCGTCGTGACGATCTATGGGGTATAGTAGCGCTTTCCTCGTCTGGTTCCGTCTTTCAACTTCCGACTTCCGATGCGAGGGACGATTGATCATGGGGTGCAAGGGGTAAATAACCGATATTACTCACCGACCGAATAAACTGTTTACCGCGCGGTTCGCGGCTTGTGAAGCGCCGCCTTACAAATATAGACTGCGACCCTGATGTTCGTAAGAGAACTGTCATATAAAAAAACTCACGTAACAAACCATCATTACGATTTTTCTATCCACGACAATCAGGGATATTAAATAAATATAAGAGGATAGGATATTATATATGCATAAAAAAAGAAATCAATCTTTTTACGGGTCAGTTTCATTGGCAAGATCATATGCAGCAGGGAACAGCTTTATATATATATATATATATATATATATATATATATATATATATATATATATTCGTTTATTCGATCGACCGAAATCCCGAAACCTTGCGGGACTAACAGAGGGGTCTTGGACGAAGGGTTCGCGGCACGTTAAAAATTTACTATAAAATAGCTCGCACAAGTCTGCACTTACTGCGAAGATTTGCTTGCCCAAATTTCAACGTATACATGGTCATTAAAATCATTGCCTTAATACTGAGACAAATGTTTGAAAATATTATCTAGTGAGTGGTATAGACTAACTAAATATATCGTTTCATATATCTTTTTTCTAGATGTTATTATTTTCGTATCGCACATATACTCATATATATCGTACAATCGCTATTCTCCGTGATTACTGTCCTACATGGATTTAAGAGTGAACGTGTTCAAGTGCTAAAAAATAGCGTTAAAATATAGAATACAACAAATGGCGTTCCCCTTACTGTCGTACCCTTTCGTCGCTTTAATTACAGTTTTGACTACACATGTGCTTCAAGGCTGTTTTAATGATAGCTTTTAATGCTTTTGCGTGACTTGAGTATTTCAAGGGACGGAACGAGAAATGAGCGGGATGTATAATTATAATGCCAACTGCATAAGATACCTATTTTTAACATAATTCATATTTTGCGCGTTGTCGCGCGTATTTCGTTTTCTTTAGTGCCACTTTGTCATTGTAAACGTGGCATAAAAATAAAAATTCTACCGGTGATCTTACATTTGTGAGACATTAGATAGAAATTTATTGAGCGCCCATAGTTTCCATTTGCTAAACTAGATATATTTGGAAAATAAATAAAGATCATAAAATAAATAAAGATAATAAAATAAAGTGAATGAGTTTAAATGAAGTTCAAAAAACATTAATCCACATTTATACAGCGTAATCAGCGTTATGTGTAACTGCCTGATGTTAAAATTTATACATTTTAAATGAAAATTGCATGCAATGTTATTATGGACGGAGCAAATAAGCGTTTAATTTGAGAACTGTGCATGTGCGTTGCACTTGCTCTGTGGTATTAAGAAATATACTCTGATTAATTTGATATAAATGTAATATTAACGCAGATTAATGAATTTCAGTTATTTCGACATTTCGTCGTGAACATTTAAAACATATTTTACATGCGCAATTTCTGCGTTCGGTATACTCTCGTAAAGGTTTAATGCGGGAAAACACGGGATACACGTGTATCGCGCAGCTTGCTACGGTACAAAGAATATCGAGACCAATTTTTGATAACGATATAAATGTTACAACAATACGGATTAATGAATTTCGATTGTTTTATCAGTCGCTGGTACTGCTATATGGGGGATTTAAAACGGATTTCATATACGTGATTTCCCCGCGGTATATAGGAGCACCGATTTCGCCTATCGCTCATCTCGAACGGCAGTAACGTCAGATTCGAGCGTGTCTTCTTAAGAAGAAAAATACAAAGTAGCGCATACAATATACATGTAATGTATATAGAACCAGATATGATTTTACTAATATGTCAAAAGCGTCGTGACAGCGAGTTTCGCTTGAGCCAACGAAAGTTCGATGTGATGTGTAGATATAAGAAAAAAAAACGCCATCCGTTTTCGTACTGACGCGCGCGCGACGGTGAGACTTACTTGGGGATGAAGTTCACCCCGACGACTTTTCCAATGAAGGAAAGGTGTGCAGCGAGCGGTGGAGAGACAGATTGAACGAGATGGGAAAAAGAAAGCGCGCGTACCTACGTGCCTACGAATTACATGTTTACATGTATGTAAACGATAAAAGTAAGAAAGAGGATTTATCACGCCAACAAGATAAAGATTATAATAAACATGTGCGAATATTTATATATTGCCAAAACGTAACGATAACGCGGCTTATGACATTTGTGTATGATCGAGCGAGCGCGCGCGCACGCGAAAGAAAGAGAGAGATAAGATAGCTGATATTCGCTATGGAGGAGAAAGACGCGCCGGAAGAGGTTACAGAGATGTACCGGTGGGAAGATAGAGAAGGCAAAAGAGAGAAAGATGGACTTGGTTCAACTAGAAATATAGAGAGAGGGTGTAAAGAGGATCGAGCGCAAGCGGCGACGGCGGCGGCGGCGGCGGCGGCGGCGGCGGCGGTGGTGGTGGCGACGGCGGTGGCGGCGGCGGTGGTGGGCAAAGCGTAGACGTGGAAGGGTAAAGGGATGCGAGACGCACACACACTCGCGCAGAGACGAACACACACGGGGAAGGATGGACAAACGGGTGGTCGCGGTTAGCGACACCCATGCGAGGCCTGAAAGCAAGGGCAAAGATGGCCGACGTGCATGAGATTAGGGGCGCAAGCGTAACCGCGCGAGGCTCCGCCCCCGTTCGGCGAAGCTCTCCGTTCTGCTGGCTGATGCCGAGCTCACCCCCTTTGCTCTCCCTCCCGTACACGAGCGCGAACCCTCTCGTCGTGGGCAAGCGCCACGCTGCCGCATCGTCCAGGACCACCAACCCCCGCTGCAACCCCACCAGCAACCCCACGTACACGGACAGCGCTCCTGCCATCCCCCTGGAAGAGTTCATCCGCGAAGCGCTCCTCGCTGGCCAGTCAGCGCCAAAAAGTGCAGAGCTTCGGGACAAGAGTCCGCGTCCTGCCCTGCGCGTAACCTTTAACCCTTGTATATGGCAGTGACGAGCCGGTGCTTCGTCCCTTTCCCTCCGCCGGTGTCACCCCGGGAGTCTCGTGGGACACGAAGAATCTGGTGACTTTATCGCTCGGATCGTGGATCGTCTCTCGATCGGTTTCCCCGGCCCTCCTTTGGCGGGAACGTTAAGCCGTAGGGTGGAACCTGGTGAACGTCGAGTGAAGTGTCTGGTAGCGGTGCAATCGATCTTAGTTCGCGGAAAGAAAGGTGCTCGCGAATACGCGATCGTTGGTGATCGTTGCTTGTCATCGGTGACACACACGGGTGCTTCTTCGTTGACTGTGCAGTTATGCGAACGTTGTTCCATCGGTGTCCAATCTAAACTGACGATCGAGATGCGGAACCGCCGGTCTCCAACGTTCTCCGTCGCTGTACAGGTAGACTGATCTCTCGGCCGAGACCAACGATAAGTGGGTGCATCGTACAGGTGCCGAGATCTCTTAACGGATTATCATATCGGTGCGTTCTCTTCACTGGACGTGGCTCGACTTCGCTCGGCACATATCGCACGGTGAAAACGTGAACGGTGCAAACAACTCTCTTTGAAATCGTTTCGATATCCAGACACTTTGGTCACACAGATGCGAATGCGTCTTGGAACCAAGAAGCGCAGCCGTCGCTGCTGGTGTCACGCTTGTCGTTCCGTCTGAGGGTGCCGATTCGGGAACCAGCCGCGGACCCTTAAGCCGGGACAGGCTTAGCGGCACGCAGAATGATGTACTCGCCGGACAAGATGATGGGGAGCAAGGGACTCCACGGGGCACCGATCACCGCCCCGGGGTGCTTCCCCTCGGGGAGATACTCGCCGCCGCCTTATCGCGCCGCGCCGGATCCGATGCCGCCGCCGCCGAGACGATGTATGCCGAACTCTACGGTGAGTGAAACTACTTGTTCCCTACTTGTGATTTTCGTCGAACCTTATACACATATCCCGCCCGATAGTTTCGACTGTTTCGAGGATTATTGTGAAATTCTTCGCGAGAATCTTCACAATTTATCTCGGGTCGCGACGTTATCTGCGACGTAAACGCGATGCAACGATAAACGAATTAGTATTCACAATACTGATGGGTCGTTCCTTTTTTTAAACGAGTTATATATTTCTTATTCTTTTGTACATATTTATACGTATTGTACTAGAAGAGACCGGAATGTATGTAACTGAGTAGAGACAGTTCTAATAGAAAAATCTGTTTGTATTTATGTAGCACAACAAATGTTAAATAAAAATAACATATTAAAAATTACAAGTCAGCGCATTAATTTATCGCGATTGTCATATCGGAGCATCCTGAATGATACAAATAGTGAATAAAATAATAGGATACAAATCAAAAAATAATAGGAACAAAATAATAGGATACTTATCGGATATTTCTTGAATCAATCTTAAGTTTCTTAGTAATCGCATTACATAAAACGTTCCATGAATATTCTAATGTGTTTAGTAATGGATGAGATTTAGCTTCGTTCATCGATTGTGTCTCTTGCTTCGATGAGCAGATCAGTAAATCAAATCAAGATTTTATTTTAAGAGAGTACGTATTGTCGATTAGATGTCTCCAAAATTTTGAACAACGCCGCAACAAGATTTGTAAAGAAAGCTGAAACTGCTTTTTCTTACTCTTACCGATACATATATTCAATTATCCGGTGAAAATAGATATTTAAATAATACCGACTATAAAAGTTAACGGAATTGAATTATTCCACGAATTAACTTATAATAATATCAAGTTATAACATATTTAGACGAATTAAAAATATAATTTGTCTCATTCTTTAAAAGTTGAAAATATCACAAATTCGTTAATATAGTCAAAGAATCAGAAAGATATTCTAAAAGAAGTCAATTCTCTTTCATAAAAAATTTGAATAGATAATTTGTTTATTAATCTAACAAAAGATTACTACACCGCGTACAATGTATAACATACATTTTAGATTTAACTTGCTTAACACATTTGAAATATTTGAACGTATTCGTGATTACATTCAATTACATTGTATTATTTACCGCGCATGCAATATATTACACGTGTTATTGTACGGCTGATATGCAATTTGTTTTCGGTTATTTAAAATGCGTTTGAAACGGTGAACTGAATAAACGTAAGAATACGACACTACGGAGCATTTAAAGAGGGTGGCGAGGCATGTCGTTGAAATTTCTCTTCATTCGTTTTCATTGCCCGACACTTGACCGCGTCGGCATGCTGTATACTCATATTTCTCATACTTATTGCTGACATGTAGACACACTCAATTTTAGTGCGAATATATCTATAAATATAACTGCGGGAAATATCAAGAATACGTATAAACTCATGTTTCTTTTTATATATTCATGGAAAGATCAATATTTCTCCCAAGTTGCATCTATATTTATAAATCATCGCCTTTCTGGAAAAGTTTGGATCCATTTCTTCAGAATTGCATTTAGCTAATGAAACAGATATTCAGTGAAATTCTTCGCGAGAATGGATAAGTTATATCTTGTTACTACTAGTGACATTGTAAATGTACAATATTCAGAGAATTTATATTTAAAAATAAATTTTTGAGTAGTAGGTACGAAGAAAAGTGACAATGGCACTTTAAAGTTACTATTTATTGAATAGTTTGTGCTAACAATAGTAATTTTATTTTACCGTATAATAAACACTGTTATCACATATAACTCAAAATAATACAAAACTATTAAAAGTCAACCATTATTAAAAATTTATATTTTGATAATAGTTAAAATAATTTAACATAATAGCATCTAATTTAAGTAATATTTTAAGAAATTTTCATCGCGATTAGCGTATCTTTATTAAGAATTATATGAATGGATTTTGAAAAACATATCTATACTATGGATAAGATTTCAAAAATTCTCCAATATTTATTTTAAAAAAGATTATCTTTATTGGGGGCAAATGACTCTACTTTTAGATCTGAAATATATTCGATTGGTTTTTTTGAGTTTTTTTATAATAATTAAAACAATTTGACGGATAAAGGATTGTGGGCGATTTATAAATGTCCAGAATAATTAAATAATCATGAAAGATATTTCCTTCATAGCATGCTAAACTAGTTAAAAAAAAATAGAATATTTTTATCGAAAATACTTCAATATTTATCAGAAAATACTGATACGTAATTGTCTGTACGGAGATAATAGTAGTCTAACACATTTCGTTTGTTCTCTATATATAAAACCATTTTAAATAGAATTTAAAAAAAAAACGTTGAGTCGAACCTAATTAAGAAATCATAAATAAGTATTTCGTTTATCGATATTAATACGATTGCATTTCGTTTTAAGAAGAATTTTGAAAAAAAAACTCTGATGTGGCTATATTGATAATTTTACCAAAGAAAACTAATTAACTCAGTAATTGACTTACATTGGCATCACTTATGTCTAACAAGTAATGAAGAGAAACCTGATTGTATGGAAAAAAGCAACACATAATATGTAAATCATTTTTCGATTTACAAACTTGAAACAAGCTTAATTTCCGCTTGTATAATTTCTTCTTTATCTCATATATCGACAAATTCAAAGAATTATGTCAATCCTCTTCTGATAAGCTTGTCTCCAATTAGGCCCATCTAACAACTGACTATCATAATTGAATTTAAACTATTATTTGCGCCGAATCACCATTGTGAATATAAAACAATCACTCGAGCAGCGATCTGATCGCGCTAAATTGCATTACCGAGCTGTCGTAGAAATGCAGCTTCGGTCGATGCAAAAGTGAAATTGGTCGGGGAAATATCCGTAGCGATAGAATTCGTGTCCGGCGAGAAGCGCTCAATAAAAATAACTTTCGATTCGCGATGCAGTTAAAATTAAACGTCTCAAGGTTTCATTTAAATCATATTCCACGGTTTGCCGAAGCGCTGCATTTAGAGTATGCACGTAGATATCGAGCGATATGTTTTTCTATCAAGGTCGAACAAAATATCGTTAAACGAATCGTACAGAAGTTGCGTTGTCCAAAGGTATCGAGCCATCAGCGAGAGAGGAATCTAAACGTGTCGATAAAGCCCCTCTACGTAAGAATATTTAAAATAAATGAAAGGAGAAATTTGTGATATTATAAAGACGAGGATTAAACCGCTCGAGTAAAGTCTAGGATCTGAGCGGATATCGATTATTTTAATGTCTTACGACCCCCACGGCGAGTTTACTTAGTTGTGAATATGCCGCTAACTTTACCTTACGCTGTTAGTCTTCATAAATTTAATAAGATAGAGACATGAAAGCTATTCGTCACTATTTTTAATGTTGAAAATTGGCACAATCCTAGAGAGAAATAAAAGCTTATGTAAAATGAGAGCTCGGTCTTTGACAATACACGCTTTACGCGCGATCGTTATTTCAAAATCAAAATCTTTCTATTGTCTTTTACTTTTCTTTCAATTGCAAATTGTTCTTCTGTGGGCAGCAGGAAGTTTATTGAAATTGCATGTTTTTCAAATGTTTAGCATTGCAAAGTGAATCAATCTTGGCATTCGAATTCGAGATATCACTATTTCACAAGTTATGCAAAAATATATAATAATTTCTTTACAACTTAACATTGCAAATTATGTAACTTACATTAAAAAAAAGGAAATAAATATAACAAATTTTACATTTATATTTACATTAGAGCGATTTTATCATGCCGTTTTTGCTATTGCAATTGAAACGAGAAAGAAAAGAAAAAGAAGTTTTGATTCTATCCATCTCATCGATTCAACTCATCCTATTTTACGGTAATACTCATAAAGCCTGTGAAACTAGCAGATATCTAAGCGGAAACAATCACAGTTGAGCCTGCACGTTCTCTTCTCTACCCATTCCTTCAGCCACGCTCTCATCTCCCTTGTCCTTCTTGTCCTTCACTTTTCCGATCCCTCGGCAGACTTCTCCGACTACCGAGGTCGAAACCAAAACCATATCGAACGACCGAAGCGTCGAGTTTCCTCCCCCGTCGGCGCGATGCGTTCCCTGGGCTACATCGCGGGCTCCGCAGTCTTTAGTTTATTCATGTGACGTAATAGGATAAAAACCGTCGCTACGAGCTGAGTGCCTAGATGAGATTACAGCCGTACTGTTACGCCCGGTAACGCGAATCCGATGTAATCGCCCCTTCCTTTGATTTTTCTGTTCAGTTCTCCCGATAACGCGCGAGAGGTGGCTCCGCACGGAACGCATCCCAGCGTACTTATACCATCACCCCTTCATCACCTCCCCTCCTACCTTTCCCATTTCACTCGCATACTAATGCTTTATCGCCTTTTTCTTCTGGATACGATTTTCTAAGTACGGATCGGACATGACTAATACTGTGATCGAGAGTTGTGATCCCGCGAATCGGAAACACCCACACACAAAACACTTTTGGTACATTCCTTCACATTCTATAATTAGTCGAGTGGGATAGAATAGGGAATATCGATACTATTAAAAATCTGCATTTTTTTAAATAATAATAACACGTTGCAAAAGGATCGCCTTAAATCGGCGATTTAATTTATTTGTCTAACAATAAGAAAAGACGTTAGACTTTATCGGCAAATTTTTTATTTTTATATAAATAACAACGATCAGATGCATTATTTTTCACAGCTGTCGTATACCTTAAGATCAGCTTAAAATGCTCGATGATGAATATAAATACGTTATGATCTTCAAAATTTATACGAATGTTAAAGCAGCTAATATTATCTTGAGAGTAATTAAAAGAAAGAAATTTGGAATGAGATTATTTTCGAATATCACAAACATTTTTATAAACGATTCGCTGACGAAACGGTAACGATCGATCGGTGATTACTGGTCATTCGAGTGTACATTTATTTTGATGCCGCGCAAGCGCATATGAGCGCGGATGTTCGCGGTTAAAAGAAGGTATCGATGAAGGTCGATCGTTAATTGTCTATCGCTATTAATTGTCTATGAGCATCAGGCGTGGTTTTCACCTACGGTGTTAATTATCTATGATAATTAATACAGGGACCCATTACGTATTCATCGGCTTGATGGTAATTATTCACGCTTCGTTGGACGTTACTTTGCATGTTTTCTGGTTGACGAACCTTTCATCCGGGTGGCATATTAACGATCCGGCTTAATAAACGCAGCTACTCTTTTTACACGTCATTAATCTTTTAATTTTCGCCTCTCGCCGCAATGCAGTCGAACTTTGATATCAAACATTTGGATGCTGCATATATGTATTATTCATTGCGCGACCATGTCGCGGTGGCAGGTGAGCGATGCCCGCTTTATAACGACCTAATTTTTTTTAACATTGTACAAAAAGATGATAATACGTTCGAGAAAGTTTCATTATACAATTCTATTTTATCGGAAGATAGAAAAGAATGTAAATGTATTTTTATATGTAATTTATTAAATTATGTACAAAATTCTTTAATAAATTATATAGGCTATCACATAAATTTATGTAATTTATTAGAAAAAATTCTTTAATTTAGTTTTCAGTTTTCCTATTTATTCATATATTCACTTATTTCTGTTTGTATATTGATATTTTATCTTACTGATCTTTTAATAAGAAAAAATCTCATGAGCATGATAAAATTACAATCTAATGAAAAAAATTAATTTTAGAAAACAAATATATACGCAAAACAGTTTAACATTATAGACCCAAATTATAGAGCCAAGCGTTCCTGTCTATACAGTTATATACATTATCTAATACGTTGAAAATGATTTAAGTTCTATTCCAATGTGTACTTTTTCGTAAACAAAATTAGGTTATTCCTTTAATATCCATTTTGACTTATATTAAGTTTCTTAGTTTAGTTCTCTTGAGTTAAACTTTATCAATACGATTTCACGCTGACCAAATCCAACATATATGAGACTCGTACTAACTTTATTCACCAGGTTAGCAATTCAATTACTAGTGAGAGAACGTGAGTTACTAATAAAATTCGATTCATCTAAGGCAACCTACGTTGAAACTACGCTTCAAGTGATTAATCTGCAGTTTAAAATAATATAAAAGCATTATTATTAATGAAAAAAAGAGGAAACTAAAATTTAATTTGACTAATATATGGTAGCAATATGTAAAATCACATAATATAATATTTTTCTTCTAATTTTTATACTAATCTTTTCTCAGTCTCTTCCCCCTTTCTCCCTTTATATTATGAAAATAAAAATATGTAGAAAATCGAGATGAAAATTAATAACGGTAATATTAATATCATTATTAATATCATTATTTTGATACCAGCATTATTATCTATAGAAAATTACTATTGAATCAATGGATGTACCGGTATCACAACAATATAGGTTACTGTATATCCGTATTAATACCAAAATAATTTAGATATTTAGTCTCTGCTAATAACACTAATAGCAAATACGAAAAACAATTAAAGTTATTAGACTTGGAAACTTTAGTTCTTCATATTCTAAAACAAAAATATGTTTTATAGCGATTTATTTGAAAGAATAAGGTATTAAACTTTTCAAATAACATTTTATTTTAAGTACATGTTTAAAGAAACATTGGATTTGCACGACTGAATGGGTAATTGCACGCTACCAATTTCTCTTGGAAATTGCACGGAAAAGGCAACGACAGGCGATAAACATCGCGCGAAGAGCCGCAGCTAGTAGCGATTATCGATTGGTCCTCTATATTCGGCATGTCATTATCAATTAACCATTGAAAGTAAAAGCTCTTTTCCTATCGGAGTAGTATGTTGCACGTCGCAAAATCACCAAACTTTAGTTATGTTTGCATCTTTAATTGTGTATTTTTATTCATATGAAAAATATTAATCTTTCGACAGAATTTAACGTGTAGGTTGATTTATATTTTTGTTCCACAATTACCATTAAATTTATACTGTCTTAATAATAAATGCATGATTTTATTTAACATCTTCAGAACCATTATACCATTTATAATAAATAATCATATGTTAATTGTTTGTAAGTTCCTTTTTAAATAGACATTTTTTATTCTATCTAGAAAAGTGTCAAATCAAAGTCATTGAAGGTACAAATTTTAGGACACGTTTTATATTTTACTAAAATGCATTTTAACATGAAATTCATTTTCTGATGATAACACAGATGAGAAATACTAAATATTATTATTGCCGCTTATTATTATTTCTTTTTAAATAAATCGAATAGAAAAGATTCTCGCTCAATTAGGCTAATTTTCTGAAGAAATCTTGATAGATGGTGACGAGACCACCGCGTCTCTCATCAAAATCTGAAACGCGACATATGTGTAGCGTCGTGACAAGCGATTGTACGTGCGCGACGCGGCGGTAGTAAGGCGACAATTAACGTCAGAAGTGCTTCACGAGGCGGGTTTGAACTATTTTATGCGCGCGGGGATGGCTCGCCGGAGGGGTGAAGGGACGCTCGCAGCCGTGCATTACGGCGTATACGTGCCACGGCTCCCCGCTTGGCCACAAGATTGCATAATCGATATCCGGCCTACACCTGTGCCTCTCCACGAGTACGCACCTGTGTACGAGCGAGGAAAAAAGTGAGGTGGTGTGTGCGTGTGAGCGTGTGTGTATACGTGTGCGGTGCTCGAAAAAGATTATTCGTGGATATTCGCCGCTGGAATATTCGTGTCATGCGGCCTGCCGAAAACCGAACTGACTCACTTGATATAGCATCAGATATTGTCGTGCGAATCGTTAATATGCAGGGTGATTTTAAAATAGATTGCCGAACTTCGATTTGGATTTTTCCTTGACGAAAGTAAGGAAAGTAAACGTTGATAGTTTCTGACCTGTTTGTTTGAAAATAAAAAGCTTTTACAAATTGCAGAGCGGATACACAAAACTATGTTTTTTGTTTAACTTATAAAACAAACTTTGTTTAAATGGAAATTTAATTTAAGGCACAGTTATTTAAATGTTTCATGTTAAAAAGTTGCAAAAACTTATAACAATTAAATTCGATTACATTTTCAAAAAAGAGAAATTTATTTTCATTTATCTGAAAAATTTCTGCAAAGAGAGAGAGAGAGAGAGAGAGAGAAAGAGAGAGAGAGAGAGATTGAATCAAGAGTAGAACCTCATCCAGTTATATTTTATACCCTTGAATAATCTAATCCCTTCGCTATAATAAATTCGAGACGTCTCAGCCTTGTTATCAATTTGGATACTACATCATATGCACGGTAGCAGTTACATACGATTCACTATTCGATTCACTTTAAATTATAAAGGGTTAATTTTCTAGTGATGGATATAAATGTTAGGGAGGAAATTAAAAGAAAGTGGCGGCGCGGCGTGAGAAACGTGGCTCTGCCGACGGTGCATTGCTCGTCTACGTCTGCGGAATACCCCGAAGTATCGAGACACGTCGACGCCGGTCGAGTACGTCGATCATGGTCGTCTGCGATAGTGAGGGTAAAGTAGGTGGATAAGATAAGAGTAGCGATGGAATCGATGCATTCGCACCAGATCAATTGCTGTGCAGATATACGGACAGATATACTTTAAAATTAAGATAACGCGAAATATCACCTATCACATATAAGCCAACTTATTGTAATCAAAATTATATATATGTATATAAACAATGAAATCCGTTTTACTTAAAACGGTTAAAGTAATTATGACAAAAATAGATTTTTTAAATGTAAAATACATTTCTTTGGTATCGATAAATGGCGAAATCAATTAAATCGAAACAATTGGCGAAATCCTATTTCGATATATGTATATGTACATACCTTGCTACGGAAAAGCTTATCACGATTTTTTTAAATCACTAATGATCTCTAATAATTGATTAATAGTTGATTAATCAAATTATTTTATCTAATATAAATCGATATTCAGTTCAGATTAGAATAATTATTCAAAGTTCGGCGAATCAACAGATTTTTTTCATTGCCGAAACATTTCATAGATTTTCTTTTAGAGTAAATGATCTCGATATATTAAAATTGTTTAAAAATTGTGAAAGAAGAAATTGGACAGCTTGGCCCCATCGCTATACGAAGATGGTTCATCGTTTCACGATCGTTTCACCTACGTTTGCGGGATGTGTATTTCACTCTCTCCTTCTCTCTTTCTCTCTTTCTCTCTCTCTTAGTCGTAGAAGACCCGCGGACGATCCCGCACACGGGACACTGGGGACACATAACACCCCCGGTTACATCCAATCACTCCTGATTTATATTTACTACTCACTTGGCCCCCTTATTTATTACGTTTCACGGAGACGCGTAGAACGAAAATGTTAATTTGCGCAATTGAAAATTATGGCGGAACTCTATGGGTGAGACACTCTTCGGAAATGTAATTCTTAGCAAAAAAAAAAGCTAAAGGAAGATAAAAGAAAGCTAGTTTCACGAACATCTCTTAAGGGGAAGATCCAAGATTCCACGTTTCAACATAGTGCTACATTTGATACTACCATATTGAGTCAATTTTTCGGCTTCTTATTCTTACTCTTATCATCAGTAAAAATTTAAGAAAAAGTTATTGGAAGCTTTAATTAGTTACAAAATAACAATACCAAATAGTTTTTTTATTTCATTGGTTTGTTATTTTTTCATTAGGCTTTATATCAAGCACAGCTAGAAAACTGAAGTTCTTTTAAATCTCGTGACAACAATTTAGTGTTTCAATTTTATATTATAATTCATTTTCAATTTCACTTGGCAGGTGTGCGCGTGTGTGAGAGAGACAAATCTTTTACATCAATCTAACAGAAGGAAGAAAGAATTGCAAACAATTAGGATCTATTTATTACAACATTCATACATCATTCGCTGTAAAAAATGATCAGCAGATAAGGTCCAACAGTACGAATGTTTAAATATAAGATATTTCTAAATATTTTTAATTTAAATTCCAAATTGTTCTCAAATCATACAGATCTCTGAATTCCAATTATTATCTTTGATTTTAATATATGAATATGGTCGAAATGGCCGACCGCGATAATACGCTTTCAAATAGATTCGTGACTCGCTTTCAAACAAACAATATGCGCATTTGAACCAAACGTAGTTCCATTTTCGAACTCTCTGTGGTACCCGTCCACACAAATGCTACGCAAAACCGCGTAATACAGCTCGATATATAGGACTTGCGATGTGTCTTACACCATGCGGCTTTTACACAGGTAAATCTATGTAGACCTTGCCTTCCCACCTATAAATAAACCTACACACGCGCGTATACAGGTGCACGTAAACTACCGTTCTGGACACCACGAGGGTCTTCTTGCTGTGTAACAGTGAAACGTGGGTGGTTAGATAGACGAACGACACTTCCGCCTTGTCTCTCGAAGTTCCCCGTTGCATCGATTTTATCGTTCCCTACTTTATGAAGATTATGCCGCGGTTCAAACACGATAGAATACTAACTCGATCGCACATTACGACTTGAAAAAAAAAACTCAGTTTTTATCTTACTTAGAAATTTTAAAAGTAGTTAAGGAAGGTTCTTTAAATCGCACTGAAATAATTAAGACCACAGTCCAATTTTTATATTATAAAAGAATATCTTTATTATTACAAAGTATTATTATATTTAGAGATAGAATGCACTCGCGTTTCATTCTATACCGGGTAAAAAATGTACCTGGGTAAACTATATTCTATATTTTAAGCAATTTAGAATCGATCTTTTGCTAGAGAAAATTTAACTGATTGCCATTACTCTTTTCGAGGAATCAAATAGAATCTATTGTCGGTGTAAGAGCAGCGGCAAATGATGCGTGTACGCGTACAAAGCTATTCGTTGTGCCTCCCTATAAACGGGGACTCTACAACACGCGCATATTATACCGCAACAACCTGTACACGCACCACGACGACGATGGGTGGCCGCACGGAAAGGTGAACATTATTCCCATACCATTCTCTCCGCGGTTTAACGCTCTTATTATTATTTTTATTAGGGTGCCGTGGTATATAATGCCATCAACCCCCATGAGTGCGCGTTCGCAGGAAATAAACCTAAGTGTATAATTACAATAATACTTATCGGGGCACCCTCCGTGGGTTCTCTTCCCTTCCACGTACCCTTCCTTCCTTCCTTCCTTCCTTCCTGAGTTCCCGTTCCCTCTCCGTCTCCCCCTTCTCTCTTTCTCTTTCTCTCTCTTTCCTTCCTGATTAAACGTAGCCTTGTGTATGCGCGCGTGTACCCTCGAACGCAATATACCGAAGGGACGAAACTTAACGAGTACTAAATTTACCGCGGACTAGTCTTGTTCCCCTCGACACGATTAGATCTGTAAAGATGGTCGTGCAATGCGATGAGCGGCTAAGTCCTTCCGGAGAGATTTAAAAATCGAGAGTTATAGAAAAGAAAGTTATTGCTTCAACCTAATGACTCTAAACGCGCTTGATTTTCTGCAAAAATTCTTGCGTTTAACTAGCAAATATTTTAAATCCTTGATACTCGAATATATTTGAGACGATAAAACCCAACGATGGAATAATATAATTTATTCGACTCTCACTTGAACATTACTACTGTTCGAATATTTACAATTTAGATTAAAACTTTTTACTGAATTTATTGAGGTCAATTGTATACGTTATACACATGTGCATCATACGCACATTCGATTGTGCTTAACACGCTATAAGGTATATCGAGAGCAGTGTCCTTATCCAAGAAGCACCACACGTGTGACCCGCGTGTGTCGTGTCGTACATGGGTTAAAGGATGGGGCACGTACGTGTACCGGATGCCGTTCGATTCGTGGGCGAGATGATCGTAACGGCGCGGTACAAACACGGACCATTCCCCATCTGAACTCTATCCGAACTTCGTAATTCTCCAATTTAGGAATTCAGTCACGTATACTGCCGCGCCGTGTTCGAACGCACACACCGCAGAATTGCTTATCTTTTATAGCCGCGTTTGCACGTGTTCCTGATACACGTGTATTTTATGTGGAGTGTATAAATGTCTATTATATCTTGATATTAAAATAGATTAGAATAACATAATCATCTAGTAATATTATATATGTATGTGCATATCTATTATGCTTAAATAGAACGTGATACAATTATTTCTTCAATTTTATTTTCTTCTTGAAATAAATATAATAAATAAACAGATTTATTTATAATTTCGTTAAAAACAGTTTCTTGAAAACTATTTTTATCATTTCTAAAATGTTGCCATCTCAGGCATGTGTCTGAGAATAAATAATGCCTATTAATAAATCCGATTTTGTTTTTGCATTATGTAATAAAAACAAAATCGAGTATCAAACGAGTAATGTGCTATAAACTTTTTTCGGTATATATAATGTATATTGAAAAAGTGCTATAATTTTCAAAATCCTTAAATCCTTAAATATGCTTTTAAATATATTCGTATAAAATTAGATAACGTCATCAATTCAACCTATAAATTTTCTTATTGAGATAAAATTTAAATCGTTATATAATATAAATAGGAGAGAATCATATTTTTTTAACTGAGTTTGCTTTAAACCCATAGCTATCTAAGTAATTTACTATTTGTCTTACATCTCGTTTTAAATCCTTTTTATCTGAAAATATCTTATGCCTGCGCAAGAACCACAACATAGAGCTATTGCCACCGCGTCGCATTTGGAATCGTAATAATTGACAAATTTGTAAAAATACCGATTATCCTCTTAACTTCCGTTCTGTCTGACAAATTGAAAGTATATCACGTTTTTAGGGCATCCCCCATTTCTCTCCCTCGTATCGAGAACTTCGCTGGGTAATGACAGTGTTATCACTTTGCCGGACCTGATATACCGTCATCAAAGGTATAGTTTATGCCTTATGCGAGGTTACCTCTATTGCCGGCACATCGTATAAAACGTACAATCAATTTTTGAAGAGGACATTCAATCGATCTGTCTTGCAGCATGCAATCGAAGACGTTCCCTGAATAACAAACTAACCGAAGCGGCTTTGGCAGCCAATTCGTGCACATGTTGGCTCATGCAGTATTATTTGCCGGATCACTATTTCTTGATCCACTCGCGTTTGCACAAACAAAATGAACTTTCACGTGTATGGAAACTATATATGTACGTTGGTCTGATTTTTTTCTTTCCTATAGCAAGATACTTTAATGCAACTGTGTCGCCCGATAAATCAAATAATTTCTCATTGGCAGACGCTAAAGGTTGCCAAATAGTTGTAAACTCGATAGCCTTAATGGCTGCATAGTAATTATCAATTTTATCATATTGCGAAATCATTGCATACGTTGTCTGCTTAATCAACGACCGCAGTTATCTGACTCTAAATATTAAATGCAAACGATATAGTTTGTAAAACTTTATTACTAAAAGAATGTGAATTAAAGGAAATAACAAATGCTCTCTTACAAGGATAACATTTACTTATTCTATTATTATACACAAAAATTCACTAACTGAAATTTTTGCAAAATTATTGAAAATTTAATAGCGTCAATATATTTTTTATACTTTTCCATGGTCGCAAAATGTTTGACGGACATTTCTTTACTATCATTTGTAATTGTCATTATCTAATTAATCGATGTACATGATAAATGATAAATTAACGACAAGTAATTTTCCACATTCTACGACGCGTTATTCCGTATAATTTGTTTTTTGTCGAAGGTAATGATTGCTAGCTATTGAATAACCGAAAACGCAATACCATTGTGAGAAACAATTATTGGCTCATTAAAATGAAACAAATCGTTAGCGAAGCCATACATGAGAAAGTTTGATAACTATTTTACGCAATTGCGTATTGTGAAAGGTATCTCGTTTTAATAATACAATGAAATCGCGTACTGCCAATTTGGTATATTTTTATTATTTCATCTTTTTATCACACATAATAAAATATGTGCTTTTGTCACGTATAGCATTATATTATCTATCATTTACCGTATTACATACACACATACACACAAATTTAACGCTATGCTATAACTCTCCCTCTATAAACTCCAAAAAAGATTAATTCGTGCAACAAAATTTTTTTATATTTATAACAAAGATCTAATCCCTGTAATGCAAACGCGCTTTTGTTTAGCTTTGCATGGTATCGTTGCTAAAAATTATTACAAATGCCAAAAATAAAGATTTCTAGCAAATCGTCACCGTATAACCAATAAAATTGGCAACGTAATGTCGCGTGCCAAAGGCTTTTTCACTTGTTAAGTAGAACGTCTATGGAGCAGTTATACGTTTTACGTTTACGCTAGAGAAACAATCACGGGACACTCATAGGGAGCACCCCTCGTCAAAATCAAGAGTCTATTATTATGACCATATGTTTACGCCACGATTGTATCTTGACAGAGAGGGACGAACGTGTTGGGGTGAAGGGGCACGGTTGTGCACCTGCTCGAACACAACAGCATGTGGATAAGAGCGCGTGGTGCGTGGGTAGAACAAACACCCACGACAAATATGTGTCATTCTATAAACAGGATGGCACATTATGCTGGTTTATTGCCGATTATTTTGTACTTGGAATATTCTTCTTGTGTTCACCAAAGGATCATACGCACGCAACAATTCGATTATCTTTATTCGCGTAAATCTTACTGCGACTACTGTTCGGTAAATTATGATATTTTTAGATTTTCTGTATATTCCCCTTACTATGGAAAACCATGCGTTCGCAGATTCACGCGTTATCATATTCTTGAAATAATAAAATAACCCTTAAGTGTCGAAATTTCAAAATGTTTGTAATTACTGTATTAAATAATTCTCCTATCTTTATTCCTGTTTTTAATTACAGCCTCCGATCGTTGGACTCTGAGCTTTCTTTGTCCGTTCAACAATTCTGGCAAACAACTAAAGAAAGTGATCGATAGTGCTAAATGAAAAAAAACACAAAAAGTCTTAGTAATTTAAATTCGAAAACTGATATAATAAAAATCTTGGTTCTTTATTACATCAAAACGTCTCAAGTAAAATCCGTCAAGTTAAGTCGACAGAGACGGGATCGTAGAGATCGTATCAAATAGAATCGTTTAGGAATCTAATATACTTATGTTCCCTCACTTCTCGATGATATCGTAAAAAAAAAAAGGTTCGGAGTTAGGCGTTCGGGTTAGACGGCCGGATATACCGCGTCGGCTTAAATTAGCATCATTGGCGGATAACTGAAATCGACCGCGAAATATCCTACAACGCTGTAGGCCTCGTGCGGCGCGGCGCGGTTTCTTCTCCCTTGGAGAAACGACGGTCTTAATAAAATTATCGTCAGGCCGAGTTTCGAGGACAAATCGACGTTTCAATTTTCTTAATGCGCTCATCTCCCCAATGGGGATATGCCCACGAGCCCGGCATGGGCAGGAAGGATATGGTCCTGACGGTTAGGTCGTAAGGATCAGGGCTGGATTACCGACTAGGTACTACGAGGGCGTAAAGTCCGAGCCTTAAAACCCCCGGATCTCGAAACACATTATCTTTACGCTTCAAAAGCCCCGAATGTTTGGAAATCAGGATGAAAAGTAGTTGATTTAAACTTGATAATTTTTTATTTAGCCATTTGTCGAACTATCAGACATTTAAAGAATCGGTGTTTAAAATCTTTCAAACCCTAATTGTATATAATAAATAAATGTTCTTATACATAAAAAATATCCTACAAAATTATCGAAAACGAAATCTTGTTTTGACAAGATTCTTCAATGTACGATATATTGACGTAAATCGTCAAGTTTAGGGCCTATATTATCTCGAGGCCAGCACTGATAAGGAAATATATTCCATGCCCCTCGAATCGCTGTACTGCAACCGGTATCGTGAAATTTAACAGAGAGATGGCCGTGCTCTCGAGTGTCGGCGACACGTGTCGCCACGTGCCGCCACGTGACCGACCTGCTACGCGCTATTTGCTCTCATCCTTCCTTAAGTGCATTACTACTATTCCAATTATAGGGGTGGTAAATTAACGTGTCACAGTATTCCGCCTCGGACCCTTTCGCTGTCCGTTCCCTGATGTTCGAACGCGTAACATAGTTGCGGATTTGATTTGTCATAACAGATTACCCACCAGCGAGCTTCGTGCTCGACGAAGAATTTAAACCATATACCAATCTAAAGCACGCCAGTTTCAACTCGCGATAATAAATTTCAATAGTAAAGTTTTATTAACAGCAATAATTACCAGAGCAGCGGTAATTATATTAACGGCGCGAATGTTTCATGTAAATCCGTTTTTTATGCTACTTAATTTTCGGCAGGTACCTCGCTTGAATGACAGAAATATTAAAAATTACATACATTAAATTAATGTAATAAATATGTTTCTTTCTCCGCGTTGTACGTTATGTTTGTAATATAAACACAACGTAAATTAAATTGAATTAAAAAAGCGCCAATTAGTAATATATTCGAAAATTGCTTATGACGAATTGATTAGTGTTTTATACTCGTAACAACATATATACCATTCCAGCTTATAACTTTATTTAATGTAACTGCTATAGAGATACTGCGTTTCAGTTTTAAGTATGAAACGGCAATCAGAGATGAATTTTATATATCCTTTATTTAATGACCATGTATTTTATTTTATACGTATGTAATGATTAACGCCGGTAAAATGAGATCGGTACCGTATCCCTTCTACCCCCACAGTGTTTTCCCGTAAAACACTAATTGCATATTTTAAATCGCAATCGTACCGCCGCAGAACTCTATTATGCGTAAATATAAAATTTTATCCATATTTTCCGATTATTCGTGCGTCACCTAGCATTAAATATGTAAATCAATTACTTATCATTTACATTTTTTATTCGTAATGATTTTATCAAATATCCAGTTGTATTAACATACGTGATGATGCAGTAAAAGGTAATGTATTTTCGATCAGAGTGCACTTTTAACATTTCATATTTTAATAAATTAAAAAAATAACTTTTATGCTAAATGTCATGTTTCTCGTTGCAGTGGCATACATTACGTTATAAGTAGTTACATTTACTTGTGAGACTACAATGTATAAAAGCATTAATTTAAAAATGCACTCTCAGTTGCGTCGATTACGACGGTTATGTGAATCTAATAAAAAATATGAAAGCGAATAGCGAATAGAACACATGACATCTCTCGCAAGCAAAATAAAAAGAAGAAGCAGCATCAAGGAAGCAAGCAGCGATCCGTGCACATCAAAAGGTTTAACGAAAAAAGATTGTTACTTGAGATAAACAGACAGAAGAGAAAAGGTGAAGGAAGCTTCACGGAAATAAAGAAAATAACCGAGTAAAAATACAAGACGCGCATACATAAACAGTGAATAACAGCAAGAGAAGAACTTTAGAGAATTTAGGAAAAATTTGACGGATAAATACAGATCTAGGATACTGTACTGCAAAGAAAGATACAAAGAGTGAGAGCTTCACGCGAATGAAAATGAAGGAACAACGAGAATTGAAATATAGTAAAGTACAGTAAAGAAGAGGAAGAGAGGCGTAAAACGAGCGGACGGTATTTCCTAAGTGCAAATCAGTGAAAGCATGAACCGACAGGCAGATCCAGAGGTAGAAGAAGGCGGTCCCGGCGAACGGTGCTCTAGACAGAAGAGCGACGGAGACAGACATGATCGCAAAGAGGGAGAACCGACGGACTGGTGAACAGGGGAGACAAGAGAAAAAGAGAGAAGAGGGAAGAGGGAAGAGAGAAGAGAGGAGAGAGAAGAGAGAGAGATGAACGGTCGAATTTCGTCCGGGAGTGGCGCAGCTCGTTTGAGGGGAGCGTGAATGGGTGCGCGGGAGTCGATCTGGGAGAAGCCTCCATTAGATGATGTCTACCGTCGCCATATGTGCGGCGCATTATTGCGGCCGCGTGTTAACTAGGCGGAACGTCCGTACGCAATTACGTTCCGACGATCGCTGCGCATACCTTCGCCCCTAAGTTAATTCACGCTGAATTGCTGTAACTCTTATCATCCTAAATTTAATATTTCAAATGGTATTAATTTGGAAAGTAATAAAAAAATTCCGAGAACCGAGCTAACTTCTCGCATATAATAATCAAAAGTCACGGAGTTAAGATTAGTCAATGAAGTCGAGCCAATAAACTAAATGGGTCGCAAAAATCTCGATATCTCTAGACATATCTCTAGACATATTGTATTTATACATATTATATTTAATATTCTATTCTTATTAATATAAATAAGAAATAATCACGATAACGATTACTCTAAAACTTAATTAAATCTTTAAATTATCCAAATCATGCTGGAATTATGTACAATAACATCCTACGCATATTATTTTAATACGTAACACAATTTAAGATATTTCGTGCACATAATAATTCTAAATAACTGTACTTATGAATCATATACATAAGTATTAAATAATCGTACAATTTTTAAATTAATGTTATTGCTATTTCGTCAAATTGAAAACGTTGTTTGACGAAACAACATCAATGCCTTATTGGATCAATATACGACTGTCAGATGCAAAACTGTAAGGGATTATAATCATTTCTCTCTTTCTGGTAATTGTTTCATATAACATTAAAAGGAGTATATAGATCTTGATTAATTCACCTATTTGAGCAGCTAAGAAAGTAATGCATAAGCAAGACTGCTTTAAAAAAATACATATAAGGCTTATGTTTTATCTCATAGAATATTTATAGAAATCATAAACTTATCGTTAGACACAAAATGGATGCGTAGACCAAATGGACTTGAACGAAGACTACAATTGCAATCGTAAATCGTGTCGATTTCCTGTTTACGCGTTTGCTTCCCCTTAATTTTCATCCCTGTTCAGCGATTCGTTCATAATTTCTACGTTGCCGAAAGTATTATCCTTTCGTCTGGGAAAGCAACACCCGCGCTTGACGAGTGGCGCATGGTGATGGATGAGGAATGATTACACAAGAATATCACTTTATCATATTTAGCAACAATCGTGCGTGAGACCCCAGGACTCACTGTCGTGCGAGATGTCGCGCTGTACGCGACTTTTCTGTGACAAATAAATAGAGATCCAGTAATCTTATTTAAAATAACTCTTTTCATTAGCAATATTTATTTTCATAAAAAATTAACAATGTTAAATTTCAATCTACTCTAAGCATAATATTAAATTTTCAAAAGTCAAATATTTCGGTCTCCACAGAAATTCTATTTCTTTAGTTTAGCTTATTATAATTTTAAAATGTCTAAAGATAAAACACCAAATGTAAATATAATTCACTCTGTACTAATATTTCAACTTTTAAAACTATACTAAAATCGTGAAAGCAAAAAGTAATACAATCTCTATAATGGCGAAAATTCTCACGTTCGTTGAAGCGAGAATATAATGCTGGAAATTAGCGAATTTCGCGACAATATGCAACGGCGTATCAATTTTTGATCACACGCGGCATTTAACAGTAGCATGCAATAATATCGTTTTCGCGAAAATGTCCGATCATTATTACGTTATCGATAGAGATGACTTTTGATTGCCCTTGTTACTCGAGTAATAATTATCCCTTTGTGTTGCAAATAAAAATGGAACCTACATTGGCAATACGTACATGCATTCCCAATACATAGAAGAATGATTATATTCTATTATATTTTAAAAAAAATTTAATGCGCAACATTACGTTACCTTGAGGGAATACTCTAATTATCGTAATATAATCAGCATTGAAAGCCATTGAAAAATAATACAAAAGATGAATATGCGTAATTTTCCGTGTTGATCGTATCAATAAAATGTCATAGCGGTACAACATGTGTACGAAAATGAAGGCAAAACAAACGTATGATTTATAGTTGTGTAATCGTCGACTCGCGACGATACGAACGGGAGAAAAAAAATTAACGACTACGTCCACACCTGCGCTTGCACGTGGCAAGTAGATACGTATGTGCAAGAACGACGTAATGCTTTTATCTCGAGACACAATAAAACCGGAGTTGGCATTTAACAAAAATTAAAGCTCTTCGACGGAGAAGATGAGAACCAATAGTTAGTTTGCATTCGTGCGTTTGATTGATGTGTAACAAATAATAAACAACGATCGTGGAATAAATTTTGCAAAAGAGCTCGAAGTGTACGTTAGCCACTATCGACATTAACAATTTGAGTTATAAGACCCGTATATAATTTCGACGAATCGGCTGTACTTGAAGTACCCCGCCGGCGCTTCTTCTTTTTTTAATATATTTCCATCCGGCTTGTCATTACGCGCGCTCGAAAGTAGTGTAAGCATGTAAAATTGTTGACGAAATTACTGTCGATTTTCAACGGCCGGTCGTAATTAGTTGATGAGAAACTGATGAGTTTATTTCTGTACGGAATTCCAAGTCCATTATCATTTCTAACTAATTGACTTTGATGTTTAAGGCGTCTAATGAATTGCTAAATTGATGATTATTCACGCACACGGAGATACGGTTACACAAATGCGCGTATGCACGCACGCACATATACGCATGTAATCTCTTTTATAATTCATACGTAATCGTTACTTTTCACCTGCTATATCTCTTATTTTCTCTCATGACCTATTTCTTTCGCTTTTACGGTTGCACACACACGCGAAAGTCATTGACTCGAATCTACGTTTTGCTACTCGCTTAATACAAATCATCGCTATAAGCTAAATGATCACATAAATCGTCGGGATTTTTTTACTTTTATTCAAGACTATATATTATTTTTATTCCGGTAGGCCAACTTCAAAGTTAGAAAATTCATAAAACTATTTCCATTTTGAATTATTTTTTATTTCAATTATTACGTTTTGAAATGCGAAAATTTTCTAGGTATAATTATAATTCCAAAGTAGCGTCGAGCAGACGAATTAATTATGTAATGTAACAAGAACGATATAATAGCAATTTTTACGAATTTTTTCTAAACAAGCCTTACTCTATCTAGTTGTCTTTTTTGTTTTTGTTTAATTGTCACCTACCGGGGTTGCCCGATTGTCTTATCGTGGAACGCATAGGGAGAACGCCGACGATTGGTAACGCTAAACGTTCCTTCGCCTCGTGTGGCTTTACATCGCTGTGTCTTATACCAGATCGCTGCACGGCCGGAGAGGGATAGGAGAACGAGCAAGAGAACTGAGCATGGCGGCTGAGTATAGTGTGGATGGTTTGGATCGATGAGAGAAAGCCGCCGGTCTGATTGGCGGGGCCGCGGGGGCGGAACAGGACGTAGCCAATGAACGTGGCTATCCCCGACATATAGCGGTTACGAAATCACTGATTTTTACGCTCGGCGCCCGTCAATTTCGACTCTACTGTAAATACCGTAAATCGAATAGTCGCAATTTAGATATCGTACCGCCGCACACAGCGTCAAGATAAGTCGGCGCCGCGATATTTACACGGTCGACTCCCACGTACTTACACGCACTGCAACGTGAATTGTCGAAGAATCAGGGATGTAAGAAAAAAATGTTTCGATAATTCTTTCAGTTATTATTTCACACAAGCAGCGAAGAAACGTATCGGCCGCGCTAAACTGTCGCTTCTTCCCTCGCCTTTTTGGCAAGTGCATCGGCCCATTCAATTTAAACGACGCGCGCGGACTGGTATACGGAAACCATATAGGCATATTACTGAATTTTCTACTACTCTTCTCTCATGCGTCACGTGATGAGAGAACCGATACCGATTATGAGATAGCAACGAAACGTATCCAGCATGTACATATTGATTCGGACGATAATTCTGATGTACCTTGCATTATCGACTGCCAAATTAGCATAGTGTCATTAAATCGCGGAAAAAGAGAAATAAAATGTATTACGATATTATATCATTAACCTAACATCAATATGTTGTTACTTTCATAATCTTGCATACGCAGACGATAACATTTCCCACGAACACAACGGTAGAATTTATTTTGTACTTAACAAAATTTTATTATTAATGAAGAGAATAGAAAAAAAGTTCAAGAAGAATCTTTATGCAATCATGTAACAATTTGTAACAATGAGTGACGTTTTTAGAAGATATAGTTTTTGTGATTTCTAATTTGTATTAAATTATTAATTAAATATTACATAACGTTAACTCACACACAACTAATCGTGTTAGAAAACTCTCAAAGCCCAATTTTCCTATTACTCGTTAATTTGGATATCGAGAGTCTTTAATTAATTAGTCATTTATTTGATATAGTTTTTATCTTATAGGATACGAACAATAGCACAATTTTACACGCTACTCGGAAAAAAAATCTCTCCAGCGAGATTATTGTCTGCATTTAATTTATTATTTAACATCTTCTCCTGGCTGCATGCATGCGGGTGTGCTGGTGCCGTAAACTCTAAATATTTTTGGCCATATATTCTATGTGGATAATAAATAGTACTGTCGTGATTTATAGCGTTTCATTGCTTATGTAGGAACGCTAGAGTGAAATTTTCATGCGATCTCGGATAGAAAGCGTCGCATTTGTTTATAGACACAGTCTAGACAAAAAGAGCTCGATAAGCGTGCGAAGTCTCGCCGTCGTGTGAAGCTATCTTCGGTGTCATAGGTGCGCAATAATTGATTATTATTCACTGATTTAACAGTCTCCTTGACAGGCATGTTGAACTCTGTCTGACCTCAGCAACTCCGGTTCGGCCATTGATCTCACGAAAGCAAGAGTTGTCAATGCGCCGACCCAAATTTCAACATCACATTATTCCTTTTTACGCTTTTCAACGCTGTTTGAGATACGTGTCGCGATAAGAGCTCCCGGTCCTATCGAGATGCATTTATCAAATCAATCTGACTAACACATATCCTCTGCATCTATTAATAGTCGTTACCGATGTGAATTCCAATTCTAATCAAATATGTATTATGTTGTATTAAATATGAGATATAAAAGGTTTGTACAAACAGTAATCAGTTGAGACATTTCATAAAGCCATTATTCTATTACGAAAAAAGTCGTGCAATTATTATTTTCAAAGAAATTATAGAACGTGCTGACAAATGTGTACGCGCAACGATATTAAAGAATACAATTAGATGTAAGAATTTAAAGTCCTTACATCGTGTATCCCCAAGGAAGTTATTTAAAGAATGAAAAGATTTCATATAATATAATAATTTTAATATTAGAAGTTTAGAATGAATTTTGTATATTAAATATTCTTACCATGTTGAGAGATAATTAAAATTTGAGATATATGCTACTAATAATAATATCTATTAATGTCTTAAAATTTGGAGATAAGACAAGTATCTTTGTCTCTGTAGCAGTGGATCTTAAATGGTTCAACATCCGTTAAAATCGGAACGAAATTGGAGACGTTTTGCATTAAAGAGCAGCTTAAAGAATGCAATATTATGTGCATAAAGCAAGCGTTATCTTATTGGCACTTAAAATCGCATGTGAATTTCAAAGAGACGATTTCGAAGCATTACATTTTTATTAAACGTCGAGACGCAAAACCGAGCGGAATAATATTAGAAACGACGGAAAAGCACGACGTCTGATCGCACAAGAGCCCTGTCCGAATTTTGTCAGAATCGCATTAATTTATTCTGCCTTTCGTTAGCGCGACTGTAGCGAAATGTCGTTTCTGAAGTCGCTTAATTGGGTTTCGCATTGAGAGTAAAAAATCGCCACGAAAAGAGTTAACGGAGAAACTACGGTGGGGCGGCAGTGAATGAGAGACAGAGAGAGAAAGAGAAAGAGAGAAGGAGGGAGAGAGACAGAATATTAAATTAGAAAATTTCATAAATTCCCTTTAGCGATCTCTTAGACGATTCGCGCTTCAAGACCCGTGTTTTTCGCCTGAAATCGTAATGAGCCGTGTCAGGCTAAATCTACATAGCTAGCTATCCGTTCCATATTTTGCGCGACGACGGCACCGACGATCAGTTTCTCTTTTCTCCTACCCGATCGTATTTTCTATCTTCATGTTGTTCGTACGATTAATCTCGGAAAAATAATTGCGAATAATTGGACAAGCTGAGAAGAAACAATGTATCAATTAACTATTATTTGCGGAGAATAGACAAAAAATAACGTGGATGAATTATCATTATTGAATGAATCTGCATTTAGAAAGTGAGGAAAATTAAGAGATGGTGCAGAAAAGTAGCGATCCCCGTGTCAAATAAAGATGATTGATATCTTTTCCGATGTCGTTTATCACAGATAAATATTTTAGAATATCAAATAAATACATCTCGAGAGATTATTTATACAAGATATCCCTTCGTTACAATGGTTTTACTGACAAAAACAAATGCTTCTGTTTTTATATTGCGCTAAAAAAGAATTCACTTTGCCGCAATTCGCGCAATACAATGTTATCGATGACGATGAATCGCGCGAGAGAACGTACTCCGGGAATATTGCGAGAAAGTACGTAAGATTCTTCGCGGAAGTTTCACCGGTAATTATCTAAGTTACCAAGGGCCACGAGAGTCAAAGTGTGAAGTCGTGTTCGAAGTCTTTCTGCACTTCAACGCTCCTTCGCGCCGGTTAATAACAAATGAGCCGAGCTGCGAGCCCCTCACTTTTGTTATAATCGGAGACACTTGCCCTCGTACAGTTACCGTCTACCATTCTGCATTATTCAGTGAATTCATTTGTAGCATTCTAAACAGCCAACTTATATCTTTCGCTTCTTTAACGCTTTTGTTGCTCGCATTTAACAACTCTCTACGGAGGGGAGGATGCTAAAATTATTATACTATATGAAAACTTTGTATTTTCTAAATTTCCTTATCAATAAGACCTTAAGTCCTTAGTATGATTCGACCCTGTGTTTTGCTTTGCTTCGATACATTTTACGATAAGTTTCTAGAATATCTGAAAACTTGCTCTATTTCGGGAAAGACGTTAAAAAAATTCTGTTTTAGTCTAACATTTTTCATATCTTCTACAGTCGACAACATTGCTCACTTATCTTTAATCACAATTTGGACAATATTAATTTGTCTAATATTTTTATAACATCACGCTTGTCTACTTTGCGATCAAACAAAATTTATAAATAATTTATACAAGCATTCTTTTAATAGGGCAGAAATCATTGTTTGTCGTTTACAAAAATTATTGTTATTCTTCATAACTGTTGATACTAATAGACAACATCAATAACTGAAGGATTTTTCTTATTTTACGAGTATATCACAACACATCAAATTTAAAGCAAATTTTTTTCTGTCAGGAACGCCCGTTCGGCATTTTGCGCTTCACACCGCCGCGCCCCGCGACAATGTTCAATCAAATTTTTCACCGTGCATATCTCGCCGCGAAAAAGGTCAAATTTTCGATATTCGTGCACCACGCCATACCGTCCAATCTAAAGCATCAGTATGATCCTCCGGCACGGTACAGCAGTTGATTTACAATCGGCCGTGGGAATTCGCTTGATAATCAAACGAGAGTTTCGGATTGGATTTGTACGGCGCGTTGCACTGTCTCTCTATATTCGAGTCGGGCCGCGCCGCGCCGCGCCGTTACGCGCGCACGAAGCGCGCGAGCGCGGCATCGGCCATGTGAAGGAAAATCAATTAGCCGGGCAAACTGATTCGACTGCGTCTGTTTACTCGTGCGAGTCCGCAATGTGTTTCGCGTCGTGGCACAGGCGCTTCCGCGCATATATGTATATACGCACTCGTACACAGTGTACACACGCGTGTACAGACACAGAGCCGCTACGCACACAACGTGCCGATGCAACGAAGCTTTTGTGTGGCTGATGCACTGCGTAGCTCTCGTACCACGCGCTGCAATACACACACGTATCTCGATATATACACGATGTACGTTCCTACCATCGCGCTCTGTACAAAATGCGCACACGCGTACGTAACATATTCACCCGCGTACATACAATCGTACATAGAATTTAAGAGATGACGTGCGTTATAGCGTGCGATGCTTAATGCGCCACAGCGTATTGTTGCGTAAGCGTATTATCCTTGTTCAAAGAATTTGACTAATAGTAAGTAGCATTCCGCCCACGACCGATATGAATCGACCAATGATTTTAATTTTAGAATAATTCTCTTATCGATGAAATTGAAAGAAGAAGAGAGTGTACATTTTCAAACATTAAGACACAGATTTTTCTTAAACGTTTTAGCGATATTCAGAACAATAAGTAATTTTCAATCTTTTTTATATTTTCTAAGAGAGTGAAAATTTTTTTATGAACGTATATAAAATCTTAAGAGTGTTTTTTTGTGCTGCACATTTAAATTCTTTAAATCTGCTCTGGTGTTCAAATATATCTCTTTGTCTTTTATTCAATGTCACAAGACATTACTCTTTTATTTTATTTTTTTTACTCATTATATAGTTCCTCATAATCAGTAACATTATTTAAACGAGTATCCATATATTTAAAATGCTAATACTATATAATTCTGTACCGTGACGAATGTTTCAAACGATATTAATTTATCAAATATTTGAATTAAATGTTTTAAACGATATTAATTTATTCGACCAAATATTTTGGTAACATTTTTTAACGACATGTTTCAAATATTTCCTGAGATGTATTTTATCGTAAAAGAGAAATATTATAATATTTAAAAAAAGAAAATTTTCCCCACATTGATTTTTATCCTTAGATAAAAAGAATACTCAGAACTCGGAAAACCATGTGTTTCTGTTCGTGTTATTTGGTTATCTGTATGTGTATGTGTGTGCTATTGAGAAATATTAAAGCTAAACTATATCCTGTTGATGAAACAATAATCATATACAAAATGTCAATCATATCTCTTCAGATCGTCGAGATGTATTATTGAAAATGTCGAAAACGAACAACATCGAATTATACGATATATCTTGTCCAAGGCGGCAAATGGATGACACGGCGAGATAATAACGTCAATGAGCGTTTGACAATCGCGCAAAAATACGAAATTGATATTCGCCGAAACAAAAGACGCCAAATTTTTCATAATTCTTCAAGTTTCAACTAAAAATATCTCGGTAACCAAGTCTCGAGGTATCATTAAATTCCATCTAAAATCAACGGGGAAAATAAGGTTCTATCTATTAAATCTTTTTACGGTTATCTCGATGAATATTTGACAGTCGGACGTATAAAAGCGGAGCGCGGCGTCGATATCACGCCACCTTGGCGGAAGATGACAAATGACTGAAAAATCATGTCGAATGCACGCTGAGTGGCACGTATATCTGCAATCGAAGCTCGATGATATATTGTGCGTACACGTCGATTCGAAGTATCGTCACGGACGCGTTGGAACGTGTGACACGTTAATAAAGTACGTCGCTTCGGAAGAGTGATGTATTCATATTAGTCTCGGTGCCCGTAATGACATAATCATTGTCATCAA
Source organism: Temnothorax nylanderi (assembly GCF_030848795.1). Taxonomy (NCBI): domain Eukaryota; kingdom Metazoa; phylum Arthropoda; class Insecta; order Hymenoptera; family Formicidae; genus Temnothorax; species Temnothorax nylanderi. Next base: position 58,516 of record NW_027249114.1, on the reverse strand, counting down.
GAAAACGCGCGAGTGCAGAATTGGCCGACGCTTTAATAAGGACGATATTGAATTACCTAGTTCTGCGCGAATCCTAAAATGACTCATTTAATTTGCGACGGCGTCGCGACGCCGGTATGCCCCGATTCTGTCAATCTTTCGGCTTCGCTTTAAATATAATATAAATGTATACGTATGTATATCGTAGACGTATGTAGACACGTACGTATATGTATAGACGTATATGCGGCGGACAATTGCCCGCGACCCCGTGTGTCGCGCGCACGCGTGCGTGTGCTGCGGCGATCGGCAAAAATAAAATATGCAGACGAGATAAATATTAAGTGCCGTTGACAGGTAAATCGCGTAACACGTTCGATTTCCACTCGGATGAAAATACTTCTCGGCTACGGTCATTAGCCGCGCATTGAAATTTATTACGTGGTCTACGTGGGACTCTAGAACCGCCGCGTGACATCCCTTGTCGAACATAGATCTGCGCTAACAAAATGTACATTTCCGTGATACATCCGACAATCCGATGTTGATTTTACTTCCACCGTCCTGTCGCGCACGTTGTTTCAATATGGAATTGTTATTACAGACAGTTAATGATATATTACATCGGATTTTTGTGTTATAATAAGAAAGGGAGCACTAGAGTTTTAGAACGGAACGAGACCAAGTCTAACAAAACACATTTATAACATTCATGTCACGTATTGTCAAAAATAAAAAAAAATAACTGATGATTAATTTTGAAAAAATACATCATGTTAATGTTAAAGTCACTGTAATCAAAGTATTCGTCAATCAAGTTAGCGTAAAACACTCCAGTCTTTCCTATACAATGAAACATATTAAATAATTGTTTATCCATTTAAATATATTTACAAACTGGCGCTTAAACCTTGTCTTTCTGTTTTTCAGTTTAGTTTAGATTCTCATCTCGTGTGCCGCCATTTCTGCGTGAAAGAAAAAGTATATTTAACATTTATCTATATAAATGAAATTGGTTTGGTGTTGTATTATAAGAAAATCTTGACTCCGATGAGAAATGGCATTTTTTTCATTTTGCAGAGTCGTATATTCGAAGACGCATCCATTGTGTGCAATTCTTGGTCACCGAGGCATAATGTGAGTACCAAATTACGGTTTTTTTTCTTCTTTTTTTTCTATCTTTTTCCTCTGTGCACGTAATTAGGAATTAATTCGAATGATTTGACTTTTCGCGTTATTGAGACAGATGTTATTATTAGCGATGTAATTTATGAGAAAAATCAGCTATTTCATTAATCATAAACTTATTTAGAAGGTAGTTAATAAAGCGCCTAGACGGATTAATTACATCTTTACGGAGCGACGGACGTCGCTGTGACATAATTTTAATAGAACAACCCGATTATTTGAAATCGTCTTCAGACGAGACAATGTAGTTATACATCACGTGTCGTCTTTTATTAATTAGATTCGTATAACATGTACGACAATTTTGTTACGTTGTACATCCTTGTAATATTGCAACATTATAAATTTGATAAATGAAAAACTTATGAGATTTATCAGATATACATATATGAATATATAATATTTAACTTAATTTATCATTATATTTATTTTCTGTTTTATAATCTGTATATTTCCAGAAATAATGTTAAAAATTAAATCAACGTTTTTATGATATATTGAATACTTCTAAATATATATTCTACTTCAAATTATACTATACTTATTTAGATCCTTCATCATAATTAAATGAATCCAATAAAGTTAATAAAGAAAGCGCAGTTACCGTAAACGTAAAAGTTCGTAAACGAGATACCTATATATAAAGTATATGAAAAAACTTGTTGTCACATAAGGGGGAGATTCTTACTACAGAATTTGATAACTTTTCGTTAGTGAAAATTCAATTATAGATTTCACTCTCTCAGAATTATAAATGGAGAAAAAGAAAGAGATGTGACAGGAAAAGGGGAAAGAAGGGGCAATACGGTGCAAGAAAGAGGGAAAACGGAGTGAGAGAAGCAGAGAGAAAGAGGAGAAGAGAAAGAGATTATGAGACTGTTGCTGTATACGAAATGCCCCATAATATTTATGCTTTACGGAGCCACGTAGTTACGGTGGCCGGGCTCGCATAAACTCGCTAACTCGTGGTTACGATTATGGCCAGTAGTAAATTGATTATTTAGATATACGATGAGGCGATGCAGGATAGTCGAGTGCCGTAAAAAGAGCTATGTGTCACTTATGCTCGCCACGGATGCAACAGATACCCGCGGCGACGGCGCTACGACAAGAGTCAACGCGATCCCGGCGCTTTTCGTTGCTCTTCGTTCATTCTCCTCTCGATGGCCGCACGTATTCGTACTATCATTGTATTGTATTTTTCGTACATTTGCATGATAATGGATAAGCGATTTACGGAAGACATGCGATCACGTAAATTTGTGGGGAACATTATCGATAAAAATGACACGCAGGGAGATGGCGCGTTAGATATACATATGTAACAATATTGGATGATACCAAAACAATACGCGACGATAATACGATGGAACCGCAACAGTATGACCGAACGCAACGGAAATGGAAATCGATAATGCAGATTTAACAACAATAATACCAGGGACGAGATGCAGACGCAAGTCGCAACGTCGCCGGCGCGCTTCGACGCCACGGACATAAAAAGACGTTAATATGATAGTATTAGCGACAATAGCAACGCTTAATATTAATGTCGTTAAGGGAGCGGAGCGTAACAGCGCTATTATAAATCGATGATACCCGCTCCGGCGGCGGCGGCGGCGGCGGCGGCGCAACGGCGGTGACGGTGACGGTGACGGTGACGGTGGCGGCGGCGGCGGCGGCGGCGGCGGCGGCGGTGGTGGCGGCGGTGGCGGAGGCGACGGCGGCGGCCGCGGGGTCGAGTCGCGTCTGCGCTACGAATGAAACTGAATTTGATGGACCCACAGCGCGAGAAGCCCACGAATAATGTTCTTTACTCTAGACAGTAGGTACTCCGCCATGCAAGTGATAATTTGAACAGTCTCCCCGTTTTCGTGTCAGACGTCAGATTTTCTGGAAGAACTTACTTATTCATACATCAGACTACTCCGTGATGTAGGTTATCGGACGGAAATAACGTAATTGTCCCAATTTGCGATATCCGATAGCCGACGGGGTCCGTGGCGCGCTCTCTCCGCACTCCGCATTCGGATCCGTAGTAACCGCGAGCTGATCGCTAATCAATTTCGTATATACGGACGATACGTAATTGAACCGCACGCCGCGTGACGAGATTTTATTTTATTTTTTCATTCGCCGCTGATGCGCCCCTTTTAGTATTGATGCCGTGCTATTCGTATCTTATTGACGCGACGGATGCGCTACTTGGCGGCATTTATCGATCGAATCTCTCTCGCGGACGGCTCTCTGACTAACCGCTTGGCTCAGACACGACTGAGCTTTAATTGCTAATTGATTTTGTGCACACGTTCGAAGGTTTATGTACCATATTGATGTGTCCGGGGCACATCTAATTTTGCATTCGTCTGCTTCCCGAACGAAGTGGATTAAGGGAATTGGTTTTCTGAGAATACGATTTTCCAAGGAACAGTGAGCCTTGATAGACAAACGATTATGCGCATCTGATACGAATCAATTATGCAGACTACGCCGCGATATAATCGGCTTATTTTGCTAACGCTTTTACATCGAGGATTGCTCGGAAAAAGAACACGCTCGGATTTATATCCTGAAATTTAACGCGACAATCTTACATCCTCTTTGTAGTAGAGTTAACGTAATATGAACATTAATAAAACAAAATATCTAGGGACACGTAATGATATCGGTAATCTGCTTTACACACCAAAACATCATTAATGTTTTAATAAATATTGCTTAAAAATAATTATATATAGTCAAGAAGAATTATAAAACATTATAATTCTCGGGAAAACGTGAACCGAGGTGAGAAATTAATACTATTTGTCCTGCGCTTCTTCTTTCGGATCGCTTTCCCTAAATCCTAATCCCAAGAGCTACTGATACAATCCTACGTTATACACGGTCTTGTTATCAGTTATATGTTAGCCACTTAATCAGACCTACCGTCGCTTTTCGGATAAATTACGTGGAGAGAACCTGAAGGGTCTGATAATTCAATTGTAATTGCCTAATCCTCATAATACCTTACTTCCAGAAGACGTATCTCGACCGCGTGGGGTCGGCCGCATCGAAAAATGACTCTATTAACCGCGACGACGTAGAGAATCGCGTAAAGGGGAAGAAACTTTGCTAAACAACAGCAGGAAGTGTTAACTATGTGGCTAATAAGAGCAATCTGTATCCTCGGTGGCACCATTAGGCTTCATTCACAATATACAAATGTTTTATGTTATAATATATAAATGTATTATGGTAACTTAACAACGCGCGCGCATAATTTCATAATCCTTTTTAAGCGTATTAAGCATTTTATACATATATAAAAGAGAACGACGGCGAGAGGAGGGACATTTGTTTCTTTTTATCATCACGACAATCAACACTAATAGCATGTGTGCTATGATAACATTTAACTCTCTAATTAATGATCCTAGATAAAGGCTCGGCACTTTAATTAATTTCGATTAATTCAGGTGACGAAATGTGAATGCGAAAAAGACTTGATTCGTTGATAATACAAATAAAAAAAGAATAATAATGTGAAAGATACTTTAGAATCTTCTTCCCCAACTCTGGCAATTTCGACCGCTGCACTCTTGTATATACACGTATATGTGCGTGCACGCATGAAGATCGAGTGACCACTGTTCAAGTGTTACGTTAAAAGAGGGTCCATCGCGTCCTGCCCCTTAGCCGTGAACCGTGATTCATTGCCCTGCTAATGTTTCGATTAAGCAGCATGTCCGTATGAAAAACGTCGTCATTGTGAACACACAACTTCCTACAGGAAGTTATTATGTCTCACACACATTAATATCTCCACGCAAAAGTAATTGTTTCAACTGTACTTTTACACATTTAAATATAGCGAATTGCTTTATCAAATTTATTTGTAAAATTGGTATTTTTCTTCATTCTTTTACAAATCAAGTTCAAAACGAGTTTCAGTAATCTTTAGAGCTTTTTATCATCGCGTGGTACAGACAAAATACTTAATTAACATCTGCTTTCTATTAAAAATTTGTCTTTTCATTTTGTTTTGTGTACAAAGTTCGAATAATTTATATAGGTATGTATATCTGTGTAACAAACAGGACATATCGTACATTTTTCATTTCGTATCTCTCCTCTCACTAACATGTTGATTGTCAACTCTGGCGGAATGCTGCTCCGCATTTCGTTACAGAAAATACAACGAATGACAAGACGGCGAGAGGGAAATTTCGGAATTAAAAAGAGTGACGGCAGTTCAGCAACCTAGAGACAGCCTGTAGGTACGCCGTACTCGACGAAGACACGAGGAGTTCATAAATAATCGAAGCGCTGGAACACGCCAGTGGTTTCCGCATGAAACATTGATCGGGCAACGCGGACATTACAGGTCGTAATGAAATAAGTGGGCAGTGAATCACTTTTAGCTTTACCTGCCTCAACCAAGCTAACGATATTTTGATAACTCTTTCGGATTAATCTGGACAGGGGCAGGCTTGGGGGGTTACGGAAAATAAAGGGTTGTTGAAGAGAATATAATAAAACTTTTAAAGACACCACTACTTCATATAGCACCCGCATAAAATATATAGCAGAAGAAACAATGTACATTTTATATGTATATGTATATAATCATAATTTTAGATTGTATGTATGAACATTCGAACCTGGTTATTTGAAATTATTTTTGACATACCGCAATTTATCAATTGTGATTGTACAGATGGTTAAAACGCATTAGCATTAAGTCATCGCTAATCAGTCATTGTTAGATAAACATATTGTGCGACACTGAAATTCGTTATTTTATCGTAACGGATTTTAACCGGAAAACGTGGATATCGTGGATTTCGTACATAAATATTTTTTAATATTCAATACTTCTATCATCGAAAAGAATCTTTAAAAATTGTTACTTAATACGTAGAAAGGGTCGATAACAGATTTTAAGTTATTGACCCTTTCTATGTATTAAGTAACAATTTTTAAGTACGTTCATAATAATAAATTATGCAACATATTAAATAGAGAATCCAGCAAACTCATTCGTTCATATTTGAGAATTAGTTTAGCCGATTAACGATTCACACAACAATGATATCAAATAACAAGTAGCGCATCTTCACACGAATAGAAAACCAATAATTATTACTTAATATTATTACTTAATAGAAGAAAAACCCACTAAACAACAGAAATAGTTTAAATTATGCATTGTAATTTGTTATACACGTAAAATCATTGAGACAATGATGAGATAGATAATATTTAGTAATATATATTGATATTGTTTAAATATTAACATCATTAATTGCATCTTTTACTATTATAAAAAATCATCTTTACGCTAAGAATTGTGTCATTATATATTACGTTTAATAACTTGTTATATCATAAAATGTTATTATGTGATACCATAATTGTATAATTTTGCGATTGAAAATCGGCTTAACTTCATATTAGCGTACAAAGATGCAAATCTTGTTCAAACGTAGGTTTAAAAAATATCTTTGTTGAAATGGCTTCAAAGGCATGTTACAAGTTACATACGACTTTACTCTGAATTCTTTGAACGTAGATCGAACATAGTAACATGTCGCAAGTGACAGATGTAGTTGATGCGGAATGTCCCATATAATATCGATCTCACGACGGTGTACAGGCAAGTCTAAGTGATATGAGGCTATGAATGCAACGTATAGCTTTCATTAAGATATCCTCCTAAAAGAGTTCCTTTAATCAATAACAAAGTGTATAGGTGGAAACAAATTAGCTGCAGTCACAAAGTCCATGTGTACAGTAATCGATATTAAGTTACATAAATTTAAATTAGTTTGCATCAATACAAATTTACGTCAGCAGAATCCATCGTGATGCCCTATCAAGTTTAGAATAATATTGTTACAAGTGAATAAAACTTGTATGATTTTTCTTTCTCGAAAAAAAAAACGATAGAAGAAAGAAAATTAAATAATTTAATTAAAAATTAAAAAATTACATAATGTATATCGATCGAGAAACATTAATGTCTGAGAAATTAATACAGAATACGCATAATTATGCATTCACGAAATTCTTCCTACATCAGCAGGTTGTAAAAAGGGAATTTTGAATTCAACCCCCTTCACACATAACGCGCCATGAAATGAAATCACACCCCCCTTGTTACTCCGTTCTGCGCTGCTCATAAATTTCGCCGTAGCGTAGTTTAAGCTATTTTCGTTACCATTAAATGTTGACTTCGCCGAGGGGGACCGGATCTCCAAACACGCGAAAGGGAATCGGGATGGTCCTCCCCCCGGCTCGTCCAGTTTCGCCACCGCTGCGCGATACTGACGGATATATTCTGTCCACCGTCCCGAGGGGGACTCGGTCAAGTATCCATCCTTCGGATCGATTCCAGTGTAACGGATGAATTTGATTACCGAACATCATAGGGCATGTGTACACGCGCTAATACAATAACGTTACCGGGCTCGGGGGGGATCGTAATCTAATACCATTAATCCGTGCAAATATCCCCGTTTTTCCAATTATATACATATCTGTTGTTTTGATGTACTAAAAAATACTATATATGTAAACATAATCTATAATCTTTAGTATCGAACATCCCGCGTTAATTATGGGAATTGTTTTCAATTTTCAAATGTAGATTGATCCGCATAAAAAATTATTTCTTGTTATTATTTTTCTGTCATACACGGAATAATTCCGTAAAAGATGGCCAAACTTTAGAATTCTTATTCTATTCACCTTAAGACTTAGAAGGGTTATATAAACGTGGAATCCGAAACGTTTCCTTACCGAGTTAAAGATACTTTATCTTTGCGGCAACATGTTCGTAGTTCACACGACGAGTAGATGTTTTGACGAAACTTGTAACCTTTTACGAGGCTGCATTCGCAAGTTGCCGTTCGGATAAACTCGTCTTCTCGAGGAAAAGTAATTTAATATTCCAATGTAAAGTTTATATATAACGCAATATCATGTGCATTCTATAGCAATTTCTGCAGTTTTTTATCATTTTTAATAATTTTTCAAAATTTTGAATACATGCACTTAGATACATGTTGAGCTATTATTCCAGATTACAATTAAATATCTAATGAAATAAGTAACAAGCAACAACATATTTTTAAATAATAAATATCTCTTTGCAGCATACATTTACAATATATCATATGTTTGTTTGAATCAAATTAATAAGTATTAATGCGCAATAACAAAAAGAATTTTATTTATTTGCTTAATTTAAAATGATAATTAAATTTGCATAATAAAATAATAGAAAGTCCTGAGAAAACTTCAAAATTCAAGCTAAATAATAGAGAATTTGTTTGCCTGAACCTAAAAAACTCGCAAAACGCGAACATCTCGGATAACAAAACTATTTTTGGGATATCGATCGCACAGCCATGTTGCCGTCCAGTATACAAACTCACTGTTGCCCAGACAACGTCAAACGGATTAAATTCAATAAGAATTTATATAATAAATAATAGGCTGTCCAATAACTAATCATCATTTGCATTATAATCATATAAAGTGAATTAGTTTACATTTGCCAATTACAATGTTTAATCTGTCTTTCTTTGCGCGCAGTTATAATTTACAAGTCAAAAGTATCGCTGGTAATATAGGATAATGGTTTTTAAGTACTACAAAAATCGCATTAATATTCAATAATTAAAATTGTTCAAAAATTAATGCAATATTAATTACAGCAAATTTCGTTTTAAATGTTGTAAATTAAAAATAAAGTAACTGTAGATGTAATTGCAAACATATGAATGGCAAAAATTAGGTAGATGCATGTTGCAATTAGATCGTAATGTATGTTATAATAGGTACTATTCGAGTTGTTTGAGTTCGAGTTGTTTGACAAAACGTTATTTAATGCTTTAATCGATGATATATTATGCACTTTGTGTTTCAGGGTGATTTATTCAGTGGCTTGAATAGCGGTCTGCAAGATGGCTTACTTTCAAGAGCGGAAGCTTTGGCAGCAGATTTGGGGAAGCACAACGCCGGGACGCCGATGCCGCTAAAGCACGATCCCGTATCTGTGTATCATCACGGAGCACACATGCCTACCCCCCACCCGAATAACCGGCCACATCATCAGGTACAATCACACCTCCTTGTGAGTCCGCATTTTTGATATATTATTCTCTCTATCGTACATATTGCATCCTACAATACAATGACACTACAATGCTACAAAGTGAACGTTATCTTATGCAACGGTATGTCAATAAACTACATAGATGCACACTTTACGAATCGATAAGACTCTCATTGAAAGGGAGTAGTCTCTCTTTCTTTTTTGCAAAAGAAAAAAAATGGAAAAACAAAAATATTAATCGCGCGATCTAAAGCCGTTTAAATATTATGCAAAATATGGTGTCGCGACTATATTTAACTGCATATCAGATCGAATAATTTACGCATTTTGTATTTCTATTCTTATATCTTGTATTAGATATCGTAACTACATTGAGAGATTCCACGATATCGTTGATAATAAAAAAAGAATAGTACAATATTGTTCGCGCGGAATAATTATCGTGATAAAAGCTGAAAGGCCGCTGCTGCCGTTTCGTAACTCCCCCATACACAAACCGGGGACGGTACATCCATAAAATGCAACGAATCCAACGGTCAGTTAAAATCGTTGCCAATAATTAATTACGTGCAGCAATTAATTTTGAATTCATATTTAATCGGCAGATTGAAAAATTCAATTTACGCAGTTTATTTGTTAATATCGCGAACAATGCAGACAACGATTTTAATTTCCTGCGTTTTAATGGTTAATAAGCCGCATTATATTCACAACCGTCGTTTATAATCGTGCGATAACAGCAGTCGCGGCGTGGTCATGTCGTTTAGAGATGGATACGATATATAGGTATGATTTCGTGTGCGAATTGCGTTTCAATTTGTTGCCTCGTGTGCCTTATGCTAATCTGAGCAATCTGATGCTGATGAGAAGAGCACGACGCGACGGGAGAGAACGACGGGTGCCGTCGAGTAACCAATGCGCATCGATCCGGAATGATCTTCTCAAATGTAGGGGCGTGTTGCTTGTATATTATCTCCGTGTCGTGACTGCTTGTAATGCCCCCTTCCCTCCTTAATAGAACGCAATGAATTCTAAGGGTCCACGGGATCTGCGGCGAGGGTTCAATATGGGTTTTGTTCAACTTCTCGCGTGCCGGCTTTCTGCGGGATTTGCGTACATGATTTTATCGTCATAAATCACCTCCTCTGATTTTCCTCGACTCCACTTAGATACAAATTATTTAGAACATTGTATTTTAATTTGATCGCATCTATCGCGCCATTTGTGCGACATTGTTTAAGTCATACGTTTCAGACAATAAATCCAATTCTCTGACTTCATTTTTCGATGCTATTCCTCGAATTCTAACGTAATTCTAACAAATTGAACTAAAACTACCTCAATAATCTTGTATTTTCGAATTTTTTGAAAATTATGTACATTTTCCATAAACGTATATAATTATCTTTACAAATATGTATTATAAAGAAAATCGAAACCGATACTCAGCTTTAACAAATTACAGCGTTATTAATTTGTCTCGTTGTGAGATATATGATTTTACGTGTAATCTAATTTCGGAAAGTCTGTAATAGAGTTACGTGCAAATAATCTAAATTTCAGTGACCGAGCAGCGACCAAGGAAATCAAATCCCATAGCTATTCAATTGGATATGCAGCTTCGTACAATAAAAACACTTTCAAATTACGCTCGATCGAGAGCATTGAGTTTTATTAAACACGCGCGGTATTTTGGCACCGTTTTGAAGAAAACATGCGTACGTGAGGTAGATATATAAGGGGGAGTGACAAGTAATAACAAGAAAGCGAGAAATAATTCGGTTTTAAGTGCGCGTATATATAGTAGGAAAGAAGGACAAAAATAGAAAGGCAAAAACAGGCGTCGAGCTGATGTAAAAACAGCTATGCGGGTACGCGTGAGCGTGTGCGCGCGGATCGGGAACGCGGAACGGATACAACGCGGCACGGACAAGGAGGGAAGAAAGAAAAATTAGGGGTGAGGTGGGCAATAGAGCAAGGAGAAAGAGCAAAACATAGGAGCCGGCTAACCCTATACCATCGTGTCAGCGTAATGATGAAATATTGCGCAGGTCTCTCGGGCCCTACCTCGTACGCCCCTGGGCAAGTCCACCCCCGACAACCCCCGACGAAACCCCCCTCTCATCCCTCCCCCTCCCCCCCGTACGCTTGTATATTTGCTGCCGGTGCTCCCGAAGCTTCCACCTTCTGCCTTTTCCACGCTGCCCGCCAGTGTCCGTGCAGCGCAACCCCCCTGCATTTCTGATGTAACTGCGCTATCCCAGGGCACCACCGCCGACCGAAACCGTGCCATCCAGTTAGCTCACTATACTGCCGTTCTCATGAGAATAGATGATGCGCGTGTTGCCTACGCGTGTACGTGTACGTGTACGTGTACGAGCCTCGGCGAGGTCGTGTAAGCGCTTACGTATGTACGTGAGGTAATGGCCGGATTGAGAACGACGTGGATATTTTTAGTAGCGATTTTTATAGTGATTTCGGCGTTATATACTCCGCGTTACGTACTACCCGAACGCGATACAACGCAGTTCCGCGTTCAAAGCTAAGAATAATTCATGCAGAATATAAGCAAACACCAGAGATTGGGATTAAAATATAAATGTACTTATTAATTAAGAGTGGATTCAACAGATAATTCGTACGCATCTCATCATGTGTTTAAATATTTTATATGAATTAAATATTTTATATTTATATGAATAGATTTTGATATTTATCATGTATGTCTATCCTTTTAAAAGAATAAAGCCATTTTAAAATAAAATCCACAAGAGATCACATGCTATATCGATAGTCACTGTCATTTGCGATATAAATTATCATTTAATGACTTTATCGTACGTGTATGAAGAACAATTTTATCTGAAATATACGCGTGAACTAATTCTAATTACATGTCCTGTCCCCACGGTCAAAAGCGTGGCGTCTAGTTAATTCAGTATACTCTCGTGAGACCAGACGATTTCATGTGTGCAAACAAGATCATACGCGTGTGCGTGATACTTTACATACTTAAGTATGTAGAGGACGGAATAAATAAATTATGTATTAAAGAAGATTAACAATTAAGATAAGGTAATCGGATAAATTAATCGCAACGCGACTTGAACGAGAATCATAATAGGCGCATATTGGGACATTCTCAGAAAAACGTTAACGAAATTTAAAGGGAATAGGAAACGACAGATGAAATATAGAAGATACCTTCTTCGTACTTTTTTCCCCGAACAAACAAAGCATTATTTCGAAAAATAGCTTTCTCATCTAATCGTCCTTAATTCGCGATTTATCGCATTTGGCACGTGACAATCCATTTTCCGTTTCGTTTCAGACAGATGTAACATCCGATATTGGCTTTAAGAAAACGAGTTAACAGCATGCCACCTATGTAACAGCAATCTAAGCGAAGAAAAATATGAAAGAAGTTCATAAATAATTTCTAAAGAGTTATGCTGGAGGTGCGTTCTGCATTCGTGACGACGGCCGCGGCACGTGCTGCATAATTATACGGTGTTAGCTTGTACATATTTCCTACTCTCTCCACACTTTCCGCACTCGACCTAACTTTGCTTTTTATCCCCTTCATTCATGCCTCTCCCACACCATGATGGTGCTTCATCAAAATGCATTTCCGCAAACTCGGCGATACGATACGCATCCGGCCTTTCAGCGTCTACCTTCGTATTTACACGTTTCACTTTACCTTGCGTATTTCCTTGAACAGTACATATATGAACCGAATTTTTCGAATTTTTTAGCTGCAAGATACCTTTTTACTAACATTTAATTGTTAATATCACATTTTAATAATTAAATATAGAGTGCAGTCGATAAAACCTTATGTTATGGATAGTCAAGAATACCTTTGTTCCAGTATTTATAATTTAGATAGATATTATTAATGTTTAACAGATTTACGAACAATTATCTTTTAAGTCAATTGTAGATTTCCTTTTATTGATCGATATATTGTTAATCATTATATTAATAATTATGTCAAAAAATAACACAAGAAGAACATTAATAAGAGAGAAAAGAGAAGTCTTAAAGCGTTTAAGTACATTACAAAATCTCGCTCTATGTTACGAGAAGTAAGTATTTGAAAAATAAAGACTGATTCGGTTCTAAAAGAGAGACAGAAAAGACGGAGTACTAATAAATACTAAATTTTACTAGTAAGGGCTACTCTTGCATAGTTATTAGCTAATTAAGATTCAGGTGATTATCATGACGGAACACTAATTTTTGTATTGTTTCGTCAAAGGATATCGGCATCAGTGTATTCAACTAGTTGTCTACTAAAACTTTCAACATATCGTTCCAGAAATGTTTCGCGACAGTATAATAAACATTTAAAAATCTCCTTCCAAGGAAACGCAAACGCGTGCTCGTATTGAAGATGTTTAATTCGCGTGTTCCAGATGAGCCATCCAGGAATGGAGAGCCTCGACATGCTGGATCCAGCAAACTCGATGACGACACTGACGCCAATGTCCGACAGCACGGGTAGCGGACCGGGGCATCACGGGGGCATCCACGGTCCCTCCGTGTACGGCGGCATGAACGGTATGATGAGTCATCACCATCATCACAGTAACCTAGGCAGCGGTGGCGGCGGCGTGCCGCATCCGGCGCACCATCATCCGGCGATGGCTGCAGCAGCCGCGGCCGCGGCCGCGGCGGGCCTGCATCCCGACGCCGATACCGATCCGCGCGAGTTGGAGGCCTTCGCCGAGCGATTCAAGCAACGGCGCATCAAGCTCGGCGTCACACAGGCCGATGTTGGCAAAGCGCTCGCCAATCTCAAACTACCAGGTGTCGGCGCTCTCTCGCAGTCGACGATCTGTCGCTTCGAATCGCTCACGCTCTCGCACAACAACATGATCGCCCTGAAGCCGATCCTCCAGGCGTGGCTGGAGGAAGCGGAGGCCCAGGCGAAGAACAAGCGACGGGACCCGGACGCGCCCTCGGTATTGCCGGCCGGTGAGAAGAAGCGGAAACGTACGAGCATCGCCGCGCCAGAGAAACGCTCGTTAGAGGCGTATTTCGCGGTGCAGCCGCGGCCGTCCGGTGAGAAGATCGCGGCGATCGCGGAGAAGCTCGACCTAAAGAAAAACGTCGTGCGAGTCTGGTTTTGCAACCAGCGGCAGAAGCAGAAGCGCATGAAGTTCGCGGCTCAACATTGACCCGAGGGTGGCTTGTGACAGCAGAACTGACCGTACCAGCTGCCCAGTCTCGAGCCGAAACCCGAACCTCTGACTGAGTTTCAGGGATGGCCGTGAAGTTGCCCAAAACTCCGGAAGTGGGCTTCCCCCGACTGCGCCGATGGACATCCGCGGTGAGGATGATTGTCCGAGTCATTGTCGTCGGACGTAACGTCACCGGGATATCTATCTGCGACAGTCATTCGCGGCCGCTAAAACGAATGGCTCGATACTACAGGCAGAACGTATCGGTACACGAGGCTGTCACAGGCTGAAGACGAGTCGCTTGTTATCACTGCGCGTGTGTAATATGCTTGAAACGCATATTCTGGAATCACCGGTTGCAGGGAGCTATTCTTGACCCGTTTCGGTTCGCGATTCTCTCTCCTCTTCAGCTAAACACGATTACCTCTCGTGACGTTATACAGCCAATGCAATGAAACGCTGGTGACGCATTTACGAATGTTTCACGATGGATATCATCGCGGTATGATGGCAGTAAATATAAATCCATATCGAAATCGGTCCGATCCATATCACATCGATATTATAGTTTTTCTTCACGCGGAATGGAAGTTGTTGCAAGACGATTTCTAATGTAAAATGAACCGTTTTTATTAGATTAACTATTAATTGACAAACTTCTAGCTGACTTTTCCTTAATCGAGAAACGTCAAAAACATATATCTTCTCTACACTCTAATGTTGAGATATGGTAATCAAGTAAATTCAAACGCACATTACGACACACCTCCTTATTTCAAAAAGTGTGGATTTGTATTACGATTTTATGAAAACAATTAAACCAAGATTTAATTCAACTCGAATATCTGTGTTATTATAATACTACAGCTAGGATTTCTCCCGATCGTCTGAAGAGTCTTCGAACTTGCAATCCGCAAAACCACGAGATCAAACACACGATAGCTACCAACGATAGCGATAAAACAGTTTACGATGCCATTTGCCCTTCGATCCCTCGTCGTATGGCATCCGCGGTTGAAATCGCTGTTCGACGCCGATTTCACGATCATTTCTCACATTTCGCAAATAAATATGCGAAATCCTATAATCCATGTGAAATAAATTTACAACAGAAATGGCATTTCATAATTCTTTGCTAGAAAATAAAAGTTTAATTTCTATACCAAGATTCGGCTTTTGTTTACAATATCGCATAATTTTTTGTAAGTGTATAACTGTATTAATATTAATAATACAAAATAAGATAAACTGTTTTTAAAGCGTATGTTACTACGCTTTAATATCATTTAATAATTAATTGGTTCAAAGCAGTAAGCAAAAGAACTAACTAAATGTTAAAGAAAAAATTTTTTATATGTAATCTTCTTGGTTTATCTCATTATAAAAAAATTAACGAATAGAAAAGTTGAAAGTAAAAATTGGTTGTCTTACTGTCTCTAGTACAAAATAATAATATTTAATTAGATATATAAGAGTGAAATTTTAAAGTATCCAAATAAAATCGTCATGGTGTCTATTGATGTGAATGGATCGTCATATCAATCGCAATTGCGATCTTAACAAATTTTCAGCTCTGAGCTTATAATATTGTATTTTACGTAGTCACAAATCGATAACATTTATATCGCGAAATAACACATCGGAAACAATCATAAATCACTAGGTCGCCATTGCAATAATTTATTGAGCAATAATCATTGAAGGCACGATCGGGAGATAATTCCGACGAGGTTGAAAAAGCGAGAAAGAGAGAGAGAGAGAGAGAGAGAGAGAGAGAGAGAGAGAGAGAGAGAGAGAGAGAGAGAGAGAGAGAGACTTTTCGTCGTTCGTTTATCACGGACGAGCTTGTCGTGACAAGTGAACGGCAAAGAGCAAGGATTACCAACGCGTCTTGAAAAGTACAACTCGAAACATAAAATATAAAGTACGTATTTGTTATAAAGACGACGCGCGGATACGTCGCGCCGAAGAAAAAGTGATATTAATCCTAATGAAGACGCTCAGTGCAGTGTAAACAGTGAAGAGAACGATAGTGCGCGTATGAACGAATGAATGTGTGTTGCGTATGTAAGAAAGAATCAGGGGTAAAGTTTAGAGAAAGAAAGAGGAAGGGGCAAATGAAAGAGAGAGAAAGAAATAATGAGAGAAAGAAAAAGAGAAAGATAGAATGAGAGAGATAGAGAGAAAGGGAGAGAGAGAGAGGAACAAACTAACAGAGCTAAGAAAAATGTTTTACGTAGTGATATTGGACAATCAGTGAAAAGACTGTACCATATCATATTAAAGCAATACTGTAGTACGTAGTAAACGAATTAATTATACTTTGTTCGTATTTTTTATGATCGTCCGCGCATCCGCCATGCGTCATGCGCCGACTATTTTCGTAAAAAGGAGAAAAAAAAGACGGAAGGCAGGAAAAAAAAGAAAAAGAAACAGGGCGAACGACACAACGAGGGGGTTGTTTTAAGTCTAGGTGCATATTCTGCTTTCAGACTCGACGATTAATAATAATCTCCTTATTGATCCGATATCAAGGATGCGACCGGCGCTTACGTTGCGGTCTCCACTTTTGTGCGGATCAACGCGTGCGCCGTGGAAAA
Organism: Temnothorax nylanderi; assembly: GCF_030848795.1. Lineage (NCBI taxonomy): Eukaryota > Metazoa > Arthropoda > Insecta > Hymenoptera > Formicidae > Temnothorax > Temnothorax nylanderi. The sequence goes on along the minus strand of NW_027249114.1, from coordinate 41,456 downwards.
GCATGTTTGCTCACGCGACATGCGTGCGTCGGGATGAGGGTTTAGTTTTTTCCGGTTTTATTTCCCCAAAAAAGTACGATTAATATCGGATGCACGGATAATCCGAAATCGATGGATATCTAACTATCTACGTGTCTATCTCTTTCTGTTCGCCGACATAAAGAATCCGTCGGTATCGCGCTGTTCTGTAACGACAACGAAGTTCTCGAGTATGAGATCGACATCCTCTTCGCGGAAGGTAAGGCGCAATAGCGACTCTCGAACGAGAAAGCACGGTCTGTTTCTGATATAGTCGGAACGGTCGTGCTGCAAGTCGCGATTGTTAAAATTTTCTGCACTACACTTTCTAAAGTTGGATATACGCGTTAATGATTCACTTTGCACGTAACTAAAAACGCATTTCAACATATTCGTGAACATTAGTTTTGCCTATATTATAGGTCAAAAAAGTTTTTATATCTTGCGCGCAAATTCAATATGTATATTTTTTATTTGAAATCTTAAAAACTCTATGATGTATATTTATTGAAAAAAATGAGATATATTAACTTTAATAAATAAAGAGACAGGACAATCTCGGGGACCGACGCTTTTAAATATAATATTAGAATTACATAAAATTTGTTTTTTCTTAGTTATTTATAAATAGAAAAATACTTAAATAATTCAAAGTCACAACTCTGTGATCAAAATAAAAAGAATTTAGGCTAACATTGGAAATCCATTCTCTACAAATGGCAGGTTTACCTGCCATGAGGAGGGTTTACCAACCGAAAAGTTGCCTGTAGAAATTCGCCCTCTACTTTGGCAAGTAGAAGAGAATTAAGCACAAGTGACATGAGATGGTATCCGAAATGTCGGCTCCTCGTTCGGTTTCAATTTGGTTTCATTTCAAGTTGAAATGTATTATCATTGAATTCTGTAAAATATTAATTAGTTTAAAGTTTCACTTATCAATATTTTTATTCTAAGAAAATATATTATGCGTAATCATTTAATAAAATCTGTGTTCCAGCAAGTCGTATACAGTACGATTTATTCGATAAAATTAGATATTTTTTTATTCTAACTTTTTTAGATCTGTTTCAACTATTTTATATTTCTTAACAAATAGTACCAACGATATGGAGGCCTAATTATAAAGTTATTTTACACTGGATAATAAAGATAAATTATATTCTTCAACAATTTTACTTATCAATTACTTTCAGATAGATTTTACTTCGTTAAAACAATCCATCTGCTACTTTCTTTGTCTTTAAGTCTCAAAAATTTGTATTTGTACCAAACAATGAAATATATGGTATATAAAAATTGTGGAAAAATTTGCCAAACGCATAGTCATGTGTATCCAACATTAGAAGAAATCTTGTGTAAAGAGGATGAAGATACATCCAGGCAAACGAAAATACTAGTAATAGTTGAAAGTGAAAAAAACGGTAGCAATTTTTAAATTGTACATATATATAAGAGGATAAGTATTTTATAGGAGAGTAATAGCCTATTTGCCATTTTACTAGGTAGTGGGAGAGAAGTTCTAGTGCAATATAGGAGTCTAGTGAAACGTTTATTATTTATTGTTTTCTTTCTTGTCTATGGCGCTACTCCAGCGTAGCAATATCAACGATTTAGTCAGCCCTTATCCACGGTCATTGAAAATCTCAGAACCGCCCTGCATCGCGACCGTTTTTTTCGTAGAAAAAAAAAGAAGAATTATTTTCCTACACGTAACTATTCAATTGCGTAACGTATCGATTCATCAGCGATACAATTGTGTTAAGTATGTGTTTTTTAATCACCGCACCCCTTTAGCTCAAACTCAAACTCTGATGAGTTAAAATATTGGGTATATAGATATTTCGATAAAAGACCTGCCATCTCTTTTATTGTCTCGTAATCTTGTTCCTTTGTATATCTCCCCTGTTCTTTATTATGTTTCCCTTTATTTTCGATTGTACGAAAGCTATCGTGAATATAGCCAACGATTATAATTAACGTTCTTGATAATGTTGTTGTTACGTAACTAATAAAATTATGTAAATATGATTCGCGTAACCCTATGAATTAGATTAAGAATATGTTTCACGCACTTGGACCGAACGTACATCAAATAAGAGAGACGCCAGGAAGTATGTAGAATTATATATTATACTAACACGCATTATTACACATGTTAAGTTTTCACGAAACATCCGACATTTATTACATCAAATTTGTGCAAGAGTATGTAAAATCTTTTATTTTCCGAAGACATTAACATTAAAATTTTTTACTCTAAAAATACGGTCTATGTAAAAAAAAGTTTCGACATTTTTTATCAAGAAAGATCATCGTTCTTCAAGGACATTGTTTCATGAGAAAATGGAAGTAAGACATGTATAAACAAAAAACAGGAAATAAATAAATTCTAAGTGAAATTAATTATTCTATTATTATTGCGATATATAAATATGGAAACGTCCTGATATTAATTCCATATACTTCCTGTATATTGCCAAACTCTCAGCGTCATTAATTACTCTTTTTTAACTTAATTATACCATATCGTTATATCTATAAAATATATATAAATATTTTTTTCCATATTTATTACATGACTAAGTAAAATATTTAACGGGTTGTGAGTTATAATTTGTTGCGCTTATACAATACGTCATGATAAGTTTCGATCATTTAAATGGACATCGTTGTATCATGTGAAAAACTTTGAAGATTATGCACTGCTACGTTATACGCGAAATGTTCCAGAACCATCGAATATTTTTTTTATATAACCAATGATTCTTTGGTTACTTTAAAACCAATTTTTTTCTTATCGAGAATATCGAGAAACCGATAGTTTTCAAACTAGCAACTGAAATAATGTTTCGCAAACTGAATTTTATTAGTTTTCTTAATTCAAAGTAGAATTTTAGTTTGAGATTTGAGAAACGTTTTTTTCGAATTAGCTAAAAAATAAAATATATAGCAGTTAAAGGAACAAACTGTGGTTTCAAGACATTCTATATATATATAAAAAAAGTGATAATGACTCTGGTACATTGCAATAATAAAAAAGTATGCCTCTATCCGTGCGTCATTATATGCAACGTAAGCATTAACTCGTCAATGCACAGGTTTCTAATAAGTAATTATCGTTTAATAGAGAATGTTCTAAAAGCAAACGTTTACTCTCTCTCAATGAAAAGGAATCTCGATGAACAATGTTTATGTTAATTAATATTTAGTATTTTTAATTAAAAGATACTTGATAAACAAAAATGTACGAAACATCCTGAATGATGAATGATTATGATTTTCTATTGCGTAAGATATCTCAGTTTTAACAAAATAGGCTATTTATGAGTAAGACTGTAAAACGGAATAGAAAGTCTCCTCGAGCGCAAGTATAGCGCAAATATACATATTTAATACAGGGTAACGAGTCATATCATAATGTGTTTTATCAATTGTTATCGTCATAAAGCTGAACTTAAGAGTCTTGCCAAATGATACGATTAGGCACACGCGATGTCAGGAAACTACGTCGCAATATCGACTTGCGCAGATTTGCGCGTCTCCGTAATATATTTCTATATCAAATCGTAGTTTGAAGGATCTTTTAACGGGAAAATTATTATTTCGGATTTGTGTTAACGTGTGCAGATTTCGTAAGAAGAATATATAATTAGATATTCTTAATGAATTCTTTAATGTACCAGTCTTTTGAAGAGCGCTAATTGTTTAAGGAACATTACTCGTCTCTAATCCTTTCAATACGATCTCAAATGGTAGAAAATGTTGTACGTAAATGTATAAAATACATCTGGCTATAATATTATTTAGAAAACAGCTATTAAGCGCTCCCACTGCAACTCACTGCAGCTAATCGATTGTGATGCGTCATTGAGAAATTTATATTTTTGTCTCGTAGAGAGATATACGGTTCTTACTTCTTTTGCCACAAGTTTAATTTCCGAAAGCATTGATCGATGGATTTACAAAATAATTTACATAAATCGAGCGCGAATGTAAAAGTCGAAGCTATGGCGTTCTAAGAGATTCCTGCAGTCCGACACGAAAGATAAAATACCTAATATTTTACGTACGTCAAGTAAACGGATATTCACGAAAATAGGTCAAAACAAAATTGACACAACATCTATCACTGCAACTCACAAAATGTTTCCGATTTTTCTTACGAATTACCGGTAACACGAATTATCTAATCAGACGATCTGTGGCGAAAAAATGATCGCGTTGTACCGTCGCATGGTATATACGCGTAAACAGTAAAGACTCTTATGTACGCGTGTTTATAATTTATTCATTTTTATGGCGATTGCGCGGATCATCAACCATCGCCCCAGATACTCGCGCGGCACGATTTCAACCGAAAAGTATTAACGTCAAAACGTTATGACGGAAGCATATTTGTATAAAGAAATATGAAAATTAAATAATTAATATAAATAATTATTATCAGTAAATATAGATTAAATGTTTATACATATAAATTGAAGGGGGGATGGGGGAAAAAAGCCAAAATGAATTGTTAAATTTAAAAGTCTTACTCATAGGTGTTCACGTGGCCAGCTTAGGTAGCTAAATTCTACATAGAGAAAAACGCGATGTCGTTAGCACATTTTACTCATCATTTGATTCGGAATTGTCAAAGTTGATATCCAACGCAATCTAACGCTCCGATAACTTAAAAAATTAGCTACACATGCCGTTTTGTCGGACGACATCGCGTCGATTCCTCGTTATTCGGTTTGTTAAGATACTTTACGCGTAAATATTTATAACATAGAACAAACGCAACTCTCTCTTTAAAAACTATTTTAAATAGCATCGATACGATAATGTAAGAAAGAAGTAGAGCATATCTATCTTCCATTATAAGGAGAATCGCTTTCGTTCTACATCTATCTTCGTTCTACACTCTTTATCGAGCGTCCACCAACGCTTATCTATGCATTTACAGACTGGTAAAAATCTGAAACGATCGCGAATCGTCGTTTGTATAATAGAAATAACACTACATATTTATGTTTACACTATGTCTACGTACAACACATTCAACGTGTCCCATAATAATTCCAGATGTGTCAGAATATGAATCTATATGTGTGTAATAACAATCGACAAATCATAATCATAATTTCACAGCGAATTAAATTCTTATTAATCTCTATAAATTGTAATTAAATGCGCGATTAGTGTAAAAGTGAAACGCTATTTATGAGTAAGACTGTAACTATCGCGAACCGATATAATAATATAATAAAGACATATCATAAAAGATACTAGATACTTTAATTGTCTGACATTGTAGAAATTTCTATGTAAATATGTTGCGTGCAACTTGGAGCAATGTTTCGAGGCTACGTTTTATGTATAAATGAATCATATTATCCCATAGAGCAAGCTGTTTGATGTTACATTCTTCTTATTTGCTTGACGCTTATGCTAGCTCTTATATTCGTAGGCACCTTCGAGGCTCTGTACATAATCGACAAATTGTACGAATTGTAAATCTATTTGTAAATTACGTAGTTATTAGTTTATATTAGTTAAAAATTGTATTCGCTTCTAAAATGTAGCATAAATCACGTAAGTACACACCCTCGTTACGTTTCATATTATGTTTCAAACAACGGAAGCTTTTCATTTTAAAGCGCGTATCAATAATTCGTTTTAACCAATAACACCCGCATCATTTCGTCCATTATAATATTACCGAGATGAAACAAGAAACACGTTCTACATGTCATAAACATATGCATTTATCATAATAGCAACATTTTTCCACAGATTTGTATTAATTCGTAAGCATATGTTATGCTTCTTAAACGTACCAAATTGCGCGCAATGTACGATAAGGGGAAAGAGAAAGATTCCTCCATACTGTACATATCATGTGCCATAATTCATTTATCATACTTTGTGTCCAACTTTGTTCCAAGTACCTACTCAATTATAAATATTATAGTACATAGTATAATAAAGTAAACCTTGATGTTATTGATAATTTTATTGTATACCTTTCACTTTCCACTTTCCAACTGTCTAAGTCTAAACAAAAAGTCTAAAAAGAAGAATCTGCATGATATCTTTATATTTTATACATAAAACTGTCAATTACTATCCAACTGCTGTACTATCCAACTGCTGAGCATCATAAAACTGTCACACTTTAAGCCTAAGCAAATGACGACCGATGGAAATTTAGATAAATTCTACTATCATTTGACAAAACTCTCGGCTGTATTTCTTGTAACTTTTTAATATCTAATATTAAATAATATTAATTTAAAATTAAATCATAAATCAGACAAAGTTTTCCGAAATTTATGTGGAAGATAGACTTATTTTTCTTATGCAAATCTTCATTTTTTAATAGGTATAATTATTGACCATTAAAATTTTTAAATTTAAAATTATTAAAATTTTTATTAAAATATTTTTTCTTTTACAGACCTTGCGCCTTCGAATAAAAAAATTAAAATGATTAAAAATCGTCTTTCTCGAATTTGTAATCTTTACTGCCCTAATGATTTATCGCGTAGTATATGCACTATAGTTGTTCTACAATACCCTATTACAAGAAACAAAACGCGTGCAAAAGAGGAAAAAGGATTACGGGCGTCAAAACTTTACACAGCAAATACATAAAGTAGATTTTTGCTCTCACGAAATGAAAACTAGAAGTAAAATGAACTCAAGTGCGATAAAAATAAAAAGTCTTATTGCAAGTGAGATGTGTTATAAGTTATAACCACATTCGTGTCAAGCTTTCATGTATTACGAGTCATGATCAAAGTGAGTGATAAATTTATAAATAATGTCATGAAACTTGAAAACGTAATTATATTAAGGTATTTTCTAACCATGCCCTAATGTAAGTATATGTATCTATAGAAGGTATCTCTCTCAAAATGAAATAAGTTTTTGGAATTATGGTTTTTTTATCTATCTAAGGATAAAGACTTAGCAAAGATATCAAAGGATTGCAATTATATATGTATACATAAAAATTTACATAAAATATTATACATATGCATAAAAAAATTTATGAAACATAATAATATAAAGAATACTAAATCAAGAGATATAAAAATATTAATTTTGCATACTTGCATCGCAATTGCGTATGCAAATACGGAAAATTAAGTTATAATAATAAATAAAGATTCGCGACGCGTGATGTATAAAATTGTCAATTTAGCAATGTATAATTTGTTTTTACTGTTAAAAATCAGTGCGACTGTTACGAATATTGCAACCACTACGCATGCAATATAATCTGTTCTTTTTAGCTACACTGTGCTCCACGTGTTTTATTATATATAAATTAGTATGCACATATTATTATATAAAATAAAATCTTAATATTTGTACAATTTTACGCACACATATATAAAATTTATACTTTATATATAAATTTTATAGATGTTTTTATTTTGATTATTATGAGAAAAAGAATTATGTGCGCAAAGAAAGTAATTTTAATTCAAATCTAAGCAATTATAATGTCAAATTCTTAATAATTTCTGATTGCAAGTAACAATGAAAGAATAATAGATAAAATATAAATCAAACAATATGGAGAAAGAGTATAGCTAGGAAAAACAAATTAATTGAAAAAATTGAAATTAAACACTCATAATTGCGCGACGTCCCTCGATGTCCATCGATGTATCTTCCACTGCACTTACATCCGCGTCAGCATTCGGAAGTGATCCAAGAATCTCCCTGGCGTCGTCCCACGTCGGTTGCACTTTATTTCGTTTCATATAATACACTCGCGAAATTCGCGAAATTGTTATTTTAATGTCAAATTAAGTAATTTAATAATTCATAAATTTAATAATTAATAAATATTTATTGTGAAACGACATTTGCGAATTTGGTTAAAGAGTTCTACATGTTTATTGCACTTCTCTTTATATCACTTCACTTCATACACTCGCGATGTAAAAATCACGATTTAACTTGCAAATTTATTTAAGAATTATTTATAAAGAGAAATATAGAGTTTATGAATTTATTTTAAATTATAATTTATCGTAGAATATTTATAAATTAAATTTAAATCATATTTATACGGCAAAACGAAACCTGCAAATTTTTTATAATATAAATTTATAATATAAATTTAATTTATATTTATTATATCGCGCAATATGTCTATTTTTATACGAAGATTATCTCGGTTCCCAATAGCTCTGCGAAAACTACTCTCGCAGTATTTCTGCGAAGATCGCTTTGCTTCACAACAAAGCTCCTGCAAAGCTCTGTTTCGCAATTTTTTGGCGAATATCATTTGACGGAATTCGCAATATCCAAATATATGATATATAGAAAATTGAAATATAACAATTATAACGGTATCTAAACGGTACTTTTTACAAAATTAATTTCACGAAATTGTTATTCTCTATTTAAAAAAAAAAATTGTAATGGCACACGCGTTCGTAAACGCAATTTAGGAAAAGCTGAAGAAGAAACTAAATCGCAAAATCTATCACGCATCTAGAATAATATTGATTTTTGCGAAATTTCTGCGCATCTAATTCTATAAACATTCTAATCTTGCTTATGTGTGCGACATGAATATTATTATATAAAGTGCCAAACACTCAAAGTAAGTGAAACAAATAGAAGACCAAAAATCGCGAAATCTAAACGCGTAAAATAATCTCTATTTCTAATTCGCATAATTGCTTCGTGATTACGAAGCGAAAGTGTTGACTCCAACATTAAAGTACATGTCGAACTATCGAGAGCGGATAAGTAGTACAAGTCAACAATAATAAATTATATTTGAATAAATAATAAAATAGAAAATTAATTTTCCACTACATTGGTAAGATATAAAATTTTCAATTTGTCTTACTTATTCTCTTTGCAATATTTCAGGACGCAAAAACCAAAATATATAATTGTATAATATAATATATTATTATACTTTATTCAATATTAAAATATATATGTAAATATGCATCAATTGCTCTATTCCTGTAAAGTTCCTATTCAATTGTAATATAATTTGCTATAAATCGAATGCAAAAGAGTATTCTAATAAAGTGTTTCTATTTTAAGCATGTTATTTTGATAATTGTTGCATTTTAAAGTAAAACGAACTAAATTAAGTATGACTTACACTCTTTTCTCTCTCGACATTTCTTGTGCAAAAGATCGCATGTAAAATTCTACACAAATCTACAAGCAGAATGAATCGCACTGATTTTAGATTCGACGACATTTCGGCGGAAAAAAACCCTCTCACCATACCCTAAATTTTACTCACCAATATCGCCACTCAGAATCGGCCATATTCTTTCCGAATCTGCAACAAAAATATAATGTCGCCGGATTAGATTTAAGTTATACTAAACAGCACAATAAATAAATGTAAAGTGTTTCAAGTAAAAATGTCTACTTTTGCACCGATCCTATTTGGCCCGAACCGGATCCGCCGGTGTTGCATCCGTAAATCAAATTTCACAAGTTGCAATTTCATAATATAACTATTTCTTACTTTAAATTAACACTAATTGTGCACAAAATATCTTTTATAATTTTTAACAAAAAATATTATTTCTAAATACAATTTTGTTGTATATTTTATTACAAAAAAATTTATTTATTTATTATTAAAAATGTTTACATATTGCTATTTAAGTTTAATTAATTGATTATAATCAACGTGCTATGTGCATATGTAATACCGTGAGTATAATTTATTTTTATTTCGCATAGAAAATCTATCATCGCATTTAATTCGATAAAATATATAAGAACTATTAATATACTATGTAATTAATATATTAACATCTATTATTAATTAACATTTGTGGAAAGAACTGTCAAGTATATCGTCAGTTTAATATTTCAGTTTAATACTTTACAACTTTTACGTAATACAATTAAAAGTACCCCCAGTTTGTTTTTAAATACAATTATTAATAATTACTACTTGAACACAAAACTAAAATCCCGCGAGTGTACTACGAATTCAGAAGAATTATCAAATATTATTTAGATTTTGTAAAAATGAATACATTTCCGATGTACTGTAAAATTTGTAAGAAACTTTTAAATATTATTTAAGCCGAAGAGGAAATCAAAAACATTATCGGTAAGAAGCTATTATATATTGCATTGAAGCATTAGCATCGATATTAATTACAATATATTAAGATTAATCCTTTTGCGTTACGACGAATATTCAACCACGAAACTCATTAAATAGTCACTATTTTCCTACGGGAGATGTATAATGAATTATGCATATGGGTTAAAATATCCATTCCAAAATATCGGTTGAGCACTTTTACAGTTACAACTGTAATATATCGCGATAACAAAACGTAATAAAGAAATAGAGATGTTATACGATCAAATTGTAATACCGTTTTAGTAAAGAAATCGTTTTACGATTTACATTTCAGTCCGTTGAATATTATCGCGCAGCATAGCCGTATGCACGTGAACGTCGTGAACACGTGTGTTATCTATCGTGGTCGCTCGCGCGGGCGCGGGTTCGGTATGAACGTGTCGCGTCGCCGGCGGCGCGCGGTATGCGGCCGACCTGGTGCGTGACGCGTGACTTTGACCTCGGCGCGCCTGCGACACATCTTAACGGAAACTTTCTATCACTACTTGAGTCAAAATATTACGATTGTGTGGATCCTTTCGTACCGTTGATCTCTAGTTCGCGGCGAGAGAAAGGTAAGTATAAAATAGATCTCCAACGAAATGATACGTACCTATATGTAAAATGTTATACTTATCGAAGACATATTCGTTGGAACTAATTTTATGAAAAACAGATATTTATTACATGTAGTGTGCATTTGTTGAATATATGACTGTTATTTATGACAGTACATTAAACGCTGCGGTCCACTTGACGCTACAAATACTTCGGAGCGTTCTTCTTCTCCTTCTTTCTTCATTGAAAGAAAAGAGAAGAGGAATGCTTCGAAGCATTTGTAGCGTCAAGTGGACCGCAGCCATAAGTCTATCGTTCATATCGCGAGAGAGAGAGAGAGAGAGAAATCTTCTATCGTACATACATTATCAAATTTACAAAAATTTTCAAGCGTTTCTAAATTTGCTTTTATAACATTAATTATGTGCCTTGTAATTCGTTATCGTGCGATAGTAAAAAGCTTGTTCAGCTTCGTGAAATGTCCGGGATGTACAAACGGATGGATAGCTATGTCCGCGGAAAATAAGTATCGCATGCAACGTTTTTATTGAACCGAATCTAGACACTGGCACATTGCGTGATACACCACAGCGTTGCGTGGAATTATAAATTTATATGGCAGGGCACGTGTACACCCGTCGTTAAAAAGATTATTTATCCAAATCAGAATATCGTACCTCGCGGCTCGCATTTCACGCGAAACGAACAGCATGATATATACCGGCGCGGCAAAAATGGCATTTCCTGATAGTCATCAGAAAACTTCTGATAAATATCGCTTATAATTCGTTATGTACTTGTATTTTAATTGGGTTAATAACGAGTCTCAAATTTTCATTGTCAATTGGAGTGCGCATTATCGCATGGATCGCGGTATCGATGTAAGACATCTGTGAAGTGCGAAATGTCTTAAACGGAAACGCTTTTCGATAATTAATTGTGCAGGTAACATCATCAACACAGCTGACACAGTTCCGTCATATCTAAATAATGCGATTCCATGCATCCATTACGGATGATGCAATTAATTACCAAGCGTCAAGTGAATGTCCACTACGGACGACAGTCTTCGTTAGAATTTCAATACGTCGTGTTTTATAAATTCGTATATGAAAAATAGAGAGAAAAAGTATATAAAACTGTAAATACAGACAAATATTTTAGACATTACATCACAAATGAATTTCAATAGCATGTGTGACATAATTTAAAAAGTAAAATTTAAATTGTAACTTACGTATCAACGGCAATTTTATTTTTCAAGTCTATTAGTTCGTTTAAATATTATTGGAGAAAAATGCGTCGGTTTACTCCGTTGAGAAATTTATTTTATTTTACAACAATTTCCTTGCATGATAAAGCGCAAAAATAATTACTAGGTAAATAACAAAAAGTAAAAAAGATTGTAATAATTAATTTGTAATCTGACAATTAACGGTAATATTTGAAATACGAATAGTATGCACAGCATCCAGGTTCTCGTATGTAGCGAGCTGCAAAACATAGCTGTGATTATTTGCAAAGTTGCGTTGTTGCGGTACGTGTGTTAAACTACACTGCATAATTATCTATTTCGCAGGTAAATCATTATACAACGCCGTGACCGATTGCAAGTGAATTTTACAAGAGACAACGTTCAGGAACAAGACGGAACGATATATTTACTAGCCGCGAGCTATTGAGGTTTACTTGCTTCAATAATATCTGTAGGTACGCGCACGCAAATTTGTAAGAGTAAAAGATACGAAAAATAATTAAGTGCACACGACAAGTGTAAAAACATGATTTTTATATTGGATTAAGAAAATTCATAAAACGCGAATGTTACATTTCGGGTTAACCCTTAAAGGCTACATGGACCGTATATGGACCTCGCCCTCCTGCGAGGTCCTCGCATATGGACCTTTGTTCGCGTATAAAGCTGGGTCTAATCAATCAAATCTTAAAGAATTATGTATAAAATAGGGATAAAAAAGACTGAAGAATATAATAGAATTAGAAAAATTGCCAATAATTAATTAAATAATATTAAATTGTCCAAAAACATCAATTTTTGAAGAGTTTCAAGTGGTTGAGATTTGAGATGTAGCCTTCAAGGGTTAAATGCGGCGGTAAATAGAGATGAAATTATTAGCGAGTATACCAACAAATGCATGACGTTTTATTGCATACTTTTTCTGCTAACTTGATTACAATAAACTGTTCTTTTTTTCTGTGAACAACGATCTTTTATTTAACTAGAAATATGTTAATTTTTTAGACATCGTTTTATATAAAGACAAAAGAGAAAATGCAATCGGTAAAACGAAAATAAAATTAGTAAAAATTCAGCAAACCACCTCTTTCTATCTCTTATCACTTCTTTTTAATTTTATGGAAAAAAATAACGGTATCCTCTTCTATATTTTAAATAATAGGTTCGATTCTGCTAAAGCGAAATATCCGAAAGCTTCCGTTCTTTTGTTTACACGGGGAAAAAATGATAAAGAATAAATGTGAGATTTAAATTAATATAAAATTCATTATCATTTTTAAAGAATGCCTCGTGAATTACTTGAAAAGAATAATCTGTTTGACACAGTGACGATAAGTCCGTGACTAAGAAAAAGCCGCGAGGGAAATGAGTTTACGGTATCTGCTGATTAATTGGCATGGCGGGCAAACATTGGTCGAGAGACCTAAGGCTTGTTTGCTTGTATATACATCGGCTGTAAGGATGAAGGACTATATAGGCTCGCGTATTGAACGAGCGCACGTTGACACGAACACTCGCGTACGTGCGTTCTCCAGAACATGTGGCAGGCGCGTACCTACCCGTGTAGCTTTTGTGTTACAAATCATGTTTACATTATCGCTACACTTGTGCCGCTACTAACCGGTGTTCTATACGCGCACTCATTCTCGACAGCCTAATAGCCCGAGGAGGCTAGGCAGCCAATTTACTGAGCTTGAGGGCTGTGGCGATTAGTTTGATTTTCGGATTCGTTAGGTCTACAGTCGTCGAAAAATTGATTCCGCGGGGAACGATCGGCTACATTCCGAGGAAAAAATATTACGTTAAGTCATGAGAGATTATGAAAGACTTCTCTTCAAGTTTTATGCAAAACGTGCGTACGAATAATTATTTATACATTTATATGCAAATTTAATTTTTGAATAATATTAGTGAGGTTTTACGTACACACAGAAAAATATCATTCTACAGCCAAAAAAGGCAATTACCTACTTATTTTATTTTACGTGTTTTAAGTAATAGTTTTCTTTAACAAAGAATATTTTCTTAATAATAGTTTGTAAGATATATACTTGGCACAAATCTTAGAAAAACTCATCATTTTTTGCTCAAAAGAAGAATTTATTCTTCTTTCAAGAATATTATATACTTAAGTATATGCTTCTCTTCCGTAGACTCTATATAGTAAGTAAACAGAATTATAGTATTAATTAAATATTCTTGTTTAAAGTACTAGACTTGCTAAGATCCAGAATATATTTTAAGTTAATGTGATGCTTGTGATGATTTTACGGTAGATTTGCGTATATATAAACTTATCAAAGACTTACAATTAGAACAAGTAATATTTACCTGTAGGTAGTATGTACTTTTCTGTGTGTAACGATGAAAAATTAGATAAACTAAAGTCCAGTTTGTATTAAAAATTAAAGTTTGCTTTTGCGAAATAATGTTACAGCTACTATACGTTTGTTTTGAGATGCTGGTTAGAAAGTATGTTAAAATGCAGCCGTTTCATAAGAGTAAAGAACGGATGAGTATAATAGCTCTAATGCGACGCTATTAGTTACTTCGGCGTCTAGCGTCGCTGCTGGAACTAATACCGTCGTATTAGCAACCAAGTTAAAAGCAGAGCAGACTATAGCCGTTAAATATTGATTCGGGAACATTTAACCGTCTGCGCCAGAACTAATCAGTTGGAATGTACTTTTCGGACAAAATTGCATTTTCCATGTTTTGCACGTCATGATTAAAAATATCTTTCGCGCGTATTATATTAACGTTGATAACGTTTCTCGCATCTTTTATAGATATCTATAATTCATTTTGCTAGCATTATATGAACTTATAAGAAAAGTATATTTTCACTCAAAAACACTTTAAATAAATCTATTGAATAATATTTAAATTGGTGTAAACTTAAATCATCAACTATTTTTTTTCAACTCTCACGTATTATCACTCAGCCCAGTTGAAGCACCTCCTCCTAGTTAAAATAAACTATTTAAACAACAACGGAATATACTTCGAAATAGAGGCAACGCTTCCCTTATTTCTGAGACAAATGAACGAATGTAATGAACAGGCAGCTCTAACTTTGTCATTACTTCATTTCACTACTACTACTACTTCCTCATTTGTTGTTAAGACTTTCTTTTGCTAAGACTTATTTTTATTTATTTTTATGCTTTTTATTTATAACTATTATTTAAGTATTTGTGTTAAGTATTTTATCTCTCATTTATATTTATATTTTTACTTATTTCGTTGTAGAATATATAATACTGTAACTAATATCAGTACAAAATTACCTTTTTCAAAAAAGGTAAAAAAAAGTGCCAAGTACACGCAATGTATTTTGTAAATTCAAAATTTAACCTAAGTGGTAGCTTTATATCTTTTTCACAAAATTATATTATCTAACTTAACTCAAGTGACATGTATTTAAAAAAAAAAGATGTAAAATCTTTAATTTCTTCTTCACAAAATTATATTACCTAACTTAACTCAAGTGACATGTATCTAACCTAAGTGGTAGCTTTATATCTTTTTCACAAAATTATATTACCTAACTTAACTCAAGTGACATGTATTTAAAAAAAAAGATGTAAAATCTTTATTTTCTTCTTCACAAAATTATATTACCTAACTTAACTCAAGTGACATGTATTTCAAAAAAAGATGTGAAATCTTTAAATTAAATTGCGCCAAGAGAATATGTATATTGCTTTGAAAGATAATTGTTATGCAACTACTTTAAAGAAATAAAACCCAAGTGGTATCTTCGTATTCCTATTCAAGGGTCTTCCTATTCTAAACCCAAGTGATAATAGCTTCTTAATTCTCTTTAACAAATTTTTAATATTACAAAGAATCATTTTAATTACAAAGAATTAAAGAAGTAACAGTACAAAATAAAAATATTTAATTAAAACAAAATAAATAAATTTTTCTTGTAAAAAAACTTGGCGCTGCTAGACTTTGAAATTTAAACATTAAAATTTAAACATTAGTACTAAGATTTTTGATTGAATAAAAAACAATAAACATAATTTAGGGAAGAATGCGACAGGAGTAAAAAAGCAGCGCCTAGTTTTTTTACAAGAAAAATTTATTTATTTTGTTTTAATTAAATATTTTTATTTTGTACTGTTACTTCTTTAATTCTTTGTAATTAAAATGATTCTTTGTAATATTAAAAATTTGTTAAAGAGAATTAAGAAGCTATTATCACTTGGGTTTAGAATAGGAAGACCCTTGAATAGGAATACGAAGATACCACTTGGGTTTTATTTCTTTAAAGTAGTTGCATAACAATTATCTTTCAAAGCAATATACATATTCTCTTGGCGCAATTTAATTTAAAGATTTCACATCTTTTTTTGAAATACATGTCACTTGAGTTAAGTTAGGTAATATAATTTTGTGAAGAAGAAAATAAAGATTTTACATCTTTTTTTTTAAATACATGTCACTTGAGTTAAGTTAGGTAATATAATTTTGTGAAAAAGATATAAAGCTACCACTTAGGTTAGATACATGTCACTTGAGTTAAGTTAGGTAATATAATTTTGTGAAGAAGAAATTAAAGATTTTACATCTTTTTTTTTTAAATACATGTCACTTGAGTTAAGTTAGATAATATAATTTTGTGAAAAAGATATAAAGCTACCACTTAGGTTAAATTTTGAATTTACAAAATACATTGCGTGTACTTGGCACTTTTTTTTACCTTTTTTGAAAAAGGTAATTTTGTACTGATTATGATTACAATATTGTTTACTTTAATTATTTTTTATTTTATTATATTTTTTCATTTTTCTTATTGCATGTATGAAACAATATAAATATTTTATTCTTTCTATTTGTTGATCCCGAGATATGAATATCATGAGTAAACTTAAATAAGAGCATTAAATTAAAAAGATTTTAATTTTTAAATCTTTATTTGTATTCTACTTTACTTTCTTTATTTTTTATATTTGTTAAAAAAATTATGTTATGTACATATATATATAATTAAAAATTATATTATTTGATTCTAAATATTAACCAAATAACATTATTAATTAATATAATTATTAATAAATAATATTTGATCCTCATGGTATTCACAATTTTCCGAAAAATTCTGTCTTTATACACAGTGTATGCATACGAGTACATTCTCGTATACATCCTAAATTAATCAATAAATATAATAATAAAAAGACATCCAAGATTAAACTTATCCTAATCTGTTTTAACTGATTCATTTTAAGGCAACAGATGTATGGAATGCTATAAACTTATGTTATCATCAAATTGCATACGTTTATCTAGATATGTGGTATACATTTAAGGTATACATTTATGTGGAATACATTTTTCGTGGTATATATTTCATAGGTTGCCACACATCCCCGTTACCTCAAAAAATATGTTAATTCATTACTCACCGACCACGATGCGCAACAGCGGAATTACATCTGCCACGTAGCTACGTTGTATCTGTAATATACAAACATAAAATTCATATTAAAATGGTGTTCAAAAAACCTAATGTTTTGAAACATAATTCCTATGTGGATCAAACTTTTTATTATTCAATTAGATATTAATTTAAATAAGGAAACATTTTACGAAAAGGATCTTTACAAGGATAAATTTCTACAATATTAAATTACTTCTTTTCTTCTAATTATTATTTCTAAATCACGGGGAAATAAAACAACTCGAGAATAAACAGGAAAAATTTACTTTTACACGAAATAAAAAATAATATTTACCGCAAAGTTGTTCCGCTGGCGCCCGATGCCTCTCCCAGGCCTCCTCCTCCTCTCAGGCTGCTCGGGATGTCAGCTTCGCAGGATTCCCTCGCTGCTCCGATGTCACCTTCTACGTCGTTATTTTCTGAAATATTCAAATGAACGATTCGATTAAGTAAAGACAGAACAGATAGAACATTTTTGGACATAAGTAACATAGTACGTAAAAATCAATTACACTCACCACTTTCTTTCCTGCTGTTCCGGCCGCAAAATCCACCTCCACCTCCGGGTCAGATAGGAGTCTCGAGCCACATTGAGACTCGTGGCAATGCAGTGTGACTTCATCCATTAAGCAAGAAAAATCAAGAAGCCATTTCGGCTATATTGCATTAATTTTACGACGTTGTTGCAATATAGTCGAAATGTTTCTTGACCTTTCTCGCTTAATGGGAATGTAATTACTGAAAATAATTAAAAATTATTCCCTACCTACGTTTTAACTATGTCCCTACCTACGCTTATTTCTCCACACTTCCCTACGCTAAAACTCACCGACACCAATGCGCAGCAGCGGAGCTGTATCTGCAACGTCGCTACGATGATTCTGTAACAATCAAACATATAATCCAGATTAGAGCAGGGAAGAAAAGAGACAGTTTGTATTTCGAAAAATAATTACCGAAGGTAAAACACGGAATTCTATATTTCTTTTAATTAAATAAATTTAATAAAAAAACACGTTTAATTTCTTGAAAGTATAATCTATTTACTGAACACAAGAATTCAAAATAGAATTTAAAAAATTAAACTCTTTTTTAATTTCTACTCTCTGACTATCTTTACTATTCGATTGAAAAACCGATTGGTTAAACTTTCCGCGAAAGACACAAAATGTATAAACCAATTATATTTACCGCATGTTGTTCCGCCGGCGCCTGATGCCTCTTCCAGGCCTCCACCTCCTCTCAGGCTGCTCGGGATGTCACTCGTGTTCCCTCGATGCAAAGATGATGCTCCTTCCAGCGCGGATATTTTCTGTAACATAAAAATAATCGAATCGATTAAATACGTGTCACGCGCATCGAACATCTTATTCGTTATTCAGATTAATATTATATTTTAAATTACTTCTTCGAAAAAGGTTTCTACGTTAGAATCAACTTGAATCAAATTTTTCAAAATATCTTTTTTTACTAATTTAAATTCCGAAACACGGTTTAATGTAGGAACTGAATAAGTACAAAGAGGGATTCTATAATATCTTTAAAAAAAATAAAAAGTAATACTTACCAGAAGTGTTGGTACGCCGATGCCCGATGCCTATCCTAGGCCTCCTCCTCCTCTCAGGCTGCTCGGGATGTCAGCTTCGCAGGATTCCCTCGCTGCTCCGATGTCATCTTCTGCGTCGTTATTTTCTGAAACATTCAAATGAAGGATTCGATTAAGTAAAGACAGAAGAGATAGAAAATTTTATGACATAAGTGACATAGTACGTGAAAATGAATTACACTCACCACTTTCTTTTAAGCGCTTCAGGCCACAAAATCCACTTCCATCTCCGGGTCAGCTAGGAGTCTCGAGCCACATTGAGACTCGTGGCAATGCAGTGTGATTTCATTGCCATTAAGCAAGATAAATCAAGAAGCCATTTCAGCTATATTGCATTAATTTTACGACGTTGTTGCAATATAGTCGAAATGTTTCTTGACTTTTCTCGCTTAATGGAAATGTAATTGCTGAAAAGAATTACAAATTATTCCCTTGATGATGTCTTTTGCAGACAAGATTTTTTATACGCTTAACTTTATGAGCGTGATGTCTCGCGGCGCGGAGAGACCCGCGACGGACCGTATAACCGAGCGAGGCGTGTAAATGTCCCGCGGCGGCGCGGAGGGACACGCGACGGACCGTATGAGCGAGCGAGGCGTGTAAATGTCCCGCGGCGGCGCGGAGGGACACGCGACGGACCGTATGAGCGAGCGAGGCGTGTAAATGTCCCGCGGCGGCGCGGAGGGACACGCGACGGACCGTATGAGCGAGCGAGGCGTGTAAATGTCCCGCGGCGGCGCGGAGGGACACGCGACGGACCGTATGAGCGAGCGAGGCGTGTAAATGTCCCGCGGCGGCGCGGAGGGACACGCGACGGACCGTATGAGCGAGCGAGGCGTGTAAATGTCCCGCGGCGGCGCGGAGGGACACGCGACGGACCGTATGAGCGAGCGAGGCGTGTAAATGTCCCGCGGCGCGGCGGAGGGACACGCGACGGACCGTATGAGCGAGCGAGGCGTGTAAATGTCCCGCGGCGCGGCGGAGGGACACGCGACGGACCGTATGAGCGAGCGAGGCGTGTAAATGTCCCGCGGCGCGGCGGAGGGACACGCGACGGACCGTATGAGCGAGCGAGGCGTGTAAATGTCCCGCGGCGCGGCGGAGGGACACGCGACGGACCGTATGAGCGAGCGAGGCGTGTAAATGTCCCGCGGCGCGGCGGAGGGACACGCGACGGACCGTATGAGCGAGCGAGGCGTGTAAATGTCCCGCGGCGCGGCGGAGGGACACGCGACGGACCGTATGAGCGAGCGAGGCGTGTAAATGTCCCGCGGCGCGGCGGAGGGACACGCGACGGACCGTATGAGCGAGCGAGGCGTGTAAATGTCCCGCGGCGCGGCGGAGGGACACGCGACGGACCGTATGAGCGAGCGAGGCGTGTAAATGTCCCGCGGCGCGGCGGAGGGACACGCGACGGACCGTATGAGCGAGCGAGGCGTGTAAGTGTCCCGCGGCGCGGCGGAGGGACACGCGACGGACCGTATGAGCGAGCGAGGCGTGTAAATGTCCCGCGGCGCGGCGGAGGGACACGCGACGGACCGTATGAGCGAGCGAGGCGTGTAAATGTCCCGCGGCGCGGCGGAGGGACACGCGACGGACCGTATGAGCGAGCGAGGCGTGTAAATGTCCCGCGGCGCGGCGGAGGGACACGCGACGGACCGTATGAGCGAGCGAGGCGTGTAAATGTCCCGCGGCGCGGCGGAGGGACACGCGACGGACCGTATGAGCGAGCGAGGCGTGTAAATGTCCCGCGGCGCGGCGGAGGGACACGCGACGGACCGTATGAGCGAGCGAGGCGTGTAAATGTCCCGCGGCGCGGCGGAGGGACACGCGACGGACCGTATGAGCGAGCGAGGCGTGTAAATGTCCCGCGGCGCGGCGGAGGGACACGCGACGGACCGTATGAGCGAGCGAGGCGTGTAAATGTCCCGCGGCGCGGCGGAGGGACACGCGACGGACCGTATGAGCGAGCGAGGCGTGTAAATGTCCCGCGGCGCGGCGGAGGGACACGCGACGGACCGTATGAGCGAGCGAGGCGTGTAAATGTCCCGCGGCGCGGCGGAGGGACACGCGACGGACCGTATGAGCGAGCGAGGCGTGTAAATGTCCCGCGGCGCGGCGGAGGGACACGCGACGGACCGTATGAGCGAGCGAGGCGTGTAAATGTCCCGCGGCGCGGCGGAGGGACACGCGACGGACCGTATGAGCGAGCGAGGCGTGTAAATGTCCCGCGGCGCGGCGGAGGGACACGCGACGGACCGTATGAGCGAGCGAGGCGTGTAAATGTCCCGCGGCGCGGCGGAGGGACACGCGACGGACCGTATGAGCGAGCGAGGCGTGTAAATGTCCCGCGGCGCGGCGGAGGGACACGCGACGGACCGTATGAGCGAGCGAGGCGTGTAAATGTCCCGCGGCGCGGCGGAGGGACACGCGACGGACCGTATGAGCGAGCGAGGCGTGTAAATGTCCCGCGGCGCGGCGGAGGGACACGCGACGGACCGTATGAGCGAGCGAGGCGTGTAAATGTCCCGCGGCGCGGCGGAGGGACACGCGACGGACCGTATGAGCGAGCGAGGCGTGTAAATGTCCCGCGGCGCGGCGGAGGGACACGCGACGGACCGTATGAGCGAGCGAGGCGTGTAAATGTCCCGCGGCGCGGCGGAGGGACACGCGACGGACCGTATGAGCGAGCGAGGCGTGTAAATGTCCCGCGGCGCGGCGGAGGGACACGCGACGGACCGTATGAGCGAGCGAGGCGTGTAAATGTCCCGCGGCGCGGCGGAGGGACACGCGACGGACCGTATGAGCGAGCGAGGCGTGTAAATGTCCCGCGGCGCGGCGGAGGGACACGCGACGGACCGTATGAGCGAGCGAGGCGTGTAAATGTCCCGCGGCGCGGCGGAGGGACACGCGACGGACCGTATGAGCGAGCGAGGCGTGTAAATGTCCCGCGGCGCGGCGGAGGGACACGCGACGGACCGTATGAGCGAGCGAGGCGTGTAAATGTCCCGCGGCGCGGCGGAGGGACACGCGACGGACCGTACTGAGCGAGCGAGGCGTGTAAATGTCCCGCGGCGCGGCGGAGGGACACGCGACGGACCGTACTGAGCGAGCGAGGCGTGTAAATGTCCCGCGGCGCGGCGGAGGGACACGCGACGGACCGTACTGAGCGAGCGAGGCGTGTAAATGTCCCGCGGCGCGGCGGAGGGACACGCGACGGACCGTATGAGCGAGCGAGGCGTGTAAATGTCCCGCGGCGCGGCGGAGGGACACGCGACGGACCGTACGAGCGAGCGAGGCGTGTAAATGTCCCGCGGCGCGGCGGAGGGACACGCGACGGACCGTACGAGCGAGCGAGGCGTGTAAATGTCCCGCGGCGCGGCGGAGGGACACGCGACGGACCGTACGAGCGAGCGAGGCGTGTAAATGTCCCGCGGCGCGGCGGAGGGACACGCGACGGACCGTACGAGCGAGCGAGGCGTGTAAATGTCCCGCGGCGCGGCGGAGGGACACGCGACGGACCGTACGAGCGAGCGAGGCGTGTAAATGTCCCGCGGCGCGGCGGAGGGACACGCGACGGACCGTACGAGCGAGCGAGGCGTGTAAATGTCCCGCGGCGCGGCGGAGGGACACGCGACGGACCGTACGAGCGAGCGAGGCGTGTAAATGTCCCGCGGCGCGGCGGAGGGACACGCGACGGACCGTACGAGCGAGCGAGGCGTGTAAATGTCCCGCGGCGCGGCGGAGGGACACGCGACGGACCGTACGAGCGAGCGAGGCGTGTAAATGTCCCGCGGCGCGGCGGAGGGACACGCGACGGACCGTACGAGCGAGCGAGGCGTGTAAATGTCCCGCGGCGCGGCGGAGGGACACGCGACGGACCGTACGAGCGAGCGAGGCGTGTAAATGTCCCGCGGCGCGGCGGAGGGACACGCGACGGACCGTACGAGCGAGCGAGGCGTGTAAATGTCCCGCGGCGCGGCGGAGGGACACGCGACGGACCGTACGAGCGAGCGAGGCGTGTAAATGTCCCGCGGCGCGGCGGAGGGACACGCGACGGACCGTACGAGCGAGCGAGGCGTGTAAATGTCCCGCGGCGCGGCGGAGGGACACGCGACGGACCGTACGAGCGAGCGAGGCGTGTAAATGTCCCGCGGCGCGGCGGAGGGACACGCGACGGACCGTACGAGCGAGCGAGGCGTGTAAATGTCCCGCGGCGCGGCGGAGGGACACGCGACGGACCGTACGAGCGAGCGAGGCGTGTAAATGTCCCGCGGCGCGGCGGAGGGACACGCGACGGACCGTACGAGCGAGCGAGGCGTGTAAATGTCCCGCGGCGCGGCGGAGGGACACGCGACGGACCGTACGAGCGAGCGAGGCGTGTAAATGTCCCGCGGCGCGGCGGAGGGACACGCGACGGACCGTACGAGCGAGCGAGGCGTGTAAATGTCCCGCGGCGCGGCGGAGGGACACGCGACGGACCGTACGAGCGAGCGAGGCGTGTAAATGTCCCGCGGCGCGGCGGAGGGACACGCGACGGACCGTACGAGCGAGCGAGGCGTGTAAATGTCCCGCGGCGCGGCGGAGGGACACGCGACGGACCGTACGAGCGAGCGAGGCGTGTAAATGTCCCGCGGCGCGGCGGAGGGACACGCGACGGACCGTACGAGCGAGCGAGGCGTGTAAATGTCCCGCGGCGCGGCGGAGGGACACGCGACGGACCGTACGAGCGAGCGAGGCGTGTAAATGTCCCGCGGCGCGGCGGAGGGACACGCGACGGACCGTACGAGCGAGCGAGGCGTGTAAATGTCCCGCGGCGCGGCGGAGGGACACGCGACGGACCGTACGAGCGAGCGAGGCGTGTAAATGTCCCGCGGCGCGGCGGAGGGACACGCGACGGACCGTACGAGCGAGCGAGGCGTGTAAATGTCCCGCGGCGCGGCGGAGGGACACGCGACGGACCGTACGAGCGAGCGAGGCGTGTAAATGTCCCGCGGCGCGGCGGAGGGACACGCGACGGACCGTACGAGCGAGCGAGGCGTGTAAATGTCCCGCGGCGCGGCGGAGGGACACGCGACGGACCGTACGAGCGAGCGAGGCGTGTAAATGTCCCGCGGCGCGCGGAGGGACACGCGACGGACCGTACGAGCGAGCGAGGCGTATAAATGTCCCGCGGCGGCGCGGAGGGACACGCGACGGACCGTACGAGCGAGCGAGGCGTATAAATGTCCCGCGGCGGCGCGGAGGGACACGCGACGGACCGTACGAGCGAGCGAGGCGTATAAATGTCCCGCGGCGGCGCGGAGGGACACGCGACGGACCGTACGAGCGAGCGAAGGCGTATAAATGTCCCGCGGCGGCGCGGAGGGACACGCGACGGACCGTACGAGCGAGCGAGGCGTGTAAATGTCCCGCGGCGCGGCGGAGGGACACGCGACGGACCGTACGAGCGAGCGAGGCGTGTAAATGTCCCGCGGCGCGGCGGAGGGACACGCGACGGACCGTACGAGCGAGCGAGGCGTGTAAATGTCCCGCGGCGCGGCGGAGGGACACGCGACGGACCGTACGAGCGAGCGAGGCGTGTAAATGTCCCGCGGCGCGGCGGAGGGACACGCGACGGACCGTACGAGCGAGCGAGGCGTGTAAATGTCCCGCGGCGCGGCGGAGGGACACGCGACGGACCGTACGAGCGAGCGAGGCGTGTAAATGTCCCGCGGCGCGGCGGAGGGACACGCGACGGACCGTACGAGCGAGCGAGGCGTGTAAATGTCCCGCGGCGCGGCGGAGGGACACGCGACGGACCGTACGAGCGAGCGAGGCGTGTAAATGTCCCGCGGCGCGGCGGAGGGACACGCGACGGACCGTACGAGCGAGCGAGGCGTGTAAATGTCCCGCGGCGCGGCGGAGGGACACGCGACGGACCGTACGAGCGAGCGAGGCGTGTAAATGTCCCGCGGCGCGGCGGAGGGACACGCGACGGACCGTACGAGCGAGCGAGGCGTGTAAATGTCCCGCGGCGCGGCGGAGGGACACGCGACGGACCGTACGAGCGAGCGAGGCGTGTAAATGTCCCGCGGCGCGGCGGAGGGACACGCGACGGACCGTACGAGCGAGCGAGGCGTGTAAATGTCCCGCGGCGCGGCGGAGGGACACGCGACGGACCGTACGAGCGAGCGAGGCGTGTAAATGTCCCGCGGCGCGGCGGAGGGACACGCGACGGACCGTACGAGCGAGCGAGGCGTGTAAATGTCCCGCGGCGCGGCGGAGGGACACGCGACGGACCGTACGAGCGAGCGAGGCGTGTAAATGTCCCGCGGCGCGGCGGAGGGACACGCGACGGACCGTACGAGCGAGCGAGGCGTGTAAATGTCCCGCGGCGCGGCGGAGGGACACGCGACGGACCGTACGAGCGAGCGAGGCGTATAAATGTCCCGCGGCGCGGCGGAGGGACACGCGACGGACCGTACGAGCGAGCGAGGCGTATAAATGTCCCGCGGCGCGGCGGAGGGACACGCGACGGACCGTACGAGCGAGCGAGGCGTATAAATGTCCCGCGGCGCGGCGGAGGGACACGCGACGGACCGTACGAGCGAGCGAGGCGTATAAATGTCCCGCGGCGCGGCGGAGGGACACGCGACGGACCGTACGAGCGAGCGAGGCGTATAAATGTCCCGCGCGGCGGAGGGACACGCGACGGACCGTACGAGCGAGCGAGGCGTATAAATGTCCCGCGGCGCGGCGGAGGGACACGCGACGGACCGTACGAGCGAGCGAGGCGTATAAATGTCCCGCGGCGCGCGGAGGGACACGCGACGGACCGTACGAGCGAGCGAGGCGTATAAATGTCCCGCGGCGCGGAGGGACACGCGACGGACCGTACGAGCGAGCGAGGCGTATAAATGTCCCGCGGCGGCGCGGAGGGACACGCGACGGACCGTACGAGCGAGCGAAGCGTATAAATGTCCCGCGGCGGCGCGGAGGGACACGCGACGGACCGTACGAGCGAGCGAAGCGTATAAATGTCCCGCGGCGGCGCGGAGGGACACGCGACGGACCGTACGAGCGAGCGAAGCGTATAAATGTCCCGCGGCGGCGCGGAGGGACACGCGACGGACCGTACGAGCGAGCGAAGCGTATAAATGTCCCGCGGCGGCGCGGAGGGACACGCGACGGACCGTACGAGCGAGCGAAGCGTATAAATGTCCCGCGGCGGCGCGGAGGGACACGCGACGGACCGTACGAGCGAGCGAAGCGTATAAATGTCCCGCGGCGGCGCGGAGGGACACGCGACGGACCGTACGAGCGAGCGAAGCGTATAAATGTCCCGCGGCGGCGCGGAGGGACACGCGACGACCGTACGAGCGAGCGAAGCGTATATGTCCCGCGGCGCGGAGGACACGCGACGACCGTATAAGCGAGCGAAGCGTACGAAATAGTCCGCGGCGCGGAGAGACCCGCGACGACGCGTATAAGGGAGCGAAGCGGACGACATAGTCTCGCGGCGCGGAGAGACCCGCGACGACGCGTATAAGGGAGCGAAGCGGACGACATAGTCTCGCGGCGCGGAGAGACCCGCGACGACGCGTATAAGGGAGCGAAGCGGACGACATAGTCTCGCGGCGCGGAGAGACCCGCGACGACGCGTATAAGGGAGCGAAGCGGACGACATAGTCTCGCGGCGCGGAGAGACCCGCGACGACGCGTATAAGGGAGCGAAGCGGACGACATAGTCTCGCGGCGCGGAGAGACCCGCGACGACGCGTATAAGGGAGCGAAGCGGACGACATAGTCTCGCGGCGCGGAGAGACCCGCGACGACGCGTATAAGGGAGCGAAGCGGACGACATAGTCTCGCGGCGCGGAGAGACCCGCGACGACGCGTATAAGGGAGCGAAGCGGACGACATAGTCTCGCGGCGCGGAGAGACCCGCGACGACGCGTATAAGGGAGCGAAGCGGACGACATAGTCTCGCGGCGCGGAGAGACCCGCGACGACGCGTATAAGGGAGCGAAGCCGACGATATAGTCTCGCGGCGCGGAGAGACCCGCGACGACGCGTATAAGGGAGCGAAGCCGACGATATAGTCTCGCGGCGCGGAGAGACCCGCGACGACGCGTATAAGGGAGCGAAGCCGACGATATAGTCTCGCGGCGCGGTGAGACCCGCGACGACGCGTATAAGGGAGGGAAGCCGACGATATAGTCTCGCGGCGCGGAGAGACCCGCGACGGACCGTATAAGCGAAGCGTAATGTCTCGCGGCGGCAGACAACGCGACGGGAGCGCCGGACCCCATTGTACCCTTCACTCCCAGCGAACTGGGAGGAGGGTACGGTGTGCTCGTAGACCCTGTACCTCCCCACCGGGCCCTCCCTTCGGTAAAGCCGAAGGTACTGCCCCAGTGGATCGTTGATACAGGGAGCCCTCTCACCACGGCAAGGTGGCACACCACGAGAGGGACATTTTTTACACGCTTAACTTTATCCGTTGTCCTACCTACCCGTATTACAATTTAGTATTTGTTAATCCATACCTCAAAGTGATCACTTGAGATTTGGGAAACGTAGAATTGAGAGTTTTAACGTGCGCGATTGGAATTTAATTGGGGATGGGGATTTTCCAATCTCGCACATATGCGAGAAAATATAAAGAAAATAGTCCTACTTTGGGCAAATAAACAGATCAAATTATTTTGTATGTTAACTACTTTACAAACCTTCAATTCTGGTCATTAATATAGACCTTACCTTATGAGATGTTTCCGTCGTTTCTTCTGACCAAGATTGAACTCACCTATTGAGTTGTTACTGGCCAAATCCATTTTGGTTGTATTTTTATCCATTTTTGTTGTATTTTGTTTTTTTACATTATAGTTGTCTCTAAATGATTTCGATTAATCGTACCTGCCGATAGAATTTACACCACTATTAACCCTCTAAAGCTCTATCTTTCAAAACCTTATAAGTCTTAAAGAATTACGATCCCGTTATTACCATGTTCAAGAAAGGATAACTGACTCAATAATTTGGCCAGATTAAGGCCCCTCTGCCGAGTGATACGCTGGTTAGCAATCAACGCAGAAAAGAATTATCTTTATGGTAACGGGCGACCTGAGTCTTGCTTCTTACCACTCTCCTTGAGATCAATCTGCGAAGGAAAGTTAAACGATTCGTCAAATATCGGCGGCCCCGCTGCAGGAGGAAACGAATCCCTTATCTTCCGGGCTGCTTCCGATAGTAGTGATTTCGGCAGCGAGTCAATAACATTTACCGTTTCTTAACAATACAATTATACAATCAGTCAGGAAGAAAAGAGCAATTGAGCCGCAGCAGGATGTAAGTGTTGAAAACTATATTATAAATAATTGGCAAACGTTTCGGCCCTTCATGGGACCATCTTCAGTGTCGGTACATATTCTTAAAAACTAACGCGACAGAACTTAACGTAACTAATCCGCAACAGTGTTGATTGCAAAGAGGACCACTGCAAAGATAGTGATATATATGTGAAAAAAATTACAAAAGGTATTATAGAGAGAGTATCAAAGACGTACATTAGGAATATGTTTCCTTATATTGCGGAGTCATTTCGATGCTGATGTGTTACAATAGAGTTAAACCGACAAATTACTCAGCGACGAGAAATCGGGCTCGTATATATATACAAAAGGAAGGAGCGGGAGGGAAAAACGGAAAGGAAGGGGAAGTACGAAATTACCTGGGCGGGAACAAACTAAGAACAGGGAGATATTCTGCCGATATAGATTCCGTGTCCTTCTGTTTATTCAAAGGAGATGTCTGTCGTTTTATATATAACATCTCGGAGATATGTTCCCGCCCAGGTAATTTCGTACTTCCCCTTCCTTTCCGTTTTTCCCTCCCGCTCCTTCCTTTTGTATATATATACGAGCCCGATTTCTCGTCGCTGAGTAATTTGTCGATTTAACTCTATTGTAACACATCAGCATCGAAATGACTCCGCAATATAAGGAAACATATTCCTAATGTACGTTTTTGATACTCTCTCTATAATACCTTTTGTAATTTTTTTCACATATATATCACTATCTTTGCAGTGGTCCTCTTTGCAATCAACACTGTTGCGGATTAGTTACGTTAAGTTCTGTCGCGTTAGTTTTTAAGAATATGTACCGACACTGAAGATGGTCCCATGAAGGGCCGAAACGTTTGCCAATTATTTATAATATAGTTTTCAACACTTACATCCTGTTGCGGCTCAATTGCTCTTTTCTTCCTGACTGATTTAATCGTATGAGCTTATTGACTTATACAATTATACAATTTCTGAATATTTATTTTAATCGATATTCATCATTCTGTTTTATGCGAAATCAAAATTCGTGCGAGAAAATATAATGTTCTCCCATTATTACAAGATATATATGTAAACAACTTTCTAGTTAAAAATACATGGATAGAACAGTTTTTACTGAAAATGTGATTACAAACGAGTACATTTAAGAATAATGAAGTACATGCGCCTTTATCTTAATTTTAATATATGCGGATACAAATAATTCTGGGGTACCAACTTAATCCGAGACAAGTCGAACCCAATAATAGATTCTGAAAAATTTTATATAGGAATATTTTACAATATATATCTTATCATTTACCAATTACGTTTAAATTCAAGTTATCGATATTTCATAATCTAATATCAGGGTACCCATTCGACTTGCATCGAATTTTTTAAGTATCCGCACATTTTTTATTACATTCATGAATGTACGACAAAGAAAAATTAAAATCTTTTCTCAAAATTTTAATAAAAATTAAAATTTATCGAATAAAATGTCACCATGTGTTTATGCATGTATTTCATTATGAAAATGTATCTATATTATTTAAATGCTTAAAAATTAATCTTTGAATCAGCTAACTCCCACGTACCTGGAAATGATCTCTAAAGAGACCAAAAATTAAAGAAAAGAATACACGTTTGTAACTACATTCTTAAGCATGATTCGAATATATCGCACTGAGAGAAATTAGTGACAACAAACATTTTGATTTGCTGCGGGTAGCAAACCTTTTGTTGCAATAGCAAAAAGTTCGCTACCCGCAGCAAATCAAAATGTTTGTTGTCACTATAATGACAAATATTTGCTAATACAGCAAATCCTTTTTCTCAGTGCGACAAGAGCATGCAAACTGTTTCTTGATTTGAATTTATTTTCTTAAATTATAAATACTATAAATTTATCGTTGTATCCATGCACATTTTACTATTAACAAG
Organism: Temnothorax nylanderi; assembly: GCF_030848795.1. NCBI lineage: Eukaryota > Metazoa > Arthropoda > Insecta > Hymenoptera > Formicidae > Temnothorax > Temnothorax nylanderi. The sequence goes on along the minus strand of NW_027249114.1, from coordinate 11,184 downwards.
TTTCATTAATAGAAAAATAATATTAGTATTACTATTAATGAGAGAACATATTTAATGAGAAAAATAAAATCTTCTCTAAGAATATAATAATTAATTCGGCGGTTATATATGAAACATGTGGTAATCGTTATGGACTTACTGCCAAAACCACTGGTTCCGGAAACTGCTAAGAAAACCTGGGATTAATTTCGTTCCTGCAACGGTAGCTCCCAACTTTCAACTAGACGCCGAATTAGACGTCGCGGACAGATCTCACGAAAACCGACGAGAAATTACTCATCACAATCATCTGACGTGAGGGACAGCGATAAGGCCCATCGCCGAGGCAGCAATCGCGATCACGAACGTGGAAAAAACACGGTGTTCGCATAGCCTTTCACAAATATTTACCGCGGAAAGAAATTTTGGAAATTAATTTAGTTCTAAATTAATTTCCTAAATTTAGGAACAAGCAATTTCGCGACTTTTGACTCGTAGCTGACGATATAATGCTCTTGAGGATATAACTCCTAAATCGGAACTATTTTCTCGAATACATTCGCGACTCAGTAAAACGCAGATGTCAAATTTCACGAGTAGAAAGTTAATATTCGATCACTAGCTTAGCATCTTTCAATCAAATCTTTGTATTTTTATTTAGATAAATAATTCTTATTGTACATTATAAAAAATTGGCGATAATTTCGCTATTAAAGAAGAATAAAATAAAAAATTTTAAAAATATATATTTAATAACGTTTTAATTTAGAAAAATTTGTGTTATATACGCGTTTCCATTTCGTGTAACCCAGATTACACAAATTAGACTTACAATTTTGTATACACGGAAAAAAAGGATTTGCTACTATACGGACAACTAACACTTTTTGCTGCGAGAGCTAATTAATTTTGCAATAATAGCAAAACCTTTTGCTGCAATAGCAAAGTTCAGCAAAACTGTTTGCTATTGCAACAAAATGTTTTGCTATTATTGCAAAATTAATTAGCTCTCGCAGCAAAAAATGTTAGTTGTCCCATATTTAACAAATATATTTGCTGTTGCAGCAAAACCTTTTTTTTCCGTGTACAATTACATTTTATACAATTTTATATACAATAAAATGTAATGCTTTGTACATAATTCTTAAGTTTATATTATTGCACTTTTATAGAAATAAATTTAAATTTCTTAAAATTATAAAATACATTAATTTCTTTTTGTCGTCAAATCATCCCTCCCGCATCCTTACCTATCCATATCCTTACCTACCCGATTTTTATCTAGTTTTTACCAGTATTTCTACCTATATACCTACATGAATAATATTCCTACCTACCCGTGTCTTTATCTAGTATTCCTATAATCACGATCGCGATTATCGAAAATTAGAAAAGTGCGCGCGAATATCGTTTTAAATCAGAACCGTTTAGGAGTTTTTATGGGGAGTTTAATTTTTAATTTACGCGAAATTAATTCGGATTTAAGTCAGATTCTAGACGGCATTTTTCCGTCTCTGATTACGCGCAATCGCACGTATACAAGAAAACCTTACCATTACCATGTACCTTTTACAAATTGATTGGTGTTATACACCAACCTACCTTGATCCTCTTCGTCTTCTTTCTTCTGGCCAGAGTGGACTCACCTTTTGTAGCACTTGGCCGTATTTTGACTTCATACAGTCAGATATCGCAAGGAGGGATACTCCTTAATTCTGCTGCCGGCTAATCATCGCCGGCACTATAAGCGTAAGGATTTACGCTTTTGTACGATGCGCGAAACACGAACGCGTCGCGAAGAGGCCATCACAATAATTAAATCAATTAAATACGAAATTAACAATTAACAACAACAATAATAATTTCATTAGCACATGAATTAATTTTTGCATTTATAAATATATATCCGGTAATTAAAATAAGTATCTGATTGGAAACAAATTTAAATTTGAAAAAATTTTTTACGTCCACAATGTTTTAATTCGATCGCGATTATAAAATATATGTATATTAAACTTTTAACTATATAAACTGTATAATAAGAACAATAAAATTTTAATTTAAAATAAATGAATGAAAATTGCTAGACGCGCCATTCAACAGAGATTTTCATCGATTCGAACGATTCGTTGCTGAATCTCATCTCAAAAGCATGCAGAGATGAGAAATTTAGATAAATGACGTAAGATCCGGAAAGGGTAATAAATTTCCCTACACAATTAGAATTGATAAAAATATCATATAGTTTGTAAATTATTAAAATTATTTTTCGTATAATATATTATTTTACAATTATTTTAAGTGATATGAACTGATTGACTCAAAAATTATTACTAAAAAAAATCTTCTATTTTATAACAACATATATATTGGATCTCACGCCAATTACATTACTACTTTAACTGGTATAAAATCCAGTTATCAATCACTATATATGAATAAGCTACAACAGTTTAGGCTAAAGTAAATGCGTTAAAATAAGTAATAATAGTTAATGTAAGCATGTACCTTTATGAAAAAGCTAGATCAATAAATTTAATGAAATATATTATGCGATATATATATATATATATCTTTATGGTTCGGTAGATATCAGTACCATTTCGGAGACGTAGTGATACATATCGGGACATTTGTCACATATTGGGTCCGACCCGGTATTTTTTTATATTTGCCGAGACCGGTACCAATTTGTTTAAAGATATGTAATGTATAAAACCAGAGAACCAAATTTCTTTTTATATATTACACATTAGGAGGACCGGTACCAGTATTTTAAATATATGCTTTGTAAGAAAAAGGGTCCTCTCTATATAATTTGCTTCATTGCATTAAATCATACAATTTCTGTTAATTTGTACATTTCTCATTAGACTAATCTCTGTCTCAGATTAATAATGATCTATTCTTGCATGATCTATTCTTGTTTTCATACAATTAACATGAGGACAGTTACTATTGGATTATATTTATAATTAGATACTATATAAATAAAAAATGTAGCTATATCATTAATAAATATATTGTTACTTCTTTAATCGCAATTTATACATAATACAAACATTATTTTTAAAGAAAAAGTAAAAATATAGCATAAATATGGAAGCATGAACTTAATTTAGAAATATCAACTACGTAACGACACATATGGGGTCCAATTTCTTCGCTGTAATGACAAAAATCGAGATCAGCCAATTGAACTATTACTATTATTAAATATTACCAAGATTTATGCGTTTCATGAGCATATCTTTCTCATTATATAAATTGAAGAGTTCATTACCTATTCGTAGACTACTTAAAAATTTGAAGATAACATTTTAAAAGTTCGTACGAAAAATGTTGTCTTCGCAAATTTTATCTAACCTATGAACCAGATAATGAATAGTTTAATTTATATAATGACAACGATATGCTCATGAAACGCATAAATCATGGCAACATTTAATAATAGTAATAATTTAATTGGCCGTTCCTGATTTTTGTCATTATATCGAAGAAATTGGACCCCACATGTGACGTCGTTGATGGAAATTTCTGAATTAATTTCTTACTTCGTATTTATGACGTAATTCTGATATATTACTTAAGAAATAGTATTCGTATTACACAAATATCGAGATTAAAATAACACACAGTTTTATATGTTTATTATTACGTTATTATTTGTGAATCTTAGCATGCTCTTTCAAGCATAAATTAATCGTCTTTTAAAATGTTGTTTTCGACAATATTTTCGACAATATTAGCCTACGCGAGAAGCTAATGAACGCTTTAATTTATATAATGAAAATGGTATACCCAGAAAAAGCATGAATTTTGTTGAAAATTATCTAAAAGTAATAGTTAAACTGGCCGGTCCTGCTTTTTATCATTACGTCGAAGGAGTCGGACTCTGTATGTAACGTTACGTCATGAAAATTTTTTTGCTTTTTTATTTATGCTGTACGTTTGCATATACTTTTAGATATTGTATTTGTATTATACACAGATTGAATTTAAAGTAACACAATGTACTTACTTTATTATATTTATAAATCCTAGCTTCCAAGCGTAGACAATCTTTTAAAACGCTTTCTTTGTTAATATTTATAAACAAATGTTATAAATATTTATAAATATTAACAAAGAAAACGTTTTAAAAGATTGTCTTATACGATTGATGATGATAATCGTAAATTGGAAGCTAGGACTATTAATAAAATAAATTGTGTACACAAACAATGTGTTACTTTAACTTCAATCTGTGAATAATACAAATATTTAATACATAAAAGTATATGCAAACGTAGAGGATATATAAAGAAGAAAAAAGTTTTCATCAACAATAAAGTAAAGTCACATTTGTGTTTGACTCCTTCAATGTAACGACAAAAAGCTGGACCTGCCAGGTAAACTATTATACATTTCAATTTATTTTTAACAAAATTTTTGCTTTTTCTGGGCATATCAATTGTATTATATAAATTAATGCGTTTAACAGTTCCTCATAGACTAATTAAATATTACTGAAGACATAACGTTATACACAATCATCTATGCTTAGGAGCTAGGATTCATATATATAATGAAATAGTAAATATATAAAATTGTATTATTTTAATCTCAATATTTGCGTAATACGAATACTATTTCTAAAATAATATGTCAGAAATACATCATAAATACGAAACAAGAAATTAATTCAGAAATTTCCATCAATAACGTAACGTCACATACGGGGTAGGTGAAATCTCGGTCAAATTTAATAAAAGCAATAATTAAATTGGCCGGTCCCGATTTTTGTCATTACATTGAAGAAATTGGACCGCGTATTTGACGTTACGTTATTGATGGAAAATTCTGAATTAATTTCTTGTTTCGTATTTAGATGTATTTCTGACATATATTTTTAGACATAGTATTTGAAGTCATTAGATATGGAGATTAAAATAAAACAATTCTCATATATTTATTGTTTTAATAGATTTATGAATCCTTGCTTCCAAGCATAGATAATCATTTGAAACGTTGTCTTCGATAATATTTAATTAGCCTACGAAGAGCTGATAAATGCTTTAATTTACGTAATAAAAATGATATGCCAATGAAACTTATAAATTTTATTAAAAATTATCTAAACATAATAGTTTAATCTGCCGGATCTGTTTTTTGTCGTTACATCAAAGAAATCGGACCCCATATTTGACATTATGTGATTGATGAAAACGTTTTTCTTCTTTTACATATGCTATATACCTTTGCAGAAGCTAGGATTCACAAATATATGTTTGTTAATTAAAGCATTTATCAGCTCCTTTTAGGCTAATTAAATAATATCGAAGACAACGTTTCAAATGATTATATCTATGCTTGGAAGCAAGGATTCATAAATATATTAAAACAAGGTATATATGAGCATTGTGTTATTTTAATCTCCATATCTAATAACTATAAATACTATGTTTAAAAATATATGTCAGAATACATCATACATATAGAAGCAAGAAATTAATTCAGAAATTTTCATCAACGACGTAACGTCACATATAGGGTCCAATTTCTTCGATGTAATGACAAAAATCAGGACCGGCCAATTAAACTATTACTATTATTAAATCTTACCAAGATTTATGAGTTTCGTGAGCATATCGTTCTCATTATATAAATTAAAGAGTTTATTATCTGTTCGTAGGCTTGTTAAAAATATGAAGAAAAGATTTTAAAAATTTGCACGAAAAATGTTGACTCTGCAAAATTTTTAACTAGCCTACGAACAGATGATAAACGCTCCAATTTTGACAATGAGAGCGACATGTTCATGAGACGTACCTATAAAGCCCCTTGCACAATGCCAGGCAACAGGCAATAGGAACTGGGAATAGAAATCAGAAATCATGTATAAATGCAGAATAAACAGTGACACAGGCAATAGAGACACAGAGTTTCCGACACGTTGAAAATTCTGTGCCTATTGCCGGTTGCCAACCAATCATAGCATTCGAATTTTTTAGGTTGTAATTAACGATTTTTTGGTTAGTTCCTGTTCCTATTGCCTATTTCCTGGCATTGTGCAAGGGGCTTAAATCTCGGTCAAATTTAATAAAGCAATAATTCAATTGCCCGGTCCTGATTTTTGTCATTACATTGAAGAAATTGGACCCCGTATGTGACGTTACGTTATTGATGGAAATTTCTGAATTAATTTCTTGTTTCGTATTTATGATGTATTTCTGACATATTATTTTAGAAATAGTATTCGTATTACGCAAATATTGAGATTAAAATAATACAATTTTATATGTTCACTATTTCATTATATATATGAATCCTAGCTCCTAAGCATAGATGATTGTGTATAACGTTATGTCTTCAGTAATATTTAATTAGTCTATGAGGAACTGTTAAACGCATTAATTTATATAATACAATTGGTATGCCCAGAAAAAGCAAAAATTTTGTTAAAAATAAATTGAAATGTATAATAGTTTACCTGGCAGGTCCAGCTTTTTGTCGTTACATTGAAGGAGTCAAACACAAATGTGACTTTACTTTGTTGATGAAAACTTTTTTCTTCTTTATATATCCTCTACGTTTGCATATACTTTTATGTATTAAATATTTGTATTATTCACAGATTGAAGTTAAAGTAACCCAGGTAGCAAGCACTCGTCATTTTGACGTCAAATGACGTCAAAAGACGTCAAAATGACAGACTTTTGACGTCAATTGTCGTCAAAATGACGAGTCTTGCTACCTGGGAACACATTGTTTGTGTACACAATTTATTTTATTAATAGTCCTAGCTTCCAATTTACGATTATCATCATCAATCGTATAAGACAATCTTTTAAAACGTTTTCTTTGTTAATATTTATAAATATTTATAACATTTGTTTATAAATATTAACAAAGAAACCGTTTTAAAAGATTGTCTACGCTTGGAAGCTAGGATTTATAAATATAATAAAGTAAGTACATTGTGTTACTTTAAATTCAATCTGTGTATAATACAAATACAATATCTAAAAGTATATGCAAACGTACAGCATAAATAAAAAAGCAAAAAAATTTTCATGACGTAACGTTACATAGAGAGTCCGACTCCTTCGACGTAATGACAAAAAGCAGGACCGGCCAGTTTAACTATTACTTTTAGATAATTTTCAACAAAATTCATGCTTTTTCTTTGTATACCATTTTCATTATATAAATTAAAGCGTTCATTAGCTTCTCGTAGGCTAATTAAATATTGTCGAAAACAACATTTTAAAAGACGATTAATCTATGCTTGAAAGCTAAGATTCACAAATAATAACAAAATAATAAACATATAAAACTGTGTGTTATTTTAATCTCGATATTTGTGTAATACGAATACTATTTCTTAAGTAATATATCAAAATTACATCATAAATACGAAGCAAGAAATTAATTCAGAAATTTCCATCAACGACGTCACATGTGGGGTCCAATTTCTTCGATATATATAATGACAAAAATCAGGAACGTCCAATTAAATTATTACTATTATTAAATGTTGCCATGATTTATGCGTTTCATGAGCATATCGTTGTCGTTATATAAATTAAACTATTCATTATCTGGTTCATAGGTTAGATAAAAATTTGCGAAGACAACATTTTTCGTACGAACTTTTAAAATGTTATCTTCAAATTTTTAAATAGTCTACGAATAGGTAATGAACTCTTCAATTTATATAATGAGAAAGATATGCTCATGAAACGCATAAATCTTGGTAATATTTAATTTGTGAAAAAGATATAAAGCTACCACTTAGGTTAAATTTTGAATTTACAAAATACATTGCGTGTACTTGGCACTTTTTTTTACCTTTTTTGAAAAAGGTAATTTTGTACTGATATCACCTATTTTGTAGTGTTAAGCAAGGATCTGCAAAACATTTTTATTTTTTATTTTTTAATTATTTACAAAATTAGCAATACCAACAAATACATAAAAATTAATAATATTTAAGTAAAAGTCAATTATACATTTCTCACAAAAATTGAAAGAACACTAAATTTATCTTTAAAAATGAATAAAATTTAAATTTCAAGCTTAAAACCTCTACTTCCGAAAGGTTACTATTATTCGTCCAATTTTTATTATGTCATGACATAATTTTAATTCTGCCGCTAGGGAATTTTTAAGTCGATTCTTATAAATCAAGCTTGAATTTGATGTCTAGGTGTCCCAGGTTGCCGATAACGAGGTCCACATAGTGCGCTCCATAGTTTTCGGTGTCCAGGTGTATTAATACCTTGAATTCGATGTCCACGTGTTCCAGGTTGCCGATGACGGGTTCCAGATAGTGCGCTCCATAGTTTTCGGTGTCCAAGTGTAATAATACGTTGAATTCGATGTCTAGGTGTCTCACGTTGCCGATGACGAGGTCCACATAGTGCGCTCCGTAGTTTTCGGTGTCTACGTGTATTAATACCTCGAATTCGATATCTACGTGTCCTACATTCAGATTTAAAGTTATTAATACACCTAGACACCGAAAACTACAAAGCACACTATGTGAACCTCGTCATCGGCAACCTGGGACACGTAGACATCGAATTCGAGGTATTATTACACCTAGACACCGAAAACTACGGAGCGCGCTATCTGGACCTCGTCATCAGCAACCTGGGACACCTAGACATCAATTTCAAGGTATTAATACACGTAGACACCGAAAACTACGGAGCGCACTATGTGGACCTCGTCATCGGCAACCTGGGACACCTAGACATCGAATTCAACGTATTAATACACGTAGACACCGAAAACTACGGAGCTCACTATCTAGACATCGTCATCGGCAACCTGGGACACCTAGACATCGCATTCAACGTATTATTACACCTGGACACCGAAAACTACGAAGCGCACTATGTGGACCTCGTCAGCGGCAACCTGGGACACCTAGACATCGAATTCAACGTACGATTACACCTGGACACCGAAAACTATGAAGCGCACTATCTGGATCCCGTCATCGGTAACCTGGGACACGTGGATATCGAATTCAAGGTATTAATACACGTAGACACCGAAAACTACGGAGCGCACTATGTGGACCTCGTCATCGGCAACCTGGGACACGTAGACATCGAATTCAACGTATTATTACACCTGGACACCGAAAACAATGAAGCGCACTATCTGGATCCTGTCATCGGCAACCTGGGACACGTGGACATCAAATTCAAAGTATTAATACACCTGGACACCGAAAACTATGAAGCGCACTATCTGGACCTCGTCATCGGCAACCTGGGATACCTAGACGTCGAATTCAAGCTTGATTCATAAGAATCGACTTAAAAATTCCCTAGCGGCACTTTCTGCCAAGCGTAGAGAACCTTCTTTTCTGGCAGCGGTGGTAATACGATGTAAGGATACGAAATCTCTCCAGATAAACATGAAGCAATTGACTCTCAATATGTATTATATATATAACTAATTTACCTAAATAGAAATCTTCCTCCTGACCGATAAGTCTATCGACCTTATTTAATTTACCTACTAGATCGATCGAAATACGCGCGCGATATCGAAACTGGCGATACCTGCGCCGCCAGCGTCGAAAAAGTGAAAGTGACGCGATTCCAGCCAATGACATGAGAGATGATGAGAGACGGTCGACGTATCTTACGTATCTTACGTATCTTACGTATCTTAATTAAAATTTTTCACATTTGGACTTTGCGTCACAATATCTCCGCTCGTAGGGCACGTAGCGGAAAATATTATAGGAGATACCCCCCCAAAGTCGACCCCAAGCTATCGATCAAGCCTACTTAGAACTTGATCCGTTCACTCGTTATCGAGATCTCAACATCTTGGGTACTCGCAACCCGTCGCGTCGCGTAAAAGAGTCACGGTCGGTCTCGCTCCGCGTGTACTTGGCACGAGACACTACCGTGTCTCTTGATAGCACTCACACTAAAATCTTTATCACACATCCAAAGAGCTTAAAATATCGTTGTGTGATCTCGATCAGATTCTCTGATTATGGTTATTTCCAGCGGCGTACAAAAATAACAAACCGAAATAATCGCCGACAGGCTGCAAAGTCTATTAAAGTCTATTAAAGATAGCACATCTTATCGAATATCTTTCGCTCATAATCACAACGCTGTTGTAACGGGAAGGGCTTTATATTATTACTCAGAATCCGTGAACACACAGTTGCGATATCAATCTATTGTTCACGCTTGCTCGTTGATCGCCCACGGTCATCCCGTATATGCGAAACATCGCCGTCGAACCACGACGTTCAATGTATGGGTATGCGTTTAACAGCGATGAACATGCACCGAAATGCTGATCTCGTCTTCCTTTGATCAAGAATCGCTTCGATCGTCAAGAACGACAAAGCAGACCACATTCGCGCACTGCGGAAGCAGCAATAACAAGAATAATGACCCACAGAAGAGGAAATCTAAATAATACACTTTTGCAAACGCAGTTGATCTCTTATATATTTGACATAAATTTCTATATCATTGACCGGATACGATACGCACGTGCGCGCAATACCGATTTGTTCTTTAACTCATATATAAATATAGTAATCGTTCTCCTCAACCTCAGTTAATTTAAATAATTTATTTTGTTTTTGTCCCTTCTTAACTTATTTTTGGAAAGTGCAAAAAACCAAAGTGTGCAGTGAAACGAGACCTAAAGATAGCCGATATTGCAGAAATCAATATTGGAGAAATCAACTTTGACTGTGAGAAAAGAGTGTTAAGCAGTCAAAAGTAGCTCTCTGATTTCCGAGATTGAAAATAAACTAATTCCCAAATGAGATTTCTGTCGAAATTATGTAATTCACTTAATTCCACTAGAACCGAACAAGAGAGAGATAACATATTATAATTAAAATTATCTTCTATTTATGTATTTATGATTAATTGCTAAAAATTCTTGATTCCTAGTCGCTTAGCTAAATTGTCGGCAAGACAAACGCGTAGCAGTCAGTTAAAAATAATTGTGACGCTCTATAGAATCGGAATCGAACCGCGACGGTCTATATTACACGTAGGCTTGCACATCGCGATGCAGATTCTAAAAGCGCACACAACAACTACATCCGCGCGTATCGATCATCAACACGAACTTGTCGAACGCGTCCGTCGACTTTTGCCTGCCCGTGAGAGTTTCCCACAATGTTGACGAGTTCTACGTTCGAACATATACGTCGCTCGC